>NC_065580.1:88097500-89475000 GCF_024542745.1 Macaca thibetana thibetana | reverse complement strand
GATCATTCCATCTCATACTTGCCTTCTTCTTCCTTGAGCACTGCGGGCTTGGTCCTGCCTCAGGACCAAGTTTCACAGCTTGCTCCTTCACCACCTTCAGCTCTTTAGGCAAACATCATTTATGAGTGAGGCCATCTCTGATCACCCTTCTAAAAATCACAAACCTCCCCTGTCCCAGTATAACCTGACTCTTTCCCTGCTTTAATTTTATTCATGAACTCCTAATGTACTCTATGTTTGCTTATTTATTTTGCTTAGGCTTTAACCACTAGACTATGCTCCTCAAAAGAGCTTTCGGTGATGATGCAAATGTTCTATATCTGCAATGTCCAATGTGGAAACTGCTAGCTGTGAATGGCTATTGGGCAGTTGAAATATATAGTTTCATTAAGTTACATTAAATAACCACATATGGCCAGGCAGTGCCCTTTTAGACAGCACAGTTTAAATATAAGCCACCTGCGAACAGGGAGTTTTGACTTCTTCATACCGATGTAGCTCCAGCACTAGGTGCCTGATGTATACCTGTGAACTGAATTAGTCACTTTCTTTTCTTCCAGGTTTTATTTGTCTGGTTGAATATTGCACCAGGCCATGGTATTTGGTTGATAAGGACAGCAAAGGTTATGTTATGTTCCTTCGTGCTGCTGCCCCTTGTGTAAAGCACAAACTACACAACTACAGGTTGTGACTCTGAGTAACTTGGTTTTGCAGATCTCCCGGTAGCTTACAGTTCACAGCTTTCTCTCTGCTTTTTAACACTACTATCACTATCAATATGAAAAGAACGTTAAGAGTACAGTAAGAGAGCTCTAGATATGAAGGTGTTTGCATGTCTGCTGTTCTCACTGCTGCAATGACAAAAGTACTTAGGGTTCTTTTTTTTTTTTTTTGGCCTATTACCTACTTGAAACCCTGTGTGAGCTCTCAACACAGCTGCAGAAGAAAGGCCAAATGAGAAGCAACAAGTAACAACCTGGGAGGAAAAAAAAAGCGATCTGACATAAACTTAAGCTCCTTAAACTCAATATTAATTATCGCTAGAATATAACTCACATCTCTCTATCAAGAAAGAAGTTTCATCCATCTTACATGGGGTAGATTTAATTGCATTGTGTGTCTGGGACAAAAACAAATACACCTTCCTGAGCCTTCAGAATTTATTTCTGGACAATAATTCTCCTTTTCCGACTTTGTATTGCTTTTAAAAAATTATCCTTTAATAAAGCATCATAAGAGAATAGATACATGAGGAACCAAATTTACTTCTTTCCGTCTTTGCAGGGAAGGGCTCAAGATCTCATAGTGGAAGAGTTAGGCTCTCCATAAACAATATGACCTCCCAGGAGAGAAGAAAGAATAACGGGAAGGACAGAGAGGGAGAGAGACTCCCTCTCTTTGTTTTCAAGGTCAATTTCTGATATAAATGTAGACAGAAAGTATATTCCACTGGCTCTGATGCCAGACCACCTGTGGATTCCATCTCTAGCTCTTTCATAAAATTTGACTCTTTCTTACCTTTTTTATGCTTTAGTTTCTTCAACTATAAAATAAGGATCATAGTGATATTATTTATCTTACAGCATTGTTATAAAGATTAAATAATAAATGCGATGGGCTTACTATTGATTATAAACACGTTTTAAATGTTCGCAGCTCTTGATATTCTAGATAGATAATTTTAAACCATTGTATGAGTTGGTCCAAATACTTCATTTTCCAGATGAGGACTGAAGACATTAATTCTTTAAATAGATACTCCGTGTCTGCAGAACGCAGGTCTCCTATTTCCTAGTCTGTGTTTCTTCTAATAAACTCCTTGAAAGCTCACTATTTCCCCTCATTCTTTTTCATTCTTTTCTTGATTGTTACATGGGAGTAAATGAATTAATCAGAGCTTGGAAATAAGTGGTAATTGTGCCTTTGGTTGCAAGTAAAAAATTATTTATTTTACTCTCCAAGATTTATTTTTTAGTTTTTTTTTTTTTTTTTTTTTTTTTACCTATATGGGTGTCATCAAATAGATAAGCTGGTTCTAATCAAATAAATCACCCCCAGAGGGAATGAATCCATTCATACAAAGACCTGCCGGGCTGTTTGACACTAGTGTTTCTGTGCTATGTGTCCTATGTGGAAGGTGGGTCTAGGGCTGCCCTTAAATAGACGTGAATAGTGTAGGACTTTTCAGGTTCCAAGTTGACGAAACTTCCAAACCTTTGGTGATCTACTGGGATTGAAAGTTGATTGCAGCTTTCCTCTTGCTAAATATCTGAACACTACCTCAAGTCAGTCGCACAAGGAGCTAGGGCCCCAAGCACCCTGGAAACACTAAGAAGCCAGACTTACCAACATCCTTAGGCTATTTCTTTGGCCTGGTACTTACTAGCTCTTAAGTCTGGTACTCAATGATTTACTCTTCAAGTGCCTACAGTGTTGTCTTCCTAATTGCTGATCTCATTTTGCATCCAAGTGTCAAATAGTCCCCTGGAGACTACAGAGTAAAACAACAGGAAAAGTTCCAATAACCATCCGAATCCTTAGTAAAATGCAGCTCTTAAAGTAGAGGACCTTCCTGGATCTATCCCAAGTAGCCTGACACTCCTGTTTTCTTTAGGCACTTCATGTGCCTGTCAGTTACTGAAATTAACTACATTTCATAAATGATTCCCTCTGCTGGCTACTTGGGCGACAAAGTGGTTTTAGGGACTCACTTTATTTAGATGATTACCCTAAGGCAGGAAGGAAATATTGTGCATAAGGACAGTGCTGTGGGGAGAAATCTTTGACTAAAGAGTAACAACATCTGAGAAAACTGTTTATAGTAGATCCAGAAAACTGCAAACAAATGAACAGAGCTGGCAACTCATTCTGAATCTGAGATAAGCAATTCTAAATGAGACAGCTGGATTTTATATAGCGCACAAATACGTGCTATGAAACCCAGATCAGACAGACTCGCCAAAATATCCTAGACTGTTGGAGGTCAGTACAGGTCAGCCAAATAAATTAAATCTTGAGTACACTACCTTGGTCTAATTGCCTGGTCTCTCTGGGCTTACCTTTGTCTTTTCATCACTAGCTCCACCTATCCTTTCATCTATTTTCTACTTTCACTTAAAGTTTATATTACGGTACCATCAAAGATAAGTTTCTATGTTACAGCCCCAAAGTAAAGATTCATACTTCTAGATTACATTGTAGCGAATTTCCTTACTTTTTAGTTTGAAAAATCTGCTTTTCAAAAGGTAATCAACCACAATGGATGCGGTATAATTTCAATCATCATCAGAAATGTTCCCTCTACTTCATTCTTTGTATTTATCTTGAGCAGCATAAAGTCTTCTTCCCCACATATGAAAATCTTTGAAATGTTTATGGAAATGCTTACTAAATGAAGAAGTTTGCTAAATGCCCCAAATACTATTAAACCTGTACTATCGACATGTGCCTGGCTATCAAGACTGATTCCTTGTTACATAGATGTCTGGGAGAGTCATCCTATGGGCAGATCTCCAAGACTCTCCAAAACAAATCTCCAAAACTCTATGACTCATGTATTGTAGACTTCTAGTGGTTGCTCATTATAGCAGTTTTCATCCGTTAGGTGGTTTGAAGCATTTAAAAGTCAGACAGTTATAAGCTGTTATCAAAACACAGATCTAGAACTGTTCAACTCTCATGCGTAAGAACAATATGCTCTGTAGGCATTAAAGGTGTGATCATCCAGAGCTCTTTTGAGGCACATGAAAATGATAAGACTATCTAATACTGGCTAACATTTGTTGAGGGCTTGCTAAATGTCAGGCTTTAGGTTGAGATGTTTAAATGCGTTGCTGTACTTAATCTTCATAAATCTATGAGATAGATAGTCCTATTTGCATATGAGGAAATTAAGGCCAACTAAAACGGAAAGTAAATCGCCCAAGGTCACTCAATTAGAAAAATGGCAGTGGTCAGGGGCAGTGGCTAATGCCTGTAATTCCAACACTTTGGAAGGCTAAGAGGTTCACTTCAGCATAGGAATTCAAGACCAGCCTGGGCAACATAGCAAGATCCTATCTCTACAAAAAACACTTTTAAAGAAAAATGAGTTGGGTGTGGTGTTGCAGTCCTGTAGTGCCAGCTATTCAGAAGGATGAGGTGGGAGGATCACTTGAGCCCAGGAGTAAAGGCTGCAATGAGCCATAATTGCACCACTACACTTCAGCCTGTGTGACAGAGCAAGACCCTATCTCAACAACAACAACAAAACAAAGAAGAAAAGTGGCAGAGCCATGTGTTGGTCCTATAAAGGTGTATATACTGCAGAGCCTACTTTTTGAACCACTGCCAAGTACTGGTCTGGCAGGCTGATCACTGTTTCCTTTTCTTTTTTTTATAGCAACAAGCCCAACACAACATGGATGCTTATTATGAAAATATCTTGAATAAACACCCATGCAGCAAACTTTTCAAGTAAAAGAAAAAATAAAGAGATCAACTTTAAATATATTTTTAAATAGGTCATTTGTTTTTTTAAAAATATAGTCACTCCATACATGAATGTCAATAAATATCTTTGGAGCCTAGACAATGGCTGAGGTGATATTTTAGCCCCTGGGGACACATGGTAGTTAACAATACACAGGAACCTCAAAGAGTGTAGTTTTAGCAAAGTGGGATCAGGGAAAGTGATGGAGCATGATGGAGGGTGGGTACACTGCTCAGGAAAATTGACCTGGGAAGGTGATATCTGAGCTGAGAAGATAACCAGGTTATCACTGAAGAAGAGATCCTTTGAGTAGGATCTTTTCATGCAAACACCCTGATGTGAGTGACCCTGGTCTGTTAGAGAGACAGAAAGATTTTCCAGGCTGCAGAATAGTGAAAAAAGGGATGGCAGAGGAGCATAGGGTAGGGTAGAGAGTATATAGACATCACGTGTGGTAAGAAGTGTACATTATTGTAGTTGCAGGAAAAGAATATAAAGCAGAGGAATGATATGCCACAGATAGTCAATTGTTTGGTAAAATAGTTTCTGAAATATGTAATTTCTTCAGCTTATAGACAAATTTCACCAAGGCAGAGAAAAGAGGAAAACAGCATGGAATAAAGACCTTATCTATAGACTCTATTGTTACATATGACTAGACAAAGTCATTCCTGAAAAAGGGTTGAACATTACAAAAGCGTGCAGCGATCAAAGCCAGTATTTACAAATTTCATATTTATAACCTTAGGCATTTCTGTTTCACTTCTATCATTAAAATAAGTACATATTTTACAAAGGTGACTCATTTAGATTAAAAAGTTACATGTATTAAAAATGTAAAGAGATGATAGGAGGAGAGAAATAATAGTTTTAATCTGGCTAGATCCACACAATTTCTTATGGAACAAGCTGATACTAAGATCTTGGGATAGTGTTAAGGTGGGAGGTCGATAGGATAAGGACACTTCTTTAAGAGAAGTTTTGCATTTGAAAAACAACTTGGAAGAAAATTATACATCTCTGTTATGTCATTTTTCATATGTTTATTGAAAATGTATCATATCCTGGGATCCAGTGAAAGCTCATTTCTTATTTTATTTTATTATTTTATTTTTTGAGACGGAGTCTCACTCTGCCACCCAGGCTGGAGTGCAGTGGTGCTATCTCGGCTCACTGCAAGCTCTGCCTCCCGGGTTCACGCCATTCTCCTGCCTCAGCCTCCCGAGTAGCTGGGACTACAGGTGCCCACCACCACGCCTGGCTAATTTTTATTTTATTTTTTTTATTTTTAGTAGAGATGGGGTTTCACCGTGTTAGCCAGGATGGTCTCCCGACCTCATGATCCGCCCGCCACGGCCTCCCAAAGTGCTGGGATTACAGGCGTGAGCCACCGTGCCCAGCCCAGTGAAAGTTCATTTCTAAAGAGTTCTTTCTATTAATACTGAAAGATCAGGGAGAATTTATGGCACTTTACCTCCCACCTTAACACTATCCCAAGATCTTAGTATCACCTTGTTCCATAAGAAATTGTGTGGATCTAGCCAGATTAAAACTATTATTTCTCTCCTCCTGTCATCTCTTTACGTTTTTAATGCGTGTAACTTGTTAATCTAAATGAGTCACCTTTGTAAAATATGTATTTATTTTAATGATAGAAGTGAAACAGAAATGCCTAAGGTTATAAATATGAAATTTGTAAATACTGGCTTTGATCGCTGCACGCTTTTGTAATGTTCAACCCTTTTTCAGGAAGGTTACCTGGGATAAGAGAAAAGAGGGAGTTCATAAAAGTTACTCTTGGTCTGAAACTATGTGGGAGAAATGCTGGGTAAAGGAGGCTAAATAGCTCTCATTCTGAGGAATTGTAAGAGCTGTTGGTATGAGAGCCACTGCAACTCCTGATGACTTATCTGTGGTCATGCATCTTGGTGTCACATGGGACAAGTCTAGAGGTTCAGTTGGAAAGGGATTAGGTAGAGGAAGAAAATATATGTGGAACCCCAGCCACTTCCTATAAAAATCAACAAAAATAACTAAATATTTCAAATGTTTTTAGAAATATAAAATAATTATGTTAAACATTTAAAAATAACTAAATAACTTAGTATTAATTTTCACATAAGATTGCAAATGTATTTTGGCATATGAATTCTGACCCCAGCTTATATGTATGAAAACAATAGTAGATTTAGTGGGGATGATATCATTTGTACCTTATTATACGTAGAGTGTCACATTTTGCAAAGCATTTTATTTAGGTCCATTACCTCATTTGATTCTCATAATGGCCCTATATTTAGCCAAAGCAGACATGATTTGTACTATTTCTGCTAGAAAAATAAGAACATCAAGACACAAAAAAAGAAGTTAGTTGGTAGCCAATTAGACCCAAACTGCAGATCAATCAAGCCCAAATCCTGTTTCATTTCTTTCAATCACTAGCCCAGTGGTTCTCAAAGTGTGGTCCCTATATCAGGAGTATCAGCATCACCTGAGAGCTTGTTGGAAATGCCAATGCAGTCCCCTCTCCGGACCTACTAAATCAGAAATTCTGGAAATGGAATTCAGCATGCCTAACAGGCCCTCCAGGTGATACTGATGCCTGCTAATTTGGAAACAATTGTGGTAGTCCATAGTGATTCTCCGGCCCATGGCAGTAGTGTGAGAAGAACTTCCTTTAGAGGGAAGCTGCATATCCATTCCCCATGATTTCCTTGATTACTTCATCAACCACACACATGTTAATAGCTGATTCTTGGTCACATGCTATTCCATACACTTAACACTGCTGGCAACAGGCCACGACATTACTTCAAAAAGGATTTGACCAACTGATTCTTTTCTGTATTGATTTGATTTGTAAGATGAATCATAAACCAATTATTTTACTTATAGCAATCATCATAATAAAGGGTCAAAATCTATGGTTATGGATATGTCAGGCCAAAGAA
Organism: Macaca thibetana thibetana; assembly: GCF_024542745.1. NCBI lineage: Eukaryota > Metazoa > Chordata > Mammalia > Primates > Cercopithecidae > Macaca > Macaca thibetana. The sequence continues at coordinate 89,467,578 of NC_065580.1, read as the reverse complement.
GAACCATTTTTTGTCTGAGCTCGAAGCAAAGTCACAGTAAGAGGATCAACTATTGTTTAAAATTTGTCCCTGGCAATATTTTTTGTTCATTTTGTTATTTTAATTTTTGCTTCTTTGGGATTCTATTCAATCACTGGAAGTCTAAAGAAAATATAAAATAGAAATCTAAGGTATTAGATTAGGATGGCCATTGGCTGGGATTTTACAAATATCTCAAATAATAAAATATCTTCCATTGAATCTAAGATGCCATCAATTGTGGCACAAAATAAATGTAACCGTTATTTTATATACCACTATGAAAATTTAAAAAAACAGCCCCAATCTCATGATAAAATAGCATCAAGTGTGAGAGACATTCCAATTTCAGACATGTCAAAATATGAAAAAGTGTACCTTAGTATTAATGGAATACAGTACACATTAGTTGCAGCTGGCATCTTCCTCTGGGGCAAACTCTGCTTACATATTTTCTTTTCATAAGCAATGTTGATCTGGCCCCAGTTATGGTACAGCTATAGTAACTTTGTTCTTCAAAGTTAAGTTGTAGTCATCCCAGCCTAAGGATTGTTTCACAGCATCAGTAACTAAACACTCCAAGTGGAAAATAATCTTCTACAATTTGGTATCTGAGTTATCATGTGGTATGAGGAAATAGGCAAGTGAGCAAGAAAGTGAATGCAGAGTAATAGTGAACATGGGGCACTCATTCACTCGAATAAATCTTTTGGTTGTAATTTAAAAATAAAATCATTCTCAAATTTGTGTTTTTATATCCTGACAAGTTTGCCTTCTTAATTAGCCATGTTGCTTTTTTTTATGTTAGCTGTTAAATATATAGGAGCGAACTCTATTACATGCAATCATAAATGTCTTGCAAATTCACTTCCCCTGTCATTGCAGGAAGCCATGTACTTGCTTGAGAATATAACAAAGAGACATACTACTGGTCTGCAGGAATTTTGAGTTAAAGAGTAAGTCCTTGACTCATTCTTGTGAAAAATGCTCCATGAAAAATAGGACACATGGTCTGTAAACTGCTAATATATTATAAAGCTTACTTTTCTGATCTGAAAATTTTTATTCAAATAAAAAAGTCATTGTTGGAAAAATTTTCTTTTTGAAAAATATTTTCACAATTCAGAGAAGCTTCCATAGTAATTAAAAAGTGCATACATATTTACTTGAGATTTTTAAATTACCCATTAAACCTAATGAAAATACATGAAGGTGGAAGTCTAGAGACACAAGATCAGGTTGCGGTTTTGTTAGTCTTCATCTCTGTGACTTAAGCATAATTACTTAATTTTTCCGTTACTTCTGAAATTAGAAACTTAAATGGTTGTAAAGTTTTGTAATGATTTCAGAGGGATAAGAAAATCTTAAAAAAGATATTAATACAAAAATACAAAAAGGTACTATGTATATATTATCTCCTTTAATCATAAAAGCAAAATAAGAAAGTGCAGAGAAGCATCAAGGCATAGTGCCACAGAGCATAGTGCCTAGCACATAGGAAACATTCAACATCACTGGCAGGTATTATAATTCTATCATCAATAATAACAACACAGCCAGGATGAAATTAATGTTCCCTTTTCAGTCAAGAATATTATCTTCAAGAGGTTAGGTGACTCCTATGATAATTCTGATGGCCCAGGCCAGAATTATGACTCTTTCTGCTGGACAACCAGGTTGTGCTTTCACACTTACGACCACATTGCCCTCCACAGTCCTTGATAACTTAACCAAGCCATTTGTTTTGAGTAGAAAGTCATCTTTTTAATTTAAATTGTAATTCCCAAAGAATTGCTTGAAAACACCTCAAAATGATATTTTACATATCTACTACATGACTTCTGGCCTGCTTTTCCCCTAAAGTTTGGATTAAAGTTGAAGAATATGGGTATACAGAATCACCCTTTTTGCCAATTTTAAAAGGAACGGAAGAGGTGACATAAACAGAGTATAAAAGAGTAAAGAGAGGAGGAGAGGTTTGTTGTGTGGATATGGAGAAACAGGGATATAGACTCAGGTTTGAGGAACAGGTAAGGAAGGTCGAAGACATTCTTTCCTTCTTTTGCTGCCTCCCTTCATATTTTCAAATGCTGCATACTAAAAATGAAACAGAAGCCCTAACTGACTAAAAACATTAGCCTAAGGTAACTTTAACACACATGCAGAGGGAGACTTGTAAAAGGATGTTCACTTCAGCATTGTTTATAGAAGTAACTATAGCCACAGATCTTTCCCCCTATGTTTTCTTCTATTAATGTTACAATTTCAGGTCTTACACATAAATCTTTACTCCATTTTGAGTGGATTTTTTTTTTACATGGTATAAGATGAGGGTCTAATTTCATTCCTCTGCATTTGGGTATCTAGTTTTCCCAGCACCAATTATCAAAGACTGTCTTTTCTTCGTGGAGTGTTCTTGCCATCTTTGTCAAAAATCAATTGACCGTGAAGTGTGGATTTATTTCTGGGTCCTCTATTCTGTTCCATTGGTCTATGTGTCTGTTTTTATGCCAATGTCATGCTTTTATTACTATAGTTTTGTAGTAGCTGTTAACGTTGGAAAGTATGGCACCTCCAGCTTTGTGTTTTTTGATCAAGATCTCTTAGGGTGTTCAGGGTCTTTTGTGGTTCTGCACAAATTTTTGGGTTGATTTTGCTATTTCTGTGAAAAAATGTCATTGGTAATTTGATAGAGATAGAATTGAATCTGAAGATCGTTTTGGGTAGTATGCAGACTTTAACAACATTAATGCTTCCAATTGATGAAGAGGGGTTATCTCTCCATTTACTTACATCTTCTTTGATGTTTTTCATCAACATTTTATAGCTTTCAGTGTGGAGATCTTTCACCTCCTTGGTTAAATGTATTCCTAAGGTTTTTGCATTTCTTCCCTTTTGTAGCTATTGTACATGGGATTATTTCCTTAATCATTTTCAGATAGGTCACTGTTAGTATACAGAAATGATATTGATTTTTGTATGTTAATATTATATTCTGCAAGTTTACTGTATTCAGTTATTGGTTTTACCAGTTTTTTGTTTGTTTGTTTTTTGTTTTGCTGGTGTCTTCTGGATTTTCAATATGTAAAATCATGTCATTTGGAAACAGAGACAGTTTAACTTTTTCCTTTCCTATTTGGATGTCCTTCATTTATTTTTCTTGTCTAATTTCTCTCAGTAGAACTTTCATTAGTGTGTTGAATAGAAGTGAGAGTGAGCATTCTTATCTTGTTCCTGATCTTAGGAAAAAAACTTTTATTTTTTCACCATTGAGTATGATGTATTTATAGCCTCATCATATATGGCTTTTATTGTGTTGAGGTACATTCCTTCCATACCTAATTTGTTGAGAGCTTTTATTATAAAAGGACATTGAATTTGTTGAATGCCTTTTCTGCATCTATTGAAGTGATCATATAGTTTTTGTCCATCATACTGTTAATTGGGTAAAACACATTCGTGGATTTGCCTACGTTGAATCATCTTTGCATCCCATAGATAAATCTCACTTGATCATGGTGAATGACCCTTGTAATGTGTTTTTGAATTTGGTTTGGTAATATTTTGTTGAGAAGTTTTTTTCTGACTCTTAAATGTGTTTCAGATAGTTAACTGTCAGTTAACTAAAATTGTAGTCGATTGTTAAAAAAAAATCACTGGACTATTTATTCTGCATTGGCATATTCATATGTCAAGAGCAGAACATACGTCAATATATCATAACAAAATGCACAGTTTTTAGGCAAGCAGTGACTGAGGTATCCTCATCACAAAATAATAATGCTTTATTTTCTTTTAAAAACATTATCACTTTTTAAATTGTCTCTGGATTTATTATAAAGTAGGAATACAAACAGATATAGAAATGTGAAATGCAGGCACTTATTTTGCTAACCTGACTGTTAATTAAATGGACAATACACTTACTATTTACCTAAAATCCTGCATTGCTTCCAAAGATGTCTGCCCATCCTCCTTCCATTTTCTTCAAATAGGAGTCTAAAACTCCTTCAAAAAAGCTATAGAATTTGTGTTGTATATTTTGTGCTCAAATGTATCATTTAAACACCCAGACTTTCACTGAATATTTAGAATTGTTGAAATGATATGAACAATAAAATTCAAAACTATTAATTCACAATACCTGATCATTTATTACATAGGTTGTAGGTCAAATTATTATCTCCCTTCCCCACTCACTTTTTTTTTAACTGATTAGGAAAGCAACTTGATTACAAAATTTGTGAGAAACGTAGTTGAGATCTGAACATATATTTTCTGGTACCAAAATTAGCTATTTTTTACTCTCCTTTAATTCTTACTGTTTATTTCAAGTTTAATAATTAAAGGATTCTATCAACTCCCACTGTCCTGCTTTTCTGAGCAGAGAGATTAAATGAGTTTCTCACCAATTATATTCAAGCAGGTGTTAACAGCTGGGTCTCAGCACTTTTGCCCAAGGCCTACTGATATAAGGAAATTATGACTTCCCTGAATAAAATTCCTGTTAAAGGGAAACATTAAACAAGTGTCCATTGTCAGAAGCAGTTTTCAGAAAAACAATGTTTTGTTAATGAAATATTATAGGACACATAAATATGTGATTCAAAACTCAGAAAGAAATGGCAGCGATGGGGAGGATAGTAATGACAAAAAAGAAAAAAAAACTTACGAACTCCTGTTTCAAGAAACTTCGAATATAGTGGAAGAAATCATCTGACTTACTTAAAAAAATCATGGATTCTTTTTAGCTTTACTCATTTTAAAAAATGCTATTTAGACTATTGTTCCAGGCACCTGTCCAGTTTTTGAAACACAGCACAGAAGCGGATGAAAGAGGTTAATCTGTTGGTAGCTGGATGAGATGAAGCTTTGAAGAATAAATGCTGCATAGTATTCCCCTGTGTTCACCCTAACCTAAAAGAAATGAAGCACTTCAAGTTTAAGGTTGACCCTTCATGAAGTGGTACTTGGTGGGTAGGTTACTTCTAGACACTCCTTTTCTCCATATCTGTTTGTTGTGGCCTGAAATGCCATTATGAGAAGACAAGGCATTGAGTCCCTGATTACAGATAAGTAATAAGATACAACTGCTAAACAGAACTACTACATTCTGAATAGTTACAGAAGTATTACAACCATAACGTTAGCTGAAATACACTTACATTTAAAGTCCATAATCAGGTAATTAGTGAAGCATTTACGTAAGTATGATCAGGTTCTTTATAGATTTTGATAATGTAGAAAAAATTAGACAGTTAGGAGAGCCACGAACATTTTAAGATAGGTATAGAGTCATTAGTAAAAAAGAACAAGGAAAAAAAGCAGTCAGCTTCACCAAAACACACTTAGTTCTGGCTCAATCTATATGCAACTCTGTGGACAAAAGAAATGGAAAAATTGAGGTTATTTGAGCTACATACCCACATATAACTTTTTGTTGAGTATCTGCACCTTGATAAAGAAAAAATATCCATTGAGAAGAGAGGATCTTAGAATCCAAACAGATTGTAATCAAGGCTATCTAAAAAAGTTCATATGTCTCATAGATGAGGAAACTAATTTATCTTATCATCTGTAATAACTGGAGTTAAAATCAAAGTGCTTATTCAGAATTTGTAGTTAGATAAAACTTCATGAGGCACCTGGGATGAAGCATGTACATGCATTGTTAGCAGACAACATAGACAACATGGCCTTGTGTATTTATCACAAGTTTGTTTCTCAGCATTTGTTCATTGGATTAGCACTCAAGATTTTAGAGTCTTATTTTTGGATCATTGACTGACTAATCAAGGCATCTTTGTACTTCCCTAAGAATAACTCACTGTTAAGTCTAAATTCATTTATACAGGTATCTTCTCCCAAATTGTGCTTTCTCACTGTCAAACAGGCACTCAGTAGGGGAAAGAGAATCAGAATATACTAAAAAGAAGTACAATTTTCTATTAAAAAAAAAAGATGATAATTCAAGACTCTAAGGTTTGTTACCTGATTTTCCCCCTGGCAGCTATTAACTATTCTTTTTTAAATCACTTAAAATTTTTTTTAACTTTTACATTTGAGGGTACATGTGAAGGTTTGTTACATAGGTAAATTCATGTCACAGGGTTTTATTGTACAGCTTATTTCATTACTCAGGAATTAAGCCCAATAGTTATCTTTTCAGCTCCTTTTCCTCCTTCCACCCTCCTCCCTCAAGTAGACCCCAGTATCTGTTATTTCCTTCTTTGCGTTCAATAGTTCATCATTTAGCTCCCACTTGAAAGTGAGAACACACAGTATTTGGTTTTACATTCTGGCATTAGTTTGCTGAAGATAACAGCCTCCAGCTCCATCCATGATTCCACAAAAGACATGAGCTTGTTCTTTTTTATGGCTGCATAGTATGGTGTATATATACCACATTTTCTTTGTCCAGTCAATCATTGATGGGCACTTAGGTTGATTCCATGTCATTGCTATTGTGAATAGTGCTGCGGTGAACACTTGCGAGCATGTGTCTTTGTGGTCAAATGATTTATATTCCTCTAGGTATATATCCAGTAATGGGATTGCTGGGTCAAATGGTAGTTTTACTTTTAGCTCTTTGAGGAATTGCCACATTGCTTTCCACAATGGCTGAACTAATTTACACTCCCACCAACAGTGTCTAAGTGTTCCTTTTTCTCCACAACCTTGCCAGTACCTGTTATTTTTTTACTTTTTCATAATAGCCATTCTGACCTGTGTGAGATGGTATCTCATTGTGGTTTTGATTGCATTTCTCTAATGATCAGTGATATTGAGTGTTTTTTCATATGCTTGTTGGCTGCATGTATGTTTTCCTTTGAAAAATGTCTGTTCATATCGTTTCCCCACTTTTAAATGGGGTTGTTTTTCACTTGTAAATTTGAGTTCCTTATAGATGCTGGATATTAGACCTTTGTCAGATGCATAGTTTGCAAAAATTTTCTCCCGTTCTGTAGGCTGTCTGTTAACTCTGTTGATAGTTTCTTCTGCTGTGCAAAGGCTCTTTAGCTTAATAAGATCTCACTTGTCAATTTTTGCTTTTGTTGGGGTTGCTTTTGTGTCTTTGTCATAAAATCTTTACCAATTCCTATGTCCAGGATGGTATTGCCTAGGATATCTTCTAGGGTTTTTATAGTTTGGGGTTTTACATTTAAGTCCTTAATCCATCTTGAGTTGATTTTTGTGTATAGTATAGGGAAGGCGTCCAGCTTCAGTCTCCTGCATATGGCTAGCGAGTTATCTCAGTACCATTTATTGAATAGGAAGCCTTCTCCCCACTGCTTGTTTCTGGCAGTTTTGTCAAAGATCAGTTAGTCATAGGTGTGTGGCCTTATTTCTGGGTTCTCTATTCTGTTCCATTAGTCTATGTGCCTGTTTTTGTACCAGTACTATGCTGTTTTGGCTACTGTAGCCCTGAAGTATAGTTTGAAGTTGGGTAACATGATGCCTCCAGTTATGCTCTTTATGCTTAGGATTGCCTTGGCTATTTGGGCTCTTTTTTTTGGTTCCACATGGATTTTAAAATAGTTTTCTTCTAGTTCTGTGAAGAATGTCATTGGTAGTTTGATAAAAATAGCATTGAATCTGTAAATTGCTTTGGGCAGTATGGCCATTTTAATTATATTGATTTTTCCTGTCTATGACCATGGGATGATTTTCTATTTGTTTATGTTTCCTCTGATTTCTTTGAGCAGTGTTTTGTAATTCTCATTGTAGAGATGTTTCACTTCCCTGATTAGTTGTATTCCTAGGTGTTTTAGTCTTTCCGTGACAGTTGTGAATGGGATTGCCTTTCTAATTTGGCTCTAGGCTTAACTGTTGTTGGTGTGTAGGACTGCTACCAACTTTTGTGCATTAATTTTGCATCTTGAAACTTTGATGAAATTGTTTATCAGCCGAAGGAGGTTTTGGGCCAAGACTGTGGGGTATTCTAAATATAGAATCATGTTGTCTGCAAACAGGGAGTTTGACTTCCTCTCTTCCTATTTGAATGACCTTTATTTCCTTCTCTTGCCTGATTGCTCTGGCTAGGACTTCTAAACTATGTTGAATAGGAGTAGTAGAGAGAAGGCATCTTCGTCTTATGCCGGTTTTCAAGGCGAATGCTTCCAACTTTTGCCCATTCAATATAATGTTGGCTGTGGGTTTGGCATAGATGGGTCTTATTATTTTGAGGTATGTTCCTTCAATACCTAGTTTATTGAGAGTTTTTATCAAGAAGGGGTGTTGAATTTTATTGAAAGCCTTTTCTGTGTCTATTGAGATACTCATGTGGTTTTTGTCTTTAGTTCTGTTTATGTGATGAATCACATTTATTGATTTACTTGTCAAAATAACCCTGTATATTTGCGGACAGAAATGGTTTCTGTCTCAAGGACTATAAAGTATTTATTAAAGGAATGTATTTCACATGTTTATAAAAGGAACATACTTTTTATCAGATATGGCTATCATCTCACAATGACTTTTGCATAATTCCAAAGGAAAAACATATTCTTGTTCACATGACAAAAGCAATTTGAACATATGAATTCATGGCCTGACACCAACAAAAGTAGCGAATGCTTATATGTGTTGAAAGAGAGGAAAAAATATATGTTGTGGCAAAATGAATTTAAACCAAAGAACCCTTTTTTAAAATGTTAACAACACTATAAAGCCAGGGGGTGCTAGTATATGGTGAATTAATTTCATTGTTTGAATATTGCACTTTGTTGTCATGACAACCTGATTAAGTTGTAACCTGAAGACAATTATATCTGATTCAGCATATTTAGAAAGATAAACTGATAACATCAAGGTAAAGTTTGATGCTGGGTTTAGGGCAGGTTAAAAAGCTATCCAGTCATTTCAGGTTGGGATTTAGCCTTGGTCCTTAAGGAGCAGCACTGATACTAAATAAGTAATTCAGATTGTTTATTAAAACTTCAGCAGAAACCAATGCCAAAAGTTTTACAGTTTCATAACAGAAAACACTTAATATGTCAAGAAAGGAGAGGAGAAAAGAGGAGGAAAGTAAAACATCACTAGTGAAAGGAATTACCTTTAATTTTAAATCACCTCTATATTTGGACTGAGATATTGGTGATTACTCCAACCTTTTATTATTATTTTTCAATCAGGTAACTAATGTTTAAAAACAAACAAAAACCCTAGATACTTCTACTTCATTTCTCTTTTCCTTTCAGAGATAGCAAACAAAACTATTTTGAAAGACCGATTCAATGTGCTAAGAAAATATAATTTTAGAATCTCTGACATGGATAGCATCCTCAAAACCACTCTCTATAATTATCAAATATTCTACTTGGAGCAGGAATGAGTTTTGCTAGAATTGGAAAACACTGGGAGAGGAACTTGGTTGTGTTTCTTCTTCCTACTTTTTACTTTAGAATTTAGCCCATTTCTAACTTCATTTTGGGATCACCCTACTCCCACAATGAAGGATGACTTCCTGAACAAGACGGTGAAAGTCCAGTGTTAATTGCCTGTCCAGAACTTTTGGACCAAAACAATACGAATGCGTCTGCCAGATGGTTAGAAAGCAAACAAAGATACCAGGTGGGGATTCCTTTAGGGAACAACTATTCAGCTATCTAGTAATCCCAGCTTCTACCCATTTGTTGTGTGAGCATCTCTGGAAAGTATAGCTGGCAAACTTAGGCTTCCATGAGATAATATATACAGTTGCCCAGATGTGAGGCTTTGCTGTTTTTCATTTAAGTATCACAAAACTAGTCAATGTCTGTCATAGACTATGTTTGGGGGATTAAGGGTCATGGGCACTAATATGATCTCTGTAGTGTGCATCCAAATTCTCTATTCTCATCTGGGCATGATGGCTCATGCCTGTAATCCCAACACTTTGGGAGGCCAAGGCAGGTGGATCACCTGGGGTCAGGAGTTCGAGACCAGCCTGAGCAACACGACGAAACCCTGTTTCTCCAAAAAATACAAAATTAGCCAGGCATGGTGTTACATGCCTGTAATCCCAGCTTCTAGGGAGGCTGAAGCAGGGGAACTGCTTGAACCCGGGAGGCAGAGGTTGCAGTGAGCTGAGATCATCCCATTGTGCTCCAGCCTGGGCAACAAGAGTGAAATTCCATCTCAAAAAAAAAAAAAAAAAAAAAAAAAAAAAAAAAAAAAATTCTGTTCTCATGCATTTTATGAAACATTTTCTTTTTAATGGAAAAAATACAGAAAATGCCTCATGCAATTTCACCTAACTACAATTCAGGATAAGAACTTTGATTTTAACCCCAGTTCTTCCAGATTTTTAAATAAATTAGTTGCCTCGTCCATAAGATACGTGAAGAGTTTCAACTACAGACTGTTTAGATTCTAAGGACCTCTCTTCTCATTGTATATTTTTTTCCTTATTAAACTGCAAATATGCAAAAGGTCAAGTATTATATCACTTAAAACTTATGTCTGCTTGCTTTTCTTAGGAAATAGGCACCTAGCAGAGAGCATATGGTTCTTGAGCAGGAAACATACACAAGGGAAGAAATGGGTATGGAGGGACCGGCAACGACGGGAGGGGAGTTGGAGGCATTCTAGACAAACTGATTCGGAGATGGAACACAATGAAGAGCTTCCTCTCAAATGGATAAAGATATATGTAAATGGGTAAAAAATATATTGCAGACGTTATTGTACCATACTAAACCTAGAAGTGGTAGAACCCATGTCTCCTATGCCTAATGACCAAAAGAAACCATGAGACTATTCTCAAGGTCGCATTTGAGATTTGAACTTGACTTGGCCAAAAATGAAGACACAAGGGAACAAAATGATCAATCCCTTTAACTAGTTCTGACAAATAGTCTTGTTACAACCTTTCCCTGTGGCAAGGAGAAAGACTTAAACATAGACACTCCTCTCTTCTGAGTGAGATTCTTAGATTTAATGGCAAAGAACATCTTTTCTAGGGTTCCTTCTTTCTTCGCGAGGTATTTTGTACTTTTTGGGTTTATCTCAACTTGATGTACAAACTCTCTTTTTCTTTGTTCATTTAGACAACTATTTACTAGTTTTGACCCACAAGTGAGGTTTATCTGTGATGGAAAGACTGACTTCCATTGAGTGGAGTTCCATGGATAACAATAATAATTTTTAAAAGGCCATACAGACATTGAATCAGAGCAAACACCTCTCTATTCAATTTTACCAAAATCATGAATTATTTTGCTTTGTTTGTCTTTGTGGAGTTTCCTGTTTTAATATGTTTTTAATAGACAACAAGACACAAAGAATCCTGGGTAAATAATACATGTTAAAAATAGTTACTACCTAACAATGTTACTGGAACAATTAGAGTGCAAAAAACTCTTTCACATGAGAAGCCAACTAAAAACAAAGGTTGGCATGATGCTATTTCTTTGATTCTTTTTAAATTAATACAGCACATTTGGTCCAAACTCATTTCTCCCACTTAAAAGTATTTGGGTTTTTTTGTTGTTGTCTGCTTTGCAACTCTCCCTAAAATATACCATTGTGGGCCTATTCTTTGTGTAATTTTACTTTTTTCTTCTATTTTTAAATAGACACCCCTAGTGCCAATGTACATTTGTATGTGAGCTATATATATACACACATATCCTTTTTTTCCCACTCAGAGAGCAAGGGAATTATTCTTAAAGAAATCCTCTTTCTAGCCAGATTCCATTAGGTTGTGTTATTCAAATGCACTGTAACATAAAATTTATTTCTTCACGTGGTGTCCAGTTGCTAAGGAACACAGCCAAAAAGTTCAACTTTGCAACACAACAGAAGACGAGTAGAGATTATGAGAGTTGCCCATAGACACATACAGAGGCTCTGAGCAAGGGGAATTACACTTTTGTTTTCAAACCTGGAAGTGCATAATATTATTAAGAAATAGCTATTTTTATCCCATGGACAATGGAACTTCCATTCTCCTTGGAAAAGCACAGTAGCTTTTCTAGACTCATGACCTCTCAAGTCATGCAGCACATTTTAAACAGAAGCCCTATCACTTCTGCCTTTAAATGCAAAACAGGTCTCCTGAAAAGCATACAGTTTCTGAAATGTGTTGTCATGTCCACCAAAGGAAACACTTCAACTTTGTTTTTCTTAAAGGCAAATTTCTACAGAAACATGAATCTGACAGAGCAATAAACACCATCTGAATCATTTTCAAATGTCTCACCCAAGTTTACTGGACACATGTAAAAGGTGGTGCCTATCATAAAGACCTAAAAGATGGTATGATATCAGAGCCTTTCATAAAGTCCTGAAAGAGATACTTACATTTTGCTGTCACTTTGTACCCTCCTAGAGGAGGGGTGTGGCCTTCCAATGCATCGAATCCAGCGGATACTAAGACCATATCTGGATCAAACTCTTTGGCCACAGGCTTCACGATGGTCCTGCACAGTAAAAATGCAACCGGTCACATGTGGGACTGGTGAATACCTTTAAAAATCGTTCAGTGGAAACGACCTGGCACAACAATAGGAACTTCCCAAGAATAAAGAAAAGTGGAATACAAACATTATTTGAATGGAACAAAAATGTATCATTTCCTTAATAATGAATCGCTATTATTTTAGCATCCCAATTCAGTCTTTTTTCTTTCATCTTTTTTCCTCCAAATGGAAAAACAAACAAACAAACAAACAAAAAAACTGCTTTGCAGGTACATTATAAAACCCATCATATTACACATACGTCTGTGGCTGTTTTATCGCACTGCCTATAAAAAACTGCTTCTTCCAAGGGAGTGACTAATGTTTTACAGAGGAAAGTCAAAGCTTTAGTGAAAACCCGGCTTGCTCCAGTTAGTGAGAACTTGGTGTAAATTTGAACTATAAATTTCTTTTGGGAAAAGTTTGCTTTCCCAACTTAAAAAAAAAAAAAATTTAAATATTTATCATGGTAGGGGGTGACTCTTGCAAAGGAGAAACACGAAATTCCCTTAATAGAATCCAGACTACAATGTTAAGTGAGTCCAAAGTCAGACACACCAGGAATGTGGCAGCCTCATCCATGACAGCAACCCCTGCTGGCCCCAGTCAGACACTTCAACACTTCCCTTCTCAACTTCAGGGCTCCCAAACCTCTTTCTCATCATTGCTAGGTTTGAGAAAGAATGACTAATGGATGCAACTGGGCTTTATAAAATTTTTACACAGGCTTGAAGACCAGTATGCCATCATAAAAATTCAAATTTCAAAAACTATTTACTGAAATGGGGAAACTGCATGCTATAATAAATTTAAAAAGTAGTACAGTCACTCTTGTGTGTTTGTGAGAGATAAACTAAAACAAATATTAAAATAGTTATCCTTCAATAATGACATAATTACTTTAATTTTTATGTTTGTAAGTTTTCCAGATTTTCTATAATGATTACATATTAATTTTATATTTAAAAGTTATTGCATATCATAATCAAGAAGTTGCAGTTATGCAGTAAAAATATTTAGTTGAAACTTACCTAGAAATGTAAATGATTGAAATATTTTTCCTAATAATCCACTACTGTCATAAAAATTCTATCCTTCAAGTTCATAAATATACATGTAAGTGACTTCCCCAGTAGTCCTTCCAACAACTGGTAAACCACATAAATCTGAATTGGCTCATCAGTAAAACTAAGTGAAAACCTAATTTTATTTACTATACACAATTGTATTAAGTTTTTTCTTCAATAAAATTAAAAATTTCTAATACAGCTACATTATTAAGAGATATACTAGGTTCTTCCCCATCCCAGTAATTGCAAATCTTATATTATGGTTTTCATTAAAGGTGTCACATATAATAAATTCACTATTTTTCATGAGTGAAATAGTCCTGTGGTATATGTTGGGATATTAGAGATTGGAATAAGTTTTTTCAAAGAATTAAGAGTGCTCTATCAAGATACTGTATTTAATTTTATTAATCCTACATACTCCCTTAGAGAATGGATGCTGCTACAAAATTCAGTAAGTAGATGATTGAACCAGATTGTCCATGCAATCATAAGCATCATAGTAATTAATTTTCCATCTCTTTTCCCTCTATTGGAAGGTCATTCTTCCCTCATTTTCCCCCCAGTATTTACCCATGTTTTAAGGCACAACTCACATACTATCTTCTCAATAAAGTCTTCTCTCTACCCATGGATATTAAATATAGGTGCATATTTTCAAAGTACAAGAAGACAGCAGAGGAGACAAGATTGCCCATATAATTTTAGAACATTGAAAACATAGAGATGATCTACAGAGTGTAAGCGCCTACAGAGAAGACACAAAAAGCAAGCTAATTTTTCTCTCTCTTCTTGGAAAAACTAACTCAAAAAGCAGAAAATGCCAACAGTCAGCTTATTTTTCCAATCTTCCTATAGTTAATCAGTGGTCAAAAAGCCCCATTCACATTTACAGTACTCTTTTCTTAAATACGATGGATGCAAATATTTTGTTAATACAGACTTACAGGGAAACTATAGCTCTCTATGCCACATATCTCTGAATATACGGAATCTACTGGTTTCTATCTGAAGCAAATTGCACATTTGCTATGTAGGTCACTTCTAAATTCACAAACACAATGTGTTTTCTAATTTCCTGTGGGTTTTCAAATTCCTTCATCTTATAGGCCTAATTCTATATATCTGAACTCATTCCAAAAAGTAAGAAAAAGATAGAAAATTTAGAAAAAGGATACATCACCTGATAGAATCCTTTCACTTAAAAATATTCTCGCCTAGAATTATGTCTGGGTGGAAGCTGTTTTTTGAATCAATTAGTGAAGCATGATAAGAACAGAGGCATTATGCTGCAATGCATGCTGTGTGCTTTCAATTAAATTGAAGAACTACATAGCAATAGATGGTTATGGATGGTGATATTGGTAAGGTTCATTCATTCATTTCAACAAGTATATGTTGAGTGTCTACTATGTTGCAAACACCGTCTTGGTCTAAAGATGTGCTCAATTTTGAACTGAATATTATTTATTTTCCTATTGTCAGCATTGAATTCTTACTCTCTTCTCTGATAAATGAATGAAACTGAGACTCCATAGATCTCTTTATTTTGGCAATGACTTTACAAATGTCCATGGAAGTGTTCACTGTTCTATTTATGCCAGTCTAGATTAATTTGTACTCAAAAAGATCTATCATGTCTGAAAGACTGAATAATGTATTTGAGGGTAAAAAGTAGGAAAAACAATGTAATTTTTATTAAAACAAATCTTCGAAGGCACTAATTTAAAATTTTTTCTGAAGAATTGGGATTTCTGATTAAAGTTAGCAAACAAAGCATACATGTTTTCCTCTCATCTTTTCCAATATCCCACTGAAAAGAAAGTATAGGAAGATACATATGAACTCATGGTTCTTAACAGATGAATAATTTAGATGACTGTATCCATGGGTTAGTATATATTTCCTAAAAGCAATGGCACCCCAGTGGCAAGGAGCAGAGTTAATACCCAGATCTTCCTTTCTCATATCAATCTCCAGTAAAAGGACCCAGAGATCCTTGGAGAAGTGGTTGGTTCCAGCACTGCATCAGGGAAAATACTACATGACTCTGGAATATCTTGTGGTGACAGAAATCAACAAAATGCTTAAAAAAAGACATGGACATGTCAGTAGGACATGTGAACCAATATGAAAGCACTTCCAATGGCCAAAGCTGAAACAATTTGAGGAGCAAAATAAATAATGATAGTATTGGATTATAATCCAAACAATTAAACACCAAGTCCAGAGTGAATACATAATAATTGAATAGAAAGGAGAGAAAATAGCTCTCTTACAGAAAAATATAATCTAATAAATGTAGAAGAATTGAGGAAAATATATAATTACCATTGGAACAAGACAGAAATAATTCATGCAGGCAAGATTCAAGGATGGATACCAAAATTAGTGGAGCCAAGCATTGTGGCTCATGGCTGTAATCCCAGCACTTTCAGAAGCCAAGGCAGGAGAATTGCTTGAGCTTAGGGGTTCCACCCTGGGTAACACACAGAGACCCCATTTCTCCAAAAAAGACTAGCCACGCATGGTAGTGTGTGCCTGTGGTTCCAATGACTCGGCAGACTGAGACAGGAGGATCGTTTGAGCCCAGAAGTTTGAGGCTGCAATGCATTATGATTGTGTCACTGCACTCCAGCTTAGGTGACAGAGCAAGACCCTGTCTCAAAAAATAGTAATAACAATAATAATGATAATAAATAAGATTAGTGGACAAAAGTTCATGGACAATCATTATATTTGCATAATCCTAAAGTATCTTCTGTGAGGTACTAAAAAGGAAAATAATAGAAACTTTGAAATGAAGAAAACACAGACACTACCTGAATAAAGTTAACATCTCCTATAATTGGACATACCGGCATCAATACTCCCTGATATGATGCATTAAAGGCAAAGCAGTCCTATGGCATTTTTGCTAAAAACATATAACTTCAAATCTCATAATGAGGAAATATTAAACAAATTTAAATTGAGAAATATTTGACAAAATAAGTGACCAGTATTCCTCAAAAGTCATGGCCATAAAAAACAAGAGAAGATTAAGGACTTGTTACAGATTGGAGGAGATTGAGGAGGCATGGTGTCTAAGGGCAATGCAGTACCCTGGATTGGATTCTGGGACAGAAACAGGACATCAGTGGAAAATTTGCAGTCCCATATAAAATCTGTAGTTTAGATACGAGCATTGTACACATATTGCTTTCTTAATTTTGATAACTATACTATGATTATGTAAGTTTTTAATATTAGGGTACACTAGGTGTTGGTGTACAGGAACTCTGCCCTATTTTGACAGCTTTTGCTGTAATTTCAATATTATTTCAAAATAAAATGCTAACAAGTATCAGAATATCAAAATAAATAAAATTATAGCAATTAAAGACGGTAGGACAATTGTCACCTACCGCCCTGCATATGCGCCCATGGGACCACAGAAGAGATGAGAGAAACTCCATCCAATTGAGCCCGTGTCAGGAAAACTCTCTAAACCCGTGTTTTTTTTCTGCTGTCACACTACCACAATAATCATCAATACAGAAGACTTCTGTGATCAAAGGTGGGTGCTTTTCTCCACATGCCAAGTAGTGGACATCTGCTGGGTGTTCTCCAATTCAATTTCAGCACTATCTACCTGGAGATAGATAGTGCAGATCCCACAAGTTAAGGACTCAGTCTCTTTAATAGTCTGTTCTTGCACTGCTATGAAGAAATACCTGAGACTGGGTAATTTATAAAGAAAACAGGTTTAATTGGCTCACAGTTCTGCAGACTGTACAGGAAGCATGACGCTGGCATCTGTTTGGCTTCTGGGAGGCCTCAGGAAACCTACAAACATGGCAGAGTAGGAGGAAGAGAGAGAGGAAGGAGGTGCTACTTTTAAACAACAAAATCTCATGAGAACTCTATCATGAGAACAGCACTAGGTGAGTGGTGCTAAACCATAAGTAACCACTCCTATGATCCAATCACCTCCCACCAAGACCCACCTCCAGCATTTAGGATTACATTTTGACATGAGATTTGGTGGGACACAGATCCAGACCAAGACTACTCTCCCAAGCCGCCTCCCCACCCCTGGCCTGCAACACACACACACACATACCAATTGTGAGTCCAGGAACTTCCCTTCAATCTGGGGTTCCCATAACTCCTTCTTTGGGTTGGATTAATTTGCTAGAGCTGTTTCACAGAACTCAGGGAAGCACTTACTGACATTAACTTTATTATAAAGGACATTCAAAGGCTGCAGATGAAGAGATGCATAAGAGAAGGTATGGGGGAAGGCATGTGGAGTCTCCATGCTCTCCCTGGGAATGCCACCCTTCAGGAACCTCTACATTTCCAGCTATCTGGAAGCTCCCCAAACCAGTCCTCTTGAGTTTTTATGAAAGCTTCAGGACATTCAGCATTCCATCATTCCAGAGAGAGTCTTAAGACCTACAATAAGAAGGGTGGGAAGAGTAGAGTCCTGCCTTGGGACAGGTGAAAGGAGAGCAGGAGAAGAAGGCCTCTGAGGCCTAACACACCCAACATTATATTACTTTTAATGGCAAAAACCACAATTACTTTTGCACCAGCCTACTAAGAAAAAAAACTGTAGCAAGAACTATGGGAGTTATGAGCCAGGAACCATGGACAAAAACTAATGTATGTCCTAATACCATATGCCCCACTGAGGAAATGGGTATGGTGATGGAAAAGAGGCAGGACTTAAAACAAGAAATTAAAAAATTATCAGTCAGTTAAGAACATCAGACTACATCCAACACCTTAATTACCTTTCCTCGATGCCAGCAACCAAGCAACACAATCAGATTGCCTCTTTCTTAAAGAAAAGTATGTATGTGTGTGAACAAAGCTAAGACTTCTAATGTAGATACTGGGACTCTAACGTGTAGCCCTCCTTATTTTGTCATTTATGGGGATCCAGAGACCAAGAGCTGCTGTCTTCTAGAATGCTAACACTAAAGTGGGGTTTGACAGTCCACACACACTCAATTGACCCATTTATACAACCACAGGGAAAACTGGTACCAGCTACTACTTTCTTAAATATGAGTGGAAAATCAGGGATTACCTGGCATATAAGAAGACCATGTATGAAAGAAAAAAAAAAAAAGATTAAAACAAACATGTATATAGAAGACTCTAAATGAAACAGAGAAAGTTCAAACAACAAAAATAATAATTTCAAAGAAATGCTGGAAAATATTTTAGCCTTAAAACAAAGACATGCTGTTATGAAAAAGAACAATCAAAGAACAAGGGAAGTACTTAAAGATAAAAACCAAAATTGCATAACTTAAAAAATTAGTAGAAGATCTGAAGAAATAAAATTGAAAAAATCTTCCAGAAGAGGAAGAAAATAGGTAAAGTATAAAATAGATGGGAAAATATAAGACACAGAGGGTCTTGCAGAAGTCCTATATTTAAATAATAGGAGTCGCTGAGAGAGCCAAGAAAAGAGAGGAGAGGAAATGATCAACTTACAACAGGAGATAATTTTTCGGAACTAAAAACACTTAAGTCTATGAATTTGATTAGTCTAACCAGTGTGAAGCTCTATGTATTTTTTTTAAATACACACTTGTCAGATCCTAAGAGATCCTTAAAAAGAAAAAAATGTGTCCTCAAAGAATCAGAAAATGATATTGACAGCAAAGTCCTAATCAGTAGCACTGAATGTTTTTACATTCTGAGGGAAAATTATTTTTAAACTTTAATGCTGCTTGCAGCCATCACATACTAGTTTTTAAGTATGTGACTTAAATAAAAATACTTTAAAATATATTAGGGCTCAGAAATTTATTTTTCAATGCACCCTTTACAAATAACTTACTTGACAATGTACTTTTGAAAAGTAAGGAAGTGTATGAAAGAAAGAATGAGGCGTGGGACCAAGTAGTGGATATGCCATCATAGGAGAATGAAGAAGATTCACTGGTGATTTGCACCTACATTGCTTTGCTAGAAAACACATGCTTGAAGCAATAATAATGGCATATATGCTTTTTTGTCCTCACTTACCAATGGTTATTCTGTCATGCTCTTCTTGAAGAACAACCCTCTTCCTTCTTCCCTGCTTGTCTCCACCCCTGGTGAAACCCATGCTAGTGAGAATAAACCGACCTTATAAAAATAAAAGGAGACAGAAAGAGTACTACCACTAATAGAGATATCGATCATGTGACTAGAAGCTAAACACAGTAAGCAGAAAAGAATTCCACTTTAAATTTCTTTCCATGAGATTTGGAACAATTGATTCTGGTTCTGAACTTCCTCAGAATCAGATTTCTGGAACTGTTTCATCTCTAGTCAATGGCCAAACAATTGGTTGCACTGACATTGAGTCAAGTGTTGTCCTTAAGTTGAACCACACTAGTAATTTCCCATGACTCACCCCAGCATGTGCTGAGTGAACGGTTTAAGACGCTACCCACTCATTTGACGTGCTCAGTTGCAAGAAGGGAGCTCCCATAGGAGCAGAATTCTGGCTTGGTTCCACAGCCTGCAACTCAAAATTATAAAGCAAATTTCACAACATCTTAACCTACAAAGTTACTCAACAATATTTTTATGTTCATTTAGAAGTAATTTATTGAGTCCCTGCCATATGGGAAGCACTGGGATGGTGCTGGGATTCAAAGATGCAAATATGTTGTAACTCTGCCTTCAAAAAGATCGTAGGTTAGAAGGAAAGGCAGGTGGAAAACAAACCCAGGCACACACAATGTGCTGAGGGACAGAGAAGAGCGGACAACCAACAAGGAAGAAACAATGTGAAGGAAGTCCACCCGAGAGGATGTGTAAAGTGAGTTAGGACATCAGTTACAGGCCAGGGTTCACAGCAAAGTCCCTGATTTCTTGCCTTTATGGAGTTTACATTCTAACAGGGGAGAAAGACACTATATAAATAAACAAGTAAGCATGTAATAAGAACTAAGGTGAAAAACAAATTGTACAGAAAGTCACAGGGGTGGTGCACATTGAGACAGGGGTACCCAGAGAAGGCCATTCTGAGGTGGACATAGCCCTGAAGTACGAGGGTCTTCCATGTATTCAGGGCATCAAAAGAATGTCACTGTGGCTCACACAAAGTGAATGAAAGGAAAGATGGTTGGAAATGGGATCAGAAAGGTGGCATAAAGTCAGTTCTTGTAGCATCTCGTAGGCCATTGTGAGGACATTGGATTTCATTCTGAACAAGAGTGGAAACTCAAAAGTTTTGAGTAGGCAGTTATATGATCTTATATGTCACCTCTGAGACAGCAGATTCTGATCCCCTGTATAATTTATAACAACATATTATAATCATGCAAATGTAAATTATAGGTGAACATCCAAACCTACCTTTTTTCTTTATAGTCTAATTGTATGTCATTGCAGGAAAGCATCAGATTATAAAATTATACCTTTTCAAATGGTACAATAACTTTTTTATCTTTTAGGTTTTTCGGGCAAAAACAAAAATGCACATTATAGACTGCACAGTTTTTCATGCATTCACCTATGTTTGTGCATGAAGTACAAGGAAAAGATGCTCCCAAGCAAAGTGGTGAAGGCAGCATATCAAAGAACTGTTTCTACACAGATTCCAGGCAGCAGTTGTGGCTGCTGGTGCTGCAGATCAGCCCCCAGCGCCTCACACACCACAGGCCCAGTAGGATCCTTGTGGGGGGCACTAAATGAAGGTTTACTATGGACATTTGTGGAAAATCGTCAGTGCTAGGAGCTCTAAGCACACCAGGTATAACCGATGTTCTCCTCTAGCTCCACCAGCCCAGACCTGAATAAGTCCTGCTCTTCTTCCTTAACCTTCACCCTCCAACTCTTTACACCCGAACACACACACATTGCCCCCTTCTCTCTTTTACCACCCCCTATTTTTATTGCCTCAATTTTTCATCTTTGGCAGCTCCCTGTCTCTTTCTCAAACCCATAGCCAGTCTTCCAAGGAATCCTATTGTCTACACTTTCAAAATATATCCAGAAATTTACCATGTTCCTAAACCTCCACTCATCCTGGCCTGTGCCAGCTTTACTGCTCACCTGGATCACAGCCGTGGCCTCCTCGGAGGGGCCCATCCTACCTCTTTACCCCTGTACTCTGTTCTCAAAATGGATACCGGCAAGCTTAACATGTTTAATCAGATCCTCATCATTTCTCTTCTAGTGAAAGCAAATTTTGTTGTTGTTGTTTTGTTTGTTTTAATGACCCATGAGTCTCTGGTCAGTGAAGCTTGGCCAGAACTCTATTCACAAATATGCCTGATACACTCTGGTCAAAGGAATTTTTTTTAACAACTAAAATGTTTATTGTGGTAAAATGTACATTAAATAAAATGTACTACTTTAACCATTTTAAATATTTAACCATTTAAGTTCGGCGGCATTAAGTATATTCTCACTGTTGTGCAACTATCACCACCATCCAACTCCAGAACTTTTTCATCTTTCCAAACTGAGAAACTCTGTAACCATCAAACAGTGACTCAATGACTTCCCATTTCCACTTCCTCGAAGGCCCTGGCAACCACCATTCCAATTTCTGTCTCTATAAGTAGAGCATTTTGGGGGGCTCAAGGGTGATAAAGTATTTGTTTACTCTCAATCCTCTTAGTTTTTTTTCTTTCCTTTTTTAAAAAAATTGTAGTAAGAATCCTCAGCATGAGATCCACCCTCTCAAACAACTTTCAAGAGTATAATACAATATTACCTGTAGGTACAATGTTAAACAACAGATCTCTAGAACTTAATCATCCTACATAACTGAAACTTTATATCCTTTGAGCAAGTCCCCATTTTCCCCTGGTCCCAGCCCCTGGCAACCAATGCACCCTCTGCTTCTATGAGTTTGACCATTTTAGATACCTCATATAAGTGAAATCATGCAGTATTTGTCCTGATTCTGCCTTATTTCACTCAGCATACTGTCCTCCGGGTTCATCTATGTTGTTACATATGGCAGGGTCCCCTCATTTGTAAAGCTGAATAATATTCTATGGTATCTATATACCACATTTTCTTTATCCATTCATCCATCCAGAGACACTTATGTTGTTTAATATGAAGAAATTGGAACACTTGTACACTGTTGGTGAGAATGTAAAATGTTGCAGTTACTATGTAAAACAGTGCAAGCTTCCTTAAAAAATATGTAATATAAATGCTATATGATCCAGCAATCCCACTTCTGGATGTGTATCCAAAAGAATTGAAATCCAGAATCTCAATGAGATATTTGTGTTCCCATGCTCATTGTGGCAGTACTCACAGTGGCCATGGAGATTTCACACTGGCTGTTCCCCTCACCTGAATGATCTTCCCCAGAGGACTAACTCCCTTGCCTCATTCAAACCTTTACTCGTCTATTATCTTCTCAGTAAGACCTTCTCCTGACAACCCTTCCCACGCCTACCCCTCCTCTGTCATTCTTAACTCTTCTCTTCTGTTTTTTTTTTTCCACCATAACACTTATCTTCCAAAGTCACACATGATTTACTTATATATTTTGTCCAACGTTTATTTTTTCATTGCTTCTTCCCACTAAATGCAAGTTCTCTAGGGAAGAAATGTTTCTCTTTTTGTTCACAGATGTATTTTGGGGACCTAAAAGAATGTCCAAACAGGGGTGCTGAATCTTTTGGCTTCCCTGGGCCACATTAGAAGATGAAGAATTGCCTTGGGCCACACATAAAATATACTAACACTAACAATAGCTGATGAACTAAAAAATAAAATCCCCCCCAAAATCATAATGTTTTAAGAAAGTTTACGAATTTGTGTTGGGTCACATTCAAAGCCATCCTAGGCCACGTTCAAAGCTGTCCTGGGCCCCATGAGGCCCATGGGCTGTGGGCTGGACAAATTAAAGTCTAGCACATGGTGGATAATCAATAAATAGTTGTTGAATGTTATACGCAGTGATGCCCTTTCTGGTTTTTCGTGTTTGCAGGTCAGATTTTCTTGGTGCCTCACTCTTCCCCAGCCTCTGCACATTTCACAAATGCAAGTAAAATCCCTCTTTCAGTGAAAGGCCATTCACATTTCTACTGTGGCTTCATTGTCTATGAGCTTTTGCTTTAAATGCAAACATCAGAAAATCGTCCTTTCCTCTCTTGTCCAGCTGGTTCCAAATCTCTCCAGACACGAAAGCAGAATGGGGATGATAATTACAAGAATATGTAAATGCTCATTTAATTCATTTTTAATCTAGAAATTATACTACTGTAATGAGGAGAAAAGGAAAAGATTGGGCTAAAAAACTTTCACACCTTCAGAAAATGTGACATATATATGATATGCCTTCTATTTTTTTACATATTTTGTTTATTGCATTCTCCTGGATCTACATAGCTTTTCTCTTTCTGGCTCCATAATTCTTCTCAAAATGAATTTCCTCTCATCTTATCCTATTTTTATTCATTGATTTAGATATGCTTCTAAGCTAGTTAGTTTTTTTTCGTATTTTTATAAATTAATTATCCAAATGGGAACTCTGTCAGTATAAAGGAAAACATTGTTCTCTAACCATCTTGCTTTGATGAGCATTGGAACACTGTATGAACCAGATGGAGATGGGGGAAAGGTGAGGTTTCTCCAAAAGTCTTCAAAAAGGGGGTTAAATTCTGCAATGATTTCTACTGGTGTGCCATCTCAAAATTGAATTATCTGGTTTTGGTGTACAACTGTAAGGGGTAAGAAAAAATCACTTGATTCCAACTCAAGATATTCAATTTCTGTTCTTGGCACTTCCTCCACTTGGGTAACCTTAGTAAATTGTCTTAGTTTCAACTATTAAATGGGACTGGGGGGATTCATTGAGATTAACTCTAAAGTCATATGGAGCTCTATTATTCTATGATCTTTTTATGTTCCAGATCTAATACACCAAAGGGACACTTTTTCCCCCCTTCATATTCTCTTTCTCTTGCATTTGATAGGAAAAGTTGTTGCCTGAAGCTCAGCATCCTTGCGGATCAAAATCTTTGCCTAGATACCTACTTATTTGCCCCTGTCCTTTCAGATCCATTCTGAAGTGTCTTTCCTTTGATGATTCTAGACCCTAGAGTGGAGAGCAAACTATTTCCCTGCAAGAACAAAGTTTGTCTGAGCTATATTTTGGGGGCAGAATTATCACTTCTAAAGAGATTGGAGCTCTAAATGTGACATGTGAGTCTGTATCATTTCACTACATCAAAATAGCAATCCTAATTATAGTACTGTGTGTTTTTAAATGAATCATTAACGAGAATAAGGAACCTACATACAAATAGCACATATATATCATAATATAACACAATATATTATAACTAGGAATATGTATGTGTGTGTGCACTCATATATATTCTTAGTCCAGAAAGTATATTCTTTTAATTAGAGTTTCAAATATGACATTTAGTAAGTTTATATTGCTTTCGTTCTTAAGAAGCCAATGCTAATTTTAAATGCTATGTTTTTTAAAAATAATGAATACTTGAAGGCAATGAGGGACTTTCCTTGCCCAAGATGTGTCATGTAGCCAGTAACATTTCTGACTAATTCTGAGATATTGCCCAATGTGTCTCTGAGCTAAGAGTTGAGAGAGAAATTTTTCTCAACAGTATCCTCTTCCTGACTTTGGGACTTTGTCTGTGAGAATAGTATTAGTATATTTATATTATTATATTTGGAACACCTCTGAATATAGAAGGAAGCCGCCTCCCTAAGCAAAATCCTATACTCAAGCACAGCAAGCTGGGCAAAATGGTAAGATTGCTAGTCTATCAAAACAGATACACCGATTCTTATCTAATTACCATATATAAAACAATGACAATAGAATTAACAGATTTTGCTTTGTTAAACTCTGTACTGAAATCTAGTCTGGAAAAACCAACAACAAAATGTTGAAACATGCTTAGTGTGGAGTTGCTAGAAGTCATTAAGAGTTAATACTAAAATTGTATTGAAGTAAACACTCTTTTGCTGAGAAATGTAGAATGTAATGTATATATGTCCCTTCCCAGTCATTACTGTATTAAAGCATAGAAATATCACAAATTTTAATATGCCAAAAATGTGTCTTTAAGTTTGCAACAGTGGTTCTCAAGAAATATTTTATTATGATTTCAAATGTGAGTCCAGTAACATAAAGGGGCTGTTATGTATTTGGTTTCATAAACATTACTAAATCAGTCTTTCCCTATTTGTAAGGACTACAGCTGGAAAGGAACAATAGTCCAGACTTTGCTCCGCTACTATCCAGTTAACTAAAGACCACATCCTAGAGAACCGAGGCTGAGCTACAGGGGTGTGGGGAGCGGGAAAGGGTCTTTGCCAGCATTATGCGTTAGAACTATTGATTCTTTCTGAATCTCTTCAAAATTGCCCATGACTGCTCAATAAAATACACCTTCCTTATAGTTCCGGTGGGTGCCGACAATGCCAGCTCCATAGCAGACTTTTAGTTTTATCTTATGCCTACCTTATTACTCCTTCCTCTTTCCTTCCTTCCTTCCATCTTCCTTTTTTTTCTTTCCTTTACTTCCTTCTAATTTTATCCTCTTTTAGCCCAATTTATTCTTAAAGGACATGAAAAGAGTTTAAGACATTGAGAAAAACTTTACACGATTCAGAGCAAAGTATTTACTTTGTTTCCTTATATTAAGACCAACTGGATAACCAAGGAAGAAAGTATATTTAAAGAAGAACATAATCCTCATGGTTTGGGCAAGAGAGGCAGAACAAGCCCCTGCAACATGTATCTTTCCAAATCTTTGTTTATTTTCATTTCTATAGCAACCTGGTGGTTGTAAAACATTGCCGTAATGAATAGAAAATAGAACACAAATGACAGTAAAATGTTCTTAAAACTCACATAGCAGAGAATTATTTAGAAAATTCAGGAAGGCTGATTTTTTTTTTAAAGGGCTCATAGCAGGACAAATGTCTACTCAAGTCATTAGTAAATTTCCCCCCCAGAGGGACAATAAGATGCTGGTGACACGTGCACTTTGGAAACTTAATTATGTGCCTATTTTTTGTTATTACTTTCTTTATCCAAAAAATCCCTAAAGAGATTATACTACCATCAAATCAATCATAGGGATTTCTCTCCTTTCGGTGGGGTGCAGCGTGTAGCTTAGTACACATATTGCATTTCCCATTACCCTATGAGCAGCATATTCTTTTTGCAAAGTTTCAAATGAGCCTCTCTTTAGTCTTTGCACAAGTGATTGCATTCCATAAAATATTATTGCATAAAGCCAAAGGACCTTGGCTAAAAATTAAACTCAGTATTCCAATAAAATCATATATGTTTCTCTCTCTCTCTCTCTCTCTTTCTCATACACATATATAAAAGAGTGTTAGCCTTTATATTTCTTCTCAAGAGGAGAGAAAAAGAAGCTTTGTAGGCATAAAAAGAAGGAAAAAGAAAGGTCAAACATTACTGTAAGTAAATGTTCTGTGGTTTATAGAATTCACAAAACAAATTACAGCATGACATCCTTTTCAAGGAACTGTTTGTGTCTTTGGAAAAAGTGTGTATTATTTTTGGTGAACTCTACCTTTTGATGTGGCCTTTCTGAGGAAGGCAGCATCATCAAGTTTCTTTTTTTTTAATTGCGTAACAATGTGAGATGAACAAGACAAAAGGCAAGCTCATTTAGTAACACATTTTTCTTGTTCCCTGAGGCATAGCCAGAAAGAGACTGAGAAGAAAGAAAGAACTAGGGGCCTGAATAGAGTTCTGAGTGCAGAGTTAGGCTGTCTTCTCAATCAGGAGACCAGCCCAAGATCGAGGAGTGTTACTTGTATTCATATCTAAAATAACAGGAGAGTAGGATTAATTCCAACACTAAAAAATAGCTTATTTATGTTGGAGGCAAGCAAACTCTTTGCTTCTAGAAACAACAATAAATTATCAACCATTTTGACAACGTACTAGGCTCCAGACATGAAGTTAAGAAGTTTATACATTCCTTCTAATATTGCAATGACCACAATATACCTGAAATTATGTATTTTGATCCCAGTTATAAATAGTAAGGCTAAGACTCAATGAAGGTAAGAGATTCAGTCAAGTTGTTTCAGCAAATAACTGACTGAATTGGGATTCAAACTCAGATCTGTCTGAATCCAAAGATCATATTCTTGGAAACTCGACAATTTCACTGCCTTTTAACTGTATTTTTGGATGAAAAATTAGTGCTTCTAAGTTCTCTGATTCTATGAGGCAATTAAGGCATATCGCTTGTACCGAAGTAATCACTTCAGTGTTCCTGTGAGTTAGAAAGGAAGTAGGTATGCCACTCAAACTTCACAGGAGATCAGGACATGGTAAAAATGAGATACTGCTTTCAATGTTTATTCAGCAGCAACTTATTTCTAGGTACAGTTTCAACTGCAATGTTCACTCCACCAAGTATGAACTTTCCGTGGTGACATGATAGAGTAGTTTTATTACTTAAGATAAAAATATACTCTGATTAGTTAGACTATGGAATGTCACTTGGATTAGCATGAAAACAATTTCTGAGTAAAGTACATTCAAATATTCTGGATAGGAAATGTTAAAATAAGCTGATTCGGTTATTTTGGTGTCCCCATCCAAATCTCTTATTGAATTGTAGTTCCCATAATCCCCACGTGTCATGGTAGGGACTAGGTGGAGATAATTGAAACATGGGGGCGATTTCCCCTATCCTGTTCCTGTGATAGTGAATTCTCATGAGATCTGATGGTTTTATAAAGGGCTTTCCCCTTTGCTGGGCACTCATTTTCTCTTCTGCCATCTTGTGAAGAGGTACCTCCCACCATGATTGCAAGTTTCCTGAGGCTTGCCTAGCCATGCAAAACATGCAGCCAGGTGAGTCAATTAAACCTCTTTCCTTTATAAACTACCCAGTCTTGGGTATTTCTTCACAGCAACCTAAGACTGTAGTAATACACTGATTATCCATTTTTCCAAATTTGCAGCCATCTGGATCCATATGAGATAGCTAGCTTTCTCACTGATTAGTTTCATTTTTTGAAAAGGGAGTGTTATGGTGGTATGTCAACACTGCTGTCATGGTACTGTGACATGCTAAATGAACCACTAAACAGCTGGCAGAATCTGAGATTTCAATGGATAAAACGTTTGAAAACCAATTTTCTGTTTTGCATGTGTATTTGTTTTAGACCAAATAATGCTCCACAGTTATTAGTACAGTATTTTAAAAAAAATAGCTTGTTTTTAAAAATCTTTTCAAGTAGCAGATATTATAGAAATATTTTCAAATTGGTTTGTATATGTCACATTCCCATTTCAAAACAAAATAGTTGAACCTAACTTTGTCAAGTTTGTCTTTTCATAGATTTTTTCATTTATTAATTTATTCTTGGAACATTCATTGAGCATATACAGTGAATCTCAATGCCAAGGTGCCAAGTGCTAGGTTTCATACTATTAGGATAGATTCCTATGATTCATATACTTAACAAGTTCAGGTGGCATGAATGAAGCAGCTCTGTAAACAAATTTCTTCCGGTTCAAAGGGACATGTTCATTAATACAGATACTGATTTTTTTCTCCCAGTTCAAAACAATAATTACTCTAAAAATATTGCTATAAATGTGGACATAGAAAATGAACTTATTAATTATTCTAGAGAACAGAGACAAGGCTTTATAGATAAAATGATATTTTAATTGGCTGTTTAAACAGTGGCTTTTGAAATTCTCAAACCACAATCAACAGCAAAAAAATACATTTCACTCCAGGAACCAGTACACACACACACACACACACACACACACACACACACTCACACAAGCACACACACACACACAACTAAAACATATTTTGTGAAACAATATGTAACACTCTTTTGTCTTCTATTACATTCTATTAAAAATGCCAATCTTGACCCTCTAAATTGATTTCATAAACTTTTAATGTGCTGCAACGCACAGTTAAAAAAAAAAAACTAAAAAAAGAGAAGCAATTATTCAATGAAAGAAAATACTTCCAGACAAAAGGAAGAGCATGTTTTAGTTACAAAATTACCAAAACCATGACAAATAGAGAAAATCATAAGAATTTAAATGGAGTTGAATCATGACATACATGGGAGTGAAGAGTTGAAAGCTGGACTGAAGAAATCAGAGAAAGAAAAAGATAAAGCTGAGAGGTAGGAGAAGAATATATGAACAGACTGTGATTTCCTTCAAAGGCACTTTATGGTTTGACAACAGTGATCCAGCAGTGATCATTCCACCTATGCTTCATGGAAAAACAGTAATGTGGAGAAAAGATGGGAATGCATTGAGGTAACAGGGAAAATCACAGAGATCCAAATCGATGTTACATTTGATTGTATCGTTTGCATTCACCAAATAAATGTTAATAGAAAGCAACTGATTAAATAAGTGGTGCTATTTCCAAAGATAAATACACACAAATGTTTTTCTTTCCTGCTGTTTACATCACAAACTCATAAACTGAAATTAAGGGAAACTGCTAATGCATTTGTACATTTGTAATGTATTTGTAATATACATTCATAATGTACATTTGTAATGTATTTGCAATGGTTGTAATGCATGTGTAGGCTTCTTTTTGCCCACTCCAAGTTCAATGTAAGAAAAATAGAGGTTCTACCTACATAGTTTATAAAATCAATCATATTAACACCATTTAGGGGCAATTTCTATGCAGCAGCCATGAGTGGTGGAGAGACAACCATGTGCTCAAGTCCCTCTGTTCATTATGGTGACCAAAACAGCAAAATAGATTTTGATTTTTAGGGATAGATTGTTACTTTAGGGGTTTGATCTGCAGTTTAAAAATCTAATCAGTTACTCATGGCTTCTAAATAATACTCATCGTTTCTAAGATAAGAATAGATTCTTATTTTAGGGATTTGATCTCTGATCAGTTACTCATAGTCTCTTAGGGGCTGTGAGCCTTTAGCATGAACCTATGATGCAGTATCTCTCAGGACCAAAATATTATAAGAGCATTCTTTTCAAAGCATGCATTTTAAGAGAACAGCAGGATTCATCTCCCATAACTAAATCCCTGCTCCAAAGATCCAACAGATGTTGGGTCTGTGTGCAAAGCAAACACCAGCCCCGCTAATGTGGTCTGTGCTGAATTCTTTGTAATTAGACATCTATCCCAGTGCAGAGTCAAGGTCATTAGAGTAAAAGGCTGTAATGCTTACAATTATTTTGCTCCTTGTGTTTCTCTGCATGAAGTCAAGGAAGATGACGGTGCACAGAAGTGAAAGAAGGAATGTTTCCCTTACTGCAAAGGTCTCTTGGTACCATAAAGGCTGGGAAACAGAGACCAAGTCGGTAGTAGAATCAGCTACTGTTTGGTTAGACAGCTTGACCTGGATTTGGCTGAGAATCTTTTCTCCCTCTTTTCTTCCCCTCTCCACCTTCTGACCTATGCAAGGGAAACATTAACTGACAGAATGGTGAGCAGAAAAATAAGGGGCTAACAACCACAGCCTAATTAAATTTAACGTATTAAGAAGTGGTGAAACCACAGGCAGCTGAAAAGGAGTGCTCAAGTTCAGCACGGCCACCATTCCTAAACACAGTCAGTGCCATGAACTGTGAACAGTGTTCTCAAAGGACAAGCAGGAAAGGCATGCTCATGATGAAGACTTAAAGCAAAAGACTCTAGCAATGATAGAAATGAGGTGGATAGAGCTACTGACCATGGGCCAGGATAAAAAATAATCAAATAACAATTGCAACTATTTTCTGAAATAGAAGAAATGTGCATTTATGTCAGGTTTACAGAGAATGGCCACTCATCAATCAGTCAATCTTTCCAACTCCCTTCTCTGTAATAGACTACGCTAGGTCGAGATAGATCTTTAGGGGGTGTATATTTGGACAGTCTCCTGCACGTAATTTAGTTTAAAGCAAGTCCTGAGCTGGAAGTCTTGAAACCAGCCTGTGACATTCATTAGTTGTGTTATAGAGACATGTCCTATTACTGCTCTGGTTTCAGAGACAGCTTCTGGAGAGTAGAGTGCAGTGGGATTAAGGGATGCCTTCTAGCTAATTCTTACTACCTCTGAAATCTGACGCCAATCACTTAGCAGCCAATTGCATCCATTTTCCTATTATATTATAAAAGCATTATTTTAAACCTTGGTGATAATCAAAATATTTAACAATAACAATCCAAGCCCTGACTAATTTATGCAGGCACTAACCATGTTGCCTGCCTTGGGGGTTTAAGTACACTGTCAAAATATATAGACCATAAATGCTATAACATCAATGACCGTGATAAAATCCCATTTTCATAAATTATAGCATTTATTGAAAATAATGGCATTTACTATTTTTGTTTTTTTTTTTTTTCTTGCTGTAGTGGCTCCTTACTCCCACTCATTTAAAAAATTACCCCAATTTGATTATTTACTCTTTTGTTAGACTTTTTATACTTTTCTCTATTCAATATTTTTTCTTTCTTTTTATTTTTTTTGAGATGGAGTCTCGTTCTGTCACCCAGGCTGGAGTGCAGTGGCGTGATCTCGGCTCATTGCAAGCTCCACCTCCCAGGTTCACGCCATTCTCCTGCCTCAGCCTCCCGAGTAGCTGGGACTACAGGCGCCCACCACCACACCCAGCTAATTTTTTGTATTTTTAGTAGAGATGGGGTTTCACCGTGTTAGCCAGGATGGTCTCTATCTCCTGACCTTGTGATCCGCCCGCCTCGGCCTCCCAAAGTGCTGGGATTACAGGCGAGAGCCACGGGGCCTGGCCCAGTATTTTTTTCTTTTAGCATCCCATACTAGACTAGAATAGTGTCTTTGTACCCTATCTTTATTTCTCTTTCTTTCTTTCTTTCTCTTACAACCATTTCTATATTTTCTCTACCCTCCTATTGACTCCTCTTCTGATTCCCCTTTCTGTTTAATTGGAAATGCACCTTGATTATCATAAACTTATTTTTATTTGCAGTAAGATACACCGACAGCCTCTCTATTGATTAAATGACCATTATCAACATCATTACAATCAAGATCACTACCTTGAACCCCGTAATAATATAATCTACATAATATCTGTAGCCAAGATGGCGAAACTAAAATTCAATTTTTCAGCTGCCAATATATGACAATAAATGATATATCACCTGGCAGATAGAGCTAAGCATTTCTCAGGAATGTGTTTTAAAAGTACCCTTACATTTCATTTTCTTGTGCTGCATATTAGCAAGTATCTGCCACGTGACATGCTTGCCAAATACCCATAGGTACATCACATTAAGGCAAATTTCTGATACATTTCTGGTGAAATCTTCCCACATAGCAATGAACAGAAAGATTTTTAAAGTAGAAGTTTTGTTGTATTACTTTCTTAACCTTGTTTGTAAAAAGTATTTCAAAAATAGACTATTTATTTAAACTAGAGGAATTAAGAGTATGTCACTATGTCCCAAGCAAGTAAACTACATTTTCTTTGGCTAATTCCACTTTTACTAAATATTATAGTCAGCTGGACAAATTACAATTCAATCAGCAGTTAAGATAACCAGACACGTGAATTATTTTTATGTCTAATGTTTTTCATCAGATAGGTAACTTCTGAGAAAAATGTCAATCAACTCATTTTTAAAAATGTATTCATTAGACCAATTTAATTTCCTTGAAATTTAATTATATAATCATGTTGTAAAGGTATAGATAAATGCACACTAATGAAATCTAAGAGTTGAAAAGATTCTTTCTGCTGCCCTTAAGTTCTATTAAAATGACTAGTTCTGTATTAGTAGAATGGTTATGACAAACAATTTAAAGCTGAACTCTTAAATTATAACACTTTCAAGTAGACACTTTAAAGATGGCACATGCTATGGGATTATGTAAAAAGATATGGGATTATGTAAAAAGACCAAATCTACGTCTGATTGGGGTGCCTGAAAGTGAGGGGGAAAATGGAACCAAGTTGGAAAACACTCTTCAGGATATCATCCAGGAGAACTTCCCCAACCTAGTAGGGCAGGCCAACATTCAAATCCAGGAAATACAGAGAACGCCACAAAGATACTCCTCGAGAAGAGCAACTCCAAGACACATAATTGCCAGATTCACCAAAGTTGAAATGAAGGAAAAAATCTTAAGGGCAGCCAGAGAGAAAGGTCGGGTTACCCACAAAGGGAAGCCCATCAGACTAACAGCAGATCTCTCGGCAGAAACTCTACAAGCCAGAAGAGAGTGGGGGCCAATATTCAACATTCTTAAAGAAAAGAATTTTAAACCCAGAATTTCATATCCAGCCAAACTAAGTTTCATAAGTGAAGGAGAAATAAAATCCTTTACAGATAAGCAAATGCTTAGAGATTTTGTCACCACTAGGCCTGCCTTACAAGAGACCCTGAAGGAAGCACTCAACATGGAAAGGAACAACCGGTACCAGCCATTGCAAAAACATGCCAAAATGTAAAGACCATCGAGGCTAGGAAGAAACTGCATCAACTAACAAGCAAAATAACCAGTTAATATCATAATGGCAGGATCAAGTTCACACATAACAATTTTAACCTTAAAAGTAAATGGGCTAAATGCTCCAATTAAAAGACACAGACTGGCAAACTGGATAAAGAGTCAAGACCCATCAGTCTGCTGTATTCAGGAGACCCATCTCACACGCAGAGACATACATAGGCTCAAAATAAAGGGATGGAGGAAGATTTACCAAGCAAATGGAGAACAAAAAAAGCGGGGGTTGCAATACTAGTCTCTGATAAAACAGACTTTAAACCATCAAAGTCAAAAGAGACAAAGAAGGCCATTACATAATGATAAAGGGATCAATTCAATAGGAAGAGCTAACTATCCTAAATATATATGCACCCAATACAGGAGCACCCAGATTCATAAAGCAAGTCCTTAGAGACTTACAAAGAGACTTAGACTCCCATACAATAATAATGGGAGACTTCAACACTCCACTGTCAACATTAGACAGATCAACGAGACAGAAAGTTAACAAGGATATCCAGGAATTGAACTCATCTCTGCAGCAAGCAGACCTAATAGACATCTATAGAACTCTCCACCCCAAATCAACAGAATATACATTCTTTTCAGCACCACATCGTACTTACTCCAAAATCGACC
This sequence comes from Macaca thibetana thibetana, assembly GCF_024542745.1. Lineage (NCBI taxonomy): Eukaryota > Metazoa > Chordata > Mammalia > Primates > Cercopithecidae > Macaca > Macaca thibetana. The sequence continues at coordinate 89,432,924 of NC_065580.1, read as the reverse complement.
ATGTAATTGGAAGTAAAGCACTCCTCAGCAAATGTACAAGAACAGAAATTATAACAAACTGTCTCTCAGACCACAGTGCAATCAAACTAGAACTCAGGACTAAGAAACTCAATCAAAACCACTCAACTACATGGAAACTGAACAACCTGCTCCTGAATGACTACTTGGTACATAACGAAATGAAGGCAGAAATAAAGATGTTCTTTGAAACCAATGAGAACAAAGATACAACATACCAGAATCTCTGGGACACATTTAAAGCAGTGTGTAGAGGGAAATTTATAGCACTAAATGCCCACAAGAGAAAGCAGGAAAGATCTAAAATTGACACTCTAACATCGCAATTAAAAGAACTAGAGAAGCAAGAGCAAACACATTCGAAAGCTAGCAGAAGGCAAGAAATAACTAAGATCAGAGCAGAACTGAAGGAGATAGAGACACAAAAAACTCTCCAAAAAATCAATGAATCCAGGAGTTGGTTTTTTGAAAAGATCAACAAAATTGACAGACCGCTAGCAAGACTAATAAAGAAGAAAAGAGAGAGGAATCAAATCGACGCAATTAAAAATGATAAAGGGGATATCACCACCGACCCCATAGAAATACAAACTACCATCAGAGAATACTATAAACACCTCTAAGCAAATAAACTGGAAAATCTAGAAGAAATGGATAATTTCCTGGACACTTACACTCTTCCAAGACTAAACCAGGAAGAAGTTGAATCCCTGAATAGACCAATAGCAGGCTCTGAAATTGAGGCAATAATTAATAGCCTACCAACCAAAAAAAGTCCAGGACCAGATGGATTCACAGCTGAATTCTACCAGAGGTACAAGGAGGAGTTGGTACCATTCCTTCTGAAACTATTCCAATCAATAGAAAAAGGGAATCCTCCCTAACTCATTTTATGAGGCCAACATCATCCTGATACCAAAGCCTGGCAGAGACACAACAAAAAAAGAGAACTTTAGACCAATACCCCTGATGAACATCGATGCAAAAATCCTCAATAAAATACTGGCAAACCGGATTCAGCAACACATCAAAAAGCTTATCCACCATGATCAAGTGGGCTTCATCCCTGGGATGCAAGGCTGGTTCAACATTCGCAAATCAATAAACATAATCCAGCATATAAACAGAACCAAAGACAAGAACCACATGATTATCTCAATAGATGCAGAAAAGGCTTTTGACAAAATTCAACAGCCCTTCATGCTAAAAACGCTCAATAAATTTGGTATCGATGGAACGTACCTCAAAATAATAAGAGCTGGCCAGGCGCGGTGGCTCACGCCTGTAATCCCAGCACTTTGGGAGGCCGAGGCGGGCGGATCACAAGGTCAGGAGATCGAGACCACGGTGAAACCCCGTCTCTACTAAAAATACAAAAAATTAGCCGGTCGCGGTTGTGGGCGCCTGTAGTCCCAGCTACTCGGGAGGCTGAGGCAGGAGAATGGCGTGAACCCGGGAGGCGGAGCTTGCAGTGAGCCGAGATCGCGCCACTGCACTCCAGCCTGGGCGACAGAGCGAGACTCCGTCTCAAAAAAAAAAAAAAAAATAATAATAATAAGAGCTATTTATGACAAACCCATAGCCAATATCATACTGAATGGGCAAAAACTGGAAAAATTCCCTTTGAAAACTGGCACAAGACAGGGATGCCCTCTCTCACCACTCCTATTCAACATAGTGTTGGAAGTTCTGGCTAGGGCAGTTAGGCAAGAGAAAGAAATCAAGGGTATTCAGTTAGGAAAAGAAGAAGTCAAATTGTCCCTGTTTGCAGATGACATGATTGTATATTTAGAAAACCCCATTGTCTCAGCCCAAAATCTCCTTAAGCTGATAAGCAACTTCAGCAAAGTCTCAGGATACAAAATTAATGTGCAAAAATCACAAGCATTCTTATACACCAGTAACAGACAAACAGAGAGCCAAATCAGGAATGAACTTCCATTCACAATTGCTTCAAAGAGAATCAAATACCTAGGAATCCAGCTTACAAGGGATGTAAAGGACCTCTTCAAGGAGAACTACAAACCACTGCTCAGTGAAATAAAAGAGGACACAAACAAATGGAAGAACATACCATGCTCATGGATAGGAAGAATCAATATCGTGAAAATGGCCATACTGCCCAAGGTAATTTATAGATTCAATGCCATCCCCATCAAGCTACCAATGAGTTTCTTCACAGAATTGGAAAAAACTGCTTTAAAGTTCATATGGAACCAAAAAAGAGCCCGCATCTCCAAGACAATCCTAAGTCAAAAGAACAAAGCTGGAGGCATCACGCTACCTGACTTCAAACTCTACTACAAGGCTACAGTAACCAAAACAGCATGGTACTGGTACCAAAACAGAGATGTAGACCAATGGAACAGAACAGAGTCCTCAGAAATAATACCACACATCTACAGCCATCTGATCTTTGACAAACCTGAGAGAAACAAGAAATGGGGAAAGGATTCCCTATTTAATCAATGGTGCTGGGAAAATTGGCTAGCTATAAGTAGAAAGCTGAAACTGGATCCTTTCCTTACTCCTTATACGAAAATTAATTCAAGATGGATTAGAGACTTAAATGTTAGACCTAATACCATAAAAATCCTAGAGGAAAACCTAGGTAGTACCATTCAGGACATAGGCATGGGCAAAGACTTCATGTCTAAAACACCAAAAGCAACGGCAGCAAAAGCCAAAATTGACAAATGGGATCTCATTAAACTAAAGAGCTTCTGCACAGCAAAAGAAACTACCATCAGAGTGAACAGGCAACCTACAGAATGGGAGAAAATTTTTGCAATCTACTCATCTGACAAAGGGCTAATATCCAGAACCTACAAAGAACTCAAACAAATTTACAAGAAAAAAACAAACAACCCCATCAAAAAGTGGGCAAAGGATATGAACAGACATTTCTCAAAAGAAGACATTCATACAGCCAACAGACACATGAAAAAATGCTCATCATCACTGGCCATCAGAGAAATGCAAATCAAAACCACAATGAGATACCATCTCACACCAGTTAGAATGGCGATCATTAAAAAGTCAGGAAACAACAGGTGCTGGAGAGGATGTGGAGAAATAGGAACACTTTTACACTGTTGGTGGGATTGTAAACTAGTTCAACCATTATGGAAAACAGTATGGCGATTCCTCAAGGATCTAGAACTAGATGTACCATATGACCCAGCCATCCCATTACTGGGTATATACCCAAAGGATTATAAATTATGCTGCTATAAAGACACATGCACACGTATGTTTATTGCAGCACTATTCACAATAGCAAAGACTTGGAATCAACCCAAATGTCCATCAGTGACAGATTGGATTAAGAAAATGTGGCACATATACACCATGGAATACTATGCAGCCATCAAAAAGGATGAGTTTGTGTCCTTTGTAGGGACATGGATGCAGCTGGAAACCATCATTCTTAGCAAACTATCACAAGAACAGAAAACCAAACACCGCATGTTCTCACTCATAGGTGGGAACTGAACAATGAGATCACTTGGACTCAGGAAGGGGAACATCACACACCGGGGCCTATCATGGGGAGGGGGGAGGGGGGGGGAGGGGGGAGGGATTGCATTGGGAGTTATACCTGATGTAAATGACGAGTTGATGGGTGCAGCACACCAACATGGCACAAGTATACATATGTAACAAACCTGCACGTTATGCACATGTACCCTACAATTTAAAGTATAATAATAATAAATAAATTTAAAAAAAAAAAAAAAGATGGCACATGCTTAATTCTCATTAAGACAGTAAGAAGGCTAGTATTCGACTTACAAAGATGTTCTGAATATATTTTGTGAATCGTGATTTGGGGATTAAATTTTCAGAAGCCAAACAAAACAATATTCTAAATTACAGAACAAATTATCTTACACTTGATGCTCGTTTGGTAACCTTCTATTATATTACTGATCTTAACGGCTTTATAAAACTTTCCTTTCAGAATTGGTAAGAAAGCCCCAAACTCATTTTTTTTTCCTAATGGATTTAACCCTCCCCAGGGTCACCTACAAATTTATTCTGGTATGGATTGAAGTCTTCCATTTGTTTTAATAAATATAATCATGAAAAAGTCCTGGACATATTTATTTAATATTTTTTAAGGAGACTAGGATGTCAAGGGTATTTTTTCTGTTTCATTTCATTAACATAAATCACTCTGCTTAAGATGAAACACCATACACGTGAACCACATTAAAGCAACTCTACCCCTTCGGTGGAAAGTCGGAGCCAGGCCAACTCAGGGACTAGCCTCAGTCCACATTCTGAACACATTCACAAACAGGTGCAGACCCTTCACACCAAACCCAAAAGAAGAGTGTGCACTCCCCATGTAAATACTGGTTGCTCCCTGCACCCCTAGTATGATTTGTTTGGTTTGGATTAACTTCATTATTTTTCCTCGATGGATCCTTTCTTCATATATATCTATATCTATATCTATATCTATATCTATATCTATATCTATATACACACACACACACACACACACATATTTTTAAAAATCTACCTTTACATACACTGGAAAGAAAAAGAGGAAAAAACAAAAAAAACAAAAAAAACTCTTTTACTTTGATCTCCTCAGCATGTGCCCTCAGATGAAAAATGTATCCCAGTTGAATTTTTATGTCAAGATCATCCGCTGTCAGTGCAGTTTCTCTAAGAAATCCCCCACCTTTGTAGAATTTCTCTGTTTCTCTTCACTATCCAGCACAGCCATTAGTTTTACCTAAGGCTCATTCCATGGTGCAGTGTCCATTGTTTCACTCCAATTAAAGGCAATACAAGGCATTAGGACTATACATACCAAGGCATATTTCCCATAAAGCTAATGAATCTTAATTTTCAAAGTCCCTCACTCACATGGACCTTTTCCAAGTCCTTGTACCTATTTTTGAATTTTTGCCTTTGTATTATTTCTTTGAAAGAGAGTTCCTGTAATCGTACAAGATTAACACCCACAAATCAGGCCTGGCCTCAGAATAGGAATGATAGTATGTCTGTAAACATCCTCCTCCTCTCCTGACTTTAATTGTCCTCAAGTTCCTGGACATGCCAGGAGGACACTGGGCTACTCACAAGACTTGGATTAACAGTCCTTTACCTTATCTTTGTTCTCCTAGTGCATGGTCAATATTTCAGGCTTTGCTCATTCTGTAGTTGTCTTGTAGTAATTCTCACTCCCAACCCCGACTGTTGTATGCTTCTGTATTTTTCTCCACAGCAACTAACTCACAGTTAAGCACATGGTAGAAAGTCAGGCAGCTTTATGCACATTCATACTCATGAAAGATACCTCAAAGCACCAAAGGCTAAATTAAGACACTGATCAAGCAGCCAGAACAGAGGTGTACCATTTCTGCACCCCTCTGCAGCCTTGTCAGAAGGGCTGTCTTTGAAGACAAGTTTCCAGCAATCCTTGGTTCCTAAGGTATTTCCCACACAGGTACCTACCTACCTGCAGGAGAGAAGAAGGCATTGCTGAGTAGCTGCTCCTATATTTTTACAAATGAAGAAAGCCTAATGAATCTAAACATTCAGGAAACCAACTTCAATTGGATGTTTCCATAAAAGAAAGAAAATGGAAAATGGTTTGCTTTCATAAATGCATTTTACAAGACAGGAATAATTAGACATTTGGTATTAATGGAATTTTAAAAAGTAGATTGGATAATGTAATATAAATCACTATACCAACTAACATTTCAGGAAAAGCACATCATACAAATGTGGGTCTTAACCTTTCAAGTGTACTCTTTGAAAATTAAATGCAGTTTCATGGGAAGGCAAATAAAAGATGATAATTACTAAGAGGTAATACTAATGTAGATTACCTGTATTAATCCGTTTTCTCACTGCTATACAGAACTATCCGAGACTGGGTAATTTATAAAGAAAAGAGGTTTAATTGACTCACAGTTCCACATTGCTGTGGAGGTCTCAGGAAACTTACAATCATGTTGGAAGGTGAAGGAGAAGCAAGGCACATCATACATGGCAGCAGGAGAGAGAGTGAGCGAAAGAAGAGCTGCTAAGCACTTTGAAACCATCAGATCTCGTGAGAGCTCATGCACTATCATGAGAACAGCATGGGGAAATTGCCTCCATGTTCCAATCACCTCCCACCAGGTCTCTCCCTCGACACATGGGGATTACAATTCAAGATGAGATTTGGGTGAGGACACAGAGCCAAACCATATCAGCATCCAAGAAAGTAGAGCAAATAGACACTGCAGCTCAGCTGCTCCTCATGGAAATCTGGTGAGAGCAGAGGAGACCTGCTGCTGCGAGGTGAAGGGAAGCACTACAACCATGAGAACTGGTTACTTCTCACTACTCTTCAGAATCCACGCACGTTTTTCTTGGAAATTGCTATGGCCTAAATGTGTCCCCCATAAATTCACGTGTCAAAATCCTAACCCAGAAGGATATTAGGAGGTGGGCACTTTGAAAGGTGATTAGACCATGGGAGCAGAGCACTCAAGAATGGGATTAGTGCCTTTGTGAAAGAAAACCTACAGAGTTGCCTCACCCATCCACCATGTGAGGATTCAGCTAGAAGGTGCCATCTATGAACCAGAAAGCAGCCCTCAACAGACACTGATTCTGCTCACGCCTGAATCTTGGGCTTCTCAGCCTCCAGAACTGTACGAAATACATTTCTGTTGTCTATAGGCCATCCAGTCCATGCTATTTTGTTATAGCAGCCTTAATGAAGTAAGACAGGAATGCAGTCAGTTTCCCATTTTGAATTAATGGCGATGGCAGCCTCTATTCTAGACATGTGACTAATTTCCTGTGTGATTTTCAAAAGTACCATGTCCAATTCATAAGGATATTTGAGGACAAATAAAATATGACAATAGATGCAGAGGTTTTGAGCTTTGAGATAAAAGGTACGTCTTCATTATGTTTGGCTCAGGAAAAATCTACTAATGCTCCACAGAAGAAAGCATTCTGTAGGTTTATTCCAGGGAAGAATCCTCCCCTACACTGTCATTTTTGGAAGGACATTGTCACACCTCTGCCTCTCCCAGAACAAGAAGTACAAGGGTCTGTGCCCCCTGAATATTGCATATTTCAGCCACACCATGATTGCCCAAGAACACCCCGTATTCAGATTGTTGGAATAAGAATCAATGTGCTAAAGAAAGCTGCATGCTTTTGTATTATTCAAGGAAAGTATTTTTTTCTCTGTCTCTCTTTTGTGAACCTATGAAATGTCATAAAGGCTAATTTGTCATAATGCTATTCATGATTTCTGAATGCTTCTATATAAATAATGCTTTTTGTTTGCATATTTGTGTTTTTTTACTTAGGCTTTTCTCCCCACTTATATAATTCAACCTATATGAATATCCTAAAGACAGTGGTTGAATACTTATATATGCAGTAAAACGAAAGAGCAATTTAAGCAAACTACTAAGGACTTTGCTGACACACTGCTTTGATAGCTGTAATATCTTTTGAATAAATATGTGATAACCACAGCTGTGATTTAATAAAGTTCAGAGCATCTGTACATCTACAAATGTTATCTTTGGAAACAAAATGGCATTGCCACACCATGATACGCATAGGGTCCACTCCCAAAGCCAAGTTCTTTTCTAACCAGGAAAAGTAATACATTCTAACATTTAATGTCTTATTTCAGTGTGTGCTTTCTTATCTTGGAGAGTATGAACTTAATGGAAACTCTCCCCTTTTTGACATAAACGAGCATTTTTTTTCCTCAGCAAAATGTAGTTATGAATAACCAATGCAGTCTTAAAAGTTTGTAAGTCAACAAATGGTTTTATCCATAAAACCAATTATATGTTCACACTGCCATTAGTTGCTAATTGTAAGACTTTTTTTAAAAAACAAAGCCATCTTTTTTAATATGTCATATCTGATCTAAAAAAGTATGGGAGATATGTGTCCATACTTAAGCTGAAACAAAATACGCTCAGCTGAAACAAAAAATATATGACTGTAAAATATTACCAATTTACTATAATTTTGAATGGCAGTAACTTTACCCTAAGAAAATTCACTGAGTCATTTAATAGTGATAGCAAAGGAAACTGACACTCTTTTCCCTCTCTTGTTAATTCTGTTTCTCTTCCTTTCTTTCTTTGTCTTTAGGGTGTGTTGTCTAAGAACCACTCAGATGTAACCAGTGGAAAATGGAGAAGATAATCTGTAGAATATGGATTGTGGTATGCTCAGTTTATGTGATAACACAATATTATAATGACATGTAATATAATGTACTTATTTTATTAAAGTGACTGTGAGAATCTTAGGGGCAGATGTTTTTTACTTACTTTTATCTTATCATTTTTACCGAATTAGTGATGGACTGTTTAAAATGCCCACTAAGTTTGCTACCTATATCTATCAGAATTTTTCAAGCTGTGTTCTACAGAATGTTAGTTTTCATGATATTTACAGGTATTGGGTGAGGAGATGTGAGGAGCTGGGAGATTCATGTTCAGATAATTTGAGGAAGAATGCATTAAATAATGTAAAATTGCTACTGGAATTCCTGTAGTTGTTAAGATGCATTTAAATATTATGTATCTTCAATAAGAGATTTTTCACTATAAGATATTTGTAATTGTTGAGAAACACTTAATACTTCTTACACCCAGTGTTCAGCAAAATATGGTTTAGAAGATACTTTTTTGGTAATTTAAGTTCATTAGTGGGTTGTTTGGTCTCTCATATTAAAGATTTTCGTAGTGTCTGTCTTATTCTGCTCAGGTTGCCATTAAAAAAGAAATACTGCCAAGTGAGTGGTTTAAACAACAGAAACTTATTTTCTCACAGTTCCGGTGGCTAGAAGTTCGAGGTCAGTGTGCCAGGATGGTTGGGCCCTGATGAGAGCACTCTCGCCGAATTGCAAACAGCCCTATCTCGCTGCGTGCACCCACAGCCTTGCCTCGGTGTGTGTGCATGGAGAGAGAGCAAGGAAACAAGCTCTCTGGTGTCACTGCTCATAAGGGCACCTACCCTCAAGTTTCCATCTAACCCTAATTACCACCCACAGGCCCCAACTCCAAACACCATCACACTGAGGGTTAGGGGTTCAACATATATGTTTTGGGGGAACACAAATATTTAATCCATAACAGTGCCTAATGAAAAACATACATACTTAAAATGAGCTGAGTATGATCAGATTCTTCTTCTGATCAGAGCTGATACCATGTTCATCACTGGCAAAAATATGTATAGGGCCTCCTTCATTCTGCTTAAGAGAGGTTAGGAAGCAGAAACTCAGTTTGTCTTCCTAATACTGGTCTCCCTGGGTTCCTAACATGGTTCCTTAGGCCCAGACACACATCATCCTAGTGAAGACCTAGGACCCAGTCCATCCGTGCATAACAATACCCAGAAAGGAGTATTGGATAAATGGTTAGCAGGATCATGGATGCAATTGTATCACATTAATGTCAAGTTTACTTAAATAATGCAAAAAATACTCAACTTGTTCTTTCATAACGAGTTAAGTCTGACAGTATTGCTCATGACTTTCCTAACCAAAGGTGATAAATGGGGCAGGAAATAGGACTGGACTCCATGTCCCTTGGCTTTCATAGTATAACCAGATCTCCTCATCTGAGAGGGATAAGGGTTGAATAGTTACTAATTCATTTGTATGCATAATCCATTTTACCAGTTGGACCAAAGGCAGAGCAGCGGTGAGACTGGGGAGGATGGAACCTCAGTAACACCACAACTGACCCCTCAGGGGGAGACTTCCTGGTTTTTGCTTCTTGGCTTCAAACTGGATTGGGAGCACTTTTGTGCAACCACTTTGTGAGAGAATCTAGAAGCTGGGATTTAATTTTGTAGAGTCTCCTGAGGCGTCTTTATTCCTCGGGGTGTCAGGACAACTCTCACACCACAGGAGGGTTCCTCACTTATTTCCACTTCAAAGGGGCATTAATAATAATCCTCCTTATTACAGAATCCAACCAGACCTTCTGGTGTGATGATTAATTGGGAAGTGTTGTACTCTTTTTTTTCCAGTGTATCATGTACAATCATTTCGGCCCTTAAAAATAAACGTTCTCTCTCTAAAAAAAAAAAAAAAAAAAAAAAAAAAAAAAAAGAGAAAGAAAGAAAAAAAGGCACAAACAAAAATGTTTTGAAAAGTAATCACTTGTTTAAAAAATGGAAATTGGGCTTCTGTGTTGTAAGGAATGTATGTGCATAACGGTGAAATTCAACACTGGTAAATGATCTGACTACCTCAAAGTGAAGTTTTTGCCTTCCTACAGTGGCCTTTAACCCTGCCCTTTCCTCCAATCTGAGAAGAGCTGATGTTGATGGAACATATAATGGCCCCTTTCCTGTGTAGTAAAGTCAGCAATAAAGCTTAGTAATTAAGGGTACCAGGGAGGCCCAGCCCAGCAGGCTAGTGGTGTGGCGAACACTTTTAGAACTTCAAACAATATCAAAGTCACTGAGAAACGGGCCTAGCTCAGTTCTGGTTTGAATTAAGCCTCACTTCCACACGCACTTTTCAAATCCAAGCTCAAACAAGAAAGCCAAGGCCTTCTGGATTTCATTAGAGCCAATTATCTTATCTGTTTCATCTCAGGCCTGACCCTAAGGCTGGCAAACAGCTATTCAGTGCATTTGTGTGGTTGTTTGAGAAAGCCTCTAGTCAGCCAATGGCCCGAGGACCTGCTAATTAAAACACCGTTGCCCCCCTGCCTCTAGTGATTAAATATTTTCAAGCTTTTGTAAATAATTTTTCCATTCTTTGCCCCAAGCCTCAAAGGTCCAATACATGCAGTAATTTATTTGGTTTGTCAGAGAATACTGTTGGAAATAGGGTTATAATGGAACCTTTGGAAACTTTTATAAGTCTTTGTACTTCTGAAAGTGACAGTTTATAAACCAGCCAAATATGTATACTGTTTCTGATGTAATTATGTCCTAATGGCCTTTCTCCTTTTGAAGTGATATAGTCTGTAATGGGCTTACATTTTGTCAATAATCATATTTCCTCAAATGTCTACATGAGATCTAGAGTCGGAATTTAATGAGGTCATGTAAGTCCTAGAAATTATCCCAAGGTATATTGCCTTTAAGTTTTTTGTCTGAAGGTGGGTCCCAGTCACAAAAGACTAGCTTGGGAAGTCAAGGACTAATCAAACTCTTGCTTGCTTGCTCTTTGTGGCAAGGAACTGCGAGGGAACATTATGAATTCTTTCCAGAGCCAACTTCTGAGGAATCGGTGAGTGATGTGGTGATACCACTTCAGAAAAGAAAATATTCAGGGAGGAGAAGAACATTTAGAATTAAAATCATTGAATTAAAAACTTTTCCCAGACCTAATTCATATTCAGAATGATCTGAGCTAAGATAATTATCTTGCAATCAAATTGTGGGCACAGGGAGGATATGAAGAACTTTGTCGCTCTGAGATCCACTAAAGCCTTTGTAGGCTTGGTACACACCCCAGGAAGCCCCCTATGGCCCTTGTGACACAGGGGCTTCACTGCCTCCCAGCTCCTGAGGCTTGATACGGCCATGTGTATCACAGCGCGTGTGACTCCAGGCAAACTCCTCCTGGAACAAAACACAGACAGAGCAGATGCGCATCCACAGATACCTCTCTTCCTTCCAGGCCTGGGCACAGCCATGGAGACTCTTAGCTCTTCTAGCCAATCTAGTCATGTTTTATTGGAGGAGAATAAAAATCAAGGGTTTGCTTGTTGTTGTTTCTCTTTGTGAGGTATTACAAGAAAAATTTTCAGCCGGTTCATTAGCTGTATCTGGTATTCACTAACACACCTATGAAAAAGAACTATGAGACCAAACAGCTCTCCTTCTGTTGTTCTTAAAATGACACTTTGGTCTTATCCTAAACAATAAGCTTTTAATAAAAACATCCACCAAAGCAAACAATTAAACAATACATAAAGCACCAGGAGGCAACCTCGTGGTTCAGTTACACTCTGGAGCTATTCCAAAGGAGAACATGTGGGTATTTTATAAGGAACAATACAATTCTCCAAAGTTATTATAAAACAACAAAATTTTAAATTGGGCCACATAAGCCTTTCTAACTTGGTGCAGATTTTATGCTCAGCTCTGACAATGGGAGGATTTCTCTATATTCTCATTTCTTCTAAAGTATGTTTAGAGACCTGTGCCAAACTCACCCTCTCTCTCTCCTTCTGTGTGTATCTTAGAAGAGGGCAAAATAATATTAATTTGTTAATTAAAAAATTCAGTCTAGTAAATTAACAGGTGAGTGAGCCTTCCTTCATACTAATTTTTTATTATACATATCATTTGATTTTTATTAATTGTCACATCCTCAAAAAACCAAACTAAATGGTATATATTAACAAACTTTTGGCAGACTTCAGTTCTCCTAATAATTTAGAATTTAATCAGTTCATGGAAACTGAGTCAGTAAAATATGACACACTCCAGATTTTATTATTTCTGTTCCTGTCTTTTTCACCTACTATGACGGTGTCATATTTATCGGAAAGGAAGGCATCACTGCATAATTTTTACAATGCTGTTTTCATTTTAGAAGTACTGAAACATAAAATAATTTACAGTGTCAGAAACTTCTACAAGGAAGACGACATGGGTATATAAAACAAAATCAGAGGTCTAATGAGGCAACTCTAAGAGACTTTCGGAAACTAAAAGTACAGAAGGATAAGAAACCCAGATCTCTTTGGGTAATAAAACTTTCAAATTCTAAATCTGTGCCTGTTCTATTCTTGCTCTTGGTTTTGAATGAACTCTTCTTCATTTATTTGCTTTTGACTTCTGTTCCAGTAAAAATGCTCTTTTGTTTCTGAACTTCAGTCCATTTCTGTAACTCCAGCATTGCTTTCATTCTAAAAGAGTTATGAACCAACTAAAAATACACGTCCTAGGTGAGCCAACATTTTATTTTCAGGTGCAACAATATGTTTCTTTAATGGGAAAGATAATGTGTACATGTTATTTTCTTGATGGCCTTTTCTACAAGTGTTTTGGGATATAAAAGATCTTCAAATTGAGATGCAGATTTAAAATTCTGCTGTGCTTAAATGTGGACTGAATAATCTATTTCTTCTCTTCTCCTCTCCACTTTGAAGTTGAGATACGAGTGATAATGGGACAAATGCCATTTTGCCAAGTCTTTCCCACTAGAAGTTTTGTCGTTCATAAGCTCACCACCCTCCATATGGCTTTACGACAGTAGTGCTGCTCTTTGGAATAGATGTTTAGACAACCAATACCCAGTACTGCAGTGCCCACAAGAAAGATGGGCAGATTCCTAATGGATACAAGAACAAGCCATTACCCTTCTAGAATAGTGCCTGAAAAGTTTAAATTTCTGCCTAAATGAAAACAGATGTTGATTTAAAAGTTTCATTTATATGACATCAAATCATTGGGATGAAATATGGAAAACTGAGTCTATCATCCACATGTTTGATGTCATGCAAAGACTTGAACTACTCTCTGAAAGTCCTGTCCACCAGAAAACAGTGTGAACTTCAGCTCTACATCTCAGATGCAATATCTGAACAGACCTTCGGTCGAGCAAAGTTTCCATGAGAATGATTCCTCCACACGGGAAAGTCAATATGTAAATTTTAATACTAGTAAGCCATTATATTTATCTAACTCTCAAAAAAGGGACTATAAATTTATATTTATGGTATATTAAAATAAACATTCAATCCCTTTTTTCCACATTATTTGTCATCTCAATAAATCTAGTAGTAGTAAACTTTAGATGTAAAATCATAGAAAAAGAGGGTAATTACTCAGTTTCAAAAAAAATTCACTCTATGACCCAAAGACATTGAAATTTGGTTAGAAAACAGCTGTTCAATGAAGTAAAGGATAAGTAACTTTTAATTGAGCGAGAGCTTTATCTTACCAGTGAATGAAGCAAATTCTAAAATATTCACTAGAACTCTGAAAAAAAGTGTGACTCTATAATTTATTAATTATGTTTACCTTCCATTCTGGCCATCTCATATCATTAACTACACAACAATTCCATTATTACTAGATTAGATTATTTAAGTCAATGAATTGATGTAAGCTCCTCGACAGTTCAAAAGATCTGCTATTTCTGGCCTTAAAATGCTCCACAATAATATTTCATAAAAAGATTGCATTTCTTCATATTTCAAAGTATTACACATACATTGAGAGGATTTTGTACAAGGCAAGGATTATATAATTCAGTGTTTCATCTGGAAAATCAAAACAAATCACTTCTAGGCATACAAATTACCTTTTTCTTAGAGAGAACTTCTAGAGAAAAGAATTAATTAAACATAGATATCCTTTTAATTAGTCCCCATTATTTGGAAAATTGTTTAATTGCTATACAGATTCCAGAAAACTTTTGGCTTTGGAACCATTTTAAGGCAGAGAAAAAATATTGTCTTAAAATTTTTATAGCTGATCTGACCTTTTAAAAATAATAATAAAAAGTAAGTTGTAGCATTTGATCTACTTTAAATAGCTCTTCACTGCAGATATCACTTCCCCTTCAAAACTTCAAGCACTTCAAGATACTTCCTGGACTTTTTACCTGAGCTCTGTACTGTCTAATAATATCATATCTCTTTGATGCTTGGCTCAAAAATCAAGTTTGCAAGTTTCCCTAGGAAGACAGGTGTGCATAAGATCAATTTACTCTCAGGGTCAAAGAGCAGAAATTCTAAGGGTATCTAGAGACACACACCTAGAAATTGTAATTTTTTGATGAAAATTGGTACAATATGTTGAACAGATGAGAGAAAAAATGTCCCTAAACTATATTTATTTTTGAAGCTGAAAAGCAGATAGAGCTGACAGCTTTCTCAAATTTATTCCTACGGAATTTTTTTTTCTTGTGACCTGCTTTGATAAAACTTTTTGAAACATCTCAACATACTGAAAATAGAGAACAAAATTTGGACAGTGAATAACTGTGGTTCACACTAGCAATAAATTTATATGTATTGCTTTTTATTGAAATAAAACTTTAATAGGTGAAAATCATTACTGCTTTGTTACTAAGATTGATTGACAAGTTCAGATTGAAGCCCACATCTTCTTTATTAGTCAAATCTTTTAGAAAGAGAAAATGTGGGCTTGATTTGTGAGGCATGATAAATGGTCTGGGAAAGATGGTAGTAGGGCCAATTTGATATGTACAGTATTTCATATTGGCAAATTGTTTCAAGAAACTCCACCCTATTTCTCAAACTGTCTTCAACATCCTTGGGAAAATACATAATATCATGAGCTTAATATATTTACTTGTCACTAACAATTGAGAATCCATTGCAAGACTGGGAAGCATCAACCACAGCTCTCATTAACAAATTAAGATCCCAAATAATTTGACATTATTAAGTATGACTTTTGGATGACAATGAAATCATGCTTTATTTCAAAATTAAACCTAAATGTTCGTTTATCACTATGCATTCTATTAAAATTTAATTGATATTTTCAAGTTCTATTACATATCCCTTCCACGAAATCTAAATGCATACATAAGAAGAATATTTCTTTTAACAAAGATGAAAAAATTTATATCCCCATTGTAATCAGATTGGTTATTAAAAGGAAAAAAAGAACCAGGAGTTTAATTTGATAGGCTGTCTTACTATGTCAGATGAGGAGAAGGCACAAGGAGAAGTGGCTTGGAGATATCAAAGGTAGTGAAAGTCTAAATTTTCAATTTTGGGGCACTTACCAGTTTAGATGTCCAAGCCAAAGTTAAATAGACTAAAATGCATTACAAAGAATTTTTCAGTATATGATTGTTTTGTTATCCCATGCTCTTGACACAGGAACTACAGTTCCTGTATAGTTTAGGACCAACAAAGTACTGTCCCCACAATCACACTTGCTGCCATGGAATCTCCGATCACCATATACCAGCTGTGTGACATCAGGAAACCTACTGAAGCTCAAGAAGCATGGTAACTGCCTGTAGAAAACAGGAACACCTAACTCAAGGACTAGTAAAGCTTTTTAAAAAAATAAACAACTAGCAAAAATTAAAGCCTCGATGAATACTCTATATCACTATATTACTATTATTATTATATTGTTGTTTCTACAATGGTATTATTCACTTATCATGAAATTACATTAAAATATTAAATATAAGAACAATAACCAAAAAAAGAAACCCCACAGTATTTACTTAGTCGCCATTACCAAAAGAGTGAATCTAAATAGTTACTGATGGTCCCATTTTATCTCTCAAATAGAATTTAGAAACCTCTTTTTCAGTTTATACATATAACAAGAATATTTAGAAGTTAATCTCCTAAGAATTAGCCAGAATAATGATGACATATTTTATAAAATAAGAATGAGAGAAAAGAAAGTATTTTACTTATTTATGTGCTCCTGCCCCAAATTATCTACTCTAGTTCCATGGTAAACCCAACCATTGTAAGAAATCTCTAGGCTGACTATTATTGACTCATCCAAAGAGCACTTGCTCTGTGGATATGACAATAAAAGGTTTTATCTGGTTCTGCACTTGAGTTAAATGCCCTTTTTACATTTTTGTCACTTCCTGGGAGGAATCCCAGGAAGCCATCATTCCTATATTGAAGACTCAGCATCAGGAACAGAATTGCCACTTTGACTGGTGAACCAAGAATAGACAGGATATCTGGAAAGATTTCCAATCACAACTTTGTGTTAATGGATTTTAATTTTGCTTATGTCATTAAAGCAAACAGATATGAACTCAAGACAGGAGAAAGATAGAAACTGGGCTGCTTGTATATGCTCAAATGGTTCAATGGCTTTAACTATGTAGCAAGAACATTAAGCTTCTAAAAATTCCAGTTAATTATATGTCCAAAATATTTTAGCAAAGCCTAAATTTGGAAGCACATAGCATTTTGATTAAATACAGATACTACCTACATAAGTCAATTACTTAAAAATAGGTAGTTTTCAATAATAACATCAAAAATCTTGACTACATATGTATTACCTCTACTAGACAACTCTCTTAAAATCCACTTTTCAGTTGGCACACTGACAACCTCAGTGCAAGAGAGTCCTTCTAGGTCAGAGTTTTCCCCTGAAATGAACTTCCCTGAAGAGCTAATATGTACAGATCCATTGTCTATTGAAAATATGCATCAATAACAAATATTAACTAAGGTTAATCAATTAATTAATACATACTACAACATAGTGACATGAAAAGATGATATTTAAAAGCAGAACTTGTTTGCATCTAAAGAACCCAGATCAACAGCTCTATGACCTTTCTTTAGCTACTCCTCAGTATATGCCAAATGGGTCACTTTAATTATTTCATTAAAACCTGCTAAATTTAAGGAGCTTATATTTCTTTTCTTGAAATTAAAAGGGGCTACACAGGAATTGTCCTCCATTCACGCATTTGTTTATTTATTTAATAAAATAGGCATCATTTCAAGGACTACTAAAATCTTACTCATTGGAAATTGCTACTTATTTTTTAAACATTTTAAGATATTTTTCTCAGATTTAAACAGAAGCATGAGATTCACAACTGTCTCTTGCCCACTATAAACAAACCACTTAAATGGTCTGAGATAGTCACTTTAACATTTGCAGGACTCTTAAAAGAATTAGTCTTAGCCGGGCGCGGTGGCTCAAGCCTGTAATCCCAGCACTTTGGGAGGCTGAGAGGGGCGGATCACAAGGTCAGGAGATCGAGACCATCCTGGCTAACACGGTGAAACCCCGTCTCTACTAAAAAATACAAAAAGCTAGCCGGGCGAGGTGGCGGGCGCCTGTAGTCCCAGCTACTCGGGAGGCTGAGGCAGGAGAATGGCGTGAACCCGGGAGGCGGAGCTTGCAGTGAGCTGAGATCCGGCCACTGCACTCCAGCCCGGGTGACAGAGCGAGACTCCGTCTCAAAAAAAAAAAAAAAAAAAAAAAAAAGAATTAGTCTTTAGAAAAAATAATGAGATTGCTTAGCAGGCATTCAGCAAAAGATTTGTTCAATAAAGAGAAGTCTGACATTCTTACAACAAAATGAATAGATGTTCAGAGTTCTTTGTAAAGCATAGTTTTTGAGAAGCCAAGGTAGTTCCCTCAGACTTTTGCTACGTTCACTTAATACCTGAGCTTGACAATGCTCCTATCGCCAACATTATTCCCTCTTTCTTCTCTGATTCATTCATTTATTCATTGACTCATTCAATCAAATATTATTGAATAGCTCTTCTCTGCCATGTTGTTCACTGGGCATTTGTGCCTTAGGTTGGGAGGCTATGTGAGTATGAAGGTCTTACACTTTGGTAAAAAGTCACTGTGCTTTATTACTCCTGAGTATTTTAAGTCATAAACAGAAGAGAGTAGCAACGTGGTGTGACAAAAGGAGCATAGATTGTAGAGTCACAAACCAACTTCAAATTATTGCCCTTCCAATTAGTAGTTCTGTGACTTATATAAAGCACTTAAGAATTAGCCATAACGTCTATAAAGTTTCTAATCTAGGACCTAGCATGTAAGATCTCAATAAAAATAGCCATAATTATTTTATACAATAGTAACCTTTGAAATATATCTTAACTGAACATAAAACATATTTGATACTGAATATTTTAAGAATTCTCGTGAAGAATCTTAAATATACCCTTCAATTATTTCAGAGATGAATGATAACTGCTTGGAAGAAATAACTAGTCATTTGAAATAATTTAGTTATTCTATTATATTTTTAAATTATATTTAAAGCTTTAAACATGAAATCTTTGGTTTGTCTATGATTTTTTTTTGCCATAGAAAAAGTACATAATAGAAACCACGAAGGCAATATATGTGACAAATTCTAGATAGTAAAATAAGCAGCCATCTTATATCCCACTATAAATGTAGCTTCACAGGGAGAGAGGCTTTCCAAAAGATACTTATAAGAGTCCAGAAACAATTAAAAACTAAGAGAAAAGAAAAAGCACCATTTACTCTTTCCCCCACCTCCATTTCCTGCACCCACACACAGATGCCAGAAAGATCTTCTGGTTCAATACTAGGAAACAAGAAGTGTATTAAGGATAAGCTTAGAAAATAATACTACACTAAAAATTATTTGGCAGTCATCTGACTAAGCCCAAATTGACAAAGGAGTATATACAGGTATTATTGGGCTATCCTTTGCTTGCATAAGAGTTTACAAAGTATGATTCATTTTCTTTCTACCAATCCCTCCCTGATGTCCTTGAGCCAATAGAGAAAGATCATTTCACGGCTCCATGCATTTCACAGTTCATTCTCTCTGCCCAGTCAGTATGAATACCCCGTGACTCGAATTCCTTTTTTCCCCTTGAACGTTCCCACTTATCTTTAGAAGCAAAGGTTGAACAATGCTTGATGAAACCTTTCCTGAAATCATTCAGGACAAGTTAATCATTTTATGTGCTCTGAGCGCTTCTGTTCTCTAGAACAATAAGTATGACTTACATTATGATCCCTGAAAGTAACAACAGCTCTGAATTCCAAGTGCTTACCACAGTGCCTGGCATATAATATGCGTTCAATGCCAGTTTTTGAAATGAATGGCTTACTTAGCCATAACAAATTCACAAGTACTTCCAGTCATAAATGATGAATAGCAGACATGCCATAGTTCAAAAGTGGCAGGATTCTTATAAATTAATCTGGTTCTTAAATAAATATCGACATTGAAAGCCAGAAATTTACATTTCTGCAGCCTAGCTAAATAATGCCACTTCTCTAATTAAACTCAAGTAATGGAGATACACTGGGAAGCTTTGAAAAGTTTTGCTAATATAAAGTGTCGACCTTCCAGGCAAAGAAAAGGTGCCATTCTTGAGAATAGTCAACCCCATTCAGGAGTATGTCATTCATTTACCATTTAAACCACAAAACAATATGTGCACTTAATATCTGCTTTTACATTATTTGATGAAATGGTTGTGTTCAAAGAGATTCTTTAGAAAAAAATCTCATCCACCACTCACTTTGTGATGGGAAAACAAAGGCACAAAATAGAAGTTGCCTTTCATTTCTGTGCATACATGATTTATTTTTATGTAAAGCTATAGTACCCCAAATAGAACTATAATGATTTTAAAAATCTATGAATTCTGCATCAAAGATAATGGATATGATTGTATGAAATAGTAAGGTTGAGAATTTAATGTTTATTTAATGTGAATTTAATGTATATCATGCAAGTTACCAGGTTAACTTGGGAGGCAGACAAATAAATTCATATGTGATATCAAAATGAAATCTATTATCCTGTTAAAGTTCCTACAAGATATTAATAATGTTTGTGAAATTTGCAAATGTAATAGTATGTGTGATGTTGAAAAAGAGAATTCATAACATTAAAACCTCTATTTTTTTCGCATAATTTTTTATTTTGCTCATAATTAAAGCAAAATGTCTTCACAATCAACCCAAGTTTACAGTAGAAAAATTTATTTCAGTCATTTTTTCTACATTGTGGATATCTTTGTGTATATTTTTTCCCAAAATACACATTCCAGAACGTGGGTAGAATTTTCCTTTGTATCTTGAATGCCAAGCCAAACATATTTATTTTAAATGTATTTTTTAAACAGCTATTTTTCTATCGTTTTTCCTGGACCTGCTTTCTCATGAGAAATGAACTTCAAATGAGACAACGAAGTATGCGTGACACACAGGACAACAGAAACCCACCAAAATTTCATTAATTAAAAAATTCCCCATTATTTCCGTAAGTTTCAAATGTAGGGTATCAATAGGATTTTCTTCATGGGAACTTGTAAATGGCAAATTTCAAAACTATGAACACCTGTAAGGTTTTTTAATGTGGTTGTTTTGCTTTCAACTAAATAGAAAATTCAAGAAATTATGCATTACCAATAGGCTAAAACCTCTTCCAAAAATCTTGCAAGGGAGGCTCCTCAGGTTTAATTAACTAGACTCATTGACATCTGAAAAAAGACTACTGTTTAAACTACAAACTAGTGTTTTCTAAATTCCAGAGAAGAAATGCTCATTTTTAAAATTCTCTCAAAGAAAAGCTTTTAATTTGTTTTTTCTTATTTATATTAATATTTAGTTATTTGCTTAGACAAAAGCACAACGCTATGTGAATACATTGTAATTAATGTTACATTTTGTAGATTTTGTTCCAGAGAAACTGGAAACAACTAATTAATTAGTTAATGTTTTCATGTGAAAGGAAAACTATACAAAAGTCACTTACCCTACCATCAAATGAGATTGCCTTGGCCAATGTCATCAAAATGAGTGAGCTGCCCAGAACTAGGAATGCTAAATGGTGCTATGTAAAAAAGGAATTCTGTAGTCCAATGAAGTTTGAGAAATGCTTGGTCAACAAAATTAAATAGGTAATGAAGAACTTCTCAGGGCAATGAATATGCTAATGTCTACTGTAAAAATCACATCATATGTTATAATAGGCAGAATTTTCCAGACAGAACTATTTAAAAATAAATCTTTTTTTCTCCTTATTTGGGAGGGAAGGGAGAAAATGGGCCATTGGCCAATATACCTGTATAATTAAAACCAGGTCTTGATATACCTTTTCTTCTTACACATATTCCTATGTGGCTTTGAGCGATAATTTACCTTAATTACATTTCTCTTTCATATTTGGTGTTATTTCAATGGACATTTATTTTCCAATTTGCCACTTTCAGAGAGAAAGAAGTACCAACCTGAATGCTTCAAGGTACTCAACATCTCCCATGGGAGGATCAAGGCCACCTGTCCAGGCAATATTTATATTGTACCCTTCTCCAAGGCCTGTTCCAACCTGGGAAGAGAAAGACACACCATGGTAGGCAGAGAAGAGGGCAAATGGAAGAAAGCAAGAAGAGAGGAAAACAAGGATAGGGGAGCTCTTGAAATAAACATCAAACAACACATCAAATCAGCCCAACCTTCCCTGATGAACAGTGCTCTGGGTTATGCACTTGTTCTGCACTGGTTTTTGGTCCCATGGGACAATTCAGTAATCTCGTGTAATTTAAAACACCAGCAAAGGACAAGAAAATTAGGGGTAATCATGCAATGCAATTACCTGAAAGATACAAATAAAAGTGGGGCTCTAAAGAAATAAACCGAACCTCATTTGGGGCTCCACTGCCAGGGAAAAAGTTCCCTTCATCATAGCGATGGAGTGAAATGTACAGGATGCTGGGGTCAGCATAAAAGGCCTGCTGGGTACCGTTTCCATGGTGAACATCCTACGGGGAAATGAAAACAGACGACAAATACAGTCATGTCTAACTTTGTGTGGAGACAACCTTTCTGATTTCTAGTTCCCTGTCTTTCTACTCCACTTTCTTTTTCATTTTCTGTCTTCTCACTACGTTCCTCTTTTCTTTCTCCCATTCAGCCTGCTTCCACACCACCCCCTTTACTTCCTGAACTTTCAGGCAAATTACCCTTTAATGCACTCATTTTTTAAACTGGCTTCTAAAAATCAGGAAACCACAGCGAGCATGCCCTGGAGACTCCAGATGAGCAGTCATTGAGAAAGCCCAGTCCTTTGGTACAATTAGATATTTATACACCGGCTCTTTGTACTCTTTGCTTCAGTGATGGAATCTTGCATCCTGTTTTATGGAGGAATTTTATGACTTATTAACTGCCAACAGTTCATAACCCCTCAGGCTTAATTAACTAGCCTCATTGGCCTCTGAAAAAAGACTAATGTTTAAACTAAACTACAAACTAGTATTTTGCAGAAGGATCTATGGCTTACAGGGCATTTTCGCAATTCTTGACAGAACACTAAACATACGTGTATGCATTGATTTGCCAAGTCCCACCATTAAGGTCAAAGGCTTTGCAACCAGCTGAATAAATTGGCTTTCTTGAAGCGTTCAGTTCAGTTAGCAATCCCTCCGCAGTTAGAATCACTTCAAAAGAGAAGCCAGATGCAAAAAAACTTCATATTTCATTTTGATAAAATGGTAACGCAAGAGTCGAAGACACAGGAGCATGAGCTCATTAGCTCTTAAATCATTTGGGCCAAAGCAGAAGGATGGCATGGGGTTTTATGCAATCTTGTGCAATCTACCTAATTTAAATATTATATAATGACTTTCTTTACAGCCTCCTTCCTGCTCTTTTTTCCTTTCCCTACACCAGTCCTCTTTCCCATTCAAAAGAAAAAAATAGCTTGATATAAAACTTGACAGTTCTTTTTTCTCACTGTTTTATGATACAGATACATGCCAGAATTGATATAAGAAAGGTAAGTCAATAGAACTAATAGCATTATTTTAAATGTCTTCACTGAAAGACCTCAAGTGCAAAAAAAAAAAAATCCTTAATTAATATGCTTCATAATATCTTCTGAACAAAAATAATGAGCCACTCCAAAAGTGGGTAATTTATGTATTTGCATTCAATAGAATATGACTGCTATACTTTAAACATACATAGCTTCTGGTTCTGTTATTTGAAAGTTGTAAAAACTTGTAACTATATACTTACTTTATATTAGTAAGATACAGAATCACACTATTTTCAACAATGATTCCTACAATTTTTAGTCAGGCACTATATAAATATCTGGTATGGATTATTTAATAAGTAAACAGAGGCTCAGAGAGTTTCAGTTACTAAGATTATACAGGTAATAAGTTGCATGACTGGGTCTTGAATCTACTTCCTATTCCAAAGGCCAAACTCTTAATGATTATACAGTTAACTGAAACTTACATTCATAATCTCTTTGATCCTCTTGGCAAAACTGTGAGGTGGGTTGTCAGTCATTATTGCTCCTTAGGAGGTTTATATGACCTGTCTTCATGCCAATCTCCAGCCCAGTACTCCTTCACTAGACACTATCATAGCCTCCTTTTGGTGAATTCTGAAAACCTGCATTGATCTTACCATCCATGGCATAGACATACAATAATCCTTTCCCCTTTTTGAATGGTACACATATCCAAAATTAAGAAATCATAATGTTGGGACAGATACACATTATCCCAGAAAGTTGTTTCAGCTAAAGACATACATCATCAGGAAAAAAAATAACTTAGTCAAATTGTATTAATTCCTGGATTTCTGAATATCCCAAGGAAAGGAAGGAGGAGATAAAACTATTTTCCTTTATGTAAACAAGGGTGAAAAAATTAAAGCCACAATGTCTTTTGTGTTTATTACTGGATATCTAGAAAATGGACAAATAAAATATTTTGAAAAACAACATTAAGGGAATATTTGTATTTCCCCTAAACAATAGTAATTTTAGTCAGTTCTAAGACACATTTGGTCTGAGCATAAATGCATCCACAATTTGAACAGCAGAAAAACATTGCTTTGATTACTTTTGTTTCTCTGGGGACACTGTAAATGTTTACTTAAAACAATCACATATAAAATGATATGTTCTCTCAGATATAAAATTGTTCTTGAAAAACGTGTTACTCAATTTCTGAGAAACAAAATCCTGTTCACAGCATAATAAGATTTTCAACAGACATTATTATCAAAATACATAAATCCATTCTAATATGGCAATTCTTGATTCTGTATTCATATCCACCAAATATTTAGTGATAAAGGTTAAATTCAATTATGCCTTTTGTTTGGGGGAACAACTTACAGTATAGTCTTAAGAATATCATTTTTTTAAGGCTGGGCATGGTGGCTCACGCCTGTAATCCCAGCATTTTGGGAGGCCGAGATGGGCAGATCACCTGAGGTTGGGAGTTCAAGACCAGCCTGACCAACGTGGAGAAGCCCCGTCTCTACTAAAAATACAAAAATTAGCTGGCTGTGGTGGCACATGCCTGTAATCCCAGCTACTCGGGAGGCTGAGGCAGGAGAATCACTTGAACCCAGGAGGTGGAGGTTGCGGTGAGCTGAGATCATGCCATTGCACTCTAACCTGGGCAACAAGAGTGAAACTCTGTCTCAAGAAAAAAAGGAAAAAAAAGAATATCATTTTTTTTGTTCATTTTCCTTGCTGTAAAATATTCATACAAAATACTCATTGGTCAGGTATGATCTAAAGCTTGCTTCTGCATGGCAGCACATATATAATAAACTAAGATAAGAAAATTATTGGTGATTGTGAGAAATTACTATAGAAATGAAACAAAATGAAACATTAAAAGCCCCAAAATAGACCTTGTATCTAAGATATGTGGGGAAATGCTGAAAAATCATTTAAATATGTTACTGGTTAAAAAGCATACTGCAAACATTGATGTTGTATAAGGATTTAGAACCTGTATATTTTCACTATTATGTTAAAATAACTTTGAGTAACTTTGAATAAATCATATATTCTACCAGCTAATGTTATCACTCCTAGTTATTTAGTTTAGGGACTTGTAATAAAGATCTAAATGAACTTGATCAACAACGCAATTTCCCCAAATCTAAGGACATTTGAATTAACTTTCCTTTTACAAAGACAGCTTAAAAAGTGCTATTGTCAAACTAAAAGTCACGTTACCTAAAAGCTACCTGAGTCATACAGTCTTACTTGCAGGACAAGTTAGTCCCCTAAACACAATGGCCAGTCTCTTGCAAGTTGAAAAGCAAGTACACCTGCTCCCTCTCCACACCCATCTGAATATGTTTGGGATCTGCCTCAGAAAGGAAAATGGAATAAATGAGCTCCACAGATCAGCTAGAATCATTCTTGCCTAAAATACTCAACACTGCTGAATTTGGCTGTGACCCAAAGTAGCAGGCGAATTAGAACTCTAGCTCTGTATTTACTAAGCATATAAAAACGCTGAAACTGCTGGACAAAGGAGTACCTTTGCCATCTATTGGCGCTATAATTTGTGGAGTTAGTTCACACCCCCCAGTTAACATTAATGACTTTGGATTTGCAGGAATAACTTTTTTGTTGTTCTTTATTTTGGCTATTGAAAAGCCATCTATTGGCTTTTTCATTGCTAACTTGCAGAATAGACCTGTCAGCCAGGGAGAACGGATGTCTCAAGGCCACGTGGCACTTTAAAACTTCCTTCTCAGCAGCTGGAAGAAACAGGAATTTCCTCAAAGTAGCCCTGCAGCTGCAGAATTTGGAAGACTTGAAAGTAAGAATATGTGGGCTGGTGGTGATCTCAGAGGCAACCCTTTGGACAGAACTCCATATATTTAGAGAATCTGAAACAAAAACTTCTCGTCTACTACAGCCTGTTGGGAAATCAGTATGCTTTCTGATTGGATAATGGAGCAAATACATAATCAAAGGCCAGGAAGCTTACAGGAAACTCCTTGGAGCTACCAGGTAACTTATTTTATAAATCGTATCAGATTTTTCCAGCAGTCTTTTATTCCTATACTGTATTCCTGTACAAAAACAAAACTTTACATATAAATCCTCTGAAGTACAAAGTAGCCATTTACCACAAGGGAGGCATTTTAGCTTTCAAGTCTCTTGTACAATTCACTACTTTTAAGTCTAGATATCACAAATGTGTTTTCAAAGGGGACTCCTAACAGTTTTTGACTATCCTCCTACAACCTTAAAATGGTAGCAGAGGAGATTCTTTAGAAAGTAAACACTAAAAGATCCTTAAGGATAGGACAAACAGTTGACCAATCAATCACCTTCTTACATAATTTTCACAAATTTAGAAAGCTTAGAAAAATTCTTTCCCCACAATCTTTGCTCTTTATCTGCTTTTCTTAAGTTTCTGGCTTATCTTCCTGGCATAGAACTTACAGAACAAGGAGCATACTATTTTCTAAAATTTAATATCTTACAAATTATGCAGAATGGCAGTTATTAATTAATTTAGCTGTCATTTTGCATATAAATGAGAAAATGGGTACTGATGTCTTGATTTTTGTAAAATTGTAACATCTTGCTGTTGTAAGTATATCTAGGCCTTCAACACATTTCTTTAATGGTGAACTATGACCGACATTGAGACTTAGGCATGTTTGGAAAATACATGGATAGTCGGGTTTCAATATTCTTCTCTCCGAAGTGCTTGCAGGAATGCTTCAATATAGTGTGTGAAAAACACCCATTCCAACGAAGCACAACAAATGGGTGTCGTTCTTCCATTTCTTTTATCTTCGTTTTAACTTAACTAAGCATTTCTTCACATGGCTTTGTTTGTGCTCTCTCAACCCTTTGGTGTGCCTGCTTAACTGAATTCGAAGGCTGGAGGGCGAGGCCGTGACTTCCAATAAGATTTAATTATGAGTGCAGATATGAACAAGATTTAGACTATTAAGGCTTGCACTTCAAAAAAAACCTTTAGCATATTTTGCCTTTAAATCTTTTATCACCTGCAAAAATTAATTAAGTTCAGATGTCCCAGGTTCAGTTTGGATGCCAGGGTTCATTTCCTGTCTATGCTTTGTCAGACAACCTATTACACCTCCTCGTGAACTGGAGGCAAACCGAAAACGGGGCTCATAAATCACTATTCACTTCTCTTTCGCCCTTTCCTGGGTTGGTCCTTTTTGTACGGGGCAGATCTCCAGCTCATTATTCATGAATATACTGTGGACAATATGCCAAGTGTCATCTGCTTTTAAACAAACCATTTGTTAAACAAATTATAACTTTATTGTGTAAGAATGCATCACGTTAAAATGCAAGACTAATCTAATGCCTCTGACTTTTAATCACTCAGGGTTCCTTTAGAGAATCATCCCAAACTGGCATCTGAGATTGGAGATCTTTTCAGTAACAGTGACATGCGGACTTGTTTTAATAATACCACTGTTGCACAACAAGCAACATGATTGCTAACCAGGGGAAGTGGCCAATTGGTTACCAAAGCAACAGCATTCTTTCCAGCACATCTGACTATTGAGTCTATATTCTGTAGGGAAAAGTAAATTCAGGTTCTGTTGGGTTATTTTAACTGTGGAAGTATCAATTCATTTAAGGATCATAAAAGTTGCCCTGATCTGCGCCTTCTTCTCATTAAATTGCAGTTAACACCATGAAAGTGAAACGTGAATGTTTATGGTTTCAGAACTGCAATCCTGAGTTTAATGAGTTTCCACATTCAAAGGAAACACACCCTTCAGTTGTTTGCAAGTGCTAAAAGCAAGACAACCCTAACAGAGAAATACAAATCCACTCCCTTTTATCTAGAATCACTGAAAATGCAGCTCTGGCCAGGAATACATACCAGATCTACAATCAATATCTTGCTTATATTTAGTTGGTCTCTCAAGTATTTGGCGGTAATTGCAACTGAATTAAAAAAGCAGAACCCCCTGCGGAATAGAGAAGAACAGAGAAATAAGAAAGCAAATCATCCAGGAAAACCATTATAAATAATGTTCAGAGCATTTTTTTTTAAATGCTATATGATCTCTGAAGCCATAAATCTGCTTCTGGGAGTACCTCGCAAGATTTTTCAGTCCATCTGTTAACAATTAAAGGCTTCAGAAACATGCACGGGGCAGGTGACCGCCAGGAACCGTGGTGCTTGGAGATGGGCAACAGTCCCTGGTACTTACATGGCTGTGGATTCTTCAGCGTGATGGCCAGGGGGCCTCACAACAGCAAACCCATTCTGCAAAAACAAGACAGGTTTTCAATGGTCAGATATAATGGTGAGGGGAGGAGAGGGATTGCTTGGATCTCCAGGCACGACAGTGCCTCAGGCACACACACACAAAACTGAAGTCTCATACGCTTCCGAGATTGTTTTTGTTCCCCCATTGCCAGTCACAGAATGAAGAGAAACAACACATATGATCACATTTTCTCAGATCATGTCCAAAAAGAAGTCTCTGAGTCAGGGGAAGGACAGGATTCAGGGAGTTGCACCTAGCTGGCAAACATGCACGTCAGCTGTTAAACTAGCATGATTCATTTTCAAGAACAACTTCTTATTTTATGACATCAACATCCTACAGAGGGAGAAGAAACTCACTCTTGGTGCAGGTCTGGGTCAAAGTTTGGAAGGACCAGAGAAGATCCAAAGTGAAAATTCTTTAACTGGATCTCCTCGATGGTTATTTACACTGCAATGTCAGTAAAATGATAAATTTACACTCACACACTCACATAGACACAAAAGAAATCCCAGAAAGGTGAAAAAGAGAACAATGGAAAGCCCACATTTCTTCCAGTCTATAAATTTAGCTTGGATGACCGCCAAGACTTGCAACTTTATTGGATTCCCTAAGTCAATTTCTAGCCCGCGTTCTGGAATTTTATAAAGAATTCCAGGGCTGAGAAGCAAGCAGATCTATCCATGATCAAGAAATGCCTTAACCTCCAGATTAGTTGGAATGCATCACGGAAAGCTGAAGTAACTCCGGCATGAAGGCAGGGAACTATAAATCCTTGCAAAACCAGCATGCTCAGAAAAGTTGGGTTGTTTGACGTGAAGTAATCATTTATCACATGGTTCACACCACCTTTCACTTAACTATGGTTCAAGTAACATGCTCAAAAGAGCACGTGAATGCTGTTTTATACACAATCCTAAAACTTTTGAAATAATTTCAACATACCCCAAGGACTTTTATTTTCAAACCTTTCACTGCAAATATAAAAATATTGAGAAAACTAATCTATTCTCTAGGTCTTCAAATGCACACACATTTTTCCAGAATGTTACGGTCATTAACACACAATGAGTTAATTTGCTATATATTTTGTTGAATATATATAATAATAAACTCAGAAGCAAATTAGAATCATATAATATCAATTAGAAATCTAGTAATGGTGATAAACATATTCCCTGTTCTTATTCTTAAGACACTTACTATCTCTCTGATGGTAATATATTAATATGGAAGAAACTATCAATGAAAAACACAAGATAATAGAGACTGAAATATTAAGATGGTAGATTGACACTATAGAGTGCTACAGGACTTCTGAGAATGGAGAATTTGGTAAAGATTATGACAGATGCACATAGTTCACTGGGAAACCAATAGTTAGGATGAAAATAACAATTATATAATACAAGGCAATATAATTAGCATGTAAAGAACTATTATGATTAGATCAACCACACTAAAATTTTGTGATTCAATTAAAAATATGTTTAATGGGTTAAAGGTATGACATAACAACATACAGAAGAAAACACCCAGTAACCAGTAGCTATTTAAAAATTCAACTTAATTAGTAATTAAATGAACATAGCTTAAAATTCCAGAGAGAAGCCATTTTCTACCCTGGAAATTAAATTTTTAGAAAATGTTCTATGCTGACAATGGAGTAGGTACGCTAAATGCTCATATGCTGCTTGTAGAAGGATAATTCATTAGAGCCTTTGTAGAAAATAATTCACCTCTATGTATCCAGAGCCTTAAAAAAAAATACGTGTCTTCTGATTTAGTCATCTAGTTAAAAAAGTTCTGCCTTAAGGGTGCCATTAACTATGTACACAAGCAATTATGTAAAAGATAGTATCTAATTTATAATAGGGAAAACCAAATTACTTTAGTGAGCTAACGTTAGGTGATTGGTTAATGACTTATGGTACATTTATACCATGGGCTATTAGATAGTCATTAACATTTTGTTATAAATACTTAGTGGAACCGAAAATACGTTATAATGTTCATTTTTGAAGTGTTAGTATTAATAATATACATAGTATAATACATATGAAGGAAGGGTTAATATGGGTTATTTTATTTTTAATTTATAATTTCATATATATATATAGTTTTTGTTTTGAGACGAGGTCTCACTATGCTGCCCAGGCTTGTCTCAAATTCGTGGGCTCAAGCATTCCACCCACCTTGTACTCCCAAAGTGCTGGGATTACAGGTGTGCACTGCTGCACCTGGCTAAATTTCATGTAGTTTTCAAATAGTTTTACAACAAAAAATGAATTATCTAATAGTGAAAAAATATATATAACAGGGAATATTGAGAGGTAGGTGTTAATGGGTCTTACCAGAAAAGTTGTGTTTACAAAGGAAGAAAAAAAAATTTAAGGCATCCTAGGCAGGGGTTAAAGCATGAAAACAAAGAAGAAACGATTTTAGTATTATGGAAGAAAGTCAATCTGACCCTAGAGTTTATGTTAAGAAACAAAATGGAAATGAAATCTCATAGGTAATTAGCTGGATTATAAAAAACAAAACAAAACAAAACAAAAAACCCAGACTTGAATACTGTCTTCCTCCTTTCACTTCTTTCATTTACAGCTAAATTCCTTGAACGAAGTATCTGCTTTTCACTTTATAATCCTTTGCGGGAACCTCCATCATTCTGCTAAACTCTTTCTGAAACTGCTTAATCTTAGGTTGAAAATGATCTTCTTCTCGCCAAAATCAACAAACTTTTTCTCAGTCATCATGATCCACCCAAACCTTCCATTGTGCTCTCAGGAATATCAAACTCCTCTACATTTTCCATATATTTTCTGAGTGCCCCCCTTTCCTTAGCTGAAACCTCAAAAAGTTGCTTCTCCCACAATCTGCTCAAGTGGTAGCTGTTTCCTCTCTCACACCTCACAAACCTGCCTGCAGCAGCAGGCAGAGTTGGTGTCCTTGTTTCTTCACTGCTGCTTTGAGAACACAAAGTCCACTGCACCTATCCCCACAATACTTTCTTGTAAAAAAGAACTGTATCACTCAGAAAAAGAGAAGACAGAACGCAGTTAGATGCCCGACTCTGAGTCCTAATGCAGTCCGGGTTCCTTTATTCTCTGTTACACTAGAGAAGGTGTTAGTCCTTCTAAAATCTGTCTCACTGCCTGCAATTTGGACCCCAACCTTCCTGCTTTTCTACCATCCCTTATAAAACTTTTCCCACTAACATGTTACATTTGTATAATTCCCCTCCAAATTATAGACATTGTATTGAGATTCAAATAGGTTCAAGCTTCTGCTATTAAAAATGTATGTTATATAAATATAATATTATAAACATTATATAAATATAAACTATATAATATATGATATATGTGTGTATATTTATGTGTGTATGTGTATATATGTGTGTATTTGTTTATATGTATATATATATGTGTATGTGAAGATTTTATATATATCTATATAATTTTAATTATATATTTTTATAATTATATACAAATATATATTTTTTATAATTTATGTATATATAAAATCTTTGTCCTTAATCCTATCAATCCCTCTGGTTCCCACACTTTTCTTCTTCTCCATTTAATAGTCAACATTCTTCAAAAGGTGATCTGTCCTACTTTCTCCTTTTCCTCATGTCTCCTTCAGTTACCAACCTCTAATTTCTCCTCCAACCTCATTAGTCCACTAAAGAAGTTCTTACAAAAGTTACCAGTGGCCGTCATGCTACTAAATCCAAGGTCATCTTTTTTCATCTCAGCCTTCTGGCCCTAAACTTTCAAAACTATTGGCTGCATCTTCCTTTTCACAAGACTATTCTTGGCTTCTGTAACTTCATGCTCTCCTGGTTTTCCTCTATCTTTTCCCTTCCTAATCAGTCTCCCTTGGAGGCTCATACTAAGTCTTCTCATTTTTAAATACTGAAATTACTCAAGTCCAAGTCTTTGTCTTTTCCTCTGCTTTTCCACACCTCCTAGGCAAGGCCACCAGTCTTATGAATTCAGCCATCACTCATCTCATATATTTCACAGACTTCTATTTCCAAAGATGGACTCTTCTCTGGGAACCAGCCCAATATATATTAGTCCATCTACTCAATATCACTTGGATGCATCAAAGTCATTTAAAACTCTATACCAAGATCAAACTTCTGACCTTCTGCCAGACTTCTCTAACTTAGAAATGGAACCATGATTGATCCAGTGGCTCAAGTCAGAGACCAATGAGTTGTCTTTAATGGCACCTTCTCCCTATCCTTTCTCCATCCCCTTTTATTTCATGACAAATTCCTGTTGATTTTGTTTTTAAATATCACTCAAATGTATGCAGTTATATCTGAATGCATTCCTTGAATATGTTGCCTTTTGAATTCCTGCCTTTTGAATTACTCCTCCAGTAATTATTCTAACATCCACACAGTGGATAAGACACCAGAGCTCACTTTGTGAGTGCTCAGACGAAAGGCACATGAGGGTGGCAGATGGAAGATGGCTGTCTGCAAGCCACAAAGAGAGCTCTCACTGTGTGATTCAACATCCACACAGACAATCCATTCAATATCCTGATTTCTGAGTTCTCTGACTCTTTGCTTTCAATACATTAGTTTTTTGTTTACAGTCATATTCCTAGACCCTATCATTACCAATAGCAACACCACTTTCATGATTTCAATGTCAAGCATCCTACTCTCCTACTATCCTATCACTCCAGTTATAGCTTCATCTGAACCAGGACTTCCAATCCATTCATCTTATTCATGTTTGCTTATCCATCAATCACCCCCACCACCATGTTTGCTTTCCTTCTTATCTGGGTTAAACTTCAGACCCATCATTAAATTTACTTTCTCACATACACACTTAGTCATCTTGTCTCTTTCTCCCGCCAGCATACTCCCTTTGTGTATTCTGCTCAGGTTGCCATAACTCATGACCATAGGTTAGGTGGCTTACACACAGACATGCATCTCTCACAGTTCTGGATGCTGGAAGTCCCAGATCAGCTCCAGCAGGGTTTGTTCTCTGGTGAGAGCTCTCTTTGTGGCTTACAGACAGCCGTCTTCCCTCTGCCATCCTCAGGTGCCTTACGTGTGAGCACTCACAAAGTGGGCTCTGGTGTTTCTTCTTCTTCTTCTTCTTCTTCTTCTTCTTCTTCTTCTTCTTCTTCTTCTTCTTCTTCTTCATCCTCTTCCTCTTCCTCTTCTTCCTCGTCTTCTTCCTCGTCTTCTTCATCTTCTTCTTCTCCATCCTTTTCTTCCGTCTTCTTCTTCTTCTTCTTTCTTCTTTCTTCTTTCTTCTTTCTTCTTCTTCTTCTCTTTTTCTTTTTTCTTTACAGGGTCTTGCCCTGTCACTGGGCCGGAGTGCAGTGGTGCCATATCAGTTCACTGCAGTCTCAACCCCTGGGCTAAAGTCATCCTCCCACCTCAGCCTCCAGAGCAGCTGGGGCTACAGGCACACACCACCACACCTGGCTAATTACTATTTTTAGTGAAGATGGGATTTTGCCCTGTTGCCCAGGCTGGTCTCAAACTCCTGAGCTCAAGTGATCACCTGCCTTAGCCTCCAAATTGCTGAGATTACAGGTGTGAGCCACTGTGCCTGGCCTCTTCCACTTCTTACAAGGGTACCAGCCTATTTGACTGGGGACCTTAAGACTGCATGTGATCCTTATCATCTCCTCATAGGCCTGTATTGAAATACAGCCACACTGGACATTAGGGCTTCAACATATGAATTTTGGGGAGGCACAGACATACTTTCAATCACTTTGTCCCTTTCTCCCTCCAACATACTCCTGTGGTAAAATTATCATCCTGATTAAACACAAGTCACACCTGCTCTGTTCCTGCACTTAAGCGTACCCAAAAGACAAATGACTTGTCACCTAAATTCATGATTACAAACCTTAAATAAACATTACGTGAGGCCCAGCAATCATACCATATTCCTTAACAATGAACTCTCCTATCCTTTCAGATGAGCATTTCTACCTTCCTTTCCTTTCTTTCTTCCAATCTCCTACCCTGCTCATTCCTTACTGTTTGCTGATGGCTTTTCTTCTTATTTCACCAGATAGTAGCAGCAGTTTGAATACAATGTCTACATTCTTCCACCAGAAATTCTACTCACCTACCCCACCATCCTTGATCCTATGTGAGAACAATTTTGACGTGTGCACTTAATCTTAGTCCCTCTCACCTATTCAAGGACATCTCACTCACTGCTTTCCTCTCTCTCTGTCTCTGATAACCTGTGTTTTCTTCTCTTGGGTTATTTCCATCAGAATAAAAAACATATTAAGTCTTAAAAAAAACAAAACAAAATGACAAATAAAAGTATTATAATATTATAGCAGAATATATAATAAATAATAAAATACAAATAATATGATAAATAATACAATCTAATATTTTATTGCCCATTTAATCCTAACAACTTGTGTTAGGCAGATAATATTATTATCCCCATTTCACAAATGAAGATACTGAGGCACAGAAAGATGAAATAACTTGCCTAAGGTTCATATCTAGCAAGTGACAGTGCTGCGATTCTATTCCAGACAATCTGGCACATAAGAACAGTCATTTAAGACTAGTCAACTGCCTGATCTGGTCTCTGTTCACCTATGATATAAAAAGGAAATATGTGGTGGGGCGCTGTGGCTCACACCTGTAATCCCAGCAATTTGGGAGGCTGAGGTGGGCAGATCTCCTGAGGTCAAGAGTTCAAGGCCAGCCTGGCCAACATGGTGAAACCTCATCTCTACTAAAAATACACAAATGAGCCAGGTGTGGTGGCAGGTGCCTGTAATCCCAGCTACTCAAGAGTCTAAGGCAGGAGAATCGCTTGAACCTGGGAGGCGGAGGGTGCAGTGAGCTGTGATCGCCCCATTTCACCCCAGCCTGGGCAACAAGAGTGAGACTCTGTCTCAAACAAACAAACAAACAAACAAACAAACAAAAAACCCTTGGACTCTTTGAAGTGAAAGGTGTCTTTTTGTATGTTAATGAGATGACTGGGGGCTGGGGGGTCCTGGATAGCATCAGGATGGTGGCTGGTTTCCACAGGAACCAACAGCATGATTAGAAGATTGAAATATTGATCCCCACACCCTAACCTCTGGGGAGGAGAGAGAGGCTGGAGGTAGAGTTGATTATCAAGGACCAATAATTTGATCAATCTTGTCCATGTGATGGAACCTTCATAAACAATGAAAAGATAAGTTTCAGAGAGTTTCCAGGCTGGTGAACATGTGGAGAAACTGCAAGAGTGGCACACTTGGAGAGGCAATGAAAGCTTTGTGCCCCTCCTCCATACCTTGTCCCATGCATCTCTTCCATCTGGCTGTTTCTGAGTTGTGTCTTTCATAGTAAAACAGTAATCTAGTAGGTAAACTGATTTCCTGAGTTCTGGAAGTTATCTTAGCATAATCAGACCCAAAGAGGGGGTTGTAACAACATCTGATTTATAGCCAACTGGGCAGAGGCACAGATGACAACCTGGACGTGCAACTGGCATCTGAAGTGGGGACAGTCTGGTGGGGCTGAGCCCTTAACTTGTGAGATCTGATTCTATCTACAGGAAGAGAGTGTCAGAATTGAGTTAAACTGAAGGACACCCAGTCAGTGTCTGCAGATAATTGGAGAATTGCTGGCTGTAGGAAAAAAACACATACATATGGTGTCTGAAGTGTTCTATGTTAATTGTGAATATACAGAAAAATAGCTGATTTTCCTTTTACCACTACATCAATTTTATTTTGTAGCACCATCCATCTTACTTTCTCCGCCCCAGCCACACTGGCCTTTTCATTCCTTCTGCCACAGTGCTCTGCCTATGCTCCTAGTTCTATGTGGGATGTCTTCCACTTACCCACTCCCTCCCTTTGCCTGGATAATGCCTCCTTATCCACACATTTCAGCTCCAACATCATTTCACCAGAGAAACCATTCCTGAGCCTCTATCAGTCACCATCAAGTTCCTCTGTGTTCTGGTTTCAATGTGTTTCCTCCAAAATTCAGATGTTGAAACTTAAGGATCAATATGATACTATTAAATGGTAGGGCCTTTAAGCAGTGATGAGGTCATGCAAGCATTTCCTATCATAAATCGGATAAGGCCATTATAAAATAGGCTTCATGAAGCCTTTGGTGGGCTTGCCCTTTCACCTTCCACCCCGTAAGGACACACTGTCCCTCCCCTAAGGTGGCCACAGCAACAAGGTGCCATTTTGGAAGCAGAGCAAGACCTCACGATACAATCAAATCTGCTGGCACCTTGATCCTGGACTTGACCCCAGCCTCCAGAACTGTGAGTAAATACATTCTGCTTGTTACACATTACTGCATCTGTGGTATTTTGTTACAGCAGTACAAATGGACTAAGACACTCTATAATATGCTCTTAGAGATCTGCCAACCCCGATTTCTGAGAACTCATCTCTACTTGTAATGATACACCTCTTGGTGTGATTATTTAATACATTTGTTGTTATTATGTTTATTATAAGATGAATGTCCTCCTCCCCATTCCCCAAAGCATCTACTTTTTGCTCACCATTTTATCTGCTAGATTTACATAGTACCTGACATACAGTGGCCAGTAAAGAATGATAAAACAGATCTATGAATAGCTACTACCCTGGCTCTTTTCCTCTCCCTCTGGCCATTCCTGTACTCTGGCCTTTGCTGGAAAAGTTTCCTTCTCACAAGGGCCCCAGATTTTGCAGCCCAGGTTTTGGAAGAAGGTTGCTGTTGAGACTTGGGAGCACCTTCTTTCTTAAAACACATAAGATATTTTGTGCTTTATAATGAATAGAATCATTGATTTGATGAAACTGTGAAAACGTTTTAAAATAAGATGACTATTCTTACAGTATCTGCTTTTCACACTGAATTCTGAGTCTCCTGACAGGCAATTTGTGTAGTAGTTTTCGGACATAAAGATGTGTTGTGTATTATACTTGAACCAAGTTTCTCCTTGGCTCAAGAACATGTGTCTCTTCAGTAAGTATTTCTCAACAAGTTTTTAAAAATAATTAATTTACTGTTTTCCAAAGAACTTGAAAGTCTACTAGTCTGACAAAATATAACTATCAGAAAACATATGCAAGAAAGAATTTAGTGGTTTAATTTCTTATCTTCTCATTTAATGGCAGTAAAAATAGAAAATGTTTTTTATTTTATGAAAACAAATCTGTTTCTCAAACTTTGAAGTGAATATGATATTCATATTTAACCTTTTTAAACGTATGAGCATCTTAGATTGTTGTAGCAAAACCCACAAATGCCGTATTATGCAATACAATTTAGATTTTTTTCTACTTAATAACATGGAAAAACTCTTTGCTTTCTATTTTAAGTTACAAAGACCAAACAGTGAATCTAAGCAAATATATCCTATAGTACTTTTCTGTGGATTTCACTCAACTTAATGGTGATATAGATTTTATTTTAATGAACTGATTTGTAACATTTTTTCTCAAATTTTACTTTCCCTTCAGGCATGAACATGACTAATAATAGAACTTTGGCAGTATTTTAATGTCACCAAAAGTGACGATTGATGTTTCAAGGACGGAATACTCACATTCCTACTTTCTTGTTGTTGTTTAGATTGGTGTTATAGATGTTTCTCCTTAGTTTAAAGGGAAGAAATGATGTTTTCCATTGTGACCACATGTGGAAGTACAAGAGAATATTTAATTGCCAAATACAGCCATGTGGTATCCAGGAAAGAAAATCTATGGATTCATTTATATGCAAAACTGGATTTGAAGAAAAAGAATCTGATCATTTTAGACTAGTCTATTTTCACAACTGATGAAATTCACATTTTCTGGGCAAATTTATCAAAATGTCAGATTTATTTTTGTATTCTTTATATACGTAGTGAAACCCTCCCTAGGCAAATAAAGCGCAGGCAGTAAGCAAATCACTGGAACCAATTTAAACATTTGTTTTTTGTTGGTTTTAAAAATTTATTTATTATTATTATTATTTTTTTTAGATGGAGTCTCGCTCTGTCACCCAGGCTGGAGTACAGTGGCACGATCTCGGCTCACTACAACCTCCGCCTCCTGGGTTCAAGCGATTGTCCTGCCTCAGCCACCTGAGGAGCTGGATTGCAGGTGCATGCCACAAAGTCTGGCTAATTTTTGTATTTTTAGTAGAGTCAGAGTTTTGCCATGTTGGGCAGGCTGGTCTTAAACTCCTGACTTCAAGTGATCCACCCATCTCAGTCTCCTAAAGTGCTGGGATTACAGGCGTGAGCCACTGTGCCTGGCTAAACATTCTTTCTCTTTCTTTCTTTCTTTCTTTTTTTAATTTCACATAAACTAAGTCTATTGCTATGGCAGTGATGGGTACAGAAAATAAGAAAGTGCAAATTTATATGACAATTTTACTTGTTGCATTCATTAAGATTGTCCCATGGGCAACAGAAATGTATATTTCCATTTCTCTAACACCCCCATAGCCAAATAGTATTTGGATGGTAAGAACCGCTACTAATTCCAACCTAGATGGAGTACTTTAGGCTTCAAAATCATGAAAAATAAAGGTCAAATCTCCACTGATGAGGGTAGGAACACATCGTGTACCAGAATCAGCCAATAAATACAGAATGCAGAACAAAAAAGTCAAGATGATTCAGACTTTAACAAACACTAAGCAATGAGCGCAGAGCTTAAATTAATACTACCTTTAACACCCAGTAGTCCTGCTAGCTACTTACTAATTTTTATATATTTATTCTTGGTAAAGGTATAGCTGCAGTGCAGAGAATAGTAAGTCTGTGTAACATTTATAAACTGACAAGAGATGAGATGATTGTTTCTTTGTTGGAAGTAGTTGATTAAATATTAGATTTTAACTTAAGTTTTATAAATATAACTATTTTAGGAGACTATAACAAAATGAAAAATCATACAGAGAAAAATGTTTTATGTATAATGTAACTGCCTACTATCCAAAAACTAATTGAGCATATCAGACCAGCTGATTGGGATTCTGTTTTTAAAATTCCTCTTTGAGTGTACTGGTAATTTAGAGCTCAATAATTACCTCCCAATGCCTAAGTATCAGCACTAAAGTATTTCTAAATGTTTGAAAGTATCAATGCTCAGTAAAATAATATGGATCAAAAGCAAGCACAGTGTGGAAAAATTCTACAGCATATATTTCCAAGTGAAGATGTGATGGTTGAATTACTACTTCCAATACATTTGCTGAATTGAAAATTCATATGCAATGTTTTATGTGTGTGAACTATTTCACTGGAAGCCAAAACTTCAGCTACCCAAATTCCTATTGATGCATTATCAATTTTGAAAATGACTTTAAGAAGCATTCTTTGCATAAATGTAGGTTGAAGTTTTTTTTTTTAAGAAGAATGAGGATATTTAATTCACTTTGCTATTTAATGGTAACTCTAATTATTAAATATACTTGTGCATAGGCAGTTTGGGTCTTTTACAAAAGAATTGTTGAAAGCAGCCAGAATCTGCAGTTTCTATGACTATGCTGGGATAGTAGTTTTTCTCTCTCAAAAATAGGTTTGCTAGCAAGTGCCCCTTCTAACCTCCCAATAATCTTACTTGCCATGTGTACAAGTCTCTTACCTGATGACAGAACAAAAGAGTAATGAAATAAAGCATACATTAGCTAGTTTAACATATTTTAAAATATTTACAGCAATAAACTTCTGATTTTTTATATTAAGTTGTACAGAGGTCAAGAAATCAGAAACATGGTCAGGACATAATGCTTTTGAAAGGTTTAACTGGAAAAAAGATCCAAATGTTCTCCTATTACACTCAAATTTTGTTTTGGAAAATCACTGCTTCAAGCATTTGTGTTATTGGGTGAACCCTCTTTGGGTTTTTTTGGTTGTTTTTGTTTTGGGGGAGTGAGTGTGTAAGGATATTTGTTGTGACAGGCTTTACAATATAAATAATACCGCTCACCTAGGTATATTAAGTAGTTTATTTATAAGGATGTTTCCCCTTTTATTCAGGTAAAGTTGAATAGGGTCCAAAAAAATACAATCAACATTCCTTAGGTCCTTGTGGAATACCTCTGATAGGTCATTTATATGTGACTGCTTCCCTATCCAAAATGGCGTTGGTTACACTTAACATAGTGATATGACATTCCATTTTTTTAATCTAAAGAAACTGAACATTGTTCAGTGGAAATTAAACAGTGTCTTTGTTGATGTCACTGAGATGTTAAAAATTGTTGAGTAAGATCATGCATGAAAATGGAATGAATGAATACTGCCTTCCCTTGCTCTCACTCTCTGGTAATGGACTGGGGGATTTAGATGACCAGAAACCAATTTAGGAGCAGAGAGAGAAAATGAAGTCTTTCCTCCTGTATCACCTCCCCTGGTTTTGTTGACCTTGTAAGAGAGTATGCAACAATTGGCTCAGATTCCTCTTTTCAGAAATGGCTCAGGTATAGCTATAATGTTAATATCCTGTTAAATAACCGGCAATCTCAAATTAACCAGTATGAGTATGATACAGTTCATCATTTATTCAATATGCCTATACTAGCTCACTTTCAAAGTTCTTGTTCAATAGTAACTGTGGATCCTTGACGTGTTCTAAAGTCTAAAGTTCTAAAGTCTTCCTCTTTAGCTACACTAATCTCTGTGATGAAAAATAGTTTCACATGATTTATATTATGGCAACAATAATGTGAAAGTAGAATGCTTCCTTCCTAACTTCAATTTATTGGAATTAAGCTTTATTTAGAAGTAAAAATAAATGAATATGTCTACTAAAGATTGTAGATAGTTGGTTTGCCTTAACACATAAATCTTTATGAGAAAGGGAAAGAGGATCACTCAGTCACTAGGCATCTCTTCATATCTGAACCATTGGTATTAACATTCAAATTAGTAAATCAAGCTCAGTTATTTGTATTGCTTTGTATTGTATTGCTATGGTTTACCATGTGCATGATATTTTGGAATATGCTAATATAGCCCCTAAACCCAGCTAACTTCAGCCTTAAAAAGACCTTATAAAAAGACAGTTTGCTTTAGAATCAATGCTGTTAATCTGCAGCCTCTGAGGGAGGGAATTTTCACAAGGAAAATTTGTATCTCATGCTGGAATCTGGGAGATTAAGGGGAGTAGGGATATTTGCCAAGAAAACAATAAGGGACATATGGGAATACCATTTTGTTTCTTTGAGCCAGCTCAAGGGAGCCAGGAAAACAAGAGCCCAGCATTAGAAATGTAACTGGATGGTGGATCCCAAAGCCTATGCACAGCTGCCAGCCCTGCTCTGTAAAGAATCTGGAAGGAGGGAGTTTATTGACAGCACTGGAAAACAGTTCTTAAGGGCCTGGCATCTCCGGCCCATTATACCTACGGCGTTCAGCCTGGCAAAATTGGAGCTACAGATAGGACTAAATGCATTTGTGAAAAACCAGGCTTCTGGTAGGAAGGAGACAGGGCATCTGATGATAACGCTTCTATTAAATGTAATTTAAGTTGAGCCTGTTATGAAAATAAAAACAATGGATCCACTATGAAGAAGGTCTTGTTGTAAAGGGGGAAATCATCAGCATGTGGTCTTGGTAAGGCAATAATAACCCATTGAAAGCAATTTGTTTAGTTTATCAAGCAGTGGTTTTATTTGACACAAGGCCCAACAATTCAATTGGCCAAATTTTTTGAAACATGACTGATTTTTGGATCACATTGATTAAAAAACAAAATCAGATATTTTTCATCATATAAATATGGCCCCAGTATGCACAACTTCAAAAAAAACCCCAGAAATTAGGGAAGAAGAATATTTGTTTTTGTTTTTAAGACACTAACTATTTTTTCAGACAGATGTTCGTAGCCTTTTTGAAGATCATAGCACACAATAATAGTAATAATCATGGCTTGAAAAAAGATTATAATGGGCTATAAAGACTGTACCAATGAGTGCCCCATAGTAATATCTCTTTGTCTTATACTCATATTTTACTACAATAGACGTTCCTTCAATCAACAGTAGTACTAATATTTTCACTATCATTTGTAACATATAAACATCTTCAATTAGATTTAGAAAATTTCAAAAATTTGAAGATTAATTGCAATGTATATTGTATAACTATTACCAAAATGTCTAGGTTCTTTGGATAGATGATTTTAGTTTTGACTATATTATTCTAATTGTAAATGTTCTTCCTGCATTAAACTCTAATTTTCCATGGCTATACACTAGAAGAATAGCTACCAACAAGTAAATTTGATCAATTTAGTAAAAATTAGGCAATTGAATACAAATTTTGACCAAAGAAATTAAATTATGTGGCATTAGGTACATAATAGCATTATATATAAAGAATATCAAAGCAATTGACCAGCCTTTTCATTTTATAGCAAGTTGGGGTTGGTGGGGGTGAGCATGCACATGTGAATGAAATTTACTGCCATATAAAATTACAGAGGTGAAAAATACTAATGTTCTCCAAGTATGTATGATATGTACAATTTGAACACTAGTATAGAAAAAGCCAAAAAATGTCTTTTGCAGAGATTGAAACAAAAAAGCAAGGAACCATCTGCAATATA
Organism: Macaca thibetana thibetana; assembly: GCF_024542745.1. Taxonomy (NCBI): domain Eukaryota; kingdom Metazoa; phylum Chordata; class Mammalia; order Primates; family Cercopithecidae; genus Macaca; species Macaca thibetana. The sequence goes on along the minus strand of NC_065580.1, from coordinate 89,389,784 downwards.
CATAAACTAGCAGATATCACATTTAATATCATCAAAGATAAAAACAAACATAAATTACTTGGAAGATATTTTTCATTTTACATTATTTATTTGTTCTATGTTTTAAATATTCAGGTAAAAATATAGCAGCAGAAAACCTTGGAAGTAAATGCTAAAGAGTATAATTTATTTCAGGAAGCATTCTTTCCCATCTATGTGATTTTTAAAATATCATCAGGACTTTGTTTAAAAGTGCAAAGTAGGTGTCAGGTACTGGGAAAAGCTCAGCAAGGTTTAGAGTGGGGAGTGATGTAGAGTCTGAAGAAAGATGCAGTAATTTTTAGTCAGTATAAGCTAAAGCATAAATAAGTAATGAAATCCCGACAGTCTGAAGCCAAGAGCCAGATGAAGAGGCTGGAAATAGGCAGATCCAATTACCATAAAGCAGGCAGTTAAAACTACAAAAGAGAAACTGAAATTTTAGTCTTCAGAAATGCAGACAGTAGGACTAAAATCCTAGAAAGAAATGGACTGTGGTGTGGGAACACCATAGGCCAGACAACTAACTGACAGGTCTTGGTACCTGAGCAAAAAATCTTAGTAATAGGTAGACTCACCTTTTACTTCACCCAAAGGTTTTTAAGTGTTTATTTATTTGAAACTTTTCAGAGTTGTAAGTCAGTCCATAATTTGGCTAACTTAAGTTTTCAGAATGAGTTGGAGCACTGGTACAACAGGAGGCAAGGAGGTTGAAAACAAGTCAGTTTCCCACAAAGTAAATGTATAACTGCCAAGATTTATCCCTTTCTCAGATATTTAGGTAGCTATTCAGCAGTGGATGTGCAGAAAGTATTTAGTAATGTATTTGTCCTTTCCTCCATTTAAGTTGAAGAAATAAATAGATAAATAAATCAATGTGCCCCTGTTGTCATCACTTGACTTTGTCCTTTATGAGTATGACCATAAAATTGGAAACAAGAAAGAACTTCAACACCTTCTCAAATATGAATCTGTTTTGGAGATCCACACCCGACCAGGAAGAAGAAGGATGTGCAAAACCTTCAGTCTGCCAAAGTAATAATAAATAATCAAAGCAGCCCCAGAGAACCATGTTTTCCTTTAAATAATTGAATATCTTCACAAAGAAACTTTTAAAAGAATTGAACTACACAGAAACAAGCTCATTTAAGCCTCCACTGTTTCTTTTTCTTTAACACAATTCCTAGAATATGATCAAATATTACAAGACAGGCAAAGAAGCAGAAAAAAAAGACTCATAATCAAGTGAAAAATAAGATAATAGAAACAGACTCACAAATGACTCAGAAGTATCAGATAAAAATCTGAAAATAATTACAAGCATGTCAAATAATCTATAGGAAAAGATGAATATAATGGTGAAGTGACAAATAATTTCAAAAGAGAACTGGAAGGTGTAAAAAAGAACTCAATGGGAATCTTAGAAGTAAATAGTACAATGTGTGAAATGAAAATTTTTTTGATGATATTAGCAGCAGGTTGAACATAACAGAGGTCAAGGACAAAGAATTTAAAGATAGGGCAAGAAAAACAAAAGTACAAAGAAGAAAATGAGACTCAAGGAAATGAACAGAGCCCTCAATGTCCAGTGGGACATACCGAAGTGATGAAATAAACATGTAACAGGACCCTCAGAAACAGAGGACATAAAAAACGGGGCAGAAAAGTGTATTTGAAGAAATATTAGCAAAAAGTTCTCCAATTGTTATTAAAAACAGGAAGCCATACATTAAGCTCAATCCTTACCTCAACCAGAAAAAAAAAAGAAAATCTACCTAATCATTAAGCTATATAAAGAATCTGAAAACGAACCAGAGAAAATGTTTCAAAAAAACGGGAAGACAAAAATAAAAAAAAAAGACATTGAAAATATATCTTTAGAGTGTGAAACAACAGTCAGTATAGTTTTATATATCAAATGATAATATTAACCAAAGATTAAAGGAAAATAAAAATATTTTCTTATAAACAAAAGATGAGAGAATTTGTTGCTGGTAGAACAGTGGTGCAAGGAATGTTGAAGGAAATAGTTCAGATTGAAAGGAAATGATGCCAGATGGAAACCTGGATCGACTCAAATGAATACAGAACACTAGAAAGGTTAAATATGTGAGCAAATGTAAAAGATATTCCATAAATTATCTTTATTTTATACATATACTGTTGACCCTTGTATCCATGGGTTCTGTATCTGTGGATTTTATAAACGCAGGTAAAATAGATTTGGGAAAAATAAAAAAGCAGCAATATAACGTTTAAAAGTACAAATAAAAAACACAGCATAACAACTATTTACCTGACATTTACATTATATTAAGTATTATAAATAATCTAGAGATGACAAAGTATATGGAGGATTGCATAAGTTACATGTATATATTACAACATTTTATGTAAGGGATTTGAGCTATTTAAGGGGGGTTCTAAAACCAGTCCCCGGTGAATACCAAGGGATGACTATGCACATATTCTGTCTCTCTTTCTCGCTCTCCCTGTCCCTCTCCCTTTCTTTCCTTTACTCTCTCCTTCTCTCTCTCTGTCTCTCACACACACCCACAAACACACAACACAAACACATATAAACATATACCAACATTTAAACTTGTTTAAAAATTTTCAACTTTTTAAGAAAATTAATAATAATTAAATGTGAGAATCTACATATGCATAAAAGCAAATATACAATAAAGTAATACAAATTGTAGGAAGAGATAAAAAATTATACCATATTATAGATACCAATAAATGTAAAAGAATTAAAACCGTACAAAGAATGTTTTCTGCCCGTAGTGGAATTAAATTACATATCAATTAAAGACAGATATCTGAAAAAATACCCAAGTAATCAGACACTAAATAATACACTTTTAAATGCTCACATGTCATAAAAGAACTCAAAGAGAAAACCAGACAAGTGAAAATGAAAATACAACATAGCAAAATTTACAGAATGTAGATAAAGCTGTATTTAGAGGGAAATTTATATCAATAAATGCTGTACTGGAAAAGAAGAAAAATCTGAAATCTATGACCTCAGCTTCTACTTTGAAAACTACAAAAATAAGAGCAAATAAAACATACTGCCTGTAGAAAAAAAGAGAAATAATAATGATGAAGTCAGTGAAATAGGAAACAGAAAAAAAGTCATGAATATTAACAAAAGTAAAGGCTGGTAGAAGATCGATAAAATTGATAAACCTCTAGCCAGACTGATAAGGCAAAAAAAAAAAAAAAAAAATGTAGACACAAATTACCACTCTCAGGAATAAGAGAGCTGACATTACAGATTCCACAAATAAAGTGGTAATTACTTTGGAAAATAGTTTCTCATTTTCTTATAAAATACACATACAGTTAAGCTGTAACATTGATTTCTCTGCTAGGCATTTACCCATAGGAAATAAAAAGATATGTCCAAAAACAGATTTAGAAAAGTTTCTTTATAGTGGTTTTTTTCATCATAGCCCAAAACGAGAATGAATCAACAAATTAGTTTGTGTTCATACAATTCTACTCAGCAATAAAAGTTAACCAACTCCCAATACATGCAAGAACATGGCTGTATCACATAAACATTTTGTTAAGTGAAAGAAGCCACATAGAAAAGACCACATACTCTCTACTGCCATTTATATAAAGTTCTATAATAGGAACAAATAGATTATGATGGAAAAAACCAGATCAGTGTTTACGAATGATCTAGGTCTACTACCAGGGACATGAAGGAACTTTCTGGGGTGATTTAAATATTTTATAATTTGTGGTGATAGCCAGCTATAGACATTTGTCAAAAGACATTATGCCTTTGAAAATGTGTGTGTTCTATTCAATATACATTAAACCTTAATTTAAAAATAAATGATATCATCGATTTCTGAAAAATATCAATGGATTGCTAAACTGCTTATAGCTATATACAGTGAGAATATCAAAGAAGAACTCTACCTTGAATCTTAGGTAACTAGTTGTGGTAGGTAGAATAGTTCCCCAAAGCTGTCCACATACTAATTCTCAGAATCTGTGAATGTTACCTTAAATAGCAAAAAAGACTTTGCAGATGTGATAGAGATTAAAGACATTGAGATGGGAAGAATACTCTGAATTATGCACATGAGCTCAATAAAATCTTGTGTTTCCCTTTCTTTGTTTGTTTATTGTTATTGTTGTTTTTTAAATTCCATAACCTCTCCATTTTCTTCTCCCTGAAGTTCCTGGCAACTCCCTGTTTCTATGGGCTCAACTACTTTAGAACCCACATGTAAGTGTCTGGATTATTTCACTTGGTATATTGTCTTCCAGGACCATCCATGTTGTTGAAAATGGCAAAATTTCCTTCCTTTTAAAGGCCAAATAATATTCCATTGTGTGTATATGCTATATTTCATTTGTAAGTTCACCTGCTAATGCACATTTAGGTTTTTTCCATATCTTGGCTATTGTGAGTAATGCTTCAATGAGCATGAGAGGGCAGGTGACATTTGAAGATCCTGATTTCAATTCCTCTGTATGAATATTCAGAAGATGGATTCTGGATCATAACAGCAGTTCTATTTTTAATTTTTTTGTGGAAATTCCATACTGTTTTCCATAATGATAAATTTCCAGTTTACATTCCCCCATTAACAGTGTACCATGGTTCCCTTTTCTCCACATTTTTGCTAACACTTGTGTTTTGTTTTTAATTACAGCCATCTTAACAGGTGTGAGGTACATCATTTTCATTTTCATTTACATTTCCCTGATAATTAGTGATGTCGAGTATCTTTTCATGTATCTGTTGACCAGATATATGCCTTCTTTTATCTGGCCAGATATATGTTTGTATGTCTTCTTTAAGAAATGTTTATTCAAGTTCTTTGCACGCCTTTTCATCAGGTTATTTTGTTTTTGTTTTTGCCATTGAGTTGAATGAATTTCTTATATATTGTGGATATTAACCTCTTATCATATATATGGTTTGTAAGTATTTTCTCCCATTACATAGGTTGCCTTTTAATTTTGTTGATTGTTTTCTTTGCTATGCAGAAGCTTTTTAGTTTAACATATTCCCATTTGTCGACTTTTGATTTTGTTGCCTGTGCTTTTTGTGTTATAACCAAAAATTCATTGCCAAGACGCTGTTATGGAGAGTTTCCCTAAGTTTTCCTCAAGTAGTTTTATAGTTTAATGTCTTATGTTTAGGATTTTAATAGATTTTGAGTTAAATTTGGTCTATAGTATAAAGTGAGGGTCCAATATTATATTATTCCATGTGGATATCCAGTTTTCCCGATTCATTTGTTGAAGAGATTATCCTTTCCCCATTTTGTATTCTTGATGCCCTTATCGAAGATTAGCTGACCATATTTAGGTGGATTTATTGCTGGGCTCTCTATTCTATTCCATTGGTCTATATGTTCATTTTTATGCCAGTATCATACTGTTTTGATTACTATAGCTCTGACACAGAATTTGAAATCAAGAAGTGTGATGTCTCCATCTTTGTTTTTGTTGTTGTTGTTTTGTGTTTTGTTTTGTTTTTGGTTAATATTGCTTTGGCTATTCAGGATCTTTTTTGGTACCATATGAATTTTAGGATATATTTTCTCTTTCTGTGAAAAATGTCACTGAAATTTTGATAGTGATTGAATTGAATCCATAGATTACCTTGTATATTTTAACAATGTTAATTCTTCCAGTCCATGAACATAGGATATTGTTCCATTTATTAAAGTCTTTCAAAATTTCTCTCATCAATGTTTTATAGTTTTCAGCATGCAAATTTTTTATCTCCTTGGTTTAATTTTTGATTTTTTTTGGACAGTTCATCGTTAGAATATTGAAACACTACTGATTTTTGTATGGTGATTTATATCCTATAACTTTCCTGAATTTATAGTTGTAACAGTATTTTGGTTGAGCCTTTAGGATATTCTATACATAGAACCATGTCATCTTCCAACAGAGACAATTTTACTACTTTCTTTCTAATTTGGATGCCTTCACTTCTTTTTCTTGTCTAATTTCTCTAACTAGGCTTCCAGTACAATGTTGGATAGAAATAGAAAGACTGGAATGTGAAAGCAATCTGACTACAACATCTGTTAACTCATTGATCACCAGGGTTGATTTGGCAGATCACTGGCTATGCAGAGATACCCTTCCTCTTTCACTGCTTCACGTGCTTTTCTCCTGAAGCTGAGCACTTAGTTGAAGAGGATGACGTTCCTCAATAGAGGAGTACCATTCTTCGATCAAGGATATACAAGTAGCTGTACTTCCCTGCTAGAATCTCCAAACATGATCTCAAGAAGTAGTAAGATTATCTTGTTGCTGATCTTACAGAATAGATCATACACACACACACACACACACACACACACACAAAAAAGAATCAGTAATAAAACAGTGGACTTGAAAAACACTACAGATCAAACGGACATAAAAGACAGATGCAGAACATTCCATCTAGCAGCAGCAGAATACACATTCTCCTCAAGTGCACACAGAACATTCTCCAGGGCAGATTACGCATTAGGTCACAAAACAAGTCTTAACAGATTTATGAAGACTGAAATCACACTAAGTATCTTTTCTGACCACAATAGTATGAAACTAGGAATCAATAACCAGAGGAAAACTGGAAAATTCACAAATATGTGAAAATTAAGCAACATATTTCTGGGAAACCAATGGGTCAAATAAGAAAACAATCAGAAATAAAAAATTAATCTAAATGAAAATGAACACACGATATGCCAAAACAAAGGATGCAGCAAAAACAGTTCTAGGAGAGAAGTTTATGGTAATAAATGCCTATAGTACCAAAAAAGAAAGGTCTCAAATAAATAACAAACCTTTACAAAGAACTAAAAAGAGAAGAGTGAACTCAGTCCAAAGTTAGCAGAAAGAAGGAAATAATAAAGATTACAGCAGAAAGAAATGAAATAAAAACATTAATAATTAGAAAAGGTCAACAAAACAGTTGGTTTCTGACAAGATGAATGAAATGGACAATCCTTTGACTAGATGAACTAATAAAAAAGGATACCAGACTCAAATAAAATCAGAATTGAACAAGGAGACTTAACAACTTATACCACAGAAATAAAAAGAATCATAAGAGACTATGAAAAATTATATGCTAACAAATTGGATAACCTACAGACACAGATAAATTCCTAGCCCCAGATAGCCTGCTGAGGCTGAATCATGAAGAAACAGAAAATCTGAACAAACCAATAGCAAGGAGATTGAATCAAAAATTTAAAAATTCCCAACAAAGTAAAACCCAGGACCAAAAAGTTTCATTGGTAAATTCTAACAAACATTTAAAGAATCAATGCTAATACTTCTAAAACCCTTTCAAAAATTAAAAAGAAGGGAGCATTTCTAACTAATTTTATAAGGCAAACATTACTCTGACACCAAAACCAGACCGGACACTGCAAAAAAAGAAAACTACAGGCCAATATCCCTGATGAACATGGATATAAAAATCAAAATACTGGCAAACCAAATTCAAAGCACATCATGATAAAGTGGGATTTATCCCTAAGTTGCAAGGTTGTTTCAACATATGCAAATCAATAAACATATGCAAATCCTACAGTAACAGGATGAAGGATAAAATCATATGATCCTCTCAATAGATGCAGAAAAAGCATTTGACAAAATTCAGCATCCTTTCGTGATAAAATTTCCCAACAAATTAGGTATACAAGAAATGTATCTCCATATAATGAAGACCATCTAAAAGCACAGCTAATATCATAACATGCATCCTTAGAAGCATAGAACCTTTTCCAACCGTGGTCACAGAGAGACATAATGACAGAAAGGGTTAGAAAAATGACGACATGAGAAGGATTCCATACCATTTTGTTGGTTCTGAGATGTAGAGGTACAAAGAATGGGGAGAGTCCTCTAGGAGCTAAGGGCAGCCTGCAGCTGACAGCTAGCAAGAAAATGGAGACCTAACTCTTAAAACCACAAGGAAAGGAATTCTGCCAACCCCTGAATAAGGAAGGAATGTAGTCCTGTTGACATCTTGATTTGGCCCATTGAGTCCTGTCAAAAGACTTCCAGGACTGAAAAGCATAAATTTGCATTGTTTTAAGCCACTAAATTTGGGGTAATTTGTTACAGCAGCAATAGAAAGTTAATAATACACTGATATATTGAATGGGATGAAATGGAAGCTGGATTATTTTTCTCCAAGCCCTCGTCTTTCTTTAGTTTTTATCTGATGTATTCCGCAGCTTTTCAGGTCACTTTTACTACAGAAATAATCTCATCTTTAGATACTAAAAAGTCCAGTTCAGCCTCATTGAAAACTTTAATGTCACATTTTATTTGAGGCTTCCCCCACTCCTCAGCTGACCCACAGGATCAGGGACCAGCAGTGGGCAAATGTGATGTGTACATCTGTGTGTGTTGGGGAGGGGAGGCTATATAATTTATAGTATATATTTTTTCCTTCTTACTCCACTTCCTTCCTGCCTACTTTCCAGATCCTACAGCTCCGGAGACTGGGAAGAAGGAAAAATCATAAAGACTTTGGATTAGCAGCGCAAGTTGGTGATCTCTCTGGGTTTTTCAAAGGCCTTCAGTCACAGCAGACATCCAACTGCTGCTCCTTATGAATGGGAACACCCTCAGGTCCACTGTCAGTGACCTGTATCTGCTAAGTTCACTGAGGTGGGTCATGCACTCGCTGGCTGACCTTGCAGGCCTTCATCAGCTCTTTCACATGCCTCCAGTCTTGTTCTACTGGTGGCTTTTCCCTCGCAGGTGACCATTATTGGTGAAATCCTTTCATAATGATTAAAATTGGCTTCTGTCCACTGGCCTGCAGGGGGGAAAATCCTTGCTCCACCAAGAGTTTTTGCATCTGTGCAGCTGCTCACTTCTTTCTCTTGGACCTACTCACATGGGCACGTTCAGCCAGCTCTCCACTTATCTCTTCTCCAGGTGACAAGCCTGAGTATTCCTCCATCTTTATACAAGCTCTCAAACTCCGGACACATATGTCAGGCCTTCTAGTGAATGTCCCATTCCACTCTGGTAACAGTCTAAAGTGAACTTACAAATTCCTAAGCTCAGCATGCATCAAGTTAAAGACTGAAAATTACTCCTCCTGTTTGTGGACATGTGTGATTTCCTTACTCTCCTTCCCCTTCTCTCGCACATTTAGTTTAAGTGGGATCAAAGCTTAGGAAGGGAACTGAGCAGGATGGTCAGAATACTTAAATTCCTTTTAAGAATCCTCCATTGGGTCAGGCGCAGCGGCTCATGCCTGTAATCCTAGCACTTTGGGAGGCTGAGGTTGGCAGATCTTTTTGAGCTCAGGAGTTCAAGACCAGCCTGGGCAACATGGCAAAACACCATCTCTTCAAAAAATACAAAAAATTAGCCAGGCGTGGTGGTGGGCGCCTGTACTCCCAGCTACTCAGGAGGCTGAGGCTGGAGAATCACTTGAGCCTGGGAAGCAGAGGTTGCAGTGAGCAGAGATTATGCCACTGCACCCCAGCCTGGGTGACAGAGTGAGACCACGTCTCAATAAAAAAGAAAAGAAAAGAATCTTCCATCAATCACATCTATGTTCTCTAGTCTTTTGTAATATGAATTGGATTAGGTAAGATAATTGCAGTCTTATTTGGCTGTTTTAAGGAATTCACTGAAGCACTATATAGTATACATGGTAAATATTCATTGTCTGCAGTTTAGGACTTGGTCATTATTGGAGTCAACACAAGTATTTCAATGCATACCTTATTTGTTGAGTCATTTTAGGGTAGACAGCAATATAACATTTTAAGAAAGGCCAAATGTGTGGCAAAATGTATATGAAATGCAATACCGTTTTCCTTCTTCACAATCAGCACTTACCACCATCGCTATCCTTATGCCCTATTAGAAATAGACCCTTCATTTTTAATATTATTTACATATGCATACATGTGTGTATGCACCACAGCGTGTTTGTGTGTATGTGTGAGTGTGGACGTGCACATGCATCCCATCATGTAGCTCTTGACTATCTCTCTTACCTCATCTCCTGCAGATCACTCACTTTCAGACACTCAGGTCTTGAAGTTTCTTAAACATGTCAAGACCTGCTTATTTGCCCCACCCTATGAGAGAGCTCCTGTATTTGCTTTTCTTCCTGTGTGGAATATTCTTTCCCCACATATCTACATAATTCTTCCTTTACTTCACTCAGCACAAATCTCTCCTTATCAGTAAAGCCTTTCTGATAAGCTAACAGAGCTAGCCTTCTTGCTCAGTCTTCCTCTAGCTCGCTTTCATCCTTTACTTTTATCCATAACACATTTTCACATGAACTTGTATCATATTCTATTTGTTTATCTCTTTATCATTGTTCTTCATTAGGAACCCTAATTTCCCTATCCGGATCACCATAGTATTTTCAGTATTTATAGTAGTTTCTGGCATATGATAGGTACTTGAATCATTTTTTAAAAATAAATTAATCATTATTATTGAAATCAGCAAGGTTGCTTGCAGTCTATTGCAAGGGACGTATCACAAAATATCATTGACTGGCTGCATTAAATTTTGATTTTCCTAATATGTAGATATTTTCAACAACTTGACCCAGTAAAATCCACTAAAAATACATGGTAAACAAGATAAAGTATAACAAAGCCAAAAAGAAGACATTAAAAGAAATCCAAGATTAAAAAAAAAAGAAAATCTACAAGAAATGATCATCAGACTATCAGCTGATTTTTCCTCATCAAAATTGGAAGCCAGAAAAGCATAGAGGATATTTAAAGTGATGAGAGAAACTGTCAACTTTGAACTGTGTACTTAGCAAAACTGTCTTTCAAGAATGAGGGTAAAAGACATCATAGATAAATACAAACTGAGAAACCGTCAGTAAGGAAAATCCTTAAAAATGTCCTGGAAGAAAGAAAACAATCCCAGAACAGAGGTTTCAGATACAATGATAAATGGTGATAAGAAAAATGGTAAATAGTGAGTAAGTGTAGAGAAACACTGATGGTTAAAACAGTACAATAATGCCTCATCAGTGATATTATTCTTTTACAAATACAACTAAAGTCCTAAGCATGTAAGTTAGGACATGAGTATTGCTTTAAAATATAAAGAAAACATAAAGTTCTTGTATTGTTGGTGGGAAAAAACAGATAGTGAAGTTTAGGATGTGTTATAAACAGGTTAAATTTTTAAAGGTAATTACTGAAATAATAGAAAAAAGGGTGCATTTTCTGAAAAAAGAGAAAATATATACTAATATCTCTATACATATAGAGAAAAAATAAACTAATTCAATTAAAAATAAAGCAAGGGGTGGGTGAAAGTAAGGAGACAAACCCATAATGGAACAAAAAGAAAAAACAAAATAAGATGATAGAGATACGTTTCAGTATATTATAAATCATAATACATATAAGTGAATGAAACTCCCCAATTAAAATACACAGTCATATTAGAAAACAAATCCAGACATGCTATTTATAAGAGATAGACCTAGTATGTAATAAAGAGAAAGTTTGAAAGTAAATGAATCGTAAATGATAAACCAGGAAAATACTAGAAAAGAAAAACAAGCTGTTTTTGCTATATTAATATCATAAATATAATTGAGGATAAAAATATTTACTTAAGATAATTATTAAATATGAATAAAGGATTTATAAGCATATAATAGTCTTAATTTTACTGTACCTAATAGCAGAGTTTTTAAATATCTAAAGCAAAAATTAACAGTTTCATAAAGATAAATAAAAAATCTATCATGATATTTGGGAACTTTAACACCACATTTTTAAATAGCCATTATAGAATCCTGCAAACATCCTTCAGCCAAATATGGACTATTTTAACAAAATAATTGATAAGCTTGTGCTAATTGACATATAAGACATTACACTCAATAATATGTGGATACACATTCTATTTAAGCACACAAAGAACATTTAAAAAATAGTAAGAACACTAGTCAATAAAGCGGATCTCATAAACTTCCAAGAACATGATACAGACCAAATTTTATGAATATCTTACATTCAAACTGAGTCAATAACGAAAATTGTGACTAAAACCAATCACACTTTTGGAAATTTAAAAATACACTTTTAATACACTAATGGCTCAAAAAAGGAGATAATGAAAATAAGACATTTTAAAAACCACACTCTTGAGAACTCTTTATAGAAAACAGTATGTAATTCAAATAATACTTAAAGAAAAATTTATAGTTCTAATAAATAGAAAAGACTACAGGTTGGAAAATAATGAGCTAAATAATTTAATAAATTAGTAAAATAAATATATGACCCCCTCCCAAATAAAACAAATAATAAAAATAGAAGAAATTCATAAAATATATGACATCTACAAAGGCCAAAGTTTGCTCTACAGGAATTAGAAAATTTTCAAACTTCTGTCAGAATTGATCAAGAAAAAGAGGAAAAATAAACAGTATGATAATGAAAAGGATATATTGCTAAAGCTCCTGCAAACATTAAAGTGTTAAAAGAGGATATAATGAACAGATTCATATGAGTAATTTTGAAAATTTAGCTCTAATATGTAAATGTCAAGAAAAAACACATTGCCCCTAAATTGACTCAAAAAGAAATACAAATTCCAAATAGTTTCATAATAATGAAATAATTTGAATCAGTAGTTACAAATCTTTCTAAATAACAAGGCTCTATGACTTTAGAGGAAAGTTTTACCAAACATTGGAGAAACAAATTTCCCAATTTTACCAAACTCTTACTCTAAAGTAGAGAAATATAGAGACAGTCTCAAACTCACTTTATGAAGCCCTGATGCTCTAGATTAATGGGTCTTTATAAGAATTAAAGACCAATTTCAGTAATGAACATATATGCAAAAATTCCAAACAAAATATTACTAGCAAACTAAATGTGGAAATGTATAACAATGATAATAAATCATAATCAAGGTAGATTTATCTCAATAATACAAAATTTTTAATATTTAATTAACTCATCACATTAATAATTAAATACAATTCATTTGATAATACCAATAGCCACATATAAAACATTTCATACAATGCAAAATCCTTTCACAGGAGAAAGAAAATTCTTAGAAAAGTAGCAATGAAAGGTAATTTCTTCCACAAAATGTAAAATATTTACAATAGCCTGTAGTAAAAATAATATTTAACGTGAAACAGATAATCTAGAAAGACACAAGAATACTCACCATGATCAATTATCTTCAGTATTATACCAGATATTTTAGCACATGTAATAAGGAAATACAAAATTTAAAATGGTATAATTATAGGAAAAAAAGAAATAAAGCTATCATTATCTGCAGATTATATTAGAAAGAAATCCCAAATGACTTATAGATAAATTACTACTAGTTTTGCAATAATACTGATGTACACTTAGCAAAAAATAAACAGCCTCTTTGTACATCAGTTCAGAGAAAGTAATTCTAATAAGATGCCACTAAAATTCTTTTCAAAAGCATGAATTACCTACATATATATATTTTTTCTCTTAGGAGAAATAATAATAATTATTATTATTTTGAAACAAGGCCTCACTGTGTCTTCCAGGCTGGAATGAGATGGCACAATCTTGGCTCACTGCAGCTTTGACTTCCCGGGCTCAAGCAGTCCTTCCATCTCAGCATCCTGAGTAGCTGGGACAACAGGTACATGCCACCCCACCTGGCTAATTTTTGTATCTTTTGTAGAGACAGCGTTTTGCCATATTGCCCAGGCAGGTCTCAAACTCCTGAGCTCAAGTAATCCACCCATTTCAGCCTCCTTAAGTGCTGGGATTATAGGCACACACCACCATGCCTTGCCCAAGAAGAAATTATAAAACTTGATTAAGAAACTTCAAAGAAAGTATAAATAAATGTAAACATATGCTCAGAAACAAATAGACTCAATCATCTAAAAATGTTAATTCTTGTCAAACTCATCTGTAGACTCAATGCAAAAAAACTGTCACGGAATGTTTCATGCAAAATGACAAGGTAAGTTTAAACTATACATTTAAGAACAAAGAAAATGTCAAGAGCTAGTGAGGAAGAATAAGAAAGTGGAAAAATTTATCCTATCAGATAGTCAAGACCTCTTATAAAGTTGAAGTAATGAGTAGTATGTGGTACTGATTCTGAGATAGATGAATGGACTAATGAGGTAAAACAGAGATTGCAGAAACAGGCCCAACTTCATAGGGACACTGGGTATGTGACAACATACCATTACAGATCAGTGGACAAATGATGGTGCTTTAATAAAATGGTGCTGAGAAAATTGATTATCCATATTAAGAAGAATAAAAAAGGTGCAGGATGCAGAAGATAACTTGTATCCATACCTCATAGAATATATAAAAGTGTAATGATTCAAAGACTTAATTGTAAAAATTATACCTTGGAAAAGAAGAAGACTTGAGAATATTTTTTAACTTCATGGTTAGAAAGTGGACATGAAGTCTCAAAACAGAATAGTCATGAAAGAAAATTAAGGAATTGTTCTCTTGGAATAAATAATTTTAAAAAATGAAAACATAAGCCACAACCTGAAAGAAAATATTTTCTACACCTAAACATGACAGAGTATCCAGAACATATTTTAAAATTTCAAAAAATAATTAAGAAATGAACAATTCAATATAAAATTAGGCAATGATATAAATGCATTTTATATTAGAGGACACCTGAATGAAAAAGAATGCTAAATTTCATCAACATCCTGGAAAATACAAATGAACACCATTTATAAATGGCATTTTACACCCAGAAAATTGGAAAACATTGAAAAATTTGAAAATGCCAAATATAGACAAGAATTGAGTGTTTCAAACTCATATGCTGCTGGTGGGGGTTGAAATTGATACAATAACTTCAGTATTTGTTCTCTATATGTTGTCTTTTTTGTTCCTCTATTTATCTATCACTGTCTTCTTTAGAGTTGGATATTCTATAGTGTACTATTTAAATTTATTTGTCATTTATTTTCATATATTTTTGAGGGCTTTTTAACTAGTTTCTCTGTGGATTGCAATTAACGCCTTAACTTTCAACAAGCTAGGTTAGATGCCATTCTAATTTCAAAAGTATCCAAAAACTCTGTATTTTTGTTATATAGCTCCATTTCCAATGCCCTCCTTTGTGCTGTTATTGCCATACAAATTACATCTTTATACTCTGTGGGCATATTAATACAGATTTATAAATAAGTATGGCTTGTGAGTTTGCCTTTTAAAGCAGAGGAGTTACAAATAAAAAACACATTTATATCATGATTTGAATTTACCTATGTACTTACTTTCACTGTTGTATTTTATCTCTTTATGTGAATTCAAGTTACTGTCTTATATCTTTTAATTTCAACCTAGGGACTCCTTTTGGCGTTTCTTATAAGGAAATGAATTTTCTGGAATTCATTGCTACGCTTGCCAGTAATCAATTGTCTTGGTTTTTGCATGTTTGGAAATGTATTAAATTCACCATAATTTTTGAAGGACAGATTTGCTGGACATAGAATACTTGATTGACAGTCTTTTCTTTCAGCACTTTGATGATGTCATCCCATTGCCTTCTGGCCTACGTGGTTTATGATGAGACATAAGTTGTTGATCTTATTGAGGATTTTTGGAGGTGATAAGTTGCTTCTCTTTTGCTGTTTTGAAGATTTTCTATTCATCATTGGATTTCAATGGTTTCATTATGGTGTGTCTAGGTATGGATCTCTGAGTTTATCCTAGTTGGAGCACACTGAGCTTCATGAATATGTAGATTAATGTTTTTATTGAATTTTGGAAAATTTCAGCTGTAATTTCTTTAAAAATTCTTTCTTCCCCTTTCTCTTTTCTTCTCTGAAACTTGTATGCATATGTTGGTACATTTGATCATGTCCTACAGGCCTTTGAAACTCTGTTCATTTTCTTCATTCTCATTTCTTCCTAGTCTTCAGACTAGATATCTTCAGGTTTGCTGACATATTCATCGGCCTGCTCACATTTCTATCTACTAAGCCCCTCTAGTAAATTTTTCATTTAAGTTATTGTATTTTTCAAATCCAGAATTTTCTTTGGTTCTTTTATTTTAACAATGTCTGTGTCTTTATTAGTATTCTGTTTATAGAGTCATACATCCTCATACAATCTTTAGACATGGTTTAACTTACTTCTTTAAATTATTAAAAATATCTAGCTTAAAGTTTTGGTCTAGTAAGTCTGACAACTGACCTTACTCAGGGACAGTTATTATTGACTGATTTGTTTTTCCTCTGCTTGGGGCATACTTTCTTGTTTCTTTGCTTGTCTCAAACATTTTTATGGAAAAGTGGACATTGTAAACAAAACGGTATGGCAAAACTAGAAATCATATTCTCACCTCTTTCCAGGATTTGTTTTCGTTCCTTTTTGTTATTGTCATTTTCTTAGTGAATTTTCTGAAATAGTTGTGTAAGATCCAGGTTCTATGTTTTATATGCCACTGAATAATTTGCATTGTTAGCTTACTGGTCAGTAAATGATTGGATAAATATATATTTTTTAATGCTTAAAACCAGTAGTCCCCCAGCCTTTGCCAAGGGGCTGTGTGTGTGTGCGTGTGTGTGTGTGTGTGTGTGTGTGTTAGCACACATTTTAAATATTTAGCCAGGCAGCTGACAACTCTACCTGGACCTTCACTTCTTGTTTGAACAGAGCCTCAAAGTCAGCTTTAGATAAGAGCTTAGGGCCTTTTCAGGTCTGTCCTGAGTCGGAACGCAAACCTGAGTATGCACATAGCCCTATCATACATGTGGTTTTCTAGATTCTTAGGAATCTGATGTGGCTTTTCATAGTCCTTATGCACATTTTATTTCTCAGTTTTTTCTTTGATGCTTTTGGCTAATCTATTGTTTGCCCCATTGTTATCCACCACCTCAAGCAGCCATAAAGTTAAGTGATCACCATTAATTTTTCACAACAAATACTTCTAAGAAAAAGGCTTTTCACACTGTATGAAAACCTCATGAGGGCAAATACAGCCTTGCAAGTAAGTTATGCAGGGAAGCACTGGACAGGTTAAATAATAATAATTCTCTAGGATTGAGGCTTTGAAGGAGCTCCAGTTCCATTATCCACTCCCCTATCTCCCCATCAGAGGTTGCCAAGTTACTAGTTTATGCTAAGAATGCAGGCTATTATTTGGTAAGGCTACCATGGACCTAAAAAGGGGAAGATGGAAATATGATGAGTTAAAACACCACAAATCTCTCTGTTCTCACCAAGATTTGGCTGGTTTTTTTTTTTTTTTTTTTTAAACATGCTTCCTGAGTTGTTGGAAGACTGGTTAATTTTCAGAGTTTCTAAACATTTCATCCTGACACATTTTACCTGTTTTATCTTTGTTTTACGGAGAAAAGAATTTTTGAACACTTAGACTGACATTTTTCTGATGTCATTGTGGTAAAATGACTTTGTAATTCCACTTGGCATTACCTACTGAAATTTATTGCGAGAGTAGCCTAGGAGCTGACTGTTTTACTCTTTGTAATACTGTAGTGAAAGAGCAGCCATGTTCAAGGGTGTTCATATAGCATTATTCAAAAGAGCAAAAACCTGGGAACAACTACAATGTCCTGCAGAAGAATAAATAAATAAATTATGATGCAAAGGGAATATTTTATAGCAATGAAAATGAATTAATCATATATATATCTCCATATGGGTAAATCCTCATAATATACTTTTTTGGGGAAACATGCTGAAGAAGATTATATTCAATAAGGTTCCATTTTTATGAAGTAAAAAACATGTTTAAAGCTATTACCAAGACAAAAGGAAATTTTTTTTTTTTTTTTACAGGGTCTTACTCTGTCGCCTAGGCTGGAGTGCAGCGGTGCAATCTCGGCTCACTGTAACCTCTGCCTCCTGGATTCGAGCAATTCTCACGTCTCAGCCTCCCACGTAGCTGGGATTACAGGCACCTGCCACCACACCTGTCTAAATATTTGTATTTTTAGTGGGCACGGGTTTTTGCCATGTTGGCCAGGCTGCTCTTGAACTCCAGACCTCAAGTGATCTACCTGCTTCGGCCTCCCAAAGTGCTGGGATTACAGGCATGAACCACTGTGCTGGGCCATAATTTTAAAAAATATAATAGATTAATGACTATCTGGTTTTAAAATATAGGAATGAGATAAGCACTGAGAGAATTTTAATATTGTGAACAAAGTTCAATTCTTAAATTAGATGAGGAGTTCGTGGGTATTTATTTTATTCTAATGTTTTGTTAGGTAAGAATGTAACTTTTTGTCTTTTTGTATGTCTCAAATGTTTTATAATAACAAAAAAGATAAAATGTTGCCTACTTAAAATAGTTTTAGCCCCTTTTTAAAATGTGTATTTGTGCTGTCTGTAAAAGAATGTCCTGATACAGTGACTGAAAGAAAACAGAGGATTATTAGATTTACATATTTTATTATTTATTAATCTATCTACAGGATCTTGAAAGGTTACTTAATGTCTTTGAGCCAGTATCCTATACTTACTTCAAGGGTACATTGTGAGAATAATAGTAAATTACATGTAAACTGGCTGCCTATAGAAGGCACTCAGTGAGTAGCAGTTATTATTAGCAACGTGACATCATAATATACACTCAAACTCATATTCATACAGTATACACTCAAATTCCAGCATCACTCAGATAATCAGGTGTTTAGGATATTTTTGTTTTTGTTTGTTTTGATAAATATGTCCAGAAGCTAAAAGCAATTTTGACTATTTTTATGAAGACATGGTAGCATTGTCAAAAGAACATCAAAGTGAATCTTTATATTAAATTTTGGTAAGTATCAATCCTTTTCTATTTATGATTAAAAAATGTTCACCTTTTAGAGTTATTTCTATGTCTTTGACATACTTTCTAAAATGTCCTGTAAAACAATAAAACCATTTTGAGATAATTATTCTTCTAATTATGATTTCCAATATACCAAACATTACAACAATTTCAGAATATTTTTGTTCCTTTGTAATAGAATCTGAGAAATAGCCAATTTGAGTATCTGTAAATTTGAGGAATTCCTTCTTATGTATTTTAAAAAATGTATTGTTTAAAAACTTGGAAAGCCTGAAAGTCCCCATGATTTTCACGGAACTCCACTGAGTATGTCTATGCTGTGCCAAAAAATATACCAATTTGCTGATACAGTTTGCTGCCCATGTTCTATTTAAGCATTAACATGAAACCCACCCCCTGTGCCTGGTTCATTCTTCTAATTCCTTCAGCTCATCAATATCCCCCAGGGGAAGAAAGGAAAGTACCTATCAAAAGTTTGGAGGTTAGCCATGGTCAAGTTCAGCATCAAACAAAATTTCCAAGTCATACAATTTTTTCTTAGGCATTTTCTTTTTTTGTGCACATTTCTTATCTTTTAGGTCCTCATCTTCTTTGAAATCAGAGACCTCCTCTAACTAGCTCTCATCTCTCATTTCCACACTATATCCAGGCCCATCGTATTTGAAATAAAGCTCTTAATTTTATTCTACTTTCCAAGAAAAAATAGTGCAATCTCATACAATGTGGTATTGTAACATGCCAATGTTATTTAATTAAATGTTGATTTACTGGGAGAATGGGATAAAATATGTGAGAAGTGAATGTAGATGCAGAAAAATGAATAACAAAATGCTCAAGTCTTTTCACATTTCTTATTACTTACCAGTGTCCTTGAATAAGCGTCCCTATTTTCTTCCAGGTTCTGAATGAATTGAATCCACACACCATGAGTAATAATACTCCTAGCCTGCAGGTATATCAGCCCCATCATATTGGGGTCTGGGACAAGTAGGCACTGGGTAGTTTTTGTGGTTGTTGAATAGGGATCCATAAACATGGCTCTCTACCTCCGTTACACATGTTCTTTACTATGGCTCCAAATCATTTGTGAGTTCTACTTTTCCTCCATGGCATCTCTGTAGGCCTACCCGAATTATTAGCAACCCAGGGCTTCAGTCTCTTGACCTGTCAGCATAGTACCAGTGCCTCTGTTATGATTCCGCCTATCTTGGACTTTTACTTTGGACTTGGCAATCAGAAAGAATTAACCCAGCTGCACAATCTGGAATGTTCATCAAAGCAAATTGAAATTTCAGAATATCTACTGTTTGGGATGCCATAGTATGTATAATTGAGATTCATATCCACTTTTCATTTGCAAATAGCTCAAAATGCCAGTGCTATGGATGACCTTCAGTGTTATCAATTCCACCTAGATGACTGTGCAGAACAAGAAATTGAGCCCCAGAAAAGTTACAGATTTGCCACAAATGACACACTATTTAAGTGGCGGAACCTGGACTAAGATTTCTTGATTCTTAGGCTGGCTCCTCTTTTTTTTTTTTTTTTTTTAATTGTTTTCTTTTCTTTTTAAACCATGCTTGTTGATTCCTTAACCAGAGGAAGAGAAGACATTTGTACAAATCCTTGTTCTTAATATAAACACCTGATGTTACTACAGCTGGTGGTCAGCATGCCCATACTATGTGTTGTTGACACATTGTTTGTAACTGGCTATTTTAAATGGATAACTTCTAAACATGGAATAATGTTTTTATTCAACTATCTTCATGCATATATTTGGCCATTCTGCACACAGTGAAGCTAATAATGATGCTTCTGATGACTGAAACATGCGGGTATTCTACTTGAGAAGGTTTCTGAATTATTGCTTAAACTTACACAAACTTAAAACAATTAGAAATTGTGAATGCTAACATAATTATCTTTGTTATCAAAGAGCTGTGCCAGCATAATCTTTAAAGTTATAATATTGTGGCCTGGCTGATTTCTGCTATTTGGATTCTTTTTAAGATGTTTAAATTTTCTTTTAAAGTGTCAATTTATTGCAGTAGTGCAAATACAACACAAGCACTCAGATAGGAAGAATTTTTCTTCTAGTTCTACTGGGAGACAGCCAAAACCTCTCCACAGGCTGATTCCTTTCCTCTTTTTATTTGCTCATTTTCAAAGGTAAAGACTGAAGAGTAAGCACCACATTAATGACCCCATATATCCCCTGAGATGAGCAATGTCCTGATACTACTTATGTCAAATATATACAGGCACATCTACTTTTTAAATAGAGCCCACCCTATCAAAATTATATTTCCAAAGGCTCTGACTCTTTAAAGAGTTAGAGCAAAGACTTCTTGGACAAACGCTACCTTGTGAAGTGCACATTCCTACTCTACATTTTTAATCGCAACTAGAAGAGTCTCATGTAATGGAATAAAACTTCATTAGACATAAAGAAAAGTAATCCTAATTACATTTTATCTTGGATTAACAAAAGTCACAGTGCATATGTTTTTGGTCGTAATATATTTCCCTAAGCCCCACAATAGCTAAAAATACTGAATCAATCACCACCCAGATTGCGTCATGAAGTGTGTGAACTAGTGCATTAAAAGACCATGTTAGCACCAACAAAGTTTATTGGGGTAACTGTATTCAAGACGCACATGGCATACCTTTAAATAGTACTGTTAAAATACCAAATAAAATGTCAACGTCTGTCAGGTCTCTGGCTTTTATAAATTGTTTAGACTGGGAAACGCTGGGGTTTTGACATTGTTCTTTTCATATGATGTAGAAAAGAAGAGACCATAAAAAGAAAAGAACAATAAAGCATAGCTCATTTTTTAAGTTCTTTCATGGAAAAACACACTCTGGATCATTACCCTTCTAATCAACAATTTCCTTCTTCCTCCCAATCCTTCCCGTCTGGTATTTACCTTTCTCTGCCTCCCTCTCTCTGGGTGGTATTCTGAGCTTATACACACTACTCAGTAATCATATTTTTTAAATCACTTCAAAAGAGAATCCCAGGATGGCATGACAGATATGTATATACGAAGGGTATTTTTAACCTGAACCATAGCTTTACTTATGATCTCTATGCTCTTAAATGCACACCGGTGGGCCCTGACTGCAGCGTTCTCAGAAAGAAGGAGGCCCTGTGAGCAGGATGAGCTACTCCCTGCCTGCAGACGAGTTATTATCACACCTTGCTGGACATCTCTGCCCTCTTCCTTCTGCCCTTCCTTTTATTACCACACCACACTCCCCACAATTCCCATACAACAACATCTCTGTTTCAGCTTCTCCTCTGGATTTCCCACACTTAATGCAACCCAGACCTCACCTTCAGCTCTCCTGAGGCCACTTTGGAAGCCAGCTCGATGACACAGCCAACAGCCATGCGTGCAGCACCGGACGAGTGCAGCTCATTCCAAATGGTGTCACTGTCCACCTGAGCAAACAGTCAGCAGAGTCCGAAGACAGAAGAAGAAAGCGAAAGAGAAGGAAGAGATGAAAGGGGGAAAGAGGGGAAGAGGTCGTGGGGGAAGAGGGACAGAGAGAGAAAGCAAATCTGTGAGGAAGGGCTGGCAGGGTAACAGCGTATGTACAATAACATTTGTCTTCCGTCTTGGCCAGCTGAAAAGGCCTTCTGGACATGGCTTTGCTTATACTTTTTCTCTACACTGACTTCTCCAATGGAAACACATTCCTGCCATGCCTCACTGCCATTCCCTGTTTAGATTTCTCATTACAAACAGCATTACATAGGCCGGATCTGGCTTAGTTACAGGCCTGCTAGAAACCAGGCCCCAGCAGTAGATAGAGTAAAAACGAAGAGCACTTAGTTATACATAAAAATCGAATTTGCAAGTGCTAGAGGGGGAAAATTCAAATGCCCTTCTGACTGCAGGTTTACAGGGAGCCAAAGACAATTATTAGGCAGGTAGCAGCAGCAGTCAGGGAGTAGAAAGTAGCAACCACAAGTCAGGTTCTCCAACTAAATGGAAGGAGTGTGTGGTCCTCACACTTAAAACATTAATAGAAAATTGCAAGGAAAAATTTGATGTTCAAAGTATAAGCTTAAGATTTCTAACTTTCAGTACAATTCGTCAGCTTGTTTCAGTTCAAACTGGTATTGTTAAAATTGGATAGGCTAGTAAAATACATGGCTGCTTATCTACTAGAGAACATTATTATCAAAACAAAGCATGTACCAATATTCTGGATTTCCCTTTATAAAATGCTGTTTACCCTTTTTCATGCATGCAATGAAAACACGTAATAATGTATACATGAAAAGAACAACAATAGTGGTTTATAATGATCATATATGTGATATTTTTTAATGTATAAAATACTTCATAACATAAAAAAAAATAGTATCTGATGGGAGAAGTCTCTAATTTTAGGACCATAAATTACTTGAAACACCAGGAAATAGAATACAAAGTTTGTGATGTAAATAGCAAGACTTCCCAAATGGATCAAAGGGGAGAAATTCTGCATAAAACAAAGCTTTTTTTTTTTTAATAATAGAGAATTAAATGCAAGAGGCCTAATCACATGGAACAAATACGATAAATAATAACAACACATATTCACAGTGTACTAAGCAGTTTTCTAAGAATTTTCACGTGCCTTTTTCTCATGAGGTTCTTACAGACTTAAATACTATCAAGAACAATGAATACATAAAAAAAAATGAGAACAGTAAATAAGTGCATACATAAAAAAGAAAATTAAGATCCTATAAATAGCAGTATAGTAGTGAAGTTTCTGGAATCAAACTGGTGGGGTAAAATCATGGCTTCATCATTAAAACCTGAGTGATGTTGGGGAATTAATTAATTAATGGATCTTTGCCTTGGTTCCTTTATCTGTGAAAATACCAACTTTTAAAAGTACCATCTGCATACGATTGTAGTGAGGATTAAATGAGTAAGTGGTAAGCAAAAGCTAGCTACCACCATTTCAGCTACTGTTATACCTGTTTCGTAAAGCCTGGCACATAGTAGAGGCCTACGTGTTGACTGAATGGGTACACTGTGGCTTAGAGAGGCTACTCTGAAGAGCACAGGACCCTCACACAGAACTCTGACCCTGTCAGCACATGCCTTTCTATCACCCTCCTGAAGAAACCCATGCTTTCTAGGAGGCAGCATCCCCTATCATAGTCAATACCATCATGGTCTACACTATCAGCTAAAGAGTGAAGGAATCATTCAAATGGACACTGAGACCTAATCATTTGCCCTCTAAATTGAAAGTTTTATTATTTTACTGAACCAATATAAATAAGTAGTTGTTTAAGCTTTGTGTAGATATATTCTTAAGGAAGATGACTGCACAAATTGAAAAATAAAAATCATTATTTACCATGTATTATATAGGTTTTAGTCAGCTTTCCCACCATTACAGAACTACTAGTACCAGAGAAAAGCCTGCATTAATCAGAATTTAAATTACTGGGAAGCAAGCAAAAAAATAAAATAAATACATTCCAAAAGACTTATTCAGTGATTCAAGAACCATGTAAAATTCCTAACCCCTTTTTACTCAACTTTGGAGTACATCATAAGCTTTGTTTCTTTCTTCATTTCTTAAAGCAGTAGAAAATTTCCTTCCAAAAAATTATAAATACTGAACTTGATTAGAAAAACCTTCCAGCAGCAGAGAGCACTGTCTCTTTGACCATACTAAAGGGCATTAGGTAGCCACAAATACCTTTGATATCCATATGCCTGTCCATACCTTTCTATCTGCCTAAGATGTTTGTGACTTTAATTTTGGTGTCCAAACTTCTACTAATAATGGTCATTTCGTTTTAATTCAGTTAACATTCGTTGAGTACCTACTGTGAGTTGCAGGCGGGGGTTACTTTTATAATAAAGCTACGTTTACTGATCATAAAGTATGTTGAGCACATAGGTGGATGATGGATATTTTGACTCATAACCAATGTTTAGGCTTATCCCTAAAGAAGCTCTCTTTAGGAATCTATGGGATTTACCATCCATTAATTTACTTATATTGAAACAAAAACAATATTTATCTCAATACCACTTCAACTGATGTTTTGCTTACATTTAGTTTATAACTAAATGGTAATGGTCAAGTTTTGTGGTTATAATATGTTCATAAATGGGTAATTGTACTTAATTCTGAATTTACAAACAGGTTTGTTTTTGTCGGTTCAGGCTGCCATAACAAAATACCATGGGCTGGGTAGCTTAAACAAAAGAAATTTTGTTTCTCACAATTCAGGAGGCTTTGAAGTTCAAGATCAAGGTGCCAACCCATTTGGTGACTGGTGAGGACTCTCTCTTGGCTTGCAGATGGCCACATTTCTGCTACATCCTCACATGGCCTTTCCTTGTACTAAAGTTCCCTCCATTTAAGGATATCAATCCTATTGGATTAGCACACACCACCCTTATGACCTAATTTAATCAATTTAATCTTAATTACTTTCTAAAGTTAGTCAAATATAATTAGATTAGTGATTTGAGCTTCAGTACATAAATGTTGAGGGCACACTCTTCAGCTCATAGTAAGATTAAATCACAAAAGCTTGTTCATAAGTCAAATTACAAGCATACTTTCTTAAGGCATGATGTTCCAAATGGGGTTCAGGGCCAAATTAGCTGCCAAAAGCTAACCACAGTATTTTCCATGTTACAGTTTCATTAAAACTTCAGTGATAAAACAGGATGCATAACTTACGAATTCTGCTATAATCTGTGTCACTAGAAGAACGTCCATATCCACTTTCCAACATTCCCAATGGCAAAAAGTATTTTTCCTCCCTCTACATCCCTCTCATTGGTTGGCAATCTCTCCAACCAATTTCCCTATATTAGTGATAGCATCAGGAGGGCCACTTCCTTAAGAGAGCTCTGATTTTAACTGCTGAAGAACATCTTGACAGTAGGAAAAAACTCTGGGTAAGAGAAGACAGTTGAATTCATAGACTGATAGTGGTTCCTGGCATAGAATAAGATATTTTGGAGCTGGGGGGGAAGAAAAAAGGGAAAGAAGGATTTGCTTGGAATGGATACAGATATGCAGGATTAAGGGGCTGAAATGGCAATGCAATAATGATGAAAGTAGAGACCAGAAGGGTTTGGAACTATAAGAAGACAGGTACCCTCACATTTGGAAGTTGAAGGACAGTAGCATAGAGTTGGCTCTGGAAATGGAAAAATAATGCAAGACATAATAGATGAGGCTGGAAAAGAAAGGAATGACAGTGGAGCAGGGACCCACCCTGAGCACAGTGGCCCACTACTAAGGGCTTGCTAAAGTTGAGAAGACATGCAAGGCACTTGGACACAGGAAGGGGAGCATCACACACTGGGTCCTATTTTGGGGAGGGAGGGGGGAGGGATAGCATTAGGAGATATACCTAATGTAAATGATGAGTTAATGGGTGCAGCACACCAACATGGCACATGTATACATATGTAACAAACTTGCACGTTGTGCACATGTACCCTAGAACTTAAATTATAATAAAAAAAATAGAACTACTATATTCTGAAAAAATATGCTTTGCCATTTTTCTTTCCATGCACATAAATTCCCCTTTGTCTCTCCAACAACTTATACTTTTTCCCAGTGAGAGAGAGATAGGGAGAAAGAGAGAGAGAGAGACTTTCTGTGTGTGTGTGTGCGTGTGTGTGTGTGTGTGCACGCATTAAGGAGTAATAGTACATGAGCTGAAAGGGAGATTACGATGGATATAGAAGAAAGGTAAAGAAAATGATGATCAAAATAGAATTTTGCTTCAATATACATAAAAATACAGATTTTGTGGTGAGGATGATATTTTCCCAAATTCCTTTTCACATCAAGAACTGAACCTGGCTGTCTTGGATCATGGTTCTGTGTTAGTGACAGTATCAAAAGAATATGATTATTTCTTCTCTGAATGATTCCGAGTAGAGACCCCTTCTACCTGTGACAACCAGGCATGCTTGTTGATTAGGGAAGATATAGAATGCATTGAGTGGAAGGAAAATCCCAAATCCACGTCTTCTGGTCCTGAGAGAATGGAGAAAGCTGGACTCAAGAGGTGCGGCAGAAACAAGGAACACAGAAAGCAACATGTGAGCAAACGAGAGAAAAATGTTTCAGGTAAGTCGACAAAATAGTCAGTGAGCCTTCACTTTGGTTGATATTTGGGTCTTTTTTTTTTTTTTTTTTTTCCAGACAGAGTCTCGCTCTGTCATCCAGGCTGGAGTGCAGTAGCTCGATCTTGGCTCACTGCAACCTCTGCTTCCTGAGTTCAAGCCATTCTTCCACTTCAGCCTCCCAAGTAGACGGGATTTCAGGCACCCGCCACCACACCAAACTAATTTTTGTATTTTTAGTAGATATGGGGTTTCACCATGTTGGCCAGGCTAGTCTTGAACTCCTGACCTCAGGTGATCCGTCCGCCTCAGCCTCCCAAAGTGCTGGGATTACAGGTGTGAACCGCCATGTTCAGTCAATATTTGGGACTTTTTGAAGTTATTTCTACACTAAACTGTGGGCACCATACAATAAAGTCTGCAGAGTGGTGTGAAAAACTAACGGAATATTAGACTACAGCATTCCTGAGATGCTCTCGCTTCCTGTGTAGTGCAGCTGGAAGCCTCAAGTTCTCACCATCCTCCAAGGGGTACGACGTGGGACAGCCCGTGAAATGGTTTAACTATGGGTAGGGCCAAATGGAGTCCACAGAGGGGTTCAGGGGAACCCCAGTACCAATGTGAGCCAAAAGGGGGCTACTGGAGCCCAGGAGCCCTGCCAAGCTCCAGCTGGCAGAGAAATCAGTAATCAGAGTTAATCTGCTGCCGACCTCAGCTTCAAATTCTGGGAGATCAGGAATAGTCGGTGCAGAGAGGTTGCCATGGAACCCTGAGTGTTCAGAGGACAGCATGAGGATCCAGGTACCCCTTCAGGTCTCCGTCCCTCCCTCAGGTGCCCAAATACCATCTTCAAAGAGGAATCTGAGAGGCTAAGCAATTACCTAAAGATATTAAGTCCAATAATAAGGTGATCTTGAACAGACAGTATTTCTAAACTGAAAGGAAGTTATCAAACTAGAAGAGGCTGATATATTATCAATTGTGGAGAGAATCACTATAATTGGGGAAAAAAATAACATATTTATCACACAATTGAGGGAGCATGGGAAATATTGTGTCCCATTTATTTCCAAGGTCAGGAATTTATTTTGCCACATGGCAGGGGGCAAAATCTAGCCAGGATTCTGGGCAGAAGTCTCTAAGGATATGCTGTACACATGGGCTAGTGAGGTTTAAATTGTATTTTACAGTATGGCAATACCTAAAGATTCCTACCTTCAGATTCCTCTGGAATCTGTACGAAGCCTTGCTTTATGTGCCATTCTAAAAAACGGTATGCTTTTAACTTTCAAATGTTTCAATGATGTAACTAATGTACAAAGCATGAAGGGAGCTTTAGTAGTCTGCTGAGAAATAGGTCCACAGAGGCCTTGTTTTATTGCCAGAATTAAAATCTATCAGTCTTGAAATAGGCGTCCCAAAGTTCGACTCACTTTATAAATATGTAGGAGGGTCTGGACCTAACATACATCCAAAACTGGGGTTGAGAAGTGTAAGTGAAGCTATTCCACAAAATGTCTTTCTGTGTGAAGAAACAAACACACTCGGTGAGATAGGGCAGAATCCCGCTTTGGGGTGAGAGTCACAGGAGCTTGGCCCGTAAGAAAGATTTAGTTATCAGAGGAGGAGGCACAATCTGAAGTAGCACAGAGTCTGTTACTGAGATTCTCTCCCAACCCACACTCCCAGAGTCCTGTATGTTTAATAGGGTAGAAAGGGGTTGAGAGACACAGAAGATTGTTAGTAATAAAATAGGCAAAACATTTTAAACCCTCTAAAAATATGAGAATTAAGTAGAACATTTTTGTATCAATTTTAAAGATTATGATCTTAAAAGAGGGAAGGAAGCACATTTTCTGTTTCTCTATAAACCTCAGAGAATCCTGAGCACTTGGCAATGTGAAGACCCCAGAATATCGGTAATGTGCATCAGCAGGGGCCAGCAGAACTCACTGGTAACAAAGAAAGAAAAGAGAAGGAGGGAGGGAGGGAAGGAAGGAAGGGAGGGAGGGAGGGAATAAAAGTAAGAAATTAAAAAAAGGAAGGAAAGAAAGAAAGCCAGACTCAAGAGGTGTGATAGAAACAGAGGACACAGAAAGTGATATGTGAGTAAAAAGAAAACGAAGGAGGGAGGAAGGGAGGAAAGAAGGAGGGAAGGAAGAAAAGGAAGGAAGGAAGCAAGAAAGCAACCAAGAAAGAAAACCATACCCAAGAGGGGTGACAGAAACAGGGGACACAGAAAGTGTATGTGAGCAAAAAGTACATGAGAGAGAGGAAGGAAGGAAGGAAGGGAGGAAGGAAGGGAGGGAGGGAGGGAGGGAGGGAGGGAGGAAGGAAGGAAGGGAGGGAGGGAGGGAGGGAGGGAGGGAGGGAGGGAAGGAAGGAAGGAAGGAAGGAAGGAAGGAAGGAAGGAAGGAAGGAAGGAAGGAAGGAAGGAAGGGGCGATGGGAAAAACATCATGCATTCAGAAGCATATGGTACTATTCACATTAGGCATTACCTAGGCTCCTAAAATAATTAGGAAGATGCGCTCTCTGTGGAGGCATGGAGGAATTGCAAGAGGTTAAAGAGTTGGGCCGGTAAAGCCCTAGTTATACATCTATTTATGAAAACTTAGCTACTACATAATGCTGTTCACATTTAAAAGAAGAATAACATGTTGCAATCTCTCTTACTAGTGGTGATCCAGAATAAGGGATAAAAAGGATGCGTGCTGAGTTAAACATAACTTAGGAAACATGAACAGCAGAAACATGATCTTATTTACTCAGTCATAGCAGAATGCAATTCAGAAAATATACAGAGAAAGTAATTGAAAACTAAAATTTAACAGTCCACGTTTTCAGTTTTATTGTATATTTCCCTACTCTATAAGGTTATTTTCTTTTTATTTAGAAATAATAATGACAATAACAATAATATTATCATCTAGCAATTATTGAGTATTTACTAAGATCCAGGCACCATGCAAAGCTTTTGCCCATAGTAACTAATACAATTCTTAGTGACCATTGATGTAGATGCTATTATTAAGCAGTTTTATATATGAATTTCAGAGGCAATTCAGCTAGAAATTAGAGAAGGTAGAAAAAGAACTGAGAAAAGTGTGAGCTGTTTACCCACAGTAATTTTTATGCTAGTAAAATCAAAATCCCAAAAGTAAAATAAATAATAAAATGATATTTTGAAAAACAGATTCTAATTGTATATGTATAAAGAGTTTTTAATTAAATAAATTATCTAAGACCTGCAAGAACGTTTTTTTCTTTCAAGGTATTGAAACCCTACCCTGTTAAAAGTGCTAAAATATTTTTTAAAATCAAATGTTTCAAGTGGTACCTGGAATAGTTGAGCTTTTCTTGAGTGTTGTGATTTGTTTGCTATTATGCTAGAGCAGTAATTCTCAGTGAAAGTGATTTTGCATCTAAGAGGTCGTTTGGCGCTTTCTGGAGACATTTTTTGTTGTCATGACTGAGTAAGAGAGATGCGCTACTGGCTTCTAGTGCACAGAAGCCAGGAATGCCACTACGCATCCTATGATGCATGTTTTTTATTTGGTATATAACCAAAAATAACTTTAATCAATGTCTTTTCCCTGAATCTGTCCAAATAATTCTGTCTACTGAACAGAATCAATGCTGTTATATATTTAGTTTTAAACATTATTCTGCCCTTGGTTTCTTAAGTGTCACAAATGTTAGTAACAGAACCAGGAAAAACTCTTCATAGTTCTTCCCATTCCTTTGCTTCATTCTCACCTTACCACTCCTTAATACACCAAAGGAAAGGACTGCAATTTTATTTAATGATTCCAAAAAAAGATAATTATATAATATCATTGGCAAAATAAAGAGTCAAGGAACATCATATAATTTATGAGTCTATACAAAACACACACATACACACACACACACAAGAAATTGCTACCTATTAAAAGCCAAGTTTTTGAGAAACCGTTGTTCATGAGAATGTTGGGTTCATCCTACACACGTGGCAGGATGGGGTACATGGAAAGCCTGCTGCCTTTGAGTGGCCATGATTCATTCTGTTAAGTGAAAAATATGTGGGCACTGATTCTGAGTAACCCACCCTTTTAATTGTTCACTGTCTTTGAAACAGATTCTGAGCAGCTGAGAGATGGGTATAACATTTCAAAACCATTGTTTACACCATTTCTTTATTCCACTGTGAGTTAAGAACATAAATTAAAATGATAAAAATCCATGACCAACTCAGGATTTTGCAAGAATATCAAGATGCTTCCTGAGTGTCTTCTTATCCAGAAGGCTCTGTGCTTCTGCCAACCTCTGGGGCAAGCACCTAGTGGCCTTCAGTTTTCCTTTGTCCTTTTATTGTTCACACGGAGAGCAATAACAGCAACATTCTCTTTTAAAATGCCTTCTTGGATTTGAATCAGGAATAATTTAAATGTTTACTAGGTTGTAAAAAAAAAAAAAAATTCTTGAGCTGGCTTTTGGTGGTGTGTGCCTACAGGCCCAGCTACTCAGAAAGCTGAGGTGGGAGGATCACTTGAGCCCAGAAGTTTGAGGCCAGTCTGGGTAACACAGTGAGACATGAAAGCAAAGAAAGAAAAAAGAAAAGGAAAAAAAAAAAAGGGGGAAAAGAAAAGGGAAAGGAGAGGAGAGGACAGGATTACAGGATTTCCTTGGTGTTAAAGGGATTAATTGTCTTATACATATTGGGATCAAGTAGTATCCATGAGTCCACAAACAGGGACAAAGAACCAAAAAAAAAAAAAAAAAAAAAAAAAAAAAAAATACTTGGAAAGACTCAAATACACAAGGGGTACAGATTAGAGCTAAAGAAGTAGCCATGTGTTCAAATGACTCCAGAAGCCACAATGGCGGCATAGACATAATGTCAGGTAACTGGGGATGAGGGACCGGCTCTCTGGTTGGAGCTACGGTTGACTGGAGTGTTTGTGTCCCAGCTAAAAGGTGGCTATGCAGTTCCAAACAATTTTTTTCTTAAGGAAATGATAGCATGATATTTATTAGTAGCCCTAAATATTGTATACTTAGATGCAATTTTTCTATCTTAAATATTGACAATAATTCATTTAAAAACTCCCAGTCAGGCTAAGAGAAATCTATGTATGTATTGAATATGGCTTCTAACCTGGCAGTGCATAACTTCTGCTACCCAGGGTGATTTATTTTTACACAGAGTTTGAAAATCCTAAAGCGGGAAAGGAAAAAAAACAAAAACAAAAACAAAAAAAAAAACAGTCTCAGCAGAACTAGTTCAGTTGATTCCTTGTGTGGTAACCATCAAAGCTTAATTCAAGGAGGTTTCTCAGGGCAGTGCCCTGGGAGAGTAGAAGTCCTCTAACTCTTACAGAGGTGTGTTACTGAAGGATTCCAGCCTGCGCCTGAGGACAAGGCCAGACATGATCTGTTGAATCTAATAAAAAATAACTGGGGTTTTTATGTTCTATGTCTTTTGTATCTCACTTTTAGTAATTTGCGTTTATTGCATCTTGTAAAAGTATTTCTTCACAACAGATAGGAAATGAAATGTAAGTAAACAAAACCTTGCCCCTTACCAAATAATAATTTGAGAAGCATTAACTTCATAGAGAAATGATTTTCTTTGCAAACTGTTTAAAGAAAGAGTTCTATTTGGATAAAAGGATAGAAAGAAAAGGTGAAGCCAGAAGTGAAATTATAAATGTTTTAGGAATTTTTTTAATAAGTTACACCTATCAAGATAAATTATACCAAGAAAGAATGACTGCCAATAATTTGCCTGAGTTGTACACCAAAATTTGGTACCTATAGACTGGTATAACCTCAGGATTTGGAGAAATTGTTAGGCTTTAAATATACTTTTAAACGGAGATTAAATATACTTTTAAACGGAGATTATTTTGGACAAATCCTCCTCTACTTTATCCCATTCTTTTAGGTGGTAGCATAAGCAAGGACATCATCGACATATAGTGCATTAACACCTTATCTATTTTGTTGCCTTAGAGTTGGAGACCTTGTAAACCAGCAGTTCCACTTGCAAACTATTCAAACATGGGCAAGTTCATTCACTGATCCAAGACCTAAAAAAAATGGAGATAATACTCCTTCCTCATAGGATTATTGTTAGCATTCAATTAGTCAATACATATAAAGTGCTTAACACAGCACAAGACAATGCTGGAAACAGTAAGCTCTCAGACAATGGTAACTAAAAAAAAAAAAAAAAAAAAAAAAAAAAAAATCCCCGCATTTTGTTTCTAACATTACTTTCTATTTAGCAGCACATCAAAGGACAAAAATCATCTGTGATAATGCTGGAAGCCAGGAACTACCTCCAATCAGAAAGCTACATGTTTTCTAGCCACATATGGATCTAGTTCAACTGTAGTTTCCTGAATGAATGTGGGTCTTTGCAGGCTTTTCCAAGCACATCAAGCATAGCTCAATCATTGGAACCTGAAACAAAGCTAATGCTCTGAAAAGCCGCACATGATAGAAATTAAGCTACCTGTCCTGAAAGTGGATGTGAAGGTATTTCAAATGGGAAGGGAATGACTTAGAAGAAAAGGAATTTAGGCACAGTCTCCTTTGTATAATCTAAATGCAGCCCGTTGCTTCCTTGTGGAAATATTCCCAGAGTTAAATGTAATACTATTGTGCCCATTAACAGAACAGGTTTCATAGGCACTGTGCATGTTTAATGTAGTACACTATCCCTCCTCAGATGCCTTGAACATTTCACCCTGAAAGTTGGGAAATGAAACTCTTCACCCAATTCTAAGCAGTTTAGTAAGTTCTTGCTGCTATGTTATACTGATGCTAGGGCTACAGGGCATTTTCTGAATAATTGAGTTTAAGCTTAAATAATGATCAGATGCCCCTAGAAACCTATTGGCAGACAGCAGACTCAACAAACAGAGGTTTTTCATTGCAACATTGATTCTGTGCCATTTTAGCCATGTTGTATAAAAGCTTAACCGTAAAATAAAATAAAAATCATTTTAACTTTTGCACTGTGTCAGATAAAGCGTATTTTTTTAAATGAATCATCTACTGTGGACCAAATATTTCTGCAAACAGCATCTTGATTTGGTAACTTAAAAATTACCTAATTTCATCTTCTAATGCCAAATTTCTTTTTGTATTTGCTTTGGGAAACAAAATAATTACCTTTTCCCACCTAAGAGGTATTTGATAAGCTCAACATTTTCCTATCCTTGATCCTTTACAACTAGGGTTAAAGCTGATGATTCCAGTAGATATTTTGTTTTTGGAAATGGTAAGAAAAGAGGTGGGAGTTGCGAGGTTCCAAGAAAAAGAAAAGCCTAATTTATTAGTAGATTCACAGAAAGAAGTAATAAAGTCAAATCTATTGCCCAAAGAAAGCAAAAAGTAAATATCTTTGGTCAGTATTTAAAGAACAGCATAGTGGGTAAGATTGGGGCACCTACTAGGTGCTGGACCCCAGTAAGCACTTTACAAACACTACCTATTTTATTCCTCATGAGAGCTTTATAAATGTATTACTAGTCACCTTTACAAAAGAGTAAACCGAGCTGTAAAGAGGTTAAGTAACTTGACCAAAGTTACATAGTTGATGAGATGAAGAGCTGTGGTTTCAACCGAAGCCAACCCTGCACATTAATATCGTTATGGACTGAATTTGTGTTTCCTCAAAATTCATATATTGAAGTCTTAACCCCAATGTGACCGTATTCAGCAATAAATCCTTTGAAAAGATAATTAAGGTTAAATGAGATCATAAGGGTGGGGCCCTAACACAAAATGACTGATGTCCTTATAAGAAGAGAAAGAGACAGCAGGGATGCGCGTGAACAGAGTAAAGCTATGTGAGGACACAATGAGAAGAAGGTCATCCGAAGACCCAGGAGAGAGGCCTTAGGAGAAATCAAATCTGCCAACATTTGAACTTCTAGGCTCCAGACTGAGAAAACTAATTCCTGTTGCTTAAGCCACCCAATCTGTGGTATTGTATTATGATAGCCCTAGCTAGCCAAATACAGATATGAACTGTAAAAAGATATTCTGTGTTGTACATTCTTTTTTTTTTTTTTTTTTTTTTTTTTTGAGACGGAGTCTCGCTCAGTCGCCCAGGCTGGAGTGCAGTGGTGCGATCTCGGCTCACTGCAAGCTCCGCCTCCCGGGTTCAAACCATTCTCCTGCCTCAGCCTCCCGAGTGTCTGGGACTACAGGCGCCGGCCACCACGCCTGGCTAATTTTTTGCATTTTTAGTAGAGATGGAGTTTCACCGTGTTAGCCAGGATGGTCTGGATCTCCTGACGTCGTGATCCGCCCACCTCAGCCTCCCAAAGTGCTAGGATTACAGGCGTGAGCCACCGCGCCCGGCCTGAATGTTCTTTAGAACATGATGGGCAATGAAGTGTCTACTGCAAGTGTCATAGGCATAGGTTTATGAGTGTCTGTCTTTACTGCTCTGTCTTCAAGGTCTGACACATAATAGATGCTTAACAAGTTTTGTCGAGGGAATGAATTAACAGATGAGAACAAAAGAATCGTATAGTGATACTGTTCTTTGCAGGGCTTTACTGTAGCTAAACTTCTAAACTACAAACACCACCGCTGCTTGGGTCCTGCAATACATCCATAATGTAGTGATGACTGCTTCTCTGGTCTTCAGATAGCACCATGTTTAGCCTCCCAGCTCTTGCTTGCCAGCATTTGGTGCTTCCTTTGGTGCATCATCATACAATGTTGCTTCTTCACTGAATCATCCAGCAACATCTGTGGTGTCCCCAGTGCCCTGGATCTCTGTTGTCATGCATCACCCCTGTCTCTCACAGAAGCTTCTCCACTCACTATTTTCCCAAGGGAGACAGACTGCGTAAGACTTAAGTCAACAAGATCCCCAGTGACAAGCTAATGGGAGCCTGCTATCTGATCTCTGAAGAAAAATGAATTTTGTAAAAAGCTGTTTTAAATTTGGATAAAGTACTATCACACAGTAATGACATATTTGATCCCCAGAGAAGACAATAAATCACATTTCATTTATCACCTTACTTCATAGATGAAGGAACTGAGGCCCAGCAATTTCAATGATTTGTGAGTTCATGGTCTTACAGGATCTTACCACTCAAAATGTGGTACACGGATGAGCAGCAATGCCATCCCTGAGTGCTATGAGAAATGCAGAATCTCAGCTCCCATTCAGTCCTGCTGAATTGGAATCTGCACTTTAGAGTTGAAAAAGCACTTTTGGAACAGTGACAATGTAAAGATCCAGATTCTGGAGTTCCTAAATGAAGGTTCTCTGCCTAGATGCTTAATCACTGGGACTTCTGAAAACATTGTCCTCCCTCCCTTTATTAGTCTTCCTGCAGTGCCTTGATTCTAATGGTAGACCATTAGTTGGATAGATAGGCCAGGTGAGACCTCAGGGTTGCAGGGCTTTCGAGAATCTTTAAATCAGGGAGTCTGTTTACCCTCTGCAGACCTGACTCTACTCAAAGTGATCCCATAGGGTGGCGAAGTGCTCATTTCCATGTATAGCTGCCAGTGATAACCTACATTCTCACATTTGATCCTCACAATAATGCCATGTAGGAGCCTTGCTTAGCCCTATTTCATAGATAAAGAAACCGAGTCTCAGATAAGTGAAATAATAATTAACATAGCCTTTGCATTGCTGGTTTCTCAGATTCCGGCTGGGCAGAAGGATACTTCTCCTAAAATCATAAAGCTATTCTGAGCACTTTTGTGGACACTTAGGTGTCAACACTTCGAAACTTCTAGAGCCCTTTCTAACTCTGAGTGACTGTCCCTTTTCTCCTCCTGTGGGATAACAATGAGAATCATCATTCTGGTCTGAGAACCTCTGATATTCTTTATTGCATTCTTTTTCAATCAGCTCTGAGGCTGTAATAATGGGTGTTCTCCCTTCTCCCTTGTGATACAACATACCAACTCCTTGAATGTATATATTTATTTCATGTTAGATGTTCTGCTGAAACCCTGAGAGTCTTGAAATGGAGCTGGGATGGATTTATGATGACAATGGGTGGGTGAACCCACATGCTTTCTCTCTTTTGTTCAACACTGGAAGGAAGACATGAATGACAGCCCATTCCTTTGGGATCACTTGTAGGTTATAATGCCCACACCTTAGCTTCTTTAGTCATGGTGAGATGAAAAAGAAACAGAGCAGCTACAGGGAAGACGTTCAGATTCCAAGTAAAGCCATGGATATGATGAATGAATACTGTGACTGATATTCCATATGGAAAGAAGGCGTGAACTATTAATGTGGCAGCTGGAGGAGAAAAGGGGCATGCCGTGATCATTAATGCTCTACCACAAACCATCTCCTGGTATGATCAACTGCTTTCTGGCAGCTTCATTGACCTTGCCTGTGCAATTTCTAGTCACTCTTTATCTTCAGAAAAATCTCCCTTTCACTGTTTACTTGCCAGTAACAAGAATAAGGAGAGGAATATGTTTGCTCTGGTGAAAAGGCTACATCTTCAGACTCTAAGAATCCTTACTTAAGATCCAGGGGACTCATAGATTTACCAAGTAATATATGGATTCCTGCGGGTTATGTGGCCAGTAAAGGAATTTGAGAGTCCCTGTTGTTGTTACCAAATTTCAGTGAACTACCGGTCAGTTCTACCAAGACTGAGTTAGAGACAGAGCCAAGAAATACCATGCTAGTACTTTCCTCCTGTTTCTTCATTTAATCTGATGTCCACATTGTGTAAAGGGTACTTCGTAATATGCCACTCCTTTTATTCACTGGACAGTGCACATTAGAGCCTCATTTCTCCAGAGTGCAGCTTAATAAAATTAACTCTGACTCAGTAGGTGTGCGAAATGAGATTCTCTCTATCTCATCCCACAGTGGTTTGGTCCAAGGACAGAGACTTTTCAGTGTTCTAGTTAGGGTTGAAATACTGTGTACAGCTGTGTAATTTTTTTTTACTCAAAATTGATGATGTTTGAGTGCATGGATTTAATACTTCATAGGAATTTCAATAAAAAAGAGAATGCTCTTGGCAAAAATAGTGGTTGTTTTTTTCTTATGGCTAGGGCTATTCTCACTTGGGAAAGGAGTGTTGACAATCATATGAGGTTGAAATTATGGTGAGTTGTGCTGTGTGTGCATAGTATTGTGGTTAAAAGCTTGGGAATCAGGCCCTCTCTACTCCACGGCCTACTAATTCTGTGACCTGAACAAGTTACTCACCTCTCTGAGCCTTTGTTTCCTTTTCTGTAGTATAGGAAACCTCATTGCATCTTTAGCAATAAGACCTCTGGGATTATTTGAGGTTTAAAAGAGATTGAGGCAGGTTATCATTGAAACGTTTGTGTAAAGAATGGCTAGTCTCTGCTGTGAGGCTGTGAATTAGCCCTCTTGGTTCTGTGAGAATCAGGAGGGTATGTTTTATAGGATTCTCTATTGCCTGACCTAATCTATGGTACCTTACCTGTCCCTTTACTTGATGAATAATCCCATCATTAAGGTCAATCCTCTGAATACCACTGGGGTCAAAGCCAAGAATTATATTATTTTGCTTAAACGGTTAAAGCACAGTCCTAAAAAATTTAGCCAAGTTTTTTTTTTAATTGATTCTACTCATTTAATATTGAAAATGCTGGGGATCAGAAACTGATTGTCAATAGTAAGAATACCCTGGAATTCAGACTTTTATCTCTCTTGCACTATATACATACAACAGGAAATTGGGCATATGGAAATTGAGACGTCATCATTATTTGGCCCATTCTATGCACCAACACAATGGGACCAACAAATCAGTTACCCCAAATCTCACAGTTCAGACATAAATCAGGATGGACCAGCCAGAGCAACTGAGGCCCCAATGTGACAATGTCATTTAAGAAGACACTAAAATGCACAAGGAAAAAAAAAAAAAAAAAAACCACTTGCAAAGGTCATGCAAACATCAGGACATTTTTATTAGACTTGAAAATGGGCAGGTGTTGGAGTGCTGTATATAATTTGCAGCTGCCCAATTTAAAAAAAAAAGTATGTCCACGTAACCTTCCAGGGACTTGGAACCCCAAAGCACACAGTGCTGCTAATATCTGTAACTACCTAGAGAGATATCGTACAGTCCGGGGCCTGCTACTGAGTCCCAAATCTTTGAGTGCCTGGATAAGTGTGTCCCCACCCTCAAACTTCTGCATACCTCCATAGCCAGCACTGAAGAGAAATGTCAGGATCTCAGGGTGTGCCTAGAAATTCAACTTGCCCCCTCATCACCTATTGCCACACCTCAATCCAGTTGTTAGAAGGAAGATCAGAAGCTCTATGTGTTCTGAATAGAACAACCCTACCTCTAGATGTCCACATCTTCACCAATGAGAGTGAGATGGGGTCCCCAAACTCTGAGCAGTTTGGGTATGCCGCTTCCCCACCTCCTGAACTTTCCTTGCTTCCCTACCACTCAGCTTTGCACCCTCAGTATGGATCTCATTATTCTCTGTACCCCTCTTTAGGTCAGTCACCACAAGAAACCAGGACTCCCAGGTCACCCCTCACCTGTCTATTCCAATATCCAAAAGGCAACACTTCCCATTAACCACTAGTTTTCTTCCCCAACCCTGCAAGACTCCACACCCCTTCCTTGCTTCCTTTTCTCTATAGCATTCATCAGCATCACATACATGCACATATATTTAAAGTCATTCATTCTTGCTTATTTGTCTCCCCAACTGGAATATAAGTTCCAGTAGGATAAAACATCTTCTGTTTTGGTCAATACTGTGTCTGCAGGTCCTGGCACACAATAAGCATTCAATAACCATTTGTGTGTACATAAATTACTAAATAAGTGAGCAAATGAATTCTGCCCCAAGTCATGAAAACCATTGGAAATTGTGAGTATAGTAAGTTCAGAAGCACAGAGAATAGTCTGCACCAGTGAGCACTGGTCTTTGAATTTCTTCCGCATTTGCTATTAATGGAGTTGTGGACTGATGCTGGATACTGCACTTCCTAGCTCTTGGAATGAGAATTTGCCAGGCACAGTGGCTTAGGCCTGTAATCCTAGCAGTTTGAGAGGCCAAGGTGGCAGGATTGCTTGAGGCAAGGAGTTTGAGACTAGCCAGAGCAACACAGTGAGACCATATCTCTACAAAAAAAAAAAAAAAAGATAGCTGAATGTGGTGGTGTGTGCCTGTCGTCCTAGCTTGTAATGAAGCTGAAGCAGGAGGATCTCTGGAGCCTAGGAGGTTGAGGCTGCAATGAGCTGTGATTGCACCACTGTACTCCCACCCAAGCAACAGAGCAAGACCCTGTCTCAAACAAACAAAATAAATTGGATGCCTCCAACAAAGAAAGCTGAGACAAGAAGGTCATCTTGTAGAAATATTTCATTAGATAACTGAATTTTAATCTTGTTCAACTGAGTCTGGATATTCTGATTATCTTCTCTCCATATTCCTATGAACTCCCAGGCCATTCCCATCAGAGTTGACAAACACGAATAGAAGAAAATCAACGCAAAGTCTAAGTGATAAGTACGATAAGATATATGAGTGGGAATTGAAAAGGATAAAAAAAAACACACAACATAAGAAAAAATGTGAGTCTACATGTTGCTTCATACTTAGCACATAGGACAGTACATAGTTGGCACATGGGACACTACATGCTTATTTAACAATGAATGAAAGGATGGTATATTGTCTTTCAAAAGAGGCAATAGATTAAGGAGAGAAAAGCAATCAATTTAGTTGCGAAGAATTTCACTACTTGTAGGCCTTAGTTTTTATTTCTTAAATGGTCACATTTCAAAATGAAACAAGTCATTTTGAGAAGTGCTTATAGATCGTCAGGAGGATCTAAACAGGCACAGCTTGTTTTACTGTGTCTCACTTTGTTACACTTTTCAGATACTTTGATTTTTTACAAATTGAAGGTTTGTGGCAACCCCAAATTGAGCAAGTCTATGGGCGTCATTTTTCCAGCAGCACGTACTCACTTCCTGTCTCTGTGTCACATTTTGGTATTTCATGCAATATTTCAAAAGGTTTCATCATTATTTTATTTTTATGCCCATCTATGATCAGTCATCTTTGATATTACTATTGTAATTGTTTGGGGGCATCATGAGTCATGCCCATATAAGACAGTGAACTTAATTGATAAAGGTTGTGTGTGATTTCTGCCCCACCAATTAGTCTTTCCTCCATCTCTTCTTTCTCAGGCCTCCCTAGTCCCTAATATTCAAGAATATTGAAATTAGACAAGTTAATAACCCTATGATGGTCTCTAAGTCTTCAAGTAAAAGGAAGAGTTGCACGTCTCTCACTCTCAATCAAAAGCTAGAAATGATTAAGCTTAGTGAGGAAGGCATGTTGACAGCTGAGAAGGCCAAAACCAGGCCTGTTGTGCCGAACAGGTAGCCAAGTTGTGAATGCAAAGGAAAAGTTTTTAAAGGAAACTAAAAGCGCTACTGCAGTGAACACACAAATACTAAGAAAGTGAAACAGGCTTACTGCTGATATGGAGAAAGTTTGAGTGGTCTAGACAGAAGATCAACCCAACCACATTCCCTTAAGCCAAAGCTTTATCCAGAGTAAGGCCCTCAACATTGAAGCAAAACCCTGCACGAGCAAAAAGATTACCACTCACTGAAGACTCACATGATCATTAGGATTTTTTAACATAGTTTTAAAATTATGTACATTTTTAAAGATATAGTGCTATCGTACACTTAATAGACTATAGGATAGTGTAAAGATAAGTTTAGTATGCACTGAGAAACAAAACATTTGTGTGACTCACTTTATTGTGCTTTTTGTTTTACTGTGTTGCTCTGGAACTGAATCTGCAATGTTTCCAAGGAATGTCTGTTTGTATCTACAGTAAATATCAATTAGAGATGATATAAATCATATTATTTGGAATATAACAGAATAAGTTTACCAAATGATTTCAGGTGCATATAAATATCAAATATATTAGTCCTTTAATAGTCTTATCAGTTTTCATAGAAACAATGACTCAATGCATGCTCTATTGCTAAGAGAATCATTGCTTAGTCATTTAATTCCTTTATTTTACTTATTATTTTATATTTAAAGTTAAGACACTCTTGCAATAATGATACTGCTAGTCTAAAACTCAGAAGCTATGGGTTTTTCTTAAGTTGGGGAATGATTAAATCCTAGGGATTCCACTGTAAACTACCTGCTTATGGCTCAAGCATTCAGAGAGCTGATTTATTTTGGTTTTGAATTTTGAAAAAAAACTATTGTTGTCCACTAATGAAAGTTTAGAAGGATGCTTTACTAAATTTGTGGTTAAAATACTTCACAAAGACAAATCCAATAATGACACATCAGTTTTACGTATTGGATATTAGTTTGTTACGGAGGTTAATATCTAGATCTGAACTAACTATTCAGAGTGGAAATATGACAGATGAAAAATACAAATGCTGTTACTTCACATTAAAATGAAAAGCTTAGGTGGGCCTGAATGTAGTTGCATTTCAGGCTGTAACAAGTATTCTTTTTTTTTTTTAGGTAGTCCCCTTTCCTTTGTCTACTCTAAATGTTCATTTGATCTAAGCCTTACATCTCCTTGGCAGTCAGAAGTAGCAATCAGTAGATGATCATATTTTCAAATGTATTCAAGTATGTTTTACTTTCTCAGTTTTTATTTAATCGAGCCATAGATCTTCTAAGTTAGATAGAAATTTAAAGTTCGTCAAATCCATTTACCTTCAGCAACTACAAAGCCTAAGGCTCAATTTCTTCTTGTCTCAATGTTCACAATCATTTTCTTCCTCTCTGTTATTGACATTACTTTGGTAGACACAGTTGCTTTTATACGTGTGTGTGTGTGTGTGTGTGTGTGTATATATATACTTTTTTTTTTTAAATAAAAATAGGTCTTGTGGCCCCAGTAATGTAAAAAACACACATAAATC
Organism: Macaca thibetana thibetana; assembly: GCF_024542745.1. NCBI lineage: Eukaryota > Metazoa > Chordata > Mammalia > Primates > Cercopithecidae > Macaca > Macaca thibetana. The sequence continues at coordinate 89,346,860 of NC_065580.1, read as the reverse complement.
TTTGATGATGGCATTTTTTTAGCCTCTTATTTTGTCAACAGAAGAATTTTAACAGCTTTGTGATATTCATGTTTACTTTAAACAAAAAAATGAAGTATTCTTATTTCAAAATGCATCTTGTTGTACTTAGCCGTAATGTCAAAGCAACTGAAAGAATTTAATCACAGATGAGATGCTGCAACTAAGTGACTTAAGGAGAAAATTAAGGTTTTCTTCTCTCATTTTCTTCTTTTCTGCAATGGGCATTGGATGCTTAATGATTCTATACATTTTCCCCTTTTTGTCCCATACGCAGAGTAATGTATACATGCATGTCTCTGTAGGGAGTGTTGTCTACATCCCAACAACTGTTATTGGGTATACACAATTAGCATAATCTATGCAATACCGGAAACTTCCTTTGCAATTTAGAAGGAATTCCCTGATTTTAATAATATTTCATACAATTTTTTCCAAGTCTGAGGCCACATAATCTTTTTATAGAATTTTCAGCATGAAACTAAATTCTCAGTTTCACTCAGGTGGCTTAGCAGTTTTAATTTTGCCAGGTGCCATGGGGTGTTCTTGCTAGTATCAATTGCATCAAGTCTGAAACTGATGAAAATCCAAATACAATTAGGAAGAGGAGATATAAAAAAGAGAGATTCCAAATCAGGGTGGATCCTTTTATTGTGCTGGAGGGAAAAAGTTTGTGATACTTCTTTGATAGCAATAGTGGAGGAAATGAATTTACTGATTGCAAGCCAGGTTTGAGTTGAACATTAATAGGAGGGAAGTCAACATTACCCTGATTACTGCATGTGAGAAACAGATGCTATCCCCTCCTCTTTCTGCTGATGTAACAAAAGGCATTGTGCTTGCTCAGGATAATTGGGTGGAAATAACATATGAAGAAAGAGGTTTCTGAGTCAATATCAAAACCTCAGGAACATGCAAAGTTTTGGCATAAACAGAAGGTGGGGTTTTCCCTCCTTTTTTGGAAGAAAAAAAATTCTCTACTAATTGGCAACAGCTTGGTGCAATTGTCAAAAATATGGTGTGTTCTATTGCCTGAACAGTCAATGCCTGGCTGCCTCCCACGACCCTGTATTCATACCACCCCCAACACACAACTCACACACATTTATTACTAACTCTTCTTGAAGATTTAGCTTATAACTGCTTGAGTAATTTCCATACCCCTCTTCTTTCTTTGCTGTTTTAAAAGCTTCCTTCTGTGTGCTCTCATAGCTTAGCCTTTTTCTAAACTAGCCCAATGGCCAGCCTGTGAGCAATTGAGATTGAGAGCAGTGGTCTTATCTCATTGGTTTTTGCATGCTGCACCTTGTCTAGTCATCGACAACAAGCCTTATCTTACTCTTCCTGCCCTTCATGCCTCATCTGATGGCACACATTATGGCTTTGAAAATATTAGTTTTATTTCAAAGATGACCATCCTAAATCACAGCAGTAAAATGCATTATTAACCAAGTTTTGTCACATGGAGTTTAACTATATGTCCATAGATTTGGTCATAAAACAAAAGCCATTCCCTAGTATTATAATAGAGAGGGAAACACCAGAGCAGCTCTTCGTAGGGCTGGCCACTAGAATATTGTTTACTGGTACTGGGAAGAATAAATGTGAAAGACCAATGTGGTGTAATAATTAGAAAAATAATATGAAGATATACACGTGGTATAAAATACAATTTTCTCCTGATTATGTGTATATATAATGCAATATTTCTTGTATGTGTGTATATATATGTATATACACACCTATATCTATAAATTTATAAATAAGAGGGGAGAGCTTACATTTTAATTCTGACAAGATAAAAGAAAATTGAAGACATTTCATCCAAATCTGCCTCTCGCATAGTGAGTATAGTTGGTATACAACTGAAATGTTTGCAGAAAACCTCAGGGCAATTCAAATGGGCCTTAAATTACCACCCTCTCACAATCACCTAATCCTTCTCCCCGTCTCCTCTTCCCCAATCACAAAAATGACGTTCCTAAGTGTGTCAGATCTAGGTGTAATCAAACAGAATATGAACAGAGGAAAAGTTGGAATAAAAAGCTAACTTTGTGTTCACAGATTGACTGAGTCGCTGCTGGAGAAGGTGCCTTCGCTAAACCTTTTAGAGCCTCTTTTTGCATATCTTCAACCACTTAGGCAGGCCCCAGTTCTGCCCATGCCCTGCAAATCCTCATTCCTCTTAGGGGATTGTGCTCCCTCGTCCACAGCTCCTCCTCTTCCAATCAAGGGTCTGACACTGCCCATTGACCACGTTTATTTTTCTGCCTTTTGGCCCTGGGAGCTTGTCTGCTGTAGGATAAAAGTGGAATTCTCTGCTGTCTGCAGGGCTTTCCCCAGGGAACAGAGCATGAAACTCAAACTTATATAAAATCATATCCTGTTTGCAAACATCATATTCCCTTTGCTTCTCACTGATCTGGTCCTGTAAACCCCAGCACAGCTTGAGAGCCCATTCCTCATCTAAACAAATGCCATAAGCCCCTTTATACTTTTACAACCATGTCAAAAAATAATATTGCCTGCCAATAGTGATGTGATTGGAGTTGCCTCCTCTGAGCCATAAAAGAAGCGCAGAGTCTGTTATCAATTTCTCTAAGTGTATCAGGGGAATTATGGGTCGATTCAGTTCCAAGTTATAAATGACAACTCAAAAGCCGCAGAAGCGTTTGAAGCTGGGAGCTGATGACGACATTATCATAAAAGCCTGCTCGTCCTTGCTTTTGTGGGTTTTTCTGTGGCCTATCAAGTGAAGAGGGGAAAATGAGGCTGAGAAATGACTTCAAGATTTCTTCACACAGCAGCAGGTCAGATGGCCAGGCAAATGATCACTATTTTTAGTGATGTACCCTGAGGAGTGAGAACTGAAGTGATCCTGCACTGGCTCTTGTTTTCAGAGTCCCTTAATTATCTATTTTACTACACAATGACCAAGGCCTGGGATTTGGTCAAATGTTCTTTTCAACTGCTGCATTTTCTTGCAGTGCAATCACACAGTAATAAGAAATGAGTCATGCCATAATAACTGAACAAAATGAAAAGCAAACACAAAGGAATTCAGAAACCTTGACATTGTTGCTCGAAATGCAATTCTGGAGAGCACATTTCACAGCACCTTAAATATCGTTCATCCACTGAGCTGCTTGACCAACACTAAATTACCATGTGCAAGTTTAGGGGGAATTTTAATGAGAAGTAGAGATGTTCTGATTTCATAATGTCCCAGGTAGTGTCCTCAAAAGCCAATTAACCCATCAGTATTCTGTAGGCGTATATTAAACCCGCTTAGAATGAAGTTATATATTCTAAGGAACTGGAGTTTACTTTAACAATTGGGGATAACTGAGTATTGCAGAATGGAAATCATCAGGTCAATCTTAGGTAATTTGAGACAGAACCGTGTCTTAAGACAAAAGTCATTTCAGTAATTTCCAAAATCTCTAGGGTGCTCCCATGTTGCCAAGTTGGGGCCCTCTGAGATCATACTGGGGATCTTTCATATAGCTAATCTGTTTGGGATTGTCCTGGAGGTGAAAATTTAGACTGGCTTAAATCCAGAGGACCCAGGGTTTCTCCTAAGACTTGTACCAAAACCAAAAATCTGAGAGGGCAAGATGGCTTTTGAAAGGCTAAGAAAACTATTTCATTCCTGTAAACAAAAATGCTGAGTCAAACTAGTTCACAAGAGCATCAGCAAGTGCAAACTTGCACACACACACACACATACACACATTCACACCCACCCTGACCTACATAAGCATCACCTCTTCTCCAACCTTCTCCAGCACTGATAGAGTCAAACTAACAATGCAGGGCTACTTCTTCTGCCTCTGCTGGCCTACCCCCAGATTTATCCACCACCACTGCTGCCACCATCCAGGTGAGGTCAGCTCTGGGGACATTACTAAGGACTTACTCTATGACCCACACTGTGCACTGTGCATTATGTTTAATATACTGGTCCAGAGGAAGCAGCCAATATTCATTCCTTGGTCATTTTGAAGAGTTTACTAAAGCAGTCCTATGTGAGAAATAACAAGTCAATTTGGGTTTAGAGCGGTTGTGTAGAGGAACTTTGCATTGAAGGGATAGTGAATTAAAAGCACGTCCCAGGTCAGATTTGGGAGGTGAGTCCTGGGGAATGGCCTCAATTCAGTCCTGGGTCATACATTAAATATACAGATGATCTTTGACTTATGATGGAGTCCTGATAAACCCATTGAAATTTGAAAATGTCCTAAGTCAAAAAAGAATTTAATACACCTAACCTAGCAAACATCATGGCTTAGCCTAGCCTAACTTATTCATGCCAAACACTTACGTTAGCCTACAGTTTGGCAAAAGCATCTAACACAAAGCCTATTTTATAATAAAGTGTTAAACATCTCATGTAGTTTATTGAGTACTGTACTGAAAGTGAAAAATAGAATGACTGTATATTCAAAGTATGGTTTCTACTGAATACATATCATTTTTGCACCGTCATAAAATCAAAAAATCATAAATTGAACCATCATAACTTGGGGATCATCTATACTTCTAAATGAGTGGGGTTTGATGGCCACCACCCTTTTAATAGCTTTGATTTCCTCCACATAGCTGTTCCCATTAAGTAGTCATTAGGTTTGTTTCATTTTTTGCCTCTTTTACAGGTAGGCAGCCATTCTCATAAAACAGCCATTTGAGATGTTGAAAATAAGCACAAAGCCAATGAAACCCATTTTAAAAGTCAGCTTATCCTCTGCTTTCCAGAATGATTTTGCAAGCTCCCAGCTCCACAGGAGGCTGGCTAAAAATGAGCAAGGATGAATGTGGGATGATGACTGTCCTATGCTGGTGGTCAAAAAGCAAAAGTCACTGGTGAGCTGTCACAAAGGGGTTATACCACATCAGCCACACTGCTGCACTGCTGACCCAGAGGGAGGAGGGGGAAGCTGAGGCTAGTTTGTTAAAGATGAAAGCCATGCAAGTGTCTAGAAAGCTCTTTTGGAACTCCTCGACAAGGACGTGTACATCACCCCCATACTTTCAGCTTTTTACCCTTTACTGTGTGACTTCAGGAAAATAACTTAGCTTCTCCCAGCCTTCACTTTCTCATCTGCAAAATGGTGTTAATAACAATGACTATTTCACAAGGTTGTTTTGGGACTCAGTTTGTTGGCAAACTGTAAAGTCCACACAGAGGCAAACGGATATAGCTACCATACTGTTTTCCAGAACTGGCAGAATCATAGACAAAGGAACAAAAGGCTACAACTCACTAAATCTGGCATCACCAAAATGATAGAATAAGCTGAAAATATTCGAGATTTCTTTGCATCAAATTTAGTTCTAGCAAAACAATTGTTTAAAACATGATATACATGTGACTAGTTTTGTTCTTTGCCTTCAACATCGAGTCAATTTAATTGACTTAAATACCATAGTCTTTGAAAACTTCACCTAGAATTATGTTGTTCTAACATAACACTTAGTTCTACAGGATGATGGTTTGTCACTGGTAAGGGTTAACTTTAAATAGATTTCAGGTTATAGGGTATGTTCTAGTCATCTACAAAAATGTAGACATTTTTCTTCATGTGTTGCTGGGTTCTAACAAATTTGTCCTTGAAATGTGGTCTAAATATGTTGAGTCAAAACGCTTACCTTAATTATTGAAGATAAAAATGTCCCCAAGGGGTTCACCAAAAAATGTCCCATAATGTAAAGCACTTTGTGATGTCTATGCCATTTTCACCAGGAATATAATGCACGTGCATACTCAATGTGATTCTAGTGAAAATGGAATTCGGCTGCAAAACTGTTAAACCCTCTTGTAGCACCTTTTCTCCAGCTATATAAAGGCCTAGCAAAGCTGGCTTCATGAGTGGGTGACCTGTGCAGTCACATGGGAACTTACAGTTAGAAGGGCCTTGCTCTTGGTTTAATTCTGTATTGCCACCATCTTGAAATTCTTAAGAATTTTTTTTTTTTTTTTAACAAGGGCTGCCATGTTTTAGTTTGGCACTTAGCTCTGCAAATTATGTAGGCAGTCCTGAAGTCTAGCATAACCTTTACTGAGAAATAACCTCATACATAACTGAATAGATAAATCAAAAAAGATTTTTTTTTGTGATTTTATGTTATTTAAAGGCAGTAAACCAACTCGTACTTACCCCAAGTCCACCACAAGGTAATGAGGAAAAAAACTTTTGAGAGTCATCACCTATAGAGTAAGAGGATATAAAAAACATATATAAATTGGGGTTATATAGTTCTTAAAATGTTAGTGTTTATTAACACATAACCATATGTCAAATGGCATTTATCACTTGATGCAAAATTAAATTAATAGAACTTCAGACCAATTATTCAATACGTTAATTTTCAGAATATCATTGTTCTGTCTATCTGTATACAAAAATAAGAACTGAAAGCAAATCAATATAAATATTATTGCATGTAGAGTCTGTTGCCCCACAAGAATAAACACATGCTCATAAGATTTGGGTCACAAGATTTTTTTTTTAAGTTGGCCTGCATGTCTGTATTACACACTACCATTTTTTAAATTTACGGTAACTAATTCAGCTATTCACTGAGTATATTCATTTAATGGGATGTTTTGAGCTACAAGGTTTATGCCACCACATACTGTCATTTTTAAAATATTTCAAATATTAACATATCTTCTCAAATGTACAGACTTATTCCTAATTTCTACTTAAGACACAGCTAAGTATGGCCACTTATATGAGCTATATCTACTTTAAGATAGAGCTGAGGCCAAGTACACCATAAGCCACTTCTAACATCCACAATTTTTTAAACAGTACACTATGACAGATAATCCCATTTGGGGATCTATACAACATCAATATCCATATAAAATATCTTCTTCAAAAATAGATGCCCAAAACTGAACTGTGAGTATCTCTTAGAACTGGTGTTTCACGGGATTTTTAGTAATTATTTTGTTTACCTGTACTTTTATTTTCTACATTATCTACTACATGAATAGAGAAAAACAGTAGTAACTGCTACTAAATCTTCATTAAAATCTGCCTGTGGAGTAATCACAGGGAAAGGCAGTGAACATTTCTATTTCATAGTCAAATGGTTCTGAATGGACTTCAGCATGTCACTCAGCAGTTCAGTGGTAGAACAGGTACAAATTTCCAATTCACCTATCCCATTCATTTGTTCTATCGATGGTCAATGAAATGAGAAATTAAAATTGAAAACAGGTTTGTAGTAGAATTCATATGCCACGTCAGTAAAAGTCTAAATAGCTTTTACTGTCACAGAAGAGAGTTTGTTTTGAAAACAATACATTATATGAGTTGGTTTTTTAAATGCAATTACTACAATATGAAAAACGATAAAGAAAAATGTATGTGCAAATGAAGCCATCTAGTTATAAAGAGAGATCTTTATTTTTACAAAAAGATGAGACATCAACAGAATTAAAAATAATAATAAAAATCATAAAATAATATTAAAACTGCAATATTGGCACCAGTAAAAGGCACATGAAAATTTCTGGGGAGGAGTAAAGTTTTCTTATGTTGTTGTTTCTAACAAAAATATATCTGTATCCTTGAATATTTTGCAAGAGTATATTCATATGTCACCTGTGAGATTAAAATATATATGTACATTTTAGTCTCTGAATTAACACAGTAAGTTAATTTTTTTTTTTTTTTTTTGAGACGGAGTCTCGCTCTGTTGCCCAGGCTAGAGTGCAGTGATGAGATCTCGGCTCACTGCAACCTCCACCTCTCAGGTTCAAGCGATTTTTCTGCCTCAGCCTCCCGCTAGCTGGGACTATAGGTACGCGTCACCATGCCTGGCTAATTTTTGTATTTTCAGGAGAGAAGGGGTTTCACCATGTTTGCCAGGCTGGTCTCCATCTCCTGACCTCGTGATCTGCCTGTCTCGGCTTCCTGAAGTGCTGGGATTACAGGCATGAGCCACTGTGCCCAGTCAATAAATTAGTTTTTAAGAGTAATTTAAAAAAGTTATTAACCCCCAAGAGAATTAGCAAAATAAGTATCCTACTTAGGAGAGATTTATTTAATACTATTATTTAATAACTACTTAGGAGAATGTTTACATAATACAAAACAGGCATATAATTGATACTTTAAATTTAGAAATGGGTGAGAAACTTTTATTTCACCAAACTGACTGGATTTACTTTTAATTATATTGTCTTATCAATGCACTGAAATTTGGCTAGCTGCAAGACAACTGGAAACTGGTTATAAGAGCGACAGGAATATTAATGCTAAGGAAAACCTTGCACCAGAAATAATTGGAGAGAATGTCTTTTCAATGTCACCTTACAGGGTCTAGAGTATTTAAAGAGATAAATGATGTTCATTTTCACATCCAATTATTTTATCGTCTATAGATGTCTTTCAAGATACAAAGACTGATAGGTCTGGTCATACTGAACTTTTATTTAAACCTTTCCTCCTAACTCTAGAACACAACTATCAAGGGAAATAGCATTAATTTAACTCAGAAAAGACATCTCCCGTCTGTGTTGGGAGGAACTGGGGGAAGTAGTAGGATATATGGAAGTGAAAGGAATGGATAAAAAGAAAGAAAACATCTTGATGATTATGAATTTCTATACATTCACATATGGCCGCTTCAACCTGGTCTTCCAGATACAAACAAACAAACAAAAACCCACAAGAATCCGAATTTCACAAAAAGCAAAAAAAGTATTAAAAGTTAACCTTTTAAAAGAATAGAATTATTCACTTTGAACTGAAATTCAGAAAAATTAGATAAACTTTTGGATACAGTAGGGAAAGAGAAGCAGTTTTGAAGTGTTGACGCAGTTGAATTTAGTGCTCAACCCTAAGACCTGATAGAATGCAACATCCCTGTTTCTGTGTACTCATGTAGCCCACACACAATAGTGAAATTGTTGCAATGATCGCTGAGAACTGTATATGAAACTCCACACATGTATAGAATGCTAACTTTAAGATTATCAACTGTAGGAATATTATTTCACATCAAATGTTCAAAATTAATGAGATAAATCGCTAATTTATTTAGATTAAAATTTTAAAAATTGAATCATAGGTACTTGCTGCTTTCATCACATACATACATGAAAGGAACCTTTGTCCAAGTTAAAATTATATATGGAAATTCATTTTTAAATCATCAAATTTTAAAATGATACACCCATCAAATGTTTTACAAAAATTAGGTTTGCTCAAAAGTGCCAAATTTCTTGAAAAAAAAAAAAGCCATGTTTTATAAATAAAAGTTTGATGTTGCAAAAGTTTAAACTTCATTTATCTTATAAATATGTCTTTTCTCTTAAAATGTGGAACAATGGTTGTTTAGAGCACCTCTCAACTATCAAATATGTGTTTATATTCACAATTTGATCAATCCCAGCCTGTTCCAATAAAGTTGGAAGGGTGATTTATACTTTAGGACCAGAGATTTTTAAAAAGTGGGGGAGGTTTTGTACTTGTTTTTTCTTAACTCAATTAAAAAATAATGACATGGACACAGTCCCCTATTTTTGAATGCTTGAGTATTATGACCTCATAAAATCATGACAATTAAAATGTCTGGTTTACTTCATCTTTTTGGTTAGTTGGGTAGGATTATTGATTCATGTTAAAATAAGAACATTTATTATACAATATTTGCAGCAAAAGAAGTATTTTATGTAAAGCATCTGCATGTACAGAGACTGGTTTCTAAAATAGAAGAAAAAAATGAGCATATATGTTTAGATTGATTTATTTGTATTCATAATAATATATGTTAATTCGATAGTATATATTATTGTTATCATCAAATATTAGCAATGTACTTTCTAAAAATTGGATAATCTTTATGTATTCCCCTTTGATCTTACTTCTCCCCAAGCTACTGCTACCTATACTGTTACACACATGTGTGGGCATATTTATGCTCACTCATATGCCTGCATGTCATAAACTTAGAGATGTTTGCCACTTGTTTAAAAAGGTATATTGTAAGTGTTATAATGAGTAACTGTTAATTCTTCCTTACAATTGCTTTCCAAGATACCTACCTACTATATGTTATCTACTTACTTTCAAATTGTTTAGAACCAGTTAACATAAAACAATTTTGAAATAACATTGAATTAGGTGAAAGAGTTCAATAACTTAGTGCTGACACAATATATTTATTTGAAGGAAAAACTCCTAAAATGTCTTTTTTAGTTAAAACATTTAAAACATGATCCCATCAGCATCTATTGCCAATGTCAGATATTGTTATTCACTTATAAAAAGTTAACAAAACAATATTATCCTTTCAGCTAAAATAAGGTTTGTCACTCGTTTTTCTTCCAGAAACTCGTTGTTTCTATCACTCATATAAAGCTTATATGAAGTTCTGCAACATAAATTTTATTTTAAAATCTGATGATAAACTTTCAAAAAATCATACATTAACAAAAAACTGTTTATTAGTTTTCTAGTTTTGCATTTAATGTATTATTTAATTCCAAAGCTAAGGCAATAAATAGATTTGAAATCTTGCTGTAAAATGTATTGTGATAGGCATAGTAGTATTGAGTTTTCACTTAATATAAGTTGTATTATTTCCTTTGTTTCTTAAGGTCATAGAACAAAGAACTAAAAGATAAAAAAAAATGGGAACGGTGAAGAGAAATTTGCATAAAGCATGTAAAAATCATTTCTTCTTTTAGTTTGAAAACATGACATACAAATTCAGCAATGCAGTTTTTTCTATATGCAAAAACACATTGTACAAATGTTATTCAAATGAAGGTTAATTTTAAAGTAAACATCATGGAACCTACATTGTCATTTTCTAATGCACGGTTTTCTTAATCTACAATGGCTTCTATTGCAAATGACTCATTCCACAGAGCAAAGCTGTTGGAAAAACTGATTTTTTGTTGCACTACTTGCCAAGTATTTTGAACTGACACCAGCATTGACTAATGATAGTGCTGGAATGTGCTGTTCCCAGTACAGTGGAGGCCCGTACAGACCTAGGAGTATCCTGGGGTCCAGCTTCTGTCCGTCCAGGGGGTTGGTGCCATACAACAGTGAGTGATGTTCAGAATGAACAAGCTGTATTTCCTCCAGGCTGGCTTTTCGACCTTGAATTCGCTGAAAGAAAACAGCAGAAGCCAACAGTACTCCACTGACAACATTTAGAAGAAAATGAGACCCCAAGTCACATTTAAGATGATTAATAATGGGCTGAATTTCATCATGTAGGAATGTGACACTGATTTGCTTAGTAAAATACCATAATAATATTTGAAAAATGAGTGTATGGAAGGTTCAGATCCAACAGATTGCTTATGCCTAAATGGGCAACTGACATAAAGTATATTCTTATTTGGCATGGAAGAGAAAGCTATAACACAGAAATTAATAGTTAACTCTTTTGTAAAGTATCAGCTTAAAAACTAATAGGGGCTACTATTTAGCTGATAATTAAATTTATTACAATCTTATTTTACACTTACCCAAATAAGTTGTTAGAACACATTCCTTATTCCTTCTTAAAGGACATAAATACGTACCATTTTATTTTAATGAACTTGATGATCACAGATACACTAATCACTTCCCATGTGTGCACCTCACAGTAGTATCAGTTTAAACCAATGTTCCTCAAACTGTGTCCCATGGGATCAATAACAGGTCAATATCTGTTTATTAATGGTCTGTAGTGAGGTCAGTACAGAAATTCAGATCAATATTTATAAACTGTTACGGCAATTTGACAATATTTTTATGTCTTTTGAATCTACTATAATCTTGTACCTCTTCAATATTTATTCCACTTTTGCCATATTTCATTTTTAACATTTTTAATAAGAGTATTAGTCTCTGACAGATTGGAAATTAAACAAAAACAAAACCTGCTATTCAATCAGACACTGTTTGAGACACTCTAGACTCCATCCATTTTTTACAAACAGGCTAGGCAGAGACTTTCACTCCATCTAACCAATTATAGCCCTTCAACGTAGGCAAAACTGTTCATTAGGTCAAACCTCAATTATCCAACATGCAAAGTGTTCTTTCTGGCTACATTCCTCAGCTGGCACATCTGTGAGCCTGATAAATATTGTGCTGGTACATGAAGTTAATTAGCCTTAACTTTTGGAAATCGTTGTGCTTTCTAGTATTACAGAGATGGTGTTAATATTCCACTTAAAAATATATATCACCACAAGGCAGCTGTAAGTTAACATTTAAGTACAGAACAACACTGAAATTCAAGGAGAATCTGTTCAGGGAATGCTGTCCGTTCATGCTCCTGACCAAGGAACCACCAGGTAACCTGGAAACATCAGGTGACAACACCTCAGGATGAGGACAATTCCACATTCAGCCTCCCTAGTTTAAGGTGATGCAGCTGCTGCCAGACTCTTCAATGTTGATGTGTGGTTCACTGAAGGGGCAGGCCAGGAAAACTTCAGTATCTGACAATCCCTCAGCATTTACTGGGCAGGAGGCAGGGCTGTGCTTGTCATTGAAAATAAATGATCAGGTCACAGTGAGGGAGGAATGGTGGGGGTCTGCAGGGGTAACAGGAAGGGAGTGATTAAAGTAAAATCTCATTAACACTTGCCTTTACGTGCTAAATAAACTCACAAATGCTTATGGAACTTTCTTTGTATATCATTGAAGTTCTGTTTTTGATGCTATCATTCAGCACTGTCTAATCCAATTCAAATTACTAGAAAAATAAAAATATGATTTAGAGAAATTATTCCAGGTAGGTAAGATCAGAATTCTGATGCTGAAGACTAAGAAAAATTTAATGATGGCCTTCTGGTCAGCCATCTTTCTGATTGATAAGAAAACATCTTGAACCAAGTGGGTTGCTGGGAAACATTCAATATGGGAAAGTTTACGGAAGACCAGAACAACCAAAGAAGTAGGATGACATGTAAAGAGACAAAATATGCATAAGCAAATTCGAAGGCAACATTAAAGGGAAACGTTTTAACTGAGATTTCAGGGGGTGGAGAATCCCTCAAGACAAATAATGGTAAGTCCATGGTTTGAGTCATCTAAAATTGGACTGAGCAGGGTATTGGAAAACAAAATGTGGCAACCAATCCTAGTCTGGCAGAATAACGACCACCATGAAATAAGAGGGCTTCGAGCTCTTCTTTCTATGGGTCTTTGAAATCCATAGCCACTAACATCATATACGCTGATACAGTGAAACATCAGTGTCTTAAACAATGTCAGTTCTGCAGTTAACGATCAGACCCATGTTTTGATGACTATCATAAACTTTCTTTGATTTTTTTCCCCTTTCTTCATTTCTATAAAGATTCTTTTCATCTATAAATTAAATTTTTACCTCTGGTATAACATTAAATACCATTAACGATAAGTATATCTTGATGTGTTCATACACTAGTCATGTAAATTTGCATACCATGCACTCTATGCTTGTCCAACACCTTTTCTTATTCTCCCACAATCCCACTGATTCTAGCTGAATTCCAGCCCAATCACAGATTTAAACACTAATCTGCTAACAAGATTCACTTTAATTGACAGTAGCTGAAGTGCTAGTAAGTCATAAGAACAGCAGTTTCCAATCTTTTTGGCACCAGCGACCACCTTTGTGGAAGACAAAAAAATGGGGGAGATGGCTTCGGGGTGATTCAAGCACATTACGTTTATTGTGCACTTTATTTCTATTATTACTACATTTTAATATGAAATGAAATAATTATACAACTCACCATAATGTAGAATCAGTGGGAGCCCTAAGCTTGCTTTCCTGCAACTAGATGGTCCCATCTGGAGGTGATAGGAGACTGACAGATCATCAGACATTCGATTCTCATAAGGAGTGCTCAACCTGGATCCCTCACATGCACAGTTCACAATAGGGTTAGCGCTCCTATGAGAATCTAATGCCGCTGCTGATCTGACAGGAGGCAAGGCTCAGACGGTGATGCAAGCAACACGGAGCAGCTGAAAATACAGATGAAGCTTCACTCTCTCACCTGCCACTCACCTCCTGCTGTGCAGCCTGGTTCCTTACAGGCCATGGACCACTAATGGTCCGTGGCCCAGGGTTTGGGGACCCCTGATAAGAGGAAACCTGCTGAATCGGTCATCCCCTTGTGTAAGATCAGTCAACTAACAGTAAAGACAGAGCATTTGACCCAGCTATCTAGCACTAACTTATTCTAACAGTTTTCTCTGCTAGTTATACTCTAGGCCCCATCCTTGCCATTAAAATGTACCACTATTACTGTGTTTTCACTTTGATTTATCTTTTTCTCCTTCTTGTTATCCTTTCTTTTGACTCTAAGCAACTATTTTACACTGGCTCTTATTATTATTATTATAAATATTTTTTTAAAAATAATTTCACTAAATATAAGGAAGTACTTATTCTTGGCAATTACCTTCTGCTTCTTTGGTTGCTAGAGAACAGCCCACAAACATAGTGCACATGTTTCTACAGAAAGAGAGCAGTGAAAACTAATTCAGTACCCCTCCCCCCCCAAAAAATGTTTCTACCTGTAGATAGGATCTGGAAAAAGCATGTTTTGAAATTTGTATCTCACAGAGACACTGCTAGGAGAACTTGGTGGATGACTAAGCTGAAAATTCTGAAAGAGCAACAGCTTTCTTTATTCCTTAACATGTAGGATCTCCTGGAGTAATTCCTCTTTGCCTCACTTGTAAAAATGCCTTAAATTTGTCACATTCAACTTTTCCTTTCATATTGAGATCTTCACCAGTTCCCATTTTCTGGTATTATCATCAGTAATTTAGTCTTTTATTTGTGTAGGCTTAAATATACATATTCCCACTTAATCCTTTCTTATATTTTCTACTTCCTGCGTACCCTTTATTATTTCATTTCTCTCTCTCAATGCTCTCTTGAATCAAAGGTCAATAGCATAATGAGTCAAAAAATAGGCTAAAGTGCTCTAATAATCTTAATTTAGGGAGTACTGATTTCTGTTCTCAGAGATACTTGGTCTGCAGGATATCTATGTAAAGTTATCCATAATAGTCTGCCCAAAAAGGTTTTTTAAGAATTCTGAGCGTATTGGGGCACTCAATGCAAATAAGGGATGGATTTAATCTGGAGATGTCTCACTTGGAGTCAATACAGGTCTTAAATGCATTACCAACACAGGCCTAGGAATGGAACCTCATAGCTCTTGTTACCTTCTTAATTAAAAAATTTTGTGATGTAGGACTCTGTTCATTGTTACATTATTATTCCCTGTGATGCACACTTAGATTCTTCCCTGAGAGTCTGAAAAGGAGCTATATTCACTGAGCGCTTACTCTGTGCTTGGGAATATGATCATGTTTAGTTCAGAGCCCTAAACTGTCATATTCAGGTTGGAAGTTTGGTCAAAGTCATTTAAAATGACCATATCATTGAGTCTCACAACACACCATGGTTCTTTCTTAAAGAAAGTCTTTCTGAAACAGAGCCCGTTAATGCAACCTGATTATAGAAGAAATGTTCTGAACATGATCTACAAAGTCATACTGTGACAGGATAAAATGCAGCCTACCCACACCCACCCACACACAGAGCACACACACGGTATAGATTCATATTTTTTTCTGCCAAGGAGCAGGGAAAAAAGGAAACAGTTCTATTCCTTTCCCTCCTGTGTTCAAAGCCTGGATTGAGGCCAGTGTCCTAATCAGTTCTCATTGGCCCTGGAGGAATCAGAACCTTTTGTAAAATATAATAAAGGGCATAAAATCATGATAAAATGCATGAAAAAGCAGTGCCTTTGGTTAGGGAACGAGAAATAATTTAGCAGAACAGATGGATTGCATTGGTTTGGTATTATTGAGGACATGAAAGGGCTCATTTTGTGGCAGTTCCAAACTAAGAGAAAATGTCCAACTTAAATTTGACAAGTCAAAGTACCTGCCTGCACTGGGGAAAACTCCATTTTCTTTAATCATTTTCAAAGTGGTGACATACTAGGCAAGAATTTCCACTGAAATATCTCATTTTCTGAAAATATTTCATCCATTGTCCCTAAATAAAGGGATGTGTTTTTATTTATTTTCTCCAAAAATCCAGGGCTAAAGAAATTCATAGGTTAAAAAAATAAAGAAAATAAAGAATCGTAAATGACCTCTTACTGTCAAAGTTACACTCTGCCACAAATACCATACTTAATATTTAATGAGCCAATTCATAGTCTTATTGATTTTTTTGGATGTATTTTCTTTCTTAAAAAAAAAAACCATAAAAATCTGATCTCATTGCTTATGTCTAAGCACAACTACTGGAGTTTTAAAATGCTCCAAGCAACTGTTTCTTAAAATGTGCAATAAAAATGGTTTCTAACTGCCCCTGCAACTGCATGATCTTCCATACAACCCTCCTCGTGTAATAACATGTACTTCTCAGAGTTTCTCTCATAAAAAAGGTGGGGGAGTGAAAGAAGGAAGGAGGCAATTAAGCAGGCAGGTGGCCTAACAGGCTATTGGTCCTTTCTGTGGGTCACATGGTAAAAAAGAGAATTGCAACTTGGGAGCCTTGATTTCTAGTCCTGACTCTCACATGTCCTTAACGTGCCTATAGTCAGATATGAGATATCTCTGTGGGCCTTTGTTTCTTCATCTATGAACATAAAGATGTTTGACTAAATTATGTCAAAGCTCATTTTTAGCCTTAAGATGATAGGATTCTATGTGAAATAACCTTATACACCATAGACATGTAATAAAATATGCTTCGCTTTGATTTATGCATTTGCCTTAGGGAAGCAAATAAAATAATTGCAATGATAAATTACTGAGGTTGAGGCCAAAGAGAAACCTGAATAAGGATTTTCAAAAGGAGTCCAGCTATTCCGTGATGCTCACTTCTTATAAGTTTAATCATATTTGAAAAATAAGAGAATTTTTCACAGCTTATATTCCTATCCTGTAACAATTTCAAAATAATAAACACTTTTAACAATTTTTGAAAATTATGTACGACACTTGTGAGTTAGTGTCATCTTTGTTTCTCAGGTTAATGCTTACTTCTGTTACTTTCCCATCTCCAAATATTTGATTCACTTGCCTATTTGTCTCTATCTTGTTAAGGTTACATTAAGAAGTTGTGTTTCTGTTTCAGTAGTTCTTAACATTGGCTGCACCTTGGAATCAACTGGGAAGTTTAGAAGGTACTGATGCCTGGGTCCTACCTTATTACCTTTGTCTGGGTGCCGTTCGGGCACCCAGGTGTTTCCAACCACCCAGGGGATTCTAATGGATAGCATAGGTCAAGAACCACATGTTAGAGGGAGCTGTCCATACTTACTGCTCATAAGTGAGCGCAAGATACTGATACTGCGCTGACCAACACGGGTCTACAGAATGGTTAAAATATTTGGTTGGTGGACAGAAGGTTGGTGAGTAAAAAATTATCTATCTTCAAAATGTTAAGTGCCTTTCATATGTCTTAATACTGCTGGATTCAGTCACTATGACTTATTTTAAACTATTTTAGGACATAGAGCCATTTCTAAAGCACTTCAGAAAACAGCAAATCCCATTTCAATAATAAAGCTCTGAAATGGTGACAAGCATATATACTCTCTATTTTTTTTAAGTTTTACTTCCACCTATTTCAAATCACTGTCCTCACCAGAAAGCAAGAAAAAATGTTATCCCTTAATCTAACTGCTCAATTTTCACAATTCTTTATGCAACTGAACCCCCTACATTGCAGTTATTCTTTTTAAAAATTATAAATAAATATTTTAATGGTTGAATTTAAAGCTTTGCTTTTTTAAACTGGTCATCATGTATGAAACAAACTTTCAACATGTATTTTTTGTTGCTCAAAAACTGCAGTTTTCATATGACTGAAAATTATGTAACTCTTTTTATTAATAAGCGTTAATGCTGCTGTTTCAGAAGCTCTGTATTACTTTCCAAATGGACTCAGAAGAACAGCCTCTCTTATTTCCTTTTGTTGGGTGTTTTCCACATTAATTCTTTCTGTTTAGCAGACATTTTTAAAAGAAATTCTAAATCATTTTACTATAATCTGCACAATTAGTTTTGGTATATTTATCTGCCTGGGTCCCCTCTGTGATATACAAATATCTTTTAGAACAATGACAATGTAGCCTGGTTTACTCATCAAATCTAGATCACTTGTTCTTCTTCCCAAGACTGCCATATCCTTTAGAGACAATTCACAGGGCTCCGTGTTTGAGTTTCTCTCTGTTTTGTGGTTAGATTCTAAGACACAAACACATAATTTTTTTTTTTTGCAAACTAAGCAAAACAGTACACTGTTACGTGCTGCCATCTAGTTAGACTACTCTATAAAACAAATGTTTAATTGAATTTCCATTAACTCTCAGTTTTCAGTGCTTTGCAGTCTTGATGTCAGAAAACCTGCACATTCCAAAGTGTTTCACCACAGATGAATGTATTTCCTTACTTAGATTTGATTTAAAACAAAGAGGTATTTTAAAGTCACCTATGTGTGCAAGAAGATATGCTAGAATCCCCGCTTCTTAGCATCATAAGATTCTGCACTAAACTTGCTCTCCACTTTTCTCATTGGAACTGCTGAGAAGTCCCTGAAGGGACAACAGTAGCTTGGATTTGTGTCCCAGAATTGTTTTGTAATTACTTTGTGTTGGCACTTGAATAAACGAGTTAAACATTTCAGCACAGTATGTTGCTTATGGTTTTTACTTATGAATTAAGCGAAGCAAAGTTATTCAATATTAGTCACAAAAAGGCAGTGCAAATTCCACGTAGTGTGTAATCCAACAAAAGCATTATAAAATGTTATTATTCTCAAAACAAATGTGAGAGCAAGCAAATGTCTGTGGGTGGTTTGGTGGGGCTGGGAGTCATGAGCATTTCTGGAAGAAACAACTGCAAGTGCATTTCTAACAGATGATGGATCAACCTCCACAATTTTTTTTTGACCACAGAAGAGCACATTTCTTTTCTTCAGGAGCACGCACATCTTAGAAACCCAGCTACCTAATCAAATAGCTTGTTTCTGAAGGCGACATCAAATAACCCCTCCAGATCCATTTCTCATGGTGATAAGAAAGCTGCTGGTTTTGCTGTTCGCTCCCAACAAAATCACTAAACTAAGTATGAATGATTCAGTAGGGGAAAAAATTAAATGGTATTGGCATGAAGGACTACTAACTGCCTCAACTTATTAAAAACAGTGCCACGTCATGCCAAAAAAAGTTAACCCATGTAACCACTGCAATCTAATATAATGAGGACTAATGTTTTCTCTGGCTACTAATCAGGATTAGTAAGCAGAGCCAATTTACACTATAGCTTACAAACTAAGAGCAATATGTTTATTGAAACATTCTAAAAATTTAGTCTACTCTTAACCAAAAAGGGTGTTATGTTCCAAAAGAACTGCTTACCAATTCCAGTGTCAGACAGTATTACAGCTGTAAGAGATCCTAGCAAATATCTTGCCTAACACCCTCATCTAAACATAGGAAAACCAAACAGCAAAGTTAAATGGTTTGACAAAAGCACACAGACAACTAATGGCAAAACTAAGGTCAAATCTAATATTGAATGATCATCTTTGAGAGAATACATTTTGATTAATTTGCGACATTGCTAAATGAATTGACATAAACCAAAAGTTTGATCTGTGGATCAGTCTCCTGTTTGGAAATGAATGAATCCTTTTAGTGTTTTCAAATTGCTATCTTTTCTATTACGTCATTTTTTATTTCATTAATTGTAAAATTGACTGCTCTGTTGGTTGAGGAAAGCTGACTCTTCTCTGTATGTCAGCAGAATTGAGATTTCTCATTTTTTGTCCTGGTCAAATAGTAACCCCAATAAACAAAGAACACAAATGACAACACAAAGAGGGCAAGTTTTTCCTTGCAAGATCTGGGATGTTTTACTCTTCACACTCTCACATGTAACATTACCTCCCCTGTCTCTTGGTCACAGGGTCCCACTGATGCTGTCAAGACTATAGAGGAAACTGACCACGATCTTCCTCATTTTTTTCTTTCTCAAGCACAATCACTGGGAGTCTTCAAAATCACAGTCACACAAAATGAATGACTCAAAACCCCTTTGAAATTTGTATTTGTGTATTTACTCGTATGATTGTTTAATTAATGCCTGCAGATCACACCAGATAGTAACCTTCTTGAAGACAGGGGATATATATTTTCTACTCAGTATTATATCTTCTACTCCTAAGAAAGATGCCTGGAAAACTCAAATTCTTGATAAATATCATTGAATGGATACATCACTGTTCTCAATGTGTGACGTCCAGGTCAACAGTATCAGAATCACCCAGACACATGTTAGTAATACAGATTCTTGGACCCCACTCCAGACTTACTGAATTAGAAATTCTGAGTTTAGAGCTCAGCAATCTGTGTTTTACCATCCCCTCAGATGATTCTGAAATATGCCAACATTCAAGATATCCTTCTCACCAAGAGTGGCCATACAGATCTGGTGGGAAAATAGTTCCCAAAGATGGCAGATGACTATCTGGATACTGAAAAACAATGCACTGACCCAGGTTGTATGCATTATATTCCTAATTGATTATACCCTTTCCTGTGGAATCTAATAAATCCTCTTTTTTGAGTTCTTATTTCCCACAACAAAGGGAGGAAATTGTTCGTACTGCTTAGGAGAAAATGATAACCTAAGACATCCGGCCTGGTACTCAAATCCCTGGAGTCCCAGTTAGCAGAGATTATACCTCCTCATGTTAGCATGTTTTAGTAAAAACTAGGCAAAGGAACTAAAGTTTAACTTCCTGATAGCCTCTTCTAGCCTATTTAGAAGTAATGCCCTTGAGCCTTGATTCTCTTTATTTGGGTCCTGGGGGTATCTTGGTAAATAAGTTACTCACACCTAAGCTGGGACCCAACTTTCTCTCTGGAGTGAATAAGTGAACTCCAGTGGGCAGATACTATCATTATCTTTGATTCCTTTAGAAGGCTCAGAAACACTAACCAGGTAGCCTTTTGGGTAGGACCCTTCTTGCCCTTTCTACTAGCCTAAACACCCACCACGCACACAGATCACATGCCTCCATGGTGTGCTTTTCTCCTGATTCTTCAACAACTCTGATTCTTAAGACATGTGGCAAATTGCTAAAATATTCGTTGATAAATTTGTGTTGTATTTTTCACAGCATTCATATTTTGAAAACAATTTGGCATGAAATAGAAAGTTTAGCATCTTTGTAAGATGGCTTAATAACACAGTAAAATATTTGCATATATACTTAGTCAAATCAAAAATATTAGAAGAAATCTACAAGGAACATATATCAATTGCTTCCATTGTGTTTAGTAAAAAAAAAAAAAAAAAAAAATGGACTTGGGAGAGCACTAGGTAAGAGTCTACTATTCCTGAGGTGGGTTACCTGGTTTGGAATAATCTCTGTGTGTTCCATTTTTATTTACTCCCCTACTCTTCTGGTAAAAACAATCAGGAAGAGAAAATAAGTTATGAAAATCGTGTTTTCCTTTTAGTTCTATGTTTTATCTTATATTGAACAAAATGTCTCTACAAAAGGATAACACTTGTTAATAATGTCTAAAATTTAATTTTGAATTTTTCTAATATCATTCATACGTGGGCAGAGGGACATAAAATTCCTAGGTATCTTAAAAGTGAATTAATTGTTAGTGGTTTTAGAAATTCCATTTCATGTTTTGGTTTAGGTTAGCATCTCATAATTTCATAAAGTAAATAAATTTATATAGGCAATAATTTCTTTGCTCATATGGGAATTTTGATAATGTAGGAGCATTATTATATATAATGATAAGTAATACAGGCAACAAAATCTTCACTTAAGAAAGCAAACACCTGGTGAACTGCCATCAAACTATGTCAGGAAAAGTAGATTCTACTTGCATTGTTGCAACATTTTGGATATGATGTTTGTACTTGATCTTAATTAAGTGCAAATCTGCTGATCTGGCCTTGTGAGTGTATTGTTTGTTAATTTTGTGATTGAGTATTACTAAGGAGACTATTCTTCTCAAGCCCATAGTTGTGTGATAGTGTTTCTGACATCTCACCTTGTGTTTGATATTACATTGGTCAGTGCTATGCAGACTGAATTGTACCATTTTGAATAATAAAGAACTAAAATAATGTAATGCAATTGAAAAAGAAGACTAACCAGAAAAGGATAATAGACTTTTGAATTTTTAGACCAGTGTGAATCATACCAAATTCCATTTATTTCTATACTCTGTTCTTTTCGTAAACAGTTCTCCTTCAGGTAATAGGTTTTAGGAATACCACTATCTGACAATGCATTCGAAAGCTGTGATCAGCCACTGACAATTTGAAGTAGTTGGGACCGGGCCAGCTGCTGCAGGATATAACACAAACGTGAATGTGAAAATGTAAGCAGCAATGTCTCAGCTGGCAAAAGCACAGAAAAATTGCAGAGCAGATGAAAAGGTGAGACGGGAATGTTCACATGAATAAATGCATTTTGTCCATTAAGACTAGCCTACCACAAAGAATTCTCCTTGCTGGTCTACTTTATGGACTCCATCTGGGATTGTGTAGAAAAGAGAATGGTTTGGTCTCCAAACTGCATTATCAGAAACATGAAATCCTTAAAGATAACTCTAAAATTGACCAGAGTATGAAAGCCTTCTGCCATACAATGTGAATGCCACTGGCAAAAAAATGAATAATAGACTCGCACTCAGGAAAGGACCAGATAAATAAATCTAGCTCATTTTCCTTAACTTTGGGGTTTCTAGGTAAAGGATACATTTAATCAAAAGCAGAGCTTTAAATATGAA
Source organism: Macaca thibetana thibetana (assembly GCF_024542745.1). Classification (NCBI taxonomy): domain Eukaryota; kingdom Metazoa; phylum Chordata; class Mammalia; order Primates; family Cercopithecidae; genus Macaca; species Macaca thibetana. Next base: position 89,324,011 of record NC_065580.1, on the reverse strand, counting down.
AACTATTTGATAATTCTATCATAAATATGTAATAAAACATGAGACTAAATCTGTACATAGTGTTATGATATATTCATTCACAATCTCAACTACTGAACGATCCATAAGACACTACCAATGATTTCATGTTTTTAAAAACCAATTAATTTCCCTTGTAACATAGAATATATTATCCACCGTTTAAAGAAAAAAATCCATAAAGAAAATTTTTTATCCATAGAAATGAACAAACTGAATGAATGGCTTTACATCATCAAAAGTCAATTATTTTTAGTAGCTTGCAGAGGAAAAGGATCAGACTGATGTAACTCACGCAGTCATATGTAGGCAAGTGCACTTGACCTGGGGAAAAATTCTGTCTGCTTTGGCATTTCTAATTCAAGTAAAATATTTTACAGACTCAGTTTAAACCTAAGTTGAATTTGAATAGGAATTTTGTTGACTACATTTTGGGACCATAATTGTCTTGTGAAAGTTTAGAATTCCAGTACTTGAATTATGTTTAGAACCTAACAGAGACCCAGTAAAAGAAATAATTAGTAAATGTTAAAATAATGTAAGAAAACCCATGGAGGGCATTTTTCTTTTAAAAATACCTTAGATTCAATGCAGAAGGTTACTGGATTTCAGACAACAATGGACATTTATAGCAACTAAATCAAATAGCAGCTGGTTGTTACATATTTTGCACATTTGACAATGGGAGCCTTTCTGAATTGATATGACTGTTATTTTTAACCTTTGAAAGCATAAAAAGATATATTTTTCCAAATAAAAATGGTATTCACCAGGCATCTACTGAAATAAGTTTAAAGAAATAATGATAAAATGAGAGTATTCAAATCCCTTCATCAAGTTATAAACACATCAATCATTTCGATAAAAAGAAATCACTTTTAGTGGTAAGAGGACAGTTAATATTTTAAATATATTCATTTCCATGTGGCAAAACTCTAAATTCAAAGTTTAGTTTATAACCAAAAATAATAATTACTTAGCAAAGAGTTTCTCAGAAGATCAACTCAATAAATAACGTCTATTTGCAAACAGTGCTACCATGTGTATGTAATAATTCTGCAACATTGGAACACACACATTAGGCAGCTGCTCAGCTCATCAACACTGACTGAGTACTTACATTGTGCCCCGCCCAGAGTCAGGTGGTAAGCTCTGTGCTACTTGAATCTATGATGGTTCATCAATCATGGTGTTTGCACTATATAGTTAATATTTTTCTATTACTCCCCAAATGAATACTGGCCTCTTTACATGATTTATTTAAGTAAGTAAAAGAGTGTGTCCAATTCTGGATTACCTCACATTTATTTAGCAGCCCAGTTTCTTGCAGTCGTGACCAGATACTCTGTATTCGTCCAGCATGTTCAGGGTGGGTGGTGGAATTGCCACAAACGCACTGGTGTTTCAGCATCAAGGGGTCATAGGCAATTCCTTCAAGACAAGGGAAATACAGCACAAGATTGAGTAAAGATACAAGATAATGACACATGTTAGGACATAATACGATAACTCCAAAAAAGTCATTATTCTTAAAATAAATTTAACAAAGGGGGAAATAATACGTAACAAATTCTCATGAGCACATAAGAACTATTTAGTCCTGTCTATCTGGATACTTATGCAAAAATATGAACTCATGCATTAACCAGTACAGAGAACCTAGTTTAGTAAATCTGTAAAGTGATGAAGATGATGACATTTTAAGACACGTCAGATTAAATATATATATATATATATATATTTTGTAATCTTATGAGTATTTTAAATCATTATGAATTGTTTTTAGGCAGATAATTTAATTCAGCAGAGGTTTTAATTTCACCACACCATTGGAGCCACAAAATGAGCTGGCTCTTTACATCTTTCATGAGTAATTCTAGCCTGACTTTAGTTCGCGGTTTCATTTTTGTAATAAAATGGAGGATTTTCCCACTGTTTGCCTATCCTGTTTAGTAATTTCTTCAAGGCTGTTCAAAAACAGTTTCTTTGTTTATTTGTGTTTCTTACCACCATTTATGTCATTATGTAACCAATATGGATGTTGTAGATCTTATAATATTGTGGGGCATTTAAAGTGTTTCTTTAAAAAAAATGTAAATTACAATGCCACTACTAGAGATTATATAGATACTAATGAATACAATCTTTTAAATTATCAGGTATTAGCATATTTCATTTTCAGGTAGGCCTTATGATGAGAAAGATTTTATAATGACATGATAAAACTAATTATTAGCAGAACTTAAAATAGAACTTTTTAAAGTAACAAGTTAGAAGATAATTATAACTCTGGCTCATTTAAAGAAGATTTCTACCCATAAACCTATTCCTTGAGGTGGAAACATGTTACTTGCAAAATTGCCTGACATAAGAAATTATTTAACAAATCAAATGTCTTCCAATAAGTGACCATTGAAGTTTATTTGTAGATGGCAAGAACACCCATTATAAGAAGTTTTACAACAACCAAAAAACATCTTCAGGAATAGATGAGCACAAGTAATTTATGCTGTAAAGGAAGTTTAATTAAATACATTTTATTCTCCTTTTGGCTTACATTATTGTGTTAAAGAAATGTTACTCAAGAGAAGAAAATATTTTTCCTTGAGTGTACTAAAATAATGCAGAAGAATGGCACATGCATTTTGAAACCATGTGGTAAAAATTATGTCTAAGAAAAAAATATAATCTTACTATTCCAAATCATATCTATTCTTAGGACTCAAATGGCTTCAAACTCCATCCATCTTCCCCTGATTCTCACATTTTCTTCCTCAGGACTGACCTCCCTTACGAGCAGCTTACTTGCACACTTACCCATTGAATGACCCATCCGAAATCTCCACTTAGTTGTCTCATAGTTTTCATAAAGTGAAAATGTCTCTGATTTTTAATTCATGATCTTAAACCACACATGACACTACTCATGTTTACAAAAGACATCAAGAACTGCCATTGTTCATACGAGAAACCTTAATGTCCCCTTGACGCCCCCACCTCCAATGAACCAAAGCAGTGTCTGTTTTCCCTCCAAAACAGATCTTGAATCACTCACTCTCCTTATCTCCACTGCCAAAACCATACGCAATTCAAGGTTTTATTATCTTTAATCTGGACTCCTGAGATTGCCTTGTAACACACAACCTGACTTTCACTCTTTTCCATTTGCCATACAGCAGTGGCCACTTCTGCTTAAATCCTTCAGGGCCTTCACTGAAGAGACTGAAATTCCTCCGGGCCAGCATAAATATGCCCCTCCCCATCTTTCCAGCTTCATTTCATATCCCTCCCTCTTTTGTTCTCTATTTCGCCTACAAAGGCCTTCCTTCCTTTCCTCAAAAAGATCAAAATCCTAGCAGCCTTGTGATTGTTCATACATGCTATTCCCTCTATGCCAGAAATTCTTCCTTCTTGGCCTCCATAACTCCAGTCCTCATTTGGCTAATTTTTTTTCACTCTTCAAGGCTGTTTTTAATGTCACCTCCTCTACCAAGCATACCCTGAGATCTCTAGATTAGGTCTCCTACTATACGCTCTCTTAGCATCCTCTAGGTCTCCTTCAAGCATTTGTCACAATTATATAATTGTTGTATAATTTTGTTAATTGTATATTTTCCTCACTAGATGGTGAGATCTTTGAGAGCACAGATTATAGTTGTATTTTTACCTCTGAAATTTCAGTGGCCATCAACATGCTTAAATAAAGCAGGTCTTCAAAAATATTTTTTAATGAGTGAATGAAAACCATAAATGAATGAATATATCCCAAAAATAGTTCAGGTATTTCCACTGTAAAGCTTTCCTCAATGAATCTAATTGGTGGATTTCCTTGGATTCCTGAAGAGTAGTCTTGTTTAATCTTCTACCTTTTATTTTATGTCCCTTATCTTCCTACCCTAAGTGCTTCTAATATAGGCATTTATTTTACTCAGCTTTATATTTCTACATGGAATTTCATAAAGTCCTCTTTTTACGTTTTGCATAAAGTCCAATATGGATAAATATTTTTAAATAAAGTCAGAAGGAAGATATCAAGGAGGGCAGACAAGGAAGCAGGCAAGCAGGAAGGAAGAATAACATTTAAAATACAAAGATGTGTAAGACATGTCTTCACAATTTAAATATATCAAGTATTTATGAGTTACTACCATATAAGAAGAACTGTTTAACATTTTTTCAACTATAGTTTCATAAATAAAAAGTGATAGTTGAATAAGAATATGGAAACAAAAAGTATAACATCTGCCTCATTTTGAAAATATATTTTTGGCCAGGTATGGTGTCCCACACCTGTAAGCCTAGTACTTTGGAAGGCTGAGGCAGGAGGATTGCTTGAGCCCAGGAATTTGAAACCAGCCTGAACAACATAGGGAGACACTGTCTCAACCAAAATTTTTAAAAACTAGCCAGGAGTGGTGGTGTGCCTGCTGCTGGTGGGAGAATTGCTTGAGCCCAGGACGTCAATGCGGCAGTGAGCAGTTATTGAGCCACTGCATTCCCGCCTGGGCCACAGGGTGAGAACTTGTATCTGGGAAAAAAAAAAGAAGAAGAAGAAGAACTATATTCTTCAAGAGTAGAGATTCTAATCGTTACATTGCTTAACTTTTTCACTATTTCATCTCTTGACATATCTAAGCTTACCTCCATAGTAATGTTTCCCCCTTTTAATGACATTTTCCCCATAATCCACTGCCAAGAAAAAAAAAATTGTGAAACAGGTTATGGTAGCTGGGAATTATTGCCAGGTACCTGGAGATTATAATTCAAAGTCCAGGGGCTCTTGGAAAGCCATTTGAATTTAAAGGGAAATACATACAATCTGGAACTCCAAACTTCCACTGAGTCATTCTAACGATGTATCACTGAGGTGTTAACAGGTAGGCTGCAAAATGAAACTTTAACCTCATCCTTCATCTCCATTCCTTTCCTCTCTCTTTCATTCTCTCTCTTTGGCTTCTCAGAAACATGGACTTACAGGGTGAGAAATAAGCCTGCTCTTCTCTTTGCAATTCATATGGAATTCTACTTCTGTTTGGCCCTTTCTGGCTCACTGATTACCATTTGCAATATAACATAAGCCAATAGATTAATTAATTTTTCTCTTGATCAGTGTGACAAGAGTTAAAATTAGGATTTGAAAAATAAACAAAAGAGTCTCAAAATATTTACCTGCATTTTAAACAATAGTTGTTTGTTTTCCACATATATATATGTTGAAAATATGTATATATACACATATTTTTTACAAGAAATCCTTAAAATTTCTTGATAAATTTTTTAGATAAACTTGGAATTGTACTTTCTCTGTCTCTCAGTCTTATTAAATGAGATAATGTATTTGTAGCATCGAGTATAGTGTCTTTCCTTCTTTATTGCATGTAGTTGTCATTTTTTAGCCATATACTCTATTTATGTCTTCAAATTTACACTCAGTCTAGTAAGACCTGTTAGCCTGAGTCTATAGAGTCTTTAGACAACTTATCTTGTCTATAAAAATAGCTGAGTTTAGAATATTTAGACTAAAATTATTGATCCTGATTTCTAGTTCTAACATTCAACTTCATATTGCATTTCTGGGAACTACCTGAGGTTTCACACCTTCCCAAGCTAAACAACACTTATTAAACATCTTCTAGGGCAAGGGACAGGACAAAGGACTAGCACAGTACATATATATATATACATGACATGGCATCCCCCTAGAAGATGCAGAATCAGTAGACAGTTATTGAATGCTCACCATGTTCCAGATTCTAGCAGCTTCATTTTACTACATTTAACTTAAAATCTAGTAGTAAAATCCGGGTGCGGTGGCTCACGCCTGTAATGCCAGCACTTTGGGAGGCCAAGGCGGGCGGATCACCAGAGGTCAGGAGTTCGAGACCAGCCTGACCAACATGGAGAAACACCGTCTCTACTAAAAATACAAAAAATTAGCCGGGTGTGGTGGTGTATGCCTGTAATCCCAGCTACTCAGGCGGCTGAGGCAGGAGAATCGCTTGAGCCTGGGAGGTAGAGGTTGCAGTGAGCCGAGATTGCGCCATTGCACTGCAGCCTGGGTAACAAGAGCAAAACTCCGTCTCAAAAAAAAATAATAATAAATCTAGTAGTAGAAGTGAGAAAATTATGACACTTTTGAAAGCTCTGCTAAAGAAAAAACTTGTGAGGCTAGAGAATCAAAGAAGATCTCCTAAAAACAAAACTTTTTTTAAAAAGATGGAATGATCTGCAAATGGTAGAATTACTAAAAAAGATAAAAGAAACTTCTGAAACAAGGTTGATTTCTAATGACCTTCAAATCACACACATAGCAGCTGTTACTATTTCTATCCATAACGCTAATCTATCCATAAGACTTATGTTGTCTTATTTTTAAAATTTCTTTTTTAATATTTTAATTTTAATTTTTTAATTTTATGTTTTTTGGGGACAGATTCTCACTCTGTCACCTAGGTTGGAGTGCAGTTTATATTTTACTATTTGTAATTTTTTTTTTTTTTGAGATGGAGTCTCACTCTGTCACCCAGGCTGGAGTGCAGTGGCACAATTACTGTCTGTAACATTTTTTAACAAGAACATATAACTCAGAACACATAACTCAAAGTACCAAACAGTGTAATTTTTAAATTATTTGTGAAACTTGATGTTTCCAGCAAGCAAATGATATAATGTCTAAAAGTTCTGTTTAAAAAAATTAATAAATTGTACCTCTCACTAGATAAGAAGCATTTCCTAAATCTTACAGCTTTGTGTTTGTTTTTTCATGTAAGTCATCTTAACAGAGTATCAGACAGCTAGAAAGGAAGTGGGTAGAAGAAATTCTCAACATAAGCCTTCCAACTAACACTATATGAATGTCTGTTAAGGCCTAGGAATTAGATTAAGTGTTGCCATTTAACTGTAAAGCCAGGAAGGAGATTCAACCAGCATGTAAGTTGGCAAAAAGTGAAGCCAAACACAATTCACTACACATGTGCTGGCAAAATATCTGGAAATATTTTTCTACATTCAAGAATGAGTGAGAAAAAAAAAACAGGGCCTTTGAGAATATACTACAGATATTATGAAGGAAATATCATTCATACTGCTTAGTTCAGTGAACATGATTTACTATAGGAAGCAAAATAAGATTTTAGAAAATGTTTTGTTCTCTTCAAATGTCAAAAGGCGCTGGCCCTATAACATCAGAAACCAAAACTAAATAAAGGCAGAGATAAAACTAAATTAAAAAGACAATGGAATGAATAAAAATAAAACTGGATATGATAAACAGGGATTGCAAGGAAATTAAAGAGTAGCAAAATTAAAATCTATACTGGAGGCAATAAAGAAAGGAATTTACATTTCAGAAAGTCAGATCAGTGCTATTGAACACAAACTTGAGACGTCTCCAGAATATAAAGGAAAGGACTACTAGATGGACATCATAAGATGAAAATAGAATGGTCAGAAAAAAAATAACCAAACAAAAAGTTGTAATTGCTTCTGAGGAGGAAATCTGACTAACCAAATACAGGAATACCTGGGACATAGTGCTGGTTTGATTCCAAATCATCCGAATAAAGCAAATATCACGATAAAGCAAGTCACGTGAGTTTTCTGGTTTGCTTATGCATGTAAAAGTTATGTTTACATTATACCATAACCTATGAAGGGTGGAATCATTGTGTCAAAGAAACCAATGTGTATACCTTAATTAAAAATTAATTTACTGCTAAAGTGCTAATAATCATCTGAGCTTTCAGTGAGTCATAATCTTTTTGCTTGTGGAGGGTCTTGCCTTGATATTGATGGCTGCTAACTGATCAGGGTAGTAGTTATTGAAGGCTGGAGTGGCTGTGTCAATTTCTTAAAATAAGCAACAATGAAGTTTGCAACATCCATAAACTCTTCCTTTCACAAAACATTTCTCCCGGCATGAAATGTTGCTTGGTATTATGACATTTAACCTATAGAAGGCCCTCTTTCAAAACTGGAGTCAATCCTGTTCAACTTTGCTGCTGCTTTATCAACTAAGTTTATGTAATATTCTAAATCCTTTGTTGTCATTTCAGCAATGCCCACTGCATCTTCACCAGGAGTAGACTCCATCCCAAGAAAACATTTTTCTCGCTCAACCCCTAAGGAATAACTCCTTATTAATTCAAGTTTTATAACAAGATTGGAGCAATTCAGTCATATATTGAGGTTCCACTTCTAATTCTAGTTCCCTTGCTACTTCTGCAGTTAGTTCCTCCATTGAAGTATTGAATCCCTCGAGTCATCCATGAGAACTGGAATCAACTTCTTTCAATCACTTGCCAATGTTGGTATTCCTCCCATGAATCATGAATGTTCTTAATGGCATCTAGAATGGTGAATCCTTTCCAGAAGGTTTCAATGTACTTTGTTCGATCTAACAGGGGAATCACTGTCTATGGCAGGTATAGCCTTATAGAAGGTATTTCTTAAATAATAAGATGTAAAAATTTAAAAGACCCCTTGATCTATGGGCTGCAGAATGGATGCTGTGTTCGCAGGTATGAAAACTTAATCTCCTTGCACATATCCATCAGACTTCTTGGGTGACCAGGTATACAGTCAATTAGGCAGTAATATTTTGAAAGGGAACATTTTATCCCCCTGAGTAGTAAGTCTAAAAATTGAGCTTAAAATGCTCAATAAACCATACTCTAAACAGACATGCTGTCACCCAGGCTTTGTGGTTCCATTTATAGAGCACAGGTAGAGTAGATTTAGCATAATTCTGAAGGGCATAGTATTTTGAGAAAGGGAAATGAGCATTGGCTTCAACTTAAAGCCACTAGATGCATTAGTCTCTAACAAGAGAATCACCTTATCTTTTGAAGTCAGTCATTGACTATTTCCCTCTATCTCTTAAAGTTTTCTCCCTATCTCTTCTTCCAATGAAAGGCTGTTTCATCTACAATAAAATTATGTTGTTTGGTGTAGCCATCATCATCAGTGATCTTAGCTAGACTTTCTGGAAAACCTGTTGTAGCTTCTACATCAACACTTGCTGCTTTACCTTGCACTTTTATGCTATGGAGATGGCTTATTTTCTTAAACCTCAAGAGCCAACCTCTGCTGGCTTTCAACTTTTCTTCAGCAACTTCCTCACCTCTCTCAGCCCTCACAGAAATGAAGAGTTAGGGACTTGCTCTGGATAAGGGTTTGGCTGAAGGAAATACTGTGACTGGTTTGATCTACCCAGACCACTAAAACTCTCTCCATATAAGCAATAGGGCTGTTTTGCTTTCTTATCATTTTTCTGTTCATTACAGTAGCACTTTTAATTTCCTTCAAGAGCCATTCTTTTATATTCACAGCTTGGGTAACCAGCACGAGAGACCTAGCTTTTGCCTATCTCAGCTTTTGAAGCGACTTCCTCACTAAGCTCACTCATTTCTAGCTTTTGATAGAAATTGGGAGACATGTGACTCTTCCTTTCACTTGAACACAGAGGCACTTTAGGGTTATAAATTTGCCTAATTTCAATATTATAGTGTCACTGGAATAGAGAGGGCCAAAAAGAGAAAGGGAGATGGGGCCATGCCCACTTAGTGGAGCAGTCAGAACACACACAACATTTATCTACTAAGTTCACTGTCTTGATTGGGTGTGGTTCATGGTTCCCCAAAACAATTACAAAAGTACTATAAAAAGATCACTGATTGGGTGCATTCCAAGATGGCCAAATAGGAACAGCTCTGGTCTGCAAGTCCCAGTGTGGTCAACACAGAAGATGGGTGATTTCTGCATTTCCAACTGAGGTACCTGGTTCATCTCAGTGGGACTGGTTGGACAGTGGGTGCAGCCCATGGAGGGTGAGCCGAAACAGGGCAGGGCATCATCTCACCCGGGAAGCACAAGGAGTTGGGGGATTTCCCTTTCCTAGCCAAGGGAAGCCATGACAGACTGTACCTGGAAAAAGAACAGGACACTTCTGCCCAAACACTGTGCTTTTCCCAAGGTCTTAGCAACTGGCAGACAAGGAAATTCTCTTCTGTGCCTGGCTCAGTGGGTCCCATGCTCACAGAGACTTGCTCACTGCTAGCGCAGTGTGAGATGCAACTGCGAGGCAGCAGCCCGGCTGGGGAAGGGGCATCCGCCATTGCTGAGGCTTGAGTAGGTAAAACAAAGCAGCCAGGAAGCTCAAACTGGGGGGAGCCCATCGCAGCTCTGCAAGGCCTACTGCCTCTATAGACTCCACCTCTGTAGGCAGGGTATAGCTGAACAAAAGGCAGCAGACAACTTCTGCAGACTTAAACGTCCCTGTCTGACAGATCTGAAGAGAGCAGTGGTTCTTCCAGCACAGCGTTTGAGCTCTGAGAATGGACAGACTACCCCTTCAAGTGGGTCACTGACACCCATGTAGCCAAACTGGGAGAAACCTCCCAGTAGGGACCAAGAAACACCTCATAGAAGTGGGTGCCCCTCTGGGACAAAGCTTCCAGAGGAAGGATCAGGCTGCAATATTTGCTGTTCTGCAGCCTCCACTGGTGATACCCAGGCAAATAGCATCTGGAGTGGACCTCCAACAAATTCCAGCAGACTGGCAGCTGAGGAACCTGACAGTTAGAAGGAAAACACACAGAAAGGAATAGCATCAACATCAACAAAAAGGACATCTACAACAAAACCCCATCTGTAGGTCACCAACATCAAAGACCAAAGGTAGATAAAACCACAAAGATGGGGAGAAACCAGAGCAGAAAAGCTGCAAATTCTAAAAACCAGAGTGCCTCTTCTCCTCCAAAGGATTGCAGCCCCTCACCAGCAATGGAACAAGGATGGATGGAGAATGATTTGATGAGTTGACAGAAGTAGGCTTCAGAAGGTTGGTAATAACAAACATCTCCGAGCTAAAGGAGCATGTTCGAACCCATCTCAAGGAAGCTAAAAACCTTGAAAAAAGATTAGATGAATGGCTAACTAGAATAAACAGTGTAGAGAAGAGCTTAAATTACCTGATGGAGCTGAAGACCATGGCACGAGAATTTCATGACACATGCACAAACTTCAAAAGCCGATTCAATCAAGTGGAAGAAAGGGTATCAGTGATTGAAGATCAAATTAATGAAATAAAGTGAGAAGACAAGGTTAGAGAAAAAAGAGTAAAAAGAAATGAACAAAGCCTCCAAGAAATATGGGACTATGTGAAAAGAACAAATATATGCTTCATTGGTGCACCTGAAAGTGATGGGGAAAAGAGAACCAACTTGGGAAACACTCTTCAGGATATTATCCAGGAGAACTTCCCCAACTTCAAAAGGCAGGCCAACATTCAAATTCAGGAATTACAAAGAACACCACAAATATTCCTCAAGAAGAGCAACCCCAAGACACATAATTTTCAGATTCACCAAGGTTGAAATGAAGGAAAAAATGTTAAGGGCAGCCAGAGAAAAAGGTCGAGTTATCCACAAAGGGAAGTCCATCAGACTAACAGTGGCTCTCTTGGCAGAAACCCTACAAACCAGAAGAGAGTGGGGGCTAATATTCAACGTGGTCAAAGAAAAGAAATTTCAATCTAGAATTTCATATCCAGTCAAACTAAGCTTAATAAGTGAAGGAGAAGTAAAATCCATTACAGACAAGCAAATGCTGAGAGATTTTGTCAACACCAGACCTGCCTTACAAGAGCTCCTAAAAGAAGCACTAAACATGGAAAGAAACAACTGGTACCAGCCACTGCAAAAACATGTCAAATTGTAAAGACCATCAATGCTATGAAGAAACTACATCAATTAATGGGCAAAATAATCAGCTAACATCATAAGGACAGGATCAAATTCACACATAACAATATTAACGTTAAATTTAAATGGGCTAAATGTCCCAATTAAAAGATGCAGACTACAAATTAGATAATGAGTCAAGACCCATCAGTGTGCTGTGTTCAGCAGACCCATCTCACGTGCAGAGATCACATAGGCTCAAAATAAAGGGATGGAGGGAGATCTACCAAGCAAATGGAAAGCAAAAAAAAAAAAAACAGAGGTTGCAATCCTAGTCTCTGGTAAAACAGACGTTAAACCAACAAAGATCAAAAGAGACAAAGAAGACCATTACATAATGGTAAAGGGATCAGTTCAACAAGAAGAGCTAACTATCCTAAATGTATATGCACCCAATACAGGAGCACCTAGATTCATAAAGCAAGTCCTTAGAGACCTACAAAGAGACTTAGACTCCCACACAATAATAATGGGAGATTTTAACACCCCACTGTTAATATTAGACAGATGAAGGAGACAGAAGGTTAACAATGATATCCAGGAATTGAACGCAGCTCTGCACCTAACAGACATCTACAGAACTCTCCACACCAAATCAACAGAATATACCTTCTTCTCAGCACCATATCACACTTATTCTAAAATTGACCACATAATAGGGAATAAAGCACTCCTCAGCAAATGTAAAAGAACAGAAATCACAACAAACTGTCTCTCAGACTACAGTGCAATCAAATTATAACTCAGGATTAAGTACTAATTAATTCTAATGAAAACTAAATTCTAATAAAAACTGCACAACTACATGGAAACTGAACAACCTGCTCCTGAATGACTACTGGGTACATAATGAAATGAAGGCAGAAATAAAGATGTTCTTTGAAACCAATGAGAACAAAGACACAACTTATCAGAATCTCTGGGACACATTTAAAGTAGTGAGTAGAGGGAAATTTATAGCACTAAATGCACACAGGAGAAAGCAGGAAAGAACTAAAATTGACACCATAACATTACAGTTAAATGAACTAGAGAAGCAAGAGCAAACAAATTCAAAAGCTAGCAGAAGGCAAGAAATAACTAAAATAACAGCAAAACTGAAGGAGATAGAGACACAAAAAGCCCTTCAAAAAATCAATGAATCCAGGAGCTGGTTTTTTGAAAAGACCAACAGAATTGATAGACCACTAGCAAGACTAACAAAGAAGAAAATAGAGAAGAATCAAATAGACACAATAAAAAATTATATAGGGGATATCACCACCAATCCTACAGAAACACAAACTACCATCAGAGAATACTATAAACACCTCTATGCAAACAAACTAGAAAATCTAGAAGAAACGGATAAATTCCTGGACACATACACCCTCCCAAGGCTAAACCAGGAAGAAGTTGAATCTCTAAATAGACCAATAACAGGCTCTGAAATTGAGGCAATAATTAATAGCCTACCAACCAAAAAAAGTCCAGGACCAGATGGGTTCTCAGCCAAATTCTACCAGAGATACAAAGAGGAGCTGGTACCATTCCTTCTGAAACTATTCCAATAAATTGAAAAAGAGGAAATCCTCCCTATCTCATTTTATGAGGCCAGCATCCTCCTGATATCAAAGCCTGGCAGAGACACAACAAAAAAAGAGAATTTTAGACCAATATCCCTGATGAACATCGATGTGAAAATCCTCAATAAAATACTGGCAAACCAAATCCAGCAGCACATCGAAAAGTTTATCCTCCATGATCAAGTTGGCTTCATCCCTGGGATGCAAGGCTGGTTCAACATATGCAAATCAATAAACATAATCCATCACACAAACAGAACCAACGACAAAACCACATAATTATCTCAATAGATGCTGAAAAGGCCTTCGAGAAAATTCAACAGTCCTTCATTCTAAAAACTCTAAATAAATTAGGTATTTATGGAATGTATCTCAAAATATTAAGAGCTATTTATGATATACCCATAGCCAGTATCATACTGAATGGGCAAAAACTGGAAGCATTCCCTTTGAAACCAGCACAAGACAAGCATGCCATCTCTCACCACTCCTATTCAAGATAGTGTTGGAACTTCTGGCCAAGGCAATCAGGCAAGATATAGAAAAAACGGTATTCAATTAGGAAAAGAAGAAGTCAAATTGTCCCTGTTTGCAGATGACATGACTGTATATTTAGAAAACCCCATCATCTCATCCCAAAATCTCGTTAAGCTGATAAGCAACATCAGATATGTCTCAGGATACAAAATCAATGTGCAAAAATCACAAGCATTCCTATACACCAATAACAGACAGAGAGCCAAATCATGAGTGAACTCCCATTCACAATTGCTACAAAGAGAATAAAATACCTAGCAATCCAACTTACAAGGGATGTGAAGAAGCTCTTAAAGGAGAACTACAAACCACTGCTCAATGAAATAAAAGAGGACACAAACAAATGGGAAAATCATTCCATGCTCATGGATAGGAAGAATGGCCATACTGCCCAAGGTAATTTATAGATTAAGTGCCATCACCATCAAGCTACCAATAACTTTCTTCACAGAATTTGAAAAAACTACTTTACAGTTCATATGGAACCAAAAAAAGAGCCTGCATTGCCAAGACAATGTGAAGCAAAAAGAACAAAGCAGGACGCATCACACTACCTGACTTCAAACTATACTACAAGGGTACAATAACCAAAACAGCATGATACTGGCACCAAAACAGAGATAGAGACCAATGGAACAGAACAGAGGCCTCAGAAATACACCACACATCCACAACCATCTGATCTTTGACAAACCTGATAAAAACAAGAAATGGGGAAAGGATTCCCTATTTAATAAATGATGCTGGGAAAACTGGCTAGCCATATGTAGAAAGCTGAACTGGATCCCTTCCTTACACCTTACACAAAAATTAACTCAAGATGGATAAAGACGTAAATGTTAAACCTAAAACCATAAAAACCCTAGAAGAAAATCTAGGCAATACCATTCAGGACATAGGCATGGGCAAGGACTTCATGTCTAAAATACCAAAAGCAATGCCAACAAAAGCCAAAATAGACAAATGGGATCTAATTAAACTAATGAGCTTCTGCACAGCAAAAGAAACTACCACCAGAGTGAACAGGTAACCTACAGAATGGGAGAAAATTTTTACAATGTACCCATCTGACAAAGGGCTAATATCCAGAATCTACAAAGAACTCAAACAAATTTACAAGAAAAAAACAAACAACCCCATCAAAAATTGGGCAAAGGATACGAACAGACATTTCTCAAAAGAAGACAGTTATGCAGCCAACAGACACGTGAAAAAACCACAATGAGATACCATTTCACACCAGTTAGAATGGTGATCATTAAAAAGTCAGGAAACAACAGATGTTGGAGAGGATATGGGGAAATAGGAATGCTTTTACACTGTTGTTGGGACTGTAAACTGGTTCAACCATTGTGTAAAACAGTGTGGCGATTCCTCAAGGATCTGGAACTAGAAATACTATTTGACCTAGCAATCCCATTACTGGGTATATACCGAAAGGATTATAAATCATGCTACTATAAAGACACATGCACACGTATGTTTATTGCAGCACTATTCACAATAACAAAACTTGGAACCAACTTAAATGTCCATCAATGATAGACTGGATTAAGAAAATCTGGCACATATGCACCACGAAAACTATGCAGCCATAAAAAAGGATGAGTTCTTGTCCTTTGCAGGGACATGGATGAAGCTGGAAACCATCATTCTCAGCAAACTATCACAAGGACAGAAAACCAAACACCACATGTTCTCACTCATAGGTGGGAGCTGAACAATGAGATCACTTGGACACATGGCAAGGAACATCACACACCAGGGTCTGTCGGCGGGTAGGGGGCTGGAGGAGGGATAGCATTAGGAGAAATACCTAATGTAAATGACGAGTTGATGGGTGCAGCAAACCAACATGGCACATGTATACCTATGTATCAAACCTGCACGTTGTGCACATGTACCCTAGAATTTAAAGTATAATAATAAACAAAAAAGATCACTGATCACAGATCACTATAAAATATATAATAATGATGAAAAGTTTTGATATATTATGAGAATTACCCAAATGTGACTCAGAGACAGGAAGTGAACACATGTTATTGGAAAAGTGTCACCAATAGACTTACTCAGTGCAGGATTGCCACAAACCTTCAATTTTTAAAGTAAAATGTAATAAAACAAGTTATATTTGAAATAGGACTAATTGAGGATGTTTCCATAAGTAGAAAAAATATGTTCGTGGATAAGTAATTGCAAATCATACTTCCCACAAAGAAACACATATCAGGTTGGCCTCAGACTTCTACTCTTTTGTGCTAAACCCCTTGAATATTTGATCACATTTCCAGACTTTTCAGATAAAAAACTTGTGTCCCAATAAGTCTGTCTTCAAAACATGTGCGAAGGTAATAGGATTAAATTCTTAGGTATAAAAAGCATACCCCCCAAAAAATATATGTGTGTGTGTGTGTGTGTATGATACACAAAAGTAATATATAACTACATATTTATAAAAATATTTTCTACATTAATGTTTATATTATGATACATGATATATGTGATCAAGTTGAATTAATCTCCTAAATAAAAAAGATAGCTCTTTTTATCTTCTTCAGTGATTATTACATGGGTAAATTTTGGAAGAGTTTTTTGAAAGAAATTTCACGTACATATATTTGAGGACAGCAATTTAAAAAATAGATTTCCTGACAAAAGGAAAAATTAGTCTCTCCATTCTAATATGGGTAATAACAGAAGCTACTCTAGAAGGCCTTAAGACATGCACACATACACACACACACACACATATACACTGTATATATACACATATATACAAATATACACACATACTTTCAGATATACACACATGCACATAGATATGTATACAAATACAAATTACTTTTCTTTATCCTGTTAAAGATAAGCTTATAGAGTAAAAAGTATTGATTGGAAAATAAGTATAAACATATTTTTATAGAAGTTACCTCTGAGTGGTAGAATAATGAGTGACTTTCCATTATAATATTCTAGATTTACCAAATTGCCTTCAATGAACTTGTATCAATTTTTATAATTCTCAAAAGTATAAATGTTACCACGAAAGTTCAATTAATATATAACAATTATCTCAGGCCCTACTCAGCGGCTCACACCTGTATTCCCAGTACTTTGGAGGCCAAGGTGGGTGGATCACCTGAGGTTGGGCATTCAAGACCAGCCTGACCAACATGGAGAAACCCCATCTCTACTAAAAATACAAAATTAGCCAGGCATGGTGGCACATGCCTGTAATCCCAGCTACTAATGAGGCTGAGGCAGGAGAATCACTTGAACCCGGGAGGCAGAGGTTGTTGTGAGCTGAGATTGCACCAATGCACTCCAGCCTGGGCAACAAGACCAAAACTCCATCTAAAAAAAAAAAAATTATCTTGTAAAAATACTTTTATGCAATTTATGCCTACTTTCTACTCTCAGGAAATAGACTGAAGACGGCATCTTTCCAAAACTGACTAAACTCAGATAATATTTCTCCCTTGGAACATTTTTTGTTCTTGTCAGAAAGGGAGTTATATGGCTAATCCAGTGGGTTGCGGAGGATGCACATGGATGGTGAAGGTTTAAATGATGTGCATTGAAAATTATGTGACTTTTGCGTTAAATAACTTTTTAGTAGCACCAAAAAGTATAGCTCTTAGAGGATAGATTTAAGCCAGCCTCCTAGCTCTAAAATGTATCTCTGTCCACTACCTTGCTATTTAGTGGAACAGCTATTGAGAGTGTGAGATCTTATGACTTTCTTTAAAAAAAAAAAAAAAATACAAATACAATAGCCTCTCCCCTCCCCCATCTGCAGTTTGTCTTTCTACAGTTTCAACTATGGTTTGAGAATATTAACTGGACAATTCCAGAAATGCACAATTATATAACAACAAAACTCTAAGTTTTAAATTGTGTATCATTCTGAGCAGCATGATGAAGTCTTACACTGCCCCAGTGTAAGACCAGCTTGCCCAGGATGTGAATTATCCCTCTGTCCAGCAGCTCCATGCTCTCTATACCACCTGCCCACTAGTCATTTAGTAGCTGTCTTGATGATGAGGTTGACTGTGGCAGTGTCAATAGGAACCCATTTTTCTTGTAAGATTTTCAGTGTAAAGATGCAACATTCTTGTAAGTTCAAATAAGCTAACAAATATTCCTCTAAGTTATTGTAACTTTTAAATAACTTAGTTATCCTTTAGCAGAACAACAGTTACAATGTAACTACTTTCAGTGTATTCACTTTTAATTATTTTTTATTTCATAATGGCTCCAAAATGCAAGAGTAGTGAGGTTGACAGTTTGGATATGCCAAAGATAAGCCTTAAAGGGCTTCCTTTAAATGAAAGGTCTAAGTTCTCGACTTAAGGAAATTTAAAAAAAAAATCATATGCTAAGGTTGCTAAGCTCTACAGTAAGACGGAATCTTCTATCTGTGAAGTTGTGAAGAAGAAAAAAGAAATTTGTAATTGTTTTGCTGCCCCACCTCACCTCACACTACAAAAGTTATGACCATAGCATGTGAGAAGTGCTTAGTTAAGATGGAAAAGGCTATAAATTTATGGGTGGAAGACATGAACAGAAATGGGTTCCTATTGACCTCAATTGGTTCAATAGTATGGGCTGTTGTAGGCATTCCCTGGGAGTCTTAGAATAGCTCCCATGTAGATAAGAGGGTCTACTGTATTCCTAAAGAACATATGTGAATATTCCTTTAGATTGTTTAACATGTCTGCCACAAGTAGATATTAAAAAGTCAAAAGAAAGGAGATTAGTGCTTAAAATATATATTTTCAATAATACTAGAATGAAAACCTATAGTTCTCATCTGAAATCAAGATCATTAGAATTACTAAAGTGATTTTTGAGATCATGTGGATTACAGTAGTATTCAGGCTACAGGGGAAATTTAAGTTTGGATTAAAGCCAGAGCAATATGTGGAATAGCAGAGTGAAGATGGTGCATTTCATTTCCTTAGGATTTGGAATAGTACTAAATGAATGTTACATATCAAGTATATATATATTTTAATCCCAATGCCAGTGGAGAAGCTATTATTATAAATTGCATATGTTGCATGATTTTAAAATATTGTGCCTTTTTCTTGTAAGATTTTCTGTGTAAAGATGCAACATTCTTGTAAGTTAAAATAAGCTAACAAATATTCCTCTGAGTTATTGTAACTTTTAAATAACTTAGTTATCCTTTAGCAGAACAAGTTACAATGTAACTTTTACTTTCAGTGTATTCAAATTTGAACTAGTAAATTTGTAAGTGTTTATTATGAAATTAATATTCATTGATTCAACTAAAATGTTTATTGAATGTCTATTAAGTACAAAATCCTGTGTTTTCTAAAATAATTTTATATAATCTCTCATGTGGGCAAGGAATTGCCTCATCAAATCCATTATATATGAAAAGAATCTTAAGTTCACTTTCCTATTTGTTTTTGGAATACATGCTTTGATAAATACTAAAATGCTGACATTGAGAGGGGGAAAAAACCTAACTCTCTGAAATCACCTAGTCTTTGTTTGAATGATCAGAGTAGGATTATGTCCTGTTTATGTTACTGGATTTACAGTCCACCCTTCCATCTGGATTCTTCTAAGGTCTACAAATCCTATCCATCTGGCGACACAGTTTCCTTAAACTCCAGGTTCTCTCTAATATTCAGATATCTTGCTCCATTCATTCAAAGGAACATATGAAAACTGGAAGACACTGAAGTATGTCAGAAAAGGGCCACCCCTCTTAACCAAGGAAAGAAACTTTATCCATAGGAATACAGCAATATATAGCAGCAAACTTGGGGACATCAACATGAAACTTTGTAGTTAAGCTTACTTAAAGAATTTATTTTTAATATTATTTTTAATTTTTGATATTATAATATTAAGGAAATTATTTCAGTCAATGGAAACAGTTATCATGATAGAATTGTTGTTACTCTGTAGTTTCTGAAATATTAGGGTTGAATAAAAGACACGTTCAGGAGAAAGAATAGAGAGTAGGTAATTCTTAAAGGCTATTGCTCTTTCTATATGCAAAAAATTATTCCTCTGTATCATGTATCCGATTTTGAGCAAAAACTCTGCGAATCCACAGGGATAGCACCAGGCATGATTGATTCAAAGGCTGCCACTAACACTGGGCAGTGTTCCTGGGTTTTCCGGAATATCTGGGCATAGTTTTGCTATGCTCCTGGAAGTGGGAGAGTCAGAGGCAATGGCTAGTACGGAGAAAGAAATAGACCCAGCTCATAGCTCCTAGTACGGAATGTTTTCTTATGGCATAAGGCATTATAAAAAGTAGCTCCTATGCATACTTATTAAAGATGCCTACCAAAGTGAATTAACTTGGCCATTTCATTCATTGATTTTTAAATAAAAGATAGTATCAAGGCTTGGGAATATGGTTTTAGAAAAGAGATTTAACTTTTCCAAGCACAAAGGCTTGCATGAGGTCACAGAAGCCACAAAAACAAACTCTGAATCCTGAAAATGGATTTAAAAATAAATCAGATAACTCAAAAGAGCCTTTGGGGAAAGTACATATAATTTCTCCTTCTGCAGCATCCAAGTTATGAGTCTGTTAGGGCCACAATATCTTTCATTTGATCAGCCACAGTTTGAGAGCACGGAACTAGAATGGAGTAGACAAAAAGAAATAATTATCCACGCATCTATTTACAGCACTGTTCCTTTGCGGAGGGAATAGCACCCTTTGTGTGTGTGTGAGTGTGTGTGTGTGTTCCACACTTAACCTTCTTTTGGCCTTGGAATTATCTGGCTTGTTTTCCTCTGTAGTCAGGTTCTGAAATATCAAACACAGCTGTAGACAAAGGAAGAGGTTGGTCAAAAAGCCCACCCAGAGATTCCATAATAAATAGAAATGAAAGTAACATACATAGAATCAAGTAAAGTTTGCTTTGGTACTATAGAATTCCATGAGTCATTTGCATGGGGAACCAGAAGAAAACAATGAAATAAAACAAAAAAACAAACTGGTTAAAGGGCACTCTTTGGAGTCAAGTGAGGAAGCCAAGCATCATAAATTTCCCAGTGGCTGGGCAGAAGGTAAGAGATTGAGGAACACTGCTAAAGAATGTTGCAGGGATTTTCATTTCCAAAAAACTCATGCACCTGTTGATGTATTTTCCAGGCCCTTGGATGATAGCAATTTATGAGGCTATTAGTACTGAGTCCAAGATTTATCAGATATGCTGTTTGTCTTATAGCCAATATAACCTCACAAAATTTGGGTTGCACTGGGTTAAAATGGAGCGTTCTGCTCTTGGAGTTATTCAGAGCATTTAAATCGGTTAATCCTACAAGAACGGTGCATTTAGCCTGCCTATTAGAGGGAGTCTTTAGGGATTCCTACCAGTTGCAGAGCCAGGCTGGAGGGGGCGGTCCATTGCTGGGTGAGGTAAAACAGAGGCAGCAGGGGAAGAGTGAGTCCTGGAGACAAGACGGTGTTTCTCTAATCCATCCATGCCAACCGCAGCCAGCGGCGCTTGGCGCACAGAGAGCGCACGTGTGTGCGGGGGTTCCAGGAAGGGCTGTTGCCAAGAAAAGAGCACAGTAGAAAGAAATGTGAGACAAGATTTGAGGGAGACACTGAGCGACATGTCAACAAATTAAGTTCATCAGGTCAGAGACATAATAAACGGTGTGAAGGAAAAAGAAAAAAAAAAATAGAGAAAGGGAGAGAAAAAACAAGATCCAGTCAATAAATCCATTCAACAGATGTTTTCACACTGACGGCCAGGGCCTGTCTGCCTGGCTAAGGAGGAGGTGATGGCAGGAGGCCTGTCAGTTTGAACTGATTGAAAGAAACAAACCTTTAACCTCAAGAGTAACGTCGACTTCGACTCATTTCCTACTTAGATACCAACGTTTTGAATACAGCCCCAGAACTGCCACACAACGTGGGAGAACAATTCAACGCTTTCAAACTGCCAGTGAGGGCTAATTCTGAAAATTCTCTCCTGAATTTGTTTCAGTGAATATTGTTTATGAATTCTATGGATGTCTCTAAAAATGACCAATTACACGATTGTATTTTGACACCTTTCAGTCTTCATATACTGGTATAGAAAAAAATGAGTATTTCATAGTTTGTATGGTATAATTTCAACACTGTAAAATTATTTGGTTTTAAAATATAGTATTAAGTATATCCTCAGTGATTTAACACTGTTATTATATTCTTCATCCTTCCCAACTTACTGAATCAGTGAATCACAGTTTGGAAGTTTATGGAAGATTCACTTAGTCTCTTCCTCTGTCTCCAAGAAAAGATACTCTCAAACACAGATAGGCAGCTTATTTAATCATCAATGCTACACAGCTACCTTTGTGCAAAAAAAAGTATATATTTTAAAATATATATTTTAAATATATATTGTTTCATAATTTTATTTAATATTTATTTATTAATAAAAATATTTATCAAAATATATATACTACACTGTGAATATTTTCTCTTCAACCTAAGAGAATTCATAAGCTTTATGCTGTTTTTATTTGTCTTTCCTAACGAATATGAAGAATAGCTGAACAGTGGTAAAAAAAAACATGATAATCTCTTGCAATGTATAAACTGTTGCTCCAAAGGTTGCCAGAGTATTTTTAAACAAGTCTAATTCTTGTAATTTTATAAATGTGTGTGCTCTTCTGCTTCTGCTTCCTACCTGACTAGCATTTGTTCTTTTAAGACTTGAGGCAGACATTACTTCTCCTTAGTTAAGGCCTTGCCTTAACCTTCCTGCTAGACTAGGTGCTCCCCTTCTACCCAACATGTGCCATCACAGGTCATACTCATCCTGTATTTCCACCCAAGGCTTGCTACATGCTAGGTGTACAAATTACACTTGCTGAGAAACTTACTGAGAAAGCTAACAAATCTGTATACAATACAACTGTACTCATTGCATATCACATGGTTTTATGTAATTGTAGCTTTCTCTGTACATGATATGAGTTAATGCTGCATATAAACCTATAAATTGGGATTATAAATATAGATTTAATTACAGACCATAAGCAGAGATTTCTGAATTTAGAAAAAAGTAAGAATGATTTAAAATTAACTTTAAAATAGGCAATAGTTAATGTATATGTTGTTACTTCTGTTTTGCTCTACAGAATAATCAAACCATCAATCAATTGGAAGGTATATGTCACATACCGAGGCTTTGGGCATTTGCTTCGATGATTGGGATGGATTGGTCAGGGACCTATTCTAGCTACAATGGTTTATACAGTTTTACAAGAGTCTAACTCTCCTGTTTTCTTGAGTGCCTTGTGTTCAATGTCCTGAGGACACAGCAGTAAGATTAATATAGTCCTTCCTCATATGGAACTTACTGTTACAGGGAATACAAATATATAATTATGATTTGGAGGGTTCTGTTGGGAAAAGGAAGCTTTTCCATATATGATCTATAATTTCTGGGTGCATGTTTATCTGATTTTTTGTAATATCCATCTCCTCCCTTTCTTTCTACTGTAATTTCTTCAACTCCGGTGTAAGACATGGCAAAAGATTCCTAACTGATTACCCAACTTCTAATACCAAACAGTCCTATTCCTTCCTGCAAGAATTCTCTTCCTGAAGCCCTGCAGTAAGCAAGACATTAACACAAAAAGACTCTGAAGGTCAATCCAAATTTGAAGAACCTCTACAGTCTGTCATTTGTACTCTCCTTTACCTGAGGCTAACCTACATTTTAAGCCTTAGATCATTTATTCCTTTTCTAAGTTCTAGCCAAATACTGTCCACTGAACATCATTCCGAGGAATATCATTCCGAGGGCTGCAGTATGACTTTCATGGGCCCTGTGCAATTTTAT
Organism: Macaca thibetana thibetana; assembly: GCF_024542745.1. Classification (NCBI taxonomy): domain Eukaryota; kingdom Metazoa; phylum Chordata; class Mammalia; order Primates; family Cercopithecidae; genus Macaca; species Macaca thibetana. The sequence continues at coordinate 89,300,302 of NC_065580.1, read as the reverse complement.
CATTGTGGACTCCAAAAAACAGTATTGAAAACTACACTTTAAGCCTGCATTGGCATACATTGGATTCATTATCATATATTCATATTATTAGATTCATTTTTTTTCTGACTAAGAAATTAAAATGTAAAATGTGTCGTGGGTCCTAACAGTATATCATAGGCTCTGGGCACTGTGTTTGCTGTGTCTCACGGATATATTGACCATGATCATTCATGCTTCTTCCAAGCCATCCTTTCTAGATCACCCCTCTATGTGTGGCTATGAAGCTCCACATTCAGCTCTACACACACCTTCTAAGGTCCACTTAAAATTTCACAGTCTCTTTTGAACACTCACATTAATTGTGCTTTCCCCTTCTGTTACATTCCCATCACATTTTGTTTTTCCCTCTCCTTTTCCTGCCATAGTCTTTTATATATTAGAGTTATTGCATGCAGTAACTATTTCTTGGGCTCACACTCCATGCTGGACACGTTGCTAGTGTGCAGAACTTTTTTATGCTTATTCTCTAGTGAGGAGACAGATACTAAATACAGACATGCATCCCATAACAATATTTTGGTCAAGGATAGACCGCATATATGACACTGGGCCCAGAAGATTATAATGGAGCGCAAAAATCCCTTTCACCTACTGACGTATTAGCCTTCCTAATGTCGAAAGCACAATTACTTTCGTTTTAATAATTTAGTGTAGCCTAAGTGTACAGTGTTTATGAAGTCTACAGTACCATGCAATAATGTCCTACGCCTTCATGTTCACTCATCAGCCACTCACTGACTCACCCAGAGCAACTTCCAGTCATGCAAGCTCTACTCAGGGCAAGTGCCTTATCCATGTATATTATGTTTTACCTTTTATAATCAACTGTATTTTTATTGTACCTTTTCTACGTTTATATACACAAATTGCCTACAATATTCAGTATAGTAACATGCTGTACAGGTTTGTAGGCTAGGAAAAGTAAGCTATTACATATGGCCTAGGTGCATAATAGGCTATACCATCTAGGTTTGTGTAGGTATACTCTATGATGTTCGTACAACAAGGTAATTAATTCAGGATGATATGAAAAACTTAAAAAAAAAAACCTGATGAAGAGGTTCAGGGAAATTTTGTTTAAGAAAGCGATATTTAATTTTAAATATGAAGGACAAATTGGAATTAACCAGGTGACAAATGCAAGGAGAAGCTCTAAATACATTTTGCATGTGTGTGTGCGTGCACATTTGTGTGTGTGTAAAATGATCTGTCCTTGTATAATGTTCAAAGTTCGTTGAACCAGAAACTGGATATAACTCATCTTTTAACTTATTTTCTGCTGCATTTTATGTATTTTCTCACACTTTCTAGAAGATATACTATTTTATTTGTGCATTAAGAAAATGCAATAGATATTTGGAAATTAAAGGCCATGTTTGTTTTTTTTTTTTTATCACAAGGCCATGTTTAAATGACTGGGGTTACTAAATATTTTTTCTCTTAATGAGTAGTTTGATACTGTAAGGACTCCATTTAAATAACACCACCTACTACCTTTCTTTTTTTTTTTTTTTTTAAAGTAAATATTTATTGCTTTACTTGACCTCCACTGAAACCCTGTAATATAAAACAGTTTGCTAATTCAAAAGCATTATGTAAATGTTACATGATAGTATAACATTTCGCAATTCAGTAAGCAGCATCCTACCTGTCCAGTGTCTACCAGAAGGAATATGGCAATATAAGTAAGAAATAACTACTTGTTCAATATTAATTTGTTCGTTACTTGTAAATGTTCATCCAATAGCTATTGCTCAATCAAAAGGCAACAGTCCTTGTCCTGCATTGTACAGACAGCAAAGTAGATTTAGGATGTTGTGGGTTGACACCCAAAATTTAGGCACTTGCACCTTAACTGCAGTTAGTAAGTTCCATGAAGAGATGACCTTTGGCTGCTATATATTCCCATGCATATCTTTTCCATGCAGTGTTTCACACATAGTGGGCTTTAATAATATGTATTATTCAATTTAAAATGAATGCATAATAAGGAGATATATATAATCATTCTTAAGATCGTATTATAAGGAGAGGATAAAACAAGAAAACATATTATAAGCAATCACAACACAAAATAATCAAGAAATGGCTGAGAAAAAAATATGACAAATAGAGTCCAGACAAAATGATCACCAAAGGACAAAATCCTAAAATTCTTTTGTGTTGGAGCCAAGAGATAATGTGAGGAAAATTCCAGTGATTTGAGGATTATTTTTCCTTTATGTCATTTCCAAGTTTTCTGCATATTACCTATATTAAAACTGTAATTAAGAAAAAATGGTAAATGTTATTTAAACAGTCAAATCTTCCAAACACTTTATTAGGACAGATTCATAATTATTGGAACTATGAACAGAGATGGGCCAAACATTTTTGAACTTTCTTTCAAAAATTGTACTAGAGAAGAAAGAAGTTTATTCACTTTCAAAGAGTTGATTGCAATTATACACTTTTACAAATGAAATGTGGCTTTCACTGTCTAAGAAGAGTTATAACAATCCAGTAAACCACATATTATTATACCGCATGTTAATCACTGAGTTATCATTAAATGCCAGGTCACTTTTATTTTAGGATAGATATCCAGCCTCGTTAACAAAAGCATCCTTCTTGAGCTTGAAAGCTGAAATTACATTTTTCTGTTGTCTCTGGAATGGATTGAAATGTTTCACTAAACCAGTTTTTTTACCATTAGTAGTTATAATGAGAGATAATTTTATTCATGTTTATACTTCTAAGTAAGTATGAAAGAGCATGTGTCTCTCTTACAGTGCCGAAAAATTAAAACGTCGAACAGGTCAGAATCTACTGTTAATAAAAATTAGAGGAATATCCAAGGTAACACTTTACTTATTGAGCACCATTAGAAAATGTGTTATCCCCTCCTTAAATGAATAGTTAATATGCTCCCCACAAAAGCATTTTTTATTAACATTTATTTTACATATTCTTTATTGAGTCTATTTTTTATGCAGTAAAAGTCTTTCTTTTCCAGCTGATTCAACTGGGGACTTGGTTTTGATGGCTTATTTTGCCAGATTGTCATTCCGGAAAATACTCTCAGCTAACTGAGATGTGTAAGACAACTTTTCATTATATGATGTGGTCTAAGGCCACTGTGCCCAAACATCTGTCCACTCCCACTGATAAAATTCATGTAATTACTTTGACAGAAGAGTTGTTTTGCACCTATTTTGTAAATTCCTCAATATTACCTAGTAAAACATCAATACCTTTGTGGCCCCACCATTCTAAGTGGTAGCGCATAGGCATTGCTATCATTTGAAAGTGGGTAGGGATAGTTCTAGAAGGTCTTTGTATGACAAGCACAATGTTCTGGCTTAGAATGAAGTATTTTCTTGGGGGTGGCCTGCTAATGGAGACTATGAGGTGCTAAAGTCCCTGGGTTAAGGAAACCACATGGTTCCATGTTTTGTAATAACAGTAATTTCTTTGTTCTGTTTTGTTTTGCTTTCTTATTGCTATCGCACAGGGACCAAATGCATAGCTTCTGGGTTTTCACTTTGCTCTGGATGATCACATTTGCTTCCTGACCTGTGGGTGGTTACTCATGGTCTATAATCAATATCATCATGCAACTTTAGCAAGAGCAAATAACAGAAATCATAAATCATAATGCATACTCTGAAAATACAGAGCAAGAGACACTCATAGACTACTTTGAGGAGAGTAAATTGTTTTAACACTTTAAAGAACAATTCACAACATTTTGTACAAATAGTTTGTATTGACTGTAAACTCTAGCAAATATGGTGAGTGAAAAAACAAGCAAAAGAATATATGAAAAAATTTTATTTCCAAAATTTGCAAATTAATATCACATATTAAGTATGTTAATGAATTAATAAAAAGTAAAGACATACATGAAAAAATAAACAGCAAATTCAGAAGAGAAGGAATGGGAGCGACAATGGGAGAGAGATACATAGGAAACTTGAATTGTACCTGTAGTGTTCTATTTCTTAAGCTGGATGTTATGAGTGTTCATTGTTGTAATATCTATACCTGTTAATTGTTTAATAATTTTTCAAAAATAGAATTAATGCTTATGGCATGTTTGTCATATATAAAACACCAATATTATTATAATAACTAACGTTCCACATACAGATACCTTTATTGTAAACATTACATTTTTGTAGAAGAAGAAGAAATTAAGAGAGAAAAAGTAAATATAAATGAAAAAAGAAAACAAAAATAGGCTGGGCACAGCGGCTCACACTAAAATCGCAGCACTTTGGGAGGCCAAGGCAGAGAAACTCTTGAGCCCAGGAGTTCAAGACCAGACTGGGCAACATAGGGAGATCCTATCTCTATAAAAAATTAACACAAAAATTAGTTGGCATGGTGTCACATGCCTGTAGTCCCAGGAGGCTGAGGAGGGAGGATCACTTGAGTACAGCAGGTTGAGGCTGCAGTGAGCCATGATCAGGCCACTGGACTGCAGCCTGAGTGACAGAGTGAAACTCTGTCTCAGAAAAAGAAGAAAAAAAAGAGCATAAAAATACGTTTGGTAACACATTTTTTTTTACTAAGGTAAAGTATGTGAATTTACTTTTACATCATATATTCATAAGATATACATTAATCTGTACCAACTATGAAATAATTTCACTAATAGATAAATGAACACAGTAATATGTATAATTAAGTATATTTTGTCTTTAAAATTTCAACATATTATCTTTTTAAATTCACTCAGTAAGAAAACCATGGGGCGGAGCAAGATGGCCGAATAGGAGCAGCTCCAGTCTCCAACTCCCAGCGCGAGCGACACAGAAGACCGGTGATTTCTGCATTTTCAACTGAGGTACTGGGTTCATCTCACTGGGGAGTGCCGGACGATCGGTGCTGGTCAGCTGCTGCAGCCCGACCAGCGAGAGCTGAAGCAGGGCGAGGCATCGCCTCACCTGGGAAGCGCAAGGGGGAAGGGAGTCCCTTTTCCTAGCCAGGGGAACTGAGACACACAACACCTGGAAAATCGGGTAACTCCTACCCCAATACTGCGCTTTAAGCAAACAGGCACACCTGGAGATCATATCCCACACCTGGCCGGGAGGGTCCCACACCCACGGAGCCTCCCTCATTGCTAGCGCAGCAGTCTGTGATCTACCGGCAAGGCAGCAGCGAGGCTGGGGGAGGGGCGCCCGCCATTGCTGAGGCTTAAGTAGGTAAACAAAGCCGCTGGGAAGCTCGAACTGGGTGGAGCTCACAGCAGCTCAAGGAAACCTGCCTGTCTCTGTAGACTCCACCTCTGGAGACAGGGCACAGTAAACTAAACAAACGCAGCAGACATCTGCAGACGCAAACGACTCTGTCTGACAGCTTTGAAGAGAGCAGTGAATCTCCCAACACGGAGGTTGAGATCTGAGAAGGGACAGACTCCCTGCTCAAGTGGGTCACTGACCCCTGAGTAGCCTAACTGGGAGACATCCCCCACTAGGGGCAGTCTGACACCCCACACCTCACAGGGAGGAGTACACCCCTGAGAGGAAGCTTCCAAAGCAAGAATCAGACAGGTACACTCACTGTTCAGAAATATTCTATCTTCTGCAGCCTCTGCTGCTGATACCCAGGCAAACAGGGTCTGGAGTGGACCTCAAGCAATCTCCAACAGACCTACAGCTGAGGGTCCTGACTGTTAGAAGGAAAACTATCAAACAGGAAGGACACCTACACCAAAACCCCATCAGTACACCACCATCATCAAAGACCAGAGGCAGATAAAACCACAAAGATGGGGAAAAAGCAGGGCAGAAAAGCTGGAAATTCAAAAAATAAGAGCGCATCTCCCCCGGCAAAGGAGCGCAGCTCTTCGCCAGCAACGGATCAAAGCTGGACGGAGAATGACTTTGACGAGATGAGAGAAGAAGGCTTCAGTCCATCAAATTTCTCAGAGCTAAAGGAGGAATTACGTACCCAGCGCAAAGAAACTAAAAATCTTGAAAAAAAAAAGTGGAAGAATTGATGGCTAGAGTAATTAATGCAGAGAAGGTCCTAAACGAAATGAAAGAGATGAAAACCATGACACGAGAAATACGTGACAAATGCACAAGCTTCAGTAACCAACTCGATCAACTGGAAGAAAGAGTATCAGCGATTGAGGATCAAATGAATGAAATGAAGCGAGAAGAGAAACCAAAAGAAAAAAGAAGAAAAAGAAATGAACAAAGCCTGCAAGAAGTATGGGATTATGTAAAAAGACCAAATCTACGTCTGATTGGGGTGCCTGAAAGTGAGGGGGAAAATGGAACCAAGTTGGAAAACACTCTTCAGGATATCATCCAGGAAAACTTCCCCAACCTAGTAGGGCAGGCCAACATTCAAATCCAGGAAATACAGAGAACGCCACAAAGATACTCCTCGAGAAGAGCAACTCCAAGACACATAATTGCCAGATTCACCAAAGTTGAAATGAAGGAAAAAATCTTAAGGGCAGCCAGAGAGAAAGGTCGGGTTACCCACAAAGGGAAGCCCATCAGACTAACAGCAGATCTCTCAGCAGAAACTCTACAAGCCAGAAGAGAGTGGGGGCCAATATTCAACGTTCTTAAAGAAAAGAATTTTAAACCCAGAATTTCATATCCAGCCAAACTAAGTTTCATAAGTGAAGGAGAAATAAAATCCTTTACAGATAAGCAAATGCTTAGAGATTTTGTCACCACTAGGCCTGCCTTACAAGAGACCCTGAAGGAAGCACTCAACATGGAAAGGAACAACCGGTACCAGCCATTGCAAAAACATGCCAAAATGTAAAGACCATTGAGGCTAGGAAGAAACTGCATCAACTAACGAGCAAAATAACCAGTTAATATCATAATGGCAGGATCAAGTTCACACATAACATTATTAACCTTAAATGTAAATGGACTAAATGCTCCAATTAAAAGACACAGACTGGCAAACTGGATAAAGAGTCAAGACCCATCAGTCTGCTGTATTCAGGAGACCCATCTCACACGCAGAGACATACATAGGCTCAAAATAAAGGGATGGAGGAAGATTTACCAAGCAAATGGAGAACAAAAAAAAAAGGGCAGGGGTTGCAATACTAGTCTCTGATAAAACAGACTTTAAACTATTAAAGATCAAAAGAGACAAAGAAGGCCATTACATAATGGTAAAGGGATCAATTCAACAGGAAGAGCTAACTATCCTAAATATATATGCACCCAATACAGGAGCACCCAGATTCATAAAGCAAGTCCTTAGAGACTTACAAAGAGACTTAGACTCCCATACAATAATAATGGGAGACTTCAACACTCCACTGTCAACATTAGACACATCAACGAGACAGAAAGTTAACAAGGATATCCAGGAATTGAACTCATCTCTGCAGCAAGCAGACCTAATAGACATCTATAGAACTCTCCACCCCAAATCAACAGAATATACATTCTTCTCAGCACCACATCATACTTACTCCAAAATTGACCACGTAATTGGAAGTAAAGCACTCCTCAGCAAATGTACAAGAACAGAAATTATAACAAACTGTCTCTCAGACCACAGTGCAATCAAACTAGAACTCAGGACTAAGAAACTCAATCAAAACCGCTCAACTACATGGAAACTGAACAACCTGCTCCTGAATGACTACTGGGTACATAACGAAATGAAGGCAGAAATAAAGATGTTCTTTGAAACCAATGAGAACAAAGATACAACATACCAGAATCTCTGGGACACATTTAAAGCAGTGTGTAGAGGGAAATTTATAGCACTAAATGCCCACAAGAGAAAGCAGGAAAGATCAAAAATTGACACTCTAACATCGCAATTAAAAGAACTAGAGAAGCAAGAGCAAACACATTCGAAAGCTAGCAGAAGGCAAGAAATAACTAAGATCAGAGCAGAGCTGAAGGAGATAGAGACACAAAAAACCCTCCAAAAAATCAATGAATCCAGGAGTTGGTTTTTTGAAAAGATCAACAAAATTGACAGCCCACTAGCCAGACTAATAAAGAAGAAAAGAGAGAAGAATCAAATCGACGCAATTAAAAATGATAAAGGGGATATCACCACACCGACCCCACAGAAATACAAACTACCATCAGAGAATACTATAAACACCTCTACGCAAATAAACTGGAAAATCTAGAAGAAATGGATAATTTCCTGGACACTTACACTCTTCCAAGACTAAACCAGGAAGAAGTTGAATCCCTGAATAGACCAATAGCAGGCTCTGAAATTGAGGCAACAATTAATAGCCTACCAACCAAAAAAAGTCCAGGACCAGATGGATTCACAGCTGAATTCTACCAGAGGTACAAGGAGGAGTTGGTACCATTCCTTCTGAAACTATTCCAATCAATAGAAAAAGAGGGAATCCTCCCTAACTCATTTTATGAGGCCAACATCATCCTGATACCAAAGCCTGGCAGAGACACAACAAAAAAAGAGAATTTGAGACCAATATCCCTGATGAACATCGATGCAAAAATCCTCAATAAAATACTGGCAAACCGGATTCAGCAACACATCAAAAAGCTTATCCACCATGATCAAGTGGGCTTCATCCCTGGGATGCAAGGCTGGTTCAACATTCGCAAATCAATAAACATAATCCAGCATATAAACAGAACCAAAGACAAGAACCACATGATTATCTCAATTGATGCAGAAAAGGCTTTTGACAAAATTCAACAGCCCTTCATGCTAAAAACGCTCAATAAATTTGGTATTGATGGAACGTACCTCAAAATAATAAGAGCTATTTATGACAAACCCACAGCCAATATCATACTGAATGGGCAAAAACTGGAAAAATTCCCTTTGAAAACTGGCACAAGACAGGGATGCCCTCTCTCACCACTCCTATTCAATATAGTGTTGGAAGTTCTGGCTAGGGCAATCAGGCAAGAGAAAGAAATCAAGGGTATTCAGTTAGGAAAAGAAGAAGTCAAATTGTCCCTGTTTGCAGATGACATGATTGTATATTTAGAAAACCCCATTGTCTCAGCCCAAAATCTCCTTAAGCTGATAAGCAACTTCAGCAAAGTCTCAGGATACAAAATTAATGTGCAAAAATCACAAGCATTCTTATACACCAGTAACAGACAAACAGAGAGCCAAATCAGGAATGAACTTCCATTCACAATTGCTTCAAAGAGAATCAAATACCTAGGAATCCAACTTACAAGGGATGTAAAGGACCTCTTCAAGGAGAACTACAAACCACTGCTCAGGGAAATAAAAGAGGACACAAACAAATGGAAGAACATACCATGCTCATGGATAGGAAGAATCAATATCGTGAAAATGGCCATACTGCCCAAGGTAATTTATAGATTCAATGCCATCCCCATCAAGCTACCAATGAGTTTCTTCACAGAATTGGAAAAAACTGCTTTAAAGTTCATATGGAACCAAAAAAGAGCCCGCATCTCCAAGACAATCCTAAGTCAAAAGAACAAAGCTGGAGGCATCACGCTACCTGACTTCAAACTATACTACAAGGCTACAGTAACCAAAACAGCATGGTACTGGTACCAAAACAGAGATACAGACCAATGGAACAGAACAGAGTCCTCAGAAATAATACCACACATCTACAGCCATTTGATCTTTGACAAACCTGAGAGAAACAAGAAATGGGGAAAGGATTCCCTATTTAATAAATGGTGCTGGGAAAATTGGCTAGCCATAAGTAGAAAGCTGAAACTGGATCCTTTCCTTACTCCTTATACGAAAATTAATTCAAGATGGATTAGAGACTTAAATGTTAGACCTAATACCATAAAAATCCTAGAGGAAAACCTAGGTAGTACCATTCAGGACATAGGCATGGGCAAAGACTTCATGTCTAAAACACCAAAAGCAACGGCAGCAAAAGCCAAAATTGACAAATGGGATCTCATTAAACTAAAGAGCTTCTGCACAGCAAAAGAAACTACCATCAGAGTGAACAGGCAACCTACAGAATGGGAGAAAATTTTTGCAATCTACTCATCTGACAAAGGGCTAATATCCAGAACCTACAAGGAACTCAAACAAATTTACAAGAAAAAAACAAACAACCCCATCAAAAAGTGGGCAAAGGATATGAACAGACATTTCTCAAAAGAAGACATTCATACAGCCAACAGACACATGAAAAAATGCTCATCATCACTGGCCGTCAGAGAAATGCAAATCAAAACCACAATGAGATACCATCTCACACCAGTTAGAATGGCGATCATTAAAAAGTCAGGAAACAACAGGTGCTGGAGAGGATGTGGAGAAATAGGAACACTTTTACACGGTTGGTGGGATTGTAAACTAGTTCAACCATTATGGAAAACAGTATGGCGATTCCTCAAGGATCTAGAACTAGATGTACCATGTGACCCAGCCATCCCATTACTGGGTATATACCCAAAGGATTATAAATTATGCTGCTATAAAGACACATGCACACGTATGTTTATTGCAGCACTATTCACAATAGCAAAGACTTGGAATCAACCCAAATGTCCATCAGTGACAGATTGGATTAAGAAAATGTGGCACATATACACCATGGAATACTATGCAGCCATAAAAAAAAGGATGAGTTTGAGTCCTTTGTAGGGACATGGATGCAGCTGGAAACCATCATTCTTAGCAAACTATCACAAGAACAGAAAACCAAACACCGCATGTTCTCACTCATAGGTGGGAACTGAACAATGAGATCACTCGGACTCAGGAAGGGGAACATCACACACCGGGGCCTATCATGGGGAGGGGGGAGGGGGGAGGGATTGCATTGGGAGTTATACCTGATGTAAATGACGAGTTGATGGGTGCAGCACAGCAACATGGCACAAGTATACATATGTAACAAACCTGCACGTTATGCACATGTACCCTACAACTTAAAGTATAATAATAATAATAAATAAAAAAAAAAAAAAAAAAAAAAAAAAAGAAAACCATTAATGATACTACAGGGAATGAAAAATTAAGAAGATTATAAATTGGGAACTTAATATGATGATTTGAAATAAAAGAATAAATAAGTTAAAACATTATTAAAATTAAATGTAATTATAATTAAAATTAAATTAATTAATTAAAATGCAAACTTTAAGAAAATAATTCAATTCAATAGTATGAGCCAATCTCTTCAGGTGCAGAAGAAAATACCAGAGCTTCTCATATTTAATTTTTAAATTAAAATACAAGAAAGCCAATTAATTATACTAGTATTTGATATATGGATAGATACTAGCATTTCTACCCAATTCCTGCATCGAAGGTCACATATATAAACTCTATGAAGATATCCTAATATAGGAAGAAGAGTCTAATTTCAAAATTTACTATACTACACAGGTACAGTAATTAAAACAATGTGTTCCTTGCTTAAGGATAGATAGGTAGATCAATGGAATTGAATTGAGAATCCAGAAATAAACTCTTACACTTATGATGAATTGATTTTCAACAAAGGTGCCAAGACAATTCAATAGGGCAAAATATTTTTAAAATTCTTCCTCCACGAAGGACTTTGTAACAAATACAACAGGGACAACTGCGTAACCACCATGACATTTTTGAAAAGGTATACAGTAAAGCTCCATTCCTCATGCCATACACAAAAGTTAACTCCAAATGGATCACAGAACTAAATGTAAGATCTAAAACAAGAATATTCTCAGATGAAATAGAGGAGTACATTTTCTTGCATATAAGACCAAAGGCAAAAGTGACCAAAAAAATAGGTTACTTAAGCCAGGCGAGGTGGCTCACACCTGTAATCCCAACACTTTGGGATGCCAAGGTGGGTGGATCACCTGAGGTTAGGAGTTCGAGACCAGCCTGGCCAACATAGTGAAACCCCATCTCTACTAAAAATACAAACATTAGCTGGGCGTGGTGGTGTGAGCCTGTAATCCCAGCTACTAGGGAGGCTGAGGCAGGAGAATTGCTTGAACCCAGGAAGCAGAGGTTGCAATGAGCCGAGATCGCGGCATTGCACTCCAGTCTGGGCAATAAGACAAAACTCTGTCTCAAAAAAAAAAAAAAAAAAAAGAAAAGAAAAGAAAAGAAAAAAATAGGTTAATTAGGCTTCTTCGAGGTTAAAAAATGTTGTGCTTCAAAGGACACCGTAAAGTAAGTGGAAAGATAACCCACAAGTTAGAGAAAATATCTGCAAATCACATAGCTGATAAGAGACTTATATCCAGAATATGTAAAGAATCCTTATAACACAATAATCAATACTAAGAGGCAATCCAATTTAAAATGAGGCAAACAGATAAAGATAACAGGCAACCCGATTTAAAACTGGGTAAAAGTTCTGAACAGACATTTGTCTTAAAAAGAGAGGCATGTGAAAAGATGCTCACTTCATTAGCTATCAGGGATTTGTAAATCAAAACCCCAACAATTTATAACTTCACACCAATTAGAATGTTTATTATAAATAAAAGCTAAACAGCAAATGCTGTGGAAGATGCAGAGAAATTGGAACTTTCATATGCTGGTAGGGGTGTAAAATGATGCAGCCACTTTGGAAACAGTTTGTGCTTCCTCAAAGGGTTAAATATAAATTTACCATATGACTCAGCAATTTCAGTAATATGTATACACCTAAGAAAAATGAAAAAATACTTCCACATAAAAACTTGTACTTGAGTGTTCATAGCAGCACTATTCGTGAAAGCCCAAATACAGTCCAAATGTCCACCAACTGATAAATGGATAAAAAAGTATGCTATATCCATAAAATAGAATATTATCTAGACATAAGAAGGAATGAAACACTGATACATGCTACAACATGAATGAACCTTGAAAACATAAGAGAATAGTCACAAAAGACCGTATACAGGCCAGGTGCGGTGGCTCACAACTGTAATCCTAACACTTTGGGAGGCCGAGGCAGGTGGATTGCCTAACCTCAGGAGTTCGAGACCAGCCTGGGCAACACGGTGAAACCCCGTCTCTACTAAAATGCAAAAAACTTAGTTGAGCGTGGCGCCGTGCACCTGTAATCCAGTTAGTTGGGAGACAGAGGCAGGAGAATTGCTTGAACCTGGGAGGCGGAGATTGCAATGAACCAACATCACGCCATTGTACTCCAGCCTGCGCAACAGAGCGAGACTCCATCTCAAAAACAAAAAACAAACAAACAAAAAATACACACTATACAATTTGATTTACATAAAATATACAGAACACACAAATTTATGGAGGCAAAAAGTAGATTAGTGGTTGCCTAGAGTTGTAGGAGGATGAAGTTACCACTAATGGGTAGTTTCTTTTGGGGGGTGATGAAAATGTTCTAATATTGACTGTGGTGATGGCTGCACAACTCAGTGACTATATGAAAACCCACTGACTTGTACATAGAAATGAGTAAACCATATAGTGTATGTGAATATACTAATAAAGTTGTTAAAAACAACACTTTTAAAAATCATAGTAAAAAAGTTTCTATCCACTAACTCAAAATTAATTTTAAAATAACATTTATTTCATTTTTATCCCCTTTCTTAATTTCTATTGGTGTGCATGTTTTGTAACACATCAGATATTGATGTAGTGATACATTATATAGTTTGTAAATATATTTTTTATATTTGTACATCTGTACAATTGCATATGTGTGTGTGTTTATGCTAAAATAGTTTTATCGCTTGTAATTTTAAGAAATTGCCCCAGCACTTTGGGAGGCTGAGGCGAGTGGATCACTTGAAGTCAGGAGTTCGAGACCAGCCTGACCAACATGGTGAAATCCCTTCTCTACTAAAAATACAAAATTAGCCAGGCATGATGGCGCATGCCTGTAATCCCAGCTATTTGGGAGGCTGAGGCAGGAGAATCACTTGAACCTTGGAGGCAGAGGTTGCAGTGAGTTGAGATTGCGCCGTTGTATTCCAGCCTGGGCAACAAGAGCAAAATTCCGTCTCAGAAAAAAAAAATAATAAAATTGTAAATCAACTCATAGGAGGTGGAAGGTGAAGTGCTCAGTAAAAATTTGGTTAAGATAGAGGGTATCTTCAACAAACATGTGGGGATCTTTACTATCCCCCTGCCTCCTCCCTAGCTGTGGATAGCATTTCTGAATTCCAGTATGCAAGTGCGGTTCACAGTTCAGGGAAGTTGGATTAACAGGTGTATGCTCACCAGCAACAGAATGTGCTCACTATTTTCTACCAATCTTCCCTCTAGGGCCAAGTGGTGGCCCTTGTAACAGTGGTGAGCCTCTAAGGAGATGAAGTATTACCCCCAGGTACTCACTGGTCACTTCCAGTGAGGGTAGGTTACTCTCTTCTCAGGTTCTTCTCATTTTAAACAGGAGTCTTTACCTAGCACATTTTTCATGCCAGAGAACAAAATACCAAAATAAATGTACTAATGAGAGGTAAAATTTTGCAAATCAAATATTGTTGTTTTCAAATCATGAAGAATCCATAAACCATAATGTGACTTACAAGACAGGGCTATTGGTAGCTGAATGCTACAAAGCTTTCAGCTAAAGTATCACCAACAGAAGCAGAGGGAATTGGATTCAAGAGTAACCAGTGTTTGTATGCACACACAATGGGAGAGAGAGTGTGTGTTTAGTTAACCCATGATTCTGGATTGAGGTTTCGGGACTTGGTTTAGTGTTGGCATTGACCTATGTGAAGCTGCACCTATTTAACAACAGTTTCTCAACTGGGTAGAATGTTGGTAAAAGTTATTACCTATATACAGAATATTTAAATTGCTTCTGGTATCCTCAGACATAAAGGTTCCAGAAGAAAATAAATCACTAATTTGGTTGCACTATGCATTTATATATATGAAAACTAGTTGCTTTAGAAATGTTTAAAATTCAGCTGCCTTGAAGCATTCTTGGAAAATAACCACTTTCAATCAACAGGAATTTTTCTGCAGTACCAAATACAAAAGAAACTATATTTCAATTTTGAAATTAAATAAATAACAAGTCCACAATGAGTAATTTCTTTTGCAATGGAAAAGTAAAGAAAACAAATTATACTTTTGTTCCTTCATTTGTTTTTTAACTTCTATATTTTTACAATTGCCTGTAGAAAAAAATGTTCAAGAGAGCAGACTGAAATTATTTTAATTACATAACAGCCCAGAGAAAGATGAAATTATACAATGGCCTAGATTAGCATCCTTGTGTGGTTGGCAGCCAATGGACAGTACAGGATGAACAATAGAGCTCTGGTCTAGAAATAATAGCCTGAAGAGAAGGAGGGGAAAAAGAGGTTTCATTTGAATATGATGGATCTCTTGAGCATTTCCTTTATTCCTCCGTCTTGATAATTAAAGCCTAGATATAAAATATCATAACGAGAGAGATGACAAGTAATATAAATCATTTCTATTTAAGACACATGAATTGGATAGATTTATCTCGAATAGATATTCTCAGTCTAGGATCTGTGGAAGAATTCTAGTGCATATAAGACTCCTGAAATTGTGTGCAAAATTATACGAGAATGTGGATCTCTGAATTTTGCTGAAGATGTAGTCCATAGTTTTCATCAGAGGTCATTAATTTAAAAAATAATATTATGAAGCACAGCTTTAAGGAAAAAATGGAGTAAGTGACCATAATAAAATCTCACTAATTACAACTTTTAGGTTTCTCTGTTAATACACTAGATTTAACATCAATTATATGTCATGAATGGATTTTTTAAAACCTATGGGTTCAGACATATCACATGTTGGGTCAAGTAAGTAGGATCCCAATTCTTTCAGGATCCGACATTAATCTTTATACCCTCTCATTCCAAGAAAACATCTTACTAAACATAATATTAGGAGAATCACATTTTTCATCACTGGTGTCTAGACCCAATTGCTTGTATGCAAATTACCACGCACGTCAAACTCAAGCAAAGTTTGACTTTATCTCTATTTTACCCTTTCTCCCAAAGCATGCCTGGGTCAAAGGAAAGATATTCCAAATATCTTTTGTCATTGAACTATGAGCCAATTACTGATAGTTTATGTTAAAATGCTTGGCTAACAAAAAATTTTAAAAATAAAAATAAGACAGAGAGAGAATATTGTTTAACATATATTTATTTTGGTATTTAAACAGAAGTAACCGCTTTTAAAAAAAAAACCACTTTCCCCTTAGAATAGATAAGCGTTTGAGGAAGCACACAGCTCAACCCATAGCATGGAAGAACATGTCTTAAATAGAATGAAGCCTAGTCACTGTGGGTCAGAATTGAAAACTGTGGTTTTCTCCACAACCAAACCTTTAAACAGCAATACGCTGGTGTATTTGCTAAGATGAATGTAACATAATATCTAAAAATACTTTGGTTTTTGAAAAGAATGTCTCTTTTAAGTATTTCCTTGAACTTAAAAATAAATATCACAAAAGGCATTGATAACTTAAAACACTTTTGCAATTATTTCTTGGCTTTCATGGAACTCATTCTTTCATTCATATATCCATTATATTAAGAGCTTACTGGGTGTTAGGAACTATAGTAGAAATTAGAAGATACAATGGTAAACTCAACAGATCAAGTCACTCTTCTTCTGAGTTTACAATCTGGTGAGGGAGATAAATATTCATCCAGTTCCACACAAATCATTATAAAAGAGCAATGGAAGTAAGAGTTATGAAGAGTGGTACAGGGTCCTAAATTATGAGCAACCAAGAAAAGCTCCTCTGAGCCAAGAGATGAAGAATGAGAAGGATTTAGCTTGGCAAAGAGAGAAAGAAGAATGTTCCATGTAGATAGTATAGCATGTGGAAAGTCACTCTGGTGATAGGGCACCTGGTAAATGCCACAGACCAGGTGCAAGTCAGCATGGCTATTCGTAAGGGTGAATAGCCCTTATTCATAAGATTCCCCAAGACTGCTGGTTATGGAGATTCTGGGGAATGAATAGAAGGGTGGAGACCACGCAGCACTTGCACCTTATCTAAGGAGGCTGACTCTCAAACCTAAGAGCAATAGCAAGTCAACAAATAGTTTCAGATTCCAGGAGTTTGGGCCTGAGGATTGAATGTTTAACAGGGTTGATAAGAACAAATTTACATTAGAAATGATTATTCCAGCAGAAAAATGACATATATTTTGTGTAGAATAGGCAACTTAATCTTCACACACCTTCCTACGCAAATTAAATGATGTTATTTAAAAAGTGCACAGGATTCAGAAAACAAACAAACTCCTGGGTTTGTACTCCAGCTCTACCGTTTTACAAAGAAGTAAATAAGGAAAACTTTACTTGAACTCTCAGAGCACCTCTATAAAATAAAGAAATGACAATGTATCTCATAAGCATTTTTTCTTCCAGAATAAGTGGTTTATCTGCAAAAAGACTAACCTAATTAGCATTGTTATTTAAACATTCATAGTATCATATATTTCTCCACGTAGGATAAGGAAATTAATCATTAATATGCACATTTATGCACATGCTATTTTAATTTGTAAAGTATCATTGTTACCGATGATTTATTTTTTTAAAACTCAAATCGACTCTATTACCAAAATACATTATAACAGCTGTTATTGAGCCAATCTTCTGCCTTCTTTCTGATCTCCATGACTGATGCCACAGTCATCAGTTATGACTAGTCACAACTAGATATTGTTTAGTAGTCTTTACCTACTTCATTAACCACCTACTATGGTGCTTCTCAGCCTCCATGCTCATTTAGCTCCTTATCCAGAATCATGCACATGTTGATTTTTCTTACATATATTTTTATTATAATTTACTAAGATTTCTATAATAGTAAATCTTCTTGCATAAATGCCCTACATCCTTATGAGGATGACAAGACAAAACTTTCTAAATCTGTTGTGATGGCTCTCTCTTTTGAAAAATTCATTGTAATTGATAAATAAGAGTCGTATATATTTATGGTGTTAAACATGATGTTTGATCTATGTATACATTGTGGAATGGCTAAATCAAGCTAATTAACATATATATTGCCTCATATGCTTAATTGTTTTGTGTCTCTATTCTTATGTATCTTCTAACAATCGGTTTCTGAAATAGTCTCTGTATTTAGTCTCATGGGTCAATAATTTTTATGAACTCATCTGCAATGCTCATCACCAAACTATTATCCCAACAACACTGTTTAATAATTTGGTCTACAGCAACCAAAGGTAGGCAGATTCTGCTAAGTGGTCTCATTAGTTGTCATAAATTTTCACATCTGTCAACAGTCAAATTTTTCCTTATGACACTCATTTCTCACAATTATTTTTAGTGGTCGCTGCCCACAAAATAGACTCTTCCGTTCTGCTATACAACTTGCATTGCTTTTGCGTCAAGTTATGTTAACTTCAGTTACCTGATTTTAACTATGCTCATCAAATGGAACAAAGAACAAATGGATAATATAATATGATTAGACAAGGCTTAACAATTTGGTTTAAGACCTTGTCCGGTATTATTTGGTTTTAGTGCAACAGATTCAACTCTAAATAGAATCAATAGAAACAAAGTAAATCTCACTAAAATAGTTCCTGGCTTACATGAATAAACTCTTGCATATAAAAGTTGTTTCATCTCCTTAAAAAACGTAAAATAATATTATTATGCACATTTATGCACATGCTATTTTAATTTGTAAAGTATCAAAAATTGCTATTCAAAATTATACTCACGAGCCAAATAAGCAACATAAATAATATGTTAAAGTGGTTATATTCAATTATTGGAAAGTTTAACTTTATTTGATTTATAACATGTCAATGAACTTGCAATACCTAGTATTTACTGGCATTGCTTATCATCTGCTTGGTTCTTCAGCAGAGTCGTCATCATCATATTTGTTCACAACTTGAGTAAAGGCTAAAACAGTTCTCATCATTCTTAGATGTTAACTAAGCTTGTTATTGCTTATACCTGCAGATTTTAAATCATGCTTTTAGTAATTAGTAGCTATTTATAAATTGACACTGAAACAGGAATTATTGTAAACCTGCAGAATAAGTGACTATGACATTCCACAATAGCTCTATGCACTGCTATTTGCTTGTCATGCAATAGTCCCACTTGCTAGAGCCCATCCCTTCTCTAGAACATGGAGTTTGAAGTCTGGTTGGTAGAGAAGGTTGTTGCCACTGATGAAAGAGAAAAAACTGAAAGCTGTTAGTGAAAAAATTGGTCAACATCTTTAGGGACTTTAACTTAATCAGAAAACAATGAGAAGTCCCTGACATATATTAAGGAATGAAAAAATGTGATTATATTTAAATTTAAGGAGGACTTAAAGTACCCCCACTTCATTAAATTGGGATTCAAAGACTGACTATGGGCAAACCTGATGAGCCATGACCAGTGGGCCCAGGGGTTTACTACACATCCTTCATCCTGCCCACTGGCCCACTACATCCACTGGGCATTTGCATTGGTTGATATGAGTTTGATTTATCCTTGTTTGGTTGATTGTTTTCCTGAAGAAAATAAAAAAGAATTCTGGTGAGAAATGAGAGAAGAGATGGGAAAAACAGGGAATGGACAGCAGCGAACAAAGTGTATTCTCTCTTGAGCCTGGTGAATGGCTATTTGAGCTCCAAGAGAAAAGGCCTGCAGGAAGAAGTAGAAAGAACTATGTCGTATGAGATTTACAGCACAGGTGAAACAGTTTGGAAGACAGTGTTCCTCTCATTTGTGACAAAAAATGTCCTTGAGGGCTAAAAGGAATGAAGAGTCACTTTGCACTCTGAGGATTGTAAAGTTTGAGAACTGCGAAGCAGCAACCCCAAGTGTGGGCAGGGGAGGTGGGTGTGGCAGATCACTGCTGGTATGGGTGGCTGTCAACTGAGCACAGACTCATTCCTCAACATGTGCAAGACTCCCTCAAGGAAGACCCAGAAGTACCTAAGAGGCACTGATTATTATGTTAGGACTATTGTGATA
The DNA here is from genome assembly GCF_024542745.1 of Macaca thibetana thibetana. Taxonomy (NCBI): domain Eukaryota; kingdom Metazoa; phylum Chordata; class Mammalia; order Primates; family Cercopithecidae; genus Macaca; species Macaca thibetana. Next base: position 89,280,382 of record NC_065580.1, on the reverse strand, counting down.
CCAGGAGGTTAGTAATCAAAACTAATATTAACTTATTTGTAAACACTAATCAACCACTTGGGTTATTCAAATCCAGTAGTCAGACTACTAGAGACTTTGCATTAACTTAGTTGACAGTAGCCAGAACCAGAATTGCAGCAGTGGGTGGGAGAGAGGAAGGTGGACCCCGGAGACATTTAGAAGGTGGAATCAACATGATTTGTTGAATTGAGAAGATGTTCTCTCCACTTTGGGGCAATGAGGAGCCATGATGATGACAGTTAAGTTACTTAATTCCTTAAAGCCTCAGTTGCCCCATCTTTTGAATTTGTAAATTTTCAATAACAAGAGTATCTACTGCATAGAGACTGTTGTCAAAATTAAATGAGATGATCCACTTAAAATATTTAGGACAGTGTTAAGCATATTCTAGGCATCCAGACATACTGAGAATTATTACTACACCTGCAGAAGATATTCAGAAGATGAGTAAATCAAATTGCCAATTTTAGGAAGTACTATTTGTATGCAAATTTGAAATGCATGATATCTTTTGTGACTGTTAGTTTAAAATCTATATTTATTTATATGGGTAAATATACACATGTATATATATATATTCCCAATTGGCTAATCTTTATCACTGAATAGTAAAGCAACAAAATGTTCTGCATTAACTTTTTCTCTATTCATGTGCTCTTTTTTGTTATTTAAACTCCAGTGGCTTTCCTTGTTAGGGGCATAGCATGTACATTTTCACTTTGCTTAGCTCATCAAAGAGCATTTGATGTACTTCCAGCTCCTAGGTATGAATGCCAACCCTCTGTTAGATGAACAGATACTATTAACATAGACATTATCCCCACTATGCTGAATGTTAATGAGCTAATATTCTGAATATTTAACCTCCTTTGGGCTTTGATTATGCGTGAATATTTTTTTTTACCAGTATATGTATGTGTGTGTGTGTGTGTATGTATATATATATGTATGTATGTATGCATATATATGTGTTTGTGTACATATCTGTATATGTTTGCATGTGTGTATGAATGATGTAAGCATGTGAAAATAATCATTTTGAAGTAAAATTACGAGCTTGCATTTAAGACTTTGAATAATTAAACCAACATAAAAGTAACATAAGATGAAACATTAACAAATTGTGATCACAGGTAACCAAAATCCTTCTTCCCTGACTGATATGGTTTAGCTGTGTCCCTACCCAAATCTCACCTTGAAGTGTAGCTCTCATAATTCCCACGTGCCATGGGAGGGACCTGGGGAGAGGTAACTGAATCATGGGGATGGGTTTTTTCTATGCTGTTCTCATGATAGTGAATAAGTCTCCTGAGATCTGATGGTTTTACATAGGGCAGTTCCCTATGAGCACATGCTCTTTTGCCTGCTGCTAGGTAAGACGTGTCTTGCTCCTCTTTGCCTTCCACCATGATTGTGAGGCCTCTTCAGCCATGTGGAACTTTAAGTCCATTAAACCTCTTTTTCTTTATAAATTACCCAGTCTTGGGTATGTCCTTATCAGCAGCATGAGAACAAACTGATACGCTGACATTTCTCAGAAGACACCCCTGAGTGTAGGAGGACCCTGGCAGAACTCTGGCTTAAGTCTTGGGAGAGGGTGAAGCATAGAATCAGAGAGCAAGGCTGGGTGCTGTGGCTCATGTCTGTGATCTCAATGCTTTGGGAGGCCAAGGTGGAAGGATTGCTTGAGGCCAGGACAATAGAGGGCAAGAAAGGTACTTTATTATATGATAATCTCTAAAATTCCCCCATTTGATTCTAAACGTGTAAGAGAGAACAATGTGTCTGGTTTATTCACAGTCAATTCCCCAAGCACAAATACAAACATATTATAGTGTCCAATTAATTTTTGTTGAATAAGTGAATTAAGCTATTCCACTTTAATTTGGGGTTAATTTGGGGTTTCAAAAACTCCGAGATGTGTTTCCAAATTTTAATCTAGTTCTTAAAAAATACTTGTTAAAAAGATATAATTTAACCCATTCTGTCAATGAGAAAAAATTAAGTTTTCTGACGTGAAAGTGTCATGTCAAATTATAGAGCAATTAAATATCTGGAATTGAAACAAACTCCATACTACGCATCCATAAAAAGGAATGAGATCATGTCCTTTGCAGGCACAAGGATGAAGCTGGAAGCCATGATCCTCGGCAAACTAACACAGGAACAGAAAACCAAACCACACTGCATGTTCTCACTCATAAGTGGGAGTCGAACAGTGAGAACACATGGACGCAGAGAGGGGAACAACACACACACCAGGGCCTGCTGGGGGGTAAGGGAGTGAGGGGAGGGAACCTAGAGAATGTGTCAATAGGTGAAGCAGATCACCATGGCACACATATACCTATGTAACAAACCTGTACATTCTGCAATAATATAAAGAAAAAAAGAAAAATAAAAAGAAACAAAGTCCAATGCTCTTTTTTCTTGGTTGGGAGTTTGTTGTTAACATTTATGTGATTTTCTGAATATTTTAAGTCATATGTATGTATATATATACACATGTGTGTATCAATGTGTGTGTGTGTGTGTGTGTGGAGAAAGAGGAGAAAGAATGAGTGTGATTTAATCTACACAGGGGATTTAGTTTCTTTTTCTGAGTGTTTCTGTGTACCGCATATAGTAGGAAACTGTGTTTTCACTGTCCAGTAGCCACACTTGCTAGGAGAGTCCAAAGAGACATCAGTTAATGAGACCTCTCCCCTCCACCCAGCACTCTTTCATAACTAGAATCTTGTCCTCCAATATTCCATTCATAGCCCAAACCGCTCGCCATTCAAGTTGTCTAACTCCCTCTCTCCCAGTACTGGGACTTGTAGACGTCTTCTGGCTTCTATTCTCTTCAGCCTTCTTCTGGCTTATTTCTGTCCCTTTCCAGCATTAACTCTATCGTTTATCACTTCAGGGACTCAAAATAATCATGTTTCCACTGGGCGTTATGCAGAAAGCCGTTATGATCATTATTTCTGCAAAAACTGCAAGTTATGATCAGTCTCACTATTTGCTTTGTCTATTTTTAAACATGTGACAGTGTGCTGAGAAAGCCATGTGGGCACACAAATCGGTGCTGTTTGTTAAAAATCCAGTCTTCAGCCTCAGCTCGCCTTTCAAGGCAGCTGGGCAATCTCTGTGTCCCAAGTCCCTTTCCTCCCTCTTTTTCCCCATAACCACCCTTCCAAATCTCCATCATTCTCCATTTTCCATAAACCCTTGACCCCACTCAGCAAATGACCTCACCTTCTACTTCACAAAGGAAATAGACGCCAACAAACAGTAACTCCCTCAACTTCCTGCCCTCTCCTCTACACTCTTATCAGCACCCACATCCATCCTTACCTCTTTTCCTCATTTTTCAGTTGAAGCGATGTCTCTCCTCTTAGCCAAGGCTAATCCCACCACCTGTGATCTGGATTTCATCCCTTCCCGCTCCCTTAGGGATATGCTCCATCAATCATCCATGTTCCTGTATCTTCAGCCTCTCAGGGTGTACTGTCTGTCTCCCCTCAACATACAAAAATGCTCTCATCGCTTCCAACTCAAATACAGACACACAAGTATGCATGTACGTGCACACACACACACACACACACACACACACACACACACTCCTTTTCCTTCCCTGTGTTCCCTTCTAGTTACTGCCAAAACTTTCTCTGTTCTTTCTCAGCCAAGTTTCTTTTTTTAAGAAAGTTTTCTTCTCATTTTAAAAGTATGACATGCTCATTTTAGAACATTTGGAGATTAATTTCCAAAGAGGAAAATAATAATTGCCCATATCCACCATGCATGAATGAACTGTTAATATTTAATATTTTGAATTTTTTGTAGTTTTGTTCTTCCCTACCTAAAAAAAGAGCAGGTGTCATACTGAAATAATGATTGGCATCTTGGTTTTTTCATATACTCCGACTATATTCCCATCACCTTAAATACTCCTGAAAAGCATGCCTATTAGTGGCTGTATATTCCTGCATATATTTATAAATATTTTAATATCTTTTTTATTAGACTGTTGGACTGTTTTCAATTTTTCTGTTCTATAAAGAGTCATAAGCATTCCTCCTGAAGATAAATTCGTACCTTTTCTCTCCCCGCATTCATTTCTCTGCTTAGTACAATCTATCCTCCATCACTTCTAAGACTTCCTTCACTTGTAATTTCTTTCTTTAAAGTGACTAGAGACCTCTTTATCTATGTTAAAGATACTTTTCTGTGTTTATCTCACTCAGCTTCTCTGAGGTATATGACATTGTTAGTGATTCTCTCCTTCTTGAAACAGTCTCCTTCGCTGGCTTCCATGCCATCTCGCTGCTTTCCACCCTTCCAGTTCCTCCCTCTCTTTGTGGCTTTTCTTCCTGGGCTTCCTTTTGACCGTTGGCTTCTCTGGGGCTCCACCCCTAGCTCTTGGCTCTATTTCCACACTTTCTTCTTGGGAGTAACCAGTGCCACATCCTTCACTCCTGTGCTGCTGGTTCCCAAGCTGTATACCCAGCCTCCATAACCTCATCTGGGGAGCCTTCTCTGTCTCTCAGCCATACACTTGGATTTATTTTTCCTTTTGTGAGCTCTCAAAGCACCCTCGACCTAACTCTGTCAAGGCACACATCACTTTCCATTAAGCTGTCATCAGTTGATTTGTCCTTCTCTTCCCAAGCTTTCTCAAACTCAGCACTCTTGACATTCTAGTCCAAATAATCATTTGTTGTTGGGCTCTGTCCTATATATTATAAGATGTTTAGCAGCACCCTTCACCTCTACCCACTAGATTCCAGTAGCAACCCACCCCAATTGTGATAATTAAGCATGTCTCTAGACGTAACTAAATGTCTCTCAGGACAAAGTCCTCCCTGGTTGAGAACTACTCTGCTCAACTGTGAGCTTTGCAAGGGCAGGAGTTCTTTGTTTATCACATTTTGCCCCAAATCCTGTCCAGTGTCCAGCACATAAATGATGTCAAATAAAGAATCATTTCTTTATTTGGGTGAAATACAATGTAAAACTGGGAAAAAGTTAAAATTAGTGGGAACAGCTTGTTGTTTTATGAAGGCATTCAATTTTATTGTCAATCATTAAGCAAATATTTTATTACTAACAAATTTCCTTGATCCATGGTAGATATTGAAAAAAATCAACGAAGTCTTTAACCTCAGGGTGCTTACAATTTTGCTGGAAAGAAATGAGGCAAACAAGCCATCAGCATGCATATGGAAACTTCATTACGCAAATGAAATGCTAGGTTTGCTGTGGAAATTTATTGCTGCACAGGGAGAATAAGGCAAAAAAAAAAAAAATTAAAAAAGGAAATCTTTCAGAGAGGATCAAAATTTTATCACATGTAAACAAACGACCTGGTTAGCATGAAGGCAAGAAAGATGGGACATTTTCTATTCATGTGGGAAAGACTGGGGAAAGGATTCACATCTGTGGGTCAGTATCTAGGTCTCCTAGGACACAAATCTGCCCAGACATCAATGAAAGGGTTCCTTTCTATTACAGGATTCATTTAGGTCCTGAATATATGTTCCTGTTTTGTTCCAGTGAAACATATCATAATGCCTAGGGGTCTGAAACATTTCTTTTTTTTGTTTGTTTGGTGACGGAGTCTCTCTCTGTCGCCCAGACTGGTGTGCAATGGTGCCATCTCTGCTCACTGCAGCCTCCACCTCCCAGGTTCAAACGATTCTCCTGCCTCAACCCCCCAAGTAGCTGGGACTACAGGTATGTGTCACCGCGCGTGGCTAATTTTTGTATTTTTTAATAGAGATGGGGTTTCAGCATGTTGGCCAGGCTTCTCTTGAACTCCTGACCTCAAGCGATCTGCCCATCTCGGCCTCCCAAAGTGCTGGGATTACAGGCATGAGCCACTGTGCCCAGCCTAAAACATTTCAAATTAATTCAGTTCAGTTAATAAGCATAGGTATATGGGTTCAGTTAATCATTGGAATAGAAGATGCACACCCATTTAGATCACCAGCTGCGAGCAAATGGGTGAGATCCTGCTCCACACTGTATCCCAGTGTGTGGCTCGGGTGGGAAGTGGAGGAGAATTTTGCACCACAGAGTACATTTGACAATGTCTAGAGACATTTCTCATTATCTCAATGGGTGTGGAGTAGGGAAGGAGGGTACCACTAGCATTTAGTAAGGAGGGGTCAGGGATGCTGCTAAAATAGTACAATAAACAGAAGAGCTCCCACAATGAGGAATTAATGGGCTGACATTTTGGCTCGTCAGTAGTGTCATTAATGCTTAGGTTGAGAAACCCTACTCTAACCTGTTTATAGATGCACAACACAAATCAGCAAGTTAAGGATCCAGAAGTCCTGCAGATAAATCAACCAATCCCCATTTAATGTGTTTAAACACAGGAACACATATTTAATTTAAAAAATCATATATTATTAAAAATAATTTTACTTGTCTCTTTATTTTTAATTGACTACTAGAAAGTTAAAAATCATATATGTGGCTCACATATTTCCATTGGACAGTACTGATGTATATCATTTCCTCATATCAATAAAACAAAATATTCCATTTGTTGTAAAATGCTGAAAACCATTTTTAACGAATGGCAATTGATGTTTTACTTCTATTTCCTCTTCTCTTTTTGTTTCTTATAGTATAATTTAGTATTTAACTGCTTGTGATATGTAGGCTATGTGATCTATTTTTTAAAATTATCATCAAGTCTGTGTATACACAAGAGAATACCTTTCTTGCTCCTCAGATGTTTAAAGTCAAATTTACTTTTTCAGCAGCTATTGAAATCAGTGGTATGTTTAAACTTCAAATTCTTCATTTTATCTTTGCTCCAAATCTTATGTTTGTCCCAATTTTGAAATACTAAAAGTAAAAGAACATCAAGGTCAAAGTAGATGAGAATGTCATTTGAGAACGTCCATTTGTGACTTAAGGGTATGACTCTCAAAGGGAAGATGTCAGTCACTTGAGGAGATTCCAAACATACAAATTCAGTTAAGTACCTACAATGGCTTCTTAAAATATGGGAGGAAAATTGTGTTTTCTGTAGTACACAGAAGAATGCTGAAACTTAAAGTCACAAAAGGTAAGGAAGAGGCCACAATACTTGTAATATTCCTAAACAAGGAAAAGTCCCAAATCCTCCAAAGTCAACAAGTCGTGGAGGAAGAATTGTGTAAGCAAAAGTAGAGACAGTATACACACTGTACATTGGTGAATCTGATACTTTCTTCTTTTGGGTGTCACAAATTAAATCTGGCTAAGGCTATGTTTTGCAGGCAAGCCAGAGTGCCAGGGTGCCACTGGGTCCTGATTATAGCAAGAACATTTGTGGGCCCTCAAGAGAATCTAGCAGATGCCAGTTAACATGGTAGTAGCAGAGTGTATTTCTTGTTTTTAAGAGTGTTCTTGATGCTGTTTTTCTCCAAGCCACCCTCCTCCTCTAGTCCAGGAATGGCGGGGATGCCACATTAGTCAAGGCAGGACAAGGTCAGGGCTTGGCCTAAGATCTCCTTGTGGGGGTATGCAAAAGGAAGCAGCTAAAATTAGTAATGGACTGAATGTGTGCCTGTGTTGTGGTGAAAAAGGAGAAAACAGAGGAGCCAACCCAGATCACACTTGCATTGTTCTGTCTGGAGGAAGAGGTAGGAATGTGACACTGTCTAGGGCCCTGGGGGACAGGGATGGGGACTGGGGGTTATTTCTGGAAGGAGAGGGGGAAATATCATAATTTTTCTTCCTTTTGTTTTCAGACCTGTGTGTCGATCTCTCTCCATTGTTTTCTAACTCTTCCAATTTGAAATTCTTCATAAACATGCATGCATTAGTTCACTATGTCTAAATAAAATGGAAAAATGTTAAAATGATAGAATAGGAAACATACCAGATGTGCTGCTATGCAGAAGATAGATAAGAAAGTCAGAGAGAAATGCAAACTAGATCTGCTCTCACATATCTTTGTTTTCTTAAAGGTCAGTTACTAATATTAATTTGTGTAATCAGAAACTCACCAATGAGCTTTTACCCTTATTGCTACTTTTGATGTATTTTATTTAATTTAAAAAATTAATTATTTGGGGAAACCATGTTTTTGATATATTAATATCTATAATAATTTGATGGAAATAGGAAGTCAGGGATGTAATTACATTAAAACTTATAAAATACCATATCATTAATTGTTTCCTTTGAGCACCTGTTCAGAAATGAAACATTCAAAATATTGTTTTATATAGAAGAAACACTAAAAATAAGAATTGTGTTTCTTTTATAAGGCAAAAATATATATACTCAGTGTATCTGTTTTCTTTGATTGACTTTAAAGTTTCAGGAAAGAATCAAATGAAACAGGTTTTGAAGAAATCATTGAAACAGATGTTATTTATCACAAAATATTTAATATTCTCGATTCCTTATAGCATTTGCTATTCAAATAAAATGTTTAGAATTCGTATAATATGTGTGGATTTCAAAATATGCAATTGTCATTCAAATAGAAACAGTGCAGGATCCATATGAGATATGAGAATTCAAAAGATGTAACTCTTTTTTACTCTTGAGGCAGAAAATGCATACCTTACAAAGGATGTTTAAAGTTCAACAACAGCTTACTAAATGTTAAGACAAAACCAGAGTTTTGGTTGCAAAGAGTAAAGTATGGGCAGAGATGTTTGGTAAAAGCCAGAGGGAAATGGTAATTCTAATTGTTCCACCGAGTTGTCCTTGAATCGTGACAGGTTTGTTACTATGCAGATTTCCGAGCTGCCACCTCCCATGAGGGGATTTCACCCCATGAAGTTACCCAGATACACCCTCATCTCCATCTCTCCTCTTTATTCCTAATTAGCTTGTCCCTGGGTTCTCTCAGGATAGCATTATGGTTGTCCCAAAGTGTTTTTGATTCTGATCCACTGACAAATTAAGCCATCTAATGTTTAGCAAAAACACAAATTTAAGTCACAGAAATGGTAAAGCCTTACAGGCAGCATCCCAAAACTATGCAGACTGGACAGTCGCCGACTTTTATCCTCCTCACTCCATCCACTCTCTGGAGGTGCTGCAGACACCAGTGCATCCATAAATCCACTCAAGGTTTTAGCTTTTGTGCCTTAAGTTCTCCTTATGGCCCCCAAGTGCCTTTTCCTTGAAGTATAATAATAAGCACTAGAAGCAGAACAATTTGGTTGTCAGTATGCATGGAAATTTAGCAGGTCTCCAAAAAGCAGATGCAGGAAAATTGGAGAGGAGCAAACAACCACAGAAAGATGGCTCTGGCACAAGCGACAGCCTGTCCCTTTTCATGGGTTAGTGAGATCCGACTAACCCAGAGCCACGCTCCCAGTCTGCTTCCTTACTTCCAAATGGTGCCTAGCTTGCAACTTATCAGAAAGTGTTCAACTGCTGTTAGTAGCTGAAGTTAAACAGTAAGAAAAAGAGTGAAAGAGAGAATGCAGGAAACTAACACTCAGGAGACTGTCTCTGTGCCTTAGTTGACTCTATGTCATCCCTATGGAAACACAGAAAACTGGAGGATTTTGCTAAAGATTAAACAGTAATTAATAGAGCAAGAATTTTAATCTAAGTGTGTCTCCAATGTGGAAGATCCTTTTTCTATGCTCTCTCCAAGTGAATTTATGGGAAATCATATGTAGAAGACATCACAGATACGAGGGAATCTAGGGTGTCTTTGGACATCTAATGGATGTTCCCTATTCATTTCATGTGTGAATGAGGTGTGATATTGACAGATGACTTTATCCATAATTCTTCAGAGTTCTGTATTCCCATGATGAGATTATTTATAATGGGTTCTGATTTTAAAGACAGAATTTTGAAACAGCATTGTATTTTCTATTAAAAATATGCAACATATGGGCGTGTAGTATGTATCTAAGAGATGTTAACAAAAAATAACTCATCTTTAGGAAATTGCCTTCATCTGAAAATACATGTTAAGACTAACCAGTTGAGTTTCACAGTACTGGTGTACTGTGGTACTATTCTACAGTTGTGTGTGTGTGTGTGTGTGTGTTTTTTTTTTTATTGTTCTCCTAGATATCTCCCATGACTAGAATGATACACCAAAACTGGGAGAAGGTCTACTTATCTCAGGGAGTTGTTTTCTTGTTTGTTTGTTCTGTTTTGCTTAAGAGGAAAAAAACCTCACAGTGGCAAGGTTTTTTTTATGAACAAGTTTCTATATATTCAGGTTTATTGATTCTAATATTAATTTTGCAGAAACATAAATTTTGCAGTAACAATCTTGAAAACTTTTTAATTTGGTCCTGCATCTGTTTAACTGAAAGGGATTTCAGAAATTAGGAAGAAAGAGGCAGTAAAGGTAGCAGCACAGGTACCCAACTAAGCATTCCTCTCTATACACAAGCTTTTAAGTAGCTCCCTCCCACGGTGACTCTGAGATTGGCTGTGGGATGTGATTTGACCAGTGAGATAATAGCAGGAGTAACAGCAGAAGACACTTGAAAAGGCTTGCCAACTGGCGCCAGCCCCTTCTGGCTACTGGGAGCACTTGTGCCATGCCCTGTGAGCACACCAGGGCTAGTATCCTGGAGATGACAACCATGTGGAGAGAGGCCCCAGCATTCCCAGCCAGGCAAGCTTTCCCAGACATGTGAGCAAGGCCAGCCTAGCTCTAGCAGAGCAGACTCAGAACAGAAGAACCACCAGCTGATCAGTAGATTCCTGGGAATAATGCATGTTTATTGTTTTCAGCCATTATGTTTTGGGCTGATTTGTTACGAAGCAAAAGGTTGCCAACTCAATACTGTTCCTCTAAAAATGTAAATATAAATCTAGCAAAGGCTCAGAGTGATTGAAAACTGTTACCAACACACAGAGGTGAAAGACAGCCTCACTCCCAAGCATATCTTGATAAACAGACCAACTATCAGTTACTTCTGGGAAACTAAATTCTAGAATGAGGGTTGCATTGTCACCAATCTTCATGCAAAAGGCCACAGGGGGCAGTGAGGGGTTACAGGGTTGGTCAAGTTAAGACAATAAAGACAAGACAGCTCATTCATAAGACGCAACTGCATTTCACAGAAATCCCAGGCCTTCAAAACTACTCTCCCTTTCCCCATCACCATACACATACACACAATTGTTGAAGTAGAGGAAACATCCAAATCTCGTAATTGCTCTAAGATCTCAAAACGTTTAGAATCGTTACCTCTCCAAAAGGGAGACATTTTTTTTTTCTTCTTGTAGCTTCCAATGCCAGGACAAATGTGCCTGTTACTCTATAACCATCATCTATGATACTAATTTTCTCAAACAGGTATTCCTTTAAGGTATTTTGGTTATTGCACAAAACATGACTTTGAGGAATATTGAGGAACACAGAACAATGTTAAAATGTCAATAGAAAAATATCACTTTACAAGACTATACATCTAATATGAATCAAAATTTTTAAAAATATACATATTTTCTATATGAAATACAAAAAAAGACTTTCAAGAAAATGTAGCAAATAGTAAAAGATTTTATGGAATTAGAGGAGATTATTATTTTCTAGTCTTAATCTTCAGTAGTATTAAAATGCATATAAAATACAAAATAAATTAGCATAAACTGGAATCAATGAAGAATATTTTAATATATAAAGATTTCTAAGAACGATTTAGGAAAAAATCAAGAAATTTAGACCAAATAACAGACAGTGAACATTTCTAGGAGTAATTGGGTGGGTGTTCTCTATAGCAGGAAAAACATGTTCAGATTTTATATAAATAAATAAATAGATGGAATTATATGACATACAAGAACTTCTGAAGTTCATCATCATATTCTTCTGTACTGATTTTGCTCTTCTTACACTTCTTATTTGCATTAAGGAATTCTGATTGGAAACATACTAAATTGCTTCACAGGTTTTGCTAGTATTCTACATTATTTTGACACACACACACACACACACACACACACACACACACACACACACACACAATCTCCCCTGTCCACACTACTCTCTGTGCTTTTAAGATTCTAAGGCACAGAGAAGGTTTGTAAATGTTACCTTTTACCCAAACTTCCTGCCTAAGCCATGGAAAGATATCCATGCGATCACCCTCTATTGACTATGCACAAGGCTTAAAACATAATTATGTTAGGAAATGCAAATTTAAAATAAGGCATGAATCAGAAGTCCTGGGTCTCAATGGTTGCCCCAGCTAGTTGACACAGTTATGGATACATACTGTGGATTTGAGACCCCAGAATCACTGCTGTGTGACACATTTTTTGTGTGCTTTGAGGTGCTGGAGAGGAACAGAGTCTGAAGACGAATTATTGCTCATTGCTATAATCTCCCCCATAAAGTGTAAATGAAAAGCTTACTTTTTCCCAACAAATAGGAGGACTTTATGAAGCTTGTTGCTAACCTTTCATGCTTAGTACATGACAAAGTGTGCCATTTTTTCCAAAAAATTTTGCAAACAAAATGTGATTTAGATCTTTAATAACTAATGTGATACAAGAATAATTAATGTTGTGAAAGACAAAAATAGAGAAATCAGAGTTGCCTCCTCCCTGAATGCAATATCCACCTATTACAGACCACTGTGACCTTTCTGGGAAAAGTCACTTCCATTGGACAGGGCAGTGGCCGCAAGGCAGCAAAACACCACTTGGAATAATTCTTTACAGATGCCAGGAACTGGAAGTTTCAAGGGGAAAAATGAAAGCCATTCACTCTTCCAATGACACAGGCCTTTGATACCATAAAGCCATTTGGACTGAGAGCTCCAAGGTCAGGAAGGCACATAAAGATTGGTGATTAGAGAAATACTATATCAGCAAAGTGTGGCAAGCTATTAAAAGAAACTATAGCTTTTATGATTGTGTCACTGAAGCTCCCCAGGGCTATTTGTATTAGATATTGAGTTAAGCGTAACTTATTTAGTCCCAGCATTCCAGAAAACATTTTGATGTCAGCTACTGCAGGAAAGTAAACACAAAGCAAAGGAGGAAACAGAACTGATCTCAAACAGATAAAAATGGTGTAATTTAATTTTCTGAACCCGGGCGTTTTAGAGCATTAAGAACGAGGAATTTTAGAACGGTCCTTTCAACTTGAAAAATAAAGAAGTTTATTTAGGCATTTGATGTAGGGGGAAAAAAGTAGCAGAGGGCTTACAGAATCAACTCATTGAGCTTATATTAAATTCCGATCAAAAAGTACTTTTGATGTATTTAGTGAAGCATTTTCAGAGTTATAATTGGTGTTTATGACAACAGATAAGTTTCCTTCTTTTTCCCATGCCTTAATAATCACATAAGTTTTGCTCATGCATCTTCTCCTGGTGAGTCTAATTTTAGTATTACTCATGATATCATTGATTCATGAGTAGTTAGAGTTCACTGAACACTTCCATGACTACCATCAAAATTCTTTTTTTTAAGACAAGGCTTTAGTATTGATCACCCTCATCATGCCTCCCTAAAATTCAACCCTAAAATAACATCCAACCCTAAAATGAAAATGTTGTTAGTCATGAGCATAACAAAAAAAAAAAATCTACTGTTTACTTCCATTTCAATCCAAAGTAAGGAATGTTTGAACTCTAAACTCTCAGCTCATGCCAAGACCCCTGAAAGGAATTTCCTCATAGGTCTCATGAAGACTGAGCAAACCATGGTGACTCAAGGGACAAGAGCCATTTGAACACATTAGGAATATCAGTGTCAAAGATTAGCCATTTTAAACAGTCTTAACATAGGTGGTATTACAGTTGAAAAGGGAGAGGGACAATATTTTTACACTTCCGTGCTACCCAAAGGAAGAAATATTTACTATCTCTCCAAACAGCAAGGTAATTTTCAGCAAAAAGAGAGAGACAGAGAGAGAGAGAGAGAGAGACAGAAAGAGAGATTGAGACTAGGGAAAAAATATGTAATGATGTGACTAGTGCTTGCTCTGGGTGATGGGTTTATGGGCAATGTTTCACCTGTTTTTTACACTTGTCAGCTTTTGCCAAATTTTCTGCAAAGATCATGCATTCCTGATTTAAAAAAAATAAAAGGAAGAAAACACATAGGCCATTTAAAAATGTAAGAACAGGCTAATGATCCCATCTCCCATAGGCTGGGCCTCATCATGATGAACATCTCATCTGCCAGGACGTGTTCCTAGAGAAGCTAATCCAGATTTACTACCGCTGAAGGGAAACTGCTAGGCCATCCTTACAAGGAGAGTCTTCCAAGGTAAGTATTTGGGATTTCGAATGCGTTCCTCAGGCATCATTTACTCTTAGCTTAACTCTAAGAATTTGCATTTGTGTTTTCACTAGCAAAGGAAGTCTCTGGTTTACTTTTATTTATTTCTCTTTAATAAGTTGTTTGTGCTTATATGTGGGAAGAATAACACCTCCGACAGATATCTTTGTAATCATATCTCTTCCTCAGCGCCAATGATGCTCAATGAGAGTGTGATGATTGTCATTGCCACTATCTGTTCTGTTCTGTTTGATAAGTTCCATGCCAAATGGTTCTTCAATATTGTGAATTTCACCTGTAATTGTACAGCCATAGATTCTAAGTCAAGTAATACTAAGAACAACTGACTGGGCATGGTGGCTCATGCCTGTAATCCCAGAACTTTGGGAGGCCAAGGTGGGCAGATCACAAGGTCAAGAGATGGAGACCATCCTGGCCAACATTGTGAAACCCCACCTCTACTAAAAATACAAAACAATTAGCAGGGCATGGTGATGCGCGGCTGTAGTCCCAGCTACTCGGGAGGCTGAGGCAAGAGAATCGCTTGAACCCAGGAGGCGGAGGTTGCAGTGAGCGGAGATCGTGCCACTGCACTCCAGCCTGGTGACAGAGCAAGACTCTGTCTCAAAAAAAAAAAAAAAAAAAAAAAGAATAACTGCAGATCATTACATAACCATAACTACATAATGTATAACATACACATTTTATACATTATATAGTATAATATGTCCTATTATACTATCTAATAATTACAACATACATAACTATATAATATATACAAGTTTATAATTATAATATAGTTATGTAATTATGCAGCTATAATGTAGTTTTGCATCTTGTGACAACATTTAAGATAATTTAATATTATAATTTCACAGCCAATCTATTTCAGAGATTAGTTTGAATTAAAAGTCTGTTTGGTTTAAATAAGTCACCATTTTGGAATACTATATAAATGTATCCTGTTAGTGGTTACTATCTGATTGACAATACAAAGGAAAAGACAAAAATGATATTAAAAGCAAGAGCATTCTATCACATTTTAACCAGTTTCATAAATTCAGCATAGTGTTAGAACAAAAGATATTACAGATTTCAACTTTGAAAAATAAAGTAACAATTTGAGTTCACTTTGGAAAATAGTCATATGTGAAAGAGTTACAGAAAACTTTTTACCATCTAGGTCCATTATACTCAAAATACTAGCCAGAAAATAAAAAAAAAATGTGTGAGAAAACTGACAAACGGAGACATTATTCTCCAGGTATAGATTTTTCTTAAGAGAAAGGAAGAATCCATAAAGCTGTGCTCTTTTTTTGGTTGTTAAAGTTCAGGTGAGGATAAGCTCCTGTTGGACACTCATAAACCACCCGTTCATTCTCAATTTAGAATACCAAGGAACACAAACCTGACATCAAGGTCAAACTAAATCCTGTATCTCTAACCTTGGCAACATTTTGAAAACATCAGAGAGATTACCAAGTAAACTATTCATTCTTTAATGATTTCTTGTTAAGTCCCATTCTGGTCACTGATTGGAAGTGTCACTATGCTGTGTTAGGAAAATCCTTCTACTCTTTCAAATCAGTCTTCTAAAATGTTGAGTCAACATGGACTGTGTTCTACAAACACAATCTTTATTTATTGTCACGTTTATGTTGATATTATTTGTTAAACAATTAGCATAGTAGAAAAGATAGGGAAACACAACATTCCTCCATGATTCCAATATTCCCTCCATGAGCATTATCTCATGTTCCCTCCCCGAAAGAGTCCCTGAATAGACATAACATCATTCTCTTCTAACTTGAGTGGCAACCCAAGGTACAGCTGCAGATGTCATTGCTAATAGTGTTATCATTTTTGCCCTGTTAGCCTAAGGGACACCTGTTCAGATGCAAGACTGACTTTCCTCCACTCATCTTGATCCAGTCCCAAGATGTCCTAAAATGTGTAACTTTCTTTGTTTAGAATAATGTTAAGTGTCACTTATGTCCTTACTAATTCCATGCAGCAACCTTCAGACTAAATACAATTTGACTTCCTTAGATAAAGTATCAGGAAAATTTAGGGTTTTAATGAAACAAAATAAAAAATGTCACTCCTATTCCTATGTAAATTAGAGAAAATGAGGAGTAGGAGGGAGGAAATATCCAACACATTTTCTTTTATTAATACTTTTAAATAGTAAAGAAACTCTCCCAAGGATATTGCCCCTTTGAAGATAAAGTTCTATTTGCATAAACTGGAGGGGCCTCTTTAATGCAGTTTTCATTATCTTGACTCCAAAGTGACTGATGTCAAGATCAAGGGAGTCAATCAGGGCAGATACACTCCAGGACACCACGGAGAAATAAATCAGCCCATCCTCTCCACCCAGAAGAGTCCTGCTCCACGAAGGGGATTTGTGAGTCTCTTTTCTGAAGTAGGCAGCCAAGTTCCATTATTATAAGGACTGACTCCCATCTCTTAGAAGTCTCTCATTCTTTAAGATAATTGGGGTGCCCTGCATCAGTTATCTAATAGGCTAATGAACTTTGGAGATAAACCAGTTCTTGACCATTTCTTGCCCTCTGAACACTCCCGGGACACCAACCCCATTTAGCCATTTATCTCATTATGTTAAGAAGAGAAAATTAACCCTAAAGAAAATGAGATAGCCCCTTGACTGTTGGCTGAATGTGGTAGGGGTCATCTTGTGAGGAGAGAAGGACAAAGGAAGGAGAAGAAATGAACATATTCATTAGATCCTTTGTGACGATTAACCCTTTGCCTCTCTCAGCCATTTTCTCCCATCTACAATTGCATTTTAGCTATGGAGTTTCTGTCTACTGGCCTTTTCTTTTTTTAGCCTCAGTTATTCAATTTATTGCATGATGAGGCAGGTCTACTGGGTCATCATAGGTGTGAGTGAATTAAAAATGTCATCATTTGGTCTTTATTTCACAAGCTTGACTTAGTGCTGTTTTCACTTGCAAAATACAAATGTGAAAACTATAATTTATTACAGTACTAGCAATTCAAGATGTTTTGCTTGGATCCTGTGTGTACAATCGGTTACCAACATTCCAGCCTGTTTTGCTTTAGTTGGCTACTAGTTTACTACCCTCAATTTCATTCTCTAAATCTGTTTAAAAACAATTTAACTACACTTTGATTCTGTTTGGAAAAGCAGTTATGAGCTCCCCTCACTAATGCACAACAACATATTAAATGTGGTTTGTAAAATGTCATTTTAAGGCAGATGACAAGCTCCAAATGATTTATTTAGCAATTCTTTAATTTCACACATACTATTTTATCCTAATAGATATCAGAGGCTAGGTCACTTCCGGAGTACATAAAGAGGTTATTTCGACTAAGACACTTGAGTGGCCTTGAAATCCCAGTCTCCTTGAAGTTGTGAAACTTGCAGCTGGAACAATCAGCCTCCCTGCTCTATGAGCAACCCCTACTGGACAATTGCTCAATTTGTGCCGCTGCACCACCAGAAGCATCTGTTCTCTCCTCTTCTCTCTCTTCCCTATTGTGAACATTTTTTTCGTTAAAAGTAAATTGTGTAACTTCTTTTCTCATATTGAATATTTAGTTAAACAAACACACCAAATACATCCTATACAAATGTTTTGACCTTCTTAAAATAGGAAGAGTACTATGTTTTCTCAATCTATTCTCCCATTCAAGGACATTTTCTGTATCTAATAATTAAAGAATGCCTTTAGCTTTATAAATGTAGCTCCGAATTTCAATAACGATTACAAAAACATTGCAATAGACTAAATAGAAATAATGCTATTTTTGTTTGGTTTGGTTATCTCTCCTTTTAACAATTAAGTGTCAGATATAACCTTATCTCAGTGTATTGTTTTCTGTGAGTCCTAGGACTTTAATAGTATCTAAGTTGATCTAGTTTTTATTCTCAGCTACTATTTAAATTTTTTCTTTTTAAAGTTTTATTTTATTTTTGATTAATACAAAATAATTTTCCATATTTATGGGGCACAATTAGTTTTTATGTTATTTAAATTTATCACAATAAAAAATTAAAAAGTCAGAAAATGGCTTGGTCTTTAAAACAAGTATACTATACATAACAACATAAAAAATGTATTTATCATCAGCTACTGAATATAACAATTTTCTTTTACTACAAACATCTGACTGAAATGTAAGTTTCTTTCCACAAAAAAATAACAGGACAAAACAAATCATTATTTACCAGTGTCCAAAAAATGCACTTGCTTTTTACCATAAAATACACATAGTCACTTTTATAAATGGCTGGCGAAAGACATTAGATTGTCAGAGCCCTCTTTATACACAAGACTAGCAAACAACTAAATTTAGCCACATGATGCTGAGAAAGTATTATATACTAACTAGATCTCCATTAGTTTGTGTAGCTCACAAAGTCTCTTTAAAGTGAAATTAACAAGAAATGCCAAATTTAGTCTGAGATAAATAGATTTAGACCCAAATCTTCTTTTTCTCAAATGCACAGAAAACGAAAGATGGTTTAAGTTACACTTCACTTCAGTTTTGTTACCTAAAGTCTGAGATGTGAGGAGATAAAAGCTTATTACCAATGTCCTAGGTCAGTGCTTCAAAAAGTTAGTTCCGTAGAAAAGTAACATTTTAAAAATGTCATGGTCATTTTTTTAAAGTTGAGTTAAATAATGTAAATAAGTTGCTGTGCTGCAGGACTTCTCAGAACCACTAATTTGCTAAAGTACTTTGGGTGTCTCCACAGAGCTTACATAGAATGTGAAGCTTACAAAACTCATCAGAGAAGAGAACATCTCTCTGGACTGATGTTTTAAAACACAATTTGGAAAGTTTTCTCTTAAGTCATCCAGGCTTTTTCCTTCTGAGTATTCTTAAGAAAAGTAATGGTCCGTTCCTTTCCAATCTGTAGCTATCACTTTGAGTCTTACTTAACTCTGTGAATAGGCCAGAAATATGCTGTCTTTTCTGAGACTCATTCACCATTTACCCCAGGAGACAAGTATTACTAACTCCATCTCATAGATGAGGACTTGTAAGTGGCCAAGGCAAGTCTCAAACACAAGATGTGCTCACTGCAGGGTCTGCCCTCTTTTCTTTATGCTGTGTTACACAGACTGTTCTCTTTTGTTGACACTCTTTAGGGGCTTCTCTGGTACGCCAAGGTCATGTGACCCGACTGGGATCAATATGGACTACCCCACACTGGCAATCTTGATGGTTTCCTCTTTGACCACTGCAGTCTATGTTAATTTGAATTCTATCTATTGTGGAAAAAAATTACACATTGGTTAATTTCATTTAGAACATTATCCATTCGAAAGGACTGCCATTTATGACACACAGAGTAGGGTGGAGAACGAATGCATAAATGTTAAAATTAATCAAAGATAAGTTTGGAAATAACTGAAAGGAATTTTGGTTAAAGAGCAATTGGAGGTCAACATTCATGTTACAGGTGGTCTATGTTTTCTTCCCCTTTACCTACAAGCCAAATATTACCAAACCAGAAGCCACGAAGCAGCCCTTTCCATCTCACAGTAACGAGACACTAATAGCCCATGGAAAAATCAACATATAATTTAGTTTTATACTGCTTACTAAAGTCCCTCTACTCTTTGGTACTTAAATGAATATAAGATCAGAAAGAGCAATACAGAGTGACCCACAAACCCCTCAGAAAAATTTTGGTAAACATATATTTAAACTTCTGGATCATCATCTGTTAGCATTAATGGGAACATATTGAATACGTAAATTGCAAATAATTTTTTTTTGTTAGGAAGTAATAGGTGACCCTCTTATGCAGAACATAAACTTGAGTGCACAAATTGATCTCAATGGTTTGCCACGTCTCCTATCTCCTGAATGCACCATCTCAGATACTTTTTCTTCATCTTTAACTAGATGGGTTTCATTCACAGTTAAGAAAAGACCTTCTAAGCATGTGTAAATACTGCAAAGCAAATAAAATTAGCATTTTGCTCAGAGTTTTCCAAGACAGAAGAATTCCACAAGAGTCATTTATAAATAAATATGCATTAAACAAATATCTGATAATATTAGTATTTTTTTTGTTTTCCCTAGTGGAAAACTATAATCACAAGGCATATGATCAAACAGAAATATGCTTTTGTTTCTGAGTGAGGAGAGGCAAATTCCATAAAGAACATTAAGCAACTCTATGATCAAATCTAATATATCTTTTAATATTGTACGGAAAAAAGGCATAATGCCAAAATATACTAGTTGCATGCCATATGTCTTGTTTGCAAAATTGGTTACTTTGTCCTGTCTTTATTCAAATTTAGAGAGTATTTTCTCTCAAAATAATTAGCCTTCTCTTTTCTAGGAATAAATTCATGGACAATATATACTATAGACACATTAAAAAAAATGATACTTTAGCAATTTGACCCTGGTGAAAATAGAAAGGGGGCTGCCTCTCATTTTCAGAACAGCAGAAATAATACAAAAAGAGCTCTAATTCTGGAAAAGAAACATGGACATAGATTGTGCCAAACATTAAAGAAATGTCTGGAGGGGACTGTTGTCCCACAAAAGATGGATTGGCTAAAAAAGTTATGCTCACAGACACCTTTTCAGCATCAATCTGCAAAGGAGAGTCAAAGTTTAAAAATACCAGTTTCTGCCAAAACAAAACCAAAATACCCTTATACACCTATCATATATAACCTATGAACAGTTAAGGGATATAATTTACACATATTTTAGTTTCATAAATGCAAATTGCAGTGTTTGCATCTTGGCACATTATAACCAGTAATATCTCTTCAATTTATTTACTCAAAGTTCACATCTAACATTCAGGAATATAAAATATGGATAAAAACCTCTTTAGTTACCATCAGATAAGGAGGCTCTTGCAAAAAGGGTTGAGAGACAAGCAGCAATATGCTATCTGGAAATGAACCAGTGGGACTGCTCAACAAACTTTGTGCCTCATTCTACAGTCACTGCCTCTGTTCCTTTCTCAAGGATGCTTAGGCCATTTGATGAAACATCACTCCTTGATGTCAATAAATCTTGTTTTAAGGCATAAAATTACCCATGGAAGAATATATTCTACACTTCATGATGGAATTTGTGTCCTGCCTTATAGATATATGCAAGAATGTGATTCCTTTTCTTAACAAAATTTGGACAATTTGGATTACTCCCTCTCCCTAGATAAGTTGACAAGTACACCAAAAATGCTTATTTTAAGCCAACCGTAGCCACAGAAGAAATATGCTACCAACCAAACCAATGATATCCTGTTTAAATCAAAGAGAAACTAGGCTGCTAGTGATCCTAATGGCCGTAAGCCCAAAATGGACCATAAATCCATCATGCTAAGTACTAGGCCTTGTTGCTACCATGGTTGCATAAAACCAGTTAGAAACAACACTGCTGAAAAACCATAAGCCAACAGAAGCTTTAGCTTTAGTAGAATATCAGGCACTATCTGGTTAAAAGAACTTTCTTGATTAAGAGAACTTTTAATATATTTCTAAAACATTGCTAAAGGGACTCTTTGGTTATAATTATTTTTCTTCCTCTATGCCTTTAAATCATTCCTCTCAGACTAGATCCTCTGCAGCAATTACCATTGACCCTTGTGACATTGTTTCTTAGCCATATCCTCCTAGAAAAGCCAATGGGCGTTACTGAATTTTGAAAATTGTAAGGAAGGCTGTAGTACCTAAAATCTCTCTCTGTCTCCCATGTCTAAGTTTAAACTCATTATTTATCCTACAGTGGGAGGGAAATAATGTATTCATTTGGAACTTGCAATAATGTTTAGAAAAGAAAGCTCACCAAAATCCAAATTCAGGATTTCTTCTCCAAGGTTAGGCCAGTCTCTAGCAACCCATTTATATGTTTTAATGGTGTGTATGTTTGTAAGTTATTTCTCAGTGCAAGTCTTTGTAAACTGTATTTTTAATTTAGCTGCTCCCACTTGGTAGTTTTAATTTATGTGACAGAATACAGGTTCAGAAGCAATAAAGTTAAATCACTTTTAAAGTAGACTATAATTAAAACTTCCATTATGTTAAACTGTCTTTCCTTTACTTTTTCTAAGTTAGTGATATTTTAATTTATTTCAATGGAAAATGGTTTTTACCAGGTAGCTAACAACAGCTCAAGTGTCTCATGGAAAGATATTTACTTGTCTTAACCTTTCTCTGTAACCATTAGAGTCCTTGTCATTTTGACTTCCTTTCAGCTAGTGACCTCTGCCCTGCTCCAATTTAAAGATAAACTAAAAGACATTTCCCCTGAATGTGTGCTTCTTCTAGTTTTTCGGTGGAAACAGTAGAATCTACTTGTCTAACCAATTATCTCCTATTTGAAGGGACATGTGGGGTGGGTAACTGTGTATTGGAAGAAGGTTTACAAAGAAGTAAACAGGAAAAAAAGGATGTGCCAACTATAAGTGAACCCATAAGTCGGTATCAAAATTGGAAAATGAAAACTATTATTAGAGAATAAACATGAAATCTTCAGGCGTCAGCTTTTATCAGCAATATAGAGGGCACATGTAAAAATATTGCTAAAACAATTGATTTGAAAATGTCACTGGAATTGGAGTAAAGCAAATCATCTTTTGTACATTTGCACATTATTCATAAAATTTGTATATAAATACACTAGAAATGGAACCTTCATTATTTAGAAGTTTAAAAATGCATTCCCGGTGTCAGTAGTCAAACTAAGACTAGACTAAACAGACTCAGCTTTATACAACAGCACTTTTCCTCCACCATTTCTTGCTCTCTGAGAATATTATTCTTTATGATATTGCTTTTGAAATCCTATTTTTTATTTCACTTGTTGAAAACTAAAAGAGTAATGGAGTAGAACAAATTGATGTATAGAAAAATAGTATTCTAAATAATACACACATATATAGACATAGCTCGTGTGTGTGTGTGTGTGTGTGTGTGTGTGTATAGTCATTTTGCTCAATTTTCAGGTTATATGGGCTTTTGTGGAGCTTCCATGTTTTCAACTCGCTTATAAATGGAAATCTGATAGCTACGTCACTCCTTCACACATTACATTAGGGAAAAATTCTATAAAGTAAAAAGTTATCTAGCCAGAGTTTATACTAGATAATGTGGAAAATTTATTGGGTAAAGACTAAAACAATCTTTATTACAAGAGGCCACACCTCAATATACAATGAAGAAAAATGTTTCTCCTGTGAAAAAACATAATAAAATATGTCCATCTAAGCAGTCAGTGAAACCCTGCAGAAATACACAGCTTTCTCTCTTCTTCCCTTTCTGAATTCCTGTTCATTTTGAGTCAGGAAAGCCTAATCCATTAATTAACCTTCAGGTCTTTGAGATCACCTCCTTGGATCTGTTCTTGATATGTTGAAATAATTTATTCCACAGTGAATATCAAAGATACCTGAATAGTGCCAAAATAATGTTGTCCTGCATCTACTACTATACCTGGAGTTGGGAAAAATGAAAGAATTCAAAATTTACTGAAGTACTTTTGAATAGCATAGATGTTATTTATCCCAATATAGACATTTATTTCCCATCAATGAGGGTTCTATGATAGTATCAATTATAATATAAAAATGTTGTTATAAATTATGCCATACAGCTTTGAATATCTGTTATTTCAAGAATAGTAAACTAGTCTGTGGTTTTGCAAGCAAATAACATAAAGGCATCTGGCATGACCAGTGAATTGAGTAGAAGATTTATTTAAATGGTATCTACTTAAATCAGTTTTACTATTTACTAGCTTATGTTACATATTGAACAGCTTATTGCCTATGCTGGAAAAAGTGTTGCCCTAGGAAATGTATATATACAGAAATAACATTAACAAGCTACATTAAGAATTTTGATATGATTAGAAAGCATAAATGTTTATTAACTATTTATATTTATGTAAAGCACAGGGTACTTGGAAAATTCAGACTTTGTTTAAACAATTATAAAAATACGAATTCTCAAAGCATACTGTATCTGTGCCTACCATGTAGTACCTAACATCTTTTATCTAATAATTTTATATATGTATAATTTACCCTCTTCTTATCAGGTTATAAGCTTACTGGAGCCAGGCAGGACCACGTCCAACATTTAAAACAATGCCTGGCACTTTCTGATGTGTGATAAGCAATTAAAAAAATGAAGGTTTATATTAGTTTAGTAGAATTATTTTATAAGGATTTTTACATATGAAGGCGAGAGGATTCCAACCATTCTTTTAAACATAGTGTTTTACTATAACTATGAACAGAGAAGAGGAAAAACTTTTGTATAATTGTTGATAGACAGCGAGACTTCAGCCATTTGAGAAGAATTATGCCAGGTCTAAGAGGTGAAGGGAATGAATATATATTTAGATTTAAAACATTAATACATAAGGTAAATTCCACATGAACTATGTAATGTAAGAATTGAAGAGTTGGGGATTTCATAAATGACATTTGCAGTCTTCCAAGCCACGACCACAAGATGTAAGATTTATGAACTAGAGATGAATAGAAGAATTAAAAATGCTAAGAAATGTGTTTAATATGGAGGAAAAAGGCAGGGCCGCAACTGTGAAGCCATTCATACAGTGACTTCCTGACTGATAGGAGTTTTTCACATTCCACCTTTGCCTTTGCTTTCCACAAGTGCTGGAATATTACCATCAAAATAATTGGAGGGAGTAAAGAAGACTTGGTTGAAAAGTTAGCATAGTAGCAAATGGCTTTTCTGATTTGATGTTGAAAGTACTGTATTTTGAAGTTATATTCAATAGTTTATGAGTCAGACCTGAGTGTCTGTTACTGTATCACCATGAATTGACTGAGACTCCAAGCCAGTCTCTCAACCTTTCTGGATATGGATTGGGGATGAGCTCTACCATAGTTCAAATGTATGACTTCTGCTTTACCACTGTGAAGTCTTCATTTTTTCTTTGGTAAATATGAGATAGTGATTAAATGATAAACATAAATTACTGGGTATGGTGTTTGGCAATTAATTAGCTTTCAATCCCTACTACCTTTCATTGTTGTTATTGTTGTCATTATCTAACATTCTTACCAACAATAAAATTTTGCCATTCTATACTATTTTTAATAGTGCTTAAACTTTAAATACTGGCACACGCTGACTATTTCTGCATATATTTTGTGACTAATTTAGTTAGGTTATTTTCATTCCTGAAGAACATCAAAAACTCTGTCAGCATAGAATGTTTCTCCCATCTCACCCCACCCCCCCTTAGGAGGAAATCTATTTGCCAATTCTAGTTCAGAAATAGTAAATCAGCATTCACTTGACATTTTCTTAAACACTCAACAAATCTTTTTTTTCACTAGTTAGAATTTTGAAGGAAATTATACGAACATAAAAGAAAAAGAATTTTTAAAACTAAGACGGTCGTTCAACATTGGTCTGTCTTCCTAATAACTGTCAAGAAAGCTGTGGCTATACGTCATCTTTACATGTCAGCATGGGTGAGCAAAACACAGTCTTTCAACGAAGATCAGGATTAACACTTTCAATTGACAAATGAGGAAACTGAGGCATAGAACACCTAGAAATCTCATAGCTGGCCAAGAACAAGAAAAAACTGGCTCTTCTGATCTTTGCTTCTCCATCACATAGGCCAGACTGGTTGGGTAAGTGCTTCCCATGGGTAAGTGGAAAAGGGAGTGATATAGTTAGAACACACAATGAATGGCATAGCACAGTGCATAATGACGCTTCATTTTATGAGCTTTCCAGCAAAACACCAGTAGATTCCATAGCTAGAGAATTGTTGTTTGACAGTCTTTTTTTTTTTTTTATTATTTTAGTGTACTCCAACTAACCTTTCTAGAGGTTGTGGTAAGCCACAGTGAGGGTGGAGGACAGTTTCTCTCCATTAATTATCTTCAAAGAGAGATTCAGATGTATTTTATTTAACAACAAAAAAGTGGGAGGACCTTGAGGAGAAAAAGTAACAAGGAAAAGAAAACCACATAAAACTGAATAGAGAGGATCATGTTACAGAAGAAACCATTTTTCCTTCAAATTTCAAATGTTTAAAATCCAGAGAAATGATGTGATAAACACTAGAAGATTGGCTTTAGAACATAACTTAGGTGGAGGGGAGTTTCCCATGACACCATTAGGAAAAGTGTGCAAAGAAAAAAGTTCACTCATAAATATACATATACATATAAAGATAGGTGTATATATATTGTGTATAGGGGGTTACTTCATAAACCAACTGTCTCTTGGGGTAGGAAATAAAGTTCCCAACCTGTTGAAGAATCATCAGTCTATATCAAATTTTAGGACCTAGATCTTATATTTAAAATTAAGAGATATGCCATTTTAAATCTGGGTACCTTGCTCAAAGGTATCCAATCACACTCATTAGGACACAGTTCATCAGAAGATGCCTTTAAACCACTTAAAAGTTATCAGTTGGTGTATTAAAGCCCTTTCAGTATAGTTTTATTGTTTGTTTGTTTGTGAGTTGTTGCTCCTCAGGTTGGTCTTGAACTCCTGGGCTCAAGCGATCAGCCCACTTTGTCCCCCCAAAGTGCTGGGATTACAGATGTGAGCCACCGTGCCTGGCCTAACGTGATAGTTTTGATTTAAAAAAGTTTTTGTTGTCAGTAAGATGTATCAAATATTGTTTTCTGGTCCTCATGCGTGAAGTATTCTTACTTTTATTTTAGAGTAAATAAAACTTGAAAATTAAAAGAGTTTGAAAAATGGAAGCATATCACAGAAATTACACATAGAAAACTCAACTCTCAATACCTCAAACTTTGATGCCTCCAGCTTGTTAACAAGCAAAGTTGAAATAAAACAATGTAAAGATTGGTTTCTGCCAGCACTATCTTTCCATTTTGAGTGAAAAAATACAACAGCTCACTCAATATACCTGTAAGAAGTAAGCAAGCTCTTCGATAAATTTTTTCCATTATCATAAAACAAACAAAAATAAACTATTACAATTATCAGTGGAAGTTGTTCCTCAAAGTAACCCAGTGGATAACAGAGGTCATGAAACTGTAGTATAGAGAAGTAAAGATCCTTCTTACTTTCAGTCTTTAGGAGAACCAGGGACAAGATGTCAAACCTCTTGCTGAACTCTGGGTTCTGCTCGGAAGTACCAAAGTTTAATGGAAAGAACATGGAACTGGATGTAGGTTTTGATCATAGTTCTGCAACTTAGGAGCTAGAAGATGTTGATCAAGACTGGTACAGGTTTTGTGCTTTATATATATTTTTACCATAGTGGCACAAATGACACTTTATTTTTTTATATTTTTCATTTAGAATTTTAGGATAATGTGCAAATAAAATTTGGAGTAATGTTTGCTACAAGCCAAATTAATTTGTAAGTTTAATTATAAGGACTTTTTCTATACAGCTTGCTGTTTCTAAATCTCTATTTGAAATGGCACAATTACTTTCACTATTGTTATTATTATTATTTTTTTAAAAAAAGAAAAGGTCAGAATTTCACAAGGATTACATTTTCTAGCAGAAACAAGGTTGTACCATTTTAATACCTATATTCTAGGGCCTTATGTTCGGTTAACAAACACATTTTCTTTTCTTTTCTTTCTTTTTTTTTTTTTTTTTTTTTTTTTTTGAGATGGAGTCTCCCTCTGTTGCCCAGGCTGGAGTGCAATGGTGCAATGTTGGTTCACTGAAGCCTCCACCTCCTGGGTTCACGCGATTCTCCTGCCTCAGCCTCCCAGGTAGCTGGGATCACAGGGACCCACCACCACGCCCAGCTAGTTTTTGTATTTTTATTAGAGACAGGGTTTCACCACCCTGGCCAGGCTGGTCTCAAACTCCTAACCTCAAATGATCCACCCATCTCCACCTCTCAAAAAATGTTTAAGGAGATCTCTATTTCTGAATTAACTGGCACCTCATGATTAATTTGATTTCAAACTTTAGTCTGGTTATACTTTATAACATTTTCAACAAAACATCAGTAGTGAAAAAAAGACCTTTATATAAAAAAAGGACTGCATTTCTGCCATGGCTATATTTTATTTAGAGAATATGGGTGTTTCCCGATATTAAAAACATATTCATTCTTAAAAAGTTACCAACAAAACAAATTTTCTTGGATGGATACAACTTTATTCTAAAATCAATATGTAGAGTGAGTGTGAATGTGTGTAGTTGTGTGTGTACCCTCAGAAAAATCACTCTATACATATAAGGAAAATAAAAATGAAAAATTAACCATACACAAAGAACTATAAATTACAATAATGAATCCCACAATGGATACAATGATTGAAGTTTTAAGTACAATTACACAGAAGAAATGATGATAGAAAGTGTTAGAAGAGAAAAAGCACAATGTTCTCTCTGTCACTGATTGTTTACTTGCCCTTAAACAAAATGCAAAATCTATGCAGATCATAGATTTGTAGTAAGATTTATACTTTGCATGTGGCAACTATATTCTAAGGTCATTATAAATCTCTGTATTGTGAAGGTAAATTATGTTCTGAGAATTGTGTTGGTAAAGAGAATTTAAACTTTTAGGTTTTCATTTCCTTTTCTTAATAATTTAACCTTTTATTCTAAATTTAAAAATGCAATCAGAAGTAAGGGCTTTTCTTGTAAAGTTTATCAAAATGAAATAGATAATAATTTGCTCAAAAAATCCCAATCTATTGAGAAGCAATGGTTCTATTAGCTTTAGAGAAAGGATATTTCCTTTGGAACAGATTGTCATTTATTCAGTATGGGTCCTATGGGTTACTCCAAAGGCCAAGAGATGTCAGAGGGAGGGGCTGTATCTTGGCACCTGGGATAGTAGCTCATATGGAATAAGATGCTCTGTGTGACTGAATCTAACTCTCTTAGTGCAGGATTAAGTCCACGGGCACATCTTCTTGAAGTTCTAAACTGTGCATGTATCTA
Organism: Macaca thibetana thibetana; assembly: GCF_024542745.1. Classification (NCBI taxonomy): domain Eukaryota; kingdom Metazoa; phylum Chordata; class Mammalia; order Primates; family Cercopithecidae; genus Macaca; species Macaca thibetana. Next base: position 89,251,205 of record NC_065580.1, on the reverse strand, counting down.
TAATTGGTTAAGAACCTCAAATCTGGGACAACTAACTTTAAATTCTGGATGTTCAAAGAAATTGATCACCTTGGACAAGTAACTTTGACTCATGGAAGTTGCTGTCAATTCTGCTGGAAATTTAGGCAGAAGTTCTTACTGCAAATCAAGTTCCTATGCTGCAGCATATATTTTTAAATCTTTTTCTTCAAATGTTCTTTATTAATTTTAAAGCTTTGAAACTATTAGAAATATAATAATAACAAACATTGTTAAAGAGAATTTTTAAAAACTGAAGATATTGACTATAAAAGAAAAAAGTTTTAAAAGTACTATAACCTTAAAAGAAAGGCTAAAATATTGAGAACAATTCTGTAGGTGCCTAAATGTATTAATCACCATCTTTTTTATGAAAACAAGACAAAATTGGAATATTCTAATTCAAAAACCAAACAAAATATTTTCTTTTTCAACGATGAATTCACTAAAAGATGTAGAGATTTGACAAGATGAAGAATTCACACAAAAATACACATGAACCAAAGAAGGAGGCTTGAATTAGAATGACAGTTTGTCAGCTAAGTTTAGGGCTAACGTGATGCAATGAAATTGTCCTAAGTTTTTACTAACAAAATAGTAGCAAACTAAAACTTTCTGATTATAAAACGATAATCATCTCAATCCTGCATTAAGCCACAGAAAGCAACAGCTCTTCTTCGTGTACTCAATATTTCTTTTTCACTTCCCCAAGGCCAAATGTCATCATTTTTTGTAAAACAAAATCAAAGCCAAATGGTAAAAATGCAAAGATTTGGTTAAACAAACAGTCAGAATTTCAGTGGTTTTTATCTTCAGCATCCCAAGCAACCAAACAAAGCCAAGATATTGTTCATCTCCTTGATAGACAAAGAGCCTCAGAGGTCCAGAGTGACATGCCCGAAGGCTGGCACGTGATTGGGCTAATTAAATTAAATAGCAGGAAACAGCTTTTCCATATGCCACTGCCTGGCCACACACAAACTGTAACAGTAAATCTTTTATACTAGTCAAGGAAAAGTGTAACCATTAAAAAATATACAGTATCAACACACCATCCAAGAATCAGAAGTTACATATCCACATAACCTCCCTAGGCCTGAACTTTAATGCCAAATGTTGAAAACTTCCAAATTCACTTTAGGGGCCATCTAAAAGTCCATGGTAATTAAAGAGGATAAAAAAGAAACACCTCCGCCCATAAAGGTTCACTAACACTAACTTCAGCTAATATTCTGATTGCTTTAAGAACACATTTCTATACCAACTAAAATTAAAATCTGAATAGTTTTGAATCAAAGTTAAAATAAAATCTATTGCTCATTTTCCATCACTTTTAATTTCTTCCTCCTCATTACTCAACTGAAGATGAAGAGATAAATGTTTTAAAAGGCATAAAAGCCTTTGGAATCTTTTGAGAAAACTCTCCTAGTAAGCTCCCCACAATTTTTAGGTCAATGACACAATTTTCTCTAAGTTTGCCACTGCAGTTCTAGGCTTTTGGTCAAGAAAACATCATTTTAAACATATCTATACTTTCATGTTTCTAGAAAAGTTCCCCTGGGTTGGTAGGTCCCATTCATTTTTATCAGTCATGGTTTATATTGGCATTGATTTCTAATGCAAAGAGCAAGAACTATGCAATAGTAATTGTCTTCCTGGATAAAGAAACCAGGAACTAAGCATTGTGGTGGAAAAGTAAACGCAAGAAAACTGCTTAATAGGGATCCCACATTAGAAGACTGCAAGGCACTTTTAAATTAGAGACATAGAAAATGTAGCATCATTGCAGAACATCCATGGCTTATCTCTTTAAATAGAAGCATTAAAATATAATATACAAAATGTAAATAATACTTAATTTTTAAAATAAAAATTACACTTACATTACCTAGTATTCACAGGTTATAAATAGTCCATTTTCTATGCTTCATATTGAAATTAAAAGTTTTCATAAGATATATTATTTCTTACTATATTAAAGAGTTACTGAATTAACAGAACATGATCTAATAAATTTAGTGGGATCAATGTTACTCCAAGAAGAAAAGGAGAGAGAGAGAGAGAAAGAAAGAGACAGAGAGAAGAAAGAGGAAGGGGGAAAGAAAGATGAAAAGAAAAAGGAAGAAAGAAAGAAAGGAGGAAGGAAGGAAGGAAGGAAAAGGGAAGGGAAGGGAATGGAAGGGAAGGGAAGGAAGGGAAGGAAGGGAAGGAAGGGAAGGAAGAGAAAGTCTAACTCTTTAAGCGGAAATTAGAAAAAAAATTTAAACTAGATTGTATCTTTGTTTTCATATGGTTTAACCAATGTAATTGTAGGATGCATAAGTCCAGCAAAAAACTTCGGTAAAAATGTCCATTCAGCTATGTTTGTATATGTATAAGCAATTGCTAATGGTTGTTCCCTCATATCTGCCTTTAAAGTTAATATTTGAATGTAAAGAGTACCAAAATCCAAGAAATTCAAAGCCTGCTTGAAAATGACCAAGCCACACTGGAGAACTGACTTGGTAGGACCCAGTAAGTGACTAGCTTCTAAAGTGAAGACAGGACAAAGAATGAGTTGAAGCAGTTCATTCCTCCCAAAATAGCTGGATTTATCTTTCCAGACCTTTACTAAATCCAATCCTTTCTCTCCATCTTCATTTTTAAACCAGAGTCCTAGACTAAGACTGATTAATCCCTGGGGTCATCCACCCCTGTTAAATGCTCCAGAGAACTCACAAATTAGTGAGCAAGAGAGAAACCGAATGTAAAGGTTATGATAGACTTGCACAAACAGAACTTTAAAATAAGCCTCGAATGTTTCAAGTGAACATTCTTTAAAGAAACACAACAAATTTAAATTGTCTAACATTGAATGGAAATTTACTAGACATTAAACAGAACAAGAAAATATGAACCATATTCAAGAGAAAAATTAAGCAGTAGTAGCAGACTCCAAAATGACAGAAACAGAATTAACAGAAAAGGACTTTAAAGTAAACATAAATACACTCAAGGATTTAAAGAAAAATGTGAATATGTTGCAGAGATAAATGGAAAATATATCTATATTTCTAGATGTGAAAACCTCAAGATCTTAAATTAAAAATTTACTGGATGTGATTAACAGAAGTTCATCTACTAGGAAGAAAAGATGTGTACAGCAATAGAAAATGTACCGAAGAAAACACGAAGAAAAAAATACGGAAACTTAAAGATCTGTAAGACATGGCAGGTGCCTGTAGTCCCAGGTACTCGGGAGGCTGAGGCAGGAGAATGGCGTGACCCCGGGAGGCGGAGCTTGCAGTGAGCCGAGATCGCGCCACTGCATTCCAGTCTGGGAGACAGAGCGAGACTCCATCTCAAAAACAACAACAACAACAACAACAACAACAACAACAAAACAAAAACAAAAAAGAAAAGATCTGTGAGACAGTATTAAGCAGTCTACTCTATATATAACTGGAGTCCCAAAAGAAAGAGAGAGAAAATAATTAGCAGGAGAACTATCAGATGAAATAACACTTGACATTTTCTAAACTTTTAAAAAGTGCAAACCCACAGATATAAGAAGCCCAGTGAACCAAACAAGGATATACATAGAGAAAACTACATTAAGGGACATCATAATCAATTTGCTAAAAACTAGTATGAACCAAAAAATCTTATAAACAAGTAGAGAAAAATAAGCTACCTAATGTTAAGAGTTACTAAATAGCAACAGTAATCAAGATTCTGTGGTATTAGTGTAAAGAGAGAGATCAATGGAATAAAATAATTAGTTCAGAAATCTACTAACACTTATATGTTCAACTGATTTCTAACAAATAGACCAGAATAATTCAAAGGAGTAAGAATAATCTTTTAAAAAAAAGAGGTGCTGAAAAATATAATCCTGTAAGATAATGAACCTCAACCTATCTTCACATCATATCAAATTAATTCAAATTTCTCTTTCATTTAAATGTTTAAACTGGAAGAAGAAAGCAGGAAAACAAATCGTTCTTGAAAGGACCCTAAAGCATTAACCACAGAAGAACAAATTGATAGACTGGGACACATCAAGTGTTAGTGTTAGTGCTTAAATATTCTGCTCTTCAAAATGGAAGGCCAACTACAAAGTAGGTGAAATTATTTGTAACATACATATGTAGAAATAGATTGTATCCAAAATATATAATTTGATAACCCACAATAAAAAGACATGCCTCAATTTAAAAACTGAGCAACGTAATGCAGTCATTTGCTGCATACAGTTAGAAAAACCCAACAATATCAAGTGTAGACAAGAACACAGAGTAATAGAAACTCATACATTGTTGATGAGAATGTCAAACAATAATTAATTACAAATGATTTGGCAGCTTCCTATAAAGTTAAACCTATACTTAATGCACAACTCATTTTCACTTCTAAGTAATTACTCAAACAAAATAAAATAAATTTCTACAGAAACTTATATAAGATATTCATGGTAGTTTCATTCATAATTACTCACACCTGAAAATAACCTACATTTCCATCAATAGGCAAATACATAAACAAATTGTGGCATATCTGTACAGTGGCTAATTATTCAGCAATAAATAGGACCATATCACTGGTACATACATGGATAGATCTCAGAAGCATTTTCTGATTGAAAAAAAATTCAGACTGAAAATATCACAGACTCTTTTTTATATGATTCACCTAAATGCACTTCTAGAAAAATAAAAACTAATGTATAATGTCGGAATAACAGATCATTGGTTGACTGGGGCTGGGAGGAGAGTGAGGATGTGAGCCTGAGTATGAAGAGGGCAGGAGGGAATTCTCTGGAATGACATAAATATTCTCTATTTAGATAGTGATAGTGGCACATACAATTCTCAAAGTTTATTAGACTCTCTGTCTCTCTCTATATATATCAAATGGAGTTTGTATGGATATTATAGTTCAAAAAATAGATTAAAAATCACTAAGATTTGGGAAGTTGTATATAAACAAAAGTAAAAATAACATTTTAAAATTTTAATTTAAACAGCATGCCAAAAACCTCAGGACATTAAAAATTAGAATTTTTTTTAATCCCTGAGAGAGCCCCTTTGTAAGGAAAAAAATATTATCTGCTTCCATATCCAGAAAAAGGTTATAATGAAATACAACTGACCACTGTAAACATATAAAGACACAAAATATATAGATTTTAAGATCTGTATGCAATAAAGAAAATATAAAGGAACCAAGTTGTATATTTTTATGAGTTTGTCAGATAATTCAAATAATTAAGCAAAAGTCAAATAATTTATAATTTGCTGTAGAAAAATAAACATTAAATGTGCTATAATTCCTAAAGTATAAGTTTTTTTAAAAAAGGATTTGATAGCACCATCTTCATGACCAAAATATATCTAAGATGCTAAAAATATAGTGTAAAGTAGACTTATTCTTCACCACATTAAATGAAGGTAATAGAGAGAGGACAAGTGGCTATGCAAAATTATGCAGTCGAATTACTTAAGATCAAGAAATCATTGCAAGATTTCCCATTCTAAGTTCTTTGAGCATTTACCTAACTAGAGATAGTAGGTGGGGGAGAGGGGAAGTTTCCCAGAACATTTGTTAAAAAGCAGAGACAGAAAAATCTTAGCATTCTTTATTTCATGCTGATTCCAAAGAAAGACAGAGTCCATATACAACCCCGCACTGCTAAATTTGACTGGCTTTAAAAATAAAAATATAAAAAAGAAAGAAAGGCACAGTCCAATGCAAATATGACAAGAGAACCCCCTGTGGGCTACTAGGCAATGCCAGTTTTCTGAGTTTTGCTTTCTGATTGATGGCTTTGGTGCTGATAATAGGGTGGGAACTAAAGTTAGAGGAGACCTGTGCACAGACAGCTTATCCAAAGATCCTCTGTGATCAATACATATTCTTAATACATCCTTCGGAACAATGATCATGTTAATCATTCATACCTAGAGTTGTTTTAAAATTGGTGAATCATTAGTTGAAATTTGGTGAAAAAAATCCAGGATTCTTTTTATGGGAGGTAAGAAGAGACAGACGAAAAGGCAGTGGAGTGGAAGAAGAGGAGTAATGTACTCACAGGGTCTCCCAAAGAATATTTCAACCTGAGGACTTCCTGTAAGTCATGAAAGGGCTGCAGCTGAATCAACCCTAGATGGTTCTCAACTCTTGGGGCAGGGAGGAGAGGCTGAGCAGCCTCCTGCAGTGACCTGGGCCGTATACATATTGCCATTTTTTATGTGTGGTAGGACATGAAAAAGTTGGGAAGCGCTGTTCTAGAGTTTTTTTTTTTTTTTTTTTTTTTTTTAACAGAAGAGAAAATTATTCATTATTAAAGACTGAAATTGAGTGTAAAGTCAGCTCCTACCAAGGAGAATAAAGTTACTAAAGTTCCAAGATATATTAATGTTACTATTCATAACAATAGCTAATTTTTACTGTGTACCCATTATGCTAGTACTCATTACACTATTTAAACATGTTCACACATTTAAAGCTCACAACCCCTCAGCAGAAAAATTTAGAATTCCTGACCACATTTAACAAACAAGTAAACAGAGATTTGGCAGAATTCGGTAATTTACTTCACATGGAGTTGCTAGTAGGTGGGGAAGTTGGAGTTGCAACTCCTGCAGCCTAACTATGAAATCAATATTACTGTACAACCACTAGGTGGTTATACTTATGAGGCAGTTCCATGCATAGATCTCAAAGACAATGCAAAATGCCACTGTTTTTGATGCATACATAGGGTTTGATGCATACCTAGTCAAAACAACACATCAATTTCCACATTCAGTAAGTTTTCTTTAAATATGCATAACGAGGAGGCTGATTGACTCTAAGAAAGATTAATATGAATCATTTTGTCTTCTTTCCAAGCCCTCACTTTAAAAAACTATCTATAGAATACATGGAAATAGAAAAATTAATACTATAAAGAGGTCATTCAAATTAATCTAGATATTATATTTTTATCTAAAAGTGTATGCTAGATATTAGAAGTCATAGTCAATTCATATATAAATATAAATTATAAAAATTAATAAGGTGTGAGTACTGTTAAATAATAAATTCATAAAGAAAAAAGTTTCCATCATTTACCATTAGCTGAAAATTAAAACATGGTAGCTATTTTTACTAAAGCCAGTTTAAAAAATATATTACTAAGGAGGACACTGAGGACAAGAAATAGTCCATCAAATAAAAAATGACTCCACATTTCTCATAGAAAACAAAAGTGAAAATAAAATCACAGTATGAATAAAATGGCCTTTAGCCATTTACATCTGAATAAGAACAATGTAAAACAAAAACCATTAAAATAAAGTTCAGCTGAGCATTTCATAGGTTCCCTGAGTGGCTCTAGGAACAATGGTGAACACAATAGAGTACATTTTCCCTGACCTCAAAAAGCAAAAAGATATAATGCCACACAGATAATGATTAAAGAAGGATTACACGGGAAACTACGGAACTGATTTCAAGTTGGAGCATTCAGAAGGGCTGGAGAAATCACAGATGGCATATGGGAGAAGTGAGTGCCTGGTCAGAGTATAAAGGTTGAGTTATGAGGACTATAGCTCTCTGATACCATGTAAGTGAAATAGTAGAAAGAAATTACTGTAGGTTGTACCACAGAAAATGGGAAAATGGTATTGGTATTTTACAGTAAGTTAACTGAATTAGTAAAAATATCACACTGATATAAAAGGAGGTTATTGCAAGGAGAGAAGCATGGATTTGTTTTACTGTTCACTAGTAGCTGGAGAAAGCAAAGCCAAAGGGGAAGTGAAGAAATATGATGATCTGAAATCAGAAACAGGAGGACCAACTGCCTATAGGAGATAAAGGAATGAAGATAATCAAAGATGACTACATGATCATCTATCCCACTGTCTAAATGGTGGTCTCATCATCATCATCAACAACAACAACAACCACAACAACAAAGAAAAGCAGGAAAAACCAGCACATATTATGGATGAATTTACTAACTTTGAGATGAGAATGGAGCAATAAGTGAATTCTCCTTACAACTAATATTGGTAATAAAACACTTGGTAGACTCTGAGTTGTCTTTAAGGTAAAGGAGAAGGATCTTTAAACCTTAAACCATTAAGATGGCTCAGATCTCTGCTAACACTAACATTTTATGCCTCTATATTAATTAAGAGCAACAGAATGATACTGGCAGGAGTAAATATTCATTTGTTCAAGTTTTAGAACCCATCGATTTTCAAATTGATGTGATGAGATCTATCAATTAACAAAATACAAAATGAGGTGAAGATGATCTAAAGCAGAAACATAAATACAAATAAAAATATGTGAGTCACAAATGCAAGCCATATATACTCTTTTTGAATAGTCACATTTAAAAAGTAAAACAAGTAAGATTAATTTTAATGATTTTATATGACTTAATATATATTTTAAATATTATTTCAATATGTAATCAATAGACATCATTCTTAATGAAATAGTAGTACACATTTTGTACTATATCTTTGAAATCTGGTGTGCATTTTCTACATAGGTTGTACCACAATTCTTGCCAGCCGCATTTTAAACGTTCAATAGGTACATGTGGCTACTAGTTTGGACAGAGCAAAACTAGGGTTCTTTCTCCAGAAATTCTGTCAACAGAGGCATGAAGATCAAAGCGAAGACATGAACATTAGTTCCACATAATTTTTTTTAAAGATATGCTCTTGTTTTGTCACTCAGGCTAGAGCACAGTGGCACGATCATAGCTCAGTGCAGCCTCAAACTCCTGGGCTCAACAATCCTTCTGCCCTAACCTCTCAGGTATCTAGGTCTACAGACACGCTTCCACACCTGGCTTCAACATAAAATCCAACTGTAATTAGTAAAAGTGAGTGACCAGGGTAGGATCTTAATTGCAAAAACTGCAATTACTTTTGCATCAACTAGTAGAAATAAGGAAAATGAAGATAATGTATGAGAAAATAAAGTCCAATAATCATGAAATTCATATCTCTTTAAAAAAACTTAAATGCATGGAAAAATATTATTTGAAAAACAATGTGTATGATACAAAATGGATCAAAGACCTAATATTAAGGGCTACATTTATATTAATGAAACTCTAAGAAGGCAACATAAGTGTAAATCTTTATAACCTTGGATTAGGTTAGTTTTTAAAATATGATACCAAGAGCACAAGTAGCAAAAGGAAAAATAGATAAACTGGACTTCAGCAAAATTCAAAACTTTTGTTCATAAAAGAACACTTAAAAAAATGAAAAGAAAACTGACAGAATAGGAGAAAATATTTGCAACTTATATACCTGATAAAGGTCTACTACCGAAAATATATCTAAAAGCACTTACAACTCAACAACAAAAAGACAAGCAAGTCAACTAGAAAATGGGCAAAGGACTTGAATAGATGCTGCTCCTAAGAAGTTATAGAAATGGCCAATAGGCAAATAAAAAGATGCTCAACATCATTAGTCATTAATGAAACAGAAATCAAAGCAACAATGATAGCACTGCATACCCACTAGGATGGCTACCATCAATAAAGCAGGGAAAATAACAAACGGAGAAGATCGGGAGGAACTGGAACCCTCATACATTGTAGCAGGAAATTAAAATAGTTCAGCTATGTGGAAAACAGTTTGACAGTTCCTCAAAAAGTTAAACAGTTACCATATGACCCAGAAATTTCACTCCTAGATATATACCCAGAAGAAATGAAAATACATCTTCTCACAAAAGCCTTGTACATGAATGATGACAGCAGCATTACTCATAATAGACAAAAAAAGTGAAAACTGTGTGTTCAACTGATGAATGAATAAGCAAAATGTTGTATAGCTATACAAGGGAATATTACTCAGCCATAAGAAGGAATGAAGTACTGATCCCATGGATGAACCCTGAAAATCTTCTGCATAAGGAAAGAAGCCAGGCACAACAGGCCACATAATGCATGATTTTATTTATATGAAATATCCACAGTAGGCAAATCCACAGAGATATAAAGCAGCTTAGTGGTTGTCAGGGGCAAGAAGGAGCGTGGGGTGGGAGCGACTGCTTAGTTGGTACAAGATTTTTTTTTGAGTTGGGGTTAATGGAAGTGTTTTGGAATTAGATACTAGTGACGGCTGCACAGCACCATGAATATTCAAAAACTTATTGAAGTAATTCCAGTAAATATAGTGAGAATCGCCTATACTTTAGTTAAAATGCAGAAGAAGCCTAGAACAATATACAAAAATAGGAGACAGGATATTTTGAAAACTATGAATCAGAGAACTCGAGGATCTTAGGTAAAAGCTATTAAAAATCAGGCCAGATTTCAGAAGGTGGTTAGGGCACCTGGCCATCTCTAAAACATTATTTCTGAATCAGATTCTTCAAAGGGCTTGAAAAAGGTAGATGACTGGGCTCCTAGTCAGAACAACAGAATCAGAACCTCTACGGGTGTGGTCAGAACCTGTTTCCCTCAAGAGGATTGTCATGCATCTTTCCACTAGAATACCACTTAGGAGGTCTAGAACGTGACAACTGTCTCTATTTTTCCCTTCCACAACGTTTTATACAGACTACTGAAGTCAAAATTATTATCAGGTGCGTCCTTGGTAGGTTTAAAAAGTCTGTAAAAGGCAGCGTCCTGATGGTTTAGAAATTGGACTTTCTTTGCACTGGCTGGGGAATGAAGGTAAGAAGTAAAGGAGAGCTCTGAATCTGCTGAAATCCTTTCTCCTTTCCCCTAAAAGTTAACCAAGTGTGGCCTCTCTGTTTCACTCCCTCCTAGGACTGGCTATGGTCAGAAAAAAGAAGTCTACACATTTTCACGATTAAAAATGGTTGAACAAAATGTGTGCAGGATTAGAACCCTCATCTAACCCTAACCCTCACTAGAATTAAAAAAAAAAAAAAAAAAAAAAAAAAAGCTCTAATCACTAAGCTCATATAGAAGCTATTAAAAAAACATTATTGAATCGGTTGGGTGTGGTGGCTCAAGCCTGTAATCCCAGGACTTTGGGAGGCTGAGGCGGGCGGATCACGAGGTCAGGAGATCCAGACCATCCTGGCTAACAGGGTGAAACCCCGTCTCTACTAAAAATGCACACACAAAATTAGCTGGGCGCGGTGGTGGGCGCCTGTAGTCCCAGCTACTAGGGAGGCTGAGGCAGGAGAATGGCGTTAACCCGGGAGGCGGAGCTTGCAGTGAGCTGCGATCGCGCCACTGCACTCCAGCCTGGGCGACTAAGCAAGACTCCATCTCAACAAAACTAAAAAAATTAAAAAAAAAAAAAAAGATTATTGATTCAAGACAGTTTGGTAAATGCTAATGAGGAGAGATAGAGAAACAATTGAATAAATTGGACAGAAGTAAGCATATCGGGCAGATATAAAGAATCGTTGCACCAACACAGCACAATGGTAAGGTTGAGAACAGGGACTCTGGTGCCAAAGTACGTGGGTTCAAATTAAAGCTAGACCTCCTAAATCAGTGACCTTGACTTTAATTTATCTGTGTTGTGGTGCTCTCATCTTACAGTGGGATGATAATAATACTTCCTTCATCAGGTTATTATGAGGACCAAATGAGCTAATAGATATGAAGTGCTTGCACACTGTGTGTGTATAATAGATAAAAGTAAACATCTTTTTGTCAATCAAAATGATCCCCAAAAGTTGCATTGCCTAAACACAGTTTACAGCCTCAAAGATGTTATTATAAAATGACATGTAACAACAAGAATATAAACATTTTTAAGCCTACATAGACATGTTGGCATGACTGAAAAGTCACATTCCCAATATCCTTTGTATTTGCCCAAATTCTTTGATTGCCTTCTATATTTTCCTCTTGAAATGGAGATGAAGGAGTGATCAATAATAAAGGGAATAATAGTCTGAAACTCATTCTTTTGTATCTCCAAGTTCCTGATATAATCAGTTACAATTGGAGACCTCAAATTATTTATCATTGTAAACCTTCAATCGTACACCCACAATTTATACATATTACAGCGATTCAAAATTGTACGCTTCAATTATTGAAAAAAACATGAAGAAATGCCAAATTAAAAACAATATATCTATTAAGTACTAGGTTTCAACAAAAGGTTTAGTGTCTGAATTCCTTTTCAACATCCTTTGAAAAAAAGGAGCATACAACAATATATAGCAATTTCTAAAAGACTCTCTTTCTCAGATCTATGAAAAGTAGCAGTCCACACTTCATCGACCACCTTCAGCAATGAGAAGGTGAACTTTACTGCCAGAAGAAAAAAAATCTAATGATTATTTATTTCAAGACTTGGCAATAACTATTTTTTCTAAAGAAAAGGTTTCTAATGCTAGATTGATGCTTTGTATTAAAACAGTCACCCTATATAACACTTCAGAAATCAGATATACACTATAAAACCATTTTTAATTGATTTCTCTAACTCATATTTTAGGATCTCTGGTACCAAGTTAGTCCTGTAATTTTATAGTTCAAAGGCAAATTTCAGGAAATTATAATTAGCAATAATGGTATTTCCAGAATTCTGACTGTATTCTCAAATTTATGGCACTATAAAATGATAATCCATCTGTAACAGTCAATAGTTATAGCTCCAGATTTCTCGATACTCTAATGCAATACTGATGTGACTTAGAGTATGGCAGAGTTGCCTTTACTTCAATCAGGCTCCTGTTCCTCACGCTGGTATTATAATAATTGTTACCATAGAAGGGGAGATCATTTAATTATTATTTTCTCTTTAAATTTATGTGCTGTCACTTTCTACTTGTATTTCAAGATCTCACTGTAATAGACATAATTATTACAACACTTGGAATATTATTCATTTTAATATTTACTGAGTGCTTGTTATATTCAAGGGATTGTGTTAAGCTTTTTAAAAATAATTTTTAAGGTGAGCAAAGTTAGGAACTGACAACTATTTAGATAAAGTTTTATATTTAGAAGTTGACATTTTAATTTAAATACCAAACATGATAACATATCATGAAAAAGGTTACACTGGCAAAAGGAAAATGAAGCAAATTTTACATGTGTTAGCTATTTGATAATTTTGGATGTAAATAGTTGAAAGTCATTATTGCTGAATTTATTGTTTTTAATGGTATTAGATGTAACTGCTCAAAATGTCTTTATTTTCTTGTTTCAACAAAGACTGGCAATATATTTTGATATATGAGATCTAGTGTGCAAGCTTCAACTTCGATTAAATACGGCAAGTTTACACAAAGCCAAGTGTATGAAAGGGGATCTTTTAAAAAAAACTTTATTTGAGAAAGGAAGAGACTTATAACAGAAGGCAAGAAGGGAAACATACAAACAATATATTTACAACACAAAACAAGAGATCACCTTCGAGGGTGTAAATTATAATAAATACAGTAGATTTTAAAAGAGACATTTATCAATTAATTCTAAGATTATTTAAGTCCAGCTTTCCTTTTCACTGGTTCCAGGTAGTTTCTTGATTAAATTCAAAGACTATCAAATTCAAACAATTAACGTCCACCAACTGTACTGATGAAACTCTCTCAAATGACATTATAAAAAATAGTTTTTTTTTGTTTGTGATTACATATCTTTGAAGTAATATTATACAAAAGTCTGCTCAGCCACATGTTCCTCCCCAAATAAAATGTATTTTAAAAGATGCACTATCCCTTTTTTATGAGATTGAAAAAAGACTTTGAAGAAAATGAATATTTATGAGATGGAAAAAATATACAATTTTATCTTAGGCATGCCATATTTTTAATGCAAAACAACTGACAAAAAGTCATTTTAATATGAAGGAATATACTAACCAAAATATGTTGGTGATAGGGAGTGTTCCTATTATAGCTATTTGTCAAATTATCAGAAGGACTTTCATTATATGGAAAAGTTTTAAACTTTCTAACTTCTAGTTATGTTAATTTAATTTGAATGGAGACTTTTTTAAAAAGGATAATGTATCTTTAGCAGTAACATTTTTAAAGAAATATTTTTAAATGTCACAGCAAAATGTAAACAACACGTGCCAATAACATACAGTTGAACAATGTCTACATTTGGCAAAACTGCTATATCTCCTTTGAAATAGGATACTACACCTTGAAATACCTCAGATTTAGAAATATAAATATTTTAATAGAAAAAACCTCACAAAGATTCTAGGTCAATTTGGATTATCCATATTAAAGGGGTCTTAATACAACGAACCTTTAACTAGCTTAACAAAAGTAAACCTATAAAACAAGGTAAACATATCAAAAGGGAATATGAAGGAAATGTTCCAGTGAAAAGCTTCCGTAACAATTTCCCTACTTGTGGTGTTATTTTCTTAGACAATAAATCAATTCATAGAGTGCCCTTTAAAAACAGAAAGAGTAAAACACTATCCTCAGATTTTTTTTCCTACATTCCTCAGTACATGAATCACTTGGACTTCCTGTTTCCACAAGGCATTTCCTGTTCAGCCTCACAGAATCACTTTTCTGTAGGAGAACAGCAGGAACCTGACAAAGAACTGACTTGAATAAACAGTGTCTTCTGTTGCCTTCAAAGTTGTTTGTATTTTATAGCATCAAAGGACATAGTCCTCCTGAAGGTGCATTATGTACAAGTAAATTCTTTTGTTAAACCTATCTTTTCCAATTGTTATTTGTCAGAATGCTATGGTATATGGCCATGACATTATGGAATTATACTTAAGAGATTCTAGTGACAATATAAAATATGATACACCTTCTTCTTTTCAAACTGATTTTGACTTGATATCAGATAATATTCATCCTGTTACTGTGTTTTTTGCAATTGTAGATACAATATTGTATCTGATTGGACCATTATGCTGCACATTACTTCTCACCAACATTCGCATCTGCTTCATTTGCTCTTTTTTGATAGACAGTGTCATCAAATTACACAAAATAAAAGTAAAATGAGCAGTGCTATGTGAGACATAATCTAATATTGAAAGTAGTGCTGCAATTTGCATCTATATATTTAAAACCACCTGTATTCCTAATATGTTCAATTGCAACCTACACAATAACCTAGGACTACTGGCATGGTGACCAGAACATTTCTACTTAACTAAAAAAAGAGAGAGGAAGGAAGGGGCAGACTACCTTTAACAGTGTTCAAGACTATAGTATGATACATTATCTACAGTGATGTGAAAATTGAATTCTACATGTTGCAAAAAAATCAAAAACTAATTGAATGCTTCATTGATCAGACTGGGAGACTATCCAGCAGTCACTGATCTCAACACATAAACTAAAAATAACAGTGAATTTGTTTTCCTTAGAAGTAATTGGTGTAGCAGGCTTTGGGATAAATTTAAAGCCTATCAATTGCTCAGATATTATATATCATAATTTTAGTGTAACAGATATTTCCTTACCAGTGGATTTTCAATGAAACCTTGATATCTATATAGAGATCAGTATATAGAGAGACCTCTGTATAGATATATACATATATCTGCATTAGTTAGAATCCTTAAACACTGAACTCAAATCATCAAGAAATATAAACTGATAGGAAATCATATCCATTTACCAAAACTGCAATGCATTTCATGTTCAGATAATGACTTTAATTACAAATCCTGGAGCTAAATCTTTGCCTATTACCTGTTGCATAAAAGCAGCCTGCTCCCCAGATTCCATTTCCTGGATCTGAGCATCTTCATCACTGTCCACTGGTTCCTCCTTGACCTTCACAGCCCCAACTTGTCCCAGTGTGTCATCCACACAAGCACTGCTGTCGCTCCTAGTGCTGTTGCCACTAGAGGGCGCTCTGTCTTCCTGCATCGCCTGGTCCCCCTGAAGCTCTTCCTCTGCCTCCTCAAGGTGACTGCCTGGTTGCTTCAGTTGTTCAATAGATTTCGAAAGCAGCTAGAAGAGAGTGTTCAGGGGTTCAAAATTCAGTAGTTCTTGATGGTAACAGAGAAGCAAATTACACTTTGATTTCTAATAACTTATACACTGTGATTTCTAATCATTGAACACATATTTCAGAATGAACTTGTAGGCAACAAGTTTCCTCAGTAATACGAAATCTGAAGTAGTCCCATTATTCCATATTGTGTGGGTCTAGTAGGCAGGGAATGAGGTCTTTAAGTGTTGGGTTGTTTTTTCTTTTTAATGGATCACTCTTTAATGCAGTTAGAACATGGTGTACAAAAAGGTAAATAAATTATCCATGGAAACTCTGAAACTTTCAAAAGGACAAGTTTTGAAAGTTGAACCTGGGAATAATACTTTTCTCAAAAGATAAAGGGGGTGATAAAAAATGTTGTCAATATCATTTTTCAACGAATGTTAAACGCTGTAAAAGCCAGAACACAAATGCTAATAGTCTTTGTCTAATTTTCTCGTACCTATACAGAGAAACTATAGTCAAATGAAAAAGTGCCTTCTTATATATATTTGGAAGACACAGAAATATTCATTTTGATATTCTGAACTTTAGAAAGGTGTAAGATTTAAAAAAAATAATAAAATGCTTTACGAACAGACTCAAATGGAAATTAAGTATTAGAAAAGAATCAGGAAATTATTTTTTAATTTGAAAATCATTATTTAGACATTTTATTTTATAAATCAGATTGAACTTAGTTTTCAGAAGTCAATGAATTAACTGCTTAATGATTTTAAAAGATAATTGACAATATGCCTAACTTAAACAATAGCAAAATACCATAACATGAAAGCTCAATAAATGAGGAAAAAGTCTCAAGATTATTTCATCTCACAATGGCCATTTGTTTTATTTCACAATGGCCCTGTGGACTAAATCATCTGTAGACCTTGAACTGTGTTTTCAAGAGTTGTTAGTTTTCTGCTAAGTCAGTGCCTATGTAAGCAACATGGCAATTATTGTAACTAGCAGCACACTTATAATACTACCACCATAAACATGAATGCAGATTTTTCTTTGTCAAATTCATGCTTACCTCCTACTCACACATAATTAAAAAATACATGTTTTAAAATGTGAATACTTAAGTACTCAGACTTAGATGGACACCTCATCCTCTTTAGGCTTATAGACTTTCCTGCAGTCCAGACAACCTCAAATGGCCCTGATAACACTAACAAAGCCCTTTAGTTTCACTGCATGTAGATTTATTAGGAATTTTCATTCATTTGTTCAACAAATATTTACTGAGTGCCACTATGTTCAAGACACCATGCTAAGCACTAGAAAAATAGCCACTGCTCTGCCCTCATGGAGCTTATAGTGAATGTCTTAGAAAGGCTTCAAATACTTATTCCTATTTTCAAGTATGATAAAATGCTTTGAAGAAAGAAACACAAGGTGTTATAAGAGCACATACCGCTTGGCATAGCAGTGGAAATGGGGATTGTCAAGAGAGTTAAGCTGAGGAAGTGTTATGTTTAGGTTTAGACACGAAGGATGAAGGATGGAAAGGAGTTAGTTACATGTATGAGGGGTGGGAAGCAGGGGTGGAAATAAGGGTGGGGAGCATTTCTGGTAGAAGGCAGAGTTTGTGGGGACCTTGGATTGGAAAAGGAGACCAGCGCATCTAAGCCACCAAAAGTCTAGTGGAGTTTGAGAACAGATCGGAGGAAAATGCTGAAAGATAATGTTAAAGTAGATGATACAAGTTATAATACATTTGGGTGAAGAGTAAGAATCTAGAGAAATAAAATATAACTTAGGAAAAACACATATAAGGCCTAAATATCACCAAAGTAAGTCAGACATGATCAAGCTAAGAAAACATATACCAATCAAAACGCATATCACAATGAAGAAATTTGAATATGAATTTCCTTTGTGCCTATCATCTAACATCCATTGTTACTGGCCAGTCAGGAGAAGGAGGACACATTCATTTAATCATGGTTTAGATGACTTTAAGTATATTTTAGGAAACTATTGGCAGGACTTTTGTCCCAATTCTGAATACTAATCGGCTCTTCTTTAATATATAATACTTTGGATACTACTGAGATTCTGGATAAAAGAGATAATATAATAGTCCTAAATTTTGACTACAAAGTTGTAGGATCCCATTTAATCGGCTGTTAAAGAAAGAATACGCAACAGCATAGAAACAAACAAGATATTAAAGAAAAATTCCTAGTTTTGGCTGGAATAAGGACACTGAGTAACAAACATCCACTAATTATTCAGAGAGAGAGGGGGAGAGAGACTATCAGTCAGTGTTGCAACCCTTACTCATACCTCAGACTACAAATAAGAGCAGGTGAGGGGAGCTTGTGGGAAGAAGGGATTTATCTGAGAAAAGATATTAGCCAGGTGAAGGAGGCTGCAGGAGCCCATCAGAGAAACCAACTGTAAGAAGACTGGACAAATGCTCACTGAGCTGTAGAAACTCTCCCTCTCACTAATACAGCATAGCTGAAAAGTTATTTGGAACCTGCTCAGTAGAGCTAGTAGACCAATGACACTAAGGAGTCAAGTAGATACCCGGAGAGGTGTTCAAAAGATCCTGCCAATAAGGGCCTCTTGAGGATACCAGAAGAACTTTATGGGATGTGTGGCTGTGGAATAGGAACTGAGTGTGCTGGATGAAAGGTTAGCCAGAGAACCAGTATCCAGGAAATACCATGTCAGAAGTCCCTGCTTTCTGGGGGGTGGGGGGGGACCATGACTTTGAACCCTAGCTAGTTTCTGGATGTCTGACATTACAGGGAAATATTCAATAACTAAGAGGAAGCCAAAAATATCACCCACCAAGTAAAAAGACTCTTCTGTTACAATTCTTCTCCTTCCTAATCCCTGGCCACAACATGGCCTCTCAGTGTCTCAACCTCTCAACCTCCAATGGTCCAGTCCTCCACTCTACCTCATTCCCCAACATTATGACCTTACCTGAGACCTAATCTTTATCAGTAACCCTGCATTCCTCTAAATCTCAATATCAAACATCATTCCTTTCTTCTGGCTCTTTCTTAGAATATTCTGACACCAACCATCCCTCATTCCAGTGGGTTTTCCAAGCCACACTCTCACTACATATTGTCCCCTTCATTTGCTCACTTCCCTCCTTTCTGGACAAGGTTCCATACTTCATTGAAAACCATTCCTTTATATTACCATCAGTGCTCCTGCCCCTTTCAATATGGGTTTTCACTGGACAAATAAGACTTCTAACCTTAGTCAATACTAAATCTCTGCCAAACCCAAGCAGCTGAATGAGCTAGGAAACAAATAAACAAATTACGATCACGTTGAGTGTTCTCCAAATTCATGACTACACCCTCCAATGGAGTCTCAGTGCTGCCTGGCAAGCCTATTCCACTTTTCCAGTTAATTTACTCTCACTGTCTTATACTACCTCCTCTCCCTTCAAATCTCTAACATTTCCCCCTTTTCCTCACTCCCTGCTGATACCTTTGCTTCTCATTTCATTGAGAAAATGGAAGCATCA
Organism: Macaca thibetana thibetana; assembly: GCF_024542745.1. Classification (NCBI taxonomy): domain Eukaryota; kingdom Metazoa; phylum Chordata; class Mammalia; order Primates; family Cercopithecidae; genus Macaca; species Macaca thibetana. The sequence continues at coordinate 89,231,763 of NC_065580.1, read as the reverse complement.
GAAGAGAAACTCAGCCTGCTGCTACTAGCACATTTATTAAGCAATCCCATCCACCCCTCCTGCTGTTGCAATGAATGAAATGTCTGCTCTTCTATCTCAGTCAACCCTTGGCTTACACCCTGGATCCCTTCCACTCCTGCAATTATCTACTGTGTCCTCCATCACACATATCCCCTCTCTGCCGGAATGCTCTCACTAGTACTCTTTCAGCAGTACCATCCATCTTAAATAAAACTTTCCTTGACCTCCTCCCCAATCCACACCATTACATACCTCCCTTCACAATAAAATGCCATGAGTTATCGCTCTTCACTGTCTTCATTTCTCTTTTCCCATCCTCTTTAGAATCCAGCCAACTAGGCTTTCCTCCACATTATTTAACCAAAATCTCTTGTTAAGGTCAATAATGACTGCAATGATGCCAAACCCAATGGCCATTTAAATATGATATTAATAGGTGGCAGCAAAAGTGAAGCATTTTAGAAAGGGAAATAAGACAAAAATCATAGCATTTTTGAAAATAAGAGACTGTTATTACCATTGCAGCCAAAGACCAGACAAACTGAGTGTTAATTTACTAGAATACAATTTCCCATAGTTAGCAAGTTAAAGAAAATCTCTAATATTAACAAATCCCTGAGTTTTCACGGAACATAGCATATGTACATTTTAACAGAAGACCTTCTGAAATCTGACCTGTGAAGTCACTGAAGTATCCAGAAATCACATTGTTCAGTCTATTAATCAAATCTGGTCAGTATTTACAACCTCACTGACACAGATATGCATATGACAGTTTATATAACAATTTTCGGCACGCAATACAGAAACAATTTTTTTTTTTTTTTTTTTTTTTTGAGACGGAGTCTCGCTGTGTCGCCCAGGGTGGAGTGCAGTGGCCGGATCTCGGCTCACTGCAAGCTCCGCCTCTGTTTGTTCCGGTCAGTTTCTTTGGCTTCATCTACACTTCTGATGTACCAAAGGAAACATGGGGAAGAAAAAAGCCAGAATGAATAACGTTGTGATCACTTGGCAAGAAGACCAAACAGTGAAATGATATTTTTCCAAGAGCAGAATTCCTTCATGGTTCGTAAAAGAAATGTTTCTTGACATAAAACAGTAACTTCTGAGTAGAAAACATGTAGATATGAAATGCTGCACTTGAAAATCTTCTAATAACATTCTTAAAAACCCTGATTTTTTAAAGAAGGAATCTTATGCCCAAAAAAGACAAGTCATCTCTAAGATTGTAAAATAAGAATTTGTGATTTAAAAAGAGAAGAGTAGAAACCTAGAACTTTTTACACCATTCTACTCCACATTTTGCTCTGAAATAGCTATATATTCTGATGACAACTGGATTAATAGAAGCAATTCCAATCTCTCCCCTGAGCTCCAAACTTGCATAGTTAGCTGCTTACTTAACTTCTTTTCTTAGATCTAGAATATCTAATAGACATCATAAACATTAAATACCTCAAAGATAACCTTTATTCCCATCTAACCCAACTGTATTGATCACCCAATCTTTCTCATTTGAGTAAACAGCCTTACCCAACTGCATGAGCCAAATATTTGGGATTTATCCTTGTTTCTCTATCACTCATCTTTTTCATTTAATTTATGAGCAAGCCCTGGCAATTCAACCTCCAAACATAAAGGCTTTATCTTGACATGTTTCTCCATTTCTGCTGCTACCACTGCGCTCCTAAATACCATCATTTTCACCCTAAGCTACCCAAAGGCCCCACTCTGGGCTCCCTGATTGCCCTCTCGGCCCTCAACAATACAATCTCTTACAGTAGCTCTAATAATTATTTTTAAAATGTAATTTAGGTAACATTAATTCTGTGCTTAGAATCCCCCACTGACATCCTATTATGCTTATAATAAAATTCAAACCTCTTACCATGATCCACAGACTTTCAACAACCTGGCACCACTGACTCCTCTGACCTTGGTTGGCATATTGTTCTCTCTTTTTCACATGCTCCAGCTACCCGGGCCTCTGGCTGCCCCGTGAATAGAAACATGCAGAGTTTGTTCGCCCACAAGGCCTGAGTCTATGCTGTGCTCTCTCTGCTCCCTCAAATCTTTACATGCCTGACTGGCTCCTTCTTATCATATTTTGCCTCTGTTATTATCTCATTAATATATTTTCGTTAGAGTCCTCATTGTTATCTGGCATCATATCGCTATCTCTGTTTACAATACAGTTATTTCCCAGACTATAATATAAATCTCATAGGGCATGAGCTTCCTGTTTTTCATCATTTTATATCCCAGTACCTAATACATTGCATAACACCTAGTTGGAGCTTCATACGTTTCTGAAAAAATTACTAATGCTTAGTAACAGTGCTTTGACACTTTTTCTCCTAGGCTATAAAACAAAGTCAATGTCTACAGGAGCAATAACTACCCCTTTTCATCTTCTCTGGAATAAAATATGCTCTTTGTGAAGATTCACAAAATACAAAAAAGACAAATGGGACATCCGGTGCCAGTGTTGCAAAATATAAAAGCAGAAAGGGAGTTAATCTGCACTTCTTATTTTATTTTAGGTATCTGACTAAGGCTGTTTTTGTTTAAACAGTCAAATTTGTCACAGTGGAAAAAATTTCAATTAACTTCAGCAAGGAAAATTTACAAACAAAAGTCACAGAGAAATTCTTGCCTGCCAGATTTGAATAATTTCCTATAAAAGTTACTTGGTGCTATTTGTAAATTTCCGACTATTTACTAGGAAAGTGAGTATTTGGAATTTCTTGTTTTCTATGTGTTTCTCAACTACAAATATGACCACTGCAAAGCTGGTATGGGCTAACCCTTTTCTAATTTGTACTGCCACTGAGTGGCCCCAGATGTAGTTAGGAGATGTCTGCTTACTCTCAGTGGGGTGGCAGGGTCTCTCTTTGGTTGAACATCTGGAGGTGATCCCCTAGCAAAGTCGAGCTGTTGCCTTGCTGGCTAGAAAACAGAAGACGAAACATCTGTGGGACAGATAACTGTGCAAGCCTGTGTGAATCTCTGCTGAGGCCTCATCTGAAAACACACCGTGTGCCACTCGTCTGACACCAGGTGAGTTACTTTGGAGGAGAACCCAGCAGAGATGAAGAAGAGTGCAGCTGCACAGCTTCTCCTTTGCCTTTTGTCTGTACTTGTATTCATCTGTCAGGCTGTCTCCCTATTCTCCGTGCTACTGTACAGCAATTGGGCCAAACACTAAGCATGCCACGGGCAGCCTATGACCATTCTGAGTTTGTAACACACACACTTATATATACTCAAACAGATGTTCTGTGTGCCAGATACCACGGTAATTTATCCAAATTCTGAATGTCTTCAAGGATTACAACTAAACTTCAATTTTTATCAGTCCCTGCCCAGGTCATAATTATACCAAATCCTTAATTTCAGAATCTTACATTCCATGTTTAACATCATATATTCTGTTGGCACATGATGAAAAACTCATTAAATAATATTTAAAGACTGTCACTAATCTTTACACGTTAGCACTTTAAGTTCACCTCTGTGTAAATTACATAACTTGATACAAGTCTATAAGTCACTGTAAGCATACATACTTTTAAATAAAATATACTTAATTTCTATAATTTTAATGTTTCCCACAGAAATCCTTTGCATCCCAACAAACATCTTCAGATACAAAATATCAACTAGGAACAGGATCATATAAAGAGTAAATCTGTTCCTGATAGACATCTGATTTTCTGACATTGTCAACACATCATTAAATACAAGTGTTTGAATATGATTATTAAACTATGCAAAATGACCTTCAATGCAACTCACCACTTTCTTATTTTGCCTCAGATTTTAAGACAGATTGTACTTGGGGAATGGCAACAGCACAAGTTGTTTTTTTGTTTTGTTTTGTTGTTTTGCTTTTTTTTTTTTCTTTTAAATAAATGTAATATTCTTCCTTTGGAAAATAAAACCTTTCCCTTAAGCTCCAAGGAAACTAGATTTAAAAATAATGATAAAATTCTGTCTCAATTCACAAATAGATTAGGTATGGACCAACTGTTCTCAAAAACAACATGCAGAGCTTGGAGGGCTTTCAAATTGAGAGGTCTACTTGGAGTAGAACTCCAACCTCAAGCCAAAATGATACTCCATGTCATTTTGCTTCTGTGCATTTTAGGGAAATAGAACCAAAATTAAATAACAAGAGAAGAAATATTTTCTAAATATTGTTTCATTATTCATACAAATTGAAGTCTAAACTGAAAAATACCATTTCTAAGCAATATTAAAGAGGTTCTAAATTAATCTAAGCACCAAGTGAATTTTTAATAAATGCTGCTTCATCTTTTTAACTCTAAATGATTGTCCAAAACAATGCCTGCAATTAAATTGTTTTCCTCTGGTTCTCAAAACTTCATAGTATTGCAGTAACTTCAATAAATGTTCCCTTCTGGGAAGGAAACTAAAGGTTTGTTCCAACTAGTTTGAGAACATTGCCCACCCATCTTTTCATTCTTCCAACAATTTTTTTTATTGAGCATTTACTATATGCCAGGCCTTAGGAAAAGAGTGGTCAATCAAGCAAGATCCCGGCACACAGTAGGGGAGGCAGAAAATTAGCAACTGAAAAATGAAACTTGAAGTGACAGGGAACGATGAAGGAAGGGGTGAGCAGGTGGGTGTTTCTGTTTACTCTCGTTTGGATGGGCAATAAAGAGCCCTCTCAATAGGTGAGGTCTGAGCTGAGACAGACCCCAAAACACAACTGAACCATGAGAAGAGGTGGAGGTTGAGCCTTCCACACAAAACAGTGGCTGGCACAACTCATGGAGATGTAATGAGATTCCCCAAAGGTAAGAGAGGGGGCCAGTGTGGCTGGAGCCTAGAGAGAGAGGGAAGGGAGGAGATGATGAAGGCAAGGGGAGGAGGCAAGAATCAGATCATGACAGCCTTGTAGGCCACGTAAAAGTGTTTGGATTTTATCCTGCAAAGAAGAAGGAGCAAGTAGGGTGTTTTAACCATAACATGATTTGGTTTGCATTTAGAAATGATCATTCTGGCTGCTATGGAAGACTGGATTTAGGGAGGCAAAAGTAGAAAGAGGAAGACTGAATTTTCAGAACATACAATCCTCAGCAAGAGGGTAGAATTCTTAACCAAGACTTCTTGGCGGGGGTTGGGGCAATGTTTTTAACTAGGACACAAATAAGCAGTTTTCCCTTCTTTTATAGCACTGCATAATTTATGTCCTTTTAAAAATTACATAATAGGATTTTTTTCCCTGATAATCTTTAGGATCCTTCAGTTGACAGTATAGTTTCTGACCAAGTTTTCCTCCTTTTCTCTTTAAGAGTAGAAAATAGAGGCACAGTGCGGAAAGGCATCCTTATTCTCTTTGCTAATCATTGACAGTTTTGGAATGGGTCTCAAAATAGACAAAATCTCAAACCAATGAATCCCTCTCTTCCAACTCATAATCATCTCCCTTTCCTCCATTGATCAATTCCTTATTTTGGTAAACTGGAAAGCAGTGCAAACCCAATTAAACACAGTGACCAACAAAGGAAACAATCAGCAAAATGAAGCTAAAACCCACAGGATGGGAGGAAACATTTGCAAATTACCCCTCTGACAAGGGATTAATAACCAGGATATATATGGAACTCAAACAACTTAACAGGAAAAAAATCTAATATTCTGATTTTAAAATAGGCAAAAGATCTGAATGGACACTTCCCAAAAGACATACAAATGGCCAACACTATATGAAAAAAATGTTGAACATCACTAATCATCAGAGAAATGAAAATCAAAATTACAATGAAACATCATCTCACCCCCCCAGTTAAAATGCTTTTACCCAAAAGATGGACAGTAATGAATGCAGGTGAGCACGTGGAGAAAGGGGAACCCTCGGACACTGGTGGTGGGAATGTAAATTAGTACAACCATTATGGAGAACAATCTGGAGGCTCCTCAAGCAACTAAAAATAGAGCTACCATATGATTCAGCAATCCTACTGCTAGGTATATACCTAAAAGAAAGGAAATCGGTGTATCAAAGAGATATCTGCACTCCTATGTTTGTCACAGCACTGTCACAATAGCCAAGATTTGGAAGAATATAAATACTGTGTAAGATTTTAGAGGTGCTTACCATGTTTATAAAGCACTTTCAGATATGTTCTCTCATGTAATCCTCACTGTAAACCTCAAAAATTTGCTGTTTATGGAATTATTAAACAAAAAGGCTGAATATCTTGACCAATCTTGCAAAACCAATAATTGTGCAAGACCTCAGAAATTTCTCTTGAAAAATCTATCAGGATGATATATTTTGTACTTCACGTGAACTATGCATTTGATAGAATCATATTTGATTATAATGATCTGTTTACAGGTCTTTGAGCCACTCAAGGGAAAGAACATGTCTTCTTTATTTTCATTTCCAGAATGAAATGTAATGGTTGTTAATAGATAAGTCTTTGGGGAACATCATCAATTATTCCATGACCGGAGACTGTTGTAGGAATTTATATTGCTAGCTGATACAACTAGGTTAATAGCAAGAGAGTAGAAGTACATTTAGGATATGAGAGCATAGCTCTGGATGCACTTCTGCCTGCAGGAAGAGGAATACTCTAGACCAGATGACATTTCAGGGTCACTGTAGTTCCTCAGATTTCGTAAGTAGTTAGAGGAAGAGCTGAAAGACACAGGAAAAAAAGAACTAAACCAGGAACTTGCAAGCTACCAAAATATGTTTAAAAAAAAAAAAAAGAGAGACTGCTACCTACTGGCCTACTGGCAGTTTTCATGTCCACAAATCACTTAACTATATTAAAAATTCCTTAGCAAGACCTAATTTTTTCATTCTGTCACATGAAACTACTTGTCAAGGTTGGGAAACAACCAAATTATTTAGCTTCCCTTTCTCTTTGAACTGCCTGGAATCAACATCAGTCAAACAACTCACGTGGTTTAATTCCCCAGATACTTTTCTTCCCCGTTTTCTTACCTCATAGTCATGTCCAACTATTGTTTTCCTCATTCAATAAAAGCGTCTCTGACTAGATTAACAGTGTAGAGTGAAAAGGAAAGGTCTAGGTCCCTTCCCTTGGTCTCCAAGTTATGAAAGCAGCACTGGGAATGTTTATGAATGCTACACATTAATCCACTGAAATGGTCATTTTGTTTCTTTTCCAAACACAGGATTTCATCACATCTAATAATAAAGCAACAAGCCACTTTCTGTATATTAGAAACCATCAACTTGTAATTATATAGTGAAATACATCTATATGAATTCCTTGTGATGATATAAGCTGGTATTGTATAAGTGAATTTTTTTGGAGCCCACTACGTATTTAAAAGAATCTATTTATATTGGGCCAATTATCTCAGAATAACATCGATTTAAGGGTAAAGTGAAAGTTTCTTTTATAAACCTCTATAGATACATAAATAATCCAGGAGGCTTTTTACAATTATAAAATTAAGACGGCTTTTCAATGCTTGCTAAAGTTTTTGGACATATTATCCATGTAATGGGCAAAATGTAATCCTAAATTGGTGATTAAAAGACCCTGCATGGAAACAAGCTGTCAAATGGATGGAGAGAAATTAAACCTGACAACAGTAATGCCTACTTTCCTAAATGAAAGCCCAGTTCAAGTTTCTACTCATCCATTTTTCAAAACATAAAACAAGGCATTTTCCAACCACCCATAGATGAGATGCCAACATTTGCATTTCACTTGAACCTGATGAAGTCAGTAACTTACAGCTTCAGGCTTGCCCAGAACTGCTGTGAGAAGATGTTTGTCCAATCTAAAACAATAGCAATGTGACAACATGCGACAAAGGAATGAAATGTGGCCTGGCCGTAGTTGGCTCTGTCCTGCATTCCCTCTGCACCGTTTGGAAAGCCTGATAATCCAACAGGATATCGGAAAGTCTCACTGTCAGGTCCACCCGCAGAGACTGCCAAGTGAGTAACTGGAAGGAGGGCAATGTGTGGAAAGTTGGGAGGCAGGGTTGAGAAAGGGGATTTCTTCATCATGGCAAATCTAAACCAGTGCAAAAGAAAAATAAGATCATCCTATTTTTTCCAATGTTTGTTTGCCTTGTTTTTAATTGTGAATTTCCTACTTTTAGACAAAAATAAAATTAGGAAAAGCGGGTTTCCTGCTTGGTGATAAAATAAGACTGAAATCATAGGTACAAATAGTTAAAGACAGGCTTGTGTGTCATACAACCTATGTCAGGATTTCAGCTCTGCACTAGCCCTGCCACCTTGCTCAATCTACTTCAACACTGTAAAATTAATTTTCTTGAATGAAAAGAGTGAGTTGTTAAGGCTGATGGGACGATAGACGTAAAAATTCTGGTATGGAGTCCAGCTCATAGTAAATCCTCCATATAAAAGTGAGCTGATAGTTTTTAAATGACCCTACCCTAAGGTATCTATGGAGAAGGTGCTGAGAAGATGCACAGTGCCTAAAACAAAGGGAGGAAGAGGTACACTAGAAGAAACAGTGCAGCAAAAAGTCAAAAGTGGGTAAATGGCCCTTGTGTAATTATACTTAACATTTAATTTGCTTACAAGTAAGCCATGGATAGAATTGCATTAGAATACAGCTAATATAAAGTGTCTGTTTGAGAATATGAAGTATAACTTTTAAAAATGTAAACTTTTGGAATATACACACATGTAAAGAATTGTTCTTCTAATTAATCTCCTCAAAATATATACTTTTTTCAATAGTGCACAAAATAGTTCTACATTATAACTGCCTTCTGGGACACTTTACAAGGCAACACATTAACACACACACAGGCACGCATGCTATGTTTGTATGTGACCACAAGCATGAAAGGATATACTCTCTTAGGTCACTGTGGATGAATGGCTGGGGACAGGGAATGGGTATAAATCAAGAGGATTTCAGAGAATATATAACATTCATGTTAGAAAATTATGTCAAAAAGGAATAAAACAGATACTACTCAAATAAACAGTCAAATTCTCTTCCAAAACTAATGAAAGCTCTCCATTTGCTCAGATCCAGCATTTGAGCATAATTATATTCATGCCTTGCTTGTCAGAACATAACATCTACCTGTTTTAATAAGGGCAACACAGGACATCTGCTTGACCTCACATTCACTGGTCTTGTCTTAGATATATTTTTATTATGATAAAATAGGACTCATGTCAAAATGCCTAAGTATCACAGTAATAAATATATAATAAATACTTATATCTAGACTGAACCTTGGCATATATAAGATATCATCTCACGATTTATGTAAGTTTTTAAAAAAGTGTTGGCTGATAGCCAGTCATAGGAATGCACAAGATATTTATCACAGAGCATATATGAAAGAAAGAGAAAGAAAGGAAGAAAGCAAGAGAACAAGCGAGCCAGCAAGAAAGAAAAAGAAAGGGAGTGAGATATAATAAGAACAAGATAATCCAGAGAAGTAATTAACTCACGTTTTATTTCCTTAAAGTTATCAGTTTTCTTTCTCATGTCTCCTTTCTTAATACTTAGCACACTGTATTACTGTTTTTGTTTGTTTGTTTTGAGATGGAGTTTCGCTCTTGTGGCCCAGGCTGGAGCGCCATGGTAGGATCTCGGCTCACTGCAACCTCTGCCTCCCAGGTTCAAGCCATTCTCCTGCCTCAGCCTCCCGAGTAGCTGGGATTACAGGCATGCACCACCACACCTGGCTAAGTTTCTGTATTTTTAGTAGAGATGAGGTTTCTCCATGTTGGTCAGGCTAGTCTCGAACTCCCCACTTCGGCTTATCTGCCGGCCTCGGCCTCCCAGAGTGCTGGGATTATAGGCGTGAGCCACTGTGCCCGGCCTGTATTACTGTTTATTTGAATAATTCAATCCCTGCTCCACAACCTGTAAGCTCCATGAGGACACCAAAGGCTGTTTTCTTAGTGCTTAAAACTGTGTCTGCACACAGTATTTAATGATTTGTTTAATGCATACATACATAGTTTAATAATTCATTAAGGTAAGTACTAAACAAAGTATAAATTTTCTTAACATTTCTGCTCTTATGGATGTAATGGAATGAATATGAAAAACAGACATTAAAAAGTATTAATATTCTAGTTAAAATAGAAACAGGCATGAATTACTGCAATTCTAGTAATACTATAACAGAGAAATAAAGAATAATGTTGTCAAGGGGATGGGCCATGGCAGAGATCTATGTCAAATTACCTCACAACAAAAATGCCTGAAGAGATTTTGAAAAATTTCTATATATCATTCAAATAGTGAAGTGACTAGAGATTTGCCCTTTTATTTTTTTAGGCAATGCTTAGAATACTTCTTTAAAATCATCAATATTCCTAAACAACTGTTATATAGTCTGTTTTAATCAATCACAGTTTTATTTCACCAGAAAAAAATCATGTGGTAATATTTAAACTTGAAATGGGCTCAGGAGAAAATTACTAATACCTTATTACTTTTTGTTTGCTATTTTGTATTTGAGGGAAGTTCTACTTTAGAAACTCTTTTTCCCTCCACTGAGAAAAACAAGGTGTACTGGCAAAAGCATCAGTCTTCTCTTGATGCTGGTATAAAGAAACTCTTAATTTTTTGAAAAGGTTCTTCCACGGTACTTGGGAAAAATGATATAAATGAATGTGTAATGACATCATTGCACAAAATATTAATACCATATATTAGCAATAGAAATTGTTTAATGCATTTCTGATTTGTAAATGTCTCAGAAAACAAAAGATCAAATGTTGTAAGCCCTGATTTTTTTATGATTAAACTTCTAAAATACTTTCAGTGAAAAATAGAATATTCAAGCTACGAGCAGAGATAAATCATTCTGACAGGGTTTCCTCTCCAGCCTAGCACTCTTCTTTCTGACTCTCCCCATTAGTTACTGGCAGATATAACAGTATAAATACTATAAAAGCCCATTCCAGGGATATTTCTGCTAAGCCCTTGAACACATACACCATAACTATAAGAGGCAAATAATCTTACGACACACAAATATCCCACAAATATCCAAAATATGACAGTAAAGTATAAGGCAAGATGTAGGTAAATTATTTTGTATGATTAATAACAGTTACAATATATATTTACACTGAACATGAATATTTTATAAACATATTAAAATAATAGCAAGATATGAAAAACTCTTTCAAATTTAATAAGTCAATCACTGCATCACCTATGCCCCTAAAATTATAGCTTTGCTTCTAATTCTTCAGAAGATTATTAGTAACTCAAACACATTACTACAAATTTTATACCAGGAAGCCCATCATATTTAATCTGATACAGGTTTAGAAATAATCCTACTTATATTTTCTTGTTCCCACTTCATTTTTTCTCTAAATTCCTCAAAAAAGAACCATAAAAAGGAAATAAAAGAAGACATATTTAAATATGTCATTTGTATGTCGACATCTTCATGTGTGCCTGTATTTCCTGCTATAATTATCTCAAGAGTAAGGACCATCGCTCCAATTTGAATGGGTTTCATGAAGGTTCATCCATGGAAATGGGGGAAAGTGACAAAATTTCTGTAGTGATTTCTTACTAATGGGCATTCTAAATGGTTAAATCAAGTATGTAGCAATATATTATACAGAAACATGTTAGCTTTGGGCATCTAAGTTATGAATCTGACCCAATGTGAAATAAATATCCTTGTCACCTCACGGAAGCAGGTGAATACTAGCCATTCACTTCTTAAGGGTTCTATTGTGAATATTTCAGAGTAAGGCACGGGTTTGATATTTTCTTTAATAAGCTTCCTCTCTGTCCCCTTAGACAACTGAGGGCAGGTAAAATATTTTCAAAATCTGGAGAATACCCAATGTGCATATGCCAACTTGATTAAACATATGGAATACATACTTGGAGAAAAGCCAACTGGCGACCTGCTTGAGTCATCTAAACACCCAAGCTGAGAGAGGTTAACATATAAAGATCAGCTTTGGACTTTGAAGTTTTCTGTTCTTCATTTTGCCTAATTAAGACAAGATTTAATAATCAAACCACTGTACAAACATGTACCTAAAAGTATAGGTTTGTTTCTAATTTGGGGAAGAATTCTTAACAGACTCAAAGGAATCAGCTCCACATGGGAAAAGGTCTCTGATAAGATTTGCTTTTCTCATTGCTAAAATGCAAATGCCTGCTTTTCATCTGAGTTTTATCCAGTGTGACTGAGGTTGGCATCCGCCTGTCAAAATCTCGAGTTTGATACTGAAAAGGAAAGATTCTGATATTAGCATACCATCTGAATCTGAAACGGTGGCAATTAGTTAATAAAAAACTGTATTCCAAAATATTCTTAAAGGTATTCATAGAAACCATTTGTAGATCACAATTTCAAATGGAGTAATCTACCTACTTTACCATAGTAGAACATGTACATCCATGGGTTTCTAGGAAATAGAACTAAGCATGGCAGAAAAGCCCATCTACTATCTAATACTGGTTTTATAAACAAACCTAATTCCAGATCGAAACACTATAAGGCAAAAAATAAGATCCCTAATCTTCCCTCCCACATACATTTCTTGCCCTAAACAGTGGACAATTTTTCAAGAATACCTAATGATTTTAAGTTGTGCCGAAAGGCCACAAAACAAATAAACAAACCTAACTCTACCATAATATAGAAAACATAAGCAGAGTCACATACAAGTCAATGAGTATTATGCCATTAGTCAGAGAAGGAAATTGACTCTCTCCTGATGATACTGATTTGATATAAAATAATTTGATATGAAATAATTTGCTAAATTTAGAGAAGTGCTACAGCAATAAAGTAGGCATTATCTAATGACACATAAAGGATCTGCAATGTATCGTAAAAGGTTAGAGAGAGAGTTGCCCCTGCCAGCCACCCCATCTCTAGCACCCCAATCCCACACATACTTTTGCTACTTTGAGAGTAGCAAAGGGCTAGGCTGGAAAAATTTCTGTTCAGAAGCATGGTATCCAATCCATGTTTCCTTCATGGCTCTGTCCTTGTTACCATGGAGGCCAAAAGAAGAGAAAAACTCCAGCAACACTTGCCATAAAACCAGCACGTGATGAAGATCCCTCTTCCCTACTGCCATTATAAAGATGATTAGGCGTCTGCCCATGAGAGTTTATTTTGTTTTGTTTTGTTTGTTTCTTATATCATGGTACAACAAAGTTATTACTAAGCCAGGTTTTAGCTATCCATTTATCAGTAAACAAACTATCAGTTTGCAATATAATGCCTCTCATGCCTCTGTAACATACTTGTAGATGATACAGCACAAAGGCAAGGGAATAGAATCTTAATACTCAGGACCTTAATATTTTCCAGGAATTTTCCAGGAATGAGAAGACGGTGCTTTTTTAAGCCTACCACAGCAAAGAGTAGTGGAAAAACTGTCCAGACCAGGTTCTTTAATATCATTTTGCTTACAAATTCATAGAAAATCCTTTACTGGCCTGTCTGATATTATGCTGCAATCACTGTTTCTTTGTAGTTGCCTCAGCAGGAGAGCTCCTAAGGATGTGGTATGGTACAGACATCCGCTGTCCATTTTAGCAACGTTAAGACTTCCAGGAAGAAATGATCACAAGTTTCTGAGAAACTACTCCAAACGCTTATTGGAATGAAGTGGGGCATATGCAAAATAAATGTAACATAGATGCATACAAGTTGCTGAGAAGTGCCTTACTGGCTAACCTTGGCCTATCTGCCATCACCTGTACAAACTTTTTGACATGTCAATGCACCACATTCAAGTCTGCCTCAAATCTTTTCTGCAACACTAAAAAATGAGGCTCCACATATATAGGCCTATATGGGGTTGTGTACCAAAATAGATACCTGATCATAAAAGATCTTGCAAATGTATCATCTCAATTTTGTACAAATGTCTCATGAACATAATGGTGGTTAAAACACTGATATTGTGATGCTGTCCTTGAGCCAAGAAAGCAGGCTTAGGATGATCACATCCTTTTTGCTGTGACTCCCATCAACATTCCTCTTATATACCCATATCAGTGAAGAGATCCCCAATTTCCAAACCAGTGGTTAGAACATTTTGACTTGGCTTGGAGGCTTACTTTGTTCATGTGGATTTGCTGCTGGTATTGTTTCTGCTTCTCCAAGAATTGCTGGTGTTGCTGTTGAATGACCAGCTGAGCCAAAGTGCTCTGAGGCAAAGGTGCAGACTGGGTTCGGTTCAGGGGTCTGTGACGGGGCAATTTGTGGGTACCTCTAATGCCAGGTGAAATTCTCTCTTTTGTTGCCAAGGGAGACTGAGGATGTAAGGGAACGCCACCTGAAAAAAAAAAATACATGTATATGTGTGTATACACACACACACACACACACACACACGCACAATTTTAAGAAAAGATAAGAAGCCAAAGAAAACAGATATATGGTATAAACTATAAGAAAATTAGTGAATTAGTCATGCTACCAGGCAAACAACAGAAGGTGTGGTCAAAAGGTCAGGTGTGGGAAGAGAGAAATGTCAGGGCATTGGACAGGTACGCACCTGACCTTACAACTCACCAGTCTAGTCTGGTATGAATAAAGGTTAAATGAGGTGAGTCCTCCTACCCCAGTTGGATCTGAAGGAATAAATAGAGGTGATAGCCTTTCCCACAGTACCAGGTATCAGGGAGACTTTTGTATAGCACTGTGGATCTCTATCAGGGTCTTAAGTAAAAGAGACATTATCCTGGATCACTAATAAAATAAAATCCTAAAATGATCCGCAAAAGGTGCCATAATGAATTACCAGCTACAAGAAGCTTTTGCTGTCGCATTTGTTCTTTCAATAATAGATGCTGCAGGAGAGCCTGGTGGCTGCTGTTGGGCGGCTTTCCCTCTAAAGTAACATGAGGGTGGCTGGAAGACGCAGGGATGCTGCCCCCGTACTGCCCAGGCAGAGGAACACCTTGCCTAAGCGTCTGCGTCTCACACTTCTGCTTTTCTTTGAGTGAATTCGAAGCCTGTGTTGAGAAATAACAAAGATGTTAATCCTCTTTCATCCATGTGGGTCACTGGGTCTCTACATCATTAGACAAGTTTCCTATGCCGTAGCTTCCCAAAACAAAAGCCCCATCTTACCCAATGGCTGAGCCGGGAAAATGGACCTTTTCAACTAACTCAACTCAATAAAGAAGAAATAAAAATAGGGTTGGAGCACTGAAGACGATTTAATATTGTCATTGTATTGAACATAAAAAGTTTTTTAAATTAAAATCAGAAGTGATGCTACGTACACAATTTTAGGTGGAAAGAATAAATTCAAGAGATCTATTGTACATGATGACTACAGTTAATAACAATATATTGTACACGTGAACATTTCTGAGAGAATAGATTTTCAGTGTTCTCACCATAAAAAATAAGTATGTGAGACAATGCATATGTTAATTAGCTTAAGTCACTCTACAATGTATACATATATCAAATCATTATGTTGTAAACCACAAATTATGTACCTTTTATGTGTCAATAAAAAAAAACAAAAAAATGCTTATTTCAGGCTTAATAAGTGGAAAGTACATTTCTAAAATATTTTATACACTGTTTAAGTTAAAGGCATACTGGAAAGGTAAAATTTATTCAAAGACTATATCATGGGGATTAAGAAGCTGGAGATAAGATGGACTGTAATTTTGGAGTTGCAAGCAAAAGGAACAATTTACCCTTTCTCTACATGGTTTCTAATAATTTCACAGAGCTGTAAGTGTCCAATGTTTAATTTTTAAAATTAAATTCTTAAAATAACCCAATGAAAGGAGGTAAAAATATGCAGAAATTTGATTTAAACAGTTTATATTAATTCATAACAGATCCCCAAATCTCTAAATATTGAAAATGACATTCCAGATATTTTGTATAATAAACTACAAGTGAAATAAGATATCAAATAAAAATGCTATTAAGAACTTGAAATGTATGATAACACAGTAATAAGGCAATAATAATTATATCATCAATAGCAATAATGAATTATCCTATTCAAATGATTTAATGAATGGTGGTCATTTTGCTATTACAAAAGCAGGACTCTAATACCTCAAAATTATGTGGCATGTTTCTTTTCAAAACTCAAGTTTCATCTTTCAAAATTGCTGTGCACCAGGGAGGCGAAGCAATTTTCAGCGATGGAGAAATTGAAGGACAAAGAGGTAAGTGGTTTGTCTGAGTCACACAGCAAGTCAATGCAATGTTTAATCTAGAAGTGATTCCTTGTCCTGGCCTCTTTTCCTTAAAATTTCCCAGTATTCAGTGGAGAAATGGAATACTAGAGATCCCGTTGGCAAAGCAATGCTAAACTTGAAAAATTAATTGTGATGGCCTCATCCACACCAAAATGGAAGCAAAGAAAAATGAAACTTTAATCCAAACCACATTGGTTTATTCATCCAATGGTACCAAATCGTATTACCTTTGAAAGATTAAATGGTCTGGCTTTAGTACTTGGTCCTTTGGGAAAAAATTTTCCTTGACCACATTAAAAGTGGTACATGTGTGAGTTATTGAGAGGAGTGGCTTAGAACATACAAAAATAAGTAAAAATAAAATGCCTATTCATGTGTCATAAGAAGTTTTTGGGTTTATATTTACTTATCGTTAGAAAAGATAGGAAATAGAAACAGAAGGAAAAATAATTTTTAATTAGTGATAACTGTAAAATATTATCTGTGAATATTTATTTTTAGTTTCATTTCTAATTCCTTTTTTGTTTTTCATTTCATTTACAAATGTTTCATGTGGAATTTTAAGAGCATAGCTGAATTCAGTATTTTCAATGCTTTCTTTTATAATCCCCAGATATAGGACGACATCCAAATTTTGTTTTTTCCTCATTGGTATAAGAAGAACACAGTACCACATAAAATGACATTATAGTCTATTGACAATACCAGAGATAATAAGATATCTCTTAGATTGATTTTAAAATACGTATTGAAACTATGTATTGAACATACACATGAACTTGACACATTCTACTCAGTGGAAGACTTGAAGGTAAGGATTGGCCAAATTGGTGATGAGAGTTGGAATAAATTTTTCTCTAAACCTAATGTATCATATGACCCCTGTATGCATACAATTTAATTAACATTTCAGAGATGAATTATTCTGGATAAGGCCCACACATTTTTTACAACTAAAACTGATACGGTTTTAGGGAATATGCATAGAATAATTATTGCCATCTTCTGCTAGTATGACAATAACATTTCAAGTTTAGCACTGCTTTGGCAAAGAGATCTCTAGTATTCCATCTTCTCTGCTGAGTACTAGGAAATTTTAAGGCAGAGGCCAGGACAAGGAATGACTTCTAGGCCTCCATGTAACACTATGATACAGTGACTGCTTTCTTCCCGAAAGAACCTATTTCAGTTGTCAGGACTTTTAAACTAATTGATTCACTTTGAATCTTCTGGGAATAGTTTAATATTTTTCTTAGAGGTTTTCCAGATACACATTCGTCAGTACCAGAGAGTCAGTAACTTAAATTCCCAAAATAAAGTCATTCACAAAATAAATTCTATAAACATATGCTACTGTGCTTTCGAAGCTGTACCTCTCAGCACTGCCCTGGCTTGTGTTCCAGGTCTGCCACTTACTGGCTCTGTGCTCTTGTGCTTTGAAACTCTCCAAGTCTCAGCTTCTCCTTCTGTAAAAACGTGGGCTGTAATCTCTGTTTCACAGGATGGCTGTGTGGAGCTATTAAAATAATATATCTGGAAAGTGCTTTTTTAAAAGCTATAAACCATTATACAAATGTTAGTTATTATTTTTACATATGATTATGTGAAACCAGGATAATTCTGATTTGAAATTAGACTGAATGTCTTTGAACAACACAGCAAATAGCAAACAGTGAAGGAGATGCTGGCTCTGTCAAGTTTTTCTAAAGTCTAAATATATAAAACATGAAAGAGAGTTCCCCTATGAAGAGATACTGCTTGGGTTGATTTAGGCTGATGCTGTGCAATGACTTACATTGAGCTGGGATGGCACTGCGGGAAGCCCCAAGGTAATGTTGGGCAAAGAAGGAGAGGTATAAAGACTTAGCAGGTTCATGGAATCTTCGTGAATTAGAATGCGTTGCTGTGAAACCATTTGCTGTTAAAAAAAAGAGGAGAGTCTCAAAATACCACAGTATCACAAATTTTACTGTAAAATGTTCTCATTTCAGAAAATGGGCCTTACCATAATTAAGAAAAGATTTTAAGTATTTATTTCATGACTTCTGTATCCAAAAGTTATAATGTAAAATTTAAATAAAAAATTTCTTCCTAAGACATCGTTATCAAATCTGAATAAAAGGCATCTATGTTCATTTTTTGCAAATTCATTTATAAAATTCTGGCTATACAAAATACGGTCAGCATGTTTGTCATCTGCTGATAAAGTACAATGATAAAATTGCATAATTCTGATTAGTATGTCTACTTCTTTTGTATTACTCAGTGAAAAAAAATATGTATATAATGCCAACAGTCATTATCTTCATCTGATTCTTCATTTAATGTCATTTTATTGATGGGAAAACTGACCCAAGAAAAATCTTAGATGAAATATCACCATATAGGTCTTCCATAGTAATCACATCTTTTTTACTATAAACATTTATGAATAGACAATTCTGTGTGGTGTATTTTTAGATCATTCATATTCAGAAACTAAAGTAAATGTTAAAATGTTACGAGTCCTATGCCACAATAGCCTTCATTTACACTGAAATACCCTGAATGTTTTGGCATCACTGTGCTTTTTACAACAAATACCTTTTTTAATCCATTACTAAGAGTCATGTTTTCCCACATGTGGCCTAATATGGTTGCTTGAATTACATTTTCTGTTTAACTCTTGCTTCCCTCCCAGAAGTTTTATACAATAAGTGTTACAAAGGTCTTATTAGACCAAGGAACTCTGGCCTGATATGGTCCCCAAGGGAACAACATCCCTGAAAAAGAATACTCCATGTAACAGTATGACACAGTGACTGCTTTCTTCCCAAACAAAAAGCATATGGGACTCCAATAATAGACCACCTCCAAGAGGGATATTGCACACACGGGCTTTGACTAAAGTAAATATAATAACTTGTCAAGCATGTTTGGGGGAGCTGTAGATTTTCCCCTGGACAAACCTGGGATATCAATTAACTGGGGAAAATATCATGTGCTAATACAATGCAACCTCAGAATGTCACTGAAGAGTGATGCACCACCAAAACACAGGATGTTATTCCAAAACATCATCTCAATCATACGTTTGTTTGGAGATGAGTCCTAGTCTTAACATAATAAGAGCACAGGGTTAAATGTGGAGTTTTCTCATTGCAACTTGGAACTCAAAGCTAGTTCAGATTTTGTTACTTCTCAAAGGAACATGTCAGATATTTGTGCATGAAAATCAAGAGGTATGTTGATAGCAATAACATTACATTGACTTTATATGTAGCCCTTTAAAAAATTAGATGTCTAAGTGACATAGCATAAAGATTATTGGGAAAGATTTTAAAATTACAATGTGTGAGACTGCAATTTTATTTTATGAGCTATCAGACAGAGTTGCATACTTGCTATAAACAAAAAGGCAAGCTACTCTTTTACTCATATAAATAATAAGCTTTTCATGAAAATTTTAAGTATAGAATACATACCTGAACAAGAACAAAAGGAACATATAAGGAAGCAAAAATATTTTAACTAGCTTATTGGCAGTAAATAGTAATTTAAAATAAAAGGATATGTCACTTATCTGTATTCATTGGAGAGAAAATAAGTGTGGAAAAATATGCATTTTAAATAGTGCATAATATTCATTCAAGGTTGTATCTGCTTCTCACAGCACTGAGATACGGACTAAGGGATTTGACATGGACTGGGAGAATGGCACAAAAAATACCATGGACCTCACAAAAGAGTTTTTTCTTTGTTTCCCAGAGAGAATTTCTGTGATATCCTCCCACCTCATCACAGGAACCAGAATTAAACTAAAATGAGAAATAGATATCTTCTCAGACGTAATAATGGCAGCAACACACTGGCTCCTCACACTGGCTTTGACTAAAGTGAAGAGATGTGGGGACAGTCTTACTCTGGGATTGCAGATCTTTGTAGTTTCCTATAAAACTTGAGTGGCTCCATTTCCTCTGGCAGTGTACTGATATTCCGCACCTACCATGGTGCCCTGGGCCAGAAATTTTGTAGGTTAACCTGTTCTTCACAGGCACTCTCAAGCTACCATTATGCTCATGCTGTCAATGAGGAAACTGAGTCATTTCCCCAATTTTGCTTCCATGTGGGACCAGCAACAAAACCTTTAAACTGACCAAGACTATGAGATTTGTTGACAGCTGCTGCTACAGGGAGTACAACTCTGCAGCCACTGCCGGAAGACAGGGGAACCAGAGAAAAGTAGGGAGAATGCTGGTAGCTTTGGAGGAGAAGAGGAGCAAACTCAGGCTCTGAGGCTCATGGCAGGAATAAAAGAGTGCAACTGGGAGTCCGGGGTTGGGCACAAGAAGAAAGCTCCAGCGACTTTATAAATGTCAGGATGTTCAAGTCATGGAGACAATTCTTGATGAAGTAAGGACAATTCTGTGTCCCCCACATCTGTTAGGTATAGTTGGTTCTTCCCAAAGACTCTTAACCAGTATGTCGTCTCATAGAAACTTTAGGGACCCGGACATTGCTTAGCTTATCTCCTTGGATTACAGATAAGGAAACAGGCACAGCATCTATGTAGACTTTCAAGGTCTAGAATTACTTCAGAGAATTGAAAAACCATTTCCCTCGAATTATTTTCTTTAAATACAGCTTTCCTCAACTATGCTTTTTGATCGGAGCAGTCTATCTGTTCCACGTTTATCTCTTAATAAGACCTGGAGCCATAGTCTACACTGCTAACTGAGTACAGACACACTTGAAAGTCAGACTAACAGATTGGGAGGAGTACCATTCACCTGACACAATGAAAGATCCTGACCAGCATTCTTGCAAGGCAGGAAGACCATCCCACCTTAGCATTGCGGTGAGCTCACAAGTGTTTTCAGGCAAAGCCAGGATTTTTCCAAGAAGCAGTTTTGAATCTGGCCCAGCCCTTAAATCAGTGCTTTGCTATGATGCCAGTACTTCGCCATTTAGAACATGGGAATGACGGTTTTAATCTGAAAATTTTTCAGAACCAAAATTTTTTATTGTGGTTAGATAAAATGAAAATAGTAAATGTATGAATGGCTATTGTTTAACCTTCACAAAACAATTAATCAGTAACTTCTTTGTGTTAGATTAATGGTGCTGGGTGCTAGGCGTACAAGATGTCCTATAAAACACCAATTCTTGTGGTAGTTAGCTGCACAGAAAAGTAAAGAACTAACTCTTTGACTTGTGATAATTACTGTAATTAGAGGAAGGAGCATTATGTTAGGACATGAGATGTGAAATGGGCCAAATGCTGGGGTAGGGGTGGCCTACTCACATTTTACTAAGGCTTTTCAAAATCTTATTTAATTTCTCTCCTGTTATGTCAATAGGAGGGGCATCTCATAGATAATATTTGTAGTTCAAATGAATACAAAACACATAGACTGAAACATTATGTCTCTCAATAGAACTATTTATGTGGAATTGAAATTAAGCCACTGACTTAAATTAAAAGACTCAGAATCTCTTCTAAAAGGGACACTGGCTAAAATTAGAAAAATAGACAATGTCAAATGTTACAGGGATTTAGAAAGGTAAAAACTCTCATGTATTCCTGGTGGGACAGTAGTCTGGTATAGCAATTCTGTTGAACTATAAACCAAAATAATTATACTGTATACCATATGACCCAGTGATGGCTCTGCTGGGAATTCTAACTTCGAGAAATTCTCTCATTAAGTTGTAGGATGATAGGACATGGTATATATTGAAGGGCACCAGGACATCTACCTCAGGAATCAGTATGTGGCAGCACCCACCATGGATTTTTATGGTGATTGAAAGCACACCATTAGATTTCTGCATCCATAAAGACACAGTGTCTGAATCACACATGCTTAGTGATAAAAGCAAGAAAATGGAATGATACGGATAACATTGTGCCATTTATATCCCATGAAAACCCATGGATGCAAAGTAAAAAATATATATAGTGTAAAAATTTGTATAAACAAGAACACAGGAGAGAATGATGCCTACGGGAGCAAGGAAAATGAAAGTGGGGAAAGGAGATGGAGAGAAAGAACCAAGGAAGGAGGGAGGGAAGCAGGGAAAAAAGGAGGAAGGGAAAGAGAGGAAGATAAACAAATACTTTTCTTAATCTTAAGAAGACAAAAAAGTCAATGATAGCCCTTGACAGAATGCTAGTAATACTAGTTATGTAAATAATTACTTACTTCTCCTTTTTTTTTTTTTTTTTGACAGGATCTTGCTCTGTTGCTCAGACTGGAGTGCAGTGGTGTGATCAAGGCCCACTGTAACTTCAAACTCTTACGCTCAAACTCCCAGCTAATGTTTGTTAGGTTTGTGGGGTTTTTTTCTTTCTTTTTTTTTTTTTTCCTGTAGAGACAGGGTCTTTCTATGTTACCCAGGCTGGTCTTTAAACTTCAGGCCTCAAGTTATCCTCCTACCTCAGCCTCCCAAAGTGCTGAGATTATAGGTGTGAGCCCCCATGCCCGGCCAATAATCACTCACATTTTAAAAAGCTCAGAAAATGTGGATATAGAATTTTCAGTTTACTGTATGTTCCAAATTATGTACAATATGCATGAGAATCAGAAAAAGAAAAAATATATATATACACACAGAATTTTGTTGAGGAGCAGCCTGGACTTGTGAAACGAAGTCTGGTCTAAGTCTCTTATACTTGAGCTCTCCCACTCATGGCTTGTAACCCTGGGCAGCACCCAGCTTCCCCAGACTTCAGAACCTTCAGCCTGAGACTGAAGCACCTCTGCCCAGCTCTATCAGGTAACATGTGAGTCTATTGGAATGGCATACAGGAAGACATGCCTATGAGTGTCAACCAGCTTTGGCTTTACAAGGTCCCAAGTCCCTGAATCCAGGTTATCTAAAAAGAATATAGCCACGTTTTAAAAAAGAAAAGCCTCTTAATCATTTAACATTTGCCTATGGTTTTCATGGGATTTTTAGAGATTGTGTTTATTTTCTACTATTCTTTCAGATAGCTCATAGAAAATTAAAATCTCCATGTAGTTAAAAAAAATTGTTCAAGCAGTAGAATCTCTCAAGTTTCCATTTTACTGGACACCCAAGAAGGTGTTACTATAAAATGGTGAGACATATTGTGAGACCAAAAAACAAAAAAAAACAAAAAAAAAGAAAAATCATTTGACAGAGTTTGCTTAGCATTTGAAAGGCACTGATGTTTTGTTAAAGATCTTGCTTTAAAATATTGACTCATGTTATTCCTAGTAAATGATTATTTTGTCATAGCAACCTCCTTTCCCTGAGTCGGGGGTGGGGGGAACGTGTTTTATTTGCTGCTATCTAAAACCACAGCTCTACACCCACTCAGAAGGGAGCATAACATTTACAGCAAATGTCACAACAACTATTATGAAACAACAGGCAGATGAGTCATGTGAGATTGGGGCAAAACAAGTGACATTACAGATGATTTTAGAACACTTAACCTTATTATTAGAATCCTTTTTTAAAAGCATTTGTATCTGCTGGAAAGTTTATTTTAAAAAATAGCATAGCAGAGACAGCCACTAATGTTCAACTAGAAATAAACCAGCAGCTTGGCTACCGTTAAAATAGCTATCAAATAAATCTACTGAATCTAAAGTAATAGTGTTGATATCCATGGAAACATATTTGAACCCACAGGCCCACAGTATTAACAATAAAGTAACTAGATAGGTAAAGACATCTTTGACTGGAGTTGGAAATAGAAACCCTTGAGGTTTCAGCTCCCCAACCAAGTTTACAAATGAGTAAAGCAAGTAGCTCCAACAATCTGAGTTCTGGGACTAAGCATATGTAGGAAATAGAAGAAATGGAACAGAAGTGGTCAGAGCAGATGGAGACTCACTCTCACATGAGAGCTGCTGGCTTGAAGACAAACATGCTAATGAGTTTTCCCTACCAGGAGTCAGCGTTGATAATAACAACAAAAAGTGAACTTGTTCCGAACTTCATAATTTACCACCTGCCTTCCAAACACTGATTCCTTAGAACAAAGCTGCTAGTGTAGGTATTACGGTACTCCCTTCTCCTAGATCAGGAATCTGAGGGTCAGGGGAAGTCGCTTGACCATTGACGATAAGGTAGCTGGTTTTGGAGCCAGGTTCAGGCCGAGTCTTCTGAATGGAACACCTATACATTCCACTACAATGTGCTATTCTCTGAACCTCAATTTATGAGTAAATTCTCCTCCTACTTCTGTCTACCCTTTATCTAAATTAGGCAGGACATGTGAATTACAAGATAGAAAATTTTGTTTTCATCTAGGGCTCAAGATCTTTAGATACAGCCGGACTTTCCTACTTCTGAAGCAGCACAATGGGATAGAATCCCATTCATTTACATGGGCTCTGAAACAATTAGGTGACATGCTTTTCTACTTACAGGCCATGAAATAAAGACTTCATTCAAATATACACTATTTTAATAGGAAAACTCACCAGTGTTCCTTAAGCCAAAATAGTAGAATAAACCTATTTTGTAAACGGTAAAGTATGCAACCATTTTTTTAGAGTGCAATATATTATGCAAATAATTCATGCCCCCAAAATATTTGTTGCTATGAAGTCCCGTACTACTATTAATCTTAGGAGACATCTGTAAAAATCATCCTAAATTCTAAATGATGGTTACTCAAGTATGGCTGAGAAATTTTTTTTCTCTTTTCTCCAGTTTGGGTGGAAACATTTAGTGCTAAAAAGCTACGATATTAACTTGCTGACAGTCTCAGTCTAAATTCCGCTGTCTCCTCACCTATCGAGAATGAATTACACTACAGATCTCTGTAAATGCAATACAGCAGAAAACCACATGTTAGCCATCAGGGTTGCATTTTTTGTTCTGGGCCACAGAGAGGCTACTCATCAGTGCATAAAGGTCTGCCCACCTGGCCTTTTGGATCATAGTTCAGGCACACAATTAATTCATTATGAGGTAAGTCACTGCTTGCTTTTGAACTCGGCTTTCCAGATTTGGAGGTGAATGTCCTGTCACTGACCTGAAGAAATACCTCTACCCTTTTAAACTCCATTAAATCACATTTCCTTCTGTTTTGTTTTGTTTTTCTTTTTTTAATGGTGGGGCTGAAAGGAAAGGTTTGCAGTGAGAGAATACGTTCAACAATTAGTTGAAAACCTAGGGTACCTAAACCGATGATTTGTGGCAAGTTATGGCTTTAGAAATATAAAACAAATTAAAACAGTATAAGCAAAATCTTGTATTTAAATTCTTTAACAATGTATACTTCTTGGTTGTTCCAATATGTTGTACTAAATACTATATGGACATATATATGTATTTACAATGAAGGAATATATGTATCTTGTTTGGTAACTATCAAATCATGTTTTCCCCCTTCTTCCTTTCTGAAAGGTAATCATCATGCTAAATTTTGTGTTCATCACTCTCTTGCCTCTTAAAAATATACTATTATGACGTATTATCAAACAAAGTACTGTATTACCGTTTCTGAACCTAGTAAAATGCTCCCTTGTTGTAAGTGGTCTTCTGAAACACTGCAATGACAATGCATTTCTCGGAACCAAACATGCTGCTGAATGTAGTCTAGTGTGTTGTTTTCATTTTTCAATGGCACAAAATCCATTCAGGGACTGATTAGAACCCAGATCCTTTGGTGTTTTTGTAATTACTAAGAATTACATTCTTCATACTGAGAGATAATGACAATCTAAAGTTTTTTGAAAAAAAAAATTGTAAACAAGTTGTTCTTTTCCTGGAAATTTACTAAATAGTTGCAGAGAATGGATCAATATCCAAGTATAACTGCACTAACAAAAAGATGCTATCTACAACTAATAATCCAATAACTCTACTTATGTCTCTGGTTACAAATATAAACAAAGTATTTATTCCATCTGCTATCATGTTTTTGAAAGGATAATGAAAAAGAGAAAGAGGGGTAACAGGATAGTAAGTAAGAAATAGATGTGGGACTGCAGACCATGTAGAGGCCAGAATTACTATTCTTTAAATAGCTGAAAATGGTCATAAATGACAGCATCTAGATATTTTGCTCATGTTCCTTGGAAACTTATTTGAGGAAAATTTTTGAAATCTAGAAGGAAGGTATATTCCCTTGGGGAGGAGGCGGTTGCTTTGCTTTGTGCAGACTCCCAATGTGCGAACTACAAATGTGGGGCTGTGATAAGTTAACAGCTTGAGGTTATGTGATCTGGGCTACAAATCTACACAAGGACTAGCTTGTTGTTAAGACTTCTGAGAGAGAGGATCTGCCCTCTGCTCTGCTCCACATCAGACAGCCCAGGGCAGGGGGGGTCGGGGCGGGCGGGGGTGCGGACAGAGCAGTCAGAGGGGCAGTCAACTCACCAATGTAACATAGATATGGGCCTCTGGGGTGTCAGCTTAGTGTTTGCAGGGTCTCCTATTAGATTATCCTCCTTGGTTGGTACTAGGCTTTATCTTCTATCTCTTGAGTTTCTGAAGCCCTGAAAACCAAAGCTCAAAACTCAAGTGTGCAAATGTGCCTAGAGCAAAACTGACTTTGCTGGCTTCAGTCCTTTGCTCATCAGAGACAACTTCTGGATTTCTGCCTTCATATATTCTGACCTGATAATTTCATAACTTATAAATAATTTATTATACATATGTATGTTTGTGTGTGTGTGTATAAAACATATGAAATTACACAGCAACAGCTGTACAGAGACATTTCTATCAGTCAAAATAACTATTTAAAATCAACTGGGCTGCCTCAGGAGACAGTGAAGTGAGCTCCCTATAAGCAGAAGCATTCTAACAGAGGCTGGATAATCACATGGCAGAAAAGCTATGGAGATGATCCAAGAATAAGAGACTTGACCAGTCCCTTTCTGTCTCAAGGTACCATGACTCTATAAAATATAAAGAAAGAAGCATGTTATATATCAGAAGTTAACACACCAGCTCTCCTTGTACAGAGCAATGCACAGTGAAGAAGGCATAATAACAGAAACAAAAATAAGGCTTTCAGTCAATTGTTGATGACTTCAAAACAGGTGATTTCATGAGTGGCTATTTTCAGACTCTTGCCTTTGATAGCCAAATACAGAAACTACATAGACAAATTCTTGATGACTTTTATATGAGCTTTCCTCTTAGTCTTGTATCATTGGTTACACTAAATCATGTGTTACATTAAACTAGTATCCTTTAATATGTCATTCTTCAAACATAGAGTTCATATCTTGCCCATGTTTATATCCCTACTGTGAGGCAAAATGACTTGAATATAGCAGGTGCCCAAAACATGTTTGCTCAGTGAAGCTTTACACCCTTCCACTATCATACTGCAATGATTTTTCATCACTTTTCAGTTCAAATGGATAAAATCCACCTCGCTAGGTTCTTCTTCTGAGAGGCCTGTAGGAGTTGGTTTTACTTACTGATGTGTCTACTCACATCGGCATAACCAATAACCAAGCACTGAGGATCACTAAAAATGTTTGACTGAGGATTACATTTCAATATTCTTCAAGCCTGGATTGCCTTCCAAACATCTCTGGTTGTCTGATTTATAAATAAGATCAAGTTTACTGAATTCTACACATTAAAAAAATCTGTAAGAAAAAATTGATATTTATGTCAGCTAATAAACATCAATTCATTTCTTATAGGTTTATAATATTTACATTAGTTAGTAAATACCAATTTTTTTCAATTGGTTTACAATATGTGGAACTGAGTAAACTTCAATTCATAAATATCATTTGGATATTAAAGGCCAACTCAGAAATATCACTTTGTATTAGGTAGCTAATCAGAAATTCAATTTTTAAAAGAAACAAAATAAAAAGGGTCTTACCTCAGCATGAGGGGTAGGGGGCAAAACTGAAGTCTCATTTTCAGTAACACTTCCAGTTGGCCCGTTGTTTGGTGAACTGGGACCAGAGCCTGGAGAACTGCTACTGACTGAGGATTCTGAAAAATATTGTGAAGTACAAATGTATTCATGAGGAACATACATTGATGAACTTTAGTTAGTGCAACATGTAACACTGGGCATGTAATTTTCCCCCAATGTAAATGCAAGCACTATTTCATGAAATAGAAAGAACTAAAAATTTCTGAAGTATCTCTGAATTTTCATACCACTTATTCTCCCTTTGTTTTCATGGCAAAACATACAACATAGTATTCAACAGTTTCTAAATAAGTAAAGATATCCACTTAGAGGGGGTCACAGGAGCTTTGAATGAGAAAAAAAAAGAAGGTAATCTTTTCTTACTTGCTCTTACGCTATTGTAGAAAATAACAGTAATGAAGACAATAAACTTGTGAACATCAAAAGACAGGTCATTAACACATGAGGTCCAGACCCATTCCAATAGGTCTGAAAAAAATTGTTCAAATGCTGTGCTGTAAATTGATTTTTATTTAATATATTAAGGCTATACCTTATTATACTGTATACTAGTTAAAGTTATATGAAGAAAATACAATAGAATGTAAAATCTCAACATTGGACTGATGACCTTGTACAACACCATCTGACTTTAACTCTACTCAACTTATTTTCCAGGAGATGAGAAGTTGCCTAAATTTAACATGTAGATTTTTAAATACCAATATAACAAGAAATTCCTTTTAGCAAAAGTCAGGCAACAAGAAGACAGATTCTTTATTTAACTCACCCTTTCCTTCAGATACAAAATTCACATGTACCTCAACTTAGGCAGAAACTAATGCATTTGTTAAAACATTTAATTGAAAATATAAATTTCCATTTCCTAGAAACATAGCTAGGGAAGTCATCTTATCAAGTTTTGGCAAATTATTTATTCAGCTCTAATTAATTCCCTACCAACTTCTATAGTTCACTCATTTCAAAATTTTCCTAGTTGCCTCATCATTACACCTTGTCAACCCAACGCTGCACAAATGATCTTGCTTTTCAGAGACAGGACTTTTGATATGATTTCCACCAGCATCTTTTCTTTCTATTCATGATTATGTTACCTACATTCTGTTTTCCCATTTCAAATATAAGGCTTCCTCTCTAATGTTCACACATTTAGTCTTACCCATGATCCCATCCCCTTAAAAAAGTCCTAAAAGGATTAGTTAGGTGGAATCTTCACGCCCTCCTCCTACACTGGAATTGCCCCTCTAGTCTGACGGCGTGCTAGTAATTCTTGAGAAGTGGTGTGTTCTCACAAAGTCCACTTACTTCTTCAAGCCCTGGCAATATAGCTTACCCACTATAACTGCAACTGTTCTCTCAAATGCCACCACACTTGAAGGCCTCTGAGAAAACATTCCTTTCCATATCCTTTCTACAGTGGCATTCTCTACATCCATGTTTGTCTTTCTATCTCTTTGACTTTTCTTCCTCCTACCAATTCCTAAATTCAGACATTCACCTAAGTTTGTGGCTTTATCTCTTTTCTATTTCCCTTGTCAAAATCACTCAATATCATGATTTCATATGTCATTTTGGGGCAGAATTATCTCAGGAAAGTCATATTTCTTGCCTTTAACTCATAAATTCCAGCCCAAATTCCTCTGAAAGCTGAACATTTCAAGCTCCCCTACATATGTGTAAAACTCAATGTATACATTTTAATATTAACTGTTTCCTGCATATCTCTATTGTTTCATCACCCTAGAGTCATCCTTACTCTCTCTTTACTGCAAATATAGTTACTAGGCCCTTTTAATGATATCTTTACACTATCTCTCCATCTATGTATGACTACAATCATTTCAGTTTAAGGCTTTGTTATTCTGTCATGAACTATAGCAAAAGTCTGCTAATATTTCTGAGTCACTATAGTAGTCTCTCAAACCTTTCTTTCAGACTCTTGCAAAAGGATCATACAGAGATAACTCACACCATGCCCCTCTGCTCCAAAATGGAGTCTAATATTATTTCCCACCATTGCCCTTTCTGTACTCTACACTCAGTCAAATTAAATCACCTCTTCTCCTTTAATGCCAAATACTTTTCCAGTTCATGCTTTTGTATCCTTTCTTTCCATTTCATTGCAGGCCTAATCCCACCTATAAGGTCAAAGCCTGGCTCATATAACATATGTCCCTCAGAGAAAGGGAACTCCCAGTTTCCAGGCAGTATTTTCTTACCCTCTCTCAGAACACCTATAACTTTCAACTTGTATTATAATTATAACTCTACTCAGAAATGCAGTGCCACTGGAAAGAATGTGAGGTTAGTATAAGAATTCTAATCCTGCCATTTATTTACTGTGAGATTTGAGCAAATTATTAGTATCATAAAATACTTAAACACATTTTGCTCACTGTCTTTCTGTCTACATATCTTGTTTGCATTTTGATTAATCTTTTTTATCATCACCTCTTGTTTTCCTTTAACAAAGAAAATGCAGAAATTAAAAATTCTTATAGGAACTTCTTTTTCTCAACTCCTAACTCTTGTCTTTACAATATGACTAACTGATTTTTTGTTAATGTCTCATTTCCATATCATTTCCATTTCCATATTTTTTAAAAGCTACTTTCTTAAACATTCTGTCTTACCAATTTTAAATTATAATATTTATACTATTTTATGATATTAAGACTGAAGTATTTCCTTATGTAGAAATCACTGTGATAAGTATTAGAGTTCAAGGCAGCAACTGCTGTACCAGAGGATTCTATGACATGACACTGGATGGGATCTGGGAGATGGCAGCAACTGATTTTCTGATATCTCTGATCTTAGTGCATGATATTGGAACTGGAGCTTGAAGAAGGGTAACCAATGAAATAAGGATGCTGGAGTGGGGAGAATGGAAGAGAAGGCATTGCAGGCACAGGGAGAGTCAATTTTAACATTTGAAAAGAACAGAACTTTTTGTAGAGGGCAGAAAATACTTGAATTTGAAAAAACAAACAAACAAACAAACAAAAACATGGCAAGTGGGTTCCCATGTCAATGAGGTGGAATGAGTTTGAAAATAGCTTACACCTGAATCTATGAAATGGGGAAGAGAGAAAAGATATAGAGGTAAGAGGATAACAGCAACAGCAACTGAACTGCTATGATGTTATGATAGTCTCTGACAAGATACTAAAAATACCTTAAGTATTAAGATCCAAACAGATCTCATCCAAATTAGATGAAAGTTGGCAGAGCAATGGGAAGGAGTACAGGTGAAGACAGCTGTGTGTCAGCAGTCTGGAGCCTCTAAAGACATTTCGAGTAAGTGTGGTATACCAGTTAAAAATATCTACCAAAGCATCCACAAGTCCACTCACCAGAAATGCCTGTCTAATAAATGTACAAGTCTCTCTTCCAATACATATTGTTTCCTGAGATAAAAGGGCGAGTGCTTGATCTCACAAAATTAAGAAGAGAAATATATTTTAAATTTAAGGAAATCTGAGTAAAACTCTGGTAAACCATAATCCTTATAAATAAGAACCAATCATTGCTGAGATAGGTATTGAGCTAAATGCCACTGCAATTTGGTATGGAAGAAAAAGTGACTGTGTACAAAAAGCTGTGATCAAGAAAACAGACTACAGGAAAACAGAAAAGCACACTGGGATAAATAAATATCACTTCAGACATTAAGACTATGAAGCAAAATAAAATAGCATTATATTCAGTTTTTTCTTTTCTAGAAGTTTTTTTCTTAGAGGGGGCCTACTTTCTGTAGTTAGAAAAACCACCTATCTACATTTATATTAGACACCTGATAGGTTTATAATTCTTCACATTCATTAAAACAAATTCACTCCCCAACTGCCCACCCCCAACAAAGATCTCTATTAGAAAAACCTAAGATTTTTATTTACTTACATACAATAGTATTTCCTGGGAAAAAAGTCTGTAACTCCAAACTTAGAATTCAATTCATCGAAATCAGTGATTATATTTAATGTTGGAAAATACATATAAACTCTAGTAAAATAATTGTATTTATTATTCACTGATTTAATATTTCTTATCCCAAGGAAATATTTTCCATTGAAATCACTAACACTTTTCTTCAGATAAGCATATAAAGGTGTCCAGAGTGTATAGGAGACTAAATATTTTTTCCCAAAATTGTCGACCAAACTTTTAAGTTGCATTAGAACTTAAATACATGTTTCTACCTCCACTTCCACAGTCTTTCTCTATATTGCCTTCCTGTAGACACTGTCATGGCCAAAAGAGATATACAGAAAATGAAGAATTTTTAAAAACTTACTAAAAATAAGATCTGATCTTGGAGAACTAATACTAACTGCCCATATTGGTATAAGCACAGTTTTCCTTGAGAATGGGAAAAAAAAAAAAAGTGGTTGCAAATTACCACTTCTTTCTTCATGCAACCAAAGGAAACAACTAGATACAGTGCATGGCGCTAAGTAGGTACTCAAAAACAGTAGTAAGTAGTAGTACTTTGGCTAGTAATTTTTGGTTCTTACAGCCTTAGGTCTTTCATTTCAAACCAGGTACAAGTGGAACTAGGGGTGTTGTAAGACCTCAGGTTGAATTTCCTAACCCCTCTACTAAAACAGGCAGCTAAAAAAATAACTTCCATTTGAGACCCGTGAAAATGACAGTTTCTTCCCCTTCATAAAAAGCAATATATCCCCCTCCTGCCATAAGTCCCACTTCACTAGTAAACACATAAAGTCATTTATGAGTTCTGTAAATTTGTTGAAAAGTCAAGGTTTTGCTGTTCCATGTAGTTTAATTTTCCCAGATGTATTTTGTACATTCATGTCTGAGTACAGGGGAGTGTTCTTCTTGGACCTCCCTCTGCTCATTTCTGATCAAATTTCATTAAAAATTATATTCTTCTGGTTGGCATTCCCAAAATAGCCTGCCTGTTTCTGAAAAGAATAAGGTGAGGTTTGGTGTTCCCTAGTTATGCCTTGATTGACACATAGTTCTGTTTTTTCATTCATTTCCTGTTTAACACAGTTGGTGAATGCATAGCAAGGTTTATTGAACTACTTGTGAGTTTTCAATATAATTTCCTTTCAAGAAATATTTCTCCTCAAAATAACTTTTAATATACAGCAGGTATATTTATTCTAAACTATTTTTTTCATTCCTACTCCCAGCATTCATATATCTGCCCAATCCTCAATTACCTGTCACCTCAAACATTCGCTTCTTGAATGAAGTGACAACATTTCCATCCTTCCGCCTGAGTAAGGGGCTGCTCCTCCTCTCTGCCACTTTCTGTTTTAACCTGGACCGCACCTTCAAGTTGGGCTCAGAGGCTGGGGATTGAGACAAAAAAAAAATAGATAAAAATTAAAAAAATAGAGAGCCAATTGCTCCTGTGTTAAAAAAAAAAAAAAAAAAGTCTCACCCTTTTCTTGGTCCATTCTCATTCTCAAATGAAAAACTCAAGCACATAAATGAGGCATTGACTCTATATTAATGAAACAGGCAAATGTTGCAATTGTTTTTATGAAGTGTGTGAAAGTTTTTTCAACTTCTCTAAATATGAAAGTAAAAAGTAAACAAAAATATAAATTTTCTACTTATTTTATCTAGCAGATTTGGGATTGTTAATGGGACGTTTAATTACTAATTGTGTTTGGGTCACAGTAAGATTTATTATACTTCATTGTCAGGCCTTTTAATTCTCTCAAGGGTGAAACTTAATAACCACTAAAACAGTAACTTAATATGATTTTAGAGACTCTGACCTGGCTCGCGGTAATAAGAAGACACCTCTGCAGCATATAATTTATGTCTAATTCTGACTCCTGGAATATTTCTTTATCAGTAGTTTCTAACCTAAAACCTGGGGAAAACATGCGCTGTGTAATGACACCAAACCAACTAGAATCAATGCAAATAAGACATTCTATACATTCAGTATACTATCAGCTGGAAAGAAAAGGTGGCTAAGTCTTCGAATTGAAGGTTCTGAGTTAGGTTATATATTCCATAATACAAATGCACATTATTCACATGTATGTTACCATTTATTTTGTATTCTAAACAGTGAAGCTTATTATAGAGCTTCACTATTTAAAAAATACCACTTATTTTAAAATAATTATACTTTAGAAGAATGGAAACATTGGATTGCATCTCTGTGCGGCAGAAGTGGATGATGATGATGGTGGTGGTAGTAGTGATGGCGGTGATGGTGGTGGTGATGATCATCATGAAAAGGATATTTCTGATAACAATTAACATTTATATAGTCTTTTCTATGCTCCAGTACTATTCTAAATGTTTTATCAATATCAACTTGTTTAACCATAAAAACATCTAGAAAGCCTATGCCTATTTATAATTTGATTAGATCAATGAGGAAACCAAAACACAGAGAGAGGGTATCTTGCCCAAGGTTACAGAGGTAAAAAGGGATGAAGCCAGGCTCTGTACCCAGGAAGTCTGGCATAAGTCTATTCTAAATACTGAAAATGTTGCTGCTGCAGCTTAAGTATTACTATCATAAAAATTATAAAACAGTTTTTCCCAAACCACCACTAATCACCTAGAGGAGATACAATGTTATAATGTAGCTAGATTTTATCAGTGAAAATATTTTTGAAGGAATTTATATTTTTGCCAGACTGCAAGGGATATCAAAAGTAGAACTTACAATTCTTCTCCACTTTTTTTTTTTTGTTTTAGTCTTCAAATATCTATAGTTTTTGCTTTAAGCTTGGACGGAGAACTCTTGCATTATACGTTTTCTTGGAATTGGCTTGGTGAAATAGGAACTTAACAATGAAGTTCAGATACAACAAAATAAAGCTAGCTACTTTTTTGTGTTGTAAACCTGATTTTATGCCTGAAAATACTGAAAACATAACAAAATCAAAAGCCTGAAAATGCTGCAAAAGCAGGGTGTTAAAAGGTGGGGCAGAGATCAGGGGTGAACACAAGCTCAAAGTGATAGAGATCTGAAATATATCACTTGCTGGGACTCCCACACAGAGGCAAACCAACCAACTAATTTGGGAAAGGATTAGGATTCTTGCCAGACCTTCCAGTAGTGGCAACATACTTTACCTTAGTGTAGGAATCTATCTCAGTTTCTAACTCCCAACTTACCCAGGAATAAAGTGAGATACTGGGACTGTATTAATGTACTTAGATATGTTTCCATGTACACATTTATTTTTAAATTCCTTTAAAAATATTTATCTTGCCTCTGAAAAGTTATAGATAATAAATATATTTATCTAAAACCTAGAAAGGAAAAATAAAGAACCATGAATCCCTAGGTGCTAACTACATTGGTATCCTCTGTAGCCTTGCTAATAACCATAGGAAATCACAGATTCTCAAAACTTAGATGGAGATATGATTTTATAATGAAACCTGATGGATTCAATGCTGCAAATTGGCAGTCTATAGGGAGTAAATCAATTGATCACTTCAAAAGGCAGTGGGTGGACTAGAAAAGACCATGCATTTTCAGTGAGGGATGGGAATTCAGTCTGCATGGGACGACTTTCCCGCTATGAAATTTGCAGTGAGATTCTAGTGCTTTCTAAGCCTGATTCGTCACTTGTGAAACATAGCTTAATGCCTTTCCAATTAGATACCTAAGAATGACTGTGAAGATCTGGGTGAATGTAGAAGGGAAGGGTTTATGAAACATATTATTGGTACTATTTCTGAAGGCTAGTTATACAGCTAAGAGGGGCTGATCCAGAACTGGGCCCCAAATCTCCTGAGTCTCAGTCTTGTACTCCTCTCTCTCCTAATATATTGCATCAGCAGCGGCTGAGTATATCTGCAATCAAGATAAAAATGTGCTGACAGATTGGAAAAATAGCATATGCCATTTAAACATTCTAAACGAAACCTAGAATTTTCCAAGATTTTCAGAAAGAAATGATTTTTAAGGTCAGCAGATAGCTTTCTCTCCTGTTTGTATACTTGAGAATTGGCCAGATATTCAGCTCTCAGATTTCTTTCAATGGTCAACATACAAAAGTAAACACCAGAAGAGGAATGAGAACTGGGTTTTAGTCTTGTATCTACCACTTAATAAAATCAGTAACCTTGAATAATTCATAGTCTTGCTGAACATCAGTTCATTCACACAGACCAACTAAGATAATACCTTCATTGTGCCTGGAGTCAAACAGATGCCTGGATGATAACTTTATATCATTAAACCTCAATTTCTCATGTTAAAATGGGGTGTTGAAGGGATTTTCTTCATTTTTCCCCCCAACAGATTCAATTTTCCTTCCTTCTCTGAGCCCATGGCGGCTGAATACTGGGGCTGCAACACTCTAGTTCTCCACTGGTTGGATTTCACTTTGGCTTAATCTACTGGCAGGACAGGCTGGTGGCCAAAGAATTAAGGAGGAGGGAGAGGCCAGGCTGTCCTACACTCTCCCTGTCACAATGCTGCATCACTGGCCATGGCTATGTCTCTTCCTGACTTCATCTCCCTCTGGAAGTCCCTATTCCATGGCTCCAGCTCTCCAGCACTCCAGGAACAATTTCCTTCCCTCTCTTCTTTGTGGGAATGACCTCCCACTGTTGCTATTTTCTGGGTACCCCCACTTCCCTAGGCAGTTCATTTAACCTTATTCACTTCCTTGTTAAGTACTCCCTTCATAAAAGTCTATGACCCATACTGCAAAGATCTGTTCCCTGCCAGGATCCTGATTAATATAGTCCTACATATCATTTTTGTTTTTCTTTGAGATGGAGTCTTGCTCTGTCGCCCAGGCTGGAGTGTAGTGATGCAATCTTAGCTCACTGCAACCTCCGCCTCCTGGGTTCCAGTGATTCACCTGCTTCAGTCTCCCAGGTAGCTGGGATTATGGGCATGTGCCACCATGCCTGGCTAATTTTGTATTTTTAGTAGAGACAGGGTTTCACCATGTTGGCCAGGATGGTCTTGAATTCCTGACCTCAGGTGATCCGCTCGCCTCGGTCTCCCAAAGTGCTGGGATTATAGGTGTGAGCCATCGCACCCAGCCAGTCCTACATATCTTGCAGCTACCATTGGATCAAATTAAATAATGTCTAGTAGAGAACAGGCCAGTGGTTCACAACCAGGGAAGATTTCTCCTCCAGGGGACATTTGGCAATATCTGGAGACATTTTTGGCTGTCAGTATGGAGAGCTACAGGCATCTGGTATGGGTACAGGCCAGGGGTACTGCCAAACATCCTACAAAGCACAGGACAGCATCCCATGACAAAGTATTAGCTTTACCCAAATGTTAATAGTGCCAAGTATGAGAAACCCTGAGACAGGCAATCAATCAATGGCAGCTGTTAATAATTGTACTGCTCTGGGATGATTAAAGAAAATAATATCTGTCAGAGATTCCCAAAGAAGCTGGAGAAGGGCAAGGGAAGAAAAGAAAAGAGAGATTATTAGAAACTGAGAGTACTGTATGTAGCTTGAATATATTAAATATTTCAATACATTTTATACTTGGAAGTTGATTTTAAAATGTTTCCAATAGCACTAATATTTCTAAAAATAATAATATGAGGCAACTTTTATCATTAGTTGATGGAGTTATGCAAAAAGGCATAATTCTCAGTTTTAGAAAGGATAACATTTTAGGCATTGTGATTATCTGAGGACATAAGGTTTTGAAAATAAGGAATCTCTGACATACTGTAAAGCACAACATCGATTTATGTTCACAAAATATATAATATACAACTTCTCTAAAGAACGCCCCTATTTAATGTTTCTAGCAAAACCTTCTGCCTATATTTCAGGTTTTGGATCATGAGAGATATTGAATTCTCAGTAGTGAGGGTGAGAGATGAGATGATAGATAACTATCATTTAGTACTGGCAATGCTCTATAAAACTCACTCCTAACATTTCAGAAGCCCACACACCAAAGCTCAGCATGATATATACCCAAGCAGAAGAATTAATGGCCTAGTGTGCTGACTTGGTTTGCAGTTAGAGTTAATTCTATTTTTAATACTCTGGTCTCCCCAAAGGCTGAAGATTTCCATGCCAGTGACTTACTAATGGGATGCAAATCCTCAGAGCCCAGAAAAAGATCACTAGCTGGGGAGAGGTTCTGCTTGTATATGAATGTATTTCATGCCTAGTTGCACTAATTGCCTTTCCATTTTTACCCCACACCCATCATTCTCTACATCTCAATTAATCATAGAAACAGAAGGCAAGCTTTTTAGTGTGTGTGCTCGTCTGAATACATTTGTCTGCTGAGATGAAAACTTTGTATAAAAATTGACTATCATTACTTAAGTGAAAAGAATCAATAGTAAAATAAACAGAACAGACAAAACACCTTTTTCTCTTCTCACCTAAAAGAAAAAATCCTCAATAAAAGGAAACAGAAAATATCTAAAGAATGCCTCATGAACTAAAGGTATTTCAAATCTTTATTCTCATACTAGTCTCCATGGTATTCAATAAACAGGGTGGCAGGTATGAGAATAAAACATGGGAGAGGAATAGTAAACCTAGGTGGCGGAAGCAAAGTTTAAAAAATTAGGATTCCAAGATACAGTGAGTGACACTGCCCAGACTTGCCATTTTAGTAAGAGATTGATATGTGTGACTGTGTACATAAGGGTGGGGTGTGATTTTTGTACACACATGCATGCAGACAGGTACACAAACTATCTTGTGTAGAAGCACAAAGGACTCTGACACAAATAGACCAGACCTCTCATTCCAATGCTTTTTTTTTTTTTTTTAAATTTCCCTGAGATGGAGTCTTGCTCTGTCGCCCATGCTGGAGTACAATGGCGTGATCTTGGCTCACTGTAACCTATGCCTCCTCCTAGGTTCAGGCAATTCTCCTGCCTCAGCCTCCCAAGTAGCTGGGATTACAGGAGGCGTGCCACCATACCCGGCTAATTTTTTTTTTTTTGAGACAGAGTCTCGCTCTGCCGCCCAGGCTGGAGCTCTGTGGCCCAATCTCGGCTCACTGCAAGCTCCACCTCCGGTTCACGCCATTCTCCTGCCTCAGCCTCCCGAGTGGCTGGAATTACAGGCGTCCGCCACCACGCCCGGCTAATTTTTTGTGTTTTTAGTGGAGACGGGGTTTCACCATGTTGGCCAGGCTGGTCTGGAGCTCCTGACCTTGTAATACTCCCACTTTGGCCTCCCAAAGTGCTGGGATTACAGGCGTGAGCCACTGTGTCCAGCCGCCAATGCTAACTATTTGATGTACTAACTGTAACCCCAGATGAGTGGTTTCATCTCTGTGAATCATTTTATCATCTATAAAAGAATGGTAACAATGCCTACCATAAATACTGTTTCTTGGCTCACCTGGTTGTCTGTTATAAAAAAAAG
Source organism: Macaca thibetana thibetana (assembly GCF_024542745.1). Lineage (NCBI taxonomy): Eukaryota > Metazoa > Chordata > Mammalia > Primates > Cercopithecidae > Macaca > Macaca thibetana. The sequence goes on along the minus strand of NC_065580.1, from coordinate 89,192,301 downwards.
TTGTTCAATACATAGATGTTGAAAGAATGTTTCATGAAGTGCACATATAAGATGAAGGAAGTTATGTTAAAATTAAACAAAATAAAAAATAACTAGGGAGAGAGATGGCTGCAATTGGTACACTCCTTTGCCTAGCGTAATGTTTGAAAACACCATAACAATAACAATAACCCTTTTCTGAACTTTCACTCAGTATACTTAAAATAACTTTTGGTTAATAATTGACTTCACATATTTTTCTCACTTTTTAATTTGCCTGCTTATAAATTGTATTCTACTTAGTTCTAAGTCTTAACTCTATCATCACTTAAGAAGGACTACCTACTCTGTGCATTTTGCCTCTGTTCACTTTTTTTTTTTTTTCTTCAGAGACCAGGTCTCACTCTGTCACCCAGGCCTCACTCTGTCACCCAGGCTGGAGTGCAGTGGCATGATTCCAGCTCACTGCAGCCTCAAATTCCTGAGCTCAAGAGATCCTCCTACCTCAGCTTCCTGGGTAGCTGGGATCACAGGCATGTGACACCAAACCCGGCTAATTTTTGTATTTTTTAATAGAGGTTTTAACCAGCCACATTGTCCGAGCTGGTCTCCAATTCCTGGGCTCAAGAGCTCTGCTTGACTTGGCCTCCCAAAGTGTTGGGATTACAGATGTGAGTCACTGTACCCGGCCTCTGTTCACTCTTAATCCTAGGTTATGAATATTCTTTATGTCAATAATTTAGATTAAAAAATTTAAATACCACATAGCATGGTATATAGAAGTTCTTCATTCTTATTGAAAATTATCATAAGGAAAAAAGGGAAAAGTTTTCATTGTGTTAATATTATTTATATTAATATTTTAACATAATATTTCATATATTAAGATGATTATCATTAACCAAGATTGAATACTAGATTAATAAATGTTTCTTTAGGCCGGGCGTGGTGGCTTACACCTGTAATCCCAGCACTTTGGGAGGCTAAGGTGGGCAGATCATGAGGTCAGGAGTTTGAGACCAGCCTGGCCAACATGGTGAAAACCCATCTCTACTAAAGATACCAAAAATTAGCCAGGTGTGGTGGCACGCCCCTGTAATACCAGCTACTTAGGAGGCTGAGGCAGGAGAATCGCTTGAACATGGGAGGCAGAGGTTGCAGTGAGCTGAGATCATTCCACTGTACTCCAGTCTGGGTGAAAGGGCGAGACTCTGTCTCTAAATAAAAAAATCAATGTTGTTTTAAATAAGGAATATTTGGGATATTCAACAATTCCATCTATAGTAAACATTTAGCTCTGTAATCATAGGTGAAGGTCAAATCTTCACCACCAGCTTCAGATCCCTTTCTGGCATTGTCTATTTTTCCCTGCAGCACTGGATATGTCAACTTCACACAGTTTCTCCCTCCCCTAGGTATCTCCTGCTATCTCCCCATCTCAAGGATCCCTTAGGAGTTGCCATATTTAAATGTTTTGTTACTTGGAACCAAATACTTATAATCTATCACCTATTCATTCACTCTGTGTCCTTTATGAAGATTAGATTTCCTGGCACAGTTCCTGCCCAAGTCTCTGCTCTAACCCAGGCTGGCACTGTAGAAATCTAGAAACTGTTCAAATACGTAATCACTACAATTATGAAAGACACTTTGCGGACACAGTAGATCCTCCAGTCTAGTTAATCAGAATACACAGGTTACCCTAATTAAAAGTTTCATAATTATACAAAAGGTACATATTTTCAAAAGTACTATTCAGCATAGTACAATAAATAATACAACGTATGCCTCTTTTGGCTGGGATAAAATTAACCTTTAATGTTATGAACTAGATTTTATATATTTTGACACCAAGGAGCAAAATTTCTAATGTAACTATTTCTAATTATAACCAATTAATGGTATGTAATTCATACATAAAGTTTTAAAAAAATAATTTTGGGGGAATTTCTAGCTATACGCATGGTAATACATGAATGCAATTTCCTAAAGGCATTATAATACTATTTATCTTTGAGAAATACTACTGCATCTATCCATTCTCTTATTGCACATTTTTGTCTATTTGTTAAGATAACTATTCTTTTTCAAAATCCATATTGGTAAATGTTACTCAATTTACAATATTATCTTTTGAAAAGTACTAATTTTATAATAAAATTTGTTGCTTGCTTCTGATTATGTAAGTCATATATATCTGAGATTTTTAAGAATGGGAAAATCTGTATATACTCTAAAATGTTCCCTTTGTGTTTTATGGGAAAAATCATTTGAAAATGAGAATCATTATACTTATGATTATATCCTATTTGTTCATTTAATAATATATTATGAGTCTTTTCCCAGGTAATTATATATTCCTTAAAATTATTGCATTTATTATGTTTTTCCCCAAGCAATTATATATTCTTTTAAAAATACATTATAAGGATACATTATATATTATATATCCACACATACATGTGAATACACAATATTTCATTTAATAAGACAATGTTGGACACTTGAGTGTACTACATTGTTGTGCTTTGAAAGACAGCACTGTTATGTACATCATTGTGTGCATTTTGTGGGAAGTTGTAGTTCCTTCTATCAATGTAAATAGAAATTCAATTCTTAGGTTTATCACAGATGGAAACAACAATGATAACCTCTCTACATATAGAAAAAAAATGGTCATACATAGGAAAGAGAACTACCAAGTCCTTGGAGGCATCGCAGAGTAGTATGGGAAGACAGTATCGGGGCCGTAAGTAACAGGAGCATGGTCTAGAGGGGGAAAGGTGGGCATTTTTCCTTTAGCATCTAAAGCTCATGACAGTGCACTCAGTTCCCTCTAAGATAGCACTATATGCTGAGACCTGTTTCCTCCTCAAGAGTGCCTGGCACTCAGCAGGCTCAGGTGAAACTCAGTATAAGTTTACAGAGTGAATGAATGAATGCACAAATTTCTTATTTTTTTCCTGTTTGTTCCAGTATTTAAAAAAAAAAAAAAAAAAAAAACAGTACCACTTAGTAGTAACACCGGATTTTAGAACTACCTTTAGTACTACTCATTACTGTTTTTTTAATACTAGGACAAACAGGAAAAAATAACTTTCTAAAATTTGTATGACATTTTAACAAATTATCATTTTTAACACAAAAATACTTTAATCAATGTGATTCAGTATAAAAATAAATTTTAATAGTAGGTTATAAAATTCTAATTACGTTCTAGTTAAAATTAAAACCTACTATTTAATTAGTTCTATTGTTTAATTACATTCGATTAACAGCTATTGAATAATAATATTGAGAACCAAGGTTGCAAGTTTCATGCAGACTGGAAAGCTGTGTAGCCATATTTCCATTGTTCAGGTACCTATACAGTGCCTACTACATGGAATAAACCCTTTAGCTATTTATTCAAACAAGGAATCAAGGAAAGGAAAAGGGGCAGGTTAAGTGCTGAGGCAACTCCCCAAGAGAAAAGACAGAGCCTTTTTCTCCTAGGTACTCATGGTCTCAAGAATGAATAATATACTAACTGGGATCAGTGCCATGTGATAGATATAAGCAGAGTGTTGTGGCTGAAAGGCAGAGATTGATTTGCTTTGAAAGAGGATCCTCCCGGGCTCAGTGAGATGTTGACAGGTAAAGGTGGGAGAAGTGCAGTTCTATGCAGAGGAAATAACCACGTCCAATGGCACAGTGCCCACAAATTCAAAGAATGGAGATTAAATATGCTGGTGAGGGAAGGAATACTACATAAAAAATAAAACTTCAAAGATAAATAGCAAGCACATTTTAGCTAATCTGTGAGACACTCATAGAGGTTATTCAACACGTATCTTCAAATTCCCTCTCCCTTTCGGCTCCTTCTCAGAATGTAGATATGCTCAAATATTTCCCATTCAAATAAAAATAAGCCCCCAAAGACATAGATCTTATTAGCTACTTCCTGTGATTGCACTTTCATAGTCAAGTTAAAGAACTAGCCTATACTTGCCACTACCACTTCCTAACCTCAAAACACTGCAGTATGGCTCCAGCCCTCGATGCTTAGCAGAAATATAATGTAATCATTGATTTTGTGTCTATTTCCAGTACTTAGCAAGAACATAGGCCCAATGGGTCTCCATAAACAGTTACTGAATGAATAATACATGCCTGCATACATCCAAGCATGAAGGAAACTTACATTAAAAGGCTGAGTTTCAAATATTATTGAGAAGAGAACTAGATGAACCTCAACTACCCTAATTTCTAAGAATTTCTTGATGCTGAATGTTATGGCAAGAGGTCTTATAGATCATATGTGGAATGCAGAAGGAATTTCTCTTTTCTGGCAAGCATCACAAATACTACATTTTGGAGTCAAGGAAATCCATATCTCATACAGGCCAGAATGCCTTCATATGCTAATTCCTTTATATGCTTTAATTTTTCAAATATATTTTATTTACCTGAAATAAATTTAAAAATCTATCTAGCATCATTTTGAATTATCATTTCAATAAATCGAACTAGATTATAAACCTGTTTCAGTCTTCAATCCAGTTTCTAAACAAATTTTCTTTTCTACCTGAATCTCAAAGCTTTATTATAAAGTATACTTCTGAATTAGTATTTCACAAGTAATATGCTACTTTGAGGAAAATCTCAATTCATAGAGTATATATTTTTTCTTAAAAACAAGTCCTTTTCACTCTAAAATTCTGTATAATTATTCTGCTATGAATCTTTCTGTAATAAACTAATTCCAAAGTTTACATACATATACACACACACATATATATATAGAAACACAAAATACTGTACTAGATATATCTTTTATATACCATTTCAAATAGAAATGGCGTGAAAAGTAATTCTATTGTGGATATAAAACATTTTAACGTCCCTCCTACCCAGACAGTTCATAAGACAGCTACACATGTACACATAGATGTGAACTAACTGCACGAGACAGTGGGGCCATTTTAGTAGGTGAGATCTATTTAGGGTGCAGCCCAGTGCTTGATAGGGACACACAGGGAAACAGCATGGAATTATTCACAGAAAACGTTATAGGTCAGGATTTCATGGTCCAGAAAAGTAATATCTATCCCCTGATAATATTCTGGGTGTCATCATAAACCTAAACTTTATTGTACTTATTCGTTCTGTCAGCATGAACCTCATCTTGTTACCCTCCTAAGAGTCTGGAGTTGTTTTCCAGTCTTGACTCTACCACTGTAACATCTGAGTAAAGTATTATTTAATGTCTCTGCACCTCGATTTCTTGCCGGCAAATGTGGACAATCATAGCCGTTCGTGACCTTAAAGAGTTCAGAAGTACTGAATGGAATACATTGACTACAATAATTTGAAATGCCATACAATTGTCTTCTTCAAATATATTACTTTAGATTTTTTTCTCTGATGTTTATCTGAAAATTTTTAGCTGATTCCCATAAAATTGCAAAATCATCCTCTAGCAGGTCATTTCATTCCACAAGAATTAAAATAAAATAATATTTAAAAGACTATAACAACTATAAGATTTGCTAACATGAAAAATTTTGTTTCCTTGTTTTCTTCTGATTTACCCAGTTACAGTCATCCAGAAGCAGTTAGTCTCTTACCTCCAAAATGTTATTGCAAAGTAAATTCTTAAAAATTATTTACCAAAATAACTTCTAGAATTTTAAATACCTAAATAAATGCATATTAGTTCCTATTTTAGTGCATATATTCATTTACTCACATAAGAGACATTTATTCTGTGACAATTACGAGCTCTCTGAAGATGCTGGGGATACAATAATAAATAGGCTATAGATATTGTCCTCAAAGATTCCTCAACTGAGTACAATGTAATTTTGATACAGAGATATATGCACAGAGATATGCCTGGGCATATTTGGGCATATACATTTGGCATAAAATATGAAGTGACTATTTGGGGTGGCCTGGTGGTTAGGAAGGTACCAGGTATAGCTTAACAGAGAGAAAATATATATCATCTGAGCATTCAAAGATGAGTATAAGCTATTCAAGAAGGCACTTTTTTTTAAAATTTATTTTTTATTATTATTATACTTTAAGTTCTAGGGTACATGTGCATAACATGCAGGTTTGTTACATATGTATACTTGTGCCATGTTGCTGTGCTGCACCCATCAACTCGTCAGCACCCATCAACTCATCATTTACATAAGGTATAACTCCCAATGCAATCCCTCCCTCCTCCCCCCTCCCCATGATAGGCCCCGGTGTGTGATGTTCCCCTTCCCGAGTCCAAGTGATCTCATTGTTCAGTTCCCACCTATGAGTGAGAACATGTGGTGTTTGGTTTTCTGTTCTTGTGATAGTTTGCTAAGAATGATGGTTTCCAGCTGCATCCACGTCCCTACAAAGGACACAAACTCATCCTTTTTTATGGCTGCACAGTATTCCATGGTGTATATGTGCCACATTTTCTTAATCCAGTCTGTCACTGATGGACATTTGGGTTGATTCCAAGTCTTTGCTATTGTGAATAGTGCACTTTAAGAAGAGTAAGGAGCATTTGGAAAACCAGATGCGAATGGCTTGTGTGAATGGGAAATGGAAAGATTTGTTCATGGGATTTCAATTTTTTCAGTACTGCTAGGGCAAAGGGGTATGAGGTCATGGAGTGGGGAAAGTTGAGAGGTCAGAGAGGGAATGAGGAGAGAGAGATCCTGCTTGCGATGGAGGAGCTTTAGCCTTGTACATAACAGAAGAGGCAGTAAATGGCTCTTTTAGAGGGTAGGAAGACTAGATTTAAACTTTAGAAATTCAAAGGATTGACTGGACAGGAGTATGATGGAATCAGTGGTTAATAACTGGAATGGAGACTGAACAAAGTAGGGAATGAACTATAACAGTAGGCATGATAAGAAAGGGAAGACTTACCAGCAAGCAATAACAGGAGTTAGTATCGGAAGAAATGAAGGGGAACTAGGAGCCTGGTGTGGGTCTGAGATTTCTGGACAGAACATGGTTCTATTTATTTCTTTAGGGAATCACATTGTCCAGCTTAATAAAGAGATGCATGCACATTTTTAAGTGTCTAATTACTGTTACTAATAATTGTTATCTCTCGCAATATAATTTCAAGTCTTTAGGTGTAACTTCTAAGTCTATTCAACTCTTCACAGCCCCTCAGATACATTCAGGTACCATGGATCGGTAGCATCACTGACAAGGGGTCAGCACTAACTTCTGGCCAACAGGAGACTATCCTCTTCCCAGTTCAAATACCACCTTGCTTCTTGCTCTTTTCCTGTTTCAGAACCTTCCAAGTTACCTGGGCATCTGTTATTATTAATTTCACTTTGCAAGTTTTGATTTTATAACCTTTAGACAAACTTTATGGTTTTGGAAAGTTCTTGGTAATTCAATTCTACTTCAATAGCATTTATAACTTTACTGGACTATATCATAAATTTTCCTTATAATATATATTTATAAGGAAACACTATTACCTATTTTGAATGGATATAAAAGGCAAATTTTCACCTCTAGATTCATTCAGGCCTCCCCGAAATCCTTTTCTAGACAGATTATGAGTTACACACCTTCTACGTAGTCAACTTTCTCTGGATGACTGTCTGGATAAAGGCATCTCAAACAAATTTCACATAAAATGGTAAAGAGGTAGTAAGTCAAAGTACACTATAGAAAACGTCATCTTAACAAAAACTCTAAGCAGTTGGGGTAAGCACAATAATGCCCCACTCCAAAGATGTCCATGTTCTATTCCCCAGAATTTGTGAATATATCACATTAGGTGGTAAAGGGAAATTAAAATTACAGATGGATTTAAGGTTGCCAATCAACTGATTTAAAGAAGATTAACTTGGATTATCGAAGGGGTCCTTAAAAAATAAGGAATAGAGAGGCAGAGGAGTGTCAGTGCAATGCCATTTCGGAAGGGCTTGGTTGGTCCTAGCGGCCATGAGGATGGGAGGGCCCACAGCTACAGCTTGCAGGCAGCCTCTGGAAGCCAGAAGAAATAAGGAAAGGCATTCGCTCCCAGAGTCCCCAGAAGGGAACATGCCAGGGTGATGCCTTGATTTAAGCCCAGTCAAAGCCATTTTGGACATCTGACCTCCAGCATTGTAAAATAATAAATATAGATAGGTTTAGGCCAACTAAGTTTGTGATAATTTGTTATAGCATCCACAGGAAAATAATACAGTAGTTGAATGAATTCCAAGACTGGTGCTATTTTGGAAGTCTGAATATTCTGAAATACTGGTTCTGACTAGATCAGATTTTACTGGGCTGTATTTTTAATGCATTATTTTTAGGTAATGTAGTAGGATATTAAAGAGTGGTATTAATGCTATATGATCACATAGCAAAAATGCCAGGACAACAATTTACTTAATACTTAGCACTTTGCCACATTTAATTTTCTATGGTAAAGGTTTTATTAATGTATTTGTTTATTTGCAAAAGATCCAAAAGAGAAAAAAAGACAAAAGGTATAACTTATTTCTTTTAAATCTTTCTGTAAAAGTTCTATAGGGTATAAATATATAAAGGATTATTTAATTTAACCATAAAATACTAAGAATACATTAAATGGCCAAGATAAGCAATTTCCAAAACTTGAGTGGAAATATTTCCCTTTTTTTGTTGCTGTTGTTTTATAGATTCCATTTGAGATATTATTAAGTCAAATACTAACTCTGTGATAGGCCTATTTCTAAGAACAACTTCATTTTTAGTTTAATGTAAGTAAAAGAGGAGGGGGAACAAGTTTAAACCTTTTAACTGCTTCAAAATAGTTAATGAAAATATTTTTTAATTTTATATATGACCTTTATAGTATGAGATACAATTCCAGTCTGTTACAACTTAATCAGCTGAATATAAAATGTAACCTTCCATCTGGTAAATCAATTTAACAGACATAATTGTGCCCCACCATAACTCAGTAAGACACTGAGGAAAACCATTGAAATGCTATTTCCTTTTCTTTAGAAGAGAATTATGTACAATTTCAGCATGCTTTGCATTTCTAAAAGTTAAAGTCAACAGGGAGGTATCATTCTCCTTTACTTGAGTTTCCCATGAGAAAATCAACAGCAAGTTTAAAGCTTATGCTGTTATTCATGAAACACTCCATAATACTAACTTGGCTTTAACCAGAACATATTATTTGGCAGCTAAAACCTTTAATTAGAATTATGGTTTGAACAGATTTTCACTGAATTCAGATTCTGGAGGGACTCAAAGAACAACACTATTTTTCTAACCAGTTTATTCTATTTCAGATGGTTTAAATGTTGTACTTATGATGGGTAGAAAAAATGTTGTACTTAAGATGGGTTGAAGAAAAAGAGAATGTTGCTCTGATTCACATTTTGTTGGCGTTAATTATGATTCACCATTTCTTAACAAGTACTAAGCATCAGACAAGAAGAGAAGAAGAGAGACTCCATTCAACAAATATTTACCAAGCACTTACTCTGTGCAAGGTTTACACTAGGCATTATGGAAGAAAAAAAAATACATCTGAAAAGATGTTTCCTACTTTAAAAAGGATAAAAAGTAGGTGGGGGAAAAGACATAATTTGGTGACAGAGTGGACAAAAGAACAGAGAAGACGACAGACAGAACTGAACCCAAAAGTCAAGTTTGCATGTTTGGGAGAGAGGCACTGGCAGAATTGAGAAACTCAGGAGTAGGAAGTCTTGAGTTGTGTAGGATTGAAAGGTCAACTTCCAAATCTGTTACATTTAAATAGTTGCAAGATAACTTGGAAATGTTAGCCTGAAGTCTATGGAAGGGTTGAAGTTTAGAGATGTGGAGTTAGATCCCAAATATAAGAACTTAGAGGAAAAGAATGAAGGCAGTCCTGATCAACCTTTTCATTTTATAGATGAGAAAGCTGGGTTAAACCCTACCATTAGAAACGACTACTGGTTAGCATGAATAACAAGTAGGATCAAAGTCTTTAAGATAGTGACAATTCAAATAGAAAAGTTAAAACAACAGAAGAGACAATGCAGCTTTAGGAACCTCAGGTTTCATGAGCTTCATATTTAAAGGATGTGGTGGTGAAAATAGAGAGGTAAAGCAGATGAATGAAAGGGCAGCCCATGAGGTTAAAATTTTAAGGAGCATGAGTTGGACAATGGGGTCAAAAGTCACAGAGAAAAAGGAAGCCTGAGAAAAATGTACTGATTTCAGGATTTGGGAGTCCCTGGTATTGTTTCAGAACACTGATTTAGAAGAGACCAAAAGCTGAACCAGACGATACACATTTCTATAACATCATAACCTAGCAAAATAACTACTTTAGAATAAATGCTCAATAAAAGTTATTCTAAACTCAATCATATAGGTAATGATAAAATAGGCTCACAGTTTGACAACAAAAGGAAAAAGAAAAAAATTATAGCCACAACACATAGCAGTAAATTTCAATGAATTTTCGTTTCTTTCTAATTCATTGTTTAGGAGAGGGATAGATTTTGAGTGTAAGCATTATAAAATTCAGAAGATGCTTACATTAGGGGTGGTTGAGAAAAATCTCTTAAAATCAGACGCTGAGCTCCTTGAAAGCAAAAATGTCCCTTAATCTACTCTATGTGCTCAGTGTGACCACAACTTCCAGCCCAGTGTTAAGTGCTGAGTAAAAATTTGCTCTCCTCCTTTTTCTTCTCTCCTGTCTCATTTCTCAAAATTAAAAGGGACAACTTTGAAAACGACCTCCTTCTTTGGAACAGCTTGAATTAGAAGATTGCTAATGAAACTCTAAAAAAAAAAGACAAAACTAATAGACTGTTCTTCCCGATATATTCAGTCCCTTCTAATCTTTATTCTATGAAGTAACAGACTGACTGTATTCAGTCTATTATAAATATATCTATTATATTTATATATAAAGATATATATATTATTAAGTCTATTATAAAAATAATTATAATTACTTTATATATTTAATATATATAAAATAATATTTAAATATATCTAATTATTAGGTATATTTATATATCTAATTATAAACATGTACAACTCCTTAGACTATACACTTTAATATAATTTCTTCCAACAAAATATAAAAATTATTTCCTGCTAGTCAGCCTAAAGTTTCAAACTTTAACATATCTAGTTTTAAAACTCAAAAACTTTCTATAAACATAAACTTCCTGATTTTTGTCTTTCACATTCTCCTCTTAGTATCTGCCCCTTAAAAAAGAGATGAGACCTTAACAGTCATGGTCTTTCTTCATGTGGCAGCTTCTCCATTCTCTTTCTGATTAAATCTTTTCCTGTGGTCTCATGTCATTCATCTCTAGGATTTACTCAATACCACCTCTGGATTATCTAATTTATTTATTTTAAACAAGAGAAAGGAATTAAGATGTTTCCAATGCTTATCTATGAAACAGCCAACATTTTATTCCACTTCCTGCCTTCTGTATCACAGAGTTCTTCATCACTGAATTCTGTCTACTCATCTTCTTTTCCTACCCTGGAGTCCTCAGTGAGACTTCTCAGTTCTCTAATTCTCTAATATTAACATGCATATCCTCTGCCCTTCCCCATTCCCTCTCTATCTGACAGTCATCTTTCACTTCTAGAGGACTCATAACATCACTGTAATAACAATAAGTATATTAATTCTTAAAAAAGGTAAATATTATCCTAGTAATAAATTCAAAGGGAAATGATTTTCTACATATGTATATGTAGTGGTAATGGCAAACACAATCGATGTGTCTTTAAAAAACATTTCATAAAGACTGGAGACATATTCTTTTTTTCTTATAACTGTACTACAAATGAATGATAATTTGTAATAGCCTCTATATGGAATATTTAAACACATATAACTAAAGTATGTCTATTATTTATGGGCTTATGTTTATCTATCTTCCTTAAAAAATCTAGGAGATTTGAAAAATAGTATTTTCCTTTATAGAATTAGCAAATTAACACATTTTGGCACTACTATCACATTTACAATTTCTCAGAATTCTGTCAATAATCAGCAAATTCGTTCTGAAAGTTTGTTTATGACAAACATATTTGGAAAGCCCAACTTGAAATAGATTTTACTTTTGAAATAGTTTATTATTTGAAAAACTTGTTAAATATTTAGATGCAGGAAGAAAACGTCAATCTTTGGTTTTAAATAATTTGTTTTCCATTGAAAATATCTCTCATCATTGTTTTTAAAAGAATATACCAAACATATGCTATTTCTAAAAGGATTTTGAACTTTATTCATCATTGGACTGAAGTTAACTTAGAAATGACACAACCTAAATTGTTATAAGTCACTACTTTTATTAGAATAGATGCAACATGGTATTTTAATTTTAGCAAAATTGCCATTTTCAATGATAATAGATATAACTTATTCTTGTTCAAAGAATAGGTGGTAAGGGTTAAGAGACTAGATTCTGAAATAAAACTCGCTGTCCTCAAACCTGGCATTGTACATACTGCCATAATAAAGAAAATGAGAACTGAGGAAAGTTAGTAAACCTCTCTGTGTTCTCTCATCTATGAAACTGGTGAGAAATAACAATATCTACTTCTAGGATTATTGTATGGCATTAATAAGATATAGGTAAGATGCCTAAAATGGATCTAGCACATAGTGACCAAAGTTATCTATTCTACTATATAAGTCTGTTAACATTAATTTTCTTCAAAATTATTATTGAACAAATGTATATTATTCTTGCTAGTTGTGATCTAGAATCCATTGATTACTTATTTATTCCTGACCAAATAATACCCCAAAGTAATTTGCTGCTCCCTTATCAGTGTTTTACTATGGAAAAACACAGTGTGGTGTCTAAAGCAGGTAAAACATCATTATCATGTAATAAATTATTATGCTCTTCTTGCTATTACATTCTTTATTCTCCAAACATGATTTACATTACAAAGGTCTCAATGCATTTCTCTGGAAAATACAGCATTCATCTCATAAATCTTACATGATCACCTATTATAATGTTTCAAAAATGAAGGATTTGACATGACTCTATTGTGCTGTTAGCAGCAGTTTTAAAATAAACAGGAAAGAATGTAACAGGAAAGAATATATATTATCTGCACTGTTGAGGCCCCCAAAATAAAACACAAATCCTGTTTCTGAGTAAACATGATTATTATGGAGGTGCAATGTTTACATGGGAATAGAATAGCAGCAAAGGCAAATTAAGGAACCGAATTGTAAGATTTCAACATCACTGTTTTGGGGCAGAAAACATAGAGGACTGGGAAAAGTTTCCTTTGAGTTGAAGTGCTTAAAATGGCTTTTGAAGAAAGGGTAGACAATTTAGATTTGAAAAGTCCACTGAGGAAAGGCCAAGTGCATTTGTGAAAATCCACACAAAACTCTATAAACAGAAAATTTTACACATCAAAGCTGCCCATTAGATGGATGAATGCTGGTTAGGGTTTTGCTCTCAGTCCAGGTAAACTGAGAGGTAAACTGCAAACTCCATCTAAACTTCTGTAAGGGGCAAGTGAGATAAACTGTTCGAATGAGATGATCCTGGGAATTTATCAGAATGGCCAGGAAAAGAGTGCTTGTTTTTGCCATTGTTGTTAAACTGTGAAGAGGCGAGCCTAGGCTTGCTCTGGGTTATCGTCATCAGAATTTGGAGGGAGCATTACTGCACATAAAGCCCAGAAAAGGCAAGACTGGAATTCATACTTCTAATAACAAAGTTTAAACACACTGAATTAATAACATTATCTAAGCACCTGGACAATAGGAAAATTCATTTAAATGACCCCCTCCAAACACCTCCCACTTTTTAAAGCAAACTAATTTGTATTTGGTTCTTGCTTCTTAAAAATTAATGAGTTCTGAAAATATAAGTCTGTTTAGACATTAGATCTTCTTTAGGTGATGTGACTTAGAATGCTTTTACTAAGGCTTGTGTTCAAACTCGGAGGGAAGAGTTTGCTGTGACTGGTTAGTGAACTCTGTCTTGGACACTGGAAGGGTTTCATCATGATGCTTATGCCACACATGTGCTTGTCTTGGTGTATACTTGTGCTGTACTACATGATAGTCACTAGACACAGGTGGCATTTTAAACTTAAATTCAGATGAATTAGTTTACAAGATTAGTTATGAGCTAACAAATTAGTTAACAAAAATTTAGCTCCTAAGTCATACTAGCCACATTTCAAGTGTTCAATTTCAAGTGGCAACATGCAGCTAGTGGCTACTGAATTGAACAATGCCAGTATAGAACTCTTCCATCAAATTATATTTGGCAGTGCTGGTCTATGCTATTTTCAAAGAACCACATATGTACAGCTACAATAGGCTAATACATTCTCTCCAAGAATTTCTCTTCATTACTTCTGTGTTACCTACTTTAAAATATATATAATGACATTAAAATACCCATTTTGAAATAAAGATACTGAAGGCTTACAACTTAAAATAAAAGTAACATCTTAATGCCTTTTCCCAGCTATATTCCTTGGGTGGCTTGGATTTTGCTTTCATTCAAGAATGCCTATAATCTGAAAATATGAAATAGTAGTTCCTCAAGAAGTAAGGTGGTTCAACTGTTCAACTGCTGAATTAAATAAAGTATCAGTCAACCTATTAAGAACCTATTATATGTGCCTCACTGTGAAGACTGTGAGCTCCTTAATGTCAGAAATCTTTTTTTACTTATTCTGATTTATTTAATATTTATGTCTAGGCCCAGCACAAAGTGTGGTTTGTCAAATAAAGAAGGAAGATGTTACAAGCATTATCTTTATAGACATTTTTATCATCTAATTGGGATGAACAGGATAAAAACAACATTATAAAATTTAATATCTCATAATTAACAAAATTACCAGCTTTTATAGCAAAAATTACAATGATATGAGAATACAGATAAGGGAAGTGTCAGAATAAAGTTCTATGAAAAATACCTTTTGAATTTATCTTGTATGTGAATATGTGGAAAATAATGGAGGAATCAATATGAATATTAAAATGAAAATAAGAGGATAAAAAGCAAATAATTCTACAAAAGAGGAGGCTGGTAGACATAAACTAAAACAAAGTCACTTGATAAAAAATCTGATACGTCACGACAAACTGTTATTATGTGCTGCTTTGAATAATAAGATAGTCCTTAACCAAGTCCCCCTCCCCTCCCACTCCTCTCTCCAATTTCTTTGCCATAAAGAACACTTCCATTTTAAAGTAACTGAGTTAGAGGCTGAAAATTTAAGGAAAATACGATCTTAAATGTTTCATCATTTATTTTATATCTCTTAATTTACTTCATTAGGTAAGTCTAAAGACATACACATGCGTATATTTGCATGAAATAGTTCCTCAGTGTTCTCAGTTCAATAGTTGTGAATATTATAAATTAGGAATCATTTTTCAATCAGTCTCATGATTATACAACAGATGGCTAAATGCTTTTAAAGTCTTAATTATTATTTTTTGCCAATTTCTCATTCCAATCTTATCTAAAATGTCCTGCCTGTTCTAAATGAGCATTTTATGAGGAGTGAAAAATATGTCATTAGACTTTTCTATAGTTACCAATTATGACTAATTTGAGATACAACTGTGCAAAAGCACGGTTATTTATTTCTTATACATTCTTCAAATAATTAATATATTTTTATCACACCTCCTTATGAAACACAATTATATATCTCCTTCTTAGTTTCAACAATCCTAGGAATCATTTGGTCCATTTGCACTTAATTGAAAAAACTGAAATTTAACATCATGAAGCACTATGCTCATAGTCATGTATTAGTGACAGGGTTAAGACTAAAAATTAAGTCTCCTTTTGTCATTCTAATTCTTCAATAATTACCTTATATGGCTACTACTAATATTTCCTACCATTAATTCTATACTATTATTCTTAATAATTCATACTGGCAATATGTGCTGAGACTTATGTCAGGCACTGTGCTGGGCAGTATATTTTTGCTTACAATAACACTGGAAGGCAAATTTTTCCATATTTGCCATTTGAAGAAACTGAAGCTCAGAGAAATCTGCACTATGTGCAGGTCACACAGCTATCAACAGTGCCAAGCTAGAATTCTCAGCCTTGTTCATCTAATGCCAAGCCATGAAATTATTTTCCATGCTTTGTCTTTCCAGGCTACATTAGCTTTTCCGCAAGCAAAATATTTGAGTTACATTTTCGAAGTTCTTTCAAGGCTGATTCATTATCACACAATTGTCATTTGATACTTGCTCTTAGCCCCAATACTTTTATATAAATTGCATATGCAATCGATGAAACCAGCTTCTCACTTACTGAACTGTGAAATTTAAATCATTTTGTT
Source organism: Macaca thibetana thibetana (assembly GCF_024542745.1). NCBI lineage: Eukaryota > Metazoa > Chordata > Mammalia > Primates > Cercopithecidae > Macaca > Macaca thibetana. The sequence goes on along the minus strand of NC_065580.1, from coordinate 89,176,008 downwards.
CATTGATTCAAAACTAACATACTTAACTTTTTCATCAAAAATTTTTAGGATTATTGATTTATACTATGTTTGTTATTTTAAAATAAAAAAGTATAAATTATAAATTTATATTATTTCTTTGTCATGAGGAATCTTAGTATTCTGGACCATTTAATTGTTGGATAAATACTACAGTAATTAATCAATTACAACATTTACAATTACCTTGTATACCACTAACTCCCTGCCACCAGAAAGCACTGCTAAACTATAAATATCCATTAGAGCAATTCAGATTTCAGATGTTTGTTTAAAAAGTGAGCATCTTAAAATCAACTATATATGTTCTTTTAAAATTGCTAACTTTTCATAATCTAAATGATTACATCAAAAAGACTATTAAAAAGTAAATTATTATTTAGTAAAATAATATTATTTTAAAAGTGAATCTTATTTGAAAAGAAGCTAAATTTTTCTCATTTGATAAGGGTTAAAAATTGGTTTGATTTTCATACCTTACTAAATGGTTTAATGTTATGAAAACAGTAACACAAAAATCGACAAAAAGTCCTCATAATTCCCAAGTCTTGCTTACAAAATGTGACTTAAAATAAAATAATTTCAACCTAATTTTCTCTCTCTCAGTTTTTAGCACATGGACTTGTTAATCATGAGCAAGCTGGGCACTGATGTTAATCTTCAAAAAATATATAATCATTAATTTGTAAGAATAATATTGCTCAAATATGAATCTGTCACCTCAAAAAATGAAAAAGTTGAGTTTTTAAAAGTATTTTTAATCCTTTACAGATTTAAAAGTAAGTGGTAGTCTTCTGGTTTCATTTTCAACATGTGAAGAACTGGGGAATCTTCACTCCCAACCTCACAAGTAAAAAGCTGAACAAAATAAAATTTAAGATTATTTTCTTAGATCTATCAGAGAATTAAGGTTTCAGGGCAACTTGCATGCTAAAATCTAGAGAAACAGGAAAATACAGAAAATCACAGCTGAGCTCAGCTTATAGGGAGCAAAAGCCACTGGAGTCAGTAACAAATAAATATTTAAATGGTATCTTTAATGAGTTGTTGAAGGCATGAATTGCTGGAGGCTGAATGTGAACCAGCTTGAGAGTTAAAAACTCCAGGGGCAGCTGGGTGCAGTGGCTCACTCCTGTAATCCTAGCACTTTGGGAGGCCGAGATGGGTGGATCACGAGGTCAGGAGATGGAGACCATCCTGGCTAACGTGGTGAAATCCCATCTCTACTAAAAATACAAAAAAATTAGCCAGGAGTGGTGGCGGGTGCCTGTAGTCCCAGCTACTCGGGAGGCTGAGGCAGGAGAATAGCATGAACCCGGGAGGTGGAGCTTGCAGTGAGCTGAGATCATGCCACTGCACTCCAGCCTGGGTGACAGAGCAAAATTCTGTTAAAAAAAAAAAAAAATCCAGGGGCCCCATCTCAGAAGAATACTACATTTTCATGGGTTTTACTTCCAGGAACCCAACCAGTTTCTCTCAGTGAATATATGAGAAAAACTCCCTTTCTGTTTAAGTGAAGGTAGGGAGTAGGAGTGGGAGAGGGAAGAAAAGTAACCATTTTGTAATACTTGTCTAATGAAAAAGTAACAATTTTGAAATACACACAAAGGATTCTTCACAAACGAAAGCCTGCTCTCCAAGGGAAAATATTTCACAGAGCCTTATCTGACCCAAGGGAAAAGGCAACTAGTAAATCTCAGCCTCCTCTAGCTTTCCTATCTTACTTAAGGGGAGGAAACAGCCTAAGAAGTAGTTCAAGGGATCAAAGCACACAAACTCAGGCCTACTTAAAAAAATGAAATTTAGTCATAAGGTTATAGAACATTTCTCCTGTCCAATACCTTACTACCACATCAACCAGGTTCTGCTATTATAATAGTGAATTAAAACTGAGGGAGCTGCAGGACACAAATTCTATTTAAGAAGGAGCTCTTAGGGAAACCCCAAAGCAATAGGAGAATGAAAAAAATCAAAGGAAACTAGAGGAAACTGAAGACTCTCACATTTATCACTACAACAGATATTAAACAAAGCCCAGCTCCAGCCAGATTAACATAAAACCTCACACCAAAATTACTCAATTTATATTGTCCAATATATCACGTCAAGCTTTTAACAAAAAATTATAAAGCATCCTAAAAGGCAAGAAAAACAATCTGAAGAGACAAAGCAAACATCAGACCACACTCAGTTATGACACAGATTTTGGAATTAACAGAAAGGGAACTTAAAAGAACTAAGAGTAATATGTTAAGGGTTCTAATGGAAAGTTGGCAACTGGCAACAACAGATGGATAATGTAAACAGAGAGATGGAAACTAGGAAAGATTGAAAAGAGAATGCTGGAGATCAAAAGCACAGTAGTAGAAATAATTTTTTAAAAAGTCTTAATGAGCTCATCAGTAGACTGGACACAGCTAAGGAAGGAATCAATAACTTTGAAGATACGTCAATAGAAACTTCCTAGAAAGAAAGGAAAAAAAAAAAATTTAAATGGAACAGAATCCCCCAAAACTCTAAGAAAATTGCAAAAGCTATAACATATTCCTAATGGGAATAGCAAAATAACAAGAAAGAAAGAATAAATATTTGACATAATAATGGCTGGGAATTATCCAAAATTAATCCAGACACCAATCCATACATACAGGAATCTCAGAGAATATGAAGCAATATAAATACCAAAAACTCAACATCTCGGCATATCATATTCAAATTGCAGAAGATAAAAGATAAAGAGATCTTCAAAGAAACCATAGAAAAAAAGAAAAAACTTTATCTATAGAGCAAGGATAAGAATTAGATCAGATGTCCTGTCATAAGCTGTAGAATACAAAAGAAAGTATAGGGAAGTACAAAATGTTGCCAAAAAAATTTTAAAAAAGAACACAAATTATCCCAGACAAGAAGGAGAAATAAAGCACTTTCTTGGACAAATAAAAACTAAGGACATTTATTGCCTGTAGGCCTGCCATACAAGAAATGTTAAAAGTTTTTCAGTGAAGAGGAAAAGGATATAGGTCAGAAAGTCAGATCTATATAAAGGAAGGAACATATGAAAGTAAAAGAAAATCTTTTATCTTCATTATCAATTGTTCTAATAGTTAACTGTGCACAATAATAATAGGAACAAAATACTGGATAATTGTAGCTTTTGGAAAACAGAAATAAATAACAGCAATATAAAGAATAAAAGGGAGAGATTAGAAATACACTTTTATAAGGTACCTGCATCACCTGTAAAGTGGTATACTGTTATTTGAAAGTGGACATGGATTCACTATAAATGTATTTATCAAACTCCAGAGAAACCACTGAAACATATTTTTAAAAGAGGTACAATTGATATGTTTAGAAAGTAGAGAGCATTGAATTATATAAAGTTCTCAGCACCAGAGGAGTCAGAGAAAGAAGTGAACATTTTTAAAAAAACAAGTAAATATAATGAAAAAAAAAACAGTTACAAACATTGTAGGTATTAATCTAACTATATTAATAATCATTTAAAATGTGAATTGCCTCAATACACGAAGAGAGGCTGTCAGTAAATTTAAAAAACAGGACCTAACTACATATTGCTTAAAAGAAACCCTCTTTAAATATAAGTCACACATCAAAAGTAAGCAATGGAGAAAGATATAACATGTTCACACTAAACAGAAGGATGTTGGAAAAGCTATATTAATTTCAGACAGAGCAGATTTCAAAGCAAAGAAGATTACTGAAGATAAAAGAGGTGTTTGTTACATATTGTTAAAACAGTCAGTTCTCCAAGAAGATATAACAATCCTTAATATGTATGCTCCTAATAATGTCACATCAAAATACATAAGCAAAACCTGTCAGAACTGGAAGGACAAACAGACAAACCTATTATGGTTGGAGACTTTAGTACATCTAACCAAAACAGAATATATTCTGAGGCATAAGATGTACTTCAACAAATCTAAAGGAACAGAATGTGTATGCAGTACATACTCAGGCCACAATACAAATCAATAACAGAAAGCTTAAAATAAATAACAGAAAGGCAGCTAGCAAATACGTAATTAGAGATTAAATAATATAACTCTAAATAAAACATGACTTAAAGAAGAACTCTCAGGATAAATTTCAAAATATTTTCAACTAAATGAAAATGAAAATACAACATATCAAAATTTATGGGATGCTGTAAAGGCTGTGCCTAGAGGCAAATTTATAGCATTGTGTATATATTAGAAGAAAAGACAAAAATTGAATAATCTGAGCTTCCACTTTAAAAAAATAGAGGAAAAATAACAATCTAAGCTTAAAGTAGGCAGAAAAAAAGTAAAAATTAACAGGAAAATCAAAATGATTATAACCACGAAATCAATAGAGAAAACTCAACAAAACAAAGAACTGGTCCTTTCAAAGATCAACTGATGAAACTACAGTGAGACTGTCAGGAAAAAAGACGTAAGAGAGAAGAAACCAGTAACTAATATCAGAAATAAAAGAGGGGTCATATCATAGCTATTGATGCTGTGGATGTTAAAAGGATAATAAAGCAATATTATGAATAACTCTCTACTAACAAGTTTGGAAACTCAAATGAATGAATTATTTGAAAAACACAAATTACTAAAACTGACATGTGGAGAAAGAGATAATCTAAATAGGCCTATATCTAATGGAAGAGAATGAATCAATAATTAATAACCTTCCAAAAAATAAAGCGCCAGGTCCAAATGGTTTCACTAGTAAATTTTACCAAATACTTAAAGTGTAAATGGTATCAATACTCTAATCTCTTCCAGAAAATAGGACTACTTCCTAACTCATTCTATGAGGACAGCATTACCATACTGCCAAAATCAGATATAGACATTATATAGGAATAGATAGGCATCGATCAATTATCTCTCCTGAATATATATTTAAAAATCTTCCACAAAATACTAGCAAATCAAATCCAATGATGTACAAAAAGTATTGTACAACACAAGCTAGTAGGATTTTCTGGTATATGAGGCTGGTTCACTATTTGAAAATTGGCTAATGTAAACCATTACATCAAATGGCTTTTTAAAAAATCATGATTATATCAGTTGATACAGAAAAGGGACTTGACAAAACCCAACATAATTTGTAAGGACTCTCAGAAAATTAGGAATAGAGGGAACTCTTGAATTTGGCAACACAAACACAAAATCTACAGCTAATATCCCACTTGATGGTGAGAAACAAAATGTTTTCCCCTGACATTGGGAACAAGGTAAGGATGTCCCCTTTTACTTCTCCTACTCGACATCTCAACATCATTTTGAATGTCCTAGCTAGTGCAATAAGACATAAAAAAGAAAAATAAAAAAGGCATACAGATTGGGAATGAAGAAATAAAGTAAAGTTTTTGTCCACAAATCACATCGTCTATGTAGAAAATCCCGAAGAATCAATAACAACAAAAAGCTCCGGCAATGAATAAGCTGTTACACAAATTTGCAAGATAGAAAGTTAATATACAAAAGTCAACTGCTTTCCTACATGCCAGCAACAAACCATTTGAATTTGAAATTTAAAACACAGTAACATTTACATTAATACCAAAAAAATTAGGAAAGTATAAATCTAATAAATTATGTAGAGGATGTAAATGAGAAAAACTAGAAAACTTTGATGAAAGAAATCAAAGAAAATCTAAATAAAAGAATTATTCATATTCATGGATAGAGAAACTCAGTATTGTTCAGATGACCTTTCTCAACTTGATCTTTAGATGCAGCATAATCCCAGTTAAAATCCCAGTAAGTAACTTGGTCAACATAGCAAAACCCTATCTCTACAAAAAATACAAAAATTAGCCAGGCATGTTGGTATGTGCCTATGCTCCCAAGCTACTCAGGAGGCAGAGGCGGGGAGATCACTTGAGCCCAGGAGACTGCACAACTGCACTGCAGCCTGGGAGACAGAATGAGACCCTTTCTCCAAACAAAACAAAACAAAATTCCAGTAAGTTATTTCATGGTTATCAACAAACAGATTCTAAAGCTTATACCCAGAGGGAAAAGACTCAGGATAGCCCACACAATATGGAAGAAGAGTTAAGAGGACTTAAAGTACCACACTTGTAGAATTACTATGAAGTTACAGTAATCAGGACAGTGTGGTATTGGCAAAAGAATAGACAAGTAGACAAGTGAAATAGAATAGAGAGTACAGAAATAAACCTATACAAATATAGTCAACTGATCTTTGACAAAGGAGCTAAGACAATTCTTTGGAGAAAGGATGATAGTCTCTTCAACAAATGTTGTCAGCAAAATTGGATATCGATATGCAAAACAATGAATCTAGACAAGGACCTTATCCTTTTCATTGAAAGTAACTCAAAATAAATTATAGATCTAAATGAAATATTGTAAAACTTCTAGAAGAAAACATAGGAAAAAATCTAGTTAACCCTGGGTTTGGCAACAAATGTTTGGATATAAAACTAAAAGCATGGTCCGTGAAAGGAAATACTGATGTTTAATAAAATTAGAATCTTCTGTTCTGTGAAAGACAATGATACAAGAATTAAAAGATAAACTACCGATTGAGGAAAAATATTTGTAGACAAATAGCAAATAAAGAATTTGTGCCCAAAATACACAAATAATTATTAAATCTCAATAAGAAAACAATACAATTTAAAAAATGTAAAATATCTAAAAAGACATCACCAAAGATGATATAGAGATAGCAAATGACATGAAAAGATGCTCAGCACCACTTCTCATTACGGAATTACAAATTAAAACTGCGATGAGAAACTACTACATATCTATTAGAATGACTAAAACTGGAAAAAAAACTGAAAATACAAAGTGCTAACAAGTACGTAGAGCAACAGGAACTCTGTTGTATTGCTGGTGGGCATGCAAAATGGTACAGCCACTTTGGAAGACAGTTTGACAGTTTTTTGTTGTTTGTTGTTCTTTTTTTAACATCAAGTCTTACCATATAATCCAGTTAATGCAGTCCTAGGTATTTATCTCATTGAGTTGAAAACATGTCCATACAAAGACTGCATATGAACGTTTATAGCATCTTATTCATAATCCCCAAAATGTGGAAGCAACAAAAATGTCCTTCAAGAGGTAAATGGATAAACAGTGGTTCAGCCATACAATGGAATATTATTCAGTAACAAAAAAAGCTTCAAGCTACCAAAATACATGGAAGAATCTTAAATGCATATTGCCAAATAAAAGAAGCCAGTGTGAAAAGGCCACATATTGTAGCTTTATGACATTCTGCAGAAGGCTAAACTACAGAGACAATAAAAAAATTAGCGGTTACCAAAGGTTGGGTGGGGGAAGGATGAATAGGTGGGACACAGGAGATTTTTAGGGTGGTAAAACTATTCTATATTGTTCTGTAATGGTGAATATATGACATGATATGATGCATTTGTTAAATCTCATAGAATCTTACAACACGGAGTAAACCTTAATATAAACTATGGACTGCATTAACAATAATCTATCAATAGTTGTTCTTTAATTGCAACAAATGTACCACACTGATGCAAGATATTTAAAAAGCAGAAACCTAGGGGTTAGGAGGAGGCAACAATAGGGGAACTCAACAATATCTGTTTGATTTTTCTGTAAATATAAAACTTTTCTTAAAACTAAAGTCTGCTAATTTTAAAATGAAATTAATAGCAGAAATTAAAACTCTGGCCCTAGTGAGTACAGAACATCAATCAGACTTCCTCCTACAATGAACAACAAAAACAAGCCTGCTGTTCCCTTTTTTATTTTATTTTTTAAGAGACAGGGTCTCCCTATGTTGCCCAGGTTGGGCTCAAATTCCTGGGCCAAGCAATCCTCCCTCCTCAGACTCCTGAGTCACTAGGACTATAGGCATGCAGCCTGCTGCTTCTTTGGATACCATAGTGAGCTCTGAAATGCCAGAGAATATGCAAAATTAGCAAATAACTTTACCCTCATTTTGACAATAGCCTTGCGAGTTGCCCATAGCTTAAAAAGAAAATATTGCTCACTTTTTTCTTAGCTTAGTTGTTTTATTAATAAAGGTGGAAGAATGTAAGACATTAAAAAGACCTTCTACAAAAAAGAGATTTAGTTTTGGTATAATAGAAATAAATAAAATTTCCTTATCAACTACAAACATACAGTCAAGAGTAAGCACTCCTTAAATCCTAGGTATGATCCTAAGTGCTTTACATGCATTATTTAATTGAATTCTAAAAATAACTGTGCAAATCAAGTGCGATTATTATCCTCAATTGACAGATGAGGGAATCGTGGCCTAGAGAGGTTAAATTAACTTCTCAAGATTGAGGACCCAAATTTTCAAGTGGTATGTGTAGCTTCAAAGCCTGAATTACAATGGCCATATTACTTCTCAATTCTGAGAAAATGAGTGTAAGATTCATTAAAAGAAGTTTATTTCAATAATTTTAAACAAGTTTAGTCAAAACAACGTAACCAAGATAGAGTACTAAGATATATAAAAATGCTCCAGTGTTTGTCAATCTTGAATAAGATTTTGAGCAAATATCATTATAAGCCTAAGCCATCTTAATGATATCTTTGCGGAAATGTGTATAATGTTCATGTATACAATGCACACATGCACAAGTGTATTCTGAAAGACACAGAATGAGGGGGAGAGAGAGGAAGAGATATTCTAAACCATTAAAAATAATTATTGTGTTAATTTTTATTATAATGATTTCAAGAGGTCATCAAGGTACTAGAACATAACTGCTGACTGCTATACCAAAAGGTAATTTACAAAGCTACATATCTCATCTCTGCCTTCTTTCCAATTTCCTCAGTGTGGAAAATGATACTGGCCTTCCAAAACCTTCACTTATGTTTGGACTCTTTCCATCTTTGAGTCTTATTCTAGTGTTGCTGACCATTAAAATAAATATTTCAGTGGGGCTGGAAAAGTCTCTTATTAGCCCAAGCCAAGCTTTATATGGCTTGTGCACTTTAAGAGGTTAATCTAGCCAGCCAACTCACTTTGTTCAGAAGTATTAAATGGAAAGACTGTAATATTCAAAGAAAGGCAAAGTTCATTGGGTAAAACCTCAATAATATAATGGAGCATAAAACTTCTAGAAATTTTTATCACGATATTTTACGAAACATATGCACACACTCACTGGAACAGAATCCAATCAAATGGTTTTGAAGGTCAGTTCAAAATCACCACATATGTAGAATCTCTGTGAGAAATATATACCATTTCCAAACTGCCAGGAAATATGTACTATTTCCAAAACTTCCTTTCCCTACTTGATAGTTTATCATCAGTTCAGCAGTTTACTATATAAAAACAATAAAGTCATCTACTACAGCAATGATACCATTTTCAGCCGAAGTATAAGTTTAGTAAAATATTCCACATTTTCATATCAACGTATCCTTGTGTTATAGAACAAAATGAATTACAATGTATAATTCTAGAAGGAAGTACTATTTTAAGTGTGGGCAATGCATATAAAAATTAAAAACAATTATGTTATTTTCCACTTCAAAACCAGGGGCCGGAGGAGAAGACACTCCATTCTTACATTTTAAAGAAAAGTGAATTGGAATGGGCATGGTTAGAGCCAACTCTTAATATAATTCCATGTTTCTAAAATGCCCAAATTCTAGGAGCAACTATGATTCTCCTAAGGGGAAGGAAGTAAAGGTCTACTTTGCGTGACAAAGGTCAGATTTCTGCAGGCAAATGAGGTTTCTGTAGTTAACTGTTCCTGGCTTATCACTGTCTGGAGAAGGTCCTAAAAGGTCAAGAGAGGTGTCAAATTGTGTTCCCTGCTTAAGGGACATCCTAGGGCTACCTCAATCAATGTAAGACCATTAGGACTTTTCTAATTCTGATTCCAGTTTTACTCTTGTAAATCTTGCTTGCTAATACATATTGCTGATGTACATTTAAAAAGAAACTAAAATAGTATCATACATAGATCAAACGATAGAATACACTCATTTAACAACTTCTTTTAACTCTAAGATTGAGTTCAGTGAAATCCAAGCAGACAAGAGAGGTTTAGAATCTGGCTCTAATAACAAAGCATCACTCTACAGTAGCTGTGCTGGTGTTTACACTCTATGATCAATGACACTATTCTAGATTTCATTTAGTATGATGTAGCTTTACACAAACTATCTTAAACAGTTTCCCCAGTCATCACATATGTTTTATTATGGTAAAATTTTATTGTTCACTTAGATTGTAAAGACTTTTGAGTCACTGAAATACAATAAACATTGAAGTCAAAATTATTATTTGACAACATTTCAGTGTTCTTCTTTTAGTGCAACTATATGTCTAAATTTTCTCACAATGGAATTGGAAATACACAAAATGGATTATATTTATAAAAGCTGAAAGTGTTCCACCTATTTTGTAATTAATGAAGGGCATCTCTAAGTATTTTAGATAGAGTGTAGAAAACATCTGTATTTAATTATATCTTACTTTTCTTAAACAGGCAATTGGAATTGAATTAAGGAATATTTTGAAACCCCTATAGAGATATTAAAGTATTAATGGCTGTTCAAGAACTTCATTGCTACAATGCTTGAAAATGTTTAGTTTTATAGATCAACAGCCAGATACTTCATAAATATCAGATTTTCAACATAAAAGGAAGAAACATGAAATACTGATCAAATACAGAAAAAACACCTCTAGAAAAGACCAGGGATTTTTCACTATTATTATATAGCACATAATAAGGCACAGAAAATGTCTTGCATATTTGTGCAAATTTAAATAGGGTTTGTAACATATATATCATGAGAAGGATTTCTTTTTAAATTGTGTTGTGGATTGGGAAAATCTATGAGAATAAATTAACAGCTTGTTATTTATTCTTCACAGAGGAAAAACCTTAAGCTGTTTGCATGGCAACAGTGGGACACAAAGTATGAGTTTTTAGTACTTCTCCTTAAGTATTAAAAATATCAGATTTTCTCTCTGGGTGCTTAATGTTCCCAAATGCCACTTCTTTTCAAAGTCAGTATCAGTTCTGCAGTCAGTTTTCAATCTCCCAGTGGTAAGGATATATTCAAAGGCTCTGCGCTCAGCAGGATAGAAGTCTTTCTCTGTGAATGTAACTGTATCACTCATCAGTAACCTCCTGCCATAAGGGGAATCCATATTTTTCTTTCCTTTTAGTAACTCCTTGGACTCTTGAATGTCAGTCACTTCCCTAAGACCTGGGGTAGTATCTACATAATCTTAGTAAATAGCTCCTACTCATGCTACTCACAAATAAATGTCAAGCCTGCAGATCAAAGTCCCCACATTCTAAAACTCATGTCCTTTATGGATCACTTTTCATAAACTATACTCATGTTTTAGAAATAACATAGAGGTTCACTTTTTGCTTTCTTGCTTTTATCCTAGAAAAGTTTATTTATAAGACACTCTGATTTATAGATAATAGTGTGAAATTCTGATGCAATACATAAAACTCAATTATCTTTGTCTTTGAATAGCCTTCTACTGAAGTATTTTATAATACTTACCATCTTTTAGTAGAAATGCAAAAATCTTTGGGTTATTTAAATTAAAAAGCCACAGGTTGTTCTGCAATAGTTAAAGATCATTTCCTAGTGCCTACAATATATGCTAGATGGCCAATAATAAATTCTAATTCATAATTGATTTTATTTTTAAATCTTCATTATGCTACAGGTAAATGATATGACAGAAAATAGCTTCGGCATGTGTTTTTACAATCTATATTCATTTTAATTACTCAAAATTGCTTGGGAAAATGAATGTAATTATTTGAAATCATTTTCACTCTGCACTTATATAAAATAAATAAATCTATACTTCTTCAAGTAGATCTGAGTCAAATACAATAGACCAAGCTATCTTATATGAATATCTTTTAAGATCAGTTGTGGAGACAAACATTTTTAAATTTACTACTGTCTCTAAATAACTATATTTGGCAAACAACATGAGATTTAGAATAGAATGTACACAAATGCTATTTATACATGTATCTAGTTAAAGTTTAAACATTTATTATAGCAGTAAGCGCATATAAGACATTAAATATATATATATCAGAATGCTCAGAAAGGAGACGAAGACGGAACAACAAACACAATCCTTAAAGCCACAGAACTGTTTACTAAATTCTACGTAAAAGCTTCATTGTGCTATTTCCCCTATATAAATGTTAACATAAGTACCTGAGATTATCAACTATAATTTCACTCTGAGTTCTATTATAATCCACGAGATATAAGGCACGTCACTTACTCAGAAGGTTGCTTTGGCCTTCACTGCTTTCACCATGAAAACAATGAAAATTTAAGGTTTGTAAAATATTTGTCAGAAAAATTAAACTTTATTGTTCTAATTTTTGTGGTAAATGGTTGAGGTACGGCAGAAAAACAGGTCAATGAAAGATATTACAGAGGCCCTATCTAATAGAGAAGTGTTAGGTTTTCTGAGATATCAAATTTTTATTTTTATTTATTCCTAATAAGAAAATAATTTGGCTAAAATTAAAATACAATGAACTTTTAAATTGAAAAAGAGGTATTTTGATTACGTTGTGAATCAACTGATATAGAAATAAGTAGGGTATGTGTGTGCATGTGCACGTGCTTATGAGCATGTTTGCTGATGCTGGGGGCAGGAGTGGGGAGGTATATTATCTATGATTCAAATCCTTTGACTTTCTTCTAGAGGTGTGGCAAAATGTAACTTACAGGTGTGTTACAGAAGAGCAAACAGAGTTCTTGTTAAACCAACTTACCAGTTTTTCGAAGGGGGAAATCATCCTTTGCATCTTGTGCTCCTGGTAATGTATACTTGTAGGATGGAGACGTTCCACTAAGGGGTGGAGAGCTTTGATCCAATGATGTGTGGTGGGCAGCCCTAGAAAAGAGAAGGAAGTTTCACTATTTACTCAGTAGTTTTTACTGCATGTCGGTCAGCAATAATCAGCTGTGCATGCTATACACGTGCCTCATGAGCTATGTTTATGCTCTTTCTCCTTAGTGTATACAAACCACAGCCTCATGTAACCAAGTTCACTGTAGCAGTATGCTATTGAATGATGCAGGGTTCCTAAGGATGTCCACCATGTGCTTGGTCATACAATCACATAGAAAAGTTTGCTTCGCTACAGTAATTTATCAAGAGTCTGAGCTTTTGACAATTTGAGATTGTTGCTTATGCTCTCTTAGGAGCCATCTTAGGGGAAAAGTAATCATCTCAATCCTTTTTAGTCAATAGTATAAAACAATCAAGGTAAAAGTAAACATATGCAAGGACTTCATTTTAAAAAATTGCTAGATAGTACATGTGAGTACATGAGAGTAGCCTTTTTTATTGAAAAGACAGGATTTTGCCAGTGGACTCCCATCTCCTGACTTTCGTGTCAGTTTCAGTAGTAAAGAATGGGAATCATATTCTTTAATATGAAACCGATTTTTAAAAATGTTTTCTTTTTCCTGGGTGAATACAATCTAAGAAATGCAATTGTGCTGCTGGAGAATAGTTTATAGGACTGAACATTGACTATATAGTAGATATAAATATCTATAATTATATACGTAACAAAAACAATGAACAGAACATAGTGCCACCATCACAATGATTGTTCTACCATTATTATTTGTTTAAAGCATACATTTTAGAGACTTTATTGGTTTAAGGATATTTCATCTAGCTATAACTGGCAAAAAAGGTATTAAACTCAGATTCTATAAATTAATCATTTGTGGTTATCTGAAGTTGGACTCTACTGAAGCTCAATTCCATAAAAACGAGGTAAATATTGCCAAGTAACGTGTGAGAGCTATGCTTAATATCACCTAAGAGAACAGCTAATGAACTTAACCAACAAATTCTTTGCATGTAGCTGTTCCTCATTTAAAAATGCTACTATCTTTTCTTAGAACAGACTTTAATTTTGAATTATGATTTAGCTATAAATTATGTGTGTAGTTTTAGGTAACAAAATCATGTTTCTTTTTAAATAATTTGTGATATTGATTGAATATCTGAAATTGTTCTTCAGAGATTTGTTTTTCATGTCAACTGATATACATGATAGAAATTATGAAAATCATTCAAAAGTATTTATAAAACATTATGGTATCTGTCTGTTACCTGTTTGGAGATGTAGAGAACAGCAGATACCTATAAAATAGGCTTATAAGTACATTAACTCTTTAAATAGAACTCCCAGGATGCTTACAGTATTAATATAACAGAGTAATCAAGTACTATTTCTATCTTTAATGGTGTGAGGGATTGAAAAATATGTAAGTGTAAAATTCTATGTCATTTGGTAAACAATTTTAAGAAAGAAATGAAACTATTATCTATTAGTCTATTATCCATATATAATTTGCCTATCAGTTCTTTGCCCTGAGTTTTAAAATCACCACATCCTCCATATTTTATTGAAATATTTGTGTATTGGACTTATGGAAATATGGTTCCATAAAAACCATAATACCACAATGTATTATGTTGTCGGGTTGTGTGTCAGAAGCCAAGCTATTATTTTGCTGTCTGGGAAGAAATGAGGTGAGGTAGGCAGGTGTAAACTATTCACTGAAGACTTAGAGTTATTTATTTAGCAACCTTCCTTCTTCCCTTCCCTATCCTCCCTTATCTTCCTTTCTTCCTTCCTTTTTTTTTCATTTGAGACAAAATTCTACTAAACTTTTAAAAATAGCTGACCTCCATCTTACACCAAGTCAAGTGTAATAAAATCACAATCTGCCAAATCTTTTGAAATTACTATATAGATATCAGATGCACCAGCTGAGAATGGAAAAATGCAAAGTACAAATGTCTATGCCCACCTCATATTTGTCAGTTATTCATTCATCAAAGAACGTATGTACTTCCTTGCCTTCAAGTTGATAAATGCCACCATTTATTTAGCACTTCTCTCTGTTATGTACTTTACCACATTATTTCATAGGACCGTCCCAGCAACCCTATAGGGCATGCACTATTATTTTTCTCTTTTTATGGAGGAGGAAACTGATCCTTTGAGAATTCAAGGAACTTGCCCACAGCCAGACAGTTGAGAAATGGCAGGCTAAGGATTTGTGCCCAGGTCAGCTAAATACAGAACCTGTGTTCTTTACCCCGGGAATGAAAACAGCCAAACACTGAACATACGTGTACCAGAGCTTGGGATGGCGGCTCACGGAATGATTTTTTCCATTAGTTGGAGTGTCTTTCGTTGCTGATTTACTCAATAGGAATTCTTGAAGCTTCTGCTTTACTTCTGTACTTGCCACTGCCCCTGAAACACAAACACACACACACACACACACACACACACACAGAAACAGATGTTGATGGTGAGTTTTGTTCTCTCATGCCTCTAGAATATTTAACAAAGATTAAGAAGTAAAATCGCTGGTCACAGCATATAAAGTTTTCCTATTAAAAGAAGAAACCACAGTCCAAATATGCTTTAGAAAATAGTACAGTAATGCTTTATAAATACTACTTAAACTGCAAATTTTCAAAAGACTTCAGCTATTTCTTTAATTACTTTTGCAGAAAGGGAATTCCCAAAATCAATTTTTTTACATTTAAAAAATACTGCAGAGGAACAAAACACTGTATTTTAATAATCAAGTTATCTTAAGGGATTAGATCCATATTAAATCCCTTAAACACATTAAAATGATCTTTTCTGAGTTGCTAGTTTGAAAACCTTAGTTTAAAAAAAAACCCTTTGAGCATTAAACAAATAAATATTGCTGACAATTCCACTTCAAGTCATCAAATTTTAAACCTTGCTACGACCTGATTTTGAACTGGCCTAATACCAGGGAATTATTTGGATCTGTCTCCCTCTTGTGGATAGTTCTTTTGCATGTGTTATGCCTTAAATCTTCTCAAAGTTTGAGTATGCCAAAACTAAATGGAGGCAAGGCTTTACTTAGACAGCAATTATTACTTGGCCAGGAGTAAGGAAGGCATAGTCAGGAGATATAGATACAAGCTGATTATTAAACAAGATGGCATATATTAGACTGCTTTAGCATTACATTATTTTTAAGGTTCAAAACAACAGAAATTAGCACCTTTGCCAGATAATGCTATGTTTGCTTCTTGAGATGCTCTGCAGACTCAATGATGTGAGCTGGTATGTAAATGTCAAAACTTCACAGTTGGGTCTGTAATCTACGCTTTTAATTAAACACAGACAATTTTGATGAGTCTAACTGCACTCTTTATCAGATTTTGTTCTGAATAATGATCAGCTAACGATGAGGAAAGAGAGTCCATCGTTTACCCTGGTGCCTCTTACTTTCTCGTCCTCTATCTTTGCCTCTGAGAGGAGGAAGCTGCTGTTCTCTGCGATGCCTCTCTACTTCCTGTTCTTGCCTCTGCTGCTCCAGTTTCTGCTCCTTTTCTAGGAGTTCTTGTTGCTGTTTTATGGCTAGAAGTTCCTGTTGCAACTTGCGAGAAGAGAAAGACATGAGAGTGTGCAATTTCTTTAGGCTTCATAGTCATCACTGACCAAAACTGAAATGTTATGAGCTTTTGGAACTAGTTTGTATTTAGTTCATATTTGTACCCACTTTTTCTGTAAATCATTGAAATCTAAGGACAAGCAACTAATGCAGTGAAGGTCTTAACATCACAACAGGCAAGTTTTAGGTAGCTCCATTATCTGTGCATCCCTCTCAAAACTAACTACTATAAATTCACTCAGGTCTTCTCATTTCCTTTAATTAAATCTTTATTTCCTTTAATGAATTTTCTTTGAACACACAAATAGGGAAAGGTAGGGACTGCTCCGAAGTCTATTTTACGAAGTCCCTCACATTATAAATGAACAACTGAAATCTTCCATTCTTAGCCTGAGAAATGGTGTAAAAATAATCAAGGCAAATACAGAATGGTAAGATATTAAGTTAATTTGGGGAAAGTTTACCTGAAGTTAACAAATGCTAAAAATTTCAAAACCTTACAGAGCAAGTTCTCAATAGACTAATGCAATGTATATATTCATAATATGTAGAATATATATGCTCTCAAAATATCAAAATAGCAAAAGCTTTATTCCTTCATTCAGTACACAAAAGCTTTTAGATTAAAGACACTGGTCAAGAAGAAACCACTTCCACAAAACTTCATTTTAATGTACTACTGTTTAGCTTTCTGAATCCCTTGAATTCACTTTCAAACAATGGATGAAATGAATATGATGCATTCTTGTTCTCTATTTTATTTTTATTTTTGAGATAGGGTCTCACTGTGTTGCCCAGGCTGGATTGCAGTGGCACCATGATAGCTCACTGCTGCCTCAATCTCCTGGGCTCAAGCGATCCTCCCACCTTAGCCTCCTAAGTGGCTAGGATTACAGGCATATACCACCATTCCTGGCTAATTTTTTTTTAATTATCATTTTTAGTGGAGACAAAGTCTTGCCATGTTCCCCAGGCTAGTCTCAAACTCCTGGTCTCAAGTGATCCTCCAACCTTGGCCTCCCTAGCTGCCAGGATTACGGGTGTGAGCCATCTTGCCCAGCCTGAAACATTCTTTTTAATAGACATCTTGAGATGTCCACTTCCATTCAGACTGAGAAATATATATCTATGAACTATAGTAAATGTGCTCACTGAGGAATAACTAAGGACCTTGAGTTCTACTTAGGTTCTGACATTAGTAGATACGAAATCTGGACAAGTTACTAAACTACTCGGAGTCATAGTTCCTCATATGTAAGAGAGAGAACAATCTCTCTTTAGCCACATATTTATAATGTACATAAAATTTAGTTTTTAAGTTTGAACCCTATTGATTTTAATTATTATTAGTATAGGTTGAGCATCCCTAATCTGAAAATCCAAAATCCTAAATACTCCAACATCTGAAATAGTTTGAGCACTGACATGATGCCACAAGTGGAAAATTCCATACCTGACCTCACGTGATGAGTTCCAGTCAAAATGCAGGCACACAACACAAAGTTTAGTCAGCTTCACCCGGGGAAAAAAGACCCTTCCAGCCCCCGTTCAGCTGCAATACATTTTTTCCACATATACCCAGATTCACCCACATAAGCACACTCACAAAAGGTAACAAAATGGCATGTGTGTGGGCAAGACATGCCAATGGCATGTTCCTCACATTCAGACTCAGCAACGATAGTGATGCCAAACAACCACAGATTGTCCACATTGGTGGTTGAGACAATGACACCTTTCCTTTCCGAAGGTTCGATGTACCCAAACTTTGTTTGAAGCACAAAACTATTGGCAATATTGTATAAAATTGCCTTCAGGCTATAAGATGTATATGAAATATAAATGAATTTTATATTTTGACTTGAGTCCCATCTCCAAGACTCTCATTATGTACAGATATGTAAATATTCTAAAATCCAGAAAAAAAAATCCAAAATCTGATCTATTTCTAGTCCTGGGAATTTCAGATAAGGGATACTCAACATGTGTTTGTAACTTTCAATACTAATGAAGTTAGTAAATTTTGTTTTTTGTATTAGGTGCCAAAAACTCTTGATTTTATACCAAAAAGTAATAGAAAAAAAATAAAAAGCTATTATATGGAATGGCATCAGAGTCACTCTGGAGCAACAGGAAGCTAACTCTGTATATCAACCATAATAGCCTTATTACTCACAGAAGGACACAGAAGCATTTCTGGTTACTCTTCATATTAAAATCTTCAGCGTTTTGGCTTCAATACAGCAGTGCCTTAATGGGGGTTATTATTCCATTGTAATGAAATAATATTCCATTATAGCAGGAGGAATGCTTAAATTCTGCCTTACCGTTAAATTCTATACAGATACTTGGGTTGGTCAAATTAATTTGGTGCCTCACCCAAAGCCCCAATGCATCTGAACTTTAATCTTTCATAGGAATCTAGACAAGCACACAATTTAATTACCATAGCTACTATTCATTGTCAAAGATTGCATGAATGAGTTTTAAAACAATAGAAAGAAATAAAACTTTAGCCCTCTATTTCTAGATGTTCTGGCCCATGAGAAAGGCAGGGCAACTTAAGAGCTTTGGAGGCAGACAGGCAAGACTGTAAATCTTGGAGCAACAATTTATTGGCTGTGTAGCCTTGGAAAGGTAACATTATTTCTCTCTACCTCAGTTTACTAGGTGGAAAAATTGGATAACAGCATCTAACTCAACAAATGGTGATTATTACAGAAGCTAAAGACTCAAAAAGCTAATATAAATAAAGCATCATGTACTGTATCTTTCCCATAAAAATAAAATCTTAATGAAAAACATCAACTTTTAGCTTTATCCATAAAAAATACAAGACAAAATAAAAATTCTAAAAATCAATAAACTTCCTAATCTGAAAAGATAATATTAATTATGTCTTTGGTTTCTAAGAAAACAAATTATTATTTTAGAAAATCATTTTAAAAGCTAAATTTTCCTTTTAGCTATCTCATAATCCTTTTTTCTCACAGGAGTCACTTTTTCAATATTTTCCAGATGTCAATAAACCTACACTATTGTTTTGTTTGTGCCAAATGAACAATTAATTATCTGCTTGCTACTATTACCTTTTGAGTAAAATTAAGCAATAAATTTCTTTCTAAACAATTTATATCAATTTTATAGCTATAAAAGGCAGCAATAGAAATGAAAAGAAGTATCTAAAGCAGTAACTTATCAGTATTGCCCTGTATTTAGGGAAACATGACTCACATAAAGCAGCAATTGAACTACACCGATCCTTACATCTTAAAAGTATGGTGAAAAATGTACATTTTACTCATTTCTCTTTGCCATCCTAACATGCTGGAAGGAAAGAAACAGATCTAGGTATCAATGTTTCTATTATTGTTTCAAAGGTTAAATTTAAATAATGCTTCAGTATTCATTTAAAAATAAGTCTAAAAACTAAAGAAAGCCTACCCATACTTCAAAATGTAGCCATGAGCTACTGATTCCATTTGGGATAAAAGAAAGTACTCTCACTTTAAGGTATTTTATAGATCAATAATATACAAGAGTTCCTTTTGGAAAGTTCACTAGTAAAAGAAAAAAATGTATTTTATATCACTTGTCAAAGAGCCTTTTTAGAAATATAAGATAATAAAGTTCTTCCAGGATTAAGAAACATCTTGTAAACCAAGTAATATAGAGAAGATAGAATTTTTACTTCCTTAGAAACTGTCATATTAATGTGGTAAAATTATATACTATTAACATTAGTTATCTATATCAACCCTCTACTGATGTGCTTGTACTTGATATGCAAACAATAAATTAAGTTCCTATAATACAAAATAATAAAGTATGAGATAACATAATTTATTACATTCACAAATTAGCAAGTGTTTGTCATCTTGAGTTGTATATAAAAATAAAATTTTTATTGTGAATCTTTGCTGCTTTTCTCTGTCATAATAAATTCAAATTAAATAGCCTTGTTTCAACTGTCTTTGTCAAGAAGTTGTGAGATGTTTTACAAATAAAGCTAAAGTAATATTTATCTCTGGAGATACAAAATAAAAAAGCAGACACTTCTAATATTATTTGATAATAAGCTATTATTTTAAATTCTGGAATATGGATATATTGGTGCTAGAATAATTTAAACAACTTTAGTCTCAAATTGTCAACTACTCCCAAATACTTTCAATAAATCTTATCTACAGTCTATAAAAACATTTGTACCAGTTTCTCCATTTATAACTCCCTTAAGCTTTTTATTATACTATTATTATGAATGTATACATTATGAGTTTTTTTCTATAAGGAAGATTAGGACATACTCAGAACATCTACTTATACACCATGTTTGTTTTTCAAAAACAGCTGTCTTCACATAAGGTGACTAATTTATCCTTTCTCACAAATAGTATACGTAGACTCTTCAGAAATGAAATATAAAATGGGTCTTCTAGGCTCATGCTTCTTCCTGGTGGAGAACAGATGGGGCAAATGAACAAAATCACGTAGGAGAGAACCTAAAATTAGGATAGGAAGTTACTATTCCCTACTATTGATTCCATATGCTAAAGGATAAAGAAGGTCCCTCTGAGAAGCAAAACAGGTTTTAACAGGTACTTACCCAAAGTTTTCACTAGTAAAATCACAATTCCCTTCAAGCCATATATCCATGTCTTAATCACAGTGAATCTACCCGCAAAGTGTTCCCATGGGCACTGCTCATGCCCACCACGGTGCAGATTCCTGAGTAAGGTCACAGACAAAGAAGCATTTGCTACCTTGATATGCTCCTGAAGCTGAGCCTGGTGCTGCCGTGTCAAGTTCTCATGCTGCTTCTGAAACTCTGCTATCAGGAGCTGCTTCTGGATTTGTTGCTGCTGCTGGATAAGAAGTAATTCCTGCTGCAATTGCTTCTCACGGACAACAGGGTCCACCACGGGCATCATCATCCTGAGGTCTGTCCTTAGGTCTAAAGGTGAGATGGGCTCCAGGCCCACAGGAACTTCTGACTTCACATCCACTAAAGAACCAGAAAAAAAGGGAAATGGAGTGGAGGAGGGTAATAGAGGATTGGAAATTAGCACATTGATTTGGAAACAAATAAAAAGTATAAGACATTATACCCTGTACAACAAATTTTATGCCAATGACTCTAGCCATTTCTTTATAATGATGATATAAAGGCATTTGTACATTAGTTTTGATAAATGGGCCATAGGCTAATTTCAGCAATTTGCACTCTTCCATGAATCTTCCACAATTCCCTTTTACAAACAGATGATTTCAATTGCTCTCTGGTATCGGCCATTCATAAAACTTATTCTACTGAACCCCTAACAACAATCAAGTCAGCGAGGACAAAAAAAAAAAAAAATGGAATTATGTTGAGGAAAAGATGCCCTAAGAGAGAACTTCCACCATGACTAAATTTGTACACTTAAGAACATCTTCCTTTGTAATCAGAGTCAGAAGATATCTTAAACTTTACAAAGTAAAGGTTGTAATATAATGTATTTGCAGCACTGTTGGATGTACCAAAGACAGAATACAAAACTGCATGCTAAAATGTGGAAAATGGTGATTAACCACAGCAATGGTGCCAGATCCAAACATCAAGGAGTGAAAGTAGCCAAGTTTCTGAGTCCTGATGTTTAAATGGTAACAATCTGTATCTCAGCTACCTCACTCCTAAAATAAATAAGGTGGAAAAAGTATGAGGAAACTTAAAACAAGTATTTAATCAAACCACTGGAGTAAAAAAAGATTTGATGATCTGAGAATAACTATAGATGATAATATTTAAATTTATACAAATTAAATTAGAAAATAGATATAAAATTCTTAGCAAAAACTCTTAGTAGATAAGAATGCTGCTTTCTAAAGGCTTAGTTTAAGCAGAAAAACTCACAGACAGGGTAGCTATCCAAATATACCATTTATTTATTGTTGGTGTCCATTCTGATATTCTGAATGACCAGCATCCATGCCAATCTGGTTGTTAAATATCTTGAGTATGACTCTTACCCACAAGAATCAGGAAAATTGTGTAGTTCACTGTAAAAGGTTAAGCTAAAGACAACAGGAATTTTGGAGTGGAAATTGGCAAACTGGATTCCATGGCTTATCAAAAGAGGCCAGTCACTACTCAGATATAAACAATTATTGGTGGGAGTTGATGGGGGAAAAGAAAATATAGATCCAGTGTAGACAGAAATAATTGTTAACTGAAAATTAAATTGAAATATTTTTTGGGGGGTGGAGAGCTCACTTTTTCACCCAGGCTGTAGTGCAGTGGTGCAATTATAGTTTAATGCAGCCTAGAACTTCCTGGCTCAAGGGATCCTTCTGCCTCAGCCTCCCAAGCATCTGGGACTTTAGGTGCATATTACCATGACCAGCTAAATTTTTCTTATTTTTTTTATAGCTGGGGAAAGGGTAGTGGGGAGCTGGGGTGCTATCTTGCTATGTTGCCAAAGCCGGTCTTGAATTCCTGACCTCAAGTGATCCTCCTGCCTGACAGGCTCCCAAGTTCTGAGATTATAGGCACGAGTAACAGCACCAGGCTCTTCAAAAGTTTTAAATACTCCAGGAACCAAACAAAATGCTTCAATCTTTACATGTACCGGTTTTCAAATTCTGCTGTATAATCTAAATGCTTATTTGATTCTTTGATGTGTGTAACTTTGAAGATGTTATTAATTTCCCTAGGCCTCTGTTCCCTCATCTGTAACCTGGAGATAATAACAGTAAGTACTAATAGCATGTAGCACATCCCTTAACAGATGTTTGTTTTTGCTTTTTTATGATATAAAAATGGAAATTTCTTATATATTAAAATAAACCATCAATAGTAAGTAGCTAACAAAACAAAAATATTCGAAACAAATATGAAAATAAAATGGTACATAATTTCTACTAAATATTAGAAAATAAACACTAAAACATCTAGATCAAAACAAATAAAAGAATACAACAACTGAAAATCACCTTCACTAGTAAAGAATTGCAAATTATGAATCGAAATAGAGCATCATTATTATCATATATATGACCCACGTATATACATAAGTGTGTACAATGCCCCATTGTATAGGCTAAGCGTATGACCAAAGAGACAATTATTTATTGCAAGTGGAGCTGTCAACTGGTAAAAAACTTATGCAAAACCAACTTGGTAATACGTATCAAGAGATGTTACATATTTCTACCATTCGATTCAGGTTCATCAACTCTAGGATTATATCTCCAGGAGATAATACTAAATAGGGAAAAAAAATAGTCCAACGCTATATTATTTACTAGAGTTATATTATTGTTATTGAAATCACCAACTACAAGGAAATGTCTCAGCAAAATATGTCACATCCATTTGGTAGAAAAACTATGCATTCATTAAAAATAATGTTTATGGGAACATTAAAAAAGTTGTAACATTAAATGAAAAAAGTGATATAAGTGATATTTACACTATGACAACCATTTAAAATATATACATATAAGTAATGTAGTCAAAATAGATTTATCAAACCCCTTAAAGTCCGAGGCTTCATTCTAGATGTTGCAGTTTGGTATTTTAAAAAAAGACAAAAATTCGAGCCCTTATTGAGTATATATTCTACCACGGTTTTTAAGTCGTATTAGTTTTTAAATTCTAATAGCAATGACTGGTGATGTAGATAACAGAAGATGGCTGTATTTTAGGTGGAAATATGAATGATTCTCCCTTTACTTTTCTATATTTTTCCAAATTGCATCTAATGCTCTATTACTATAAGTAAGTAACTTAGATTTGCAGATTCCAGTTTGGAAACTACAAAGTTAATTTTCCATGCGAATTTAAGAGTTATTTTCAGTGAGGAAAGAAAGGCTAACAGAAATCCTGTCTACAGATGTTAAGGCTTCATATACTTAAATGTCCTTGCTGGTCATCTGAGTTGAATGTCCATGTGCATGTGCCTGTGCTTATAGACTGATAGCAATCTTGGGTTGCTAACATTGGTTATTTTGCCATGGATTGACCAGAAGTTTGCACTGATGGTACTTTATGTGTCACTTTAACGAAAATGGGAAAATAATTTATAAATGAACTATAGGTTGATGGACATTGACTTCTCAAACATGATATCTGTGAAAGGAAAGAAATTAATCATGACAAGTTCAGATGCAAATTAGAATGATGGCCTGTAAGATCTCTTAATTGCAGCACCCAATGTAGAACTTTTAGTAAGGCTCTAGAGTAACATGAAATATTGAACATTAATTTAAAGAGTTGGCATAATTCCAACCAAAAGCAAAGGCAGTTAAAGATATATTTCATTTTTACATTAAAAAGGCCAACTACAGCCTTCAGCTTTTACATGGAAATCCCAAAAAACAAAGGTCAGAACTTAACCCTATAAAGACAAAATGTAAAAATTCAAGAGACCCTGGGGTCTCTTCTTGCTGGCATTCTTGTTATCCGTGAACTACAAACATCAAACCTCTAAAAAATTTTTTTTAAGATAAGAAAAAAAGTCCTACAAGTCTCTGAAACAGTTATTGTAAACCTCAAAGGGTAATTTGACTTCTTAACCTGCTATCCCAACAGAAATGATTGTGTCTAACTGCTTGCCTTTGTTCAGAGACTAATCACTAAATTGTGAAAAATCACCCTCAACTTACAAAAACTGCTCTTGATTATAAATAATTGCCCAAGACTGAGAGAAAGTGGCAGGCAAGATCCCAGTCTTTCATCCAATTTATTCAGCAGCAATCCACATTCCATTTGTCTAGACTAAATATAGCAGCGTTTATACAAGAAATCAATAGTGCTTGCAGAGAGGAGAGCAAAGGCATGAATATTTCATCAAACTCAGAGAGAAATGGCAATCAGCACACTGATGGTTCTGTGCAGGTCATCTTTGGCCCGCTAGATTAGTTCCTGTTACTTGGACAATAGCTCATCTCTGCCTAATCATAATCATATCATAGCCATTCTTTCTATTTTTAACATTAATTGCATTGTGGGTGACAAAGGCTCATCATATTCCAAAAGGAATGTTGGATTTTTCTTACATCTTTTGTGACAGGCTGATAAGTCTCCCCAGGAGAAATAATAGTAACACAATACCAGGGCTGAGTTTCAACAAGTTACAGTCACTTTTACATCCCAGTATGTCTAAGAAAGGGCATTGTCCATAGCTTCCATATTATCATAATTAGAAATCAACTTACAGGGAAAAATTAACCACCATTTTTAACAATGGATAAATGGAATCATCTCTGTTCACAACATTCCTTGTCTGGGAACATGCAAATTCCTCAAAAATTACTTAGAGCAGGTGGCCAGTGATGCATATGTTATATTAGAAGGAAGCTGATGACAGCAAATATTAGTATTCACATTAGTTGTAAATAAAACATGTTTTTTAAACTGATCTCAAGACCTCTTGACACATGTAAGAAGGGACTATGATTTAGCTAGCTTTATTTGGACTCACCTTGTCTGTCTGAGGTTGCAAATAAATGCAAATGTATGCTATATTTATTATATTTCTATTATATGATTCACATTATTATATACCAAATGCCCAGTCAGAACATTTCCACATATATATTAACTAGTCTTAATTATTACCTTACAAAGTCCTGTCCATTCTTGACAATGTCTGTCTTATTTGTTCAATAGTTATTCCTTCTTTTTAATGTTTACAAGCTCAAGTGATTTTTAAGAAACATTTTGGTTTTTAGTGAACTTGTAAATGAAAGAGCTCTCATTTCAAAATAAAACCAAAATCCCAAATCATATAGGTGTTTATAATAATCACATTTATTTGAGCATGAACACGAACATTCACGTTTAGCTTTAAATTTCTGTAACAATTTTTTTTTTAATTCAAGGGTCATTAAAGAGTTCATTCAGAGTACTAAAGATAATCTAGTTACCATGGAGTATTGGTTACTTCTTCACTTTAGATGCTATTATTCATAGTATAATAAAACAGAATTTTCATATGTTCAAAAACTGGACTCTGGTTGCTACTTTATCAGTTGTCCTAAGCAAGATGCCATCCATTTTAATGTTTTAAGTAAACAACTTGCAAACTTCACGCAAGAAAACATTTTAAGAATACACAATTTTGTGCATGTACAACCATATGGCCCTTCTCAAAGCAGTAGAGTTCAAAATAATAGATTTTCACACACACACACACACACACACACACACACACACACACACACACACGGGCATGGACAAAATCTCACCACAAACTCATATATACCAATTATTTAGTTAGGTTTTCCACTGAAAAAGGTGCTATAAAAATTGAAACCATGTTTAACAGCTTCAGTTAATATTTATAATTACAGAGGCCACAACTTGGTTATATCAACAATGCTGCCCAGAGCCATTTTATTCTTAAGTTCTTTTTACCTGGGAAATGGTTGTTCACAACACTGGCAATGGGACACATGAACTAAAATTTCTGGATTTGGGGATATACAAATGCTACTGTGATTATCTATTCTGCTTCTTCTGTTCCTCCCTTCATGCATGGAAACCTGTGAGAGTTTG
This sequence comes from Macaca thibetana thibetana, assembly GCF_024542745.1. Taxonomy (NCBI): domain Eukaryota; kingdom Metazoa; phylum Chordata; class Mammalia; order Primates; family Cercopithecidae; genus Macaca; species Macaca thibetana. The sequence goes on along the minus strand of NC_065580.1, from coordinate 89,148,966 downwards.
GGCATGCTAACTCCATGGGAAGAGGCTGCCTTCTATACTGTTTTCTGCTTTAACAATGTTCAACCAAATATGTATTTAATATCAGTAGTTCAGGGTCCAGAAAAGATTGTGGAACAGATGTCTCAAGGTTTCCTTAATGTGTGATCCATAACAACAGTTTACTGCAAATTCTGCAGAAAAACCCTTATACAAAATTTCAACAGGAGTAGATATCTTCCATCAACTCCTTTTCATTGTATCGTTCTATCATTAACATTTTCATTTTTCTGTTCTTTGTTGCAGACTTTAATATTTGCCATGGCAGGCTGGTTCTATTAAATTACATTTACATGTATCATGATGATAACATGTCATCTCTAAAACTCTGATCAATACCAAGATGTGCACTGATGCTAACTTAGCAGGTGGTGTTAGAGATTACTTTCTCCTCTATGATATGTGCGGCCTTACCCTACTGTTTCTGTACTTTTTCAGCAAATCAAAATCAATAAGGAATAACTTCCTATAGAAATACTCAATACCAATTAGGAAGTTATCTGGTTTAAACTGTGACTCAAACTCTGTGCACGTACATATGCAATTCTACCAGTTATCTGGTCTGCTAACCTAACACAGTTTTCATTGGGAGCCTTCTTCAAAAGAAAATGAAGAGGCCTTGAGGACTGAATTTCCATGAGTAGCACATTGCAGTCTTTGTTCTAATCATACCATCTCATGTAGAAATATTAACCGCCTTGAAGAATCTAAAGAGTTTTCTCTGGGACGGCAATGAGAAATACCTAGCTTTCCAGAATTCAAGGATGCTAGCACCACTTCTTTACTATTGGTTATGTTCTTTGCCTGATAAATGTCCCCCAAAAAGTCAGATGTGATCTTCCATACCAGTTTATATTTCTCTCGGATGATGAATGTGGCCTTGGAATCACTGCTTCTAACCATCCTGAAATACGACGATGAGGGACTGGGGCCAGGCCTCTAATCCTCTGCGGAGAAGGGGCCTCCAGGGCTGGCCTACAGAGCAAAGCTACTGAGAAGAGTGACAGAAAACAGAAAACAGGTTTTCTTCGGGTAACATGGCCCAAAATCCACCTGGAGAAAGCTGATCACCTCTGCTCAGTAGTGCTTCTTTCCGCAGGCTAACATGTGTGAAGGAGTCATCACGAACAGCAGGCCAAAACACCTTCGATATCATTGGGTGGAAAAGAGGAGAATGAATTAGGGCTGCACTACAGCTCAGAAGAAGCCCAGTCAAAGCTCAAACATTTTCCCTCAGTTTGTGGAGGTCACTCACCACCTTGTTTCTCTGGCTTCAACATCACAAAATACTCACAGTTCCCTGAAGCTGCTAGGTCCGGAGCAGAGCACTCTGGGAAAGGGATCTTTGGGATTCTAGCTCCTGAAGGTCAAGCTAAGCTGGTGGGGATGGAGGTAGAGATGGAGGTGGAGGCAGAAATGGGGGCATGAGCAGGGAGGATATGTGTGTTGAGGGGAGAGGGGACAGCTGTCAAGGATTTTTTATTTTTTATTTTTTTTAACAACTTCTTCTTTTTCAGTCTCATTCTTTCTATCCACGCTATGTATTACGGATTGGGTTTCGTAAATACTGTTTGCCCCAACAAATCTTACCACAGACAAGTTTCACCAACACCTCTCTAGGCTTATCTCTTGCTACCTTTTTTGGAGGGTAAACCACAGTCTCTAACATATAGTTTCCTTCCTGCCTTTCACACTATGTTTCTTGCCCGTGTCTTCCTTCTTTATCAACTTAATTCAACAAACATTTTTTTGAGCATATGCTATTACTCTGCTAAACACAATGAAAATAAAAATAAAAAGTATAATGTGGTCCCCGCTTGCCAAAGCTCACAATAAAGTACATATAAAATGGGGTTGGGCAGGGTGGGGCAAGGTAATCAGGTTCTGTGAATAGGAGAAAGGCATGAGAGAGGCATACAACTGAAAAATAATGTCCTATGTCATTTGTTACGGAGAAATTTTGAAAAAGAGAAACCACTGACTATTTCAGGTAAAGTCAGAAAAGGCTTCACAAAGAAAGCATGTTTGCCTAACCCTCCCTACGCCACCAAAAACACAGAGATGTGAACTCAGGGCCGAAGAGCATACACACAGGAACAGGAAAAGAAAAAGGAAACTGCAATGACTTGTGATTGGACTCTACTAGGCACAGGTGGAATGAAAGGTCAGAAAGGTAGACAGGAGACCTGGTTATTTCACAAAACAAGCAGTGTGGCAGAAGCCATGGCCACCAGTGTCAGAGAGACAAGTTATTCAACCCCTCAGCAGCCTCTGTGTTTATTCCCTTACAAAATCTGGCCTATTTAGTTGTGAGATGTAAATGAGACTTTAAAAACTTTCCCTTATTTTGTGAACACTAACTGACATATTGACATCAGATGATTTAAAGTAGAATAAAGGCATGAAGGAACAGTTTATGTCTGGTGGAAGTATGTCATGGAATGGGAAACAAATGGAAAAGAATCTCTCTCTCTCTCTCTTTCTCTCTCTCTCTCATTTTCTCTCTCTCTGCAGATCCCTTCCATTCCTAGGGCTTTGCTTCCTCTATGTTGACAATTCTATCTCCAGTTTAAACATCTATTCCACCAAATGTGCAACTCATATGTACAGGTACTACTGGGACTCTCTTTAGCTCTCTCTTACTGTTCTTTTCTCCAGTATCCCCGTTTTTTTTTTTTAATCATTGAAGACACAGGAGAAACAGAAGTGATAGTGACTCCTCTCTCTTCTATTATCTATATCTAATTGACAGAAATTAACTTTCCTACTCCTAATTTTTTTTTTTTGAGACAAAGTCTCACTCTGACAGCTGGAGTACAGTGGCCCGATCCGGGTTCAAGTGATTCTCCTGCATCAGCCGCCCGAGTACCTGGGACTACAGGTGTGTGCCACCATGCCTGGCTAATTTTTGTATTTTTAGTGGAGATGGGGTTTTACTACATTGGCCAGGCTGGTTTTGAACTCCTGACCTCAAGTGATCCTCCCACCTCTGCCTCCCAAAGTGCTGGGATTACAGAGGTGAGTCACCCCGACTGGCCCCTACTCCTAAATAGTTTTTGAAGCCATCAAGGTCTCTCCACCACCGCTGCCTGTTTTATTGAAGTACTTCTTTTAGGTTTCTGGCTAACACTCATCAGTGGAGCCTTTGTCTCTAACACGGCTGGCCTGTTTCTCCATAGTGTGCTTTCTCTGTATAGCTGGGGTCAGGGTAGTGGGAGCTGGGGTAGTATCTTGCTATGTTGCCAGCCTCAATACTACCTGTCCTCCACTCACTCAAGCCACACAGATTTTTCAGTTCCTTAAACATGCTGTGCACTCCAGGGTCTCAGAGATTTTCCATATGTGTTCTCTCTTCCTAAAACCTTTTCCCCAATACCAACACATTTCTCTAGATTAGTCCTATCCTTCATATCTTAGCTAAATCATGATTTAATATAGATGTTTTTCTTAGTTTTATTTAATTTTTCCAATACATTTCTCAGTTCTTTTCATAACATTCATTTATCTATCTTTGCCACTATTCCGAATTTCATGAGGGCAGGGACTATGTTTTCAGTGCTTAGCACAACATGAAAACATAGTAAGGCCTCAGTGCATGTGTGGAATGAATGAATGAATAAATGAATGAATAATAGTCTCAAGAATATTATGGGAATAAAATTAGTAACACATGTATACATCTGCATGTATATGTTCACATACACACATACCCAATTAAAATCCTAAAGCAACTACTTACTGGGCTTTTTGACTGTTTGAATTAAAAAATATGCTATTTTACTACTTAAATTTTTAAGTTAATGCATTTCTGGCAACACTGCATAAGTATTTGAAAATAATCTGAAAAGTTTTTCCACCCAAGGTGTCATTTTGCATTTCCTAGACTCCACCATATCTCTTAAAATTCAATGTGCTGACACGTGACAACCATCACAATGGAGTAAGTGAACAGTGAGGAAAAGAAAACTTACCCATTCATGCTGTTTGCCTTAGTAGGGATAACCAAGTATAGGCCACATTGTGAATTATTTAAATAATAATGCCTAATTCATGATTGAATACTCCATGTTATATTATTGAAAATTACACCAGAACTGGTAAGCTGCAAGCTAAGAGTTTTTTTTTCAAATCTTCCATTTTAAAGATAAATAATTAAATTAATAAATGTAAATCTAAAAGGTAAATCCTTTTAAAGTTATTTAATCAAAATTCTTTGACATTTTAGCTAAAATAACCAACAGTTGAATTTTGAATTTTTTTTTTGAGACATGATGAAATGCTTATTACTGAAGGCTCTTCATTAAAATGTGTAGTCTTGAAAGGCAATTTTTTTTCAGGAAAAGTAAATTAAGAAGTTTGAATTTGCTATCACCAAAAATAGAAATTGGGAAAACATGTGACGGCAGTGGCTGGTCTGCCCAGAAGGGCTGCTGCCATGACACCAGCTGCAGTGGGGGCGGGGGCTGCCCACTCCATGTAGCCCGCAGGAGCTGGGAACAGGCGGGAGCCCCGCCTGATTCCGAGTTGAGGGGCAGAAGCCCCACCCTCCTGGGTGCAGCTGCAGCTGTGGACCCAGGTATCCCTGTGCACAGTCGGGGACCTGGTAGGTTCTCTGCTCCCCACAGGCTTGGAAGTGCTTGCTCCCGCTGCCTGGCCTCTCCATGCTCCCAGCACTCGCTCTGATTTCGAAGCGAAGTTCAGGTCAAGCCCAGGCACTGTTGCAACCCGGCTGGGTATGTGCATGCTCAGGGCAGCACTGACCGGCCAGTCCCCTGCTGTCTTGGCCTTCTCTGGACTTGGGCACCAATAAGCATGAGAAGAATGAGAGCAGCTCAACAGGGGCCTGCAGGTGCCCCTCGGCAGCAACAGCCTGGGAACCGTGAACGACATGATTGATGGCAGCAGGAGGCAGACAAGTTCCTGGGTAGAAAGGGGAGGGTCCCTGGTGAAGCCCACCTTCAAGCCAGGGACAGTCAAAAGCCTAGGGGCCAGACCGTCAGTTCCGTGGACCAGAGTGAGAACTTCCGGTGCTTTATCCGGGGCCCACCCATGGCCGTCCCTGGACCAATTAACACGCACTCCCTCTCCTCTGAAGTGCATAACCCTGGACTCAGCGGACTCAGGCAGAGGATGGGACAACCTGCTTGCCGATAGAAGCTACCCGTTCTAGGTCACCTCTCCGCGGAGGGCTGCACAGACGTCTGGACTACTAACTGTGGGAAGGAGATACCCACTGCAGGTCTCCTCTCCACTGAGAGCTGGACACGTGTTGGGATGACCTGCCTGGAGAAAGGAGCTAACCACTGTGGGTCTCCTCTCCACTGAGAGCTGGACACTCGTCAGGATGACCTGCTTGCAGAAAGGAGCTGCCCATTTGGGGTCTCTTGAGAACTGTTCTGCCGATCAGTGAAGCTCCTCTTCGCTTTGCTCAGCCTCCAGCTGTCCGCATACCTCATTCTTCCTGGGTATGAAACAAGAACTCGGGACACATCAAATGGCGGGACTAAAAGAGCTGTAACACAAACAGGGCTGAAACACGCCCTCCCGCTTGTCATGTTGTGGGCCATGAGGAGAGAGGGGCTGTGGCCCTTTGGGGAGCCCCCCGGCTCCCTGAGCCAGGGCTGTGACACTCTCTTTGGGGTTCAGTGGTTCCAGGCATCTCCAAGTTTCTGGGTGCCACTATGTTCCTTCATCCAGACACGGATGCCCACAGCAGAAGCCACGTGCAGTATATGTGCTCCAGCCTCAGCCTCCTCGCATGGAGCTGGCACCTGCGCTGTTGCCTGGAGCTGCCTGCCCACCACAGCAGCCGGTGTGCCTGGCTGTGTACAGTGGCTAGACCCTGCACTCACTCACCCACACGCCCCTCACTGTTTCACGCCTTGCTAGTACTTGGCAGGTGTGGGATCTGGGCTGGTAGCAAGAGCCGAGTGCAGTCTGTTGAGTCAAGCGGGTGGAAAGAAACGGGCATGAGCGATACTCGGGCAGAAGGCACCACCTGCCACAGAGGTTTCTGGCTGGTGAAGCAACACCCTAGGGATCCCGTGACATAAGCAACACAGCCTCAGTTTGATAACAATACTGCCCAAATTGCACTTTAGTAATGCAGATAGTTTTAGCTGCTTTTCCACTATTAATATGATAACATTATCATGGAATAAAAAGAATTACTAAATTATCAAACATGAAAGAATCATTTTATAACAAGAATTATTTAAACTGACTAATCCAGAAATACAATTCTCCCTCAGTGATTCTGTTCAAGTTATCCATGTCTTTAGTTTCTTAAAGTGAACTACTACATGGCATAAATGAAAAGAAAAAAAAAATGCAAAAAGCAACCTGTGCTTTGATTTACTATTCTCTTATTTCCCAGGGGTCTGAACAGGAAACAAAAATAACCACAAATGACTAAAATATCAGTAGGCCTTGAAATATCAACATTTAAGTTACAGCAAGCTAACTTCTTACTCAAAGCCTTTACTATTCTGATTTACTTAATTCAAACTCCCTGTCTGCAAATATGCTTTTGAATTAAGCAGTCATAACAAACCATAACACAAACATGAACTGCTAACTAATTTCTAATGGCCACTTAGTTCTAAAGTATCGCAATGTTTGCTAGTTCTTTACTATTTAAGAACTGGGTAAAAGCTTTATTCAGCTCCTTGCACTATGGAAACAAAATCAACCCAATTTATGGGACTCCAAGGTAATAGAAGCTAAGAACTTACATTAGTTTGTAATCCATATTATTTTGTAATTTGAGATTAGAATTCAATTTGATATAAAGGTACCTGAAAATGAAATCTTGACAAGATTTGAAATTTTAATGTTTTAAAATAGAAAATACAGGTAATAATTTAAAAGACTTACTTATTTAGCCAGATCCAACACTATTCCTCTGGGATCTAAAATAAATTGACTTTTAAAGGAACTATGAGGAAGATGGTGCAAACCGTCCCCTTTCCCATATTTTTTTCTACAACTTATATTTTCTTCTAGGTCACAGACAAATACTTGGAGTTATAAGGAAATCCTCTGCCTCAAATATAGGGTTTCAAAATGAGAGGGAAGTTTTCTAGTCATTTGAAATAGCTATTTGTCATATTCAAATATGACAAATAGTCATTTGTGAAAATGACATGTTTGTGAATATGACAAAATAGTCAAATTTCCAATTTGACTAATTTGACTATTTCAAATAGCTATTTCAAATGACTAACAAAACTTTCCTCTCATTATGCAATCCTAATATTTGAGGCAAGGGATTCCCTTATAACTTCAGAACCTAGTATATTATGTAGCTTATACTATAAATTTAATAAATGTTAGTTGAATAAATGATTGTTCTTAGCAAATACCCTTCTCTAACAACATTCTTTCTGAACAAATTACTCAGCAAATAAACTTTTTCAAAATGTTCCCACTCTTCTATCAGGAACTCTTGCTTACAAAAGCACAACACTATGTGCTATTTTGACAGAAAAAAAAAAGTTTTATCAGTGCGTGCTTCCTGCCACCAAGAAAGAATTACCTTTAGCCAGCACAAAATAGTTGAATATTTTCTGAAAGCCTCAATGCTTAATATGTTTAAGACAACAACATACATGAAAATATGCATGAAAAGTAGGAAAAACAAAGCTGAAATGCCATGTGTGATACCTCCCTTCTCCTCCTCTGCGATTCAGACCATGTCTTTGCCTTTTCTCTGCTCTAATCTTTTCAGTCCTGCAGAACAGGAATCGGGTTTCAACCAATGCTCTTATCTTTTCTTCAGAATTCAGATGTTTTCTAGTTCTGAGTAAATCTTTATTACCAAAAAAAAAAAAAAAAAAAAAAAAAAAAGCTTAAAGCCCCACTGAAACTCCTAATATAGGACTGCACTGGCTTTTAGAAAAGAAAAACATTTCTTTAAATGGCTGGATATTTTCTTATCATCTTAAAAAAAATCTTACGAATAGTTCCAACATATAAAACCAACACGGGTGCAAATATTTTAGAAAAGAGGGAGAGGAAGAACCAACATTCTATCCTCTCACTTCCTCCCCTATTCCTTTCCCCCAGGGAATCCAGACTCCATGGAACTCAGTTTGCAAATCCGTGTTATAAGGGCATTATTTGTTTATTTTGCCAAATTCAAATCACAGGCAAATTACATTACTGTTTTTTCAAAGAAAATGCCACTCTTGTTTATGAGAATTGAAATTATGGGAATTTTAAAATTTTGAATTAAAAATAATAAAGTTATACTCTGTACATACGATTTAGAAAAAAATGGAATGTTAAAACATTTTAAAAATTCATGTAATGTGCTCATATTTCAAGCCTTGCCAAGCTAAATGGATTGGCAGTTATATTTATGTTATTGCCACATGGTGGCACCACTTTTGCTCTTAAAGAGAAATACCCAGTAACCTTTGTCAGGAAGCACTTTGGATATGTGAGTTTTAAAATAGGTGAGTTTTCAGGTCCTAAGCATTATAGTAAAATGTGATGTCCCTATATGTACTGATTCCAAGTTTGGTTTTCCAAACATGGGTAAGCACAAAGAGTAACAGCATAATTTTGGCCAGTCTCCCAAGTTTCTCTTATTCTAATTTGAATTATGGAACCAACACTAATTACAGCACTTACTGTGTAACAAATATTGTTCTGAATGCTTTATAAAGTAAATATTTATTCAATTCTTCTTTATGAGGTTGCAATATCTAGTAACCTATGGAGCAGACGTGATTAGGATTCTTATTTACAAATGAGGAAAATGGAGGCCACAGAGGAACTTGGCCAAGGTCACACACCCACTAAGAGGTACAACAGGAATCAGAACACACACTGTCCAGCTCCAGCATCCATGATCTTAACCACTCCATTCCGATTCTATTTGACTTCTACAAAATAGGCTTTTCATTTTATTTCTACACATTTCACTCTGGAGTATACCTTGATACAGATGAAACTGAAAAATTTTTGTTAAAATAATATTACATATTTTTGTTTTTAAAGGTGAAGAAAAACATTTGTTCATAATTGTCAATATATTCCACAGAGACATGTGTAACTGAATATATTTCTTCATATTTTGACACATTTCTGTATTTTCAGGTGAGTCTAAAGCATCTTTCTTACACGTGTATTTCAGCACTCTTTTTAAGGAACAATTCTGTACTTAAGAATTCCAAATTTGATATTTCACCCTTTTCTTTTAGCTATGCAAAATTTTATTGAGTCTAGGCAATTAGCATTTTTTTTTGGTTTTGTTTTTATTTTCCTTAAATTCATTATGGCTTTACTCTTCAATCTGTGAATCTAGTGATTCACAGGTAAAGACTGCCTGGTAATGAAACCACCTTTGGTACTTGATTAACTAAATCCCATTGGGTTATATCAGACAGAAAGAGAGACTAAATCATAATTAACTGTAAACAGTGTTAATGAGGTTTGGGTGTATTGTTCATAAATTTTGAGATTATTTTTTAATTGAAGAAAGTAGTAACAAAAAGGAAGAGGCAGCTGTTTTTTGACAGTATGAGAAAAGATTTGAAAAGACAGACTGTGATGGTCTATTTTTTTTAATTTCAGTTTTTTTTTTTTTTTTGGTTCCTTGTGCATCATAAAAGACAATTACTGGCCATTAAGGTACAACTAATTAGAGAAACAGAAGGTTCTACCACAAAGAAGAGCCTAAAGCTGTCAGAAAAATCCACTTTTTACATATACCTAAATAAATAAATATCTGTGCATTAATTGAAGACATTCATAATTTGGCATAAGAAAATGTAATAATTCTTCTCTGTGGCTTCTATTTAATTAGACTGTCATTAGAATTTCTATTTCTGGCAGAACTCATAGTATCTGTTTATAGAATTAGCCAATATTGAGAAAACCATCAGCATTACAGAATGCTTCTCAATACTCTAAGCACAGCTCTGAGATATCAGTCTGTAATTTGAGCCATACCTCTTTGTACAATCAAAAGTATAAGAAATTATTGAAAATATTTACAATGAAGGTAACCATGCAGAACAGGAGTTAGGAAACTGTGGCTCATGGGTCAAATCCAGCTTGCCTAATTTTTTAGGGCCTGCAACCTAAGAATGATTGTTACATTTTTAATGGTTGGGAAAAATTTTTTTTAAGGAAAAATATTTTGTGACATAAAAATACATGAAATTCAAATTTCAGTGTTTACAAATAAAATTTATTGGAACACAGCCACTATCATTCACTGACTTACTGTGTATAGCTGCTTTTGCACTACAAAGTCAGAATTGAATGCCACAGAGGTAGTACAGCCTGCAAAATCTCAAATATTTATTATCTCCCCTGACACAAAGTTTGCGAACTTCTGCTCCTGAGAATCAATCTATGTCCAAATTTTATTTTATTTATTTTATTTTATCTTATCTTATTTTATTATTATTAATTTTTGAGACAGAGTTTTGCTCTTGTTGCCCAGGCTAGAGTGCAATGGCATGATCTAGGCTTACTGCAACCTTCGCCTCCCAGGTTCAAGCGATTCTCCTGCTTCAGCCTCCTGAGTAACTGGGATTACAGCTATGTACCACCATGCCCAGCTAATTTTGTATTTTTAGTAGAGACGAGGTTTCACCATGTTGGTCAGGCTGGTCTCGAACTCCCAACCTCAGGTGATCCACCCGCCTTGGCCTCCCAAGCTTCTGGGATTACAGGTGTGAGCCACTGTGCCTGGCCCAATTTTTATTCTCACATGGTGGGATGTCCCTGTGACAATCAAATTTCCAAGCTACCTCTCTGCTGTAATGGTTCAATGAATTAGGTTAAAAGTTATCATAGTGTATTTCATCTAAAATAAAACATAGTTAGGAAATAGAATATAATGACAGGAGAACACCAAGTAAAAGAAGTTCTAAGTATTTTCACTAGACTGATATATTAATTTTAGACTTTGTTGATTGCTCTTCACAATATGCAGTCAACTGGAAAACAAAAATACAAATAAGAATGATGGTACTTTAAAATGAGCAACATATGATGAGCGCTAGCTATGACTTTTGGATGGACTTTCTCTTTGAATACAGTTTTATTATTATCCCCATTTCACAGATGAGAATAATGAGCACTAGACAGCTTACAGTTAACTTTGCCATTGTCACATATACAATATTAGCTTTCAGTGTTTTTTTATCTTGCATATTTAATAATATGGTAAATACTAATTTAGAATGGTGCTAATGAAATACCCTGTATAACATTCCATACTAAAAGATTCAGGAGGGTTCTCCTAAGTTATCTCTTTTTCCATGAGACAGAGATAATATACCCTTCAATAAGCTACAAATAGAACAAATACTTGTTCAACTGAAATTTCATTTAATAAATTATAGCGAAAGGCACAAACTGTTCCAATCTGTGCAGCAGTTGCTACATAATTCCAAGCTTACAAATATATATATCTTATATGTATAAACTAACAAGGCACCAGTATATTTTATAGAAACCAACATTGGAATGGGTTTTGCAAAGGGATGGTTAGAAATTAAAGGATATTCTGTTCATTTGACATTTAAATGTTTGTTAATGTGTGGGTTGATATAGTTTATTCTGAATGTTTTAAAACCTTGAGGTTTTAAAGAAACATGTTATACACTTCAAAGCTGTAATAATAATACTATGAGTTTGGCTATCGCCCTAGTAATAGATCTGTAGTCAAACCACTACAGAAATTTTGTGCTTCATATGAAATAGTTCTGGTAGTTAAGTATTGTTTAAAAACTATGGGAAAAATATTTACCCAAATGCTGTTCCAGATATTAATGCAAATTTAAATTTATATAACCCAAGATCATAGGAAATATATTGCTAATCATAGAGTTTAGCAAAGCCGTTCTGAATCAAATGGCTTCTGCTTATTTTCCACAAAATTTATAATATAACTTAGACCAGTAGAACATGCAGTAGCTCGAGAACACATTATACAAAATTTTAAGTTCAAGCTTTTAAAAAAATGCTTTAAATGAATTGCTTGGAATTTATAAATCTTGAAGCTAAAAAGGTAAGTATTAGCATGGTTAAACAAAAGAAACAAGAGAACAATAAACAGTGCAATTTTTCTCTATCCTAAGGTAAATGCTCTTGTATAGGGGTTATTCAGGTTTCCACTCCTTGCCCAGTTAGCAGGGAGAAGTATAGCGATAGAACCCCATGCGATTCCTTAGTTCAACACAGAAATTCAACCCACCACGTTAGGCCTGTCTTGGTTAGATTTATGTAGGCGGTTCACTTGGGCTTATTCCCCCCAAGATAAATTTGGCATGCTGCAGGACATACTCAAAGCCAAGGTTCACAAACTACTGGGCATGTCTGGAGAGCAGGTGGGGCTGGCACTGCAGATGTCTATTTGCATAAATGACTAAGGCACCACCTAAGAAAAACTCATCTTTAGCAAAGAGGAAGCTAGGCCTTGCGACACACTTGACCTGATAACCTCAGGACCTGAGGGAAGGTTTGATTCTGAACATACGGTACATCCTTCCTCTGTCCTCTCTCACCTCCAGGTCCTAGAGTACAAACCTACCATACCCACTACACTGCTCTGAAAATGCTTTCACCAAACTTGTTGGTAAGGAATCTTTGTCTTCTTGCTTGATTCTCACAAGCATGGGATACAGTTATTTTAAAGAACAAGTAATGAATAAATTAACATCTCTATCAGTCTACTCTCAATTGCTGGCTAATGCCCAATATCTTGTCAATGTAAAGAAACAGAATTTGGCAGAAAGAACAGTGTCACCAGTTCTACTCTTGATTAGTCCACGTCTATGGATCCTGGGTTTCTCATGTATAAAACAGATAAAACCAGGGAGCTAAAATAATGATTCCCAAGGCTTTCTCTACTGCCAAAGCAGTAAAAATTGTGTGTATGTGTGTGTGATTTCCATTTTTAGTATTTATCAGAAAGTATATCTCATGCAAAAGGCAACTGCTGTTGGCCTTCATTGACTTCTTTGGGTAAATCAATAACCACCAGAACAGGTTCTGATGTAAAGAAAGGGAGAGGTACTAGGAAGCAAGCAGGATCCCTACCAGATAAAAAATGACAGAGAATTGAAAGCAGGAACTTTGAAGAAAGCTTTATCTAATTAAAAACTACCCTAGAACAGGCTTTGCCTGATATATAAAATTCAATTGTGGTCAAAATTGTTTTATTCCTTGATTGTGATATTTGGAAATCTCTCCTCAAACTTTCCATAATAAATAGCAAAATATTACTTTCCATTTTCTGTCTCAATGAAAACATCACTTTCGACAATAGTTGCTTCTTAAGGGGGTGGAATGCACAAAAATATCTACTTTTTGTAATGTTACTTAGGAAAATAAGAATAGACATTTTCCTCACCTAAAAGGTTTTTACTATACAGCAATACAATACCCAGTTTGAGAAAAATTAGAAATATTATTCTGATCCTATGAAATATGATGGTTATTCAACAGCTCCCACATTGCTTAATAAAGAAACAGAAAACTGCCCAGAATTAGAAACCACTAAGCCAATTAAAGTTGCTAGGGTAAAACTGAAAAAAAAATTACCTAGATTATAAATATCTTAGAATTCTTTCTTTCTTTCTTTTTTTGGTTAACATAAAAAGATTTCATTACTTGCAAAGGCTTATATAAATAAAATTAAAGCAACATCACCAATTTGCTTTTATTATTTCAGTGCATTCAGATATTTCAAAATGCACCCTGTTTTATAATTTTTTTTTTTTTTGGCTGAAATAATTTCCCACCTTTTTTTTTTTCTACAGAAGTACCCTACACTGTCCAAAGCATGTAGTCCTGTTCAACAGCTAAAGAACTCTTCTCCTCCTCCCTCTCTAATTTGGCTTCAAGTCAAGGCTGTTTTTCTCATTCCAACTGTTTTGGACATATGCTGGCCCAACTAACAATGGTAAACACAGCAAGCTGTCTCTGATATGATGCTGATTAAGTAATCTTGTGAGCAAGAAGAGTTTGGATATTAAGATGCTAAGGAAAAAATTCCTCTCAGAAATTCTCTGCACTTTGAAAAATATTTGGATTCTTGATTTTACATTATATGATAAACAAACCATAGGATACTTTAAAAAAAATACATTTATTTGGCTGGGCGCGATGGCTCACACCTGTAATCCCAACACTTTTGGAGGCTGAGGCGGGCAGATCACCTGAGGTTGGGAGTTTGAGATCAGCCTGAATGACATGGAGAAACCCCGTCTCTACTAAAAGTACAAAATTAGCTGGGCATGGTGGTGCATGCCTGTAATCCCAGCTACTTGGAAGGCTGAGGCAGGAGAATCACTTGAACTCCGGAGGCAGAGGTTGCAATGAGCCAAATCGTGCCACTGCACTCGAGCCTGGGCAACGAGAGCAAAACTCCGCCTCAAAAAAGTAATAATAAGTAAATAAATAAATAAAATACATTTATTCGATGCTGGCTTAGGCATTTGAAATATGAAAGAAAGAGCCTAAGATGTGGTCATTATATTCATGGATTTTATAGTTTAAAATAAGGGCAAGTAGAGGAAACAGTGGAAGCCCAATGATGAGCTTAAAATAACATTGTAAAGACGTTGCTTCGTCTTGCAGGAAAAAAAAAAAAAAAGGTATAAAATTGAAATTTTGAGGACTTTGAATAGTGTTTCAATAAAATCTAATGGTAAAATATTAATACAAAAGTAGTCTCTTGATGAAAAGGAATAGGTATAGAGGCCCAGTGACAATCATAAGCATGTGGTATAAGACAATTGGAAAAAATATAAACATTGTAGTGCATATAATTCCTATTTAGAATAAAAACATTAAAAATGGACATCTTCTATCCTGTTTTTGAATATTAGAATTGGGCACTTATTTTTCATTTAACTTAGACTGCTATATGCCAGCTTCCTCTCAGTATGCAAATAGAATAGACAAAACCAAATTGGAAAATAAAGCCAGGAATACAAACTGTCTTTTAAAAAATACTTGGAAGCTTAATAGAAATAAGGAAGCCCCCCAAAAAAGGGATTACCTCACACTTGAGAAAACTGTAATTTCTCATTTATTTATCAATAAAGCTCTTACTGGGTTGGTACTACCTGTAATTTGACAGACATAAAATCAGGACAGATTAATTAATTTATAACCATGGACAATTTTTTTTTTCAATTGTATGGTTGCAACTGTACTCAGTTTTCTTGTTTCTAAACTATGCAGGCCTTGAACATAGGAAGATGAGAATAGTCATTGTTCTCAAAAAATTTATAATCTGGCCAGGTGCAGTGGCTCACGCCTGTAATTCCACCACTTTGGGAGGCCCAGGCGGGCGGATCATGAGGTCAGGAGTTCGAGACCATCCTGGCCAACATGGTGAAACCCTGTCTCTACTAAAAATACAATTAGCTGGGTGTGGTGGCGTGCACCCATAGTCCCAGCTACTTGGGTGGCTAAGGCAGGAGAATCGCTTGAACCTAGGACGGAGGGGATGCAGTGAGCCACGATTGTGGCATTGCACTCCAGCCTGGCGACACGGCAAGACTCCGTCTCAAAAAAAAAAAAAAAAAAGCAGCAAACCAACATGGCACATGTATACTTATGTAACAAACTTGCACGTTGTGCACATGTACCCTAGAACTTAAAGTATATAAAAAAAATTATAATCTAAGTTCGTGGGGGGGTTGGGTGGTTCTGAGGGAATTGATGGCAAGAAAACATACCAAAGATACAGAGTATGATATGGGCAATACTGATGATTTGAACAGATAACTAGAGATGGTGACAGGTGCCATGTTTTGAGACTTTTCTCTATAAAGAATTTTGTGCTAAGCACCTTAAATACATTGTGTAATCATAGAAACAGGAAAAATTAATTCTGCCTGTAGGGATTACATAAAAATTTTCTGAGTAAAAGATATTAGGGGATGGAGAGTGGGGAAATAACTAAAATAAACTAACAACAGCAACAAAAGAAGATAACTAAAACATAACCATTGAATAACTGAAGTTTTTTTTGGGGGGGGGCTTATATATTTTATATTTCAAACGCTTAACACAGATAGGATGGAAAAAAAAGATGACTTTGAGAGACATTTCAAGGTATAATAGCAGGATTTGAAGATCAATTGTATAAAACAAGTAGAAATCCTTTTTTAAAAATCACTGATATATCGAGATTATAATAGTACTATTATGGCCATGTTGAACTTTTTGAAATTAATTTTAAAGTCAGTGGGCAACATCACTTGAGAGCAAAAATGGGAGCACATAAATGGAATAAACTTTTCTTAGTCATCACAAAAGTTTTCTGTCAAAATATATCATATTTACAAAATCTTAGAAAATTTGATCAGTAAGTACAACCAAAACAAATAACAAATCAATAAAACATGACCTACATCAAAAAGAACAAAATTGTTGAGCATAAATTTAACAAAAGTGCAAACCTTGTACATTGAAATTGCAAAACTGTATGGAAAGAAATTAAAGGAGATCTAAATGAACGAAAAACATTTCATTTTCATAGGTTAAAAATATTTAATATTACTGAGATAGCAATACTACCCAAATTGATCCACAAATTCCATGAAATCCCTACCAAAATTTCATCTTTTTTCCCCAGCAATTGACATATGAATCTTAAAGTTAATATGGAAATGGAAGAGACCCAGTATAGCTAAAACAACCTTAGAATGGAAGAACAATATAGAGGACTCATACTTTCCAATCTCAAAACTTATTACAAAGGTATAATAATGAACAAAGAAGTACTGGCATAAAGACAGATGTACAGATGAATGGTGTAGAATTTAGAATCCAGAAATAAAACATTATATTTATGGTTAATCAATTTTAGACAAAAATGTTAATGCAATGGGGGAAAATAATAGTTTTTCAACAAATGGTGCTGGGACAACTAATCACATACACACAGAAAACTTCAAAATGGATCATGTATTAAAATGTTAAGAGCGAAAACTACAAGAAAATACGTGAGTAAAACTTTGTGACTTTGGATTAAGCAATGGTTTATTAGGTAACAAATCAGAAGCAGAAGCAGTAAGAGAAAAACAGATAAACTGGACTACATCAAAATTAAAATTGTTGCTGAAAATAATACCATCAATCCACAGAATGGAAGAAAATAATTGCAAACCATATATCTTTAATATTCAGAGTGTATAAAATGAAATCTTACAACTCAATAATAAAAATACAAATGACCCAATTAAAAAATAAACAAGGAACTTGAAAAGACATTTCTCCAGAGAAGATATACAAATAGCCAATAAGCACTTGAAAATCACTAAACATTTTTAGTGTTTAGGGCAATGCAAATCAAAACTAAAATAAGATACCACTTTGCATGCACTAGAATGGCTATACTCAAAAAGATGTATTCTAACAAGTGTTGGCAAGTACTTACGAGTCAGCAAAACTCCACTCCTAGATAAATGCAAACAAAAAGATATCCACACAAAAACTTGTATATGAATGCTCACAGCAGTATTCTTCATGGCAGCCAAAAGGTGAAACAATCCAAATATACATCTGCTGATTCATTGATAAATAAAATGTGGTATATTCAAACAATGGAGTATTATTCAGCAATAATAACAACAAGTGAAGTACTGAGTTACATGCTACAATATGGGCAAATCTTAAAAACATGCTGAGTAAAGGAAGGCAGTCACAAGTGACCACATATTGTATCATTTCACTTATATCAAATGTCCAAAATGGGCAAATTTATAGAGATAAAAAAATACATTAATTACAGCTGGTAGTATGGAAAGGAGAATGGAATTGATGCTAATGGGTCTGGGGTTTCTTTTAAAAGGGTAAAAAGTATTCTATGTTAGATTGTGGTGATGGTTGCACAACCATGTGAATATACTAAAATATACTCAATTGTATATTTTAAATAGGTGAATTTCATGTTATCTCAATAAAGCAATTAAAATAATCTAATTAAATTGTTTAGATATACTGAGATCTAGGAATAATAAAAGGTTAATATACAGAACAAAATATTTCTTCATTCAGAAACAAAGACAATCTCTGGGGAATTGGCCTATTTCCTTTAGAAATTTTAAAGTATGCTCAGTGAAGTGGCCAATGCCATATTAGTGTGCTCACTCTAGCTGTTCAGGTTACATTTTAATTCAATACATACTATTACCAGCTTCTTTTGGAGAAGCATATGTGAAAGCATCAACTTAAAATGCCACCAAAAATAAGTGACACCTTTTAATCAAGACAATGGATCTTTCTATTTCTTCTATTCTAATCACTTGAAAGTGACAGAAAAATGATTTATTTTGTTTGTTTGTTTCTTTTTATCCCCTGACACTGAAGGTTTTCTGGTTTTCTGGGGCTGACTGAGACAGTATGTAAGAACATCAGTGGTATCCTTCAAAGGCGCCAGTGTCTTAATAAAATAATCATTTCCTAATGCCGGGAGGAGAGCACGGGATGAGGTGAGGTTCAAGCAAACTTCCAAATGTGTTATCTGACCTTCATGGCCTTCTGGCTTGGCCCCTTGCCTTTTCCTTAACATCTTCTTTCTCTTTACCAAGCTAATGCTCCCTCTCTGATTCCAGGGGAGCTAGTTCTATGGTCCCCACAATTCCCATGGCATCAAAATGCTTCACCTCTGTCCATGTCCCCTCTATCAAAACAGAACAGGCCTTTAATGAGGGGGCTTAATTTGTGCACTCACTCATTCAACAAATACATACTGTTTACTGGGTGCCAATCACCGTGTTGAGTCACAAAACGAGGCATTAAGTTGAAGAGAAAAACGCATATTCCACCACACTGTAGTGAAGAAGTGCTATGTAAGAGATGTGCACAGGGCACAACAGGCACACTTCACACAACAAGGTTTTGGAACCAAGTATATGCAGGAAACCAAGCAGTTGCCACAGAGGCATACAGAGGATGTTGGTGGCACAATGGTTAGTGTTGAGGGTGGGAAGGAAGTAGAAGCTAATATGACATCACAAAGAGGTTGGGACTTTAAGAAATTAATATGTATAGAGTGAATATTCTACAACAGAAACTACTATTTCCTTTAAATCGATTTTTCTCAGTTAATTCTCACAACTCCTAGAGGTCTTTAGTATTATGATTTCTAACTCACAGGTAGAATAGCAAGAGTGAGCCGGTTATGGCCCATGCTCAATATCTCTCTGCTGACAGGTAACATATACCTAACATTATGTCAGATCAGTCCGAGCCCAATTATTTTTTATATTCTCCACATGAATCTTGAGATCTCCAGAAATGTTTGAAATAAGAATCTTAAAAATAATAAAAAATTTGCCCCTTGGAAAGAGAAACGTGACTAAGATTTACAACAGAAGAAAGACTTGTCATTACATAGTCTTTTGCTTATCTTAGCTTTCATATCATGTCATGTATTATCTATTCAAGTGAATGAGTAAGCAATCAAAACAAATACAGGAGGACTTTAGGATTTGGGTCAATTTGACTCCTATCTGGTATAAGACTTATTTTTAAGTGGTATAGCCAGCATTACTGCTTCTAACACACAAACATTTTTAAAAGACCTTAGAATGTAATATTTGAGTATAAAAAGTATCTCAGAGACCACAGAAAAGGTTGAAAAAGTTATATTCCCAAAGCTGGTTACTAAATAATTGTTTTCATTTGGCTGAGACCCCAGGAAAGTAGGTGTCAACTACTCCCACATTCCAGACCACCTATGCAGGTTGAAAAAGGAATAACTGAACACCAGTGTGGGGGTCTTAGCTCCTTAATACTCAAAGGTATAAAAGGGCTGCAGTAAAACTGGTCAAAGAGATGGAAAAAAGAGATGGGGAATGTCTTCAGAGAGAGTTGTCAGTATGCTCCACGTCCCTACCCCCTCCTCCTCAAGGATGGTTCAGGCTTGCTTGTCCCTCACCTTAACATTAGTGAGAAGGACTTCAGATAATTCATTTAGAGAGATTGATGTTTCCTGAAGTTTTGGAGATATGATCGATTCGTTTCTCACTCAAGCCTGAGAAATCCAAAGTACAAACATCAAGGATAAGAAGGTGATTGAACCCACTTGGGCAAAGCTGACCCACCTAATCAGCAGGATGAAGGTGTGTGTGTATGTATTGTGTGGGTCAGATCTGGGCCAGGAGAGAGGGAGAATAAGACTATTGGCCTTTGCTGTCTTAGAATCTGCCCATGAAGGACACCTAGTTGGAATTCAGAAGGGAGATTCTGGAGGTGTACAGACTAATGTCCGAAGTGTGAAGAGTAAGTTGTAACTGGTCAGGTGGCGGATGCTTCTCTTAGTTCAGGGAACTGTAGATGAGTGAACCCTCAGTAAGCATCCACTAGAAAAAGAGGCAGCTTTAATCATTGGTCCAAGGCAGGGATGTCACCTCGCCCGACATGGAAGGCATTTCCCTACCTTACCTGTTCTCCTCACTTCCCAATGTCACCACTCTTAACAAGCTGGCGAAGCAGCTGTAGAACACAAAAGCTGGGGCAAACAGCAAAGCTGACCATGCCGTTCTTTTCTATTTCAGGTGTATCCATGCAGCTGGTTGAGCTAGTGAATCTGAGAAACTTTTACTGTGAAGAAAATGTCATCATTACATTGATAATTACTGCATCGAGACCATTTGAGGCTAAAGTGCTTTGATGACTTTTAATTATCTGAATGTGACCAGAAAAGTTCGTGCTCAAGTGGTGGTGAGTCAGACTTCTCTTTCAGTGCTAGTTCGAATGGGTAGAAGAGAAAGCAATTAAAGTTGGTTTCTGTTGGTATCCTCTAAAACCCATATATTCAATATAAACATTACAATAGAGGGACTAAATCTATGTATCATCTTGGCATTATCAGAACCAAGCATTAGTATGTTAAGCTAAGCACAACCTGAGTTTCCCCACCTGTAGAGTATGGTGGACACATTTAGTGAGCTAACCCTGAAATGCAGTCTTGAAATGAACCCTGCTGTATAGCTTTTAGATGACCTTGGCAGAACAAAGGCCTTGAGATATCATTTTTATTTCCTCTTATCCCTTATTTCTCTGTAGTTCCTTCACTTACCAATGGCCTGTGAAAGAAACACCAATAACCGGAAATACACTATATTTAGGAATAAATTGCTATGTTTATTTATTTTAGTAGCAGGAAAAATGAGTGTGTTTTCTGAGGATTCTAAGAATAAAGTATGTAAAACATGAGAAGACTAACCATTAATAATGATGGATTGGAGAAGATGACAGATTGCATAAAGTTCTAAATGGAAAAAAACTGTATCCTATAACTGGTTTATTAGCTCTGTCTTGTTTGGGGGCCCTTTTTAAAATGAAAATAAATGCTTTCTGTATTTGGGGGCCAAAGGCTAACCAATATAAGAACATTCTTTAAACAGCTTTTAAAAATGTTTAAAGTCTTTATGCTTGTTTATTCTAGGTTTCATATATTGTTAAAGAACTTTTAAATGCTAGATTCTTTCAAGTTCAGCAGGTAGTAGGCTCACTTGTAAAAAGAAAAATATATGTTAGCACATGCTGAAATTCAATTAAATATTTATTAAGCCCTTAATATGCCAAAAGCCTTATACAAACCAACAATTTGTATATAAATAATATTTATATTTTTTGTTTTAAATTATAAAAATAATTTATAATCTTAATATCTTTATAATATAATTGTAATATTTTACAATATAAAAAATATTTTTAAACTATAAAAGTAATTTATAATATATAATTTGCAATGTTCATGGCAAAACATTTTAGCCATGCAAGAGATAAAGTAATAGGTCAAAAATCCCCTTTTCTCACCCCTTATCTTCTACTACTATTCCTAGTAGAAATCCCTAGTAAAAGATTCTGTGTATTCTCCATAAAGTCTCTCTTTCATGAAATGTTATGTTTATATCTCTGTATATAATAAATGAAACAGATAACATAACTAAAATAACACACATAACAATCCCATTTTTATTTACATTTGTAATAAAGAAAATTTAGGGAGAGGTGACTTTAAAAGGATTAAGGTTAGATATAAAAAAAAAAAAACTCATCATTGCTTTAAAGTTGTCAAAGCCCCAGGATAAAACAGCAAAAGTGTTTGCAGAATCTCCTTTGACCTACATCTGCTTTTTAAATTTTAAGTCAATATCACATGGAGAATAGATCTAGAATGTTGAAATAACAGAACTCCAAAATAGCTTCTTCAGGCTTTAAAAATAATCACAATCATACAATTCCTACAGTAGCTGGGAATTTGAGCACAGAACCTTGTCTCCTAACTTATAGCTAAAATACAAATGAGATCATTTAAAAAATTCCTCTTGAATTTATTGAATTCCCTAATAAACTATCACCAGGTATTTTTCTCATTAAAAGATATTCAGAAGCCCTCTCAATAAATAGTAATAATAGGTTTCTGAACTTGCCATACAGGAAGCAAATAAAAAGACTGAATAAACCAATAAGAAATTAAACAGCACTCATTAGATTTACTTAATTACTCAAAAGAATTATTTACCCAACTTAAAAAAATGATTTACCACACATTACCCCCAAAACTATTCTAAACGATAGAGAATCCATTTAGTTTAGAATTATGTATGCAGCATTACCAACAATTTAACAGACACATGAAAATGTGTGGGGAAACACTGAGAAACAGAAGTTTTATTGAGTTAAATATTAAGATAAGTGACAGTAATTTTTTAAATATTCAATTTACTTCCAGAGGAACATTTTTCCATATGTGGCATTTGGCTGCTGACTTCAACACTGGATTGAGACAGAAATTAGGGAACTTAATTAAAGAGCTAAGAGAACATCTGAAAATTCAATAGACATTATTTAGACAGTAAAGACGCTTTGAATTTTTGATCACATATGATATTACTATGGTAAGAGAATTTAACTTTCTTGCAATTTTTGCCCAAAAGGTGAGAGAAAAGTCAATTTTAGGTGTTGTTTCCTACTATATTTCTTATTTCTGAATCTTGGGCACTGAAGCCCTTGCTCAATGGATAATTATTGAATGAAGGAATGAATAAATGATTTAATAAAAAATAATTTTAAGGAACTCACCTTTATGCTGAATTTACACAAATCTTTGTAACTGTTTTTGTCTATAAGAAGTTTGTGAAATCTTACCCTATCTTTACAAAACACACAATATAAACCCCTCCCAACACATATTTCTAACACGAAGTGCTACCTGTATTTAAATACAGCAATGATTTGCAGCTATAACATTTTTGAACTGCCTCCAACAATAACCTAAAACTTTTGAAGCATGTACTTTTCTAACAGAATTTTTGATGATATATTTATTTTTCCAATGAAAAAGATATATTTACTATAGAAAAATAATTCAAGAAAATAAAAAGAAAATCCCAAGATTTTACCATGCAGAAACAATCACTGTGAGATCTACTTTTGGAGTGTAGACCAACCTATGTAAAAAGGTTTTCATCTTGCTCTTCTCACTGAATACTACAATACAACTATTTTGCCATGTTATAAAAATTTCTCATATTGTCTTTGAATATAATGAAATAACTTAGAATATAGACCTACGATAATTAATTCAGCCACATGTTACTGATGAACATTTAAATTATTTTCAATTCCTTGTTTTTTAAAAATATCCTTTATTATTACACCTGTGTAATGGGTATTGTAGAAAATAGGAAATAAGAATAAAATACAGAAAATATCAACATTAATTCCTAATACCCAGATGTTAGCATTGTTAAGATCTAGTATATCCTCTTGGATCTTTTATGTATATACAGATCTGTATGTTTGTGCCTGTCTTCAAGTGTATACTAAAATAAGGAATTACATTCATATTGTATTGTAGCTATATTATTTTGGAGGGTCAACAATCTCCATCTATTTCAGAATAATTTCATCACACCTAAAAGCCAGATCATATTCACACACAATTCCCCACAATTGTCCCAAAATTATCCATTAGAATTGGATTGTCAATAATTAACCAAGCTGCCATTCCCCAGACTTGTTGAAGACTTCAGAATTTTTGCTGTTAGTAACAGTTTTGAAATGGAGACTTTTGTGTATCAGGCTTTTTCTATCATTAGAATTGTTTCCTTAGGAGAGGTTCCCAGAAATGGAATTAATGAATCAAATACCATGAACTTGTAAATCTCTTGATTCCTACTGCCAAATGACTTTCCAAAAGCATTGTACCAAATCATATTTCCAACAGTGGGGCACAAGAATCTTTTTTAAATGAGCAAAGTTATATTAAAGGAGACTTTTGAACAGAATTTTAATTTGATGTCAAAAATAATGAAACTACATTTTATATGTTTTCATCAACTATACAACTACACAATTTTATATGTTTCTGCCAAGTTCAGGTCAGTTAATTGAATATGCACTTCACACATAGAATTTAATTAGGTAAGAAACATGTAGTATATAGTTCCTGCCTGCAATA
Organism: Macaca thibetana thibetana; assembly: GCF_024542745.1. Classification (NCBI taxonomy): domain Eukaryota; kingdom Metazoa; phylum Chordata; class Mammalia; order Primates; family Cercopithecidae; genus Macaca; species Macaca thibetana. Next base: position 89,124,467 of record NC_065580.1, on the reverse strand, counting down.
TACACATAGAAGCTATTGAGAAGATAGAAAGGACCATAACAAGATGATGTCAATAGAATGCTAGAAGACAGTGACAGAGATGCGCCCAATGATTTGTAAGAACCAGGTTCAAAGTCATCCAACCCAGTGTAAGAAGAGAGAAAGTTCATGAGGGCGTCTTAGAAGGTATAACAATTTAGTTTATCTTGATGGTTAACTAGGAGTTATCCAGGGCAGAAAAAAAAGGAGGGAGACAGAAGAGGATAGTCACAGCAGAAGAATCAGCATGATCTTCAAGAGCGGCCGGGTGCGGTCGCTCACACCTGTAATCCCAGCACTTTGGGAGGCCGAGGCGGGCGGATCATGAGGTTAGGAGACAGAGACCATTCTGGCTAACATGGTGAAACCTCGTCTCTACTAAAAATACAAAAAATTAGCCCGGTGTGGTGGCGGGCGCCTGTAGTCCCAGCTACTCGGGAGGCTGAGGCAGGAGAATGGCATAAACCCGGGTGGCGGAGCTTGCAGTGAGCCGAGATAGCGCCACTGCACTTCAGCCTGGGCAACAGAGCGAGACTCCGTCTCAAAAAACAAACAAACAAACAACAACAACAAAAAAGAGTGATCTGTAATACAAGTTGGTGTACACAGGGGCAACTAACCAGCCTTTTTTCCTGTCTTTTCTTAGCTTTTATGGTATGCATCATTCCTTTAACATAGTTTTGACAATATAGACAATACAGTTCTATAATCACTTCTTATGCATATAGCATATATTTCAGATCTTCCAACTGTTCTAAGGAAGAAGGATTAGAATTAATACCTTCTCTAGAGGACATCTGATAAATAAAATGGACATATTTTTACTGTCACAGTAACTAATGGTACCACTAATAATTACTAGGCAGAAGCCAGAGAAACTTAACTTCCTACAATGTGTGGAACATTTCCACACAAGAAAAGAACTGCCCTACCTAAAATGCCAATAGTGTCCTACCCTCGCTTCATAAGACATACTGAGCCAGACTGTAAGTCCCTTGAGGATAAAGATGGCATTTTACTTATCCATTACTCTCATCACACCTGTAACACATAGATGCTGGATATAAATAAACATACAATGAATGCCTCTTGGTGGATTAAAATAAAAATTAGTAGAATTTCAAAAATAAGAAAAATATTCAGAGCGCTTCACCAACTCTCTTCTAATTTACTCCACTATTTACCATGCATCACCATTACGGGCATTACCAGAAAACAACGAGGCTGTAGGATGCTTATAGGTAAAATAAAATCAGTGGCAGCCACCTATCTCATCATTTCAATTGGCAAAGAAAACAAATCAGCTTTAATTCCCTCTATTATTTGCCTCAGGGGGAGAAAATTCCCAGAGACATTCAAGATCTGTGAAAAACTTATGTTTAAATAATTGTGACTTAAATCCCTTACCAATAGTTACCTGGAATTAAAGCATAATCTTTCGAAGCTTCACACCTAACATGTTATGAAAAGTGCAGAATAAAATGATAAGTTCACACAAGTACAATTTGTTCTTAATTGTTTGATTGGACTTTTTGAAGTCTGCAGCATGTATTACCTTTAAAAGTTTCTTCTTAAAACAAAATTGCCATGATTTATTTTTTTACTGAATCTTTACACATCATTAAAACACAGTCATTTAGGCTTTAAGACAACCACAGTGTTCTTGAGGGGGGAAAAGCACCCTAAAAACATAGGGTTCTTAAGGTTTTTATTTTACAATAAAACAGGCCACAGGCAAATAAACACAGTTCTGAGTTAAAAGTAGCAGGAGCATTAGGTTTCAGAATTATCGTAAAACAGGAAGGTTGTGAGGGTGTAACAGAGGATGAAAGCAGCCTCAGCCCTGGAGCCTTCCTGCTGACTTGGGCCATGCCAAAATACACAATGGTTTACACACAGCACAAGTACACACAAAGGTGCACACGCACAGTACTCAAAGGATAACTTACTTAGGATAGCTATTATCTTTCAAAAGGTCTCGTTCACAAGTAAAAGATAATTTTTTAAAAGGTTCAAAGAGTTAATGCAACTCTTCCTGAAAATAACACGCCACTAGTACACTTGGATTAGAAATGGTTTTCAAGCATGTGCATATTAGCAGTTTCTATTAAGGTAAATGCCATCTGGAAGAATAATCTTCTCTCTTTGATGATAATTCTACAAACACACATACACATTGAAATGCCTGGAACAGGTTTACCTCTAGTGTCAGTGTTGAATTTCTCTCTGAACAATTGCTTTAGACCACATCTCAGAGAAAAAGTAAATATCTGTGTTGGTAAATATGGCTCAAAATATACACTGCAGTAAGGAAAATATACATTGTGGCAAAGAACACCATACCTACAGTTATAGCCCATTCCAGTAAAAGAAGTGGGAGAATATGCCAAATGGAGGTAGCAGTTAAATTGCTCACCAGAAAAATAAAGAAAACCAGGTCATTATTTTTCCTTTCCTGAAATAAAGAAGCAGCTTCTGCTTAGTTTGGAACAGTCACTGCAAAAAGGGAAGCTTGTGTTTATTCAGCTCTGTTCTCAGCAGTCCACTTCATTAGGCTTCTAGTGCTTTTTTTTTTTTTCTTACTTTGTTGCAGTAATTTGTGGGTACTGTAAAGCCTACTCATTAAGTGGAAACTCAGAATCCTGTAATGCAGAATATAAGCAAAAGACAATATAAATACACATTTAAAAATGCAAACCAATTTCCAAATATTCTGCAAGCTCAAAAAAAAGGAAAACCTGAAAATCTAGCTACTTTTCCAAGATCATAATTTGCATTACTAATAATTTATATTTTTACCTATAAACCTACATAAACTTAATGTAAAAATACTTGACATTCTTGATAAAATATATGGATAAATTCAATAAGAAGAGTGTAAGCTACAACATATTTGTCACAGTTTGAAAAGAATTCCTGCATAATTTTAATCACAGTTATTACACAGGATTACTTGATAATTCCAAGCCAAATACTTAATCATTTAAAAATACACAAGTCTACAATAAAATGTAGCCTCAAAAAGTACTATTTATAGAAGATGCTGGTAATAACAAATGTGATCATAATAAAGATAAGATGCTTAACATCTTTTTCCTAAAATAATCATACATAAAATACATTTCAATCCAGCCTCCTAGAATAAGTGCAGTGGTTACCTTCTGCCGTAAATAATGGGTCAAGGAAATTCAGACTCACCACAGAAAAACTGTTAACACCAAATCCAGTTCTTAAAACAATTTTAAACAATGTTGATTCTGTTTGAAACATAAGCAACAACAAAAAGTCTACTTTTTCTTAGCAGGCTAAATTCCAAACAAAAAATGATCCTGTTTTCCAGGATAAAAATAGAATAAAAATAAAATTAGGGATACAGGAAGATACTGAATCACATCATACACATTTGCATTGATGGTAATAGATATAGTTTAGTAATTGGATCCCTGTTGACACTTGTTCTTCTCTTGGCTGAGAGGACACAGACTGTCAGGTTTTCTATCTCACTAGCTGCTTCTTGGTCTCATTTTCTGGTTCCTTGTCTTTTCCCTGACTTAACTCTGGTTCCCTGGGGTTTAGTTCTTGGTCTTCTTCTCTACCTATAGTCACTTCCTCGGTAACTTCATCTAATCTCATGATAAATATCACTATGTGCTGGCAACTCTCAGATATGTATCTCTGGCCTAGATCTCTTTCATGAACTCCAGACTCATATACCCACCTGCCTACAAGCAATGTCTACTTGTATGTCTAAAAGATATATCAAAGTTACCATATCTAAAAAAAGATCTCCTGACATTCCCCCTCAAACCTGCTCCATATGCCATCTTCTCCATATTGGTTGTTGGCAACACTAACCTTCCAGATGCTCATGCCCAAATCCTTGGAATCATCTTTTACCCCTTCCATTCTCTCACAATCTGTATTAAATTCATCAAGAAATCCCTTTGACTCTATCTTCAAAATATCCTGAGGGTTTTTTGGCATATGTGGTTGTTGTTAATAATATGACTAATAATTCTCTCTACCTTCACAGCGAAGAGTACAGAATAAGCCAATGTCTTTCTCAACAGGATTGCTAGGGTCCTAAACTATAATTGAGATCATGTGGTCTTCTGCTGAAAGCCCTGCTATGGCTGGCTATTTTGCTCAGAGTAAAAACCAATACCTTCAAAAGCCCTGTGTAGTCAGACCTTTCTTTCTTATCTGACCTCGCCTGCACTTACTCTCCTCTCACCACTCTACTCCAGCCACTCTGATCTCCCTACTATTTCTTAAACATTCCAGGCATCTCACATCCTAGTGCCTTTGGCCTTGCTATTCTTAGTGATCAGAAAACGTATCGCTCAGATCAATTTATGGCAAAATTCCTTACAGTTTCTCACACCTTATCCTGTTTGAAAATTGTAACTTTCCCTCCATTCCCACCTGATATCCCCCATCTGCTTAACTCTTTCTTTATTCCATAGCACTCACTAACTTCTAAAATTTACTTATGAATTAAGTCTGTTTTGTTTTTGTCTTCTCCTCTTGTAATGTAAGCTTTAGAAGAGCAGCAATTTTTTGTCATTGTGTTGACTGGTACGTGCCAAGCCACATAGACTAACACATGCCACACACTAAACACTCATTAAATATTTATTGAATAGAATGGAACAGAATAGGATGAATGGAATACATTAGGTTGGGAAATCATAAAATAGAATGGAATGAATAAAATAGGATCGAATATAGTACAGTAAAAAAATAAAAGAACAGAGCAGAACAGGTTGGTAGGGCAATTGGCTGTTCTCAGTTTCTAATCTGTTAAAAAACAAAAAGGTTGAGTTCTAAAAGAATGAGATAACTATGAAATGATCTGCACTTCTCAAAGAAGTCATATATCCAAATTATAATGACAGAAAAATTAAATACCTAAAATTGAGTTGAAAATGGTTAAAAAAAAAAGAATGCCTTTCCAAAAAATGAAGGCATTCCTAAGCAAGAAAAGTAAGCTATCTCAATATCCTACCAAAAAAAAAAAAAAAAAAAAAAAAAAAAAAAAAAAAGAACTGGGAGAAGGGAGAGAAAGAGGAGGAAGAAGAAAAAAAAAAAATCCTGCAAAGGTAGAAACAAACGATTTTGGAAAGAATAAATGAAATGCCTACATTCCCAATTTACTTCAAAATAACATTTTCCCATAAGAACCTGTATGTATGTATGTGTGTGTTTGCATGTGCGTAAAATATGACTTCACCAAAAAAAAAAAAAACACCTTTTTTATTTTGAAATAATTATAGACTCATAGAGAGTTGCAAAAGTAGTACAAAGAGGAATCTTGTGAAAGCTTCACCTAGTTTTCCCCAATGGTTACTTCTTACATAATAATAGTACAATATCAAAATCAGGAAGTTAACATTCTTAAAATGTTAATAAATTGAATCATACCATGTGTAAACTTTTGAAATTGGCTTTTTTCCTTCAGTATAATGCCCTAGAGGTCCATCCAAGCTGTAGTCTGTATCAACAGCACGTTCATTTTTATTGCAATGCAGTATTCCATGGTATGGATGTACCACACAGTTTGTTTAACCATTCAGCTATTGAGGGACACTGTGAACGTTTATTGTTTTGAGTTATTTCAAATGAAAACAGCTGCAATGAACAACTGTGTACAATATTATGTGTGAACGTAAGTTTTAATTTTTGTAGGACAAATTCCCAGAAGTGCAATTTCTGGCTCATGTGGTAAGTTTGTTTGTTTGTTTGTTTGTTTGTTTGAGACGGAGTCTTGCTCTGTCACCAGGCTGGAGTGCAGTGGTGCGATCTCAGCTCACTGCAACCTCTGCCTCCCAGGTCCAAGCGATTCTCCTGCCTCAGCCTCCTGAGTAGCTGGGACTACACACGTAACACCACACCCAGTTAATTTTTGTATTTTTAGTAGAGATGGGGTTTCACCATGTTGGCCAGGATGGTCTCAATCTCTTGACCTCGTGATCCTCCCACCTTGGCCTCCCAAAGTGCTGGGATTACAGGCATGAGCCACTGCACCTGGCCTATTTTTTATATTTTTAAAGAACCAGCCAAACTATTTTCCAGAATAGCAATATCATTTTACATTCCCAACACCAATGTATGAGTGCTCCAATTTATCCACATCCTCACTAGCATTTCACATTGTAACTATTTTTGAATTCTAGCTATTATCATAGATAAATACATTTACCCAGTGATATTTAATATGTTTTTGTATGCTAACTTGATATTTGTATATCCTCCTCAGTGAACAGTCTTTTAATATTTTTGCCCATTTCCTTATTGCTCTGGTTGGTTATTTTACTGTTGAGTTTTGAGAGTTATTTGTACATTTTAGATATGAGTCCTTTGTCATAAACGCAGTTACAAAAGTGTTGCTTTTTTTATATAGTGAAGGTTACACCAATAGACTCATATACACTTACTAAAGCAATAAATCCAAGAGCTAATTACATACCAGATACAACTACAGACATACCTCATTTTATTTTGCTTTGCTTTATTGTGCTTTGTAGATATTTTTCCTCTTACAAAGTGAAGTTTTGTGGCAACTCAGCTTTGAGCAAGTGTGTCAGTGCCATTTTCCAGCAGCATGTGCTCACTTCATGTCTCTATCAAATTTTGGTAATTCTCGCAAGATTTTAAAATTTTTCTTTTTTTTTTTTTTTTTTTTTTGTTTGAGACAGAGTCTCGCTTAGTCGCCCAGGCTGGAGTGCAGTGGCGCGATCTCGGCTCACTGCAAGCTCCGCCTCCCGGGTTCACGCCATTCTCCTGCCTCAGCCTCCCGAGTAGCTGGGACTACAGGCGCCCGCCGCCTCGCCCGGCTAATTTTTTGCATTTTTTTTAGTAGAGACGGGGTTTCACAGTGTTAGCCAGGATGGTCTCGATCTCCTGACCTTGTGATCCGCCCGCCTCGGCCTCCCAAAGTGCTGGGATTACAGGCGTGAGCCACCGCGCCCGGCCTAAAATTTTTCATTATTATTATATCTGTTAGGACAATATGTAATCAGTGATCTTTGATGTTACTAGTGTAATTGTTTTAGAGTACCACAAACCACACCCGTATAAGATGGCAAACTTAATCTGTAAATGTTGTGGTGTTCTGACTCCACTGACCAGCAGTCAGTCTCTGACTCTCTCCCTCTCCTTGGGTCTCCCTATTCAGAGAGACACAAGAATATTGAAATCAGGGCAATTAATAACCCTACAATGGCCTCTAAGTGTTCAACTGAAAGAGAAAGAGTTGTACATCTCTCACTTTCAATCAAGAGCTAGAAATGATTAAGCTCAGTGAGGAAGGCATGTTGAAAGCAAGACAAGTGGAGAGCAAAGACTCTTGCACCAAACCACCAAGTTGTGAATGCAAATGGAGGGAGGCAGGGAGGCAGGGAGGCAGGGAGGAAGGGAGGGGAAGGGAAGGGAAGGGGGAAGGGAAGGGAAGGGAAGGGAAGGGAAGGGAAGGGAAGGGAAGGGAAGGGAAGGGAAGGGAAGGGAAGGGAAGGGAAGGGAAGGGAAGGGAAGGGAAGGGAAGGGAAGGGAAGGGAAGGGAAGGGAAGGGAAGGGAAGGGAAGGGAAGGGAAGGGAAGGGAAGGGAAGGGAAGGGAAGGGAAGGGAAGGGAAGGGAAGGGAAGGGAAGGGAAGGGAAGGGAAGGGAAGGGAAGGGAAGGGAAGGGAAGGGAAGGGAAGGGAAGGGAAGGGAAGGGAAGGGAAGGGAAGGGAAGGGAAGGGAAGGGAAGGGAAAAGGGGTTTCCTGAAATGGAATCTACTGCTGGTGAAGATTCTGTGAACATTGTTGAAATGATGACAAAGGATTCAGAATATTACATAAGCTTAGCAGATAAAGCAGCAGCAGAGTTTGAGAAGCACTGACTTCAATTTTGAAAGAAGTTCTAGTGTAGGTCAAATGCTATCAAACCACATCAGCATCATTTGCTATAGATAAATCTTTCATGAAAGGAAGAGTCAGTCAATGCAGCCAACTTCATTGTTGTCTTATTTTAAGAAAGTGCCACAGTCACCCTAACCTTCAGCAACCACCACCCTATCGGTCAGCGGCCATCAACATTGAGGCAAGACCCTCCACCAGCAAAAAGGTTATGATGCAGTGAAGATGATCATTAGCATTTTTAAGCAATAAAGTAATTTTTAATTGAAGCATGTACAGTTTTTAGGCTAAGGCTGTTATACACTTAAATAGCTAAATTATAAAGTAAACATAACTTTTATATGCTGAATAAAGTAAGTCAGCCAGATTTCACAGGCAGACTGTATTTTAGCTGCTCTAGTAAAAAGATTTAGTATAAGTTATAACTATTACAGAAATTTAGTTTTACTGGTTACCTTGGAATATGATTATCCATGGGGTCTCTAATCTCAAATTCTTCAGGACAGACCATTGCAAATAAGCAAGGCCTCAAAACACACAATGGAGGGAAGTTTCACTGTGAACATGCTCAGGTGAGGGGAGACTGGTGACTCAGCGATTCTCCAACTCTGTCCCTGCTGGAGAACTTTCTATGGATATATTTATATTTGTTGATGCATTACATTATTAATAGGGAAAATACAACCTCATCACTATACAACACAAAATACCAACAAAGCAAGAAACTTGACTTGCCTATTTTAAAATGGTAATAAGTTCTATAAGCTTCATCCTAGGTGTTAAAGTCAAACAAAAGACGAAGAGAATGAGAAAAAGGAGAGGAAGGTGCCAGGATAGGTCAAGTTGAAATAGAAGGAGAAGTTATCATTTATTGAGTATCTCCTTGTGTCAGGCACTGTGATAGGTACTTGTCATCAGCTAACTAGTCTAATCCTCATAAGAACTTCGAGAATTTGTATTCCGAGTTTACAGGTGACAAATCTAAGAGTCAAAGAAACTTTACACCTTGTTCCAGATGTTACCCAGTAAGAGTGAGATGCATGGGACTATACATCCCATTATAAAAGCTGACTTCTTGCCACTATACCAAGAATATTTCCACAAGTTTATATTCTGAAATCATATTCTTACACTAAAAGATTTTTTTTTCAAAAACAAAATAGAATCACTAACTCCGAAAAGAACATCTCTTTCCAACATCTATGCAATCATTAGGCTAGGGCATGTAGTGCTTGGCAAAAGGGGCAGGAAGAAAAGCAGCCAAAAATTTAGGATATATTCAAATTACTCCCGTTCACATATTCCTACAGAATAAGATCACAGTTTTGTCAATATGCATAATATAAGTGAGAATAGAAATTTGTATTGGGAAAAAAATAATGTAATCTGAGGAAGTAAACTTGCACTAAACTCAAGAAATTTTAGTCTAGAGATTCACAGGCAAATAAGAAAGTCAAGCTTTATTCTTTTCTGCTCTCTTATTTTATCCTATATAAGTAGGGAGGTATTTAGGGATGTTGTAGTGCATAGTGAACCAGTAGGTAGAATTTTGCTACTTAACATATAATTCTCTTGACACTACAGTGCACATGTGCCCTTTCATTCATTTCATATCTGCCATTTTATTTCTTAAATGTATTAAATTTCCCTGAATCTCCTTATGGATATCTGTTTGGCATTTTCACACCTCACACTTAGAGCAGGCACTGTACTGGTGCTGCAGGTATAAAGTACCAATACACAATGCCTCTTTCCAAGGAACTCAAAGTCAAGCCCAGCAGTTCCAAGACTTCTGCTTTACGGTGCTCATGGCATATCTGTAATTTTTTACTACACTCCCTAAGCTAAAAGATATACCTAATAATTGAGTTTCTTGAGTTGTCAAGTCCAAACAATTTAACAACTATTTACATCCTAAAAACGCAACACCTTCTGGTCACTATCCAACTTCACAAACCTTGAAGTCAGATTGAAAACTCCCATTCTCACTTCTTATTCCACAATGATATTTATCAAGTGTTTGATTCTTATCACAGCAACTTACAAAACCAAGTTTTACAAAGATATATTATTTTAAAACAAACAAACAAACAAACAAAGCTAATGTTGAAACTGTGAACTATCTTGAGTTAGTAGTTCATTTAGTGCTGGACAGATGTCATTGTGTGTTCATTCAAACTTTAAAATATCCTACAGCACTCCTATGGGTCCACCCTGGGGTGTCTAAGCACACACTTTGGGAACTATAAGTTTAGTGCAGGATTTCTCAACTTTGGAACCATTGACATTTGGAGCCAGGTCATTTTTTATTGTGGGGGGAGCTGCTCTGTGCATTGCAGGATGTTCAGCAGCATCCTGTGCCTCCATCCATTAGATGCCAGTAGCATCACTCCACCCCCACTCAGTTTTGACAACCAAAAATGTCTCCAGATATTGCCAAAGGTTTCCTGGAGGTCAAAATCACTCCTATGTGAGGTTCACAGGTTTCCTGGAAGAAACAGATAAGTAAATCAACATTTGCCAAGGAATAGCATCATGGCTCTGATAAAGTTAGCCATTTGGCAATGACCTCCACAATGCAAATCCAGTGGTAAATTCTTTATGTATTTGACCTAGATGATCAGCTCCCCCTTCCTGAAATACTGTCTTTCCTTAGTTTCTAATAGTTCACATCCTCCTGTTCTCTTAACTTATTAACCACTCCTACTCATTTTATTTTTGTTGTTGTTAGACTCTCTTTCTGCTTGCTAAATGGTGGAGCGTCCCAGAGTTCAGACCTCAGAACTTGTGTCTTCATAGACTATGCTCACAGCCCTGGTAGGCATGTCAGCACCATAACTTTAAGTACTATCTATAGGAGGATGATGCCCAAATACATATCTCTGTACTGACCCTTTTCCTAAAACTGTCCCTTCAACATCTCCACATTGATGCCTGGTTGGCATCTCACACTTAATACAGCCAGAACCTATTAACACGTTTTCATTCTTAAACTCATCCTTCACCCAGCATTCACCAAGGTGCCACCAAAATCTATCCAATTATTGAAGCCCAAAACCTAAAGAGTTGTCCTTGAGGCTTAGCTTTCTTTAACCTATACCAAAATCTATCAGATCTTATCAACTCTACCTTCAAAATATCCTTCAAATCTGATAACTTCTCCCCACCTCCAGTGTTGTCACCTAGATCCAAGCCACCAACGTCACTTAACCAAATCACCATGACAGCCTCTAGCTGACCATTCTGCTTTCACTTTGGGTCCTACAATCCCTTCTTACAGAGCAGCCAGAAGGTTGCCTCTACGTATTTTACAACACAAATAAGATCAGGTTATTCTACACACTTAGATTAAAATCCAAAGATCTTACAGTGGCCTCAGGACTTTATCATATGGCATCTTGGTGTCTTCCTGGTTGCATTTCTTGCTGCACTTCTGTTGGTCTCAAACTTGTGAGCCACTTTTCTATTCCTAAAATACACTGAGCAAGTCCAGGACTTTTAAATATGCTGTTTCCTATACTTAGAATGCTTGTCCCTCAGATATTACTGCTGTTCACTCTCTTCCTTCTTTGAGGTGCTGATCAAAATCACCTCAAAATAAACTTAAATTTTATGTTTTAAAAAATATATTCCATCTCCTCCATAAGAATGTAAGCCCCACAAGAGCAGGAAAATTTTACCTTTTTGTTCACCAAGACTGTAGACACTTAACATAGCATCTGGCATTTACCAGTATCTCAATTCATATTTTTAAACAAATGAATACCAGAAAATATGATGAACAGGTCTGCATGTGGTGTCACAAAAGTACAGAGAAGAAAGGCATGTGAATCTGAACTGGGTGATAGGGTAAGTTTCATAGAGCAGGCAATGTTTTAGCTTGGTTTTGAGAAGGGAAAAGCAGAAAGGGAAGGAAAGCACTCCAAGTAGAGGAAATGGCTTGGTGGGTCAGAGCTCAGAAGATAGAAGCAGCAGGGCTTGTTCAGGAAACTCTAGGCGGGTGAACAGAGCTGGGGCACTGAGCAGCAGTCCTCAGCCATTTTGGGTCTCCACATCATGCAAATTCACCATTCACATGTCCCTCAGAAAATCTTCCATGTCGTTTTCATGTAAAGATGTATGTCCCTCTATTTATGATGTATCAGAATCTCTTAAGGTGTGGGGGTAGAGAGTTTGGAAGGAAACCTAGAGAGAAAAAATGACTCAATAAATACGCAGGGTCTGTCAAAAAATAACTTTAAAAGGTGTATGTTTATGCGTGCATGATCATGCACACTTAAATATTTTTATTATCTTGAAAGTGATGGAGGCATTTTGAACCAAGAATTACCATGGTCAGAGCATTCTCCTAATTTATTATTATTTGTAAAATGTGATATCTACATATTGCATGACATAAATATACCATCAGCTATTTCATCATTCCTGTTATTGAGATTTTAGGTTGCTTCTAATTTTGCCATTATAAATAACAGTAATTAATATACTTCATTAATTTTTGAACATATTGCACACTTAGGATAAATTTCTAGAGCTAGATTTACTCTGTTGAAAGGCTATAAATATTTTAAAGCTCTGATACATAGTGGTAACTGATCCTCCAGAAAGAAAACAGGCACATATTCTCCCATCAGTAGAGTATAGGGCCCTTTGCCACAATCTTATTAATATGAAGTATCTTTAAAAATATTTCCAAATTTAATAGATTTATATATCATGATGCTATTTTGTCTTTTCTTGATTATTAATGATGTTGAGCTTTGCTTCATGTATTTACTGTCACTTATTAATCTCCTTTTTAAAAAAGTATCTGCATATATTCTATATGAAGAAAAATCTTAGAATTTTCCTGTATTGCAGGACTATTGCTAACATTTAACAGTATTAATTGATTATTAAAACATTAAGTTAGGCATCCTATGTCCCAGGAACTGCTTTAAATGTTTTATATATATTAGTTCATTCAATCCTCATAACAGTCATATGAAGGATGTTTTATGAATGCATTTATATTAGAGATGAGGAAATTGAGGTATAGAGAAGTTGGTAATTTGATCAAGTTCCACAGTTATCAAAGGAGGGAGGCAGAGTTTGCTTCAGATATGCTCCTAACCCCTCTGTAGGAGAAGCTCTAAGGGGAAAATGAGTTTAATTTTGTATGTGTCATTTTTCACAAGTCTATAGAACATCGAAATCAGTGGTTCTTGAATGGAGATGATTTTATTGCCCAGGGGTCTTTTGGCAACTTCTGAAGACATTTTTAATTGTCACAACAGAGTGGAGTGTTGTGCTACTGGCATCTAGGGTGTAGAGGCCAGGGAAGCTGCTAAACATCCTACAATGGAAAAGATAGTGCCTCACAACAAAGAACTGGCCAGTCCAAAATGTTAACAGCATCAAGACTCAAAAACCCTGATCTAAATGGATATATCTGTAGGAAGTCTGGAATTTAAAAAAGCGGTCTGGGCCAGAGAGAAAGATTTGGTATAAATAATACAAATTTACCATAAAGGATTACATTTTCATGAATCACTATGAACATATGTTGTTATCTAAAATTCCACTCACAGTCTGCTTGCCATCAAATTTATTATTAAGATTTACAGAATTAAATAGACTATAAAATCTGAACATTTAAACACATATAATTCATTTAGAGAGGGCCTTTGTATTTCAGTCATTGTACAGATATAGAATTCCTGTTTCTGTTCCAACAAAACTATTTCTAAACAAAATTCCACATAATTAATTATTATGTTTGTCACCACAATGCTTGCAAGCAAATAAGGTCATTGCTGAGTAATACAGAACAGAATATTTTAGACATTAGGAAATTCCAACCATAGAAAAACACAAAATTAAGGAAAGAATTTATTAGAGAGACAATTGAGCCCCAATTAGAGTCATTAGCTTATGTGCCCCTTGTGAAATAGTGCCATGTGGATATGGCAAGGCATAGTTGGTGATTCAAAGAGTTTCTTCAGGAAGTTAAGAGCTACTTTCGCTCTTCTGGAATCTTGGCTGGCACACCGGGCTGCCAAGGTCACGTTCTACTGGCAGGCTGCAAAGCAAAAGGCACCCATCCATGCACATTAGCAAGGGGCAAGGTGCCAACTGGAAGGCATGGCAAAGGCTATCTGCTTCCAGAAAAAAACGAATGTTATAACCAGTTGTATTTTCAACCGGAAAAAAAAAAATCATGGTTCCTTGGATATTTGAAACACTTTATGCTATTTCCAGCTGGGAAAGTTAAATAACCATGACTATAGATGCCATGTATTTAGTGGGGTGGAGTGTGTGCTTTGGAGTGAAATACCTGGACTCAAATTCTGGCTTTCTCACTCACTGGCTGTATGATCTTAGGCACATTACATGCTTGGTGTCAGTTTCTTTATCTATAAAATGGGGAAAATAATAGTATCTATCTTCTAAAATTCTTGCAAGAATCATGTAGGTTAACATATGTAAAGTCCTTACAATCGTGTTTTACTTATGCTAAATGCTCATTAGTATTGGGTATTTTAATACACTTTTGAAATAAAAACATTACAACGTTTAAATTTCAATGTTCCTTTTCTAAATAAAATAGTCTTACATTACAGACAAGAAAACTCTTCGCAAGTTCTTTGTACCTCCTTCACAAAAATTCTTTATACATCCAAGGCTGTCTTAAGTCTCCTCTTAACTTATGTCATCATAATTCACTTTGTTTAATAGAGTACCAACATTATCTTGAAATATCATGTAAATATTTCATGTCTGTTTAACTCCACATGTCTACGCCCTGACTTCATGCAATAACTTTTTAATAGTATATGCTGGCCTATAATAAGGGCTTCTTTTAACATCTAGAACACATCAAGTTCTTGTCTACTGGCAAGCCTTAGCACAGTGCTTGACACATCATTGGGATTCAATGAATATTTGTTAAATGAAAGAATAAATATATTTAATAAGGTTTCTTCAATTTGATGATGACAGTGTTATATGTAAGAAAGAAGGCAGCAATTTTATACTGTCTATAAACTCCCCCCCCACCACCATTTTTTTTTTTTTTTTTTTTTGAGACAGAGTTTCACTCTTGTTGCCCAGGCTGGGGTGCAGTGGTGAGATCTCAACTCACTGCAACCTCCGCCTCCCAGTTTCAATTGATTCTCCTGCCTCAGCCTCCCGAGTAGCTGAGATTACAGGTGCCCACCACAATTTCCGGCTAATTTTTTTTTTTATTGTATTTTTAGTAGAGACGGGGTTTCAACATGTTGGCCAGGCTGGTCTTGAACTGCTGATCTCAGGTGATCCCCCCCGCCTGAGCCTCCCAAAGTGCTGGGATTACAGGCGTGAGCCACCATGCCCGACCAACTTTTTTCCCTTTTGCCTTATTTGCTATCAAAGATACTTATGCTTCCCATTGACATTTGTTTCTTTATTTTATTTTAAACAAATTGACATACAGTAAAATTGACATTTTTGGTGTACTCATTTTAACACATTTATAGATTCAGATAATCATAATCACAAGCAAGATGTAGAAGAGCCTCACACCCCTGAAATCTCCCTTATGCTCCCTGTACCCTCACCCCTGGCAAGCACTGATCTGTTACCTACCAAATGTTTTTCTTCTTCAGTTTAAACAACAACAACAACAAACAAAAAAAAAAAAACCCAAACTTTTTGTTTTGGAATAATTTCAGATTTTCAGAAAAGTTTTCAAGATAGTATAAGTTCCCATATACTTTTCATCCAGTTTTCCATAATGTTACCATCTTATATAACCAAAAGACATTTGTTAAAACAAAGAAATTAATGTGAGTACCGTTTACTAAACTACAGATTTTATATGAATTTCTTCAGTTTTCACTAGTATCCTTTTTGCTGTTCTAAGATCTAACCCAGGGTCCCAGGTTGCATTTACTTGCTGTCTCCTCTGACCTGTGACAGTTTCCCATCTTTCCTTGTTTTTCATGACCTACATGCTTTCTGAAGATTCCCGATCAAGTATTTTATAGAATATTCCGGAATTTGAATTTGTCTCATGTTTTTTTATGATTGGACTGAGGATATAAATTTGGGGGGAAAAACAATGAGTGAAGTGCCCTTCCCATCACACCCACATAAGTAGAGTAGAGCCACATGGCTTATCACTGCTGATATTCACCTTGATGACTTGGTGCCATTGTTTGAATGTGTTCCTGTGTTCCCTAAATTTCATTTGTTTGAAATTTATTCTCCAAATTCATATGTTGATGGCATTTGGAGGTGGAGCTTTTGGGAGGTAATTAAGATTAGATAAGGTCATCAGGGTAGAGGCCCCATGGTGAAACTGGTGGCTTTACAAGAAGATAAAGAGAGACCTGAGCTGGCATGCTCTTGCCCTCTCATCATGTGATGGCTTCCACATCGCACAGTAAAAAGCCCTCCTTAGAGGCGGCCCCTCCACCTTGAACTCCCTATCCTCCTAAACTGTAAGAAATATATTTCTTTTTTTTTCTCTATAAATTACACAGTCTCCAGCATTCTAACACAGAAGCAGAAAACGGAATGAAACTTGGTTAAAGAGGTTTCTGCCAGGTTTCTTCACTATAACTTTACAATTTTCCCTTTCCTATACTCCATTCTTGGAAGTGAGTCACTAATTTAAAAGTATTATTATGACTATGCTATTGCAAGCATAATTTATCCATACCCCTATCATGTGAAAGTCATCATGTAAAGGGTACTTTCCTTTTACTTATAACTGCACACATGAGTCAAGTATTACCATTCTGACTTCACAAGGGAATTAAGGCTCATGGACGTTAAATAGCTATTAGTTAGTAAGGGGTAAAAGTAAAATTCAAGTGTATGAATATCTGATTCCCAAACACATGCTCTCTTCTCATCAGACTGTCCTTGCATCTACCACAACATAAATGTCAATGAAAATGAAGCGATAAATTCCTGTCACTGTTTCTAAGTATGCAACTCACAGACTTTACTTTTACTCCTTAACATACCAACATACTTAACTAGTGTGTTTATTTCACAAGGCTGTGGCTGAGCTGTGTGATAATTAGCAAACTGATAGACAGGACCTGCCATTAGTGGGATACCAGACAACACAGATAAACATCATCAAGTCTGGGAAGAGGAGGACTCAATAGAAAGTGAGATCCCACAGGAGAATCTAAGTGAATGCATGACCAGAAAAGAAATTCAGGGTGAATGCCAGAGAAATGTACAGAAAATAATAGCAGACAATTGTTACAGAACAAAACTACTGTAGCTCCCCTCTTTCCACACAGTTAAGGCTGTAGAAGAATGAGTGGTCTACTACAAAGTCCATTAAGCTTGTGAAGCACAGAATAGAGCAGAGGTCATGTTGGGCACACAGGATGATGCTGCCTGAGGTTATGAAAGACTGAAGGCAAGCCCACCAACTGAGGCCTTAGGAAAGCTGCTGGCCTACCTCTTCACTCTGTGGCTAAAACCGAAGTGCTCAAGTTCAAGATTTGGGCATTTTCAAGAGTTGCAATGTTTGTGGGCACTAAATAGGTACTCAGACATTAACTACATCTCTCTGGAACTTAACTATTCTCCCACGTAACTTTTAGGTCAGACTGGGATGAACCATATACAAAATCCAATGGCTTTCTCTGTATGTAAGGGAATTTCCAAGGACTTAGAACCTTAAGGTTACTTTTGGCTTTAACTTCCTGTCTCCACTACATTATTGTTTTTGGCTTTGCATTTTCCACCTTTACCCATGTGCTGGCACTGATTCTGTTGTTGACAGAAATTAGAAAAAAAAAAAAAAAGTTTCTGCTTTTGATCCCTATTTATTTTATTTATTTAAAAATAAATCACTCATTAATTTGTGGGGATTTTATTGTAGCACTGGAGATGAGTGCAGCACAATCACTGTAAAATGTAATTAGATACAAGTAATTTTTTAAGTCTATTGGCTCCTCTCTCTTATTCCTTTTCCAAACCTTTTCTCCTGTGTCCCAAACCCCTTAATTTGGTTCCATTCCTCTAGAAACAACAATGATAACAGATACGTTTCTTCCATTCTCCTGGCAGAGAGATTCAACTCTCTCCTTCACCTGTCCCAAAATTTAGTTCTTAGTCTCTTCTGGTAGTTTCTGTTAGAAGATGAGAAAGCAGAATGGAGAAGCATGGGGACAATTTTTTATTCCGGATACACTTAAATGTTTGTTTTACGATTATTCCTGTTAGTTAAATTTTTGTAGTAGAGTGAGAGTAAGTTAGCCCTATAGTTCAGATGATCCCAAGAGAGTTAGGAGAATGTGGAAATGTGTTAGCAATAAGAATATTCTAGTAAATTAATTTCCAGGGGAAGCTGGGAGAAAGCACACACAGATACACACATAGCATTTTGTGAAAGCATTTATTTCATAAATGTGTTTTTAAAAATTTTAGAATATTCTATGTTCATGAGAGTAGTAACTATGACTAACTTATTTAATACCCTCCCTAGTATATTCTCATGAATTTACAGAGGCTTATGGAGGACTTTTGTTGTATACTATTTAGTTAATAATCTCCTATGTCCTTAAAGTACCTTAACATTCACACATGTGTTTTCCTTAACCCAAGAGTTCTTATATATCCAGAATTTTAATCAGATGAATCATTCGGGGTGGTTTAAAGTTCCATATAAGTAAAGGTCAAACATTGGAACTATAATGTATTAACTAGATTAAGTAGAAGTCTTCTTAAATATACACATAATCCTCATGTTCTTAAATAGAATATATTGAATATAACTGAATGTTTCCTCACTGAATGTGGGTCCATCCTGAAAATTAAATATTTTACTTTTTGTAAATATAATAATGTCCTGTTGAGGAATATGTAATTGTTCTCCAAATCTAAATAGTTCTTTCTTATTTTGGGTTCTCCCAAATTAAGTCACAAATTTTAGTTCAAATTTGTGGTTTAGTTAGGAGCTGATTCGGGAAAACATCAGGCTTATAGTAGAGTAGGGAAATGAGACAGTAAAGGAAGGCAGCCAAGAAAGCAGGCAGATTACCACAGTGACAACTGGAGCTTCATCCTTCCAGGGACCTCTGGTCACCAGTGCACAACACATACTTTAGACTTAACCAAGGGGCAAGGAAGCTGGGATATTTACACATCAACTCTGTCAGTCATTCATTGCAGGCTACTTCCTGGTGGCATTAATTCTCTGGCACTTTTAACCTGTCATGCACCTGGATTGTGGTGTAGGCTTGAACTACAAAAGAAAACTCTGAGGCAAAGAAAGATTTATGCTGACAAGAGCCAGGCCAGGGAACATAAAAATGACAGAGCCCTGGGAGGTTTGAGTGGGGCACCTACAGGTTCTGCTAAAAGCTCCTCATAGGAATATGAGTTTCTTTGGCTACCATCTGGTTCCCCTCTCTTCTTCTTTATTGTTAAGAGTTTCATTGATTATTCCTTGCCTGTTCATAGGTTTCCCTCTTATTTTCTTCTGTTTTGTTTGCTAAGTTCTGTGCATTTGAAACGTAAATTTCAAAAGCTGTTGTACTTGGTTATGAAATAGAAGTAAATGCTTTGTTTTTGCTTAATGCCTTTATGGGCTATCCCCAGAGAAACGTTTGTAGATTCAATGCAAACGTTGTTTCAAAGCCATTTCTGATTCTTTGTTCTAGCATTTGTTATCAATAAAATGAGATTGTTGGATAACTGAGTTCTGGATGGATTAGCTATTAATAAAGAAATGAATATATGTAGATATAGTAGAGATCATCATTGAGAGAGATCACAAATGTCGATCAGAAATATCCATCACAAATTTTAAACTTATGATATCCTCATTAAAATTATAGATGTAAATATATCAGGTCCATGGCAATAATGGGCTTCCTCAGTAGTCTCTTTTAGGAAATTTCTCAGAATGGCTCCAGTATTATTTACTTAAAATATTTCATGTTATAAATAATAATAAGAATATCAACAATAATGTTTATTGCATCAATTTGGGGGTGATTTAAAAATTGTATGACTTCTGAATAAAAATGATGGATTGACCAAATGTATTTATTTCTACTCCCTTCGGAAATGCCATAAAATGACAGTAAAAGAATTAAAATGCTATAAACCTACAACAAAAAAGGAAGAGGGAAGAGATGACAAGAATGAGCAAGACAGAGTTCAGTGAATTTCTGAAGACAGAAAGTGAGCTGGATAGTGATTTACAGCCCCATTGAAAGGAGAAAGCACAATCCGAAGTAACTGCAGTGAGTGAGCAACAAGCAGCCTCATGCCAGAGAATCCCTAAGAGGTTCAGAACTTGCAGAAAGGCACAGAGGAAGATGAGTGGTCAAGCGCAAGGTCAAAAGTGCAGGGACTGGTTTAAGGTCTTATTGTAGCGTACTTAAATCACCATGTCCATTCCCCTACAGCCAAGACATTTCTCCTCCTCTCCAGGTCTCTGCTACTCTCTGTATTCACTACCCTTCTTTTCACTAGACGAATAGAGTTATTCCCTGGACAAACAAAACTGAGGTGAGGCCACAGCCCTAGCAGAAACATGGGACACAAGAGCTGTACAGTGGTGGTTTGACTGCAATTCCGCAAAGCACACTCACCCATCTACTTCCCCAGCTCTGGCAAACAAGCACATTGCCTTCAAGTAGAAGCTAGGAAAATTCTTTTCTTGAGACATCCAACAATTCAGGAGATGAGAAATACAGATACTATATGCAAGGATTCTCTCTTTCTCTCTTTTTAATTTTTTTTTTTAACGTCTTATTCCGTTACCCAAGCTGAAGTGCAGTGGTACAATCACAGCTCACTGCAGCCTTGACCTCTAAGGCTCAATTAATCCTCCTGCTCCAGCCTCCAAAGTAGCAGGAACTACAGGCATACACTGCCACGCCTGGCTAATTTGTTGTTGTTGTGTTGTTGATGTTGTTGTTGTTTTGTGGAAATAGGGTCACCCTGTGTCCAGGCTGGCCTCAAGCAGCCCTCCTGCCTCAGTCTCCCAAAGTGGTAGCATTACAGCTGTGAACCACCATGCCTGCATATGCAAGGATTCTTTCTAACCACATACACACAAACACACATGTGCCTACTGAAAGGGCTGCTAAATGCCCAAGCCATCTATACCAGAACCCCTCTATGCTACAGTTGCCATACAAATGATGAGCTTCCAAAGATCAAATGCTCGCTTTTAAATATGAAAGCTCCCAACACGCAGGAGAGATCAAAACAAACATGAAAGGAGGAGAGCAGAGAAAAAGTATAAAGTGCACGCAGAAAGATTAAAGTGTGGTTAACTATAATTAATAGCCTCTGTCGAATAGAGGAAGTTACCTAGTACGTTAAAATAAAGAACCATGCACTTTGATGAAAAACTTAAAAAAAAATTTTAAACTCTTTGAAATTAAAAACTCAGTAACTTAAATTAAAATGTCACTAAATGTTCTCGAAGACAAAATGAACTAAATCTACCTGAAAGAAAATACAATTAGACTCTAACCAGAAAGTCTAACACTGAACTAGTAGGAACTGCAGAAAAATAAGAGTAGAGAACACAAAGGGGAAGAAGTTATATTAAAGAAAGGAAAATAATTCGAGTAAATATCTAAATACTGAAAACATAAGCCTCCAAGGTGAAAGAGGCCATAGAATTACTGAGAAAATGAATAAGGTAAGATACACTGTTATACAATTTTAGAACCACAGAGATAAAGAGAAGATTCTCTAAAAAGCTTCCAAATGTGTTGGGGAAGCCAAATGCAAAGGAAAGAGAATCAGACTGGGACTAGAACTCACAATAATTTTCCGCAAGGGTTCTATGCCCAGTCATACAAATCTATCATTGAAAAAGATAGAAAAATGACATTTTCGGGCATGTAAAAATTCAACAAATAAAAGCTATTGTAAAATATTCTTCCGAAAATTAAAACAAAAATAAAACCAACAAAGAAGCCACAAGAATCCAAGAAAGAGAGGATTACACAAGAGAACAGCAAAGGAACAGACAGACCCAGGATGAGTAGGGAGCCTAGAGCAATCAGTTCCCAATAGAGACACAGGGCCGGAAACGCCAGGAGAAAATAGAGTTGAAGTGTTGCAGGTGTGGAAAATATTTATTTATAAGTACATGGTAGAGACATCCAAGTATACAAAACCAGATAAACGGAGGGTAAGATTTTTCAATGAACTTCAGAAAAAAGGCTAAGTTGAACTTGAAAAGTGACATGGTTATAATACATGACTTGGTTCGGCAGTAAACATTTGACTAGTCCTATAAATACTATTGATTTGATTCAACTACTGGGAAGAGTAGAGAAGAAAAGTGCACATATCTGTGTGTGAACACATATGGGTACAGGGGAACCTCCTCATCTCGCAGGCTGAGAAAACAGTGTATTGTACTTAAAATGCATAAACAAATAATTTTCTATATGGATACATTATTTAGAAATATTGAAGTTAAAAAAAAACAGAAGAAAGCAAGAATGGTTGAAGGTAGTTGCTGCTGCAGAGTGAAAAGGAGGACTGGGGAGAGGCAGGGCAGAGAACTGCTATTTTCATTAAAAGACCTTTTCCTTTTTAAGCGAAATGCATGACTTACTTTGATTTAAAACAAAAATGGTATAGGATCGATATATAACATTTTGATAATTTTACTTGTTCACTCATAGAGAACCCAAAATTCAAATCGGTGTTGAATGCCTGAACATCTCTCACGATAGTCAACATTGAGAGTAGAGAGAAGAGGAATAAACAAGATGTTTATGATGTTCTAAGAAAATTATATAATTAAACAAGAAAGTACAAATTAATTTTTGGAATTGGTATATTTTAAATGAATAATTAGACCACTTCTCTTCCCATCCCTGTATCCAGAAATAATCAAATACATTAATCTTGCTTTAGAATCATACCTCTAGGAGAGCTCATAATCTTACTGTAGGCAACAGTGTTCCTGGATAGCCAAAATGTGATGCCTTAGTATGGAAGTATTTTAATTCTTTGTGGTTTTTTGTTTGTTGGTTTTGTTTTTGTTTTATTGTTGTTTTGAGATGGCATCTCACAGGCTAGAGTGCAGTGGCATGATCTGGGCTCACTGCAACCTTCGCCTCCCAGGTTCAAGCGATTCTCCTGCCTCAGCCTCCCAAGTAGCTGGGACTACAGGCGTGCACCACCACGCCGGCTAATTTTGTATTTTTAGTAGAGACAGGGTTTCACCATGTTGGCCAGACTGGTTTCAGACTCCTGACCTCAGGTGATCCACCTGCCTTGGCCTCCCAAAGTGCTGGGATGACAGGCATCAGCCACCGTGCCCAGCTTTTTAATTCTTTAAATATAAAACAAAAACTTTGCACCAAAAAAGGTATTTGACAATTTTTTTTCAGAAGCACCAAATTTTGACAAAACATAAAAGAGTTCATTTTTCATCACACATCAACTTTTTAAACATTTCCTTTACTTGTTTGTATTGAAATTGAGTTCAATAGCACTCAAACGGCAGAAGTGTGATTCTGGGAGGCTAAAGGTATTGAGTTTTGCTTACACAAGCACATTAGAGGCAGAATTACATTGTATAGTTAAGGAGTTAGGGGGTAAAAGTATGAAAGGAACAGAGGATTTTTTTTCCTTTCCATTTTCTTATTTATAGGAAATCCAGTACTTTGTCTATTAAAGACTGTCAAGGAGCAACATATAGGTCATGCATTAACTTGATTTTCTTTAATCATAGGGGAAAACTGACTTTTTATGTTTTTTTAAGGTTTTCAAAACTTAAAGGTTTTTTCAAGAGTACATTTCTCATTTAGTTCTTAATTACACACATATTAGCACATCATAGGAAAGAACGTAAAGAAATTAAATTAAGATAAACCATTCAACAATTTCCTGCAGTTTATGTCAAGTGGTTTAAACTCTTATTTTCTTAAGTAAAAGAGTAATTTGAGTGTAACCACATTCCTTAATAAAGCACATTTATATGATGTTTACAGTTTGCTAGTCTACTCACTTACTTTCCAAATCATTCAAATCCACACATATCTCAACAACTTAGAAATCAGTTAAGAGAATTATTCTTCCTAGGGTTTCTGAACAATAATTAATAATAATTATTATAATAAATGAATGAACTAAGAATCATGTAAACATATTTTGAAGCAGGAGAGAAAAGAGAAAAATTGGTGAGTTGTTATTATTACCATGCATTAAGTCAACAGACAATGTTGAAAGTGAATAAAGCAGAATATTATTTAAAAACAGAGAGGTTGTCACTAGAAGCATAAGAGTAAAAAACTGTTAAAATGGCTAATATGGAAGGCAGGACTGGAGTATTGAATCGAGTCAGGCTGAAGTTGAAGTGAAATAGAGGATAATTTCTTTTCACTGTAAGACTTTATATACCGATTGATTTTTTTAAACTATGGATCTATATTTAAATTCTCACACTTTTATAAGTGTTACATATATGTATTTATATACATATATACACATACATATATAAATATATTTTTTATATATATAATTAAGCATTCAAAACTTTTACAAACATGAAGTACATCAGAAGATCATGACACAGGGGGAAATCCCTCAGGAAGCTGGATGGAGCCAGATGGTGAGTTCACAATGCATGACCAATAGCCTATTTCTGAACTTTGAATAAAATAAAAAGTTAATGAATGTAAAATAAGAAACTTCACACCCTTTCAGAGACTTCTCAACAAGAGTTTCTTTTTTTTCTAGAAGATTTTGCAGTAGCTAAAAATCCTCCCTGCCAGCTCATTAAATGGAAAACCAGTATAAATCATTTGGTAGAGCTACACAGCACTAGAAGTAGCTTTAGCAAGGCACTTTTTTTTTTTTGTTGTTCAACACCATTGAACATTGTTTCTATTCTGAAGCAGTCATGGGTTGGCTAACTTCATATCAGCAAGTGTCCCTCAACTCTGGGGACAGCTTCCATAAAGTGTTAACGACATTGTTTTCAGATAGAACATACATTATAATTGTTCCATTCTTTTTTAAGACAGGATCACCCTCTGTTGGCCAGGCAGAAGTGGAGTGGCATGATTATGGTTCACTGCAGCCTCAACCTCCCCAATCCTTCCACCTCAACCTCCCATGTGCCACCACGCCTGGCTTACTTCTTTATTTTTATTTCTATTTTCGTGGTGACTGGGTCTTGCTTTGTTGCCCAGCCTGGTCTCAAACTCCACTTGAACTTGGGTTCAAGTGATCCTCCTGCCTCACCCTCTCAAATTGCTGGTATTTACAGAAGTGAACCACCATGCCCGACCTGTAACTATTCCATTCTTAAAGCACTAAATGTGTATTTTAAAAACATAATTACAGTAGAAATTAAATCCAGTTTTTATGGATAAGTAATGGGACAAGTGGAGCAAAATGCTGGATTTTATGATTCATTTTAAAAGAATGAATGTCATGAAAAATCATGAACCACATAAAATCAATGAAAATCAATAAAGATTTTAAAAATTGGTGAATCCAGTGAGTTCAAAACCCTTTCCTCAACCATGTACAAATGCACTTTCTTAATTCTAAAACAACTAAAGAAATGATTGAGAAAAAACAAGTCTATGGATGAATTAAACTACATAATGTATATAACCATAAATACACAAAATACACACAATTATCAGTTTTCTTTTCTGTTATGTTAAAGTTATTATGGGAAGCTTCTCAAATTATTTTAACAAACAAACTCTAGGGACTAATCCACTAACTTCCTCAATCTACTTTGGCATCTACTTTGGAAATCTATGCAAGCATTCATGTAAATACCAAACTAAGTGTTGGATGAAAATTTAACTTGGAATTGACGAAAGTAAAATCTCTGTCCTCATTCTGGTCTGGACAATACCTCCCCATTTTTATTGGCTGGTTTCCTACCACTTTTGATTTGCTTTTATGCCCATCTTTTAATTTACTTTTATGTCCTATGCCAACTGACAACCTTAGGAAGATGAGGAAGGAAAGGAAGGGGGAAGGAGGTGAGAGGCAGCTTTCCTTGGAAGGTTATCTGGATGACATTTGACCATTTTTCGAAAGATGTTTTTTCTTCTGTGGCTATTTTCTATCTCCTATTTTTAATTTTCTTCTTGGCTACAGAAATTTTCCACTCATTGTTATTTTGTGTAGATGTTTGAGGCTCTCTTACATTGCGTCATATAAGAAAAAAGGTTTAATACCTAGACAAATGTTTGGGAGTAAAGAGATTCACATGATGGAAGGATAAAGACATCAAGCCAGAAAACAGAAATCTAATACAAATACCCCAGAAAAAACTCTGATGGCTAAAATAGCTAGTTTATGTCATGTTTTTTACTCATGTGGTTCCTTTGTAAATAGTTATAATTCCAAATATGCACACCCTAGACTGGGCAGGAAATTGTTAAAGTTAGAAAGAAGAGTGGAAATAGAGAGGTATCACCTTCTAATAATACTTCATATGCTGAATCACGATCAACTATATTCCATAATAAGTCCCATGCTCATTGATTCCTATTTCCTTGTGTATCTATCACTACTAAAAGATTCATTGTTATTAAATACTGTTAGTACAAAAGTATTTGTAAATTGGTAAAATTTTATCACTTTTAGAAATGATTTCCTACAATAAAATTCCTACTAAAGGGAATTATTCTAGTACACAATTATGAGTTTGCTAAGTAATTTTTAATGCTCTATTAAAGACTCATGAAAAGTAAGTGGCAAAGAAGAAAAGAATAAACATTAATTTTAAAGGTGATATTTCAAATGTTTAACTAAAGGATCTGACAGTCCATTTGGTCTGAAAACCCAGATCATAATTCATTCCATTGCCTTCATTGGGCTTATAAATATACCATTTTACCTAATTTTTTTTGTTTTCATCTTATATAAAATATGATTTGTTCTAATATGCTACATTAGTATTTCTCATTTCTTCTGACTAGCTCCAAAATCTATTTTCTGAAAAATAAGCAAATTAATTTGACCTAATTTAAAAAAAAATACTTCACGGGAAACTGTCTTCTACAGAAGCACTCTCGACCTCCCCAATCCTCCCACCTCAGCTTCCCATGTGCCACCACACCTGGCTTATTTTTTTACTTTTATTTCTATTTTTGTAGAGACTGAGTCTTGCTTTATTGCCCAGCCTGGTCTCAAACTCCACTTGAACTTGGGTTCAAGTGATCCTACTGCCTTGCCCCCTCAAATTGCTGGGATTACAGAAGTGAACCACCATGCCTGACCTGTAATTATTCCATTCTTAAAGCACTAAATGTGTATTTTAAAAAAATAACTATAGTAGAAATTAAATCCAGTTTTTATGGATCAGTAATGGGACAAGTGGAGCAAAATTCTGAATTTTATGATTCATTTTATAGAACTGTAAAATCTAACCTGTCTCCTACAGAAGGCAGTTTCCATGAACTTTAAACAACTTCTTTATAGAAGTTGTTACAGATAAACATTCCAGTAGCTTTGAAACTAGAAAAAATAAAATAAAATTTTTCATCATTTAGATCCCACGTGAATATATTAATACAAGAAAATCATAGGTTGATCCCTCAAATTTTTAAATTTTAATTTGATCAAACATCTTCTGTAAAAATTATTTACCAAAAATAACTACCGAATTCTGTGTAAAATGTCAGACTCCTAATTATAATTCTTAGAATGACTTTTGTATTGTGAATGCTAATTTAGATAAAACCAAAAGAGGGATTTTTTCAGTATTATCACAAATCTAACAACTTCCTCATTGAGCCACAACATATCTTTCAGTGACTTTCAAATCTAATTCTGAGATATTACCCAGAGACTCTCGGTAATTTTCTCAATGTTTAAATTTTTTTTTCCAACATTAACTTACTTAAATACATATAGTCCATATAGCAAAAGGAGAGGGAGGCAACTGTGAAAAACAAACAAGGTAAAATTGAGATCATTCACTTTTAAATAAAACTTGCCAAAAGACATGCAAGTTTCACTCTCCAACAAATTTTTCTCAAAAATTAGTATCAGGTAGCATTTCAAAAGGTAAAAGAATAACATTAGAGCCACTACCACTCCCTAGTCCTTTCTCTTAGTGTTCTTCCATTTTTTTCTCTTAATTATAGTCCGAGAAACAGGGCCTAACTAAGGATCATGTGGAAATGATCTTTCATTATTAAATCCATGTGAATTTCTACTTAATAACCTCAAGAACTCTTTTCTACCCATTATTTTTGTAAAAGCTCGCCTTTTTCTATACTAAATCATTTCATATTGCTGACTTTTATTGTTATAATCTCTAGAATGTAGACTGCTACTCTTCATTCTGGCTTACCTTTCTTTCAAAGACATTGTCTCTGAATTTCTTATTGACTAGACAGAACATTTTTTAAAGCTCAACCTAAGACCCCCTTGCCTTTGAATTAGTTACTATGCTCCATGCTCCTATCTGACCCTATCTATCCTTTTCTCTCAGGCTGTACTTCAGGATACTGTTAAGATCTAGTTGAGTTTTTTCTTTTTAAGTTATGTAGGCTATCCTAAGCCATAGATCCTTTGTACTACAAATAGAACTGGTGCAGTTAATTGAAGGCTTCCTGCTGCTGTATATAGTCAGCTACTGAGGTAGTTTAAAATTTCAGTCAGTTCTTATAACATGCAGCCAGAGGCAACTTTAATTTCCTTTGACACCCTTATGAGATTAGCTTTGATAATATGTTTTGGTGACACATTGACAAGAACTAGATGTTCCCACCATTTGCATCTATTGTATTACAACTACTAGAGTCTGGATCTTCAGATGTAGGTACAAAGTAGTAATAAAGGCACAGTGTCAGTTGAAATATCTACAACAAAAGTTTCCATTACTCATAAAATACCACCCCTTTAATATTTTCCTATCTTTATAGGTAGTGACCATTAATTTCTAATGGTTTACTTTGCAGTGTTCACAGTATACTTCTTTTTGGCATTGGGGATGGTCAATGGGGAGACTTGTATATCAGTCTAATAGGAAGATGATTTAAGACACAAGAATTCTCAAATAGTAACAACTTATAAATATTGCTATACAATTCCAACAAAATAGTATAAATTACAACGCTCATGTGATAATCCATTATATAAACTTCTAAATTATTTCAAAATTGCTTTGTGAACCTTTTCTATGCAGATTGCTAGCTTCTTGAGGAAATAATTATTTATGTACCCCCTAAATAATAATTATTTAGGTACCTAAAATAATGACTTTCATCTGGTGCAGAACAACTGTTGAGTAGCAGGCACAGAGATAAAATGGGGAAGCCACAAGACATTATGTCTTTGGTGGTGAGAGAATGTGGACCGCTGTAGTGGCAAGACTGGCAGCAAGAACTTAGAGTCAAGTAAGCCAGAAATCATATGCAGAAACTAAGTGAAACATGTATAAAAACTAGGGATTATAATTTCTCAAAGTCAGGTAAAACCAAGGCCAAAGGATCTAAGTTCCAGGAAACAGATATACAGCATCCTACTCTGTTCTGAAAGACTAGACTTAGTTTGCAGTTAACAGTTCTACACTCAAAGAGAGGTCCCATTTCATCAAGCATTAATATATTCTATGTTTCAGTAGCATTTCAAATTTTAAAGACACAATACAATATATATGAAAAACTGGAGAATGGGAGTATATAAAAACAGTACCTTTTATAAAAAGCAAAGCAATGCAGTTTACCAAAATATGGATTGAGCAAAATTGTTTAGCATGAACATTAATATCCATAGGAATTATTTTATTAAGACTGCATGTAAATTAGAGAAGTATAGTTTAACAAAAGAATTATATTTATTTTCAGAATACTCAAACAGTAATTTTAAAGATTTATCTTGTATGATCACCAAAATGATTAAGAAATTTCAAGTAGAAAAGGACAAAAGATACAAAACCCTTGGTATTTTTAGGTACTTGAAAATATTTAACCCAATTAGATTTTTTTCATCAGTTACTATTTTTTTAAGTCTCCAATATTATTTGTTCTAGTGTTATATCTGGTCTCTATCCAAGTCATTACATGTTTTTTCAGCTGTCAACACATTTGCTCAAAAATTAAATTTATCAAACAATTAGTAATTATTTTCCTGTAAAAGCAACTGAGGAAACACATTATTGCATGGAAATCTATGAGGTTTTACTGATTGAGACTGATGTATTAGGCTTTTTCTAGTTTGTAATGAATAGCATACTAAAAAAATTAAATCCATTACTATTATTAAATCTTAAATGAGTTTAGAGTCTCATAAGATTTCTTGGGTAGTATGTTAAAATCATACTACATTTAGAACAGCAGTGTTTTCCTTGTGTATACATATTTTCCCATATATATACATTATCTGTAATATACATATACACATATCTGTAATGTGTGTATATATATACACACACATATATATATCACTAAGTTTTATTTCAAAATATTCTACCCAAAATCTTTTACACGGGCTCTCCATCTATTCTTCAACTCAGGTGTTGGGGAGGTAATAATCAATTAGGCAGTGCTATATAACTCATATCCATTCACTCCAATTCGGTTTCTCAATCTCTCTGTATCTCTCAATCCCTAGAAGAGAGACAGAGTTAAGAATGAGAAAATATATATTCCTATCCTCTTAATCTTCCTTTGCCCCTAAACATAAACTTTATTTTCAAATAAATTAATATTTTTAAACATTATGCTATTGGTATTAGATTTAAATATCTTGCAGCCACAACACATAATATATTGCTATCCTTAATCCAACTTTTGTACATGTTGTATGATTGTTTTTACATGGACAAACTACTAATAAGGCAGAGAGTGAGCGCCCCTCTCAACTACAGCTGACTGCAGGCCTCATCACAAAGTAGATGGCTGAAGCAATTTCACTCCCCTAAATGAGAAAAAGCAAAAATTCACATCTGAAGTTTACAACTGAGTAGTAATTCTGAGTGTAAAATCCCTGCAATTCTTGTTGGAGACTATAGTTAGAGTTCTTTTAGAGTACTAATATACAAAGTTGTTAACTTTCAGTCCCTACAAGAAATATGGCAGTTAATTACATGAATTATCATGCTCACATTCACTACATATGTAAATATATGTATCTGTGTAGATATGAGTAGATATGTATAGATAAGACCCAATCTCTATATACCTTCTACACTTGAGTATCTATCCTGAGAATCGCTAACCCAGCCAGATGAAGAAGTGCTTCTTTCCCCTCTATGTTTTCATAGTGTAAGGTTTTCCTACTCTCAGTCTTGCTTTACGCATACCTACCAAGCTCCACACTTATTCTGCCAGTCTAGGTGAATAGCAAGGCAAGCAATGGGAAACAGGCCAGGGAGGGGGGAGGGGGGTATGTGGAGGAGGGGGAAGTGGGGAGGTGAAGGGGAGGGCGGGGTCTACATTTGAATCTCCTCATCTGTCTCTTGTGTAATTCCTCACCTTAACAATCCTTCTCCAATCCTTTGCTGAAAATCTTACCTTCATAAAAATTACCTACTCTAACTACTCTATGTAATAGTGCACCTTTCTCCCTCAACTCATGAACACCTTTCTCTGCCCTACCTTTTGTTCATCTAACAGCACCATTTCTAACTACATAATTTAATTATGCACATTTACAATTTATCATCAGTCTCCCAACACACACACATACACGTGTGCAAATAGTGTAGATTTCACATTCCACAAGGGCAAATATACAAGGTTGTTTTGTTCTGTCATCTATTTTGGCATGAAGATAATGTCTGGCACAAAAGAGACACTCAAAAAATAATGAATGAATGAATGATGGCAACACGTCTACTCAGTGATGAATGTGGAAATCTCGGGCTCTTTCTGGATTTGTCCCTTTACCTTTTGCAAGAATTCCCAATTTATCTCTTTCTGGTCCTTCCAGTTCGCTCTTACTAGTCTTTCCCTATTCCTTGCTGGGCACTTCTAGTTAAAGTTATGTGATAATTACATAACCCATTTTAAGGAGTGTCCCATCCTTTACACAGCAGCTAAAGTTACTTTTCCAAGAAGTATTTCTGATCATGCAGCTCTTCTTCTTAAAATCCTTTAGAGGTTCAAAGTCACTAGCTTTGCATGGAATTAAAGGTCCTTAATCATCTGTCTCCTGCCTGGTTTACAGTTTCATCTCCGGCCATGGCAACATTATAGATCATGTCCTCCAACCATCTTCAAAAACACTGAACTTCCCTTCATTTATTTCCTTTGAAAGGCTTCCCAGGTCTTCTCATTCTTGCAAAGTCTAGTTTTAGCACCTATTCTCTCATGTTTACTTTGCCTTTTTCCTCCACTCTAGACAATGTGCTCTTGGAAGCAAGATACTACATCATTTACTTTGGCCTAGATACAGTGGACATCCATAAATGCTTGTTAAAGTTACTCAGCCTCTTTGAGATCAGTTTCCTCACTTGTTAAATGATTTTACCACCTACAAAGAGGATTGAAACAAATAAAACATTATACATTGAAAATTCATAGCACTTAATGTTCACTGAATGTTATCATTCCTTCTTAAGACATATCATGGGCCCCATTTCAATTATCTCACCTACAGTGCTTAAATAAAAAATAGACATGACAAGAAATAAGAGAGGCATATTTGGTTTGTTTGTTGGTTGGATGTTTGCTTGTTCTTCAAAAAAAAAAAACTGCATTTTTTTTTCAGTATTAACAAATGAGCTTTATGATGTAGAAGCTAAGATACTCTGTCATGTCCAGTCATATGCTTGGAAAGAAATTGGACCGGAATTCATAAGTAATCCTCAGGATTGAGAGAAGAAATGAAAATGTGGCCAGACAGCTAGGGTTGCACTCTTAGCATATTGTTGGGAGGCCCTGGCTCCTAAGAGTTTCCCAGCCAGGAGCTTTATCCCTGCAGTCCTCTCCATCCCTATCTTTTCTTTGTTAAAATGTCTATCCCCACATCTAAAGAGCACTTACTAATCAGGTATCTTTTGGTTTAGTCTTTCAGAGTGTGTGGCTGTTAGTTCTGAATGGCCCTAAGTGTTTTTTTGTACTTAGCAGAGCCAACTTAGCCATTCACAGAGAAGCAATCTCTCTATAAATGAACAGATTTCCACACGTGGGCTGTAATATATGCATAACACATTTCTCGCGGTGTTAATTTTGGTCTAACATCCTCCTGTTGGTCTTGATTACCTTGGAGACTTACATCCTGTCTTCTGTATATATGTAGTTGTTAGTCACTTCTACTAAGTTGTCTCACCACCATTTCTCAAGAATGATAACAGAAGACACAATATTTCAATAACTGATTTTTCCTTTCAACAAATGTTCATTCAACCTCCTGTTTCCAGACATCGTACTAAGGCTTAGTGAAATCTAAACCTAGTGTAAAACTCTAAAATGCTGTAAAGGTCCAGCTAACTTTGTAGTAAAAATAAATGGAATCATTTCAGAATATTAATTTTTTTTTTAAAAAAGTACTGAGTAAAATGTAAATCTGAATATAGGTTCATTTCAAATTTATTATCATTTTTCTAAAAACTGGAAATCCTAGACTGTTGTTTATGATTAGTCATATTATTGATATGGCTGCAAGTCAAACATAATCTGAATTGAACGCATCTTGAAAAAAACAACAGCATACAAATAAACATGGTGAGACAGTATGATGATAAATGTCATTTGGGATAGCATATTAATGGTGAAAAGTAATAGACAGCAATTTTTTAAATTGGGAATATTAGAAGCTTTATCCATTTTGCTTATTTTATTCATGGTGTGCTAATCAAATAGATGGACGACTGGACACAAATTCTGTGTAAATGATCTATATTATGACAAATCGCAAGGCATCTTGTTAAGTGAGATATCTCCCTTGGGAAATAAAACGAAACAAGAAGTGTTTTTGTTCTTAAAAATCTGTACCCTGGTAGATAGGATCCAACATAAAATTAAACATCTCGTCTAACTTTTCCAACGCCATGTTTCCAAAAGGAAATTACATTAAATTTGTCCATTCAAAATGCAAAAAGCAAGACATCCAAGAATGAGGTTTGTAGCAGAATGTAATTTTAAAGACATGATTTTTCTCCATTACTGGAGATATCAAACATTTTAAAAGCCTGTTCTTTCCTAATTGGATTCCAGATCATTATTTTTTTGGCCAAAAAAGAAAGGTTTTCTGCATTCTTAAAATAATTAGGCAAGATTTCAAATCAAATTATCCAATTTCAAACCTCTATTTTTCTCTCTAAAATGCCTGTTAGAGGAGGACTGCCGATGACTAAGCTTTGTGTCATTCTCATGGCTTTATTAGGAGAATGTTCTAAGTCCTTCACTTTCTATGTAATCAGAACTATAATTTCTTCAGGTTATTTTAAGACCCAGCTATGGCTAAAGCAGGAAACTCAATTTTATTCTGAGCTCTAGACATGTCGACACAGCAGAGCAGGGCTCCAGCTTTCTGGGCTATCTTCTTTCATAAACCCTCTTGCCTGGTGTCAGACCAAGGCTCTAGGCTAGTTGTACTTACTCTCTGCGTGTCAGGTAACTGTTTCCAAGACATTTAGAGTAGTAGGACTGTTATTTTGGAAAATATGTGTTGACATATAATTATTCTACAAATGAAGAGCTTACTTGTCCAGAGACCACCACTCTTCATTACATCAATTTGAAAATCATATTCAACAGAAGGGCAGTTGAGAAAACCCAGGTGCCAGAAACATTTGACAAAAAACCAGAACAGAAAGCTCATATGTCTACATGGTTCATCATACTCCCTTAGAATTTTATAACTTAATTAACCAACTCCATTTAAGCCTGCTTAGTTGCCTCTAATTATTCAGAAAAATTGTCTGTGTTGCAAAGTGATATTAATAGTGAGTGACATTTCTGCAAGTAACAGGTAAGCTATTTCTTCTATAGTTGTGATATACAATTAAGTAAAGAAAGAGAATAGGACAGTATAAGAAAATGGAAAAAGTTACCTGCAAGAGGTGGTCTTCAGAATGAAAAGAAAAATATATCATTATTACTTTAATATTTTGATGTATATCAAGAAGGTTCTCACAGATATGTAAATTAACCTTATTCCTGAAGTAAACTTATTAATACTTTTAATTGTTAATTAATTAAATTAACATACTGATATACACGCACTGTATTGGACTGTGATTTTCATGCTAGCATTTTTTTCTTTGGGTTAAAATACTTTTACTACTTTTCTACTCCTACTACAACAAGAAAATAATGGAAACAAGTATCATGAATCCATTAGTTGAGCTTACTATGCTATATGTATGGTATACAATTCTACATTTTTTTGCATTCGCTAATATATTGAGCTCATCTTTCTATGTTAATATATTCAGACATTAGTTAATAACTTTAATGACTTGTATTTCAGAGTATGGATTATGTATTGACTTATAGTTAGATTGCCCTCAATTTTCCATTATTATAAATAAAACTGCTAATAAATATGCTGGTACATAAATTATTGTGAATTTGTGCAAGTATTTCTGTGTAGCAATTAAGTAGAATTACTAGACTGTCGGGTGTGTAGATTTTTAATTTTTATAGTACTGCCAATTTATGCCGCTCCAAAATTTGAACAGTGTGCTCTTCCACTAACATATGACAACACCCCTTTCCTCCAAACCCCAATCAAAACTAAGCATTTATCTAGTCATTTATTTTTACTCCCATAATGTTGACAAAAATGGCATCTCACTGATGTGTTAATCATGACAAAGACTGATCATCTTCTCACTTATTGCCTATTTTTGGTTATTCCTTTGTAGATGTGTTATTCATAGCCTTTGATTATTTATCCACTGAGTTACTGGTATTTCTTATTGATTTACAGTTTATATTTCTGCTTTATAGATATTAACCTCTTGAGCATTTAATATATGGTAACTTTTTATTTGTCTGTCATGTAATAAAAAATAGTCATAATTTGTCATTTAACTTGTTTCTGACTAAGAATACCAAGTCAACCATTATTCTTTTTTAACTTTCTCTAGATAGGACTACACTGACCTAGATCTTTCCTAGAATGAGTTGCGATGACATCACTCATAAACTCATTAATATAAATAGAAATATTTTTCCAAGGCATAATATCTAAACTATGTTTTTTGCTAGCATCATTTTCATATTGATCTATGAAGTAGGGTCTTCAAACTAAACTTTAGGTTCATTTGATACATAGTTTTTATCAATCACTTAGAGCCCACAGATGTTTGCAAAACTAATAATACAGACACTGCGCTTCTGGACATAAAGATTCAATTTCTACCACAACATGGCTTCAAGGGTCAAATGACACATCCCACAGCTTCATACACATGCTTGATTTCATTTTGGAATAAGAGGATCTAGAAAATAAACATTTCAGGTGTCAGAAGCTTCTTCCTTGAAATATCAAAAACAATTCCACAAAGTTTTAAATTAAATTCCACTTAATGTTTTAAGGTATGCTTTCCAAAATGGGTTAGACACATCTCTGCTTTTAAAGATATCTATAACATGGAGGAGCCAGGGCTATTACTGGCCTATCAGTGACTGCATTGTGATACTGCAGGGCCAGTTAAATACAACAGTTGGCTTTAATGGGGGTGGGACAGCTTTTGCATTAGTTATTTCTCAACCTTTTCTATATTTGGAAGATGGGTTGGTTTTCTTCTTGCTTTTTATTGTGTGCTGTGGCTCTAGGTAAGTCTTTAGGTAAGTCTAAATCTAGTAACTTCCCCTGCTCATAATCTGTGCCTTTTAATCTTGGGCTGAAAACCCAAATAATCAAATTTATTATCACTCATTCTAAAATTGGTCACTTATGTTTGCTAGGGACACAAACTTCTTTGAGTATTAAGACACAGAATTGACAGTCTCTCCCCAAAAATGCACATGTACACAAATATATTTGTTTGGGGACCATTTTCTTAGATTCAGAAACTGCCTAAACTTATTCACAGATCTCTTGGGCTCTTCAAGTCTCTTTCCAGGTTATGTCAAACTCTTGATTTTGATTCATATAGAAGTTGTTCCCAAATAAATGAGTCATTAGAAGTCAGTAGTTGGAGAATATAAATACCAGTAAATCAACCACTGTGGGAGACAGTAAATCAATAAATGCAAGAGTATGTGAAATAATAATAAATAATGTCCTTTTAAAAGCTCAATTAAAACAAATAAGTGATTATTTGCTTATGGTGAAAATTTCTCATAAATTGTATTTCAAATGAGACAACAATGAAAAATGTATGTGTGAACACTGTATAACTGTAAGTGTGAGCATGTGAGTGAAAGAACTGGGAATAGAAAATGAGAGGGACCATTTGTATTTTTAAAACAAAAAAATTGTACTTCAGCCAGAAAAGCTGTCATTCCAATTACTACTTCAGAAGTATAGTCAGGAGTTCCTTAGCATGTGAAAGAAGATTCTTGTCTTCACTACCCTGTATCTTGTCAACTCTGCACAAAAAGCCCATTTTCTGCCCTGCTGTCACAATTCTGGCAGAAACGGGTGAGAGTGGAAGAAAATAGGAGTAAAGGCCTCTTCTTTAATTAAGGCATCCTGGCTTAACTTGTACTCTTCTACCTGCAACA
Source organism: Macaca thibetana thibetana (assembly GCF_024542745.1). NCBI lineage: Eukaryota > Metazoa > Chordata > Mammalia > Primates > Cercopithecidae > Macaca > Macaca thibetana. The sequence continues at coordinate 89,086,961 of NC_065580.1, read as the reverse complement.
TCGTGTTCTGAAAGATGGACAAATGTTCAAATCAGCGTTGAGAAAAGAAATTTGATTGACAAGAGAATAACAAAGTTGATATTCGATATGTAATAGATTACAGCTAATTATTTAGAATGAATGTATAGAAGAACTATGATAGCAGCCATACTAGACTCTACACTGTAAAAGAGGAGGAATGAGGGGGAGGAAATAAGGCAAGCAGTTCTCACATCACGCAAGCTGACCCTTTAGTTCATTCATTCCCAATCATCTTATTCAGTTCTTTCCAGGTATAAGGGACCATGCTTTACATGAAAGTACAAGTGGAAAGTAGTAAGTAAATAAAACAACCTCAGAACACATTTTCATAATGTATTCTTTGAACTTTTATCATTTGTAATAACAGAGTCAGGAGGCAAGCAGTGAAATGAGGCAATCACAAAGATGGACTCTTAAAAGACATCAATTCCTGTAAGCACGTGATGCCCTGTACTGCATAACCTTTCTGAACATGTTTGTCTTTAAACACCAGAAAGTAAATCTGTCAATGTGTGAGGTCATCAGTTTTGAGCCAAAAAATTTCTCTTGGACTAAGTATTCATGTTTGTTTAAACATAAATTAGAAATATAGAGAATGCTGGCTGAATTGGGGTGATGGTGATTGTTGTTGTTGTTGCCAGAAAAAGAAACTTAAAATCAGACGTCTTTTTAAGTAATCTTTCTATATAATTTTTTACCACTATGCCAGATGTTTGATTTTTCAGCTAAGGCAGATCAGAGTTTAATGTATTACTTTTTTTTTTTTTTTTTCCTGAAACAGAGTCTCACTCTGTTACCTAGACTGGAGTGCAATGGCACAATCTCAGCTCACTGCAACCTCTGCCGCTGGGGTTCAAGTGATTCTTCTGCCTCAGCCTCCCAAATAACTGGGATTACAGGTGTGTATTACCACATCCAGCTACTTTTTGTAGTTTTAGTAGAGACAGGGTTTCGCCATGTTGGCCAGGCTGGTCTCAAACTCCTGACCTCAGGTGATCCATCCACCTCTGCTTCCCAAAGTGCTGGGATTACAGGCGTGAATCAGCGCACCCAGCCTAATATATTACTCTCTAGAATTTGAATTTGACACACATCAGAACATCTTTTAGGGTTCTCATGTGAAGGAGGTGAAAGGAAGGTTGAGTTGTGCTTTCCCTGTTTCTGTTCTTAGGTAAACAGGATATTGACTAGGGCGGTAAGGTGACATCCTCCTTTCTGGAAACCACAACTCTAATAACATCAGCTATCCAGAACATACCAAAGACTCAAGCGAGTTTGGCCTTTTATTGTCCAAATCACATTTTCTATGGAAATAAGCATAACTGAATATATTTTACCCAGAGGAAATCCTTCTCAAAGGGCTTTTAAATTTCACTTTAGAAACCAATGCAATAAACCCAACCATCCTGAGGTTGTATTCTCTAACTATACTGCACATAATAATTTTGGATGACACTCCTAGAAAGAGGCCTGCAGGCAGGATGAAGCATATAAAATCACAACTGCAAAGCCATTTTTGCCTGAAGAAAACAACCCAAAAAAATTTTAAGTACGACAGAAGAACCTCCATATCTGAAGTATGACATAGTTAATATTCATAAAAATAATAATGTGTCCTTAGTAAAAGCATCATGAAGAAGGAAAAGAAGCTCTTCTTCCCTTTAAGTTTTAAAATTAAAATTTGGCTTTTAAAATATATTCTTTATATATCTTATGCCTAGAAAACCCAGGATAAAAAGCCTAGAACATTTAAAGTGCAAACGCACATGTGCACTTGAAATATCAGCTGCTGTAAATGGATGATATTCAATCCATTCATTCATTCACTTATTCCATGAATATTCATTAAGCAATTATTATATGTCAACCAATCTTCTAAGCCTTAGGTTTGCTTATTTGAAACTCCATGTTTTAATTAACTCAGGGATTGTATTTTTATTTCGTATCTATTTTCTTTAAATGTTAATGAATGTGTTCAGGGATGCAACCCACTTTGTTCTCCAAAATTATAATGCTCTTTGATCTCATCGACAAAACAGAAGACTGCTTACTGCCATTCTGTTAACTGGCTAAAAATCTTGGTCCAGGATACTGTAGCCTGGGGGTCCAATGTATCTAGAACTCTACCTCATGTTTTGGGAGCTGCTACTTAGCCCTGGATTCCACATAATATGTCTTACGCTGTAGGAGTTAGAAATCTTTGCAAACTGGCTTTCACCAACTACCCAAGTAGCTAAAAAAAATTTCATTCTCAGAATACTGAATATTTGTGAATGACTGATGTGTTTTTGGCAACGAAGTGAATACTTCAGTGAGGCACACTATATTCAGCAATGAGATACACTTAACATATGAAAGAAAAATTTCCATGCATTACATTTCAAAAGATTGGAATGAGAAAGAAGGAAAAAATACTCTTGTTATCTTGATTGCAACATGTAGCTTTGGCATCATTTAAATATCACCCATAGTAGGTGTAAAACCCAATAAAATATGACTTTAGAACCAATAACCAATATAATCTCTCTTTCTGTTTTTAAAATTTTAACCATATGACTATAAACTGGAATTTAGAAAAAGTTATGAATAAAAATTCCTAAGGACTATGTAGTACTTATTTTAAAACACTAGTTTAATGAAGAAAATTATTTTTATTATTATTATTCTTACTATTTTTAGAGACAGGGTCTTGCTGTGTCATCCAGGCTAGAGTGCAGTGGCATGATCATAGCTCACTTCAAACTCAAACTCCTGGCCTCAAGCAATCCTCCCACCTCAGCCTCTGGAGTAGCTAGGGCTATAGGCACAAACCACAACACCCAGCTAATTTTTTTTGTTTTTATTTTTGTAGAGACAGGGTCTCACTATGTTGCCCTAGATGGTCTCAAACTCCTGGCCTCAAGCTATCCTCCCACCTTAGCCTTCCACCTCACTGAGATTTATAGGCATGAGCCACAGAGGACAGCCAAGAAAATTATTTTGATTAAAATAAACTGGGAAAAAAAGATAGCTGGAAATAATTATTTACTTATTAAGCAGATGATCTGCAGCAATTAATTATATTAAGTGTTAATATTTAACTGAACTTTCTGCTTTACAATAATTTCTGTTATTGAGATAAACTTAAATTTCTGTTATATTTTAGTCCAATATAAGTCCGAATTTTTAAAAGTGAAATACAATTTTAAATCGACCTAGGAAATTCAAATGCAGTCACTGGGCAAAGAGATTGAAAGAAAAACATGAATACTAATGATAAAACTTTATATTTCTGATAAACAATCAAATAATCTTCATTACTAAAATGGTAATAAATAGTTCTAAGCTATAAGAAATTTAGTATATAGTCAAATTATCCTTCTATTTCTTTCTACTTCTATTTGAAGAATGACATAACTCTTGCTACAGAGAAACATATAATAGTTCAATTATAGTTGTAATACATGCATTATATATGCATATACACATACAACACATATACCAGAGAAAAAGAGAGACTGATTTGGATTGTTTTGAGGTATCAAACTAAGCTATATAAGTCATAACAATTAGTGAATAGTTCTTTGTAAACCGGTCTATAACAGACTACAACACTTTTGTGAAAAGGCAATACATTCTAAGCCAAAGTCAGACACAGCATAAGCTTCAAAATAAGCAATAACGTTTAAATAAGCTAGAAGTGAATGGGTTTCTAAACCTAAAATCTGTAGGATTATAAACTAGGAGTATCAAACAAATTACTTGGGTTATTTGCCCACTAAATCAAAATTACTTTGGAGGTTCAAGAAAGACATAGTCTTGTGATACGATCTGTTTTAGGGAATTAAAAAGTCAAATCCCTAAAATATTTAAGGATGGCAGGGACCTAACGGTAATCTAGGCAACCCATCCTGGCTTACAGATGCCAGAGAAGATAGCTAGATTACCTGTCTTCACATAGACAGTGGCAGATTTGGCTAAACCTCCTGAAAAATCCTCTCTGTTGTGTTGAAAGTGATGTAGCCACAGTGGCCTTCATTCTGAGAACAGTCAAATACATAATGGTCTCAAGGGCCTTTGCACTGGCTGTTCCCCCTGCCTAGAATTGCTGTCCTTTGATCTTTGCATGGCTGGGCTCTTCTAGTCACTCAAGCATCAGCTTAAAAGTCACTTCTTCACTGGTCTTTTAAGGTACTATTCAGTGACCAACTTGGTGAAGCTTTAAGATACAGTTATTTACCTTTCCTCCTTGATTGAATTATCACCTCTCTATTTCACTCTATCAGACTCTTAGATCTGAATCCTTTATTGGGTCTCAAGTTATTTTTTAAGAATTGAGCTAGATAAACGTTGTGTACTTCTCTCACCTAGTTTAGAACCACTTTACTAAAGTCCCTGCCATATCTTCATAAAATTCCTTCCTGTCCCTCTATACAATGCAAGATCCTACATGCGTTATACAATACTTCGGCATTGCAGAAATTTAAATTGTAACCTGCATAATTGGATAACAACAGTATTACAAAAATAGATATTTGAGTACAAAATCATTGGGCCATGAGTTTAAAACCTGAATATATTAATTGTTCCCAAGCTATTTAACTAATAGTTTGTCCTCTTTCCATTGATTTGTGATGCAAACTCTGTCATATACAAAGCTACAAAAAATAACGCTGTATTCTATTCCTTGATATCTATGTGAGCATGTCCCTGCCCAAACGAAATAATCATTATTTAATACAGCTTTGTATGACTTGACATCTACCCTTCTTCTCTCCATTTGTTGCTTTACAAAACTGCCATTTGTGCACACTTACTTGTACATTTGAATTTTAGAATCAGTATGCCATGTTCCCCCATAGATCCTGTCAGGATTTTATTCAACATTGTGCTGAAATATAATAAACCTATAATGTATAGAAGAAATGTATAGCAGACTATGTATGAGGCAGGAAATTGAATGGTTAGTAGAGCTGAGGTGGAAATATGATTTACTTCTTGTTATACATCACTTAGTGTATCTGATTTAATACTATTCATCAAGTATCTTTTCTTAAAAAATTTTTAAAAATAAAGAGATACATATATTAATTTGAGAATAAATAACTTTTTAAAGATGTACTCTTCCTATTCATGAACATAGCATCACTCAAATTTGATCAAGTTTTCTGATATGTCCTTCAACAATTTTATTAATTTTTCCATAAAAGTTTCATTTGCCATGAAAATGCTATCACTATTACATTTTGTGTTTGGTTGTTTTTTATATAAAATAATCCTTTCAATGTTTTATTTTTTACTGACTTTGTACTGAGCAATGTAAGTGAACTCTTTATTATTTCAATTACTTTCTTTTCCTTTTAATTTCTAATACATCTTATTGAATGTTCATGTCTTGAAACATTGACTAGGAAATCCAAAGACAATTCCTGATACTAAAGAAAATGTATTTTAATTTTACCATTAAACATAAAGTTTCAGATAGAGTGAATGGGTTTTGGTCGATAACACTTATTTCCCTCTTCTATTTTTTAGTTTAATAAGAGTTTCTACGCTGGAAGTATGCTGAATTTCATTGCATGCTTTTCCACATCTAATGAGAATATGTTTTTTTCTTAATTCATTATTAACAGGGCAACATTCACTGATAGACTTTTTCCCTTTAACCAATCTTGCATTCCTGGAACTATCTCTCCATGAAAGAAAACGCATACGGCCAATAGCGTATGAAAACCACTCAAATCCAACAGTAGTCAGAAAAATTCACAGAAAAAAGTAATTCTCTACCATTTTCATCTTTAAGATTGGCAAAAAAATCTACAGTCTGACAATATTCGATATTGGCAAGGGTGTGGAGAAAATGGGTCTCATATACATGACTGGTGAAGCATAAAGATAATCTCTGTTACATGTTGTTTGAGTGCCCAAGGAAGTTGACTGGGCAGTAGATAATCAAATAGAAAGATGCTGTCTCCCATGTCTACTAAACATATTAATATATTGTCTTTTCTTTCATTTATTTTTTTGAGACAGAGTCTTACTCGGCTGCCCAGGCTGGAGTGCAATGGAGTGATGTTGGCTCACTGAAGCCTTGATTTCCTGGTTCAGGCGATCCTCCCACCACAGCCTCCCAAAGTGCTGGAATTAAAGGCATGAGTCTGTACCTGGCAATTTAGTTTGGTTTCTAGTCATCTGAGACTGAACTGAGATAGAGGTTTCTAACAGAGTTATATCTATATTCAGATTTGAAACTATGTGCTAGAAAGTAAAAGTAAAGAAAGAAAAAGAGATATTGATTTTTCCAGATCAAGGATGTGGAAGAATGTCCATTTAATTATTGGGACAATAAATAGTGAGAGACTAGGGGTACTAGGGGTATCAGTTTTTTGAGGGTTGTTTTCCTTCTTACAATATAAAAGTTAGGTTAAGTTGATATTCAGATAATTTTTTCTAACATTTTTATGTTGATTTTTCAGCAAACAAATGAACAATGATAAGAAAGCCTAATTGGCAGCCTTTGCAAATTCACTAAAAGGACACTGGCATACATTTGCTCACCATGATATACTACACTGTGTTCAACACCTATGCTGTAAAATTTGGTTTTATTATCTAACTCCTTTCTCGGCCCACACGTATATTATCAACGAACTCAATTAATTTTCTAAGTCTTAATGCCCTTATCCTAACTTATGCTGTTTTAAGGATAAAATAGAGCAAAAGGACTACCTTGAAAGATTTACATCCTATTCCCTATACCATTCCTTTCCCACATACACATAAAGATAATTTTCTCATTCTTCTCTTAGAAGAGTTGTATATAGAGATTGATTCACCCATTCCATCTATATTTCCCTAATATTTCACTATGTTAACTCCTTGCTCTGACATTTTTAGATAATTTTTCAAATTACTGAGACCCTTGGCATTGAGATTTTGATTAAATTGTTCATCAAAAATCATCTTTCCTTGCCCCCTTGTCAAATAATATAGCTAATTAAATAATGCCAGAATAAATGTAGATGAGCTACACAGCAATCGTGGGGCTAAATTATTTCCAATTGATATTATTATTAACAGAAAAATCCACCTATTTTGTCCTTTAAGAAAATTGTCTCTACATAAAAATATAGGAGAAGGGAAAAATAGTATTAAATGCAAAATGGTATTTGAATAACATAAAAGTACACCTGTAATCATTTTCACAACCAAATTTATTCTTCTCTTGGATTAAAAAAAGTATGCATTTATATTCAGGCAGTCTTAAATTAGCTATTTCACATTTCACATTTTGAATGCAGACACATATCCCAGGAAATTTCTATTGGCATTCATTATTCATTGAAAAATCAAATCAAATAAGAATATTCCCAAATTCCCTTTGTTAAGAATAACTGCAGCATTTAAAGGGTCATATACACATTGTTAAAGCATTGGAGGTCATTGCTGCTTACATTCTATAATGAATAATTTTACTTTGGGGGCAAAAGACTCTAACTCCTCAAAAATGTCTACATTTTTCAAATCTACAAAGAAACAGAGGAGTAATTTTCTTCATAAAAGAAGAAATCATTTTTTAAAAATACCAAATGTATAAAAACACATTGTGCAATAACACTGTACTCTTTAATCACTCATTCATTCATCCAAAAATAGTCTCAGGGATCAATTATATGCTAGGTACTGTAGGGAATAAAAATAGAAGTAAAACATGATCCTTTTCCTCTTGGAGCTTATAATATAACTAATTGGGGGGATGGGGACACACATACATAAATAGTCACATGGTAAGACAGAAAATGGAAATGTTCTAAAGAGAGTAATAAAAGGACTATGAGGATCGAGAGAGAAGAGAGAAAGAGAAAAAAAATACACGTAATTAGGGAAGTATTAATATTACAGAGGTGAAGGGGAATCAGTGACGGTGTCAGACCTTAGGTAATATTTGCATTGGGCTTATAAGAGAATTTTCCCCAGTGATGACCAGTTGGACTAGAGCATTAAGATATCTCAGAAGAAGGAAATACCTGGTAATTCTTATAATAGGAAATCAACAACAATAACAGATAAACAAGCAGCCTCGTTTAAAAAATACAGCTTTCAAATACTCAATAAATATTGATTGGATGAGATAATCACTCAGGGGGGAAACAAGTCACTACTAACTATTTTTCTCAAGCTACATTGTGAATCCACAAAGCATGTTGGCCAGAAGTTTGGCTCGGTCTCAGTCTTCTTGAGGCTAGAGAAAATCGTAGCTGACAGTCTTCCCCTGGTTCTCCCACCTACCCACTGATAAAGGCTTCCCCACCCCTCCACAAGGCAGAAGTCAGTGGAGATTAAAATAGCTCCAGAAGACTTCCTGCTCTATTCTAATTGTGCTTTGACTTAGACCAACTGGAATGTTCAGGGAAAACCCCATGAGGCATCAAGCATGTGAGATAATGTGTCAGTCCCTCAAAAATGTTTGTCCAACCTACTCTGTGTATCCACCGTTGTTCCCTATTCCAAAGCATAATGTGTGGGGAAAAATAGCTCTTAGCTGTTTCTCCCTTTTTAAAAAATAGATCTGTCACCTTCATGAAATACTTCCTTATACAGCTATTTTTTTGTAACAATGTGTCAGGAATCTAGCCAGTTGCTAACCCAGCGAAGACTATGTATGCTAAATATTTTGTTTGGAAGTTATGATTCTCCAGCCGCCTAACAAAGGTGTGATTTGACCCATGATTTACCTGAATTAAATACCTGGCACGTTGTAGGTACACAGTAAATGCCTGTGTAATGAATACTGTATTTTATACCCCTTTAAAAAGTGTGCAATATTGTGTTTATGAGAAAATGTTCTAAGACTTCTAACTTCAGCTGGCGAAGATATTCTGCTCCCCTTCTTTTGGGTTTCTGAGAAAGAGAAACTGTTCGCTTCACTAAACTACTAGCAATGACTCATACTGCTTGGGTAAGAAATTTTAGCACAATTGACAGTACAGGTGAGATGAGAGACAAAGGTGAACCTTAGGAACAAGCAAAGGCAACAAGTTCTAAAAGAGCCTTCATATCAAGTCAATAATATGAATACAAAAGAGAGGCACTTGGTTCATGATTTCTATGAAAAACATAGAAAATCATGGCTAACAGCCTTTCTCTGGTTCCCTTACCTACCTACTGCTAAATGCTTCCTCATCCTTTCCACAAAGCAGAGGTAACAATATTGAAATAGATCCAGACCATTCCTACTCTATTCTAACCGTGCTTCTGTTCTCCTTGACTTAGACCAAATTAAATGTTGAAGGAAAATCTACTTTCTTTTTTTAGAAAGATATCCTTTACCGCTTAGCATACTCAAAAGCCTTCACTTAACTACCCTAGCTACGCTAGCTAATACTGCCCCATCAGTCACTTTCTATCTCACTGTCTTATTTTATTTCACCTTAATACTAATTCCTATCTCAAGTAGCTTTATCTATCCATCCATCATTCCACTGAACAACCAACCGTATATCTCCTTGCTTTGTTTAATAGCTGTATCTTCTGTGCCATATGGTTGGTTCTTAAATAGTTTTGGGTGAAAAAATGAACAGATAAATGACTCTTTCACCTCAGTTCCCAAATCTTCAAACAATTTCATCTTCCAGAATCTTCAACCTGCTCATTAAAAGAGTGGTCAGGATGCAACATGTTATGTTGTTACTTCAGTTGCTTCCACTTCCACTCTCTGAATTTATATCCATCTTGACTTCTTTTAAGATACACTTCAATTACTGTGTGTTTCCTATTTTTGTCTTTCATTTTGGAAATTCCTAATGGTCAGCAGATTCCTTAGAGAAAGCAAAAACACAAAACATATTTATCTTTTAAAAACATGGGAGGCTGAGGCAGACGGATCACCTGAGTTCAAGAGTTCAAGACCAGCCTGACCAACATGAAGAAGCCCCATCTTTACTAAAAATACAAATTTAGCCAGGCTTGGTGACACATGCATGTAATCCCAGCTACTCAGGAGGCTGAGGCAGGAGAACAGCTTCACCCGGGAGGCGGAGGTGGCAATGAGCCGAGATCATGCCATTGCACTCCAGCCTGGGCAACAAGAGGGAAATCCCATCTCAAAAATAAAATAAAATAATAATATGTTATGAATATTTGGAAGACCTCTATAAGTTATCCATTCTATAGCATTTGGCAAATGTGTAACATAAAATGCACTAACATCCATTTAAACATTTTTATCATTTAGGAACAGAGTTAATAGTCAAAAAATATAAAATGCAAATTGAACATTAAAACAGAATTCTAATTTTAGAGCAAAGTAACAATTGCTAAGGTTTGAATTAAGCACACAATTAAAGTAAATTGAGAGAACATTTCTCAAATGTAAAACTGCATATTTTACTGTATATGAGACTTGCTGGGAACATCAAAAGGTAGTAATACCCAAACAACAAGCAGAGGCTTACACTTACTTTTCTCATATGCTGAGAATTTTATCTCATCTATTTAAATCAGTAACTTACATTAGTGCATTATAATGACAGTATCTTTTATAGCTGTATTTTATATATTGTGGTAATAAAGCTAGGAGCATTGGTGTTATTATTAAAAGTCATTCATGATGTCTATTTGCCTTTTTCCCATACCTTATGGTTAACCTGTATATTTATTGTGCTTATAATAGTCAATTGTTTTTCATAAACCAATTCTTAAACCCAAGCTTCATGGGATTAAAAAAAAAACTAAATATATTGGAGAAACTGAATAGAATTTAGATTTCTTAGTTTTTAGAAACATATATATATATATATACACACACACACACATTTAATAATAGTATCATTCTTATGAAGTGAAAAAAGAAAACAGTATGTGTGTGTAATGCCATATTTACTAGAAGGGTCAACAGCCCCAAGGAGCTCTGTTTATGAGCAATATTAACACCAAACAGAGAGCTTAGCAATGTCTGTTTCTAAAAATAAACCCTGTGTGTCTCTTGTTGTCATCATCAACCAGAGTCCTGTGTGCTCTGAGACAGCATCAAGGCCGCCTCTTTGCCTTTCCATAAGCATTATACATCATTACCCAGAGCGCTCCCTTTTCTCTCAAGGTGGCAGAGATAAAAAGAATTCTGCAATCACCCTAAGCACACATTTAAACAACATTATTGCCCCTTAAGCAGACAGTTATCATGTTATTTTGGCATCAGGAAGGAATCTGTGGTTTCACTTGAATGTTATTCTTCTTTATTTAAACTACTAGAAATAACCCAAAAATGACAGAATGCTCTTTCTATAAATAATCATTCCAGTGTAGAGTTATATTAGGAGGTAACTCATATGGCATGATAACGCCTAACAAGCTAATCTTAGACCTGCAATGCCATAAGATAGAAATACCGAGGCTAAGAATAACTGACCCAAAGGAGTCAGGCTGCTAAAGAGAGGCACAGACATGTGGACATCTGCAGGTTTTAATGCATTTAATGATCTTCTAAAAGCTTCTTTCCCCTAGGAAGGCAATAAATTATGTCAATCATTAACGTGATAATCAATAATGCTTTTACAATGTATTGATTCCTGAAGATGGCTCAAGATTCTCATAGCAAATAAGATTATAAAAATTACATGTTGGAAAGCAAAGAGTGGGCTTTTGCATAACTGGATTAATAGGTAATTACTGGATTTTATGCTTAACCCACCTACAGAACATATAATATGCATCCAATAAAGTAAAATATAACTCAATATAAAATAAAATGTAGTATCATGATAATACATATAAACACAGCCATCTAGTTTTCACCTAAAATGTCCAAACTGGACCCAAATTGGACAGATATGTACTCAAAATAAGCAGAAACTGAATTTTGTTAGCTAGATCTTTATTTTGGCTAGAGAATTTCACATTGCAAGTTAAATTAGGATTTGAGTGGTGATACAGGCTTTATTACCGTTACATTTGAAGGTAAATACCAAGGTGAGCATAATTCAAACCTTTTGGTCAAAATAAATGAACCCCATAGTGCTAACATTTCAAAAAATTACTTTCTCCTGCCAAAATACATTAATAATAATTTGCTATTTTGAGGCCGGGCTAACTTTACCCTCATGATCTGTGTATCATGAACGCTGGTAAACAGTTGCCAAATGCATCAGGAATGCTGCTTCTGTCCAGAGCATCTGCTCCAAGGAAAGGAGCACTCTCATAGAAGCCTGGTTTCCTTAAGCTCCTCTCAGCACTGGATAGTGCTAACTTCCTCGAATTTAATTATCTAGCACTGAGAACATGAAGTAAGGATCTTCCAGCAAAACTTTCAACATAGTTGCCTATTTGTGCCTTAAATCTCCCAGGATTAAGAAGTCTGCCTAGATATTTGTTTATACATACACAAATGTGTCCACATTTTTAGTACCAAGCAGAATTATCCTGTGCTAAATATTTTTTGAGAAAAAGTGGCAGGCTTTTAAACACGACCCTGCCATTTCCTACCTATAGTAACCATCAGTAAATTTGTTCTCTCTCTGAATATACTTCCTCAACGGTAAAATACTAATACTGCTGCAACAACTACTGCATTATTAAACTGTGGTAAGGATTAAATGATAAAGTGATACACAGAGAAACTTTTGAAACATTAGCCATTGTGTCAATAATAAGAATGACATAAAAATTTTTGAAAAAATATGCTTACAATCACAGACCTCTAAAATTGGAACTAGGCCGGGCGCAGTGGCTCATGCCTGTAAACCCAGCAGTTTGGGAGGCCAAGGCAGGCAGATCACTTGAGGTCAGGAGTTCGAGGCCAGCCTGGCCAATATGGCAAAACCCCATCTTTACTAAAAATACAAAAACTAACCAGGCATGGTGGCACATGCCTGTAATCCCAGCTACTTGGGAGGCTGAGGCAGGAGAATCACTTGAACCAGAAGGTGGAGGTGGCAGTGAGCCAAGATCATACCACTGCACTCCCGCCTGGATGACAGAGTGAGACTCTGTCTCAAAAAACAAAACAAAATAAAATAAAATTGGAACTAAGCAACTAGAAGAAGAGTATGACAGATTAAAAAAAAAGGTGGTGATAACTTTCTTTCTAACTTAAAATGAATAGTTTCTAATGTAAAAATCATGTACTTAAAATACACCCTTGAATTTTGATTATGAGCAGATTTCAAAAGCATCATCAAGAATAAAATTAATTCAGTGCTTAACTCAACAAGAGCTTTTTCTCATTCACCCTACATGGGGTTCCCTGAAAACTTTCTGGGTAAACACGTTTTTACTAAAGCAAGAACTCCCAAGCTATGATGTCATTTAATGAAAACTCAGTGAAATTTACTTATTTTTTGTTTTCTGGATTTTGGCCGGCCGGGGGAGGGGTATTTTTTTAAATTTATTTTTATTTTATTTTTTTATATTTTGTTTTTAACATCAAGTTTCAGTTTTTGAAACAACTTCATAACATTCTCATTTGAACCCAGTTTGGAAATGTCGTGCCTCAGACATTCACCAAACTATACCTCAAGCCAATTGAAAATAACATCCACATGGCTGCAACTGGGTCAATAATGAACATACATTATGAATTTAAAAGTTTCTGATACAAGTGGTGAACCATAAGGAGAAGCAGGAAAATAAAGTTGTGGGTATTTCCAACCTTATCAGCATGCAAAAAGTTTAATCATAAGCAAATGACTAGTTACAGTCTGTGGTTCGGTAAATTTCTTTCTTCCTTAAAAGTGGTTTTCATTGGATTTAATTAATGGGTATTTAAGAAACACTATACACAAAAAGCCCATCACTTATTTTACTATGGAAAAGTTAACATTATGATAATGAATGGAAAATATATTCTTATAAAATACAAGAAGTACTTATTCTTATATTCATGAATCATAGCAACTTAGAGTAAACCTAAACATAATGTTCTCTGATAACACTTGAAAGTGTAGGTCGTTTAGTATTGTGAAAAATGTTTAAATTAAATTTGTTTTGTGCAACTGACTTAATTGAAGAAGAATGGAGCTAGGAACACCAGGCATTTCCTCTTTCTTTGCTTCCTTATTGCCAAATTACTGGGAACAGAAAAGGGGAAAACTGCCAACAGGAAGAGCACCACATATCCCAAGCTAACCACTCACTTCGGCTTCCTTTCAGAAACAGGGGGGACCATGGCATACTGATTTGAGGCAGAGGCCAACATATTTTTGAATTTCTTCTTGAAAGCTTGTTTTCTAAAGTCATTTGCATGAGCTTTTATTTCAATTAAATTATTTTCAAAGCATTCAAATTCAGAAAAAAATGTTAAAATGTAGTTATCATTCCATATTGTAAAAATTGTTCCTGATTCTTAAAATGTAATATCTATGACAACCTACTGGCAAAGACATTCTGAGTATTTTTAAGATAATCCTCCTTTCATATATTGAAAACAATTCATGTATTATTATATTTCTCAAAAAATGTTTTGTGTGCTTGAAAGCCAACAAGGAATACTCTATTCAAGTTTATAACAAATGCTTGTAAGGCATGAGGCCACAATGTTGACTCTCTTTTCTTCAGAAAATATGATTGCTCACTTAGAGAGATCCAGTTTCTTCCACAATTACTTCAGTCTCTTTATTAGGGGGCTTCTTCTAACGATAGACAATACTAAGAAAGGCAATGTATTCAATATTAATAAAAAAACTTATATTCAATACTAGTAAAAAATACTTACATTAGTATTTAAACAGATATATTATCTTCATGAAAAGAAAGTCAACACCTATAGTTCAATTGAAAGGGAAATTATAAACATAGTCCATTTACTTTATTATATTTGTGGAAACTAAGAAGTAAATAAAATTGCAAAGAATAAACTTCTAATCATCAATATACACGTTGTAGCAAATACTGATAGCGCCTAGCTAACATCTATTCCTTCTGCTTTTTTGTTCTTCCCAATAGAAACTTGAGCAGGTTTAGGTATCCCGCCTTTCCAGCTCAGTCATGGGTCCTACTTCTCTCAAAAACAAGTGAAAGAATAGGCAGGTGATGCTCTTCTGGTCAATATAGTATAAAGGATGATTTGCTGGAGAAGTCTGGGTAAGATTTCTTTCCTTTAAAAGAGACGCCAAGACAGCAGTTTCCCGTCTTGGTCTCTGGAATTTGTCGTGCATAAATAACATGATGCTTAAAACTGCTATGAGTCAACTTGTGACCACTGGAGGATCCAACCTTTGTCTCTGCAATTTGTCATGCATAAATATATATGATGCTTGGAACTGCTACAAGTCAGTTTGTGACCACTGGAGGATCCAATCTTAGGATCACACCAACCAAGGCTAAGACCAGCAGAGTGGAACTATATGAAGGACCTGAATGCTGCTGCCATTTTTGACTACCTGGTGCTGCCTAACCACCCAACTACTTTATTACATGATAAATGTCCTACTTGTCTGTCATTTTGACTAGAGTCTTCTTTTATTTGCAGGAGAAAACAACTTAACTAATATACCTACTACTTACGATTAATCACTTAGTATTTTGACATAGTAGCTTTGTGTGGGGCTGTGTAAGAAACACTTCTCATAGAATACATGCCTATTATAAAATTTCATGCACTGTAAAGAGGAATGATGCTAAAAGAAAAAGCCCCTCCTCTTCACCAAACACAGCACAGCATCTTTCCTAATTTCTTTCTATCTTTATAAGAATTCTTCAGGAGATGGATGGATAGATTTAAAAAATTATAAGAATAAGAACATATCACTGATGTTACATTTATTTTTAAAAATTGAAATTAAACTTAACTGAATTTACATTTAAATTTAACTGAATTAAGCAGATTTAAAACTGCAGTTGAAGGAACTATAAATGTACTAAATACTTCCTTAACATAAGAGATACTATTTCCAAAAAGACCTCTTTAAGGTTAAATAAACTATTTTTAAAAATCAGTGCTTTGAATCTTTTTTGTGTGTGTTTCTATTTTAAGCAGCAGGGAGTCTGCCCCTACTCAGAAAGGAAGGATATTAGCATTTCTCACATCCTTCCATCTCACCTCTCTCCAACACCTCACACTGGTCAGCTTTATTAATATTTTTACATTCCCCTACTTTATAATATCTGCTTTCTGCCCTATAAACACAATCCAATTGTTGTTTAAATGCATTCAGTGCTCCCTCATTACTTTGATAATGTTTTCTCTACTTCTGATTTTAGTTTTTTGTTTGTTTTAAGTTCATCTCTTCCCTGTGTGGCTTTCACTGTCAAGCAGCCTCTTTCATGTTTGAGAACTTCTACCTTGTCTAATTATTTTCTTTATATTTTAAAAACATCCAAGTGTCACATTGGGTTGAACTTCTTGTAGAACTTTTGAGACTTTTTTCTTCATTGTCTTCCGATGTTGTTCGTGGCATACATATGATAAGCCTTCTGAGTCTCTTCTCCCCCACCCTCCCACTGCACAGGCTCCACTATACCCAGCAGAGGTCCTGAGGAATTATTTACAATTTACCATTTGCTAGCCCAATTAGGATACGAGTCTGTTGAGCACTTGAATCCAGTTTTTTAAAAGATGGAGAGGTCTTTTAATGTGCAGATTTGCTTTCTTCTTTTGTAGTGAAATCACTTTTCTTCATTTGTGCAAAATTATCTTCTGTTTCATTGTTTTGGAATATCAACTTCTGGGACACAATCTTCTTGTTAGATTATCTTTGTCTTCCAAATTTACAGACTTTTCTCTAATTGCATTAACCCAGTTTCCTTTTTCATTCACTCTGATTTTTTTCAAACCTTTCATCTTTATGTGTAAAGATTTTTACCAGGGCCTATTCTGTTTTCTCCCATTTCTAATGAATATTTTTTCTATAATCATTACGATTTTCCATTCTTAAATCATTTCCTGAGCTCTATATCTCCCTTCTTATCTCATTCTCTTGTTTTATCATCTCACCTTTAAGCTTTTCTTTTTTAAAATTCATGTTTTTATTAAGGTGCTCTTTGTGGGAAGCAATACTAAGACATCTAATTCCATGGGTTCAATGAGTTGATTTTTTTTCTTGGTAGAATCTCTAAGGTTAGTTGGTGAAAGGAACGTCATTCCAAAGAGCTAAGGATCGATCATTCTCCCAATTTAGTATGCTGTGCTGAAGCCTTCATTTCTACTATTTCTCAGTCACAAGAGAAAACATGAACCACCCAAAACGGTGAGGATACCCACTCAGTTTTCTTCTCTTCAGATTTGAGAATCTTAGTGAGAATTCTCAGGAATTGGTCAACTTTCCAGTAAAATTCTAACACAGCCCAGGAGGCAGGTCTCTCCGTTATGATCAAAGAACCTCCGCATCCATTTTTTCCTTGGCTGTTAGCCTCTGAGGTATGTTGTGTTAGGTTATATCATTTTCTTTGCTCAGTTACTGTTGAATATATTGGGTGACAGGGGTGGAAGGAGTGTTTGTTGGCCGACATGCTATTTTGGGCTCACTTCATTATTTATCAGTAGTGAGAAATTATGAGGCACATTTAAAAATCGCTCATCTCCAAAATTAAAATCATCATTTAGAATATTTTTTGAATTCAGAATTTGGATTTATTTCAGTCTTCTAAGGGGTTTTATTGGACTTTCTTACTTAATGGACATAACCATAATTATGCCTTCTGTGTCATCCTTAGAAATATAAAATACTCATTCTTGCCTCCATTCTCAATGAGCCTATTTATAATTATATTTCTGATTGATACCTATCATCTATCTCAATTGATAACAGACTTGCAAGTGAAGATAACCTGAGTTAGAGAATGGCAAAACAGTAATTATGGGGAATACCAGAAGTGATTCTTGACATGACAGGAACATTTCACAGACTTACATTTTCATAATTAGATTCTGCTTTTCAAGTAGACATAAGTGACGTGACTACTGAATCTAAAATGTTCCCTTCCCCTCAACACCACACACTAAGGAACAAAAGGATTCAAAAATGGGTAAAGACATATAAAAGAATTTCAGGATTTTGATTTAAATGTTTTTCTTTTATACCCTAAAATAAGAATAGATGGCCAAAATATGAGCTTTCCTTATTGTAAATATAACTTACATTACTTCTGTAAGCTCTAGGAAATTCCTTCATAATAATTGTTCCAATATTGTCTGGATAGCTCTGCTGCCCAATGTGTTAAGCCACATGCCTGGCAATGGGAGAACACCCCTAATCTTGCCAGCTCCTGCGGAGTGACCTGAGTCAATATTTGTACATGCTTCAGTTTCTGCCACAGTTATCACTTACACTGGCCCACACAAGCCACAAAAGTAGGGATGCACTTGACAAACTGTGTCACTCATACTGAATTCTAAGATTTAATATTATAGAATTTTAAACTAAAATATATTAGTACAATATTATAGAACCTGGTTCTACCAAACATGTTCAGCCTGGCTGAGCCAATGTCAGAAAAACATACAACAATAAAAAAACACTTGTCTTCCAATAGTATATAAAGAGCTCTGAACAAAAACCATCTATATTAGTGCATAATATCCAATATAACTAGAACAACAAATGCAAACTCTAAAGCAATTGCTAAAGAGATTACATGACAGAACCAACGTTTTAAAAATAATCTCAAGAAATCTGCCATTGGGGTTCACTGTTCAATCACATACTGTGCAACTTCTTTGCCTTTATTACATAATGAGACATTTCACAGAGCACACACACACACACACACACACACCCCACTCTTACCTACAGTCATAATCTGCATAGGAAAGATCTCAACTCTTATCAAACCAAGATAACAAAAGAAATAGTTGATTTACAAGATAACCAAGGCAAACTGATTATCAAAACAAACGATCACTTCCCCCATGTGACCTACAATGTAACTCATCTGGCTTGTTCAGCTGGATAATCTAGAACATGGCATTGAAAATCAGGATCCTAGGTTCATTCACTAAAAACAACAATTATAATAGTGAGTATATGTTTTAAATATATATTGATATATTTGAACCTCACAAGAATGCTAAGAGGCAAGCAGGAGGACATCATTATTCATCCGTTTGAAGATGAGTAAAAAATCAGTACACACTTGGCTAGCAGTGGAGCTCATGCTAGAATACAGAGTGTTTGACTCCTTGAACAGTGCTCTCTCCACTCCTCTGCACTGCTACCAGGCATCCTGTCTCTCTTTCAAGTCTAAAGACTCTGCTTCTAAGCCTATGAATCACATCCAGACCACTGGTCCAAAAGGGAGCTGAACAAGATTTGTAGTTAAATTAAGACAAACACACCCCTAATTTAGCAGTTAAAGGACAAACCCTACTGATAGTAGTTCACCAGCATCACCATCCGTTCCCTAGCCCTACAGCAGTGGATCGCAGTTTGCTGAAGGTTAAAATAGGTGGGGAGATTTTTAAAACCTCAATCCCCACGCTGTTCCCCACACCAATTAAATCAGACATTCTGGGAGTGGAATCTAGGTATCATATTTTGTAAAGTGCTTCTGGTGAGTACAACTTGGAGAGCCAGTGTCTCACAGGAAGTATACAATAAAGACTAGGTAAATTAAATTTAAGAACACATATGAAATATATGGCATGGTAGGAATATGGCACGGTAGGAAGGGTACAATTGTTTTTATGGTTCAAATTTTAAAAATAAATAGAACTTAGTGATTATGTATTTATACCAGACAGGTTTTGGGAGTCGAGGTTAACCTACATTACCTTTCATTTAATAGCTAGCTGGTGCTTAAACGTTGCTTCTCGTAGAACTGGCAAAAGCATGGACAGCCTGAAGCACTTCCCTGTCTGAAAATCTTGTTGCTTTGTACACAAACCATTAAATGCTAGGAAAATAACAATCTCTACTGAAATGGGTGCAAAGTTGTATGTGATTATCAAAGATGTGGAGAAAAAAGCAAAGCTTGCAAACACCTGTAGCCAGCCTTAGCGTCAGCAGACACTTGCTACTTGGAAGGCATGTATGTTTCTACCACATGAAAAAAATATCGAACTTGTAACACAGAAGTGAGGACTAAAAGGATAAAGCATAGTGCTGACAAGATTTCTAAACTAGTTATTTTCAAAGAGTTCATCCATATTTTTAAAAATAAAATGCTAAGTTAAATGACCAGTCCCATTAGAGACACACCTGTTAAACCCTCCTAGAGCCCTTGTCAGTTTTGCAGCTGTAAGAATAAACTGTACCGAAATTCTGGTAGGTTTGCTTTTGTTAAGCAGGCACTATTCATTAACATAACTCCTGTCACTTAAGTGTATAAATACCGAATTGTGCAAAAGTGATATTTTATTCTGATTCCATGAAAAGATGGGGTCAACAGAAGGATCTTAAAATCATCATAACTAACCAAGGTTTAAAGAAAACTAGCTTTAAACATAGATCCGCATATGGGGAAGGTATATTAACACCAAAACAGACATCATGCCAACCTGTGGAATATTTCTTTCACACCTAGCTCTACAAAGTAAACACTGCTTTATGTGGCATTCTTATCATGGAAATCTAGGCGGTGATCTATAATTACGATTAAGCCCACATGGGAGGTGGGATCTGAGTGGGAACTTTAAGCCAATTTTAGGTTGAATCATTCAGAAGAGGACAGAAACAAAGAGTTCCCAAAGCTTTAGGAAATAGCCATAGGAAATAAATAAGAAAGGCAATAATTACAAGTAAGTGATATTGCCTGGAGAGTATGTTCATTTAGTAAGTATAAATTGACAAGGCTGACAAGCTCCATCTCCCACCAGCTCATCTCCCTGAGAAACTAGAAATTAGAATCTGTTCCTATTATCCTTTAAAATGCTGCACCTGCTTTTAACACATTTACATGTGTGTTATGCCATCACATCTGCCTGACAATGCTAGACTTCCCACATGTTTTTGAAGAAAATTAAAATAAGCATCTGCTAATAACAATTTTATTTCATCCTAAACAGTTTCATTTGGGGCTGATGAGAAAAAGCCACATAATGGAAAGAAGAAAACTACCTTTATAACTCTGTAGCAAACACATTTTAGAAGGTAGGTCTATAAATAGATATGCTTCTGTAGGCACACAGTAAATATAAAATCGTCAGGCTAGCGGGGCTGCAATTTAAACTGAAGCCCCAAAATGAACTTACCTGATTTTTAAAGTCCTATTAGAATAGGCTTACAATCAGTACAGATCTCCTTTTTCTAGTTGCATAGTAAAGGCAAAACACCCCCAACTACATTTTACTTATCTCAGTCTCATCTTTCATCAGAAGCAATAGTTTGCAATTTCATTCAGAAGCTGCTGTCCCTAAGCAGACTGAATATGCACAGAAACAATAATGGAAGGGATCTAAGTTAAACCCTACAGACGCACCAAGAAAATAGCAACATCAACATGAAAAAGCAGCAATTTCCTTAAGAGAGGTGCTTTTCTTAGCTGCATTTCCCAAGCCAGCCCCTTTTCAAACCTAAATCGTCTCAGTTATGAAAGAGGATCTTACCTGAGCTGATCATACTGTGCATTCTTTGCTGAGCCAAGAGCTGCTCTCGTCCAGCCACCCCATCTGAGGAAAAACAGGAGTCACTCTCATAAATTGTCTGCAGCATATTCCAGTCACTCTTACTTCAGCTACATGAAACATTCATCACTGCTCAGTGCACCGGCCCCAGGAGCTACCCTCGCTGGCTCTCCCTCCTCCCTGAGGAGAAGCAGCAGAGGATCAACTTCAACAATGATTTCCTTTCTGCTCAAACGGGCATCCACTTTTAAAAAGACCTGGACACTTTTCCCATGTTACCAACCTGTGTGCAAAGCAGAAAGGACAGAGTGGATGCTACAGCTCTCTGGAGTTTAGGTTATCCCGGAAACTACAAGCAGGTGGGAAACAGGAACGTGCTTCGGGGTTATTTCTTTGTCAGAATAAGTAGAAAATTATTAAGTCTACCCACGAGAAAAAGAAACCAATTAAACCTGGCTTAGAGTTCTTCAGGCTGCTAGGGTTTTGTTGCAAAAACCCTCAGTCCTGCAAGTGGCTCCAGCCGGTGCCCTTCTCCTATCTGTGTCTGTGCCTCTCTTCCCCCTTTCTCAGTCTCTCTCAGCTCAAGTTGGCTAAAGCTAGTGATAATCCATTTGCATATGAATCAACAACAGCATGGCCCACAGGCACAGAAATAGAACAATGGTCGGCCTGAGCCAAAAATAGGTCAAGCATGGCCGAGTGATTGGAGCCTGCATTAATGCATTTAAAAATACCCCAGCAAACCCAGCTGTCCAGCCTCTATCTTTCAAACCATAATTCTCTATTGCAGGGCCTTAAAAGCAATTAACTCTTTCCTCCCTCGAAGCTTGCTTTACACACTGTGTTTCCATACTGGCGATTCGCTTCCAAAGAAAGGAAGGCAAGAAAAAAAATTAAGAATCATAATTCTAAGAGGGCAAATGCACATACATTTCATTTCATTTTATTTTTGTAGTATGTGTTTTTGGAAGAGAGAGGAGAGAAGTGCAGAGCTCTGTATTGGTTCTAAAATAATACTGGAAGCTTTTGCTCATAATGTGGTTTCTGCCTCACCCACGCACAGCAATCCTGGTGTTCTATTTTTGTTGCCTGTTTCTCAGGCTACACTGCAGTTGGCTGTAGCACTAGAAGCTTTTCTGCCTTCTAGTTTCAGGACTAACAGGAGATTTAGTAGAGGTAGTTTTGGAAAACAAGCACACCCCAGAATAAAATTTGTATGAAGGACAGGCTTGATTTTTTACTTGCTATTGATGCAAGACAATTGTCCATTTCACAAATCCTATTGTATCTTAGTACCACCTATGAATTTTATTGCATCCATCCAGTTAGTACTATATCTACAAACAAAACAAAACACAAAACACAAAACCAGGCTTATATGTGAAAATTTCCCCTCAGCTTCTCAGGCTAAATTCAATTTGCTTGCAAAAGGAAAAGAAAGTACTCTGATTTCTTTTGGATACAGAATTTCTGAGCATACGCACCTGTTGATGGATAAACCAATATGGTTAGTACCCAACTATGACTGTTCTGCGTTCAACTATACATTGGTTGCCTGAAATATGGGCCTCCTAACTTTTCTGTAGAAATAGCATTTATGATAGTCAGTAGATTACTAGACACATTGTGGCATTCAGCTATACAGTACAGTAGATAGTATCAGAGTTTTATAGTCTCTGGTGCACATTTATATCATTTCTATATAAGAGATAAATTTTACATTCCAAAGAGGGATCCTAGCATCTTGTCACTTCCAAGAGCAAACCCAAAAGTGATAATCTACTAGTCATGGAAGCTCTTTTCTCTTTTCTAAACTAAATCAGCAAGGAAAATGTAATTCTAAGGCATCAGAAGCAACAGGGAAAGAGAGGAAAAAGCAGATTATTTCAAGATTCTCAGAATAATCCGATGGAAGAGGGATCTTAGTCAATTCCAGAGTATGAAGTCAGAGGGGGCAAACAAGGGGACACAGAGTTTTGATGAAAGGAAAGAAATAAGCATGTTAAATCATTCATCAAATAAGGCACTGCTGATTTCCTTTTCTTTCACAGATTAATTTCTACTGAATACTTCTTGAAAAATTGTATTTGGATATATAAGTTACAATTTTTAAAAAAAATATATTCCAAACTGCAGTTGATTTAAGCTACACAACAAAATCTTATGTTCCTGTCAGTGGAAAATAAACAACCAACCAAAAACAATGATCTGATTCCATCTGATATTACAAATAAACTTTTGGTTTCTAAATTTACGTGTAAAATTCAAAGGATAGAAACAGTGTGGACCTAACAATTTTCTTTCAGGATGATGTATTGAAATAGTGACTATCATCACATTTTAGACCCGGGAGGAAGTTTAGAGAGTCAATTGTAGTTTTCAAACTCTGCCTCATGACATAGAATACCTGGAGTTGCCTAAGTTTCCTCAAAAAAAGGTGCTCCGTGGAACCAGGGGAGTTCCGCTTTTCCCTGTTTACATTTGGAGATTTAAGATTTCTTTTGAAGAACTTTTTTTTTTTTTTTCTACAAAACATTTATTTAAAGAACACTTTTTAAATTGAGGTGTATTTGACAAATCAAGACTCCTTATATTTCAGGTGTACGATTTGATGATTTGATATACCTATACCTTGTGAAATAATTACCATAATCAAGCTATAACTCCATCAACTCAGCTAGTTACCACTTTTTTTTTTTGTGGTGAGATCAGAACAAGAACTTATTATATTAAGAAAAACAATAACTGAAATTTACTCATGAGGAAACTAAGGAGACTTGATTACAAAAGAACTCACTATTGGAGTCTGGCTTTAAAGAGAGTTGCTTAAGGAAATACAGGTAATTAATAACTAACCATATAAGTCTAGCATTTGTATTATCCAGTCTCACCATCTTGTCCCTTACCAACATGATACAAATCATTATCTGAGATATTCCAAATAAAATTTAATATGATCTACTCATGAAAAATGGAACCACTGTCTGTTTCAGAGTGATTTTTAACAGAATACAAAAATTTATGATGAACATATAAAAAGGATAACAAAATCACAATAGTGATATAATATGCCTATGCATCTTTTGTCTTTTTAAGTTTAAATTACACCTTCAAACCACAATTGCTTAAAAAAAAAAAAAAAGATCTCTCAGCTTTCATAATAATGAATAAGAAACAGAATACAACTCCAGAAAACTGAGTTCGTAATTATCCTAGTTATTAAAGGTTCCAGGATAGGGCATTTCACACAAAATACTGCAAATAATGTGTCTTCTTCATTTTGACCATTATTTAACATGGTTTATTTACATTTCATCCCTGCATTCTTGCAGCATGTTTTTCCATCAGCAATCTTCTCTTTTATTTAACTCTTGATAATGAAAAAATATTTTAGAGTGAGAAGACATTGGATACTTACAGAAAACCCACTTGTTTCTGAGAAGAAAAATAAGTATCATCAAAACAACCATCAACTATATTGATTACTACATTTCCATTATTAAGAATGTTGAGTTAATTCTTCTCACATCATCTCAGTAATGTTAGTAAAGAAATGTGACTCAGTTTCTTTTGGGCTATTTATAAAACTACATTTTACTAATTTTGGGGGAAAAGATACATGTTCTATTACAAGAACTATAACAAACTAACACAAATGTCAGGCTAGGACAGATGGGTAGTTTAAAAAGTTTCAATATAATAAATTCAAATTCAATTAAATAAGCATTTATTGGAAACTAATCCAAATATTATATTTTATATACATATAGGTCAAAGATAAAGGAATAAAAAATAACAAGGGCCAAAAACCCCAGGTTCTCAATTTAATAGTAAATGAGAGTGGGAATTAAATCCTAATGTAAAATGTTATTTCAAAGTTATCATAATCCCATTTCTTTTTATGCAGACATATAGGCCAAAAGAAGTATTAAAAAACCTGTATGTCACCAAAATATTTCCAGAAATATCCTCAGACCTCTAGCTCACAATGACCTTTTCTAAAATGGATTTGGATCATAATTCTGAAAGACACAATCCCACATGCAATAATCCCGAATGTTGAAATCTGAAAAGATACAAAATCCCTAAAGTCTAAATCCCTTAGGTCTAAAATCTCTCACGTCTACAATCCTGAAAATGACAATCTCGAAATATTAAAATCTCGAATATGAAATCTTGAAAGCTGAATTCTGAGAAAGGGATTAGTTTTTGGTCATACGCAGGATCATTACATCATGTTAGTTGCATCATGTTAGGCGGTTGTTGCAGTCTTTATTTGGAAATTAAGTATGATTAGGGAGATACTTACGGGAGCTAAGTTGACAAGGGGTTGACCTGTGGATTCAATTTTAGATATCACTTGATTAAATACTTAGAAACCTATTAAAGCATTTTTTGGGTGTGTCTGTAAGGGTGCTTCCAGATGACATTAGTGTGTGAGTTTGAGTGGATGAGGTGAAGAAGACCTGCCCTCAATGTTAGCAGGCACCATGCGATCCGCCGGGGGCCCATATAGAACACACAGGAGGGGAACTGGTTTCTCTGTGAGAACTAGGGCAGACTTCCCTTCCAATGCCTTGGACATCAGAAATTTGACTCCACCAGAAGTGCACTATAACAACGTTGACTTTGCATATAAGCATTGTCTCTGTGCCCAAACATGTTGAAATTTATTCAATAAAGAAAGATTTTTTATGTCTGTGTTTGTGAAAGAAAATTTATCAGGATCTCGGTTCTTTGGGTAACTATATATGTGTTGGTGACCCACTGCATTTTTTGATCCATCTTGCCAAAAAGCTTAGCTTGGTCATCAGGATTTCAGATGACTACAGTTATATAAAGCTGGGTGCACACAATTATCAACCACAGTGATATGCATTTATACATTTCCATTTTTGACCTATTTCTTTATAAATACGGTTTGTCTGCATAACTGTTATACTGGAGTGACTGTTGCTAGTGTACCTGAGTGGTTTTGCTTGTAAAAATATGTGCTATTTTTCCTATTTTATTGTGTACAGTGTATTGTTTTGTTTTTATTTTTCTCAAATAAACCCCCTTTTAAAATGTAAATAAATATAAAGAATGTTTTATTATTTTTTCCAGAATTATATTTTCATCCTTTGGGATTTCAACACAAGACATTATGGAGTTCAAGTTGTGTTTTTCTGGATTATAATACGCTTTCTTCTAAAATCAATCTCAGTAGATAACTGGAAACAAGCAAGGGAGGTAGTGTAACCCCAATTTATTCTACCACAATGATATATCCTCAGTTCATCTGTAATCAAGCAGAGACTTTTCATGTATTAACAAACCCTATGATTCTGGAATCTAAATGAAGTAAGATTTAAAACTTAATTACCTCAAATACTGAATTTGTGCTCTACAGTTGTCATGTGCTGCAAATTACTCACCAATAACTGGTGCTCCTCCACTCACTCACTCACTCACTCACTCACTGATGTGACCTCTTCTCCCAACCTCACATTCCTCAAACTATCGTTACAGCAATAAAACTATGTGCATTTGCCTACAGTCAGGGAGCTTGACTCTGTTAGACTTCCAAGGAATGGGATGGAGGGGAAAGTACAGTGTACTAACTTTTGTTCCAACTGAAGACCTTATTTACCGGAATTTTCTGTTTCTTAGAGGAACAGCATCAATTCTATGTGAATAAGGGATAGTCAATTAACAAGTGATTTCTCCCCATTTAGAAAGCCTAATTAGATAACAAATGATCTTCTGAGAAAATCTTCCTCATCTGAGGAAAGATTTTACAGCAGGCAAAGGGTCTGAGAAATCACGCTGGCATTGAAATTTCAGGGAGACTGTTATATGTGAAAGCAAAACAAATCAACGACAACAAAAACTTTAGAATCATTGGCCTTGCAGTGATTGACAATAACTCTTCCCTTCAAATGGGATGTGTTGAGCCAAGATTTATTCTATTTTTAGAGGATTACAGAGGATCAAAATCACCTGGAAACTTGCTAGAAGTGCAATTTACTGGTCCCTACCCCAGAACCAAGTCAGAATCTCTGGAAGGAATCTGTATTTTAACCAGCCCTCCAAGTAATTCTGATACACAATAAAGTTTGAGAACCGTAAGATGAGATCATCCTTTCAAAAGCAGGAATTACATAGCAAAAATATAAAAGAATAAAGTGTCTTTTGGTGTGATTTCAAATTAGCCAATATTTTTAGAAAACAATTTTTTAAATGAAAATAATTAGACTAGGTAAGGCTAGGTAAGAACAAGGCTATTAATATTCAGAGTATGAAAGACTAAGGTCGATTGTTCAGAAACGGATTCCCTAGCTTGCGAATGAGAGCAGCATTGTACTCTTAAGGTGATGGGCATATGTGCACAGCTTTTCCCTGCTCAGCCACTTTGTTCCAGGTTCTATTTTTTCTGAGTGTTTTCCAGTTGCCCCTCCCTGCAGCGGTCAAGGCAGCCAGCACAGGAGGAGAAATCAATATGGCCCTGTGCAGTCGTGTAATTAGAGATAAGTAAAACTTAATGGTCTTTTGATAGAATCAAGGGAAGTTTATTTTTTCTATGGAAGTGAGTTATTTCATATATTGAATATCAACTATTTCACAGCCACAGTGCAAGCCCTGAAGATACAAATGTATACAAGAATGACACAGGCTCTACTTTCATGGAATTTTCAGTTTTAGAAGCAATACAATCAAGGTGATTACTATACAGTTTGATAAGAAAGTCTGTAACTAAATTTTGTTCAAATCTTCCCTGAATTTCAATTTATAACCATGGATTCAAAATAATACATTTTTCAGGATTGTTATGAGGATGACAGAGAATTACATAATACCTGGCAAACAGGTATTCAATAAATACTAGCTATTATTACTATAACTGGTTACAAAAAATATCCTTCTATGGACCTTTAATTCATGATTATTAAAATGTTAAAGAGCTGTTACTCATCTATTTTTCAAAGAAACTGTAAAAATTCTAAAGAAAGTTATATAATCGATTAAATGTTGAATTATTTAATATATCAACATTATATATTAAATATATATTACTCAGAGCTATAAAAAGTTTCATGCATCAACTTGAAAAAATAGTCCATTTTGCTTTCTGCTGTATCACCAGAGCTTAGTCTGACACATACTATGTCACTCAATAAATATTTATACAACGAATAAATGATTCCTTCTTTAGATGAATGTATTAAGTGACTACTGATCTTGAGTAAATCACTAATATACTATTCAACCTCTAATATTTCATTGTACTTTCTTATTAGAATATTAATTTAATAACAAAAAAGAAACCATAATTAAAAGCTAAGTTTATAACTGAATAAAGAATCTCATTGAAAGCAAGTGCAGTTTAACTGCACTTTCACTTTTTGCATTTCCTTTGCCTTGTTGTTGGCCCACAACATAGACTAACCAGTGAAAAACACTAGGCATCAGACTGTAGCAGAAATGATCTCAATGTGACCATCATTATCTAGTAAAATTTGAATGAACAAAGTATTAAAATATCTTTCTTGTGAGGCATTTATAGCAGATATCAGCACTAAGAAATTAATATAAAAATGGATTTGTAACTCTGCTTTACAGTAATGAATTTAGTTTACCCTGCAGTCATGACAGAGCTTCCAGAAAACTCCGGTTATCAGCTGCATTGGCTAATGTCTTCATGCTCTATTTTTAACTCATGAATTTCACTGAATACACCATTTCCACTCAAAATTCTAGAAGAAATATATTACAGCTTCAGACCCAACTTCGCCTCCCTTCAAAGGTCACTTGAGAAACTTATAACACAATTTTTATACTTTGTATAAACAGTATTTCTGCGACCCTAAAACTAATGTTTCACATAAGAAAACTAGGCAACTTAACACCATTTTGCATCAGTATATGTACTACATATGCCTGAATGTATCAGTACACATCAACTAGGAATCCTTGCTTTTCCTTTAAGTGGCATGTAATGGTTCTTGCTGATAATGGAGCACCATTTTCTTTATTTAACAGTGTCTACTTTGAAATGCAAGTTAACACTGACTAACCCATCCTATGTTGACTAAGCTATGTACATACAAGGTGTTCACAGGATCAGAAACTTAATGGAAAACTCTGTTTCAAGAAAACAATATTTTTAGCTAGAGGGCTATGAAAGTAAAAAATTCTAGAAGTCCAGTTAAGAAGGATTAGCATTCTGATCTTTACTACTTGGTATGAATCAAAAGTTTATTTTATTCTACAAAATAAGTCTCCTTCTTATGTAGCTGCATATTTTATATTTATCAACTTGGAAATTCTGAACACCAAAAATTCTGTCATACGTAGCATCTGAATATATACTACATTTGAGAGCTGTGATAAGACTAAGTTTCTATTGCTAACATAATTGTAGCAGATACCAAAAGTCAACTCAGAGCTTTTTACATCATTTCTTATTACAAAGGTCAAGTTGATATGTGCCATACCACACCATGACCTATAACCAAGTTAAATCAAGAGGATTTTAGAAAGCTTGCCACTGAAAATAGCAACAACTTTTGGTTAATGTTGCAATTCAATTCTGACTTCATAATTCAATCTAGTTGGGTGTGAACTATTGAATTTAAGGAATAGCAAGCACCTAAAACATATTTTACTTATGTTTCGACAGATTAAAAGTATTTATAGCAACGGCATATATCTAAATACAAACATTTACAACTGGCCGTATCACTAAGTTTGTATCATACATCCTATGGTTATGGAATATTCTCTATTTCAGGAGTTCTCTTCTTTCAGTGCCAAGAACAGAGGCAAACACACTCTAAGGCCTTTCAAGTTTTGACAACCACCTGACCTAGGAGTTTAACCCCTAACTTTCTTTTGCAAATATCATGCAACAGACACAATTCCTGGATATTACCCACACATATTTTTCATTCTTCCATGTCTCTGAACATGATGTTCTTGTATTCACTCTTTTTCATTTGGGAAATTCTTTTTCATTTTACCAATATATAATGTCCTTCTTTGTCCCTTATGATGTCTTTTGCCTCAAGAATACTACAACAGACTTTCTTTTTATTCACATTTGCCTGGTAGATATTTTTCTTTCCCTTTATTTTCAACCTTTCAATGCCTTTATTTTAGGCATCACTCTCTTTTATAAGCAGCCTACTTCTGTATTTTTTTCCTTGTATCCAATATAAAAGCCTCTGCATTTGGTAAGCTCACAGAAGGGAGATAGACGCGCTTGCTGGTGCGCCATGTTCTCTGGAGCTAAAAGCAGCAAATCCTTTTCAACCTCCAAAACACTCCCCAAAGACGATCTCCTTGGCAAAGCCACATGTTGGTTGAATAGATACATATAAATCTACAGAAATGTAGATAAAACATTTCATAACTATACACTTCCATTCATACTTACTTTCACAAATAAATGTCAGGCACACAGTTTTGACCATCTTCTGCATTATCACTCCCTATTCCACCTACCACCCTTCCCCAAATCCAATATTTTTTCTGGTCAAAATTATAGCCATACATAAGTTTCATATTATCAATATAAAACATGGAGATTATACATTATATTATGCTTTATTTTCCTAGAATTAAACACAAGGAATTAGACATTCAAGAGTCCAGATAATTTCCTTAAAACATTTCCATTTCTATACTGAAACTATTTTTACTGAAAACAATTTTAACAACTGTTTCTATGCTCCTAATGGTCTCCCTGGTTCTGTCTAATGGCCATACTGGCTTCTATTACAGTTTTTCTGCAAAACACATTGATGAGACACTCTGAGAACATCAAAGCTCTAATAAAAAGAAGTTCCACCTTACATTCTCATCGAGTTGAAGGTCATCTTTTCAGTTTTAAAGAGATCCTACATGGTCTAAGCCTTTTGAAGGAAGGGCCTTATGATCATATACTTTCTAGATCAGAGAGATATATTCTGGAAAATGTGGAAACTTTGGCTTCAGATATTAATTTAAATTTGATTCATGAGAATCATGGCATCTCTTTTTTATGAAACAGAACTATATAACTGGTATAGTTTGCCCTCAAGTTCATATGTTGGAAACTTAATTCCCAATGCAATGGCATTGAGAGGTGGGACCTTTAAGATGGATTAATGCCATTATCATGAATGGGTTTGTTCTAAAAGCAAATCTAGCCATCTCTTGCTTTCTCATGCTCTCTTGCCTTCTGCCTTCCACCATGGGATGATGAAATAAGAAGGCCTAACAAGATGCCCTTACCATGCTCTTGGACTTCCCAGCCTCCAGAACTGTAAATAAATTTCTTTTCTTTATAAATTGCCCAGTCTGTGGTATTCTGTTACAGCAACACAAAAGAGACGAAGACAATAACATTTCAAATAATGTGGCTTATTGTATGGATAAGAGGCCTGGACTGAGACAGAATTTGATTTGAATTTTGTGTCTGCCACTTACTATGCAGAGCTGTACAACTTGGATATGTTACTTAACCTTTCTGACTCACAATTCTCTCATGTTATAAATGGGGATATTAACATCTGCCTTTCAGTATAGCTTTAATATTTAGAAATAGTAAATATGAAGTTCCTGGCATTATGATAATAACATAATAGTACTCAACATACAGTAGTCATTATGATTATAATATAGTATTAATACATAAATTAAGGACTAAATGATTGAGGGACTACTTAGAATTCCATATTCTGAACTAAAATAATTGAGTTCTGTATTGCTGAACTAAGATCAGTTATAAACATTATAAAACAGAATATAAAAATCATTAGTCTGCTTTGTTTCTTAAAGAAAAAATAAATACATATAATAAATATATATAAATTAAATATGAAAACTTAGAATGGAAATTTTCATCATATGAATATCACTCTCCAGGTGCTAAACAAACCATTTATATTCAACAATTCAATGATTCCTAACTGCCAAATAAAATATGGAAATAATGAACAAGAAGGTGGTGGACTATGCTGGACTATTTGCTATATCCTTTTTGTAAAGCTAAATCTGACATTTTAATATGAGAAACAAAGCTTAATAACAACACTCACACAAAATACAGAGCCTTCATTAGGTATACTGAATTACGTCTGTGTTCGTCATATAATTCGAACCTAGGAATATCTTCAGTAAACTATGCGTTCCCCCCAACTAATGTTTTCTCTCCAGATGGCAGGGACAGTCTATTTAAAAATCAATAAGCTAACATTAGTTATTTCACCTGAAGCTGTAACAATCTGTTTTTCGTAATGAAGCAGGGACTGCTGTCTTCTTATTTTGGCTATGTCTGAAGGAAGTTCTCAATGGTACTTGCTTATAAGCAGAAGGGACCCTTTGGAACCCAAATTTAGTTATTTTAAATTCAAAACCCGAGTTGAACTAAAATTTTTTACGTTTTCCTTTTTTTTTTTTTTTTTTTTTTTTTTTAACAGGTGGGGTCTTGCGCTGTCATCCAGACTGCCATGCAATAGCACAATCATAGTTTACTAAAGCCTTAAACTCCTGGGCTCAAGCAGTCTTCTCATGTGATTTCAGAGTAGCTGAGACATAGCATGAATCACCATGCCTGGTTAATACTTTTTACTTATTTCTATTATGAATAATTACGTATTGACTTCAAAAATCAAGGCCTAGTTAAACGAAACTAAAATCTAGGAGCTAAATGGCTCTAAGGGCCAAATAATAGGGAATCCACAAACATAAGTTAATGCCATCCCCTTCAAAAGCTAGGAAGAAAACACTCAGCAGATGTAATATTCAAAAACTTCAGGCATTTGATTTCATTTAAAATATGCACTTCACTCAAAACATGCATATAGCATTACATGAACAAAAACACTTAAACCAATATGGGGGTTGAGAAATGAGAACCCATGATTATCAGGTTCTATGATAATGGGGCTACCTTTGTATTTCAATACCTATAGCCATTTACTTTTTTTTTTTTTAATAGGATCTTGCTCTGTCTCCCAGGTGGAGTGCAGTAGTGTAATCATAGCTCACTGCAAACTCAACCTCCTAGGCTCAAGGGATCCTCTCACCTCAATGGCTGGGACTACAGGCACACACAACCATGGCTGGCTAATTTTTTTTTTTTTTTTTTTTTTTTTTTTTTTTTTTTTTTGAGAGATAAGGTCTTGCTTTGTTGCCCAGGCTTGAATTCCTTGGCTCAAACAATCCTCCCACCTCAGCTTCCCAAAGTGCTGGGCTTACAGTGGCCACCATGCCCAGTCCCACAACAATATTTTAAATATCTAGACATTAGAGTAAAACTAAAGTACTCTTTTTTCCACTTTCAAATGAATCATGAATTATTGTAACATCTCAAAAATGTGTAGATCATTACATAGTAGAATATATTGGCCTTCAAACATTTAAATATATGTGATTCAAATCAGTTGATAGAAAAGAGAAGGATTAAAATAATACTCAAAATTTTGAATTTTGAATCTGTGCCAATAATACAACGTTTAGACAGTCATGATATAAGCCTTTCTGGTAATACAATGTGTTAATTTTGAACTTTAACAGAATTGCCAATGTGGCATCAGTTTTAGAAAATTTGAGATAAATGAAAAAACAGAAAGAACTTGATTTGTAAAAGTTTTAAATGACTTTATTTCCAGAGGAGAAAAATTCTGCCAGGAGTTCTTATGTGTATCCAGAAACAATTTAAAATTTTCCAGAATTAAGCTTCTTAACATAGGGTGAGCTTGGTAAGAAGACACATTAGACAATATGGCCATTCTTCATTCCAAAAACCCTCTTCCCCAGGATTTTCCTATGATCATAACAATAATGCCTACTGATACGGGTCATAAATAATCCTCAAAACACATCCACTATCAATATATTACTGGTCAAAGTTCTTCCAATTCACTTTTGTGGGTTTATTTTCCTTTATTCTGCTTTTTCTGAAAACCTTGCTCTCATTTTTACTTAGGTTCTTCAAAATCACTGTATCCTGTCTGTATATCAATGCTTTCACACATGTCCTTTCTAGTTGCTTAAGATGGTATCTCCCTCATTTCAGCAATCATTATCTGTTCTTGGGATACCCATTCACATACTACTAATTGAAGCCTTTGTTTTCTTTCATAGAAATCAAAAGTTGACTTTCCTGCCCCAACTTAAGCACATATTTCTTACCCATTAGCTTCATATTATTTTGTGCATCTTTCTTCTTCCTTAGTAGTATATAAAGCATAATTTACTGTATATAATGCACATAGTATATAATGCATAATTCACCATCTTTTTCTTTGGCTAATTCTTAATGTAGCAGTGGAAAAAGTCACACTTCTGAGCAGTACTTCAAAAAAATCTGTCTTGTAGAGTAGTACATTAGACTTTGTTCTGTTTTTAAGAGTTTCCTCATATTTAGATAACAAATATGATTTGCTTTGACAAGTGTTGGTTCTTCCAATGGCTCCTGGGAAGAAGGGCCTTCAGTGCTCAGGCAAAGTGTGCATGTTCATAGTGGGCAGCAAGCCACTGGACGGGACACTCATGTGCTGTAGAGCCAGGCACACTGAGCTGTTAATGCTCCCTCGGTAATGCTTTGATTTCATGGCCCAGGAAGAAAAGTCACGCTCTGTGATTCCAAAAAAAAGTCTTCCGAAAAATGTGTGATGCTTCTCTAAGAAAATAAATAAATAAGGGCATCGCTCAGTTACTTTTCTTCATAATTTATGTTTTAATCCTTCAATACCATTTCTATCCTTCTGTAATAATCATTTGTAAGATTTGATAACCATAATAACATCTCAAGTATTTATTGCTGGAAGATAACTGATATCAAGACAAAAATGCAAACAATATCCACAAAAAGGGAAAATAGTTTTTAAAAAAATCCCTGAGATGTGGTAGCTAAGGAGAATTTTTTTTTTTTTTTTTTTTTTTTTTTTTGGTGAGTCCAGGTATTGCTATGTTGCCCAGGCTGGTCTCAAGCTCCTAGGCTGAAGTGATTCTCCTGTCTCAACCTCTCAAGTAGCTGAAATTGCAGGTACACACCACTATGCTCGGCAGTCAGGGATACTCTTTAACAGTATGACAGGGCACATCAGGGTCCATGGCTGTGTCCCTGTTTTCAGTTCAGACCTCTTCCCTTCTTGCCAGAACAAGCAGAATATGATCTTTTCCATTGCCTTAATTTTGCAGAGAAAATGCAGAGCACAGTCAGAGTTACAGAGGCTCCTGACTGAACGATCATGCCTCAAGGCATACACAGCTTGGCGATAGGCAATTGATGAATGGCTTGGAAGGAAACCAAGCTCTTTGGAAATGCTGGTAGTGAAGACTTGGCACATAAAGTCACCCACAGGCAATTACAGACACAGTTAATAATCATTGTTCTGCATATAATCACAAGGATCTGGACATGATGAAGTAACAACCAGACAAAAGTCATCATGCAATACTGTGGCCCATCCAAAACTGAAACTCAAGCATTCAGACTACACAAGGCAAGCAATCTAGACTAGACTTAGCTCCATAGGCTAAAGGTATACATACACCAGATCCACAGTGAGGGAGGAACTAAAGATTCATATCACAACTCATCCTTTGTCATGTATAATTTTGCTTTACTTTAACTATATAAGAAAGTAAGCCGCTGTGCAGTGGATTAACTCACATTACATCAGTCTATCATCTTCCCAAAGCCTAGAATGAAAATAAATTTCCTAGGTATTGTAATGGATACTGGGGTGACACAATCTGACTACTGAAGACAAAAATACCCTGGTACTCAAAGTAAACAGAACCCAGTAAAACCCTTATAACTATAACACATAGTGCTCAGCAGTTTATACTGGTGCTATAGTTAATATCCATTTGAGTAACGTGAAAGTAATATCTAAGTAAGTGAGGTCCATTATTTACAATTTTTGAGCACCACGAAGGAAACAATAGATCTGTAACAGTACAGGTATGCAGCAATAACACAATAATTGCATTTCACAGAAAATTCATATTCTGTTAAATATGTTCCCTAAATAACAACTTTATGAGATGATGGGATTATAAGCAAACTGTTCAAAGCCGATGTTATTTGGTAACTACACCACCATGTCCATCATCACTATCATTATCATACAATACTATTATAATTATTATTGGTATTTACAATTGTTAAGTGGGGATAAAAGTTGGATTGCCCTCTCCAAAAAACCAGCAGCTCAGCTTGGCCAGAGGCTGCCCCAGTGGATGGACAAATGCACAAAACAATAGAGAGGACAGTGAAGAGGGGTGATGGGGGCTAAGGCACTGCTGGAAAACTGGATCTCTGCAGCGGGGCTGCAGCCTAGCTGGGCTTGGAGGAAATGTCCCCTGCCATGAGCCTACAGCATAACAAGGTTGGGCACGAGGAACTGAGATAAGCAACTCACTGGATGCAGGTACTAGTTTTTAGTTTCTTAAACATATTCCAAATGACTCCTGTTGGCAATGTAGCAGCCCAGTTGATGGGTTTTTCTTTCCCATTTATTACTAAAAGCTATTATTGTATTTCTACTCTTCTGGTTCCCCATGACTAGAAAAAAATCACATAAGAGCCAACGCATTATCATCTATGTATCAACCACATTTAATTTTTGTTATAGAAACACGTGTTGCAGCAGAACAGGCTAAATATCTTAAAACTCTCTTTATTTCCTTTCCTCAATCTGCAGCTCTGACATACTGGAGATGCTTTATTCAGTTCACTACAACCACCTTTGAAAGCTCCTGCAGCTCTGTCTCTCCTACTTACCCAACCACTCTCCCTCCCTATAAACTTTCTGGCACAGCAGTTGCTCTATGGCCCCAAAGTTAGGTAAGTGTGCTCATCCTGCCTCAGAATCAGGTTGTCTGGCTTTAGAATTGTACAGCACATTGTCTCTGATTAGAATTCAATGTTAAAATCTTGTTATGTGTTAGAGGCAGAGTGGTGCTAGGAGAAAAAACATAGATTTGGACTCAATCCTGACTACACAGCACTCTAATTTCATAATCTGGGGCATGTTTTCCTCAGTTTTATCTATCTATTGGTGACTACCATCTATCCCTAATAGTAGTGCTGCTGGGAAAATCTAGGATGTCTAATACAAACACTGGTGCACAGTATTTAATCAACAACTCGTAGCTAATTAATATGTTTTAAACCTCATACTCAAAATAAATTTACTTTTATCTCAGGAAAAAATTCTAAAAAGTTGGTTGGCAGCAGACTAGGAAAAAAAATAGAAAGGAGGAAAGGGTGCTGCTAGAAACAGGCAATCTTCAAGAAAAAATAAGAGTGGAATTTATAAAATAAAGGAGAAAGAAGAAAAGCTAAAATTAGCACATTTTAGACCTCTCTTAGTATTGCAATCTAGGATAACTGAGTGTTGGCACACACAGGCCTACTCTCACACTTCAATATTATGTAATATAAGAAACCATTACCATATTACATAATATTAAAATAATGTTAATAAAATACTCCTGAGCGATAGTTAAATCAAGTAAAGTGTCCTGAATTGAAGAAGTCATAGATAAAAGACAATAAAGAAAAAAATTAATAGGGAGGTACATTTTGTCCATGGATAGAAAAAAATCAATATTTAGTATTAATGTAATTCTTAACTTGACAAGTTACTTCTATATCTACATGGAATAGCAAAATTCCAAGAAAAGTCATAATTTTGAAGGAACTTAAAATGAGGATATCTGCCTTATCAGATTTCAGGAGTTATTTGTTAAGCTATACAAAATAGAATACATCATTGGTTCAAATATAGACAACTAGGTAAAAGAACTGAATAGACCAACAACAATTAGGCCCACATATGTGGAAACTTTACATATATCAGTACTAGCACTATAGAGAAGGAACAATTTTTAATAACTGATGCTAAGATAATTGCTACTCTATGTTAAACTCTCATTTTTTGTATTAAACTATACATACACATATACATATACACTCCCACTCAGAAAATCAATTCCAAGTAGATTAAACATATATACAAAGAGCAAACTTGAAAAGTTTTACAAGAAAAAACGTCAAAGAATACATTTAAATTCTCAGGAAAGGAATTGATTTAAATGAGACATAAAAGAACACAAATTGTAAAGAAAAAGATTGATAAACATAACATAATGATACAATTTTGTGCAGACACTTTTAAAAAGGGAAATGTGTTAATGACAGATTGAGAGAAAACATTTACAGTGCATTTAATCAATCAAAAATGAGTATTCAGAAAATATATTAATAATGGTTAAAAAATAAGTTAGAAAAGACAACCCAATAATAAAGTTGGCAAAAGAAAATAGGCAAGTGATGGAAAAGAAACTCTAATGTCCAATCCACATATGAAATATGTTACATCACATTAGTAAACAGAAAATTGAAAATTAAGCCAAAATGAGACACCATTTTAAACCCAGCAGACAGACAAAAATTGAGTCTAATAATACCAAGTATTGGTAAGAATGCTGAGGAATAAGGACTCTGATACATTGACAGTGAAAGTTTATTTTGTTACCAACATTGCATTTAACAAGGGCTAGAGTTTCTCAAGAAATTTTCATTTGAAGTAGCAATACTTTGTATTTTTTTAAGGCAACTAAATATTCTGGTACAATTCTAAATTGAATCTTGGCTAAATTTACCTTCCACTTTTCTTTTCGGCTTAATTTAAACTAAATGTACTCTTTTCAAGGTTTTCTCTTTGTAATTCTGTTATCAACAGTGAGAAATTACTATGGCACCTGAAATAAAAGTTGATTTTCAAACATAACATAAAAGGAATAAGCTAATACAGCCCATCATCCTGAGAGTGCAGCACAGAATTAGCAAATGCATAACCTGCACTTAAAAGTACAGTTTTTTGGCCGGGCGCTGTGGCTCACGCCTGTAATCCCAGCACTTTGGGAGGCCAAGACGGGTGGATAACAAGGTCAGGAGATCGAGACTATCCTGGCTAACACAGTGAAACCCCACCTCTACTAAAAATACAAAAAATTAGCCGGGCGCGGTGGCGGGTGCCTGTAGTCCCAGCTACTCAGGAGGCTGAGGCAGGAGAATGGCCTGAACCCGGGAGGCGGAGCTTGCAGTGAGCCGAGATCGCGCCACTGCACTCCAGCCTCAGTGACAGATCGACAGATCGAGACTCTGAGATTCCGTTTCAAACAAACAACAACAACAAAAAAAAACACTACAGTTCGTTTTTTCCTAAGGGTGATTGCTGCTTTAAGGAATCACTCATGTCTGTTTACAACCCTTGGGCAATTAAAGTATTGACTGGTCTTTGTTTTCTAGTGTGAAAAGCAAGCATTGAAAAATGCAGGTATAGTTGTGGTAGGCAAATACATTTTAACCTAAAATGAAAACTATTAGAATTGTTATTAAAATATATTAATAAGTACACCATTGGCAGAAAGGGCAGATGGTAGTGATAGCCTGTGAGTGGCTAATATTAAAGGAATATTTATAATTATTCTAAAGTTCTCTTGATTTTCATGAATGCACGTGATAAATATAATTTGTGAATAATGGCCAATTTTAAGAATCGACATAACATTAAATTCTGGAACTCTTACATAATTTGTCAAATGATAAGCTCCTCTGTGGCTTTAAGTTTCAAAGGCTCATGAATGCTGGAAATGTGATGAGAAATGAATTTTGAAACCATCTTAAACCTCTTAAATTATAAAAATATCTTTTACTAGTAAAGAAGTATTTTCACCATATGGAAACAATTTGGCCTTAATTTAATAACTCTCTCCATCTCAAATATATTTTGTAAATGCAGTCTTTTGGTTCCTGAAATAAATACACCTGTGTGTATTTGTTTCACACACAGACACACACACAAACACGCACACACACACGACTGATTACCTTGTTTGTCAGACTTTGCTTAGAAATTAG
Source organism: Macaca thibetana thibetana (assembly GCF_024542745.1). Lineage (NCBI taxonomy): Eukaryota > Metazoa > Chordata > Mammalia > Primates > Cercopithecidae > Macaca > Macaca thibetana. Next base: position 89,046,558 of record NC_065580.1, on the reverse strand, counting down.
GACACACTGGATTAAACTGTGAGTTAGTGGGGACCAAGTAAGGTCTCAAAGGCTATTATTATTGCCCTAATATTCATGTTCTTGGGGAGCTAACTCAAATAAGAAAATATATAATAGATTGCAGATTAGTCATAGTTGACTATAATATAATTAATTAATCTGTTTAATGAAGGATTCATCAGAAGGGGTGTGTGTTAGCTTTGGAATCAGAGAAAATGCAGAGCACAAAGGTGAACATTGACAAGGTGAACACTGTCAATGTCAACCTAAAGTCTACTTTGAGGAGAGGGTGTTCAGTTTCAAAGGCAGGTGCATTCCTATATTTGTAAGTAGGAAGTATTATTTTTCTTAGCAGCAGAATGTTTTCCTAGGAGTTATCAGGGAAATACTTTGAAAACCTATTTGGCATGGAACATGAGAACTCCAGGGAGCAAACTCAAAAAGCAGAACTTTGCAAACAATAGAAAGGGTTTAGGTAACTTCAGGCTTTGCTTTTCTAGATGGGAATACAAAACTGGAGCCAGAACTTAGTTGTTCAAGATAATAAAATCTATTTGGGACCTGTGTGGACAGAGAATGAAGAAAAAATTGAAACAGATGTACAGATAAGGTTACTGCCTTCTAGGGAGAAATATTAAGGGAAGAAATAAGATATTTAATGGGACATTTAAAATTAACTGTATGGTAATCATTTGGCTTTTTTCTTATACATTATGAAGTCTGAAATACTAATGCTTCAGGCCTTAAAGTTTAAAGAGAAAGTCCAGAAACTTACTTCCTATTGGGTTTGGAGTCACATCTGAGGCTGTCTGTGGTGGTCCTGCCACATTTAAGCACCCTAGAGTCAGCCATCTTAGCCTCATGCTATTAAACACTCAAACCATATAACTAATAAGCATGGGTTTGAGTCAATATTCCGCCATCATACATCTAATTATAATCTGGTTTCTTAGAACTTGTTGGTCATAAGTCATGAGGATATTGTCCCTTGGGGAAATACTTCTTCTTGTGAGTATTCATTTGACATTAGGATTGAATCTACTAGTCTTTGTGGGCATTACTCATGTGAATTTGTCAATGTGATGCCACACTGTGGGAACTTATCCTTAATCAGTGTTTTCTGAGCCCACTATCCCTGCAGAGTAATATAGTATAAACATTACACCTGCTATTTCTCTTTAAATATAATAGCATCCAAAAACAAAATTTAAAAATTGAAGTTTAAGACTATAATAGAGAGAAGTCTTGATTTCCAAAAATTGGCCTGTTAACAAAATAGAGACTAAACATGCAATAAGAGGTCTGCCTTATAAACACATAGTTGGGTTTCAAGAGACATAATCTAAACGAGGCTACAGAAAACACACATAAAAAGTCACATATGGTTGTACCGCAGAACATTCCTAACTATGCCATTTTAATCTTAAAATCACATAGAGCTACATGCAGAGCAAATAATGCTGAAGTTGCATTGAGATGTTCTGGATTATTAGTGATTTTAGTGGATTTTGCTGATATTTTGCTGTTTATGACTGACATTTACAGAAGCTAGAGCCTAACACAGTCATTCCAGAAGAAAATTTCCCTGCAGTGAACAAAGCCCTTTTGTGCTTCTGGTAAAACATGACTCCACTAAGGCAATTAGCTGTTTTAAAAATAAACTAATTCATTTTGGAGATCTGATGTATAATTATGCAGCTGCATGGGCTGGGGCGGCATGGTGACTGGCTACAGTGTTAGTAAAATTAGAAAAAAATGCATCTCCATGTTGACAAAGTACTGATTTATGTCCAATTGCCACCTTTGCCTTGTTTGGGGCTACAGAATGAACTTCTTTCTACAATAATAAAAGTAATTTCTGATAATGATAGCAAGGTATCTCCAGGGACATGGGAAATGGTAACCAAAGATATTTATCCATATTCTTGCTTCTAAGAAGCTTGGCACCCTCTATAAAATTAACCCTTAAATCTCTGTAAAAATGTGACTCAAATAATTTAACTTAATCACTTTATACACAGAACAATTCCCTACTAGTTCAAGAAACAGAATATTTGGTGACATGGCACTTTGTGTTGGATCAGGGGTCAGAAGAGTACATGGCTCTTGTCCCATTTTCAGAGATTTGTTACTAAGGCAGTGGCTTCCCTGGGTGAAAAGATCAAGGTCTGGTCATTCACCACTGCAAGATCCTTCCAGGTTCTTTTAGGCAAAGGACTCCTCCTGACCATGACACTACAGCAGGCTTTGCTTGCAGCCTGGGCTGCCAGAAACCCCACAGGGTAAATCCACACCATATAATGAACTTCAGTTTAAAATTCTATTAACACTTACTGTGACTATCTTTCAATTACATTTTATGCTTCCCAATAAGTGACATCAGCAACATCCATACAAGGTGTCTTTATAGATTTCTCTTTCCTTTTGGCCATTGCTTCTTTCCTTTCTTTCTTGCTTTTTGCTCTTCTCCCCTTTCCACCCTTCTCCTCTCCTCTCTTTCTTCCTCCCATACTACCATACTTTCTTCCATACTTCATTCACTTTTTCTCCTCTAGATTTTCCAGATTCTTGCTATGGAGATGGTTTTAAATTGCACTGTTTTTGTGTCTCTGACTTTCAGGGTTGATGCTGTGTTTATTAAGAAGTAGTTCACTAATACTCTGAAACCACAGAATATGAATTTCAGCTCAAGATAAACACATAAAATAATCATTATCTATTTCAAACATGCTTCAAATGCTCCGAGAATATAAAATCTTGTTAAAATTTGGTAATAAATCTGCCTCACTCCCCCAAAGGAAAATATTAGAGTTCAAAGATAATAAAATATATACAAATAAAGAAAAATATTAAAATTTGATTGTTTTGTTTCCCCGGATGTCTGATTTCATCAGTTTAGCTCAGCCTACCCTAGAGATTATTGTGGTTAGAGTCTGGTAGGAAAAAACAGATGCCACAGGCGCAGCTATAGATGGATACCTGACATGCAAAAGCACAAGTATGGCCACCTTGGATGCTGCTATTTTGTTAAACATTTTTCTAGACAACTAAAAACTTACAGCAAAGGTGCAAGAATAGTCCTAAGAACTCCATATACCCTCTACATAGATTCACCCATTATTAACATTTTGCCACATTATATTGTTGTTTTTAAATTTAATTTAATTTAGCTTCCATAAAATGCATATATGTATGCACACAGAAAAGTTGAGAGATATTACCAAGGCTTACAATCAGCACTGGACGGAAAGAAATAGCCTTCCTCAGAGAAACGTTACCATGCCATCCCCTTCCTCCATTTCTTCTTTGATGGTTTCCAAGAACACAGATAAGAAGCTGAAAAGTACAAGGGCTTGGCAAGTTAAGAACAAGTTGTTTCATTCCTGCACCTTAAGTGATGTGTGTGGAGCACCATTAACTCATAAAGGAGCCTTTTTATAGCATTATTTACTGTACAGCTAATATAATGCTCCTCTTAGACTCTACCCAAAGATATCGAAGGGTTTGATTTCTGAACTATTTTAAGACCATTTAACACCATTTCACCAACAGACTGATCCATCGCATGAAGCTTTAAGGAAAACATAACAAGGCTCTAGTAAGTGAGAGGTAAGCTGTATTACTATTTGTTATGAAAACTTAAGCGTGCTATCCAAGAAGAGCTACTGAGGAAAAAACTCAGGGTTACTAAAGACCACTCGATGCATCTTTTGTCTTTTATCTTTACCTTAAGAATTTTCAAAATAACCTCTCCTTATATTGTCAGAGGTTGTCTTAATGAGTTATGCTATGTGTTGTTTCCTAGAGACTTGTAAAGCTGATGTGTATATAGGTACTGTTGATTTAGCAGAAAATAGAAAGCCTGGGTTTCATAAAAGGAAGAATCAAAAACAAGTATCCTGAGTTAATGTTAGAGGCATGCCTGGTGCTAAGGTTTCATCACAACTACCACGTTACTTCTTCCCAGCCTGACAAAATTCTCTGCTGAACTCTACAAAATGCTGATACAGATACTGAGAAGCGTGACAAAAGAACATGGGTATAAAAGTTGCTGCAAATCCCCAAAGTCTTTCTTTGAATGGGTGTCAAGTAGTGCTGGTGATCCCTGTCTGTATTTGTTTCTGGAACCAGAGATTCAGCAAGGCCAGTGATCTCAGCTCCCCACAGTCTGAAAAATGCTGATTGCGGAGTTTTCTTCTCCCTGGCTTTGACATAGCCCAGATAGGTGAGTCCATCTGGATTGCTGTGCATATGGATGGTTGTACATCAAAGGTGATTTAGAAATTGCTAAGTGGCCTTAATTCATTCATTTTTACAAGTGAACACCCAGTACACCAGGTGCTGTTCTAAACAACTGGGATAAACCAGAGACAAGATCCCTGCTCTCCTGGGGCATACACTCTAGCAGGAAAACAAAGCAATAAACAAATATACAAAGAAGTGACAATCTACATAGGGATCATTGCTATATTAAAATAAAACAGGGTAAGGGGATACAGAGTGACTCAGGAGGCATGCTCTATGTATTCAGAAAGGGTGGTTGAGAAGGTATCTCTTGCTAAGTTGGTGACCACTTGACCTGAGATCTGAAAAACATGAAGGAGCCAGTCTTGTAAATATGTAAGGAAGGCCCACTTCAGGCAGAGTCAACAGACCTCTGTGTGTCTGTAACAGAAAGCAGGCCAGTGGAACCGTATCACAAAAAGCAATGGGGAGAAGTATACATGCTGCTTTTGGAGAAGATAGCAGTCAGAACCTGTCAGTAGTTGCAGACTGCAATAAAAGAACAAAGAGTGAGCTTGCAGGGGCTGGGCATGTGGGAGATGGGGACATAAACTGAGAAATAACTCCATTTTCTTTCTAGGATCCTTATCCTATGGCTTGGGTCTAGGACCACGCTGGGGCACTCTGTTTGGGTGGCAGCTAATCAAGGACAGAACCAGAGATGAGTAGATTACAGGGAGCAGTCTGAAGATGATCTGTGTCATTTCTTAGCACGGAATTTGATTTTAAACCTGGAATTAACAATCTTTTCTTGGAAGTAGAGAGGGATAGATATTATAAATAAATATAATCTAAAAGCAAAAACAAGACTCAAAATCAAATCTTCCAGCTAAAGACAGCTAAAGCAAGGCTCCAAATCAAATCTTCAGGTTTAGAGGAAGTCTGTAACAATTAGAGAACAGCCCTGTTCACAGCGGACCAGAGGCCTGGAGAGAAGAATCAGCATGGATCTCAGAGGTCTGCAGCCTGGTTCGCATTAACAGCAGAATTTAAAACAGGGTTTTGGCAAATCAGAGCACAAATAGTTATTTACAAAGTTTTTTTTTTTTTCTTAAAGGCACCAAAATCAACATATCTAAACCAGTTGCATCTTCCTAGCATCTCTCATCTCTTCTCCCACATCCTTCTGGTAGTAATCTCTGATTTTTTCTCCACAAGGATGGTTACATAATGGTCCCTCTGACCCACTAGCCAAGAAATTAAACCAAACAACAGGCACTTGCCCTTAGCTGAGCCAATCCCAATCTCTCAGAATTAAAAACTGGCATAGAGAACAGCATGTGCACAGGCCTGGAGGTAGGATAAGGTTAGGAGCTGAGTTATGTCGGGTGGCATTCCAGAGAGAAGGTCAGCAGGTCCCTGATGCTGAGCTTTCACCTAACCCATTTTCCTAATAGCTACCTTTTTTGTTTAAGTTGATCATATTGATTTTCATTGATTATAGTCAAAAGATCCTTAGCTAATACAATCATTAATACTTACAGATGTTGCTTTGGAACCATGAATGTTCAAACAGCACAATTAAGGGCAGCATACATAACCCCAAAATCAATGCAAACAGGTGGAATGTTGGATAAAAACGAAAAGATATGGTGTAAAAGCAGAAAGGCTATGGCTAGGACTTGATTACCTGGATATCAAATACAGGGACAGTCCAGCCATTTGGATTCAGGCCATCACTGTATGCTGAGAGTGAAGTAATACGAATGTGTATTCATTCATTACACAAATATTTCTCAAAACACTTGCCCTGTGCCAGGTATAGTTCCAAGTGCTAGAAATATAGCAATAAAGAAGAAGAAAAAGGTCCTTGTTCTTTCAGCATTTCCATTTTTGAACTTTAACTGAACAGAAACTTGCCCTTCATATTTTCTCAGTCAATTATTTGAAACAGAGGTTCCATCTGATAAAGGTATACTCCATAAATATAGTTCAAAGTAAAAAAAAAAAAAAAAAAAAAAAAGTTCAAAGTAACTATTCGAGCTAAATGAAAATCCCCTAGCAATACTGTAGAGACAAATTCCAGCCTCAGATATCCTAGTATATAAATAAAATGAAAGTTCACAAACTTCAGTATAAGTAGTAGTAGTAATAATAATAATAATAATAATGTAAGCAACTGGTCAAGCACACAGATTCCAAGGGCTTATCTCTCTGAAATCTAATTCAGGAAGGTGTAAGAACTTGGTCTTTGCATTTTTAACGAATCCTCCAAGTCAGGGGTTGGGCAAACTATGGCAAATTCAACCTTCCGCCTATTTTTCTAAATAATGTATTACTGGAATATGGCCACACTCATTTATTTACATATTATCTACGGTTCTTTATCTGCTAAAAAGCAGAGAAATCCCTGTAGTAGAGACCATATGGCCTGCAAAGCCCAAAATATTTACTGCTATCTGACCCCTTATAGAAAAAGTTTGCCAACTCTTGCATTAAAAGATTCTCAAATAGGCTGTCTAATGTCTATAGTGAAAGATTCTTTTACCTCTGCATTTTAATGATTTAAAAGAAATAATTTTATTTTAATACCATAAAAAAGAAAACTCCACAAGTGGCTAAGGGTATGGAAATAAACCCAAGGAAACACTGAAATTATTGTTACAAATTAGAGATTACAGTAGCTTAAAACAACTGGCTTTTTGGTTTGGTTTCTTTCTTTTTTTTTTTTTAAGAGTTGAGGTCTCCCTCTGTCAGCCAGGTTGGAGTACAGTGGTGCAATCATAGCTCACTGCAGCATCAAACTCATGGGCTCAACCCATTCTCCTGCCTCAGCCTCTTGAGTAGCTAGGACTACAGGCATGCACCAGCACACCTGGCTTATTTACTTATTTGGTAAAGACAGGGTCTCAAACTCCTGGCCTCCAGGGATCCTCCCACCTTGGCCACCAAAAGCACTGGAATTACAAATGTGAGCCACCATGCCTGCCCTTGTTTCTTAAATTTTAAAATATATATACTTGTCTTAGAAACCATGCGATATTTGGAAAACTGCTATTAATAAGCTATGCACAGACATCACCTCCATTAAGTTTCTGACATAGCTCCTTATATTTATCTCTGCTATTCGTTTATTAAATGCAAGAAAACACATCTGGGTGTCAAGCTGGGTGACACAATTTTACTCTCCTGGTTGATCTCACCTATAATTCATTGTTTCTATAATATATAATACGAATGATTTACCTATAAGATGTGAGTTCCCCTGCTAAGCTGAGCTACATGCAGGAAGGAATTATAACTCACACATTTTTAGTTTCACAATAACCAGGATCCTGCCTGCTACTTAGTAGGGACTCATAAAATGTTGATAGAATAAGGATAGAGAAAACTACTAGACAGTTGTGTTCTTGCATGAGGTCCTATTTGTGGGAACTTTGTGAATTGCTCCCATTCATGAAATACAATGTGGTACCATTAGGTTGTTACTACTGAACACCTACACACTTTCTCTTGCTCTGTTAAGCTCCCTGTTAAATGTGTCACCATTTAAAATCTGCTTTTTTTTCTTGTTAATGTGAGTTTTGCAAGGTCAACCCACAGTTTCCCAAAATAACACTAGATCTCGTATTTCCCAGAAATAGCATTTACAAATATGACATTTAATACTGCTTTTTGATTTATGAGATCTATAATTGATGGTGAATAATAATGTAAAGTTCCCATATTTGACCATGAAAATGTACTTCTCTTTCCCAAAGGGAAAGTAGCAGAATATTAAAAATAAGTTAATACTATTCTTCTTTCAGCACACAGCCAAAAAGTTTTTAAAAATTACATACACATACATAGGTCCACAACACAAAAATCTTAGCTCCTTCCCACAGGTGTGATTTAGTCACACTGGCCAATGGAGTAAAACTAGAAACCATAAAAACCTGGTGGCTATCTGCGGGAAAACCCAGAGGCCAACACAATTAGATGTGGGTCTGAATCAATATAGAGTAGGTGATTATAAGACTTAGAGAAATGGCAGGATGAGTAAGATGCATGAATAAAAGTCTGGAGTGAGACAGATGCCCAAGGTAACAATGATGTCTCCATCTAAACTCAAGGCTGACAATACAGAGATTTATCTATTAAATTGATTTTTGTGTCTCTTGGTTTGTACTTATACCACAGTCTGAAGGCTCATAGAATATAAAGAAATATCTGGCACTTAGAAATGGAAGACAACGCAGGAATTATTCAACATTAAATAAGCATAAAGATATTTTCTCGTCTTTACAGATCCCATTCATTCATGAATTGATTTTTGCCCAAAACACATATTGATTTGTACCAGGTGCCAGGCTTCTCACTAAAATTTTAAAAGACCTGAAGCCCATCCTCATGTAGTTTACATTCTATCTAGGAAAAGAGACATTTAAAAAAGTATACTTCCCAAGCTGGGCCAAGAGACACACACCTGTAGTCTAGCCACTAGGGAGACTGAGGAAGGAGATTCACTTGAGCCCAGGAGTTCAAGGTTGTATTACACTATGATAACACTTGTGAATAGCCACTGCATTCCAGCTTGGGGAATACAGTAGGACCCCTCTCTTAAAAAAAAAAAAAAAATTACACCTTCCAATGGTTAAAGCTATAACAATTTGAGCAACAAAATAAAGTAGTATTGAATTGTAACACAAAGAATAAAAAAAAATCCATGTGTCCACAGTGATCTAAGTAAGTGGTTAAATAAATAAACGGAGAAGAGATAAATCTCCTATACAGAAGAATTCTAAATGATTTATGTAGGTACCCTCTTCTCAAGAAGGAGTTTAAATTTCACTCCCTTGTGTATGAGTTGTGCTTAGTGACTTGCTTCTAAAGAGTGGAGTATAAAAAGGGAGAAAAAAGTAACTTTAAAGAAGTCTAGCAAACATTACCTCAGCCAAGTAGTCAAAGTTCACATCACCAGGGGTAAGTCATATTGATATGTACCCTCTGCATCATTTGAGAGAAAGTTACTTCACTTCCATGATCTTTCTCTGAAAACCTATAGCCTAAGTCTAACCATGAAGAAAAAAACCAGATATAACCCAACTCATAGAATTTTATAAAATATCTGAGTAGTACTACTCAAGATTTTCAAGGTCATCAAAAACAAATAAAGTCTGAGAAAATGGCATGGACCAGAGGAAGACAAGGATACATGATGGTCAAATGCAATATGGTATACCAGATGGAATACCAGAACAGGAAAAGGACAAAAGGGGAAAACTATTAAAATCCAAATAAACTGTGGAGTTTGGGTAACGGTAACGTACCAATGTGGGTTCCCTGGTTGTAATAAATGTAATATAGTGATGCGAGATATTAACAACACATAAGGAAATAAGAATGAGTAATATATGGGGACTGTAATATCTTGGCAACTTTTCTGTAAATCTAAAATTTTCAACAATAAAATGTTTATTTTATGAAGTTACATAATTTAGCAATCATTTATAGTTGTGGTAATATAAATGGCAAGTATAGAAATTTTATGACAGCCCTGGGATTTGTGGAGAGCTTTTCCAAGAAAGTGACATGTATCAGAGGTCTAAAAGAGAAGTATAACTTAGGCAAGTAAGCAGGAAAAACAACAAGAGTTGTTTCAGGCAGAGAAAGCAGCAGAGGCCTGGAGTGAGATGGAGACCAGTATATATGACAGTGAGATAAACTGGGAACATTCAAAGGATAGTTGATAGGAAGAATTAATAAGTCAACGACTGATGGAGGTAGGGTATGAGGGAGAGGGAAATATCAAACATGATTACTACATTTCCAGTCTGCATAACTTACTGGGATTGTGAGTCCATTAATTGACAGAGAACAAAGAGGAAAGATCAGTAAGTTTGGAATGTGTGAGTAGGGAAGAAGATGGTGAGATATTTTGGCCTCAGTAAAGTTTATTTGACTGTGAAATATCCAAACAGGAACACTAAGTAGGCAGTTTTACATATGGGTCTTGTGGGCAGATAACAGATTTGAAAGTCACTCGTGTATAGACAGTAATTGAAGCTCCTTGAAAAAATAAGAGTGCCTAGAGAAAGAGAAAATTGTCAATCATAAGCATGAATGGATATTTTATAAAAGAGGGAGGGAAATTATAAATGATAGAAATAAGGAAATTTAGAAGAATAAGGTTTCCCTGAAACAGACGATCTTGAGAAAAGTAAGAAGCAGGAGCATTCAGTGCATGGCAGTGGGCAGATCACAGATTATGGCAGGCAGAATTGTTGGCCACATGATTTTCACTCCCCTAGTCTTACTTCTTTGAATGTGTTACACTACATGACAAAAGGGAATTAAGATTGCAGATGGAATTAATGCTGTAATTAGCTAAATTTAAAATAGGAGATTATCCTGGATTATCTGGGTGAGCCCAGGATAATCACATTGTCCTTAAAAGTAGGAGAGGAAGTCAGAGGAGTTGGTCAGAGATGTACAATGATAAAGAGACAGGAGCAATTTGAAGTACGAGAGGACATCTACCCAATATTACTGGCTTTGAAGATAAAGAAAAAGGGCCTTGGCCAGATGCAGTGGCTCATGCCTGCAATCCTACCACTTTGGGAGGTCCAGGTGGACAGATCACTTGAGTCCAGGAGTTTGAAACCAGCTTGGGCAACACAGCAAAACTCCTCTCTACTAAAAATACAAAAATTAGCCAGGTATGTTAGTGCATGCTTGCAATCCCAGCTACTTGGGTGGCTGAGGGGGAAGGATGGCTTGAGCCTGGGAGGCAGAGGTTGCACTGAGCTGAAATCACGCCATTGCACTCTAGCCTGGGCAACAGAGTGAGACCCTGTCTCTAAATAAATAAATACATAAAAGAAATAGAGGTTATGAGACAGAAGGTGAGGAACCTCAGGAAGCTCGGAGTGGTCTTCATTAAGTACACAGTAGCTCATTCTCAGACAAACAAAGAATTGAATGCTGCCACCAACTTGCATGAGCAACAAGCTGATTTCTCCCTTATAGCCTCCAGTAAAGAACATAGCCAATGTGTCCCACTAATACTTTGATTTTAGACTGATGAGATCCTTACTGAATTTCCAAATCACAAAACTGTAAAATAATAAATTGTGTTGTTTTAACCTGTTAAATTTTGCTAGTTCCTGATGGCAGCAATAGAAAATTCATATAACATCTAAATAGATATATCTCCACATTAGAAAAAGAAAGAGAGTCCATCACTGGATAAGGGATTTTTAACAAATTTACAAAAGATAGAAGTGGAAAGTGGTAGAAGCTTAGTAACTGGTTAAGAAGATCAGACACAGCCATAAATTATTGTACTTTGGGGAAGAAATATAGACAGAAGAATACAGACTTCAGTCTCAAAAAAAAAAAAAAAAAATCAAGGAATGAGAAAGAAATGGCTAATACTCAGATCTGAATGTATGAAGAATTATTCAGATTCCATTTCCAAAAGAGTAGATCCTGGTCCTATTCCCACTCAGCAGAAACCACCAGCCCAGGAAAAAGAGGGTATATTTGTATTGTTTACATTCTGCTCTTCAAAAATTTTTAAATGAAACATGCAAAATTCACAAATTCCACCTACCTCCACAGAAATCAGACTTTCTGATGTATTTCCTCTTTCTTAATAATGAATATATAAAGAAGGATCACAGTGAAGGACTTTGTGGGGAAAGTAAGCAACATAAAAAGCAACATCAAAATAAAGAGGAGAGAAATCAATAAGAGATGAAATACAGATAATTCAAGAAATACAAGAACTTATAAGCAATTTAAAAATAATGAGAATCGTTGGAGATATACAAGAATATGGTGCATCTATAGAAGGAGAAGCAATATAAAATTAACCAACATAAAGCAAAGCACTTCAAGAAACTAAGTATATTATTGCTGAAAAAAAAAATCGGAGTTTATTAAAAGAGGAAATTCTACTTCATATAATGGTGTATCAGGTAAAAAGAATCAACACTTGTAGAAAGTACTAAAAAAGCTCCACAAATATTTTTAAAGGCAACTGAAACTGACGAAAGAAATCATGCTAAAGATCCTAAGTGCCCAAAATATCCCAAACATACAATAAAGTATTAAAGGGATAAGATACAGGGTAAGAAGGAATTCAGAGGAGTAAGCTAAAATTTGAGATCACACTGACCCTTGGAAAGTTTAGTGATTCCAGAAAAGGTAGTTGAGAGGCTAAACAGAGGTCTGACAACCTACTAAATATTAGAGGACATAAATTTAAGTCCAGAACTCACCAAAGAGGGGTTTACATCAAAACGCTATATGTAGGATTGAGACATGTAGGTGTTATAACCTACATCCAAGATGTTACAACTCAGAAATAAAAGGAAGCATAAAATATTCCTAGATAACATAAAAGTCCACACCTGAATCACTTCATTCCCAGAATTTTAATTAAATTGATCCAGTATTGCTAATGCTCCCTGTCATTTGAAAAAGGACTTGTTAATTTCAAACAACATACTAGGCCTCACATTGTTTCTAAGAATTTTAACATAGAACATCTGACATGCAATTAAAAAATGACTAGGCATGTGAAGAGACAAGACAACCTGACGAAAATCAAGATGACACAGATGAACCTACAGGCAATACAAATAATGTGTTATCCAACGCAGATATTAAAGTAAACATACTTAATATATTCAAGTAAGGAAAAGACGACTTTGAGAACTTTTTAAACCACTACCTACCATTTAGAACTAAAGAAAAATATGATGGTAGTTTGAAATCCAAATGTAGCTGTAATCATATTAAATGGAAGTGAATTAAATACCACAATTTTAGAAGAAAAGTATTTTCAATCTGAGCTAAAATATGCTCCTTAAAAGAAATTTTAAATATAAAGATATAGAAAGTTTGAAATGAATGAGAGATATGCAAACACTAACCAAAAGAAAACCAATGTAGTTAAATTAGCACCATAAAAAGTACTATTAGATACAAAGGAAAATGAAACATGTTTAAAATAAAACTCAAATAGACAAATCGATTTTAACATATTTCCTGGGAGATATGTTAAACAGGCTGGGAGATTTTAACATACTTCCCTCAGTAAATGCCAGACAAGCAACAAAAACTTAATTGCATGACTATGTATGTTCTTGAAGTACATACAAATCCTTGATGATAATTGACCAGAGAGGTCTCAACAAATTTCCGAGTATTAAGATCTGAGTATGCCCTATACCCACAGTGGAATTAATCCAGAAATCCATAATAAATAATAAATAGATAACATCTGTGGGTTTGACAAGTATTACACTCATAAGTCAAAAAGGAAATCAAATGGAAAACAAAAAACTATTTTATTTGGATAACAAAACTGGTAAAAACTAAAGCATAATATGCTAAGAGGAAAAACTACAGTTTTCAATACATAAAAGAAAACAATAAAAATCAATAAGCAACCAACCACTTCAAAAATTAGAAAAGGAAATAAAATTTAAACTGAAGGAAATTTTTTAAAAAGGTAACTGCAGAAATAATTTAAATAGAAAAAATATGCAGAACAAAGAGGTTCAGTAAACTCAAACGAATAATGTGGGAATATTAAAGGAGACTTCAAATACATTATAATAGGATTTTCCATTATAAAAATAAAAATGGAAAATTTAGATACAAGGGACTAGCCAAACATACACAATTGACATATAATAGAGTATTTGAATAGTCATAAGACAATTTTAAATAAATCTAACCCATAATTTAAAACCTCCCCTAGCCCCCCACACACACCTGTAGGCACAGATAATTTTATCAGCAAACGGTTCCAAAACTTTAAGGAAGAAATAACACCACATTCTTCCAGGAAAGAGGAAAAGAGTAAGCACTGAATAACTCATTATGTGGGTATACCCTGGTGTCAACTGTAATAAGAGAATCTCAAGATAGGAAAATTACAAACTAATCTCATTCATAAACACATAGACTAAAATCCTAAACAAATGTAAGAAATAAATCCAGAAATAAATTAAGGATGAGTTCAATTTATTTCAGTTATCGGACTCTTCAAGGAAAATTTTAATTAAAACTGAAACTATATAACCAGTGGCAGAGCTAAAAATACAAAACTGCGGACACCAAGTATGGACAAGGAAGTGGAGTGACCAGCACTCTCATACAGTACCAGCAGGACTATACATTGGCACAATCACCCTGGAAAACTGTTCGATACTGAGTATTAAATTTGACTATATTTGTATGCTATGCTATGGTATATAAATGGCATACAAAGGTTTCCCTACGCACAGGAAAAACTGCCAGAATAAAAACACTATTAAACATGGTCAAAACTGGACACACCTAAACACCCATCAAGAGTAAAGTGGTAAGTAAATTGTCATATATATTCACAGTCATGGAGTAGCTATTATACAGCAGTAACGATCAACAAACTAAAGTTATAAACAACATTGTGAATCAATCTCACAAACTTAACTGAATAAAAAGGCCAGTCACAAAAGAATATATACAATATAAAGACATTTTATGTAGCATAAAAACAGGCAAAATGAAATAATAACATTGATAGAAATCAAGATAGAGGTTACCTTTGGGGAAGAAGGTTGGATTGGGGTTGGGGTTGAGGGCTTGCTTGCTATAATTCTAATGTGTTGGCATTATTTTACTTCTTCATCTGGGGGTTAAGAACTAGAATATGCTCATTGAGCATTTTCTGTATGAGGGTTTTAATTTAAAAAAAAAAAAAAAAGGTCCTGACTTTTAACAGCATTCTTAAAAATAACGGAGTAATAATGTGAACCTAGTGTCTGCATAATTTTATAAAACAGTTCTATAAAGAGTGGATGAGAACCAGAGGCCTAGACACAGGAAAGAAGCTAAGAGGCTGTGTGTAACAAATAATAATTCACTTATCAGAGATCAAATACTGGGGGGTGACTATGAAGATGGAATTGCTTATAACATCATTATTTGAAGGTTAAAACATACTTCTATATGATAGTCATAATTTCCAGTTGATTATTTTTTAAAGGTTAAGATCAGAAGTTGTAAACTCTGAGTTTTACAACTATTTAAAGGAGATAGATAGCAATACATGATAACAAGAAATACTTGGTCAAAACATAACCATTTACTAATTTAGTGATCACCACCACATTACTCAGGTTCTCCAGGCCTCTGTTTTCTCATCCTCACATCTGGGAGGATGAAATGAGATAATCTATGTCAGTTGTCTAGCTGAATATCTGGTACATAAGAAGCATCGCTTACATGTAAGCTACATTATCATCATAGGAAACTGACTAAAGTCATATTAGTTTAAACACATTTTTTGTGTAATATTTTAATCAAATATTTCATCTAAACGTTTATTTAAAAAACCTAACAGTAACACAGTGATCTTAAAATAATTGGGGGAGATCTCTGTTCAGATGCTGCCCTAGAGATAAAGGTTGGCAATGTAATTCCTAACAAAATGACAATTTCAGTCCAAATTTGCCAGTAAAAAATATGATGGTTTTTAACATGCAGTTGCTTTTCCTAGTACTAATTTCAGTGTTATATTCATATAATAAAAAGAAATTGCATTATTAGAGAGCATAATACAGCTGCTAATAATATGAGGTGCAAATGTCACACTACCAGGTTACAATATTATAAACATTTTAGGAAATACTGGATGTGACTAAAACTTTTTAAGCATTTTGGACTTTTAAAAAATTGTAAGCAAAACATTTTAATATCTTTCAGTTTTACAATAAACACTTTCATTACCATTTTAACTTAAACTAAATCCAAAATTACCAATATCTACTTAAGCATTACATAACAGATTTTTACTTTTAAATTTCATGAATTTTACAATAGGATCAATCTATGTCAAAAAGGGTTAGGTTTGCGTTCTAAAAATCAATTAAGTACCAGTTTCCAACATTTAGCCTTTTTTTTCTGACTGAAAAGTTGGCATATGTCTGAGAGAAATATATGTGTATATGTGTGCATACACATGCACACATACACATACACAAGATTTGTTGTAGGCTTCTTTTGTCTGACTTTGTTATTCTTTTCCATGGTTAATAGGCTTCCCCACAGAAAGAGTATCACTAATTTAATTTTCTTCTTCTGGCTTTTTTACTCTTCTCTAGAAACCATTGCTTATTTTCCAGAGCCTATTAAACAGGTTGAGTCGCAAAATGTTAGTCACAGTAGATCATTAGGTTGTTTTAATAATTTTTCTGCTCAATCTACCTTACAGGAAAACATAGTCTTTCCCTTCAAATATTTTCTATTTGGGTTCAGGATAATCCACTCTTTTCTTTTTTTCTTTCTTTCTTTTTTTTTTTTTTGAGACTGAGTTTTGCTCTTGTTGTTCAGGCTGGAGTGCAATGGCGCAATCTCAGCTCACCGCAACTTCCACCTCCTGGGTTCAAGAGAGTCTCCTGCCTCAGCCTCCCGAGTAGCTGGGATTGATTACAGGCATGCGCCACGACGCCTGGCTAATTTTGTATTTTTAGTAGAGATGGGGTTTCTCCATGTTGGTCAGACTGGTCTCGAACTCCCAACCTCAGATGACCTGCCCACCTCGGCCTCCCAAAGTGCTGGGATTACAGGCGTGAGCCACCGCGCCTGGTCCCAGGATAATCCACTCTTAATACAATAGAATTAATTTGAATTCCATAAAATACAGAAACCTTTGAATTTTGTCCCTCAAATGCAGCTGCTTTTTTATTATAATTCCACAAAATTTTATATATTGAACAAACCATTGTTTATTCTGCCCTGAAACCAAATCCCTGTCAAACGATTTGTTTCCTCTCTATAATTCCATGCAGGTAAAACTACAAACACAAGTACAAATAATGCTATAAATTATCATCGGTATGGTGATGGGCTGGAATTATACCTTCTACTCATGAACAACTATGATTATTAGAAACAAACATAACTTTGGGAGGCCAAGGCAGGAGGATCACTTGAGGTCAGGAGTTGGAGACAAGCCTGGACAACACGATGACATCCTGTCTCTACAAAAAGTGAAAAAACATTAGTGGTGTGTGGTAGTACATGTCTGTAGTCCTGGCTACCCAAGAGGCTGAGGTGGGAAGATGGCTTGTGCCCAGGAATTAGAGGCTCCAGTGAGCCACGGGTGACGATCAGAACTTCTGTCTCTAAAAAAATAAAAAATAAAAAAATATA
The DNA here is from genome assembly GCF_024542745.1 of Macaca thibetana thibetana. NCBI lineage: Eukaryota > Metazoa > Chordata > Mammalia > Primates > Cercopithecidae > Macaca > Macaca thibetana. The sequence continues at coordinate 89,029,137 of NC_065580.1, read as the reverse complement.
ATAAAATGAAAAAGCAAATCTTTGGTTAACATTTCCAAAACCCTTAACTTCAACCATAAGCAGTACGCAAACTATCTGAAATACTTGATAAAAGAAAAGCTTGATATTTAAAGTAGGATAGATGGATGCCTTTCTTAAATATGAGGACAGGAAGATAAGCTGTAAGAAAACCCAAAGGGAATTTCCTTTCACTTTAATAAGGAAGTTATATGATGTAGCCCAAGGGGACACACTATCCTTAGAGAACTCTACTAGGCTTCAGCACAATCCCCCAAATCCACACTTGCAAATGTTAATTTGTAATTTGAATACCATGAAAATTAAATCATCACCCCAGGCAGGCTGATTGACTGGCAAGGGAGCAAAAATGGAAGGCGAAGGGCTATTTTCTGTGGTTGCCGTTAGTCAATTATAGTCAGTCAAAGGAAGCTTACATTACCTGTTATAAAATTGCTTCCCCAGAAGACAAATGCTTTTAAAAAAATAAAAAAAATAAAGCATTTGAGCATGTAAACTACCAAAATGCTATTTATTTACTCACTGTTTTTGCAGAAAATGTTTTCACTTACCAGTTTAATGTAATTTTATGTTTTCCTATCAAATTCCTACTCCACTATAGTATTTTTCTTTTTTTTTTTTTTTTTTTTTTTTTTTTTTTTTTTTTTTTTTTTGAGACGGAGTCTTGCTCTGCCGCCCAGGCTGGGGTGCAGTGGCCGGATCTCAGCTCACTGCAAGCTCCGCCTCCCAGGTTTACGCCATTCTCCTGCCTCAGCCTCCCGAGTAGCTGGGACTACAGGCGCCCGCCACCTCACCCGGCTACTTTTTTGTATTTTTTAGTAGAGACGGGGTTTCACCGTGTTAGCCAGGATGGTCTCGATCTCCTGACCTCGTGATCCGCCCGTCTCGGCCTCCCAAAGTGCTGGGATTACAGGCTTGAGCCACCGCGCCCGGCCCACTATAGTATTTTTCTATTAGACTTTTCTGGAAAGAGGAGTTAATTCTTAGCATTTTAACCTCAGTTTCGTTTATCTGTTAAAACTTAGTAGGAAGTAAAAGATGTCAGGCACTTGTGGCTAAGGAGAGGAAGGAATGTAGGGGCCTAAGATAAAAAATTATAACAGGAGTAGAGAGGGGTGTAATGACCCCAAGATACGTCTAATCAATCTGAGTTTTGCCTAGCTGATAACCTGCTGGTGACCTGCTTCTCTGACTCATGCCAGCTCCGAACAGCAACCTCTTGGTCAGTAGACTGTGGCAAAACTGGGTCAAGTATATCTCGGCCAAGTTGTTGCTGACCACAGCTTTGACCAATAGCCTGGAAAAGGAAGTCACCCACTCATGTTCAGCTCAACTCCCAAGAAACCAAAGAAACAGGATAAGGTCTGATTCTACCTGGGAAGATCCTACAGTAGCCACAGAATAGAACCCATGGTACATGGTTCCACATGAGGTCCGTGGGGATAAGAAAGTCAGGTTGAAGAAGGAAGGATCCTCCATGGGAGTTGGAGTGACAAGCAAGAGCCACCACCTCCAGCTCTGTCTTTCTTACTACTCTGAGTAGAAGTCTACAGTTTATCGTTTATTAATCGAGGTTTTGTCTAGTTAAACCACAAAAAAAAGTTTTGATAGCAAGATATTATTTGTGACCTTTAGCCATGATATAGAACACTGCAAAAGGAAACCAAAATTCATTAGTTAAAACACAGTAGCATTGGCTATGAACTTTTAAATAAATTCAATCTTTGTGAATTGTTATCCAGTACTTAAAAGGACAATAAATCTTACTTCCTTTGGAAACAAACTACAAGAGTATTAATAATATTAGTGGGTTACTACTGGTTTGAGCACAAACTGATCTGAATTCTATATTTATTGATATAGCTTGGAGGTCACATAATTAGAGGGTTTTTTTATGGTTTCCTGGTAACCGTTTTCTGTGAGAAGCATTAACCATATTTCACATATGCTCATCTAAGTTACCAAGCCTAAAGGAGCTCTCCTCTTGCTCATTAGAGATAATGCTGCCTGTTTCAGGTTTTCATTTCAATACATTCTTTTCATCATTTTCACCTGTGAATTCTGGTCAACTGTCCACAATTTAATCACACTGGCACTGACAGGGTGAGTGTCTCTTTTGATAATGCAACACTTCCCTGGGGCAAAATGCCAAGGAGCTGTCAGCACAAAGGTACCCACTCTTTGATGGCAAGGCAGCAAATGTCATAACACAACAAATGTGATTCAGCCTCAACATTTTTATAAAAACCAACCCCATTTGAGGCGTGTATGGCCATACACAACCTCAGAGAGTGAGAAAGAACACACGAACCAGACTCCGTAGTGTCAGTGTGTGTATTTGCATACATGTGTGTGCTGCTGGGAGCACATGCAGCCTCTCTTTCAGTGGCAGTGATGTAGCTCTCACCTGGCAGAAGAAGACCCATCCAGGGACAAGGAAAAATCAATTTAGAAAGTCTTATCACCTGAAAATAGGTGATTTCAAACACCATGAAGCCAGTTTACCAATACTTTTGACTAATCAACAAAATGAAGCTCTATATAAACTATTTTTTAAAAACTCACTAATGCCTCAACAACAACATCAAATTCAGTTGATATGAAAGAAGATTAATTAGAGCAGACGTTTGTAACCTATAGTTTATAAGACTATTAAGGCCTATATGCAGAGATCAACCAATTTGTAAATATAATGGGTCAGCTGCACAGAGGCAGACATCAACTAATCAAAAAGAAACTCTCAATCAAAAGTTTATGAATAATTTGATTATTTTTTAAAATTATATTTTGTAACTAACTTTAAAAGTTAAATTAAAATTTTGAAGGCAAATACAAATTTATAACATCTCATAAATTTTATTTCTTCACAAATATATTCACTGAAGCAATTTCCCTTTCAGTTAATGACAGTTCTATTTCATATTAAATTAAAAGAGTAAGGCAGTATAAGTTGATGGGATTGTCACTGAGTAGTTCACTTGAAATACTCTAGGAAAAATGGGAGCAGAACTGCATGCACATCCTCTGGGATATGAAATGAAAAAAGCTTTATTCTCTTCTTTCTCGTTAGCAAGGGTTAAGAAATGGACATGCTGAGTTAATCAGAACCTCTGAGATTCAACAAGTATCTTCAAGGAATCCTGGGAATGGAAATCTACTAGACTAAGATCTCAGAAAAGGTAGGCACTTGAGCTCTACTGCCATCTTTCTATACCAGAAAACCTGAGTTTGAGGACAACACAATTGGTAGCAAAACTGAAGGTGGATAAAACCATGTGTGACTCCCAAGTATAGCTATATCTAAAGCTGGGTCTACCTCCAGGGCCATCATTTATGCGAGCCAATAAATACCCTGCAGCTATTTGTATTGGACATTTTCAACTTGGAACCAGAGTTCTGCATGGCACATCGCTGCATATTCAATTTAGAAAATAAAAAACAATTTGAAAAATCTCTTGTGAACAAGGAGCTTGCTGATTATCCCATTTAAGTAAGTACACAGTAAGGATTGTTATTCCCATTTTATAGACATAGGAAGAGAGGCGGTGTAGAGAAAATCATAACTGAAATGGAGAGGCCAAACCTTAAATTTAATGTAATGTTATACATAATCTTATTTTCTAATATCTTCCGTCAACTGTTTTTCAGGTTCATAATCATATGAATGAAAGTGGTGAGTATATATAAGCTCAAAAACTAAAGGTGGGCTGGGTTTGGTTGCTAACACCTGTAATCCCAGAACTTTGGGAGGCCGAGGTGGGTGGATCACCTGAGGTCAAGAGTTTGAGACCAGCCTGGCCAACATGGTGAAACCCCATCTCAACTAAAAATAGAAAAATTAGCCAGGCGTGGGGGCATGTGCCTGTAGTTCCAGCTACTTGGGAGGCTGAGGCAGGAGAATCACTTGAACCCGGGAGGTAGAGTTTGCAGTGAGTGGAGATCACACCACTGCACTCCAGCCTGGGCAACAGAGCGAGACTCCATCTCAAAAAAATCAATCACTCAATCAATCAATCAAATCAAATCAAATAAAAACTAAAGGTGGACAAATAATGCAAATGACTTAATTTATGGCAGAATGAAATTATTTTATCAAAATTTGTTCTAGCTCAGCTGTAATTATTTCACCTAATGATACCAACAAGAAAATAAAATGTGCTGGTGACTCTATTTATATATGTAATATGTCATTACATTTCTACCCCAAGAAAATTTTAGAGATGGAAACTCACAAATATTTTAAGGAGTTAAATCTCCCTAGCAAGTAAAAAATCTTCTTCTGTTTCTTTTAGAAATAATTTCCTTGCTTCTTTATTTTATCCTTTGGTTTCAATGTTTTTTGGTTATAGCTGATGTTATCAAGGTTGGCACTAATTGATGATAAAGGAACATTTTTAAACAGCAAGGAAAACACATTCTAAAGATGCTTTATAGCTTTCAGTAATCTAATTTGTGGGAAATGGAGAGAGGAGTACCACAGAGTGCTTTACAATAATTTATGGTGGAGATTCATCTTCTAAATTTAGAAACATAATTTGTGACCCAACTGTGCTGTGAATCTATTTGTGTAATTAGATGGTTGGCTACATCCCCAACCCAGTCCATTCTTGCACTGTCTTCTGGGTGTGTAACAGATTTTATGCTTCAATCCATCCTTTGGAAAATGATTAAATAAAAGTCATACATTTATATTTTTAAAATACGATTATTATCAACACTCAGACCTGGCTGGTAGATTCTCACTAAGAATTATCCCTTCTCAGTTTGGAAAAAAAGATAAATACCAGTAACAAAATTCTTTTTTCTTTTCATTTCATTTAAATGCTGTAATTACACAGGATTCTTCAAATGTGTAATGAAATCAATGTCCTGGCTAAAATTTCACAAAAAAAAAAAAAAAAAAAAAAAAATGAGAAAAAGGGACAAGGATATCATAGCCATAAATATTTCCAGTAAAAGATTTACAAGATTATTTGGGTTTGGCTTAACTTTTTTAAAAAAGCTATTTCAAATATCAACTTGAACTTAAACTGAAAAAACAGAAGTCATTTTATCTTTATTTTATTTACATGACTATATACAAGCTACAGAACATTAAGTTTCTTAGAGCAAACAGGAAGATATCTGCCGTTTTTACTACACTTATTTCCATGTCCCTGACTCCTTTTTATTATCCAAATATTGGGGTTTAAATAAAGTAAAAAAAACCGCTCAGTTTTCAAAAAGAAAAAATCAAGACGAAAGGCAGCTGCAAATTATGTGAGACCCGTGTGTTCGGACACATTATTAGAAATCAGTTAAGATGACAGTAAATTCTGACACCATCCTCCTCCATTTTTAGGTAAGATAAAGCTTTTATTTTGAATATTTTCCCCAGCAAGAGCCAAGATACACAATGAAAATTAATTTATGATATTTTACTTTACAAAGCTATAGAAGAATAATTATATTTAACCCCATAATGAGAACGACAAAACTGTTAAGTAAAACTCATATAATTGGTTAATTATCCAATGCCACATTTTTTAGGGTAAATGCTGAAAATAACAGGTGCCTAACAAGGTATAAGATAATTTTGTTTAATTAGGGAATTAAAGCAAGTTTCTTGCTGTTCGCAGGTTCTTCACATGGTGAGCAATAAGAAAAGTAAATAAATAAATTTTATTTTACCTTATAATGATGTATGTTTCTAAGTTGCTTTCAAGAATATATTATGTTGAGCTTACTCTAACATAAAGAGAGGATTTGGGACTAGAAACCCAAGTACTTGGGTTTGACTTCCAACTCCACTGGCTTTGTAAACTAGAGTAACTTGTTTAAATTTTCTGAGCCACAGTAGCCTTACATAAAAGTGGAGACAGTACTTGACCTATTTATATTACCAAGTAAAGTATTTGAAAACATAATGCTTTGCAAATTTTAAAATGCTATTCAAATATAAAACACTGCTATTATAAAGTATTCCAGAGTTTTAATCTGAAAATTGGAGCGACCTACCTAAAATTATAAGATTAATTACACTGCCTAAGAAGAACTTCAATTTTTTGAGCTCAAAAAAAAAATCTCTGATTTTATAAATCTCCACTATTTTTATAAGATTAATAAATGTATCAGACAATTCCTAGATCTTTTTTGTTACATCTAAGCTGGCTTTTAGTAATTCCATAATTAACACTTCAGAAAATTTTAGCAATTCTATAATTATTAATTTAGGAAATTATACTTCGGAATAATATGTCTGTTTTCACATTAGATTATGAGGCTCTCAGTGCATAATCTAATTCCAAGAATATCTTGGTACTTGCTAAATAAATATTTCTGCAATGAATTGAAAAGGAACAATTTCCCCATTTATTCAAGGCTCATGAGTCCCTTCCCTTTTGTCTGTAGGCAATTCTAAATGAGACTCTGGTTTTCATCTGTAGATTGCTTTAGCAAGTGTATTGTTTGATTTAGATCATACTTATAAATATTGATAATTTAGTTCCAGATACCTGCATAAAATATCTGACATTCACTTATTTGTAATAATCTATAGAAAAATTTTGGAAAATAATGTAATCTCTGTAGACAAATTATGAAAAATAAAACAAAACAAGTTATGATATTATATAGTGTTAATGAACTAGATAAACTAAATAGTTAAGGGAAGCTTTAGATAAGGATTAGCAAATATGTGGCATTTGTATCACCACAACCTCCCAGTCACTAGTTTAGGCACTCCCAGGTAAGCACTACCAATTCTTTTCCACCAAACCTCAGCCTCTTTCTTAACACAATACTCTAGGCAGCTACTATTAATACTGTGAATTTGACATCCAAGGAAAAAAATATTTGCCTGTTTATGTCTTAGGCTATTATGTGCTTGTAACAGCCCTTGTATGTCCTTGATCTGCTTAACTAAATGGATTTTGGCTCCAGAATTAAATTCCTCCTCCTTCCCCCCGCTTTTTTTAATCAATGCTGACCTTTGTGTATTTATCACCATTACACCTGTAAATAGGTTAATATTTTAGAATTAATACAGTATAAGAAATACATAAGAAGTAAGTGAATACCTTCAGTAAGTAAAAAGATAAATAGGACATTCCAGTCTTTTGAAACCACAGGCATATACAGAGCAATTTTTACCCTAACTATACAATTAGAGAAGTTCCTAAGGAAAATTCTGATTAGAAGATATGAATTCATTCAATGAATACTTTACAATTTATTTTATAAAAAGTATCACAGGAACGAGAAAAAAGTAAAATCATGGTGAACTTACATTGGGAAACAAAGGTAACATTTTATTGTTTCCTCGATAGAGCATCTTACTTTATATTACAAATGTCCAAGTTTATACTATTCCATTAGTCTATTCTAATGTTTCTAATAAAGATACACCCAAAACTGGGTAATTTATAAAGGAAAGGAGGTTTAATGGAATCACAGTTCCACATGGATGGGGAGGCCTCACAATCATAGTGAAAGGTGAAGGAGGAGCAAAGGCACATCTTACATGGCAGCAGGCAAGAGAGTGTGTGCAGGGGAACCGCCCTTTATAAACCATCGGATCTTGTAAGACTTATTCACTATAATGAGAACAGCATGGGAAAAACCTGTCCCCATGATTCAATTACCTCCCACTGAGTCCCTCCCATGACACATGGGGATTATGGGAGCTACAATTAAAGATAAGATTTGGGTGGGGACACAACCAAACCATATCAATTATATATTGATGCATCTAAGTCTGCATCTCATAAGACTGCTCCCATGCTCTTTCTCTTTCTCTATACAAATGGCAGGTCTTCCCACCTGTGGTTTCCCACAAAGGTCCTTTGACAAATCAAGCCCACACTCCAGCATGTTACCCTCAATTGGAAGACATGAGCCTCAACTTCCAAGGTTCACTTCTGATATTTCTGCTTGTTTCCTCAGTGTCATACTCGTATGTGTTCTTACTGACCTATCCAGGACAATGTTCCTGCTGCCACTTCTATGTTATCCTCGGGCCACATTCTTAATGCTCATTTTGGTTGTTTCTGGTCTTGGAAAGATCACTACATGAGGCTCAGGGAGTGTGTGGCTACCACAGTTCAGCCTAGGACTCAGGTCACTTTGCTGTTGACCTTGAAACTCTATCTTGATAATCTGCCCAATGGTCACTTAAACTGCCCTGGCTAGCATCTCAAGGCTGCTGACTGAAGCTCAAATGCTGACTCTGGATTTCAGATGGATCCTGCGGCAAAGTTACTTGAGACCTAATACCTTAGTGCAGCATCTGTTTTAGGTTCCACACAGTCCTTAACATCTGGGATATGAATCTACCATAAGGATGGCTGAACTGGGGCAGATTTAGGTGAAATTGCCATGCTGTTCCCAAAGCCATAATTCCCCTAGTGTCTAGGTGCCCTTTAATTCCAGGTCACTAAGCCAGACTCTTTTCTTCAAGTGAACCTTTTCCTAGGGACCACAAACTCCTTCCTAAAATGTGCCGCCGGTTCTCCAAGCCATCTCACATCACACAGTTCACCAACTATGCCAATAGGGCTGAATAACAAATGTTTCCCCCCGCAACCCCCTCCCGAAGCATCTCTATATCCACATAAATCAGTGGATACAAATAATATCCACATAAATCAGTGGATGCATTATATCTGGCAAATCTACATGTCAGATGTGTACTTCACAATTTCTACTACTGGTTAATTGAGATTCTCCATTACTTATGCATATCTAATCTAATCCAATATATTCACCTATATGTACGCATATATATATGTGTATATATATATACATGTACATATACATGTGTCTTGGTCCATTCAGCCACTAAAACAAAAATATCTTAGACTGGGTAATTTACAAACAACAGAAACTTACTTCTCACAGTTCTGTGGGCTGGGAAGTCCAGAATCGAAGGGCTAGCACATTTAGTGTCTGGTGAGGGCCCATTCCTCAGGGATGATGCTTTCTCTGTGTACTCACATGATGAAAGGGCAAAGGGGCCCACAAGCTCCCTCAGGCACTAATCCATTCTTGAGGGCAAAGCCATCCTGACCTAATCACTTTCCAAAGACCTCACCTCTTAAAACCACCACAATGGTGATTAGGTTCCAACATAAATGGAGGAGCACAAACTTTCAGACCACAGCAATATGTAGATGTATACATAACCTATATGTGAACATATATCCATGCAGAAACACATATGACATTTGACATCTACCACTCTTTTCCCTTTGACACTTTCTCCCTCATTTTCTATGTCTTGTTGCATAGCAGTCAAAAAGTAAATGTATGAGATATCTAAACAAATACTCCTTTCCTTTTGATTAAGAAGCTGACCAATCAGAATATAATCTCTGAAGCTTCACCTCTTCCTAAGAAATAAAAAAATAGAATAAAAAGTTTGATATTAGCAATATTAGTTATGGTATAAATATGAAGAAACAATGAAAGCACAATTCCAAGTCAGACCTCCAACTACTGTAACAAAAGAGAAGCACTCTTGAAATAAGAAATAATTTATTTCTTAAAGTCTCAATCAAATGTGTTTACATGTGGCTAAGAGAAGAACAATATCAATAATGATAGAATCATTTGTCAGACAAGCAAGATTATTAAAAGTGCCTGCCCTGTAACCTGAACTGGGAAGGGGATGGAGACTAAAAATGAAATTTACAAGCTCTGTTAGAAATTCTTCTGCTGGTGAAATAAAGCCTTTTTGGAGACACCTTGTCTACCCTTTGCCAAAAACAAAGGCTTCCATCAGTATTCATGGTGCTTACCATCTATCTTTAAAACAATGGCAAAGTTGGCAAATAAGTATCATAGAGCTGGGGTTGATGTAATAATTAGAACCAGGCACTGTTATGTACCATTTAGAGTCAGTGAGTGAGCATTTCACAATATTCTTGCTGACTTTGCTTACTTGCATATTCTAGGCAATCAGAGTTGGAAGGACTTCCAAAAACATTAATTCATTCCACAGACATATTGAACAGTCCAATATTTGCCAGGCATTGATATGTTAGTAGGATTTCACATACTTTCCCCATAAGTGGCCATGCAGCCTCAACTCAAATATTTAATAGAGGTAGCACGATCTTTTGAGATACTTGTTTTATTTGTTAACACCTTTGTTAGAATGCATTTCAGTTGGAAATATTTAATGTCATGAAAAATGGCAAAAACCAAATAATAGGTGAAACATATTTTAAAAGTCTGATTCTAATTTTATTAAATAAAAAAGACATGAGTATATAGAGGAGGTATAAATTGGAGATTTTCATTGTCTGAGATACTAGAAACAGATAATTAGTAAAGTTAAATTTTATAGTAAACTTGAGGGAAACTTTTCTCAAAATTAAACAAAATATTTAAAAAGTATATTTAAATATATCTTTAATAAAATTTTCAGTAGGATATATAACTCTGAGCTCCTTCTTTAATGGACAAAGTATTTTTTGTGGAGGGTGGAAGGGCCATGGTGGGGAAACTTTTTTATTTTATGTAAACTTTTATTCCAGTGCTATATACACACTGAAAAGTGGGCAAACCATAGGTGTATATCTTAGTGTATTAATTAATATAAGTAAACACTCCAATAAACCAGCTATATCAAGAAAGGAAACATTTTGAACACCACAACAGCACTCCTTGTGCCCTCTCTCATTAATACCCTCAAAGTAACTACTAGCCAGACTTTTAACATCCCATATTAGTTTTGACCATATTTTTAACTTTATAAAAATTAAGTCATACACTAGGCACCCTTGTGTTTGGTTACTTTCTTTCAGTATTATATTTGTAAGGTAAACCAATATTACTGTATGTAACAATGGTTCATTCTTTCTCATGGCTGTATGGTGTTGCATTATATGAATGTTTCATAATTTATCCACTCTAATTTTGAGGCACATTGTTTTCACTTTTTGGCTACTACAAACAGGGCTGCTACAGACATTCTTGCACATGTACTTTTGGAAAACACATTTAGTGTAAACATTTCTATTGGATATGTATCTAAAGGTGCATACTGGGTCTTAAGGTATACATATGTTCAGATTTACTTATTATAAACTGTTTTGGGCTTAATTTTGCCAGCAAAAAAAGGTAAGATTTTATATCACAATCTTCAGTTTTGACAAAATACTCTAGGGTCTATCAATTGTCCCAAGAGCTTTTCTTATTCTTCTGACATGCAAATTATTCTCTCTGCCCCAGTTCTCTCACTTTATTATTATATTTTTAAGCATCTAGTATGCCACAAATCTTGTAGCTTTGGTCTTCTTGAACTATCAACACATCGAATTCTACCAGAATTTTAGGAGCCTTGCATTCCCAGTTGTTTTCCAACTTTGCTTTTAGCAATAAAATCCTGAATCTTTCCCAGAAAAACACAATTTGACTTTGCAAATTAATTTGTACCATTTTTGCAATATATTTTTGAAAGAAGTCTCTTCCAAATTGTTTTCAAAAATGAATAGGAAATTGATCAAAAAGGAAACTGATGGAATGGGTTACTTTTAAAAAGTGGAATATTTAAATAAAAATTTTATTATAAATGTTCAATCTACCATAAAATAGTTATGTTACCCTCTCTTCCCTATGCAATTTAATAACTGTTAGAAATCTAATAATTAATACTCAATTTGAATACAACCATACATATATCAAATCTTTAAAGAAAATGTACCAAACCATTTCTTGCTTATGGGATCAAAGGTGATATATTTTCTTTTAATGCTTTCTTGCATTTTGTACAATAAATATGCATTATTTGTATTAATATAAGCAGAACATTTTCTTAAGGATTAAACTAAAATTGAACATTGCTCTCCTTTCAACATCTACTCATTGATCTTAGTTGGCTTTATGTAGCTATACAGAATAAATTTAACGTGTTTCCCACATAAGAGTTTATGGAATATTTTTAATATTCCATATTACAGTTGTCTCTTTTTCACAAGAGAATACCTCCAGATCACCAGTCATAGTGGCTCATGCATGTAATCTCAGCACTTTAGGAGGCCGAGGCAGGTGGATCACTTGAGGCCTGGAGTTGGAGTTGGAATTGGAGTTGGAGTTGGAGACCAGCCTGGCCAACTTGGTGAAACCCTGTCTCTACTAAAAATACAAAAATTAGCCAGGCATCGTGGTGCATGTCTGTAATCCCAGATATTAGGAAAGCTAAGGCAGGAGAATTGCTTGAACCCAGGAGGCAGAACTGCAGTGAGCAGAGATCATGCCACTCCACTACAGCCTGGGTGACAGGGTCCTCTACAATTTAACCACTCCCTTTTGTATATGCTCCAGTTGTGCTCTTTCAAATGTATATTTTAACAGGAATACATACACTATAGGAGCCAACGGAGTTGTTAAGCAATCTAATTCATGGATTTCACAAATTTATGCCAGTCTTCTGAGGTGTATATGACAGTTAACTATAAAGTTCTTGCTACAGTATTCAGCCTGGATAATAAAGAATAGTTAATAAAAACTCTGAATACAGATGTTTTAAGTATTGATGAAAATAATCTCAACTTTATAAATTAAATTTACATGACTAAGATCATTAATCTGATGTCAATCTTTAATGTATTTCAAATTATAACCTACACATGTATAAAAGGAGTGATGGACAAGCTGCATTTCTGTTTTCCTCTACATGGGCTAATAATACAAACAGTCCCACAACAATAATAAAACTAGACACATCTCAATGTCTTCTGTTTTATAAGCAGCATAACTTTATTGGTTATATTTTTATCTCTGAAATCAAAAAATGGTAAATGAAAAAGGTTAATATTAGTGACCACAATTGTGGTAAGGAATATATACATGTTTCTGTAAAGTATAAAAAACATATTAAAATAAAGTGTGAAATATTTCTTCACATTGGGGTTATTTTAGGTGTCAGCATATTTCATTATAAATAATTTTAAACTGTCTCCTATTTTTTGTTTTCATACCACTGACTCATATCTAGATTTGGATTTTTTAAAAGGTCAATGATACCATAGATACACTAGGGCCAATAAATATTTCCATTATGTTAAAGACATCAGTAATCCTATGTTATTTTTAGGGTGGAAAGAATCTATCAAGATGAGAATTCAACATTTACCCAAATATTCAAAACTTTTTGTTTTTAATGTAAAGCTCACATGGTCACAAGCATTCATTGATTAGTATGTACTTAGATATACATTGAATCTTTTTGTCATGATAGTGAAAAATTTTAGACAGACTAAATATCCAACCTTAGGGAAAAAAGTAATCATGTTACACTTACATTGTGGATAATGTACAACTGTGGATAATCTGTTGAAAGTATTTACAGTGTTTAACATAGAAGGCAGCCCTTGATAGTTCCAATTTTTTTTAAAAAAAGCACCTTGCAGGAAAATACATGTTGTTTTCAATGCACTTGGAATATATGTTCTACATCTACACACACACAAAAGAACATGTGTGTATTTGTAAATGCATAGCAAAAAGGTTGAAAAAACCATATCAACAGTGCTTTTGCTGAGGATGTGGACATAGAGGCAGAAAGACAGCTTCACATTTTAAAACACAGATTACCCATAGTATATTTGAAAACAATAAGCATGTATTACTTCTGTAATTAAAAAACCTAAAATATTTAAATATTTAAATAACGTTAGCAAAAAGGAAAAGATTCAACTCAAAAGTGTATCCCTAAACCTTTCCCCATTGTTAAGTCCTGTCAAATCTATGCTCAACACTTTCTTTTTTTAAACCCACCCCCCGACTAGGCATGAGAAAGAATAGTGACCAACGCTGATGAATGGCTGGGTTTAAAGCAGTGATGTCATACACACCAACCTAGAAAACCGTGAATATAATCTGAATATGACAATAAACTATTTATTTTTGGCCATCTTCTGAATTCCAAATTAGATACAGTTCTCTCACTTTGGTGGAAGTTCTGTGTGTGCGTCTGAGAGTGTGGGAGCCAACAAAGGGTAGTGTTTGTCCCACTGAATTTAAATGTCTCTGCACATTATCCTCTTGGCTGGCCAGACGACAAAGGCCTTTGCCAGCCCTACTCTCTTTAAATAGAGACCTACACTTTTTAAATAGAGCTTACTTGTTCCAGAGAAAGGTTTTCTTTCCTTGTGCTCAAATTTCGTTCTTTAAGGAGCAAATGAGTGTCTATGTCATCAGCAGCTCACGCACAATCCTAAGATATGTTTGACTTGTAAACCAGTTTTTGTTCAAAAGGTTAAATAAAAGTCTTCTTTTAATTCTCTGCTTTTATTTCTAGCACCTAATGAAAAGGTCAAACCATTTTCAGGTTATTTCCAAATATTGCTGTCAACTATCTTTTTGGCTGATTTAACTAACCATGCATAAAAGGAGGTTTTGGAATCAGGCAAGCTGAAGTTTCAAAACATTGTTTTCATGGCTATCTATAAACAGCTCTGCCTCAGGGCATTTGGTAATAGATAGGCCTGGTTATGACATACAGGAGAGCAATTACTGGCACTGATAAACAGTATTGGGTTTAACTTTTCCTTAAAATTGGCTCCAAAAATTCTATGAACATTAATTGATATCAAAGGTAATTCTTTCAACAATGGAAGATGCAATCTGAAAACAATCACAGAGGCCACTCAGCCCCTACATATTTCAGCATTAAATTATGAGTACTTTGACAATATAGTTAGGGATATTATTTAATGAGGAGAAAATTATCATTCTCTTGATATGTCAAGTTGATTAACACTACCATATAGAAAATCACATAAATATATAAGCAAATTATTCAACTCATTGAAAAATAGCCTGTTGTAGAAAACTATAGTCATCAAGAAAGTTAACTCAATGTAATTAGATTTATTTTACTACATAAAGGAAGTTGTGAGTTGAGCTGGTAGAACTAACTTTACCTTCACAATTACTAAAAGCTGATTACAGTTGATTAGGTAATCTGTTGCCATGATATGACTATTGTCTTAAGAAAATGTGTAATTCATTTTTCTGCAGCTGTGAATTCTTGTTTTGCTGATTTGGTGAATGCAAACTCCTGCCTTTCTATAAGACAGATAATGGCCACTACGCAAGAATTTCTCAGGCCATAGTATGATAAAGCTCTTGAATAATTTGAGAAACTCACATGTACCTCACATTTCCAGCCCCACGTCTTAGATCACTTGCATATTTTAGGGAAATTTCATCATTAAATGAAAGAGATGAGAAAGACAGTATTTTCTATTGTTAGTATATAGAAACTAAACACAAGGATTACAAGTAGCTTGATGGTAATGGTACTTGATGGTAATGGTCAAGAAGAGGCTTAGTGAGACCTTACTTTGAGAAAAATGACAATACAACAGTGTTATCGGTCAACCAATGTGAAAATTTATATTCTGGTGCCAAACATGTATCATAACATTGGCACTTTTTAATTCTGGTATTCATGCGTCCTTTGCGCATAGCATACTATAAAGAACTATGAAACTATAAACCTGAGGGGAAAAAAAAGTTCTGGTGAAATAAAATAATGAGACTCCTTTGTATCTAGGATACCATCAACTCATTCCATGTGCTTAAGAAAATGAATGTATTTGGAAATAGCCATTTAAATACTAAGATGAGTATGGGATATACAGTGGTTGGGGGATAAAAAATACTAATGTACCTTTCCCCTTTTATTTACAAGATACGTAACTAAGTTTGTAGAAAATACAAACTGAGATATCTATTCAGATATTTACTTCATATTATTGATGTTGATAACAAATCACCCCTTTTTTTTTTTTTGAGACAAGAGTCTCACTCTGTTGCCTAGGCTGTAGTACAGCACTGGCGTGATCATGGCTCACTGCAACCTCTGCCTCCCAGGATCAAGCAATTCTCCTATCTCAGGCTCCCAAGTAGCTCGGACTACAGACGCAGGCCACCATGCCCGGCTAATTTTTGTATTTTTAGTAGAGACGGAGTTTCACCATATTTATCAGGCTAGTCTTTAACTCCTGACCTCAGGTGATCCACCCGCCTTGGCCTCCTGAAGTTCTGGGATCACAGGCATGAGCCACCGTGCCCAGCTGCAAATCACCTTTATTAGTAGTGGCCAGCATGAAACTTTTCTCCTTCAGATAGACAAATACATACATACACACATACATGCATGCAAACATACATTTGTATTTTATATATATATATACACATACACAGAGAGAGGGAGAGAGAGAAAGGAGATAATGTTTGTGTGTGTATAAATTAAAACTGGTTCTACTGTCATCCAAAACGTATTTAAGATCTTGAATTCTATTTTACAAATGAAGGGTGGTACTTTGCTATTTAACACAAATAGGTAAACATTTAGTTTTAAACCAAATGTTTATATATAAGATGTCTTGAGGAGTTCACTAATATTCATTCCCTGAGGATCTCCTCACTGTTATTATAAAGACCATAACATGTTTTTTAGAATGGACCATAACTAATACTTGAAAAGATAAGACTTTTTAAAAACTATTCACCCTATGGTATAATCAGTGCTACTTCTTGTTGATTTAATTCTATTTACTTCTATGAGGTGCATGTGTGTGCTTCCTAGAACACACCCAGTTTCCAACCTGGTATTTACAAGACAGGCAAGACTAGTTGCCCATTGGTCTTGTTTGGTGTAATTTACTATCAAAGCAAATACAGTTACATTTAATCACCAGATAATTTTCCCCAATCATGTGGCCACGTACACAAAATTAATGATAAAATATAATTTATCTAATCCCTGTGGAAATTTATAATCATAAGCAATAAGAGGTATTTTCTTTAGAAAAAAAAAATCTCAAGTCAATAAACCAATTTAGGTCAAAGTAGGTCTTCACCATTCCTAGTTAGTTTATGATTACGGAGTTTTTGTTTCAATTCAGTGGAAGTAGGTTTGTATCAGGGCAGAGACTACTACTAATTCTCTTTCTGTTTATGACACTGTAGCAAATCAGTAGCTCCCACTGAGTTGTGTTGTTTTGAGAGAATAATTCAGATTACTAGGAGTCAATCAGCTATCAGCCTGGATGCCTAGGCCATCCACTGTAGTTGAAGCCCCAAATATAGCTCCTTGTGATCTTATTAGACCCACATCAAAGTCACCTTCCCTGTTTGAAGCTGTGCATTTGTGGCTGGACTGGGACTGAATATCCCTCTGGGGATGTAGACAAACCAGCTGCTAATTAACCAGGCACTATCTTGACTATCCAACTACTGAAAACCTCAGAGAGAAGAAAAAATACAGCTTTTCCATGACACTAGAGTCTGAAGAATTATAAATAGATACTGCAAAGTAGTAAGACAGTATAAACTCCTTTCACTCAAAAGGATAAAATTTAATACAGACATATGTCAGTTCAGATAACTCTGAGGACAACTGTAGTACAGTATTTCAGATAATGGAGGCTCCAATGCAGGCTAAGGTATCCAACTGATTTTGGGCCTCCCTAATGGAGATAAAATGAGCTTATGAATACATTAGGCAAAGGTTGGGGGAGGGTGGAGCGGGAGATGTACCATGATAACATGGAGTGGAAGTCTCAGCTTTGAAGGAATGTGAGTCCCGCAACTGGTGGGGAAGTAAATATTTGGTCACTTCTATTGTCTCAAATTTATTTCCAAACATTAATGTGAATCTTAAGGCTACAACAAAATAATGCATCTTGTAAGAGAGATAATGTATCTTGTAAGGACGGGAAAAAATATTAGAAGTCTTCCCATCCACTCCTAAACATACGGGTATACACACAATGCTCAATGTTGACAGGAAAGAAATCCTGTAAATATGATGTCAAAACATTGTCATTGGTGGTCATCTTTCCTCTGTAAGTTGCTCTGACTTTGAAGAGTCCCTGCATTGGGAAATGAAAATCCGTGAAAATTAATTTCCCTTCTGTGTCACTGTATCTCTTCTAAATATCTAAGTCCCGGCCAGGCGCAGTGGCTCACACCTGTAATCCCAGTACTTTGAAAGGCTGAGGCGGGCAGATCACAACGTCAGGAGATCAACACCATCCTGGCTAACACGGTGAAACCCCGTCTCTACTAAAAATACAAAAAACAAAAACAAAAACAAAAACAAAAAAATTAGCCAGGCGTGGTGGCGGGCGCCTGTAGTCCCAACTACTACTCAGAAGGCTGAGGCAGGAGAATGGCGTGAACCCCGGAGGCGGAGCTTGCAGTGAGCCGAGATGGCGCCGCTGCACTCCAGCCTCGGTGACAGAGCAGGACTCTGTCTCAAAAAAAAAAAAGAAGAGTATATATGTAAGTCCCTTTCTGGATGGAAGATAGGTAGAAGAAGAGAGGGATTCTTACGTAATTTTCTTTCTTTTGTTTTATATTTCTAAAACGTAAGTCTCCTGGGAGTCTCCTCTCAAAACAAGTGAATACTGAAGAATGTCCTCAGAATGTAACACAATTTGCAAACTATATTATGCATGTGTGAAAATAAGAGCTGAGATAAATCACTTCATGTTATTTCCAAGCAAGTGTTGTACCACTATATAGAAAAATATGGAGATTTTAAATGTGCTTATATGTGTGTATTTTATATGCATCTAATACTTCTAAATGTATTTATTTAAACATCTAACATTTTTCATTGCCACACAAGTGCTAAGATACTAAAAATTCATAAAAGAAAAAAGGTAATCCAAAAATAAAGAGAAAGATAAATGTTCCAGTAAAATATTACAATAAAAGCTGACACGTGATGTGGGTGAAGCAATTGAATACTTTTTTTTCTTTAAAAAAGGTCAGATGTCTACACAGCACTGGATATAAAAGAGATTATGAACTTGCGATTAATGAACGAATAGAATGACATGTTCTTTGATATACAAATGTTAGACCTAAGAAAGAACTTTGAGTATCTGGGGTATCTCTTCAGCTTTTACAAGCATTTGATATTATCATATCCATTTTATAGATGAAGGAACATGATCCAGAGAAGTCCATTGAATTGCCAAATTCTCCAACAGCACACAGTGATAAATTTAGAACTAGAAGCCAAATATCTTTCCCCTAATGCACTTAATTAAAGCAGTTAATATCATTAACTCTTATGGATTTGGCTTACAAAACATTAATATGAAAGACTGGAAGTCAAGCAGCTTTCAGAAAAGATAATATTTAAATATAAAAGATCATCAAGGTTTGAAGACATATATGACGCTGTACTAAGAGAAATTCCTGAGTTTTACATGTCTTGGTGTGTTTGTTTATTATGGCAAACAAAGTGATTATGGCATCTTAGAATCATCAGCATCCGTATATTTTATTTTTTTTTCAAAAAATATTGTTTACTTTAGAAGAAAGAGTTAATATAATCTATAAGGGTAATGAAATAGAGAGAAAACGAGAACAGGTTTATAAAATAACATCAGAAATAGGAAAGGCAAACAAGAATAGAGATTAAAAAATGTCCAAAATAAGACCAAGTAAAATGCATACAAAACCCTTAGATATTCACTTATGGATGAATCAGAGCATTAGTTCTAGTCTATGTAATTACAATAGAAAGAAGTAAACCAGCCGGGGGCAGTGGCTCATGCCTGTAATCCCAGCACTTTGGGAGGCCGAGGTGGGCGGATCACTTGAGGTCAGGAGTTTGAGACCAGCCTGACCAACATGGAGAAACTCCGTCTCTACTAAAAATAAAAAAATTTTCCAGGTGTGGTGGCGCATGCCTGTAATCCCAGCTACTCAGGAGGCTGAGGCAGGAGAATCACTTGAACCCAGGAGGCAGAGGTTGTGGTGATCCAAGATCATACTATTGCACTCCAGCCTGGGCAACAAGAGCGAAACTCCACCAAAAAAAAAAAAAAAAAGAGGTAAACCTAGTTAAGAGAATATTTCACAGTGTCCCAAAGACAAAATAAAACAATGTCTAGTTATTCTTATATTTATACCATACAGGAATTTCTCCTATAGTCTCCACGATGAAGTGATGTAATGAATAACTTCCTTGATAACATACTAAGAGTGGTTACAATGATGTATTTCATAAAATATTTTATCAAGCATCAACACAAGCTGAAGATATTGCTATCATTAAGAGAAGTAATATCTACTATCATTAAGTCAAAGCAGTTCAAAAAATAGAAGATTTTGAATTTTTTTACCATAATCCATAATAAAAATACATTTTACATTTTGTGGTGTATGTGTGTGTGTACATTCAGAGAGACAGAGCATCTTTTGTGTGTGTATGTATGAAGAAAGAGAAAGAGACTAAAGTTTCATGAAATGATACTTCTCTTACTCTTTCTACATATTATACATTCTGATTCTTTCAATCTTGTGTTTAAAATGCCAGTTTCAATCCACTAAATTGATTTCTCAAACTACAAATAGGTCTCCATGTCAATGAGAAGACAGTAGCAATGAGAGCTAGGACCTTTGAAGTTTCTGAGCCAAAAATTTCCCAGGGTTCCTTCGAGGAATGAATGGGGGAAGGTGTTGGTGGGCATATTAGCATTATCGGTGCACAGGATGTTGGGAACCTGATGGAGCAGATGTGAGATGGGCAAAAGTTCTTAAGTCTTTACCTAAGTGAGAGACTGTAACAAGACTGACAGCCAGAGAGGGTTTCATTTGTTATCTTGATTTAACCAATTTTAAGCATTTCAAAGTTTATCATTGCTATTGGGAAGTCAAATTACAATGTGCTTCCAGTATTTATATAAACCCATTTTTAGAATTTGAGACAATGAGAAAAGAGATGAAGAAGAAAGCAGAATAGGGAAACGTTCTATAGTCACAGAGAAAGAGAGAGAGAATGAAACAGACTGAAAATTCCTGCATGTGGCAACCTTTTCATTTTGATTCTCTGGGATGATCAGAAGCGATATTTAGCATTATTCAAAGCCACAAGATCCAATAAATAAAGATTAAGTATGATAAATTAACTGCTTAAGTGGAGGGTACTCACACTCATCCAAAGTTACATCTAATACACAGTCTATGGAAGTACAAATACTAAAGATGATGTCATAACCACGGTATGCACACACATTGTTTGTTACTATGCAGTGTTCGAAAATAATTTTCACTTCACTGATGCCCTTAACTGTTAGCATCATAACTCTAATGCAGGCAAAGATCATTTATAATTTCTGTTGGTTGCAAAAATATTATTAAAAGTTTATTCCCGGCCGGGCGCGGCGGCTCACGCCTGTAATCCCAGCATTTTGGTAGGCCGAGGCGGACGGATCACAAGGTCAGGATTATCGAGACCATCCTGGCTAACACGGTGAAATCCCGTCTCTACTAAAAAAAAATACAAAAAACTAGCCGGGCGAGGTGGCGGGTGCCTGTAGTCCCAGCTACTCCGGAGGCTGAGGCAGGAGAATGGCGCGAACTCGGGAGGCGGAGCTTGCAGTGAGCCGAGATCGCGCCACTGCACTCCAGCCTGGGTGACAGAGCAAGACTCCGTCTCAAAAAAAAAAAAAAGTTTAGTCCCATAAAATGAAAATAATTCATACACTTATACAATAAAAAGGGAAATTCGCTCTCACAGGATTATAGGATTAACAATTATTAACACTTTTCTGTATATCTCTCCGGATCGTTTTTTCTGAACATTTACACACATGGACCACACACACACACACACTGACACACACACACAGACACATTATATAACATAACACACACACACTCACACACACACACATATCACTGTCTTTTCACTTAGCAACATGTCTTGGACATCTTTCCATGTCTAGACATATGTTTCTATCCTATTCTAAAGTATAGATATATTCTAGCTTAATCTTTCTCCAATTGTGTTATGATTGAAAATAAAAACTCTGTATGCATGAGCTTGCACAAGTGTATAAATATTTCACTACAATACATTGATTCTAAAAAGTCCAATGACTGGCAAAGTGTTATATTTAAAGTTGTTAAATAAAAACATAGTCCCTCAAACTTTTCTAATAGTATATCAGAGTGCCCAGTACACCCCATAACATTACCAACACTGGATAATAGCAATCTTTTCAGATTTTTTATCAATCCTCAGACTGAATAAATGTATCTCATATTAACTTTTTCTTGTTAACTTACTAAGCATATGTCATATGTTAACTGGCCATCTGATTTCTTCTTGTATAAATTGTGTTTGCATATCCTTTGTTCACGTTTATATTCAGTTTGATTTGTGAGAACTCCTTATATACTATTTAATTATTTTTAATATATATTTAAATATTTAGCCACCATCTAATATATGTGTTGTATATATATAAACTTAAAGTTTATATATGTATTATAAACATGTCCAAGACATGTTGCTAAGTGAAAAGACAGTGATATGCTGTGTGTGTGTGTGTGTTATGTTATATAATGTGTCAGTGCGTGTGTGTGGTGCATGTGTGTAAATGTTCAGAAAAATCGATCTGGAGAGATATACAGAAAAGTGTTAATAATTGTTAATCCTATAATCCTGTGAGAGGGACTTTCCCTTTTTATTCTATAAGTGTACGAATTATTTTCATTTTATGGGACTACACTTTTAATAATATTTTTGAAACCAACAGAAATTATAAATTATCTTTGCCTGCATTAGAGTGATGATGCTAACAGTTAAGGGCATCAGTGAAGTGAAAATTATTTTCGAACACTGCATAGTAACAAACAGTGTGTGTGCATACTGTGGTATATTTCATATCATACTTTATATAAAGTTTATATATATATAATCTATATATATATAATCTGGAAGTTTACAACATATTAAATTTGCAATCTTTTTCCCTTATGACTTGTGAAGTATATATTTTGATGGGAGCAATTATTTAAAAACAGAGTACGGATGAGCACATAAAGATGCAAAGGCTTGAAATGAGTTGTCTGTGGTCACAGAGATACACAATGGTGATTTTAGGGGTCTGACTCTGGTTGGCTGAAGTTCCTCTGGCTAGAGCTCAAACAAACTACAGTAACAAAAAGCCATATGATATTTTTGGCAGGCTTTATCTTAGTGTTCTTGAATATATTATATGTATATAAACACACACACATACCACATGCACACATACACATACATTCTTTCAAAATTCTCCTTCTACCCTCAGACCTTAAAGGCTACTTTCTGCAGACCATTTAGCTTCAAATGAAATTGAGCCTAAAATCAACTTTAATTAAAATCAGCTCAGAAAACCTGATACTGGACTGCTAGTGCTGTGAGGAAATTTACAGAGTTTTAACTAGTATATAAAACTCCCAGTCCCATGGGAAGACAGTCTTCAAAATCCCTCTGACTTTACATGACCTTCATCCTAAACAGAATCTTTACTTAATAATATGTATATTCATGCTATCTGTTAGATTTATTCATCAGTAAATGATATATAACCAGGCTTGAATTTCAGGACCAGCAATCCCATTATTTTCATCACATCAAATCTATTCCTTAGTCATCTACTTCTTACCTCAATAAATAAACAATGCTGAACCACCATCTACATTTCATTATCTGGTTACTGCTAACACAGAGATGATTTAACTATAAATTTGTGTATTAAAATGAAGCCTCACTTAGCACATGCAAATTTTTATGAAAACACCATCTATTCAATTTACAATTTACAAGGTACAACCATTCATAGCAGATGCTAAATGTTTTACACCCTTTCCTGTGCAAAGAAGTTAAATTAAATGTTTATTGTATATGTGAAGCACCAAACAATCCCTCATGACAATTCCACAACTTCAAATCATGAAGACAGATGGATTCATAAAGATCAGTCTATCGGAAATTAGCATGAAAACAAAATCACATATGGATTTTTTAAATGAAAATGGAATGAAATTGGGAAATCTTTTCCCATTTATCTTACCATTACTCACAAGAATTCCTAATATGATTACACCAACTTTCAAAAACTGCAGGCTTTTTCCGTTAAGATTACTGCCTAAACCTTTGTGGGGTAGCAATAATAAAATTTGCATAATTTTATTTGAAGTAGAAATTTTAAAAATATCATCTTAATCAAACTTTGAACAATACCACTTAAGATTTTAGCAGTAATCAATTATTATAAAATTACTTCATGTATGTTGTGTACATACATATTAAAAGAAAAATATTACAAGAAAATACACCAGAGTCATCGATATTAGTATTGGAAAATTGGCCAAGTGCGGATGTTCACGCCTGTAATCCCAGTACTTTGGGAGGCCAAGGCAGGTGGATTGCCTGAGCTCAGAAGTTCACATAGTGAAACCTCACCTCTTCAATAAAAAACATACATATATATTTCATATATGTATACTTTATATATATATATGAATTTTCCAATACTTTCTCTCATTATATAACATATTATATATTTTATTATATATATATATACTATATATCTATTGCATATCACTGTCTTTTCACTTAGCAACATGTCTTGGACATCTTTCCATGTCTAGACATATGTTTCTATCCTATTCTAAAGTACGGTATATTCTAGCTTAATCTTTCTCCAATTGTTTTCTGATTGAAAATAAAAACTCTGTATGCATGAGCTTGCACAAATGCATAAATATTTCACTACAATAAGTTGATTCTAAATAATCTGTACACCAAACCCCCAAGACATGCAATTTACCTATATAACAAACCTGCACATGTACCCCCGAACATAAAATTGTAAAAAAGAAAAAGTCAATGGCTATGTAGACTATGGTAACTAAGGTCAAATGAATAATATTTGTACTATACAAGTAGCAAAGTTTTCCAATACTTTCTCTCTCTCTCGAAAGTTTTGCTGCTAGTATAGTACAGACATTACTTAATTTACCCTAGTTACCACAGTCTATATAGCCATAGACTTTTTCTTTGTTACACTTTTTGGTTCCGGGGTACATGTGCAGGTTTGTTATATAGGTAAATTGCATGTCTTGGGGGTTTCGCATGTCTTGGGGGTTTGGTGTACAGATTATTTCATCACCCAGGTGATAAGCATAACACCTGATAGGGAGATTTTCAATCCTCATTCTCCCCCTTACCTTCACCCTCAAGTAGGCCCCATTGTCTATTGTTCTTCTCTTTGTGTTCATATGTGGTCAGTGTTTAGCTCCCATGTAAAAGTAAGAATATGCAGTACTTGGTTTTCTGTTCCTACATTAGTTCACTTAGGATAAAGGATAGTGGCCTTTGCCTCCATCCATGTTGCAATAAAAGACATGATCTTGTTCTTTTTTTTGGCTGTGTAGTATTTCATGGGGTATAGATACAATATTTTCTTTTTCCAGTCTACTGTCAATGGGCATATAGGTTGATTCCACATCTTTGTTATTCTGAATATTGCTGTGACAAACATACAAGTTCATGTGTCTTTATGGTGGAACCATTTATATTCCTTATATATATCATTTATATTCCTTATATACCCAATAATGAGATTGCTGGGTTGAATGGTAGTTCTGTTTGAAGTTATTTGAGTAATCACCAAACTGCTTTTGACAGTGGCTGAACTAATTTACATTCCCACCAACTGTGTATAAGTGTTCCTTTTCCTCCACAGCCTCATCAGCATCTGTTTTTTGACTTTTTAATAATAAGCATTCTGATTGCTGTGAGATGGTATCTCTTATAGTTTTGATTTTCATTTCTCTAATGATTAGTGATGTTGAGCATTTTTTCATATGCTTGTTGGTCATGAGTTTGTGTTCTTCTGAGGAGTCTGAGGAGTGTCTATTCATGTCCTTTACCCACTTCTTAAAAGAGTTGTTTGTTTTTTGCTTCTTAATTTGATTAAATTCGTTATAGATTCTGGATATTAGACCTTTGTTGGATGCATAGTTTGCAAATATTTTCTCCCATGTCTGTTTATTCTGTCAATACTGTCTTTTGCTATGCAGAAGCTCTTTAATTTAATTAGGTCCCATTTACCAATGTTTGTTTTTGTTGTAATTGCTTTCGACATCTCTGTCATGAAATCTTTGCCAGGGCTTATGTCCAGAATGGCATTTCCTAGGTTTTCTTCTAGGGTTCAGGTTCCACATTTAAGTCTTTAATCCATCTTTATTTGATTTTTGTATATGATGAAAGGAAGGGGTTGAGTTTCAATCTTCTTCATATGGATAGCTAGTTCCTCCAGTACCATTTATTATATAGGAATCCTTTCCCTTTTGCTTATTTTTGTCAACTTTGACAAAGATCAGATGGTTGTAGGTGTGTAGCTTTATTTCTAGGTTCTCTATTCTGTTCCATTGGTCTATGTGTCTGCTTTTGTACCAGTACCATGCAGTTTTGGTTACTGCAGCCTGTCACATAGTTTAAAGCAGGTAACGTGATGCTTCCAGCTTAGTTGTTTTTGCTTAGGATTGCCTTGGTTACTCAGGCTCTTTTTTGGTTCCATGTGATTTTTAGTATTTTTTTTTTCCTAATTTTGTGAAAAAGGTCGGTAGTTTGATAGGAATAGCATTGAATCTGTAAATTGCTTTGGGCCATATGGCCATTTTAACAATACTGTTTCTTCCTGTCAATGAGCATGGAATGCTTTTCCATTTGTTTGTGCTGTCTCTGACTTCTTTCAGCAATGTTTGGCAATTATCATTGTAGAGATCTTCCACCTCCCTGGTTAGTTGTATTCCTGGGGCGGGGAGGTATCTGTGTGCCTATTGTGAATAGGACTGACTGAGTTCTTGATTTGTTCTCAGTTTGGATGTTGTTGGTGTACAGAAGTGCTACTGATTTTTGTACATTGATTTTGTGTCCTGAAACTTTGCTGAAGTTGTTTATCAGATCCAGGAGCTTTTGGGCAGAGAGTATAGCATTTTGTAGGTATAGAATCATATTGTCTACAAACAAAGATACTTTGACTTCCTCTCTTCCTATTTGAATGCCTTTTATTTCTTTCTCTTGCCTGACTGCTTTGGCTAGGACATCTGTCAAATAGGAGTGGTGAAAGTCGGCATCCCTGTCTTATTTTGGTTCTTAAGGGTAATGCTTCCAGCTTCTGCCTGTTTAGTATGTTGTTGGCTGTAGTTTCATCACAGATGCTCTTATAGTTGAGGTATGTTTCTTCAATATCTAGTTTGTTGAGGGATTTTAATATGAAAGAATGTTGAATTTTATCGAGAGCCTTTTCTGTATCTATTGAGATGATCATGTGGCTTTTGTTTTTAGTTATGTTTATGTGATGAATCACTCGTATTGATTTGTGTATATTAAAGCAACCTTGCATCCCAGGGATAAAGCCTACTTGGTCACGGTGGATTTGCTTTTTGATATGTATATAGTCATAGACTATGATCCTCCTGTGCAGAACCCTTCCACTGGTATTTCAAGTATGCAAAATGAACATTCAAATTTTCAACAGTGTTCAGTAGGTAGACAGTAGCATTATTCCCAATTATAGGGCAAGATGCAAATGTCAGTGCATGAGAATGCTTTAACAAAGGCCCAGAATCTGAAGGAATACTAATAGCTACAATCATGAGGATTGTGATGAGAAATCTATGTCAATTTTTATTTAATGTTTCTCCATTCATTAATTCAACATTTGTTGACTGTCTACTATGTGCAAGGCCCTCATACTAGGCTCTAAAAATTCAAAGGTAAATATGTTAAAATATATGTCCTCATAAGAGTTCACAATCTATTAGAAGAAACAGACAGGTATATGGATGGAATGGGGGAGCTGCCAGTGGGTACCCAAAGCCAAAAAGAAATGCTTCCCAATGGCAGATAGTTCAGAGCTTCCCAATCAGTTCAGAGGTACTTAATAAGCATTTGTTGAGTGAATAGATGGATAGGTGGATGGAGGTGCAACTCTTAACTTGGAGGAAGAAAACAACATTTGATTTTGATAGAGATTTTGAAAGCCATGATTGAATTTGTCAGACAAATAGAGCTAAACAGCTGGGCTAAGGCACAAAGGCATGGATACATGTTTTATTCAGGACACTTCAACCAGCACTTGTCCAGAAGGCTGTGAGGAGGAAGGCGCAGAACATGAGTTTGAAGAGGTAAAAAGGACACATTCTGGAATTCTGACTTTCTCATATAGGCAATGAAAATGGTACTCAGCACAGTGTTCTTTCTATACATACCAAGTTCTCAATAAATGTTGGATAAACTGCATGACTTTTCTCACAATAGATAAAAAAATTAATGCTCAAGTCTGAAGGAATTGGTATAAAATTCACAGTCATACTCACAATCGTATTTTACACTATTGAAAGCAGCATATAAATCTCTCATTCATCAATCCAGTATTTATCTAATGTTTACTTTTTAAGGCATCATGGGGGTATGATAGGATAATAATAATGTTAGCAGCAATGATATTTACATCAGGAATGATGTATTGCCTGGGAGCCCTCTCATTTACAGCTATCTTATTTGGTTATTCCTTGAATTAATGTTCTCAGGGTTACTGGGGAAATAATACACACATATTAAAACACCTATAAAATTAAAGTATAACAGGTTTTGGGTAGGTATCAAAATTCATGTCATGGACAAAGAAAAAATAAATGGAAAAGTTACACAGGCATGGTGTGACTACATTATGGCAGTCATTTCCCTAGTTCTCATGACTTCATCAGGCTGGGACTCTTTAAAATATCTGAAAGGAGTGATTCAAGGAGTATCTCCTATTTTTGTGGCCTAATAGAAGTAAAAGAGTCAAAGGGCTTTAACATTTAATATATTATTTTGCATGATTACCATATCTAACCATTAATTTTCCTTTATCTGTAAGTTCCTTACTATTTAATTTTATCCCATTTTGTATCCATAGTGTTTCAAGCATATAGAAACAGTGTATGGAACAGTAGGTGCATCATAAGGTCAATTTAGTAGGTTCTGAGATGGGATGGGTTGGGAAGGAATGGGACAGGACTGGACAGGACAGGACAGGACAGGACAGGACAAGATAGGATAAGCAATGCAAGACATGGTAAATCTAGGCTAGATGAGATTAGTCTGGAATAGAATAGAAAATATCAGAGTGTGTTACATATGGTAAGGTTTTGTTTTGTTTGGTTTGGTTTGGATTGGTTTGGTTTGGTTTGTTTAGACAGTCTCACTCTGTTGCCCACGATGGAGGGTAGTGGCACAATCTCAGCTCGCTGCAATCTCCGTCACCCAGGTTTAAGTGATTCTCATGCCTCAACTTCCCAAATAGCTGGGATTACAGGCATGTGCTGCCATGTCTGACTATTTTTTTGTATTTTAGTAAAGACAGGGCTTAACCACGTTGGCCAGGCTGGTCTCAAACTACTGGCCACAAGCAATCGACCTGCCTCAGCCTTACAAAGTGCTGGGATTACAGGTATGAGCCACCATGCCCAGCCTGGTGAGGGTTTTACATAATCAAACGTTAGCTTCAATTACATGTATGTGTGTAAATAGTTATAATTTAAAATTTGAGGTAAGGCACAATGACTCAAACCTATAATCTTAGCACTTTGGGAGGCCAAGGATGGAAAATCACTTGAAGCCAGGAGTTTGAGACCAGCCTGGACAATATAGCAAGACTCCATCTCTACCAAAAATTAAAAAATTAGCCAGGTGTGGTAGCAAGTACTTGTGGTCCCATCTACTCAGGAGACTGAGGTGGGAGGATCACTTCAGCCCAGGAGTTTGAAGCTATAGTGAGCTATAATTCTGCTAATGCAC
Source organism: Macaca thibetana thibetana (assembly GCF_024542745.1). NCBI lineage: Eukaryota > Metazoa > Chordata > Mammalia > Primates > Cercopithecidae > Macaca > Macaca thibetana. The sequence goes on along the minus strand of NC_065580.1, from coordinate 88,999,472 downwards.
TACAGCCTGGGCAACAGTGCAAGACAGCATCTCAAAAAAAAAAAAAAAAATTAATTACTGTAAGTTGTGGTCCACAGTTTGAGAAACACTAGTTTAGGAGAACAAGTTCAAGCTATAAATTCAAAATGGGTCAATTTCCAAGGTTTGGCATTCCTGGCTTTTGAGGCTGTAGTGAGCTATAATTTTGCTAATGCACTTCAGCCTGAGTGATAGAGCAAGACATCATCTCAAAAAATAAATAAATAAATAAAAATAAATAAATAAAAAAATAAAAATGAAAAATTCTTTAACTACTGTAGGTTGTGATCCACAGTTTGAGAAACACTAGTCTAGGAAAACAAGTTCAAGCTATAAATTCAAACTGGGTCAATTTCCAAGCTTTGGCATTCCTGGCTTTGTGTACTTTGTATATTTTGGCAAACTAACCTCCTGGAAGCCTCAAAGTCCTAATATTTAAAAAGGATGATATTCTTTATCTTATAGAACTATTATAAATTTCAAATATTAAATATCTAATGTATGAAATGCCTCTAAGAGTTCTTGACATCCAAGTGGTATTTATAAATTATTAACATTAGTTTACATTGTAGTCCCTTAGGCAATGCTGGTTGAATGTAACTGAAATGAATTGCTTTAGTATTTTAATCAAATACTGACAAATTAATTTAAAGAAGAATTCAGTCCACTGAGAAAAATGTGCATTCTTTGTCAGCTCTCTACTCAATGGAAGTGTATCTAAATAGCATAGGAATTCCATGATTCGGTTCAAAGAAATTTTGAATTTCTGCCTCTCCAAGTTTAAACTTTATGCTTTGCATTCATTCTCAAATGACTTGCAACAACATGAGAACATTTTACCAAAAACACGTAATCTATAATCTCTTTTGTTTTTATTGCAAACACTAAAGGGTAAAGACAAGTTTAAAATACATACACACACACACACACACACACACACACAGATACATGTACACAGAGTAAAACTTATGGACGGCCATCTGCAATTGAGGACATTAAATGATGAAGTCCAAGCATCCAGGGGAAAGAACTTATCTATAAGAATGGGTAAGGGAGTAATATATTTACAGCTAACAAGGAACAAAATACCACATTCTTGAGACACGAGAACTTGGCAGAATGTAGAAAGGTGGCAGTGGGGAGGATAAGATAAAGGAAAGAACGAGAGAAGAAAGTAGAGGCATTAATTCCTACTCATTTATTATTTATATTTTTCATTCAACTAGTATGAAGTAGGGATTCGTTAAACTCCCAATTCATATCATGGTAGGCATTTGGTCTAGGCACTAGGAATACAGCAGTTCCAAAACAAAGTCTCTGCCTCTGTGAACTGTATGTCCTACTGGAGGAGATCGATTGCAAGCAACTAAACAACAAGCCTTGCTAGTTGGTGATAAGTACTGTGGAGAAAACAGGGTAAGGGGAAAAGGAGGGTGCAGTGGATTGGAGGTAGGTAGGGTTGCTATTTTCTACTGGGTAATCTGAGAAACTTCTCTGAGAAGGTGACAATTGAGCACAGATCTGAAGACGTGAGGTGAGGAGCTACACAGCTATCTGGAGGCGAACTCTCTGAGCACTGGGATCAGCAAATGCAAAGGCACCAATCTAGTGTGTGCTCAGCATGCGGATGGTGCAGCAAGGCCGGCATGGTAGGAAAGGGTGGTGGGAGATGAATCAGAGTGAGGGGAGTCACAGATTCTGGTGGGCCCTGGAAAGCATTTTTGCTTTCACTCTGAGGCAGATGGGAAGCTACTAGAGGGTTCTGAGCAGAGAAGAGACACGGTATGACTTCTAAAAGCTCACTGGGGCTACTGGGTTTAGGATAAACCAGGGCTCCAATTTCCCCACATCTTTGTCAACACTTCTCTTTTATTTTTGCTTGTTTTGAGGTTAGCCATCCTAACAGGTATAAAGTGATATTTCACTGTGGTTTTAATTTGCATTCCCCTGATGATTAGTGACATAGAGCATCTTTTCATATACCTGTTGGCCATGTGTATGTCTTCTTTGGAGAAATATCCCTGCAAACCTTTAGCTCATTTTTAAATGAGATTATTAATTTTCTTAGTGTTACACTGTAATTTTGGAAATTAATCATTTATTAGATGTTTAGTTTAGTTTACAAATATTTTCTTCCATTTTTCTAGGTTGCCTTTTCACTCTGCTGATTATTTCCTTTGCTGTGTAGAAGCTTTTCAGTTTGTGGCACACTGCTAGTGGAAATGTAAAATGGTGCAACTGCTATAAAGAGGTTCCTCAAAAAGTTAAAATTAAAACTATCATACAATCCAGCAATCCCACTTAGAGTATTTATATAAAAATTGAAAACATAAATGTACATTGACAGATGAATGTACATTTTTAAAATGTGGTATATATATAAAAGGAATATTATTCAGCCTTAAAAAAATGGAAGTCCTGCCATATGCGACAAAATGAATGGAACTTGAGGACATTATGCTAAGTGAAATAAACTAGTCACAGAAGGACACATACTGCATGATTCCACTTACATAGGTAACTAAAACAGTCAAATTCATAAAAGCAAAGAACAGAATAGTGATTCCAGGATCTAGGGGAGAGGATATGGAGTTGCTAAACAATGGGTATAAAATTTCAGTTATGCAGGTTGAATAATTTCTAAGAGATCTGCTGTACAACATTATGTCTATAGATAACAATACAGTATTGTACCCTTAAAAATCTGCTAAGAGGGTAGGTCTCATGTTAAGTGTTCTTGCCACAATAAAAGAAAATATTTTTAAAAATTTTAAAAAAGGAGAAGAAGAAAGAAACTGTGGCCAGGGTGGGTGATGAGAGGTGGAGGGGAAGGGGATTAAGTACAAAACCAAGGAGATCAATGAGAAGGCAACTGTAATAATCCAAGAGCCATGGTGGAGGCCAGGATCAGCAGGATTATGGTAGAGGTGGAGTAGATAGGATTCAAAGATAGATTGATTGTGGAATGGGAGAGGGAAGAGGAGTCAAGGGAGGCTGCTTGTGTTTAGATATATGGAAGTCAAATTCTAAAATGAATGAATGAGTAAATAAGTAAGGAGGTTAAAAAAAAAAAAGAAATAAATAAAAGCAAGCAAGGAAACCTAACATTCAAATGTTTAGGTCTAGAGAACCCAGAATACATCTTACCCCTGCTAATGACCAAGTATTCTCTGGCAATTGGGGAATCGGTGGCTAGGTAAGGGGTCACGAAAAAGATGAGGCTGTAAGTGTGAATGAGTACTTATACTTCTTTAAGGACTTAACTTAGTTCGACAGGAATTTAGGAATAGAGAGAACAGAGTTTTCAATTTGAAACAGTCAGTCATTAGAGGCAAAGCATATTAGGGTGTTGTTGTGCCTGCAACAATTGGTTGTTACTCTCCAGCCGGTTAATACCAGCTAGGCAATGAAGTTAATTGTAAGAAGGATCAAAGAGTTGAGCTCCTACAGAGAAGCAAGTGCATACGCTGCCAATATTTCATCATTCAGAGCTACTTTCTTCTTTTCCTAATATGAAAGCTATAAAAAGAAAAAGAAAAAAAAAGAAAACAGCCCCTGAAAGTGCTATTGTTAAGACCAAAAACTAATTAGTCATTGCTTCCCAAAGTGTTATGTGAAATGTCTCCAGAAATAATGGTCTGCTTTCTCAGATTTTATAGGTTTGCTGAGTCTAGTGTTCTCTGGAATTTCCTGTTTCCCTTGCTAGGGAAGATTGAGTAAACTTTACAAGTCATCTTGAATAACACAAACCTTTCAATAAAGGCAATCATTTGCGGATTCATAAAGTATACAACTAGACTTGAAATAAGGATGAGAGTGGTAAATAAAAGCAATTTCAAGATGGTGTATATGAGTGTGACTAAACTTTTTGGCTATTATATGCCTGAGGTAGTCATTTTCTACTCTTTGAAGATGCTGAATACAAATTTCACATTTCCTTTCAGTGTGTTCATACATCAGATAAATTATGATCTAAATATGGCAACCCAATGCCCTCAATGTATGTAAATAATTTGTGCCAATTCAATGGTAAATTATATAGCTATCCCTGGATAAACGTTGCTGTTTAATATTAAGTATCACTGTTATTGTATGTTAGCAAAATATTCAGGTTCTTTGCTTCTCACTAAGATTAAAAACTGCATTAGCATTTGCGTAAATGCCGCCACTTAAATGAAAGCTCACTTGGCAAACTGGCACTTAGTGGAAAAGAATGACAAATGACTTACATAGCAGCTGCTTTCAGAGATTGCTATGAACCAAAAATAATAAACATAAACCACTAACATTTCTCTCCTAAAGCTCTTGATGTATGTCAACCAATTCCCTGGAATTACTCTATCTGATTTAGTCACATGTGGCTCATAATTATGCTTGATTTATTCAGAAGAAACACTATACCAAAAATCAAATGAAAACACTGCATCTGCATTTCTGCAATTGTGTATCCATATATCGCTGTGCTAACGTTATGAAGAGTCTACTCCCCACTGAGAGCCTGCAACTACTCAGTCATGTAGTTGAGTCTGTTTCAACAGATGAGTGAAAACAAATCTCTCATCTGTTGTGTCCTCCCAAAGTTAAAAAACATATTCTGGCTTGGTAAAAGGCAGGCTGGACTTTATCACAAGGGGTATAATTTCTGAAGGACAAAACGAACCTGTTCTAAGATATATGATGATCTCACCTATATGCACAGATCACAGGGATATTATTAAAGGGATTTGCAGTTCATTCTAGAAAGAGCCCAAAGCTTGTATGGAGCCTGCCAGGAAGAAATTTCCTCTCAATCTTTTCTATAAATGTAATGTACAACGAGTATTTCATGCTATCTCTTCAGAATCCACAACCCACATGGCATTTTCTGCTTCCTGCCAAAGCACTGGTAATTTAGTATTAACTGGCAAAGGAAGATCCTCCTCTGGAGCCATGTGTAAGACTTAGTTAAATGTTAAAATATGCCAAAGACTTCATCCACTCTGATATTTTGAAAACTCCAAATACAATTTAGTTGACAAGCTTCATCAGAGGAAAATCAGACAGCAGCTCTCTCCCTAACACGTGTCACCTGCCCACTCAGCTGTGAATGGGAAAAATGTGTCATGCCACCTTCAGCTCTGCATTTTTCTCTTTCATGGTGACATGAGTACTTGTTGAATAGTCTTATTTCTTATTCAACTCTGAAAACAGAGTCATTGCGATACATCTCAGATGCAAACTGGTGTTTTACAACTATTTCTATATCTAGTTGGAAGAAATTGTCTGCAATAATAATTTTGTTAATAGTATTGTTGCATTTTTCTGAAATTTTAAAATCTGCTCGGACGCAATCCTGCAAGTTGTCTGCAAATTCTGCCCAATTAATTTTAGAAAAAGCCAAGGGTCAATGTTCTGCATGCTATTTTGTGACAAGAAAAAAAACTGGTGTACTACACCTCAAGATTAAAATTTATAATAAAAATATTTTCATATACCTCTCCTAGGTAACCCACAAATATCTTTGACACAAAACACATAAGTAATATGCAATCTGAATATGTAATAATAGAATATTCTGAACTAGGAAACCATAAAATTTATTCTTATTACTGTTATTATCATTATTATTATTATTTAATTGAGATGGAGTCTCACTCTGTTGCCCAGGCTGGAGTGCAGTGGCGCAATCTTGGCTCACTGCAAACGCCGCTGTCTGGAATCAAGCGATTCTCCTCCCTCAGCCTCTGGAGTAGCTGGGCACAAGCCATCATGCCCAGCTGATTTTTTTGTAATTTTAGTAGAGACAGGGTTTCACCATGTTGGTCTGGGTGGCCTCATACTCCTGACCTCAGGTGATCTGCCCACCTCAGCCACCCAAAGTGTTGGGATTACAGGCGTGAGCCACTGCACCCGGACTATTTTAATTATTAAAGACTAACAGAAGAAAAATATCTCATTACATTTGTTGTTGTAAAAGTCATATAATCACATAATAGCCATAAAGGCAAAACAAAAATACTACTACATGACTTCCACTTCTGAGCACTGTTGTCATTATATAAAGTAAAAATAAAGAACTCTGAAAAATGAACCCTCCAGTATAGTGTCCAGTGACTGTACTATAATTGTTTTATTTCATCTTCATAGCAACCTGATGAAGTAGGTATAATTATTTTCATTATACAAATGGGTAAAATTACTCCCCAAAATTTTAAATAACTTGCCCAAATATCTACAGTCAGTAAGATGCAGGATTGGTATTTGAACCTAAATCTGTCTGCCTCTAGATTCTTTTCACTACACTGGTGAAGAAGATGTTTTCAAAAATAACTCATTGATTGCTAAGTGTGTAACAGTACACATTTAGAAATTGACTTGAATGAGAAGTCAAGCTCTTTTTTTGTCAGACTAAAGATCAATAATGTGGAATGTCATAGCTCCAAATCAAGGAAACAAGCTCATTATTACAAGATTAGGAGTGAATACAAAGTTAATGCATATTTATAGGTGATATGTATCAAAAGTACCTTCATAATTAAGAAGGTTTCTCATTCTATTCAAAATATTTGTTAAAGGGTTGTGCTAGAGTCTCCAAATATGGCAGCCACCAGTTCCTTCCTTCCTTATAAATGTGCACAATTCATCCCAACAAACTGTGAAGTCCACTTTCCCTCGCTGTGAATCTGGTCTGGCACTGTGACTTGCTTTGCCCTATATAATGCAGTACAAGTTGTACTGTGCCCATTCTGAGCCAAGCCTTTAAACAGATCTAGCCTATAAGAGGCCTGGCACTTTCTACTTTTGCTCTCTTGGGATCCATTCTCCATGTAAAAAGCTTGGGACTACAAATGCTAGGAGGCCACGTGGAGAATGGCTCTGAAGAATGAGAGGCCACCTTAGGCCTGTCAGCCCAAGCCTCCACTAAATGCCATGAGAGCAGAGACCACCACTCTGGTAAATACTGCCCAAAATGCAGAACCATAAGCAAATAATTAGTTGTGTTTCATGTCACTATATTGTGGGTATAATATTTTACAGACCTATAGAAAATGAAAATAGTGGTTAGTTAAATCTCTTCTTTTAAGCCACTGCTTTAAGCATCTTGTAATATTTTATGAATAAAGTCCTGTCTTGATGGTATTTCTAATACCAGAAACTAAGCTCTTTAATATTGTCAAAGAAATAAATTAGGTATACTGATTTTCTAAAAGTCTTAAACTATATACATAGCCTTGCTTAAATAAAAAATATCTATGGTTACAAATGAATTACAGCAAATAGACATCAAAAATTTAAAAATCAAAAATTAATTGTTGAGATTTTCACTCTGCAAAAGCATAGAAAGCTGTTAAATTTTAAACATTCATAAAAATAATCAATGTACTTTTTGAAATAAAAACAAAAGATACCTGTTCTGAATAAACCATAGTGTTCTAGGTAATTGGATTGTAAAAACAAAAACAAGTATTAATAAAATCCACTAGTTTAAACCTGTGAAATTTTTAGTAAAGTGCATCTCAGTTACCCAATAACAGTCTGCTATAAAATAGCTTTTGATAGAAAACTGATGTATGTGTAGCCAAATAGAACCCTTTTCACATTATACTTTAAGGACATACCTTGGACTATGAGATTGAAAGTTTTAAGACCGAACCCCTCCATATGAAAACTCAGGACTGTAGAGAAGCAGTAAAATTGTTAACATAAACTTAAGATAGGAAACAAGTCGTGAGAGGGGAAAAAAAAATAACCTTTAACCCAATCCATTCCGAGGTAAGCGGTGGCTCTGTGTGTGTGTGTGTGTGTGTGTGTGTGTGTGTGTGTGTGTGTGTGTCTTAAAGCTAATGACAGGTTAGCCTGTAGCCTGCTGCTACTTTTTCTCTCCAAGTCCAAACCCCACAGTGATTCCTTCCTTTCCCATGACCTATTGCCAGACTTCTGCTTTCTCTCCCCACAGGCCTGGCTTCCCCCTCCTTTGAAGATTCTGTTTTATAAAAATCAATGCCTCATTCTTGCCTAATAGAGTGCTCTTTAGAGACCACCACTATTAGTCCATAGACAGAAATTGGGCAAAGTGGAATAGATTAGGATTTTCTGCATGCATATAAGTATTTGTTTATGACCAATTTGTAATTTGCATATGCATTCTCCAACGAGGCTACCTCACCTGACAATATTGAATCTCTTGTTGCTATTGGTTGGCTGATTGTTAGTTGCCAATGGCTTCTCCTTTCTAGTCTTTCTCCCTTACAGTAACTAGACCATGTTTCCTTTACTGAAATAGAATAGGATTAAAAGAAGCAACAAAATAGGGGGAAACTGAGGAGAAAGGGAAGAATTTACCAACTCTTTTCTTACCATTTTATTGGCCACTAGAAGACCAATGCTAGGAAAAGAAAAAGTCTTTAGTGTACTTGGAGGGAGAATAAACTAGAATCAAGGCATTAACTTCCAGATGTGAGAAAGTGTCCTCTTTACATCATCTGGAAAATAAGTGGAGTAAAAGAGGAATAGAAAGATCTACATTTAGGCCCAGCAAGAGAACACAATGGCAGTCACAGAAAAACATGATCAACCGTGAAAGATATACCCGGATTAGGAGTCACCACCACCATGATCCCTCCTGGGATTAGTCCAGGGCTCAGCCTCCACAAACAATAACAACCAGCCTTTCAAGATTTAGTGCTGTCCTTATAAGAGACTGTTTTCACTCAGGGCTCTCATTAATCTTGTGCATTCACCCTGAGTCCAATCACGTGGTGAGCTAAGGTTAAGAGTCTGTTTTGGGGGAGCTAAATGCTTACTTGTGAGGTAAACTCACTCATCCGTGACCTGAGCTATCAAGAGGGCAGTGAAAGAAATAATTTAGGAAATTATGCCTGGAAGTTTCACTTTATGAACGTGTGAATCTGTCTCCCAGCTTCAAAGTTACCTCATTTGGGAAAAAGTTCCCTGTATCTTTCCAGACATAAAAATAATTGTGTTCCTTCTGTTTTGTTCTATTTCTTACTTCTTTTTCTTTCTTTTCTTCCTTTTCCTTTTCTTTTCATTCTTTCTCTTTCTTATCATTCTTTCTCTTTCTTTTTTTTCTCTTTCCTTCCTTTCTTTCTTTTTCCTCTTTCTCCCTTTTCTCTTTCCCTTTCCTTTCCTTTCTTTCCTTCGTTTCTTTCCTCCCTCCCTTTCTCCTTCCACCCCTCCCTTCCTCTTTCCTTCCTTTTTTCTGTTTTTAAGAGATGTCATTCTCATTCTAATGCAAGTTTTGAGATAAAAGATTTTGGGAGGAAGTGTTTTGAAATTTACCTATTTCTGAAGCAACTACTTTTAAACTCACTTTGCAAAATTATTCTAAAAATGAAATAATTTCTTGAAAATACTACAGAATCAACTATCTAAAATAACAATATTTCTACGGTCATCTAACAATATAGTTTTCATTGAGAATACACAATTTGAAGGATAATGAAGGGTAAGGGGACGTAGGACATAGCACAGAAGCAGAAATTTAAATGGTAACAATGAAAGCAAATCAAGGTACAAGGTAAGGCATTATGATGCATGTCTAGGCATGTTCTCATTATGCAATATCTTTGCATTAGCTGTTACTTCTGCCTGGAATGTTCTTCCAGCAGATCTTTGCATGGCAGTCTGTTTCTCATTCAAGTATCAGCTTACACGCTAGTCCTTGGAGGGGCCATCCTTGACCACACAATCTAAAGCAGGTGTCCAGGCACACTTAATTGCTTCACTTTGTTTTACTTTCTTCTAGGTAGTATCACTACCTGATATTTTCTTGTTTGGTTTATTCACCTTTTAATTAAGCCCCTCCCCCAATTAAAAAATGAGTTCTGTAAGATCAGGGATATAATTTTTCTTCTCACCACTGAGTCTGCATGATCCACAAGAATGTCTGGCAGAAATTGGGTACTTAATAAAAATTTATGGAGTCAGTGAATAAACAAGTAAATGAATGAATGCTTTCAGAAGAGTTTATTTACCCTGCAGCATGAATTTTATGAGTTTTAAATATGAAAAATCTTTATCAAGAGGAAACTGAAGTATCACTGATATAACGCTGTAACTAAGACCATAAAAAGAACAGGAACTCTGTTTATTGCTAGATTATTATGGCAGGACCTATCTTTCAAACCTAGAGTGATTTACTAAGATTTTACTATTACAGACAAGGTGAACACATTGAACTTTGATATCATTACCTCTAGCAATCACAAAAAGTAACATGAGAGAAGTCAGTGATTTCTGCAAACAAAATAACTGCAGAAAGTACACCTATTCCTGGGCCTGAAAGGCAGACTTCATGTCAACAGTCTAGAAAGATAAATAAATCATCTGGGGTAATCAGATAGTACGCTTATCCCAAATGCAGGAAAACTACATTTAGGAGGAGAATGTTTGTTCCTGCCTGGCCTTCCAAACAACTCTAACAATTTATCTAATCTCAGTGGTTTATGAGTTTTGTTTATCTCACTCAGGTCCGCTTCTCTTTCCCAACAATTTCTATAGAATAGCAGAGCTTTTCATTTTTACAAAACAGGGGCTATTCTCACAGTGCCTGTGCCTGAGGCTGTAATCTGCAGGTGCAGGCCTCCAAGATTCATGGGCAGCCATCATTGGAAAGCTGCACCCTTCCCAACGTGCAGGAAACAGGCTATAGGAACTTTTCATAGTAATGGCGTATGCTTGTAATTTTTAATGAACCTACCCAGTGACATATCCTTGCAGCTATTTTCACAAAGAAACCAGAAGGCTTTTATAAAAATGGAAATATTTTAGGAGATCTTAAGCAAAAGAAAAGATTTATTAAAAAAAAAATGGGTCACACTTCTTTTGGAATGTCTGTTTCCTTTGGTTTCCAACCCTCTTCAAAAGTCTACAAGGCTTATTTCAACAAGAGTGTAATTTATCATTCTCCCCTTTAAATAAAAAGTTCTGTATAATAACCAGATCAATAAATTGTACATAGAATAGAGTTGTTTCTCCTCTTTAGATATTGTGAATAGCGTCTGGAGAGAAACATTGCCAGGAAATGTTTAGTGGAAAATACTAAAACATATCTTCTCACTTGGAGGCAGTAGATGGAACACAGTCTTTGCCCAACTCAAACAGGGGTCTCATATATGGCTTTACATTTGCTGTGACATCTTGAGCAGTTACTTAACTCTTTAAGCCTCAATTTCTTCATTTGTAAAAGAATAATAATTGTGGCCACTTCAAATAATTGTTATAAGTACTGAATGATATATTTCTTAGTGCATCAATAATTGACACATATTTATTATTAATATCATAGTTAAAAAGCCATTTTTTTCTCATTGGTCATATGTTCATGACAAAGAAGGCAGAAACCAAATCAATTCCTGTTTTCTTGTCATACAATAGAAAGAAATAATATTAGGAAGCAATGAAAATTAAAAATCCATCTCTAAATAGTGCTTGTAAGTATTAAGGAAATAACTGATTTCCATATCGCCTATATGGTGTAAAGAAAAGGCCATATAAAGATAATACAAGTTAGCCATTCAGACTTGTGCCATTGTCCATAAAGATTCTATGAGTTGGACAGGGCAGATGCTCAAAAACAAAAAACAAACAAACAAACAAACAAAATTACTTCTCTGAATAGTCTTAGGTAATCAATCTTTGAATAAAAATGGGTAAAGTTAAAGTATTTGAGCATAGCCAAACAGTTGTTTCTAGACTATTGGAGTACAAAAATTTTACGGGAACTCAACATAGCATGGAACCCCTCTTGTACTTTTGCCAGGTAATGAATGAATGAAAAGAAAAAAGAAAAAAAAAACTCTTACAATCCATCAGCTATCATATTAAAATTCAATTAAGCATAAAATTTTATCACTAATAATGTAGAAATGACAGAGTAAAAAATAAAGTCCTTGTTTTGTGAAAAACTTCCTACTTCTCATTGTTCTGTGGCCTAGTAAAATCATCCTTAAAGGTAAGTAACCACACATGCATGTGGCTTTGGAAAACACTTCCACAATCTATTAAATTACCCACAATCAAACTATTTCATTGTCTTATTTTTTTGAAAACTTTAAATGTTTGTGTGGCTGTAGTTTTGGGTTTTTTTGGGGGGGGTTGTATACTTTTCCAATTTAAAAAAAAGGCAAGTTTTTATTTTCTGAAGAGAAAAAAGTAAATATAAAGATGTATTCAATAGCCAAAATACTAGGATTTATTCTCTTGAGTTTTACTTTCTGAAGCTGACATTTTGGTAGTTAGTCTAAAAGTCTTCCCACTTCAACTCTGCATGAAGTGTCAAGGAACTTCTGCCTTCAACTTGTAGTAGCAGGAACTGAATTGACCCTTCTGCCTGAAAAAACAAAAACCCTGAAGTGAACAAAACCAAAAGCTGAACAATGGTTTTCAAGATTCTAGACTTGAGGCATCAAAGGATAGCAATCCTGAGAGATGAAAAACAAAGGTGGTGAGCTCTATGACTGTCCAAAGTTGTTGCCAAGAGGCCATTTCTATATGATGGCATAGGGAGGGAGAGTCCAGGGGGAGCGTGGTGGACATCCATCAGACTTGAGGAAACAGAGCTGAGATTTCAGGGACAATAAAGCAGTTAAAGTTTTCTGGATAGAGTACCAGAGACAAGAGGGCTTAACAGGGACAAAACTCTAAAAATGTATAAAAGATCTCTATTAACTATTCAGCAGAGTGTGAATTAATACACACATGTATGGGAACTATTTGAGGCAAGAGAAAGTACAATCTGAGAGGCCTAAAGCTAACAGCGACCAGCACTCACACAGGCCAGGAAGAATGCTGTTCCTACCAGCCAGGCTAGAAAACTTTATAATGGGAAGTGTATTCAGTAGAGTATCCAGAAGTGTGTTGTATCAGTACTGGAAAATAATTAGTCCAAAACTAAACACTGCATTAGTCCTGATAAATCTTAAAAACAACACTCAAGAGGATAAAACTGTTTATAAGTAACTTAACTGCACCCCAGAACAAACCCAGATTCATAGGAGTACGAAAATATCCAGCACCCAACAAGTTAAAACTCACGATGACCGGTTTCCAGTAAAAAAGTATCAGGATTGTTAAAAAGCAGAAAAATATGACCCATAGAGAGGAGAAAAGCCTCCTATGATTGAAATGATCCAGCACTGAAACAGATGTTAATAGCAGACAAAGACATTAAGATAGTCATTGAAAGTGTAATTACATGTTTAAAACGTTAACTGGAAATACAGAAGATGTAAAAAAGATGGAAGTTGAACTTCTAGAGTGAAAACTACAATATATGAGATTAAAATATTCAATGGATAGGCTAAACAGCAGAGGAGACAATGCAGAAGAAAAGATTAGTAAATGTGAAGGCATAGCAATGGAAATTACCCAAAAGAAAGCACAGATAGAAGATTAAATAATAAAAAGTCAGTGGGCCTTGGGATAGCTTTAGGCAGTCTAATATATTTGTAATTGGAGTCACCAAAGTCAAGAGATGGAAAAATATTCTAAGGTCATTATCTAAATTTAATGAAATCTATAAACTCACCCATTCAAAAATCTCAGCAAACCCCAAGCACAAGAAGCATAAAGAAAACTTGACCAAAATACACCATAATCAAATACTCAAAACCAAAACTGAAGAGAAATTATTTTACAAATTTACAGTAAAAAAAAAACACATACAAAGAGACAAAATATGAATGAGAGCTAATATTTCTTAGGAAACAGTATAGGAAAGGAGATAGTGGGTCAACTTGTTTAAAATACGGCAAAAAAAGAGATCCAAAGGTGACATTACTACAAATTCTATAGATATTATGAAGATAATAAGGTCATATTATAAACAATTTTTTTTCAATTGAATTGAAGAACTTGAAGAGGACAAATTATTTGAAAAACCCTATCAAAGCTTACTCAAGAAGAAATAAATAACTATAACAGCCCTATATCTGTTATAGACATTAAATATTTAGCAAAACACCTTCCCACAGAGAAAACACCAGGCCTAGATGCCTTCACTTGCAAATTCTATAAAATGATTAAAGAAAATATAAAACCAATTCTACACAGCTCCTCCAGAAAAATGTAGAGGAAGTAATACTACCCAACCTGTATGAGGTATTACTCTAATAATGAAAACCTAACAAAGATGTTACAAGAAAACTACAGAAAATAGTAATATCCTTCATGAACATAGATGTAAAATTCTTTTTTTGTTGTTGTTTTTTGGTTTTGTGTTTTTTTGTTTTGTTTTTGTTTTTTTTTTTTTGAGATGGAGTTTTGCTCTTGTTGCCTAGGCTGGGGTGCAATGTAACGATCTCAGCTCACTGCAACCTCCGCCTTCCAGGTTCAAGCGATTTTCCTGCCTCAGCCTCCTGAGTAACTGGGATTACAGGCATGCACCACCACACCCGGCTAATTTTGTAGTTTTAGTAGAGACATGGTTTCACCATGATGGTCAGGCTGGTGGTGTGAAACTCCTGACCTCAGGTGATCCACCCGCCTCGGTCTCACAAAGTGTTGGGATTACAGGCATGAGCCGCTGAGCCTGGCCGCAAAAATTCTAAATAAAATTTTAGCAAATCCAATCCAATAATATATTAAAAGGATAATACATCATGACCAAGTGAAGTTTATCACAAAAAAATTGCATAGATCATTTAGCATTTGAAAATCAGTCAATGCAATTCCCTATAACTAAAAAAAAGAGCAAGAATACAGTAAAGACATAACAGTAGTATTCCCGTATTTGAAATCTACAAAACATATACAGATACTCAGTTATTTCAGAATTAAAATGTTTAAATGATCTCTAAAGGGAACCACACTTGCAAAACTTTAAGTGAACACAGGGGCTAGAAAACTTTGATACTGCATCATAACATTCTCATATACCCTTCGGGCACTTTTCACCACATGAAGTTTTTAAAAAACGAAAAGCAGCAAAATCTGAAATCATTCTTTGAGCAGAATAAATTTTCCCTCTCATTATTATTATGAGAAGAAAACAAACCAAAAAGATAATTATGTTAGAGTATTGCTCTTTATAAAAACATGAAGTATTACACTAATCATTTTATCCAACTATTGGTAGCTAAATACCTTGCTTTGATTGCTACTGGACCAAGTTGTGAGGTTCCTGATGGATTCACTAAAGCCTCTAAAAAAGAAAGAGGTACAGCTGAGAGGCTCCTAACAGTAGCTACCAATTAGCCAGTGTGGAAATATTTCAGTATTTTTAAAACTAGCACAATTGTACCAATGTGAACTGGCTTAATATTAGCCCCATGAATTCTCGTTTACATGGAAAAACACATACACATTAAGCAATCAAGAACTACATCACAGTCTATCAGCATCATATTCTACTATAAGTAACTCCATTAGAAAGAGCAGTGTACCAGGAGGGAGAGGATTAAAGTTCTCACCTCAGTTTTGACCAATTAGCAGCTGTGTAAACTCTGTCAAGCTACTTAATGCTGCTGAGTATCAGCTTTCTCATCTCTAAAATTAGGGAAAATATTTGGGAATACAATGAGAAGAAGGATAAGGAACTAACAAAGAGAAAAGAAAGCGACACACAGGCTATAGAAGAAAGACGCAAGGTAGGAAGCCACGGAAAGCAGAGAATGAGGACCAAATATGAAGGGTTTCAAGTAAGAGTATTCTCTACAACAAGGAAGAGGAGGAAAAAAAAGTTGAGGTAAAAATATCAAAGTCAAACATCCTCGCTTCTCCATTAAATGTAAAGTCAATCAGATAGTCTTAAAAAATAACAGAGCCTTTCTTCTTAAGTTATATTCATTCTCAATTTCTTCTAAGAAGTGTTTGTGCCTACCATTACAATGATTTTCCGTATTTAAAAGTAAACATTGATATTCTTAATATTCTACCAAACTGTTTATTCACTAAAAAACAGGCAATGTAACTTGGAAATAGCAAGATGTAAAAAATTTGTAATATCTCAGAGGTTACTTGTTTAGTTATAATGTATTTGTTACAAATATCTAAAAGGCATTTTAAATAGCATATATAACTAAATACTTATATTACTGAATTAAAATTCAAATAAAATGCATAGTGAAAGGTATGTCCTTGCAGTTAGGCTGAGATAAGTTATTTACCTCAACTGAATACTAAACTTAATTTTCTGTCAGCCAATGCCAAAAAAAAAAAAGAAGGATGAGTAAGGAGCAGACATGTCTCCCATTATTTGATAAGAAAAAACATAAAAGTTACTTTTTGTCTTTTTTTGTCCTTTAATGGACATCAGGTAATATAATGGTCAATATCATTGTAACATCTTTGCAAAATACATGAAAGAAGGATATTTCATTTAACAAAATAAAAAAAATTGGAAAGTTCTTATCTGAAATAGTTTTCAAATTTTCACTTAAATACATTTTAAAATTAAATATAAATAATCATATATTTTAAATGTCTAAGTACTTTAATATCTTAGCAGCTTTCTAGTTATAGGGGCACCTCAGTTTTAAAATGTCATTCATTTACTTATAATTTCTTCCCTCTGGCCTTCTAATTTCCTTTTGAGGGGAAGTTTCTCATGTGTGGTCTTAGTCTGAAGTGAGTTTATTAGCACTTTCACTTAAATCTCTTATCATAACTGGCTTATTCAATATCCAAGAAAAAGTCCCAAATATTAAAGTGTGTTTACCTTAACACAAAGATATAGCACCTACCACAGAGTTAATCATTATTAGCTAATGCCCGAATGCTAAATATCTTTTGTTTTAGGCAGCAAAAAACACCAGCCTCAGTCAGCAATGAGGTATGAGGTCATTTTACTCACCTAAATGTCTAAGTACAGTATACAGAATAGTGATTCCCAGCCTTTCCAATATACCCTTTTATAGTCTATTTCTCCATGTATATACTTTTTTTTTTTTTTTTTTTTTTTTGATGAACTTTCATTTTATTGATTTTTCAATACCTAAGTGTGGCAATGTAAGGCTGCCACATACAGCAAGTGACATGACACCACAATTCAAAGATTTTGCCTACCAAGCAAACTGTATAAAGTAAGAATTAATATAGTTTCATATGATTTATAAACAAAGACACATATAATGGTGAATCTGAGCTTCTGATATATAGGACAGACAATGTTATATTGTTGATGTAGTAATAAAGAGTGAAAATGCTCAATAGTTAAGTCTTGTGTATCTTTAAATAGGCGAAAGATATTAACATTAGGACTTCAAAAATATCAACAAGGGGTGTTTAAGTTGATGAATCCTTAGGGATCCACAGATAGACTCCAGGTTGGAATCATTAGTTCCAGAGAATTCTTTTCTTTCTCTTTACAGTCTTTTAATGGAACATAGGAAAGCAGTGGTATATTATACTTATCACATACTCTTTCCTCAAATTAAGACTGAGACGTCTGTGCTTCCTTCTGCTCTACTTTCCTTTTTTGATATCATTGCAGCAAATACCAATTCATAACAAAAATATCTATAGGAAATTACATACTATTATTTTGCATACCTTCAAATTGCAATGAAAACTTTCCTATTTAGTTGGTAGTTAAAACTAATGAATGCCTTTAAATGAAATTTTAGTAGTCAGACATCCTTGACAGAGAAATTTTACAATTTACTTAAGCTAAAACTAATTTTAATTAGCTGATCTAAAGATGGACATATTTTAAAACCTTGACTGGCATTTGTTTCCAACGTGGTTTAAATTGTTTCATATTCCACCCATTTCTAGTTTTTAAAATCAATATTCATTTAATTATGAATTTTACAAAAGTAATTATCCATTTCATTTCACTATTGTTTTAACTTTTTCAAGTTTTCACTAGATGAAGAGTCTTCCTTTGCTAGACTGCCTTTTCTTCTAATTTTTACATAATTTTTACCTCACAGTTGAACTAAGAAAACTGGAGATATGAGTCCCTGTTGCATGTGGCATATACTTTTTATTATGAATAACATTCACTTCATTTTCTGCCATGTAATAAAGAGATGAGGCTTTGGAGCAAGTCACAACTGGGTGTGAGTCCCTTAGTGATGCAATGGCCAGCAAGTTACTTCACACATCTGAACTGCCGGATCCCCATCTAACAGGAGGATAATCATGTGTTCATCATAGGATTCCTATGGCACTAAATGGTAAAAATAAATGATTTATAAGGCATATAGCACAAAGCTGACCAATAAAGCTGCAAGCAATCACTACCACCATGCCTTATAGTACTGTGGGAAGCCTTCCTTTTCTGAAACCTTTGCCTCTGTCTCCTCCTCTGATATATTCAATTGTAGTTTCAACTTTTATGTTATTATAGTTTTCCCAGTGAGCTACATATTGTTTATTTACTTATGTACTCTGGCTAGAAAATAAAGAATGTGCAAGAAAGACAAATCCTTATAACCTATTCTTAAATAACGATTTCTTCCAGACAGGCACCTAGTAAAAGACTTATACAGATACTCCTCCACTTAGTATGGAGTTATAACCCTATAAACCCATCATACAGTAAAAATATAGCAAGTTGAGGCTGGGCGCGGTGGCTCACACCTGTCATCCCAGCACTTTGTGAGGCTGAGGCAAGCAGATCATTTGAGACCAGGCGTACAAGACCAGCCTGGCCAACACAGTGAAACCCCTTCTCTACCAAAAAAAAATACAAACATTAGCTGGGCATAGTGGTACACACCTGTAGTCCTAGCTACTCAGAAGGCTGAGGCAGGAGAATCATTTGGGGAGGTGGAAGATGCAGTGAGCTGAGATCACACCACTACACTCTAGCCCGGGCAACAGAGTGAGACCCCATCTCAAAACAAACAAACAAAAAAATAGCAAGTTGAAATTACATTTAGTACACCTAACCTACTGAACATCATAGGTTCACCTAGCCCACCTTCAATTTCTTCAGAAAACTTACATTAGCCTACATTTGACTATTTTTTAAAAAGCCAGCCAGGCACGGTGGCTCACGCTTGTAATCCCAGCACTTTGGGAGGCCAAGGCGGGCAGATCACGAGGTCAGGAGATCGAGACCATCTTGGCTAACATGGTGAAACCCCATCTCTACTAAAAGTACAAAATATTAGCCAGGTGTGATGGTGCACACCTGTAGTCCCAGTTACTCGGGAGGCTGAGAGAGGAGGATCGCTTGAACCCGGTAGGCAGAGGTTGCAGTGAGCCAAAATCACGCCACTGCACTCCAGCCCAGGCGACAAAGACTCCATCTCAAAAAAAAAAAAAAAAAAAAGAAAGTCTAATATTTCATGTAATTCATTGAATACTGTACTAAAAATGAAAAACAGGATGTGTGAGTACTTGAAGTTTGATTTCTGCTGAAGGTGTGTTACTTTTGTACCATCGAAACTCAAAAAAATCTTAAGTCAAACCATCAAATGTCGGCGACTATCTATATATAGAAATTAGGTCTCCAGTAAATCTTATGGACTGACTTGCAGTTCTCCCTAAGGTAAGATACCCACCAGCAATCCATGGATGTACCAAATACTCAGGCTGGAACTCTGGGCTTATTTGCTTATTAGCACCTCCCAAACATTGACAGACAAGCCTGTGCTACAAATGACTTCTTGCTGAGCAGCTTAGCACCTTTTCACTTGGCAAGAAATGATTTCCAAAACTAGGCTTTGATTCCCAAATACTTCCTTGACTGGATTATAATTCTACAAAGCGAACTCTTTTTTTACATCTTCCCTATAAAGTTGAGTTTGCTTCTCACAATCCTCACTGAATTATTTGTAAAGCTATATTAATCATAAGACTTGATAAGAATATCATTTGGAGTACATACACAATTTAAAAAAATCTTTAGGCAGAAACTTACATAAAGTTCTCTATTCCCACCTTCTTATATCTCACTGGGTCAAAAGAGTTGATCATTCTTCTTTCCTGACACAATATATCCTTTAAAAACAAGGAACTACATTCCTGTCAACTCTATTGTATGTACTACTGTATCACATTTTAAAATGAGATTTTAAAAACAAAGCTAATTTAAAGAAAGCCACAAAGGTCATTCAAGTCCTTATTAAAATATAGTACATTATCAGTGTATATATGTATATAACATGTAAATAGTGTGTGTATATATACTTATTATCACGTACAATTATATGCACATAATTGTCATGCTCAGAAAACATTCCTTGTTGAAACAAAGAACTATATAGATTCTTGGCAACCAGTTTGGGAGACAAAATTTTTATGACTGATGTCAGAGCTAAAAGCCCAGCAGGATTGTTCATCCAGCACTACTTCTCTCTTCATTATGTCCATTGTCCCATGCCTTCCTGTGGTCCTCAGCTTCTCCATGACACACTCATCTTGTCCCTGAGTCTCTCCATCCCCTGACCCCGTGCAATCCCACCTCCCTTGCTGCTCCATCACCCTGACCATAGGTTAAACCAATTTAGAAAAAAATCATTTTTAAGGAATGAATTTTTCAACAGGTGCAAATGGATGCAGTACCTTCAAACTACAACATTATATATTTACCAAGAGAGTGAAGAAACTAAATTACAATCTAGTGTTCCAAAAGGGCTATATTAAGATTATGATGATACTAGGAGAAACAAACAGAAATTCTCCAAAAAAAAATAGGTAAAGAAAGATGATGGACTAAAAACTTTAAATAAAACAAATACTTTCTATTGTTCACTTTTCTACCCTTTTCTTAATTAAAGCTATTAATTAATTCATATCACTATTTTCGTATGTTAAAACAAGTTATGCTCCTGAATACAAAGAGCTACTTCTAAGATTTTCAGGCAAATGTTTAATTTAGCCAATATTTGAGAAGTTTTCCATCCTAAAATTACATGTAAAATATAAGAAAATAGAGCTTCCAAAGCACAATCCCCTTATCACTTTTTCCAAAATTTAGTTAATTATGTGGGATCACATCACTAGTCACAGTATATGTCTTTGTATTTCCTAATGAAAAGATGTACTCGAGAAAGGAAACATACCAACAATTAAATGTAAGTAAAATTAAGCAAACACTGTCTTTTGAAAGTAAAAATAAAATGTCAGATACACAGTATTTCATGTGGTAGAAGTAATTTCTGAGACAAGGGCAGTTTCTGTGGGTTGGGAAGCGAATGCAGAGGGTGTCACTAAACTCCGTCTCAAAGAGGCACTACCAAGCTAATTATTTTCTTCTATGCTTGTCTATAAGCATTACACTTTTCACTTTCTATGAAAAAAAGGCCCATCGTTAATGAGATCCATAAAGATTCCTTAATCAGCTTATACTGCGAAAGAGTATTAAAGTCTCCATTTTCACAACAGGCACATGAAATACACACTTTTATGATATATTACTAGCACAGGAACTTACATCTCTCTCCCCTTGAACCACCTGCAAATTTTAATAGTCATGTATCGCCAGGGTACCAGAAACTCATAAAAGTTTAACCTGCCAATTAACAAGTAGGTAAAGTTCCAGTCCTGTGCCATAATTTGTTTGCTTCCAAGGCATAGACAGCAAAACCTAAAAAATATTCTCTTGAATTTTTTGCAAGGCAACTACATTCCAGGACTGACTTCTTACAAAAGTCACCAACAAGTAAAAGCATACAAATGCATATCAGAAATCACATCCTTATGGAGGGCATAAAGTTAAGAAAACGTGGGAGTCTAAAAATGGATTTGATTATCTCCAAAAAGCTGCTACCTGAAGGGTTTTATTTGGACTAGGTTGCTCTTGTTTCAAATTTAATCTGCGCCTTTTCTAATGTGCTGTAGGTCTGTGCCATTTGTTGCATTCTTTTTACCAAGGAGCTGCATTAGAAATTATTACATACTTTTAGGACTATTTGCTCTTATGTAAATACCCAAACCACGATCTCAAACATAGGATCCACAACATAAAAAAAATCTAAAGAAATCATTGCAAGAAAGAAAAAGCCTCCCAATTCCTTTCTGTAACAATGGTGATGGTTACTAAGGACATTCCGATAGGATGACTTCAGGCTATGTAAGTTTCATAAACAGCCCATTAGTGTCAAGGTCCTTGGTCTCAGTCCCAGCCTAGCTAGTCATACAAGGAATTACTGCCATATTAAGAAATTGGTTATTTTTTTGAACTTACAGAACCAGGCAGAGCTATTTTCTTTTTCTGGTGTTTTATTTATGTGAACTAGCCTCCTAGGAAGGAAATTAAAAGATTTATGTCAGAAAGCTAGTGGAGTTATTATTATAATGTCTGATTTTCCTATGGCTGTGAAAATACCTATATACTCAAAAGCCAATAGACAGACACAAGTTAGGAATTTGTTCATTCATTCATTCACTCTTCCTTCACTGAGTGCCTTCTATAACTCAAGAATTATGTATTGTAGAAACAATAATTTTTTAAAAGACAACACATACTTGCCTTCATGTAGCTGATATTCTAGTGAGGAAAAACCTTTAGGTTGGTTCTTCAATATTTGCTGATTTTAACACAATTCATCCCCTTTTGTCATCAAAACAAAATCATCATAAGTATTAACACTTATTGAGTACCAACTTTGCACCAAGTATAATGCTAAGTACATCATCTCATTTAATCCCCTCAATAATTCCATGATATAAGTACTATGTAAGTACGAGGTTAATTTGTCCTTCGACACACAACTGAATATGGCCAGAACTCAAACTCATTCCATTAGAATCCAAAGTGTTTCTTCTTATGATTTCATTATCTCTATCTGAAAAATAATGTAGGATCAAATCTTAGCAGATCCTAAGCTACCAAAAGACATTTTCCGCAGAACTTATATATCTAGACCAAAGGAAACACAATCAGATTTCCTTTAACAATGGGGAATAGCAGTATCCTTTTCCTTAATGGTCTCCAGAGCGCAGTCTTAATTGACATCTGAAAAACAGTTCTACCAGTTTTACTATTGTTCTATGGAACTGGTGCATCCTAGTGCTCTAACATTTAATTCATAAATACTTTGCAGGGTTTCAAGAATTCAAACTTCATTCTAATGTATTAAGTGCCTGCACACATTCTGTTAGAGACTGTGAATGATGGGATGATTTTTTTTTTTTTTGGTCCAAGATCTTACCTTGTGAACTGATGAATCGCAGAAGGCTGCACACTGACTTTGAATTTCCTGTTTCTATTGGCTGTTCATACGTTTTTAGGTTCTTTGTTCGCCTAAACATGTCACCCCACTTTGAGATTTGTTACAGTAGCTTGAGACATTAGAATACAACCCACAGGGAGACAAGATTTTAATGTGCAACATTATTTGTCCCTGATGAACAACTATACTTACTGCAGGGGATGTTCAAATAACATTTTCCTTTGGCAGAGAAAAAATGACTCTCGGGTTCAAGAAAGGAATCATCAAATAGTATTGAGAAGTTTTTCTAGACATAGAGCAAAGAACTTAATAAACAGGTGAACAAAATATAAAGATTAGGAAAGTGGAATCTTCTCCAACAGACTGAGAGATACATAAGATCTAGAGTGAAAGAAAAAAGGACTAGACCTTAGACTTTGGAAGTTTAGAAAGAAAGAAATACATATAGTGAGATCACGAGATTTCAGTAAGAAAGAATACCTAACCTGGGTCTATACATATTGACATGCTTTTAATTGTTTATAGACATATTGTTTATATATTTCTATTATTATTTTCCAGGCATGTAACCAAGTTGTTTATTTCATCTAAGAAGATATATCTGATTATTTCTGGGAACCTATTTCACATAAGTAATTTTAAGCAATACATCTTTATGTGAATAAAGAGAGCTCTTCATCACTATATTATTTTTAATAACTACAAAAAGAGAGACAAAAAAACAAAGAAGAACCTAAAACTCTAATCATAAGAGATATGTTTCATATAATATGGCATAGTTACTAGACGAAAATTAGGCATCCAAAAAAGTTACATGTAAAAGTATTTTAGAAAAAAAGGGAAAGGCCAGGTGTGGTGGCTCACGCCTATAATCCCAGCACTTTGAGAGGCTGAGGCAGCAGATCACAAGGTCAGGAGATTGAGACCATCCTGGCTAACATGGTGAAACCCCGCCTCTACTAAAAATACAAAAAGAAATTAGTCGGGCGTGGTGGTGGGCTCCTGTAGTCCCGGCTACTCGGAGGCTGAGGCAGGATAATGGCATGAACCTGGGAAGCAGAGCTTGCAGTGAGCCGCGCCACTGCACTCCAGCCTGGGCAACAGAGCGAGACTCTGTGTCAAAAAAAAAACAAAAAAAAAAGAAAAAAAAGGAAAATATTGATTGGGTTGGTGCAAACATAATTTCAGTTTTTGCCATTAAAAATAATTGCAAAAAACTGCAATTACTTTTACACCAATCTAATATTTGTCTTATAAAAATGTTTGGATGAGAAAGTAGGACAATGTTTTGTGTTAACTCTACTTACAATTATGGAAAAGTCATATCATTTTGAATTGATTAAATAATTTATAAACCAAAATGATATACTTGTTTATGTTATACTAGCTGAATTATCAGTATTTTTAAGAATGTTTTCACTATTCTAAAAACTTTAGGTAACGTAATTGTACAATATTGCTTTTACATTTGAAACATATATTTACAACCAATGATTGGTCTAAAAGTAACTGTCTGTGTGATAACTTCTAGTAGATAGGACTCATGAATCCCAGAGGGCAGGTGA
The DNA here is from genome assembly GCF_024542745.1 of Macaca thibetana thibetana. Classification (NCBI taxonomy): domain Eukaryota; kingdom Metazoa; phylum Chordata; class Mammalia; order Primates; family Cercopithecidae; genus Macaca; species Macaca thibetana. Next base: position 88,974,820 of record NC_065580.1, on the reverse strand, counting down.
GGCCAGTTATCAAGAAATCTGGTCAGAACAGAGAGGAACTGCCAGTCAACCGCAGGAAATTCAGCTAGAAACCATAGGCAACTAAGTAGAATCTGCCAAAGGTTGTTTTGTTAAATTGTTTTTAAGCTACAAGTTAAAGTGCTAAAGTAGTACTTTAATTCAAGTGCTAAAGTTGAAGATAGTAAATTATTATCAGAACTTTAACTATTTTAAAACAAAAAATTCAAGTGTACCTTTGCTGACACTATCAATTCTGCCTTATTTATTTCCCTAGCATATTTTTTTTCTCACTTGAAAATCTCCTCCACATTCAAAAGTTATTTTCTTTCTTCTCATGCCCCAATCTCCATTACCTTTCTAAGAAGGATGCCCAGGTAAGCTGGATATTGTGTTTCAGATCTGATGAACAAAAGTTGCTCAGTACTGGGAGGAAAGGAACCAAATGGCTATTCCCACTTCACTATGGGTTACAGATGCTTCTATACTGGCTGTGCTGTATTTCTACTTGGGGAAGGAAAAGTGAGTAAGATAGGGGGATAATTGTGGAGAGAAAATGTGTGGAGAGACACTGAAAAGCAATCTAGAACAGGAATCAATAAGCAGAATTAAATATGGCAAAAATACTTAGAAAATGGAATAGTATTTGTGCATGTTTAGGTAAAAATAGGAATGTAAAACTAGTCTGAAGCAGCTCTGTTTTAAGGGAGAGTTGAAGAAAGTTTACTAGGGTTTCATTTCCAAGTGAAGCTGTCTATGTACAGCAGGTCCTCAAATAATGTTGTTTTGTTATAACTTTGATGAAGAAAAAAACCAATTCCCTGCCAGGGGCCACTATCTATATGGAGTTTGCACATGCTCCCTTTGTCTACGCGGGTTTTCTCGGGGTCCTCGTGTTTGCTCCCACAGCCCAAAGCTGCTCACGTTCGGTGAATTGATGTGTCTATATAGTCCCCATCTAAGTGAGTGCTAGGGTGTGTGTGAGTGCACCCTGAAATGGGATGGCATCCTGCCCAGGGCTGGTTCCCTGAGCTGCTGGGGTGATCTCTGGACACCCACAACCCTGAAGTAGAATAAGCAGATAAACAATAATCTTACTTGTTTTTATTAATCTTTCTTTTTATACATTTCTATGTATAGCTTACATTTATTTCAATAGTTAATATTAGAAGTATTTAGAAATTTGGTTATTTTTGTGACTATAAATATGCTGTAGAAACATAACTATTTTTTATATCAGCCTATGGTAAAATTGATTTTGTTATACAACATTTCTCTTAAAGTTGCAGTTTCCAAGACCTATCAACAATTAAGTGAAGATTTACTGTATTTTGTGTTACTAAGCTTAATTATTAATAGTATAAGAAACCCTAATTTCAAGAATACAAAGTAAAGTAAAATCAATTCAACATTAGTAATTATATTATACACCTGCCATACACCTGCCTAGGCACTAAGCACTGGTAACAAGTTAGACACAGCCCTTACCCTGTAGAACTTACAGTCTAGCACAATCCTAGCATAATTCTCCAGTATACACCCTATTCTCATTCTCCTTCTTCTGATTTGACATTGCTCTTCCATTCTGAATAAATCATTTACATTATTTATTATTTTTACCTCTTAAAAAACATTATATTTGTCCTGCCCATGTAAGTTATATACCTCTTAAAGACAGGATTCCTCTTATATTTTTGCTGACTTTCAACTTGTCAATCAATAGATAACTTTTGGTGGACTAACTAGATATTAAATATGAATATAACATCATTTCATTACACAACATTATATTTGTATTGTTATATAACAAGTACATGAGATCAAAGAAGAAATTTGAACGTATGTGTTGCGTCATCCTTATTGATTTCTGATTAAGGTCAACTCCCATTTTCTTTTCTGCATTGGCCTGTCAGTTTCTCCAACATGCTGCATTCCTAGCCTCCTCAAGAGCTCTAAAAGACTCTTCCTCTACCTGCAAGGTCTCTCCCCTCTTCATGGAACTCATTCTTCAGGTCTGAGCTTGAAGACTACTGCTTCACAGAAGCTTATTTACCTGCTCTACCCAGGGTAGATAAAGTCATTCCATTAAATAGCCTCATAGCAAGCTCTACTTTTCCTTCCCAATGCTTACAATATGTCTTAATTACATATTTTCTTCTATAATTATTTGATTAACATATGTCTCGATCTATAAAGCAAGAACTCAAAAGGTAAGACCTGTTTTTGCCTTGCTCACCATGGTGTACCAGATCAGAACCTTAGACATAGTAGCTACTTAATAAATGTTTATGAGTGAGCCAAGCCCATGTAGGGTTCATTTACTAATTTGTTTATTCATTTATTCATTCATTTATTTATTTTCATTTACCCATTATTCATTTTGCCATTTGACTCTCACAAATACACATGGAGAAATTACTAGAACTAGGCACTGTGCTAGACTCTGATGCTACAACCAAATATACACCAGGTCCTACTTTAAAGTACACATGTAATTAGTGAATATAGAAAAAAGACCCAGGAAAATAACAAGTGCAACAGCGTGTTTTGATTTTATGATAGAAAGAAATACAGAAGTACGTGGAAAGAAATAGTTAAAAATAGTTAAACCTGTTCTGCCTTCTCCCAATAAATTATTATTGATCAAATCATAAGACTGGTATGTCATTCTATAGTAATGATGACTTTACCATAAGAGTCATTGAATTCCATTATTATATCTTGGATATGTTTCTATTTGAAATAAAATGGCAAATTAGCATTATCTTCCTATGTAAGTATATACCTCACTGTATTTATACACTTAACTGGGAAATTTAAGTCTGTATGTACACACAGTCAATATAATTCCCAGCTCCAAATCTGTAAATAAAGATATTTTATATCCAATTCTCAAAACATGCAATCAGATGTACAATATGAAATGAAATGTAAACATATTTCCCTAAGCCACTAATTTACTATCAAGCAAGGGACTTTTCAGGATCAAGCCGACTCTGACTCACAGCTAGGCAATTCTGTGATTGCGTTTGCTTAAGCCACAAGCCAGCGTTTTATATAATCGCTCTGTTTAGAACATCAGATTTCCTGTGGATTTTTTTTAGATTTGCTATGCCACCCAAAATTTTCTCTCTGAAGGGTAATATAATGTATATGGCTTTTTATTGAGTCTGTTCTTAAAAGAGGTGCCTAGCCCGTAAAAAAGTGTCTGAAAGCAACCTTTCCTTCAACTGTTTTACATACAAAATTCATCCCGACCATCAGCAATACCAAATACAAACCAGTCTCTCACCTCTATGCTCATTGTTCACATTGCTACCAGAGTGAGTTCTCCAAACCAGAAATTTTACCATGCTTCTCACTTGCCTGATACCTTCTGAGGGCACTCCAATACATTCACAATAAAAGTCCAGCTCCTTAGCTTGGCAATCAAAACCCTCCATGAACTGGTGGTCCCTGTCTTACACTCCCAACTCACCACCCATCTCACTCAGTCTTTTACTTTATACTACATTGATAGTGAGAAGTTAATGGCTTCTCTATTCCCCATGCTGTCTCAAGCCTTTGCACAGGCTCTTTCCTCAGATCAGAATATCCTTTCCTGGCTTAAAGATTCCTACTCAATCTTTAAGATTTACTTCAGTTCATTCCTTTAGCGGGCGTTCGTTCCTTTAGCGGGCGTTCGTCGAGCTCTCCATCCTGGGATAGATGACTTACTCCGTTTTCCAGAACAATCTGAGCTTACTGTATTGTTATACCTATTACATTTATTGATATACCTGTTTACCTGTCCTACTTCTGGTTAGACTACAAGATCCTTGAGAACTGAAGAACAAGGATATAAATCTTATTTTTCATTGTATCCACCCCCCCAAGTCAACCATGTGTTTAACTCAAGATCAGTGCCTAATAAATATTAGTTGTTTCCTTTCTCAAAAAGGTACTGAAGGCATTTACACAATAGATTATTGAGAAAAGAATGAAACAAGTATAAAAACAGTCATAAATCAGGAAGTGGATATGAGAAGTGCCACAAAGTAGTGTGCAAATAAAGGCCAGTGGGAGTTGAAAGAGGAAACAATAGACTGAGCATATCAACAAAAGTTATATTCAAATTGTGTTTCTCAGAATGAGTACAATTTTGATAGAACAAAATGGGAAGAGGGCCAGAGAAACTGCCTGTATAAAAAAATGCCAGAGGCAGGTAACACCAGATTGTGAACTATGAGTAGTAACTCTGGCCAAGAGAGCTATATGTAGCAGAATATGGAAGAAAAATGAAAAGGAGGATACGACTAGAGCATGGGTATTTTTTGAAAGCTCATGCATGTAAGTTTAGTCTATTTATGATGTAAGTAAGGCAAAAATCAATGCAGGTTTTTGAGCACAATTATGACAAGAGGAAATTGCCTATCCAACATTGCTGAGGCATTGAGGTTATTCTCTATCATGAATACCATGATCCCCACCATGATGATCACCACCAGTATAACCTAGCTCTGCCACTTTATGGTTGAAAGGGACAGATTAAGTCTTATCATGCAAAGTGCAAAACTCCCAGAAGAATGTGGTGTTTTGCAGAATATGGCCACCCCAACCACCATCATAGCCATTCTTTGCTCTACTTCCCAACTACATCTCCAAATCATGCAAACAGCCATAGAGTCATGCAAAGCAGCTGTGCAAAAGTGAGAAAGGGCACTCAAAAGATGTATACAGATTAGGGAGGAGCTGACCTTTCCTTGAGTATAAGTTTTTTCTCAAGGAGCCCTGGAAGTGACTATCAAGCTGTTTTGTTCCCTGCTAGCTGTAATTTGACAATGATATCACACTTTAAATGGATAATACTTCATTAAAAATAAAAACTCATGGTAATTTTCAAAGAGAAAACCTTTGACATGCCGTGACCAAAATGATTAAAAGTAATGAAAGCTGGACAAAAAGTAGGAAGACTTATTTTCTCCAGAAGACCCATAAACAGCCTACAAAAGATTACATTTTGATATGAGTTTCCCAGCGTTTTTATACTGCAACTAAGGCATCTGAGACTAGCTTATGTAAATTACACTATGGTTTATTTAGCTTCTGATAGCTCAATCTAAACACTCATGCCTCAATCCATTAAAGAAAACCTAAGAGGAAAGTAAGTTTCACAAAATGCAGACTTGGTTTGCAGGATGCAATCTCCAGCTTTTGAAGGGGATTGTCACTGTAGTCTATTCCTCCTTTTCTGGGCCTCAGGATTCATGGCTTTCATCATACATCTACTTTCTTGTTCCTCTGCCTCTCCTATCCAGCAGAGTCCTAATTCATCATCATCCTCTTCTATTTGACTCACATAATTGCATGTATAAATTGATGTAGGGTTCTCAACTTTTCTATGTGCCACTTTTCAGCATCCTCTCCCATTCCAGAAACTGTCCACTTTCCTTATCCACTCTTTTCAAGTTCCCATTCATACCTCCTGGCCACCCTCTCAATGAATGACCTCATGTCCAACTTCAGAGTGAAACTAAGAAGTCATCGGGTGGGAGGGAATACTGTCAACCCTCAGTTCCTACAGAAACATGCTTGTCTGAGGCCACACCCATCTTGATCTCTGTCTTCCACTTCAGTATTCTAGTAAAACATGTCCTCTTCCCTGTCAATCACTCTCCAAACCATTTGTACAACTGCTGAACAGCAATTATGTTGGAAATTTTACGTATTTCTACCCTTACAATCCAAGACCTCTCTCACATCTACACATCACATGCTTTGACCTTTATTAAACTAAACTAAATAAGGGAAAACAGTCTGTATCTTCCAAAGGCCTTATAATTGTTTTTCTCTCTTTAGCTTCACCTAAGACATGACTCCAAAGTAGCACGGTACTTCTTCCATCTAATGTTGTCAGCTACAAGTCTCCATGCTAGCTGCTGAAATAGAAATCATGAAAGGAAGACTCACCCATCACTTCTCCAAATTCCTGTGGTTTCTGACTTTTCCTTTGGGCTCTGATGGGAATAGGCCAGTGTAGGAAGGCCCTAGGTACCTTCATACAAGGACAGTAAAGAAGGGATCTGTGACCTCCTAAGCATACATTGCTGCTGCGCATCCTTACTGTTCCCCAGCAAGAAAAACTAAAGAAACAAATGTGACTTCAAGCTTGCTGGGAGGAGATTTGCCAGCCACACAGGTGCCTGGGAGCCTTATGCAGCCCTGCTCCAGTTTCTTTCCTGGAAGGTGGCCTGTGAATATCTTGGAGAGACATGAGGGATGTGATATTTCTCTATCATGCTCTGCAAAGCACACAGCAAACACTCTGCTGAACCTCAAGGGAAGCAGCTCCAGTTCTCTTGATTAGAATGTCTTCCTAGTACTCCTCTGAGAAAATGTGATGCTTGGGGAAAAGAAGCCTTGCCTATTTATTTGAATGACAATCGCTTTCCTGGCTGCTATGATGTGGCTTGCCTCATTTAGCCTATTACTGTGAGGTTCCCTTGTCAACAAAACAACAAATGAAAGTTGAATTTTACTGTGCTTTAAACAATGAGTGCCATTTGTGTCCGAATTTTAAAATCTAAACTTAGCTGAACACTTTCATACAATTTAGTTCTTCCTTTTGTACCTTTTATAATACAGAATTTTTTGTTATTGTACTAGAAATTGGGAAGAAAAAGTGTCATTTTTTTTCTTTTTGTGACACGGGGATAACCCTTACCCTTGTAAATGTGGTACAGAAGAGTGGGTTTTTCAGTTTCCCATATTGTTTTACTCAGTGCCACCTGATAAAAAGCTTATAGAAATTAGCTTTGCCACACACCACTGACCTGCAGAGTCATTTTTCAGCTTCATGAACAAGTCCAAAGGAGAGGAGATTATTTTTTATTAACCAGGTACTAAAAACTAAAGCCTTTTATAAGGGTTGCTTGCTTCTTTCCACAGAGACTAGTGGGCAAAGGAAAAGAAATCCAACTGCAATAACTTTGCCCATAGGCAGCTTTATTAAAATCTATAAGGTGAAATTTTTTAATACAATCAAATCATCATAAAATATGTTAGGTATTTATGGTAAATACAACTATTATTATACACCTTTCTCCTGTGACACCACCTCTGGGAGAAAGGGATTTTGTATGTTTCAAAAAAAAAATGAGGCTTTTTGTAAGGTGCATTTGGGTTCCTCCAGTTAAGGTCAAGTTGCATTTTCCATTATAAACATGTTTCCAGGGGTTTATTACTTTGTCATAAAAATCTGCTTGGGGCTAAAATACGGCATATAGTCTTAGCTCAACAGCACATTCTTTTTTAAAATGCATCAGAATTGGCTAAACTTAGTTTAGCCATATTTAAATGTAAAATTATGACTGAAATATATCTTAAAGAATTCAATGGGCTAACACAGCTCAAGCACTGGTTTGAGCAAAGGCTCATACTCAGAGTCTTATCTTTCTACTTGCCCAATCTAAGGAACCATAAAGTCCATCACAATGTTTCCAGGTTAAAAAAAAACGGCAAATGTTTTAAGCTATAAAAGACAAAAAGAAACAAAAACAAAACAAAAATAACCAAACTCAATTCTAAGGCAGTGCTTTACTTTCTGAAATTTGAAGTAAAAGGGTTTTCCAAGAACAAAATCTTATTTTGTTTCACAATGTTCACATTAAGCATACCTTCTTTTCTACATGGAAAATACAAAGACATCAGTTAAAATCTGAGAAAAATATGGAATCAATTGAAAAATTGATATTGCCCATTATTAAATCAAGCTTCTCTATGTTTTTTTGAGTTGTGTTTTAAATAGTTTTTGCTTATTTTGAAATACTGTTAATTGAAGAAGGACAGCACTTTGAAGCAGTTGTGGAAAATAGTCATAAGTAGAAGCTACAAGGGATGACTTCTAGGATTCGGTTTAGAAATAAATTATAACACCCCGTAATACAAATTTACTTTAGAATAAACTTGGAATTTCAGGTTGTGTATTTAAACCTTGGACAAATCTTTGAACCTCAGGGGGGGTTCAGATTCCTCACCTGTAAGATGATGTGACTGAATCAATGAGGATCAGGATCTTTCCAGCTCCAGCTTCTTAGGATGAACTACACAGACAATACCTGGTTTTGGAGGCTGCTGCTTTGTGACACTTTTAAAATTACACCACAGGAGAGCCCCTTCTCTGGCCCTCCTGACTGATTGAGTACTACCAATAGGGTCAATAACAATCATGAATGTGGAATTTCTGTCTTTCAAACTCTGATGTAAATTTCACTACAACTGACTTTTTATCAGGCAATGGAGAAAGGATGTCATAGAGAATGTATTTCCATATGGCAGAATGTTTAAAAATCACTTATATTTTAATTTTTCCACATATTACATAAATTTTAAAAAGCAGATTGCATTTCTGAATGATGTCTGGTTTAGTTAACATTAAAAGAATTTCGCATTCTCATAGACACCCACTAACACTGGGAGGATGGGAAGTTAAATGTTTTCTCAGGAGGTAGGGGTGATTACATTTTCCTAAAACAGTGAATAAAGTGTATGATCCATCTCCCAAAAATCTGCCTAGGGAATAATCCCTATGCTGGATTTTCCTTAACGAAGAGCTGTGATTTCAGATTGCCCCTTCAAGATTCTGTGACATGTCTTTCTTTCTGTAATAAAAAAACATTTGATGCCTCTCGGTGCATTCTGAGTTGAAAATACACTGGATTTTTACCAACACATTTCTTAGGTAACTTAGTGTTAATATGTCAATGTCAATTTCCTTCCTTTGAAAGACAAAAACTATGACGGCTAATATACAAGGACCACTCCCTTCTGCCCCCATATTCTCTGGTCCACACACCTTCACCCATTTAAAAGCGGTGTGCCTTCTATTTCCATTCACATCCATTATATCCCTTAATCACCTATTCTCATGCACCCTAAATCTACTGTCTCAATACCCTTCTGTTTTTGCCTAAAGATAGGAGTCAAAGATGATTTTTTTTTCCAATATAAAGTGGATTTCTCTCACTCTGAAGACTGAATCTTGGGGGAAGTGTGGGGAGCAATGGATATTGAGAAAGAAGGTATTACACTGTAAGTCAAAAAGAAATGAACGAGCAAACAAGTAAACAAAAAAAAAAAGTGTTTTATAACATAATGACAACCTTTGACCCAAGTAAATTCACCCATCAAAATCGGCAACAAGGAATCAGGAGAGCTTGTGGGATAAACATGCTAACTGAAGTATTTTTCCCATGTAAAATTCCAGATATTTAGCAGTCTTTAATATATTGGCTAAACACAATTATCACCGCTGATTAGAAACCTGGAATTTTTAAGCCTGGTCTCCCTAAAGGAGTGTGAAGCTTAGGGGCATTGTCTCTGAACAGTGACAATCAAGGGTAAAAATTAACAGCTTGACCTCTATCCCTTAAAACAATTTCCAGGATGGAATCTAATTCAAGTAAAAAATCAAGAGCAGCCTAAAATGGAAAATCAAGTTAGAGAGGAGAATGTATGGAGAAGGTAGGGAGGGGGGAATATCAACTCCTCTTTGCTTCCAAGCTATTGGGAATATTAATAAACTAACTATATATCCTGTGCTGCATGTAATGAGATGAGCTCATCTATACTATCCCTCCATCCTTCTACAGCATCCTGCCAATAACTGTGTAGTCCTTATCATTTCTGTAATCATCTTTTTTTTTTTGCCTATTTATTGTCCATATTCCTCACTAAAATGTAAATTCTGTATGAGTGGGGAGTTTGTGTTTCTTATTCACATCTACTCCCAGTGCCAGTGCATACTATAGTACCTGGCACACAGTGACCCTCAGTAAACATTTGCAGAAGAAAGGAAAGAAGGAAAGAAGGATGGGAAGGGAAGGGAGGGGAAGGGAAGGGAAGGGAAGGGAAGGGAAGGGAAGGGAAGGGAAGGGAAGGGAAGGGAAGGGAAGGGAAGGGAAGGGAAGGACAATTTGAGAGTCACTGGCAGGACAATGTACTCAGCTAGAAACCATATAAAAAGACTGGCTTGTCCCTACATCCTTCCTAAGAGAATAAAAAGTGTAATTTCAAAATATTATAATTTATCAAAACATAATTTAAAACAGAATCAACTACTAGGCCAATATATAGGCTTTCAAAAGAAGCAACCTACCTCCTAAATATTTCTCACATAGAAAAATGGTATCAAATGTTAATGGTATCGACATGAAATTCTACAGATCAAAACTTTTTGAGGCAAAATTAAAGGCTTTAGGCTTTCTCTGAAATAAGGTAATGGCTTTGGGAGAGTTTAAAAAGGTAACGTGTTTAAAAAGTCTAATATGTCCTGGCAATGTCACGTTTCCAATACATAAAATGTATCTTTGTTGTGATCATAAATAATACCAAAGAAATCCAATCTCAGGAAAAAATAATCACACTTGAGAATACTCTAATAAAGAATTTTCTCCTTCCCATAAGAGTGGAGAGGTATCTAGTTATTTCTTTTTGAAGTCTTAGGTTACCAAAAATATAAATGTGAAAATGTCTGGCATACTTCATTTATTCTGCAATTCCACAGTCTATATGCACAAAATTACCACATGATATTCCCATACATTCATTAATTCCAATAGAGAAGAAGTACAAAGGGAGTCCTGTCCAAACAATTAATGATACTGCTTTAATATTTACGTTCCATTTTCACACACTATCTCATGTAATACTCAAAATTACCTAGTCAAGTTGAGTATTAAGTGGGCTAATGTGTGAAGTTGATAAAAATTAGCCCTATTTTAAGGTTAAATTACTATTTGCCAGGTCACACAGCTCGTGGAAGAACCATGACTCAAAACCTGACCTTACCTCAACTATCATCCTCCCTCCAGTTTCTCATAACTGTCTCCATACACCACAGCATTTTAACAGGTACTCCTATTTCAGCAGAATGTCAAACACAGTGCAAGTATAAACTTAACTCCACCTTGTAAAATTACAATATTATCATTTTGACTGAAATTTTTTGGTAAATCACACTAACCATCATGTAGAGTCAGAATACTATTAAATGTCTGAATACTTGTGTATTTAACTCAATGGAAGTTTGTTTTATTTTGTTAAATTATGTTAAATGAAAAATTTCAAACTAAAATATGTAACTATTTAATAAATACATAGGTAACTGTGTTGCTGATTGGTCTGCAAAGCATCCTTTGGTATCAGAAATGACACACTCCTCCATACAACAGTTCAGCTAAGCCTTTACCTTGCCATCTTGTAAGCAATAGCCTTGTTACAGCCTGATGTGGTAAATCTCCAGACTACAGTTCTTAAATAATGAATTTCAACAAAAAAGAAATGTAGTCTATTGTACTAGCCCTTGATCCTCAGATCTACTTTAAAATAACTTGTGGAACTTTCCACACACAGATACACACACACACACACACAATCACACATAACACACATGCATACACACCCAGGCCCAGTCTCCTTGAACCACGGAATCGGAATTTCCAAAATAGGGTCCCAATATGTGTACTTTTTAAGAACTCCACAGGTGATTCTGTTTAAGAGTCAAAATTCAGAAGCACTCCTAGGAAGTGTAACATTTGTTTCCTCTGACAATTTTTAAGAATAATATTTTATGGCATTGTAGGAAATGATGCTGAGCAGTATCTCTAACGATTCTAGACTATGCTCCCTCTTAATATTTCCAATCACACCACCTGCAATAACCCTAACTTTTCCAGCCTCTGTTTTAATTTGTTAAAATAAATGTGACACCTACTGAATTTTAGTAATAAGATTAAGACAGTCCCAACCTTTGAATGTCCCTTTAACAAACAAGGTATAATTGTAAAGGATAGCCTCTTTCTAAATATTTAAGGCCCCTTGTAGAAATGCTAAGTGGAGATTATTTAAAGACTAAAGTACACAGAAACCTGACACACTCACTTTTAATGGGGAGGTAGACTGTTGTTTATTTAGCTTTTGAAATCTATCCTAAATTTGGCTTTATGGAACCAAAAAAGTCTAGCTTTAAATTAACAGACTGTCTTCTACTGTCCAAGGGATAATTTGAACTTCACTGAGACATGTCTATGAATGGAAATAAAAATAACTCACATTAAACTCTAAGCACTTCCCCACACGCATTTCACTTGCCACAAGGCCCATTGTTCCGTGCGCGGCTTTTAGGCGGCCTGTAGGAAATTTTCACTGAAACAATTTCCCATAACCAACAAAAAGAAGGCCAAAATGATTTCACTCAAAACAAATAAAACAAAACACAAAACACAAAAAAACAAAAAGCTTCCTAAGCTTTCAGCATCTAGGGCATTAAAAGCAGCTCTGTCAGGGTAGCAGGAATGGGAAATGGGAGGTTCCCATAATACTCTAAAATTCTGTGACTCTAATTTTAGCTCACTTTCCTCCTGCACTTCTAAACAAAAATCGACTCCAGATGAGTCTTTCGGTTCACAGTTCTACATGCCTCCCCCTCCCTGCCTCACCTCATCCATCCTTTTAAAAACTTAATTTTAAACCTGGAAATATTTCAAATATCTAGAAAAGTAACAAAAATAGTATGAGAAGCATGCCTGATTTAAAACAGGTGACTATTTTGCTGTATTTGCTGCAAGTCTCCTCTGTCCCCGCTACTCCTTTACTATCCATGTCTAATCCATCTTGAGAAAACCTCCCTGATCCTATCTGGTCAAGATTATCTCTTCTCCAAAATACATTTTTCCTAATTCTAATTTTGATCAATTTTGTGTTTCTTTTCTTGTCCAGGATAGTTCTTATAAACTTTACTGGTTTAAATTCACTCTCTTCCTTAGCCTAAATTAATTTCTTTAGTGATTATTGTTCCTCAGGTTTTCTATTTCATCTTGAGTCAATTTATGTTTTCTTTTTTAAAAAATCCATTTTATCTAAATTTTTTAAATCGGCAATTTTTTTTATATTTACTTAAGATTTTCATATCACAAGTAAATCACTGTTCTGCCCATTCCCATTTCTAATAATGTTCATACATCCCTCCACATTTAGTTATTTTCTTTAAAAATCTTGGTAAAATTTTGTCTATTTTATTAGTGTTTCCAATTTTTTTTTGTGCCAGTCATGGCCAAACCTACATTCAGCACCTACCATCCTTCACACCTTTCTAGTGAACTGTTAACTCTGAATGACAAGTCCAGCAAATAAACAGGGTGAGAGGAAAAGTATATTCAGCTGCTTCCCTTAGCCCTCATTGGTTCTTTACAGTCTAAATCATATCTGAGTGAGCCCCTCCCATGTGAAGAATGAAGTGTCATGTCCTCTGGAAAAACAAAAGCATAACTCAAATGCTTTGTTGATGACAAGGTAAAATATTAACAATATCAATAATAAATTGATTTGGATGCGCAATACACAGAGGTCAATCTCTTACCATTCTCTGGAAAATTACATTACTTGGATTGCAGGGGTCAGAAAAGGTGCCAGAGTGAGAATAGGATTTAAGCTAATAATTATAATTATTATAAGAATATCAAGTTTCCATTTACCAAATACCTATATTTACTAGTAACAGATTTTAACATCATTAGCATCACCCATACAGAATATCTATCTATCTATCTAGAGAGAGAGATTAGATATCGACATATATTGTGTATGTGTGTGTGTGTGTGAGAGAGAGAGAGACAGACAGAGAGACAAAGACAGAGATATAAAAAGAATGTATAATCGTGTACCTGAAGGTTCACAGCACACTTGTGGATCATTATAATAATCCCAGATCACCAGGGAATCTAAGGTCAAGGTAGGCTGAGTAACTCTCTCAGGTAATACAACTTGTAAATGGTCATTCTAGAATGAGAATACAAATCTGTGTGACTCTAAAAACTGCTGTCTTTTCACTGTGTCTTGCTCACCTCATTAAAGAAATTGCTAGTTAAATTATGAGGATGAGGAGGTCATTTTACATAAGGGAAAGATACAAGTAAAGGTAAAGTGTGGGAAAGTGAAAGGCACCATGGAGATAATGCCTATTGATAATGGGCAATGCTTACTACATACCAGGCTCTGCTCTGAGCACTAGACCTGTATGAACTCATGGAATACTGTAAATAACCCCATGGTAAAAACTTCTATTGCCCTCATTTGACAGAAGAGGAAACTGGAGAGCAAAAAGGTTAAGTAACTTGCCCAAAATTGTCTGTGTACTAAGTGAGGGGTTTATATCCAGGCATCTCGCTTGAAAGCTGCCATTTTTAATAGGTGATAAAGATGAAAAAGTGGAGAAATTTTCAGAAGCTCTCTAGTGTTCTCAACCTAGTTCATTATTTCTAAGTGTGTCTTCTGGGTAACACTATTTGTGTGGAGGTGGAATGTTAATGTGTTGTGTGAATAAAAGGTTTTGCTGGCCAATTGGTGAAGGCTATGCAGGGTTTAATGCAAGTAAACAGGTCACTTTGTGACAGAATTTCCCGGAACATTTAAAATATACCACTACACAACTTCAGATGGCCAAGAAAAGGATGTAGGACACAATGTTCTCTCTTCTTTTTTTTTTCTTTTCTTTTCTTTTCTTTCTTTTTTTTTTTTTTTTTGAGATAGTGTCTCGCTCCATCACCCAGGCTGGAATGCAGTAGCGCAATAGCAGTTCACTGCAGCCTCCACCTCCTGGGTTCCAGTGATTCTCCTGCCTCAGCCTCCCAGGTAGCTGGAATTACAGGCATGGGCCATCGTGCCCGGATTTTTGTATTTTTAGTAGAGACGGGTTTTTACCATGTGGGCCAGGCTGGTCTTGAACTCCTGACTTCAGGCGATCTGCTCACCTCAGCCTCCCAAAGTGCTAGGATTACAGGCGTGGACCACCGCGCCTGGCTGGACTTTATTCTTTGAGACGGAGTCTCACTCTGTTGCCCAGGCTGGAGTGCAATGGTGCAATCTTGGCTCACTGCAACTTCTACTTCCCAGGTTCAAGCAATTCTCCCACCTCAGCCTCCCCAGTAGCTGGGACTGCAGGTGTGTGCCACCATGCCTGGCTAATTTTTGTATTTTTAGTAGAGACAGGATCTCATCATGTTAGCCAGAATGGTCTTGAACTCCTCTCCTCAATTGATCTGCCTGCCTTGCCCTCTCAAAGTGTTGCGATTTCAGGCGTAGGCCACCATGCCCAGCCCAGACACAATGTTTTCTAACCTTCCTTAGAATACTTATTGTTTCACCGAGAAGCTGGGGACAGATATATTCTCGTAAGTCTCTTCTCCTTGGCCATGCAGCTAGTTAGTGGCAAAACTGGAGCCAGAACTGAGGACTTCTGGCTGCTGGACTAGGCTTTGTCTAGGCACAGTCTGAAATATATCCTTTGAACAATGTACAGCAATTTTAGTTTTTATGAGCAGGAAAAAGCCGGACACAGAATATACTGAAGTGGAAAGAGAGAAGCAGCCTGTACCAAACTACTACAGAACTCAGGAGTGACACGCCACAGTGACCTGGTCTAGGATGTGACAGGAAGGAAAAACAGGAAGTAAGAATAAAACCAAACATTCAAGAACATAAGTAAACCCTACAGGTTTCTAGGAACCAATGACTGCTGTGAGAGACAGACCTTGCTGACCTACTGGGATCTCAGCCATAATTCTGAAAAACCTAAGAGCAGGCACTGAAATCTCCTCTCCAGCCCTCTCAGTGTATTCCAGGGAGTGATCAGTTGCCAAGACCCATGCAAACACCACTGAATTGTGTCTAGTCATTATCCGAGAATTACTTTTAAATCTAGCTATATTCTTCCTAACAAAAGCCAAGAAAATCATGGTCAAACCTTTGAACAAACAAATGTTCGGTTCTCACCCCTTGCCTCATGCCCCATTACTTCCCTTCTCAAAGACGTGTGTGTGAGTGTGTGTGTGTGTTGTCTTTCTCTAGGGTCAAGCACAACTGAGATCTAAAAATACTTTATATTTTCAGAACAACTACACTAATTGATATGTATGGAGAACATGTTAGTCATGTTCACAAAATGCCAAAATAAATATAAAACTGTATCCTCAGGAAGTCACACACTCTCTAAAGTATACAATCCCAGAGGCCAACTTTTATTAACCCCTCTTTGCCTTTGCTGTATTTTTAGAAAATCAAAATAGTTATCTCTTTCAGAGTATCACATGATATTAATGATTGGTTCACAGTTCCTTTTCCATATTTTGGTCACTTATCATCTAATCACTAAGTCCAATTGTCTTTAAGGTAAACATTTTCTTTTTGCTTATGCATATACTTGACATATATAAATTCCTTCCCATCATCTTGTGACAGAGACCACAAGCCAGCGACTAATGTTTTTCTCCTCCTACCATATACATCCCAGACTCCCTTGCAGTTAGGTAAAGTGACAACCTTGTCTCCAACAGAATGTGAATAGAAGTAATAAATGTCATTCCAGATCTAGCCTTTACAGAATGACCATGAGCATTTGTCCAGATGCTGTCTCCCTTCCAGTGCCTGGGATGCAACACCCTGAGCAAAACTGGTAGCCATGTGTTGATTTTAAAGCTACCATCACTACAGGGCCCTGAAGAATACAGGAGAGCTGCTGTGCTGTCCTAAATGCCTATAACTCTAGGACTTTTATGTGAATGAAAATTAAAATATTATTGTGATTATCCACTAATTATTTTGTGGTCTCTGTGCTACTACTCCTAGCCTAGCTTAACAGAGAAACTGAATTGAAAACTTGAAATGCATTGGGGCTGTAAAAAAGGCTCAACACTTAACTATTAGCTTAGTGGTCAAAATCAGGTAGCAAAACACCAGACAAAACAAGCTGGAAAGCTAGCAACTCATACCAATGAAAAAACATTCAGTAAAACTAAAGCCTACAATTATTCAAAAGGCAATCCAAGTGCCTAGTGAAACTGCAGCTTTACCGAACAAGAGGTTTCAAGAGGCCATGATGTTCTTATATATTGTTGATTTTTGCCACTTATTGCAAGGTATGACCAAAAAAAGATTAGTTCAGACAAAAATTAACCAGAAATGAAAAGGAATAAGAGTGTCAAGAAATTTGATATTTTAAAGAGCTGAAAAATGACACTGCATCTGATTCCCAAACAGCAAAAATAAATGTAACTATAAAAGCTTTGAAAAACAAAATTTCATTAAAATTCCCAATTCATCAAAAGACTTAGTTCTGTGACAAAAATAGTATTGTAGCTAATAATAAAGCCACCCCACCAAATTTCCCCAGTCTGTTGTTTCAGATGGACTCAAGATGGCCACCATTGAATGGAGAAAGCAGCACAGGGCATGCAAAGAAAGAAAAAGAGCAGGGTTAGGAACTACATTTAGAACAACTTTTCATGTGTTTCCTGGTCACAGAGCTGACTGGAAGCAATATATCAGAACCTGTTAAATTTCTGAGGGAACTAAAGTACTAAGAAACTACAAATCTACAGTTGAAAAAAGCAAACTCTCTGATTAAAATTTCAAAAAAGCATTGTGAAGCTAGTTCTCAAAAATACTTCCTCCTTCCCTCCTCTTCTATCCTCAGAGGCTGCACAAAACAATATTGGGGCTTCAAACTTACATGGAAGGGATGGGGGCTCTGAAAGCTACACAGCCCTCACAGTGGACACCTTCCCTACCAGCTACTTCACATGTGCTCAAGGAGGATCAGTGTCAAGGGAGAACCTCGCAGGGAGTCATGGCAGGGGTAGGTACAGGGAACATAAATAAAATACTCTAGGGACAATTTGGGAATGGTCTTATTTGATTATCTTAGCCACACATACAAATATAGCAGGGTGTTTTTTAGTCATAATATTTATTTCGTTTTTGTAAAACAAGCCTACATGAGTATGTGAAATAAATTCTCTCCTGGATAAGATGGGCCCACATAGATCCTATGTATAATTTAAAAATATTCTTACTAGAATTTAAAACTACAATTTCAGAAATTATTTAAAATACAAGAAATCACTAATTACTGCAATCTAATGTGAATGGAAAGCTTTTTCTTATTTTTTTTTAATCTCCAGATTATTTTGTCCTCTGTAACCTACTTTAAGACATATAAAAAACATTAAGATGTTTTTCAAACAATGACATAATAAAATGTATTGCTTTACTCTCACAAACACAGTCCCCAACAAAGACTATAACCACATCATACTATTGGAATTAGTATAAAAAATATCAAGAAATGAGATGTTTTATTCATGTATCCCTATGCCAACTGCTATTATTATTTAATCATTTATTTGCCACTGAAATAAAAGATTTTTAAAAGTACATACTGCCTTAGTTATTTCTAAAATTCTAAAGATGAGCAATGGTGCTATACCACTGGCTTGGCTAGGAGTACTATTTCAGTTGGAATTTCTCTCTGTTCAGCCTACCTCCTTCCTCATTTTCTATGAGTAGTCAAAATAGCAGAGTATCACTTTTGGAGTGACATGGCATTTCGGGAAAAGCCCACACGACAACTGTTTAAAATATTCTTTGCAAGCTTCTAACTGAGAAATACAACACAGGCAATTTGGAGAAAGCTTTAATTGTACTCACATTCTATAATAGCAAAAGAGAATAAAATGTGGGACTTTTTTTAAATGGGCAGGATTATGAATCCAGCATTTAATTGAGCCCTTTTTATATGCAAAACTCCTCACTGGGTACCAATATATTATATTGGCTGAAAATCTACACATAAATAGAACAAGAATAGATGGACAGAGCGATGTGGCAGGGTAGATTCCCCCCTTGATCCAGCCCATGCTGAAACACAGAAAAGATTCAAGTTATAAAAATGGGAGCTTTTTAAAGCAAAGAGAGACAGGCCCTCTTTGAGCAGGAGATACTCTTCCTCTTTGAATCTTCCTTTATCCTCAGAAATGGAAGCTCCACATTCCTTATCTATCAGCAGAACTAGGAGATCTGAGACTGGCAATCTTCATAAAAGGCCAGATCCAAGAGGGTTACAAAGACATTAAAAACACTGATGAGCTGCCACATTGTGGGAGGTGAGGAAAATGGTAAGAGAGAGCTGAAGGGAGAGAATCCATGGCAGATATTTCTGTCAAAAGCAGAGAATGAATTTGGCCATGTAGTGTATCCCAAGAGACCAGACTAAATTCCATTAGTGGAATTCAGTAAAAGAGCTGAAAAGACAAAAGAAGGCAGTGTGTAATCTTCTTTTCCCTAGGGACTGAATATGAGTGGGAATAGATTGCTTGAAACTGTAGCAATCAAACAGTCTCCTTTCCAGTTATGGTTTAATCACGATGAGTCGCTTTGATTACTCTAACTAGGCTGCACAAAAGGGGCTGGGGGACCACCTCATAGAGTGTAATGTTACATGCCATGTTCTTGTAAGTGTTTAATTCCCCTCCACTGGCAAGTGGGAAGGTTCAAGGTGAGTGTGACCTGGGTTTCAAGTTAGGGTGTGGCCTCAAGTTTCTTTTGGCTTCAAAAGGTATGAAGTAATATGCATAGGTGGGCCACAAGACTTGTCTTAGAGAGGCCATTGCAAAATAACATTACAAAATAAGATTTTCTATGCAAGTTCAATGAAAATAAGACCTCATTTAAAGATCTAAAACTGGAGTTGATAGAAAATACAAACCAAGTGAGGGGAGGAGTAAGGAATTACTCAAGGAAATGAAAACCATAAAGAAGTAAGAAAACTGCACATATATGATGCAGGTGCCCAGGATGCACATTATGGAGCTGCCAGAAAGTTAACTTATGAAAAGATCTACACAGGGTATATGGTATCAGAGGTGCAAACAAGCAATCTATGGGAGTTCAGAGTTGGGGATCAGGGAGAGCTTCATGGATGAGTTAAGCTGAGTCTGAATGGCTTTCACCAGAGAGAAATGGGGTAGACAGATATATCAGGAAATCAAAAGCATGATGACCAGAAGAAATAGAAAATGAATAAGCGTAATCATCTAAATACTAAATGCTAATTTTTTGCTGAAACAAAGAGTGCATTAAACATTAAAAGCTGCTTGAAAGGTAGTTTTGGGTATATGGAATGTGACTTTTTTTTGACAATCAAATGGGGAAGAAGGAAAAGAACTCAGTGAAATTAAGTTGTCTGCTCTATAACATACTGAGCAGGTCCTATGCTAGGAAACTCTTTCTTCCAGCTCTTAGAAAATGCTTATAATGACCGCAGTATTATAAAATGTACTTAAAAATAAAAAGATTCAGTGCATTGGGTTTGTTTTGCAATAAAGTGGTCACTATCATGCTGTTTAGAGGTATATTCTAAAGCCAACTTATGAGAAATGGCTATTAGCGAATAGTTCCAGAAGAACAATATCATAAGTATGACATGGCCCTTATTTTAGTCAATTTGAACATTGTTATATATGATTAGATGTTCTCAAATAATACTCTCTTGTTAACAAAAGAGGAAGGGAAAGACCCTAACACAGACCAGAAAACAATGCAATGTGTCTATAGTGATGTATCTTTCCAAAGTACACTCAAATTTACTTTGGTAGGTTAACATATCCCAGACCAAAATTGAAAACTGGCTACATTCACTAGCATACTAAGGCAAATTTATTCATTTCTTATGGTGTTATTATCCCAAAGGAAAATGATATGATTTTAGAAGCACACATACTGTGAGAAGAATGTTATTGAACATACACCTATCTAGTATAATTAACAGTCTTAAAACATTGCTGCATTTGAGAAGTGTTTATTTCTTACCTGGAGCTGTAATGTGTTTATTTGATTCCATCACTTTGCCTCTTTTTGCAGTAAGGTGCCTATCACACATAGAATTAAGGGCTCTAGAATGTCTATAATAAGGAAATAAACCTTTTATTTTTCAACGTTAACACTTTTGGCAACCACAAGAACTTGAATCCAAGCTTTACACCTTGGTGGGCCAGGAAAAGAAGGATTGAAGGATTACCTCCAGGCAGAGTCTCACATTTGCAAAAGGTAATAGAAACAGAAAGGGCTCACTTTACATCCAGCTGTGATGTTTTGTCTCAAAAGCCTAACATCCTTCACAGGAGAAATGTGTCTATCTTATCACCTCCTTGAAGGACTGAATGGGAGCTACTGGGATGGAATGGGGAGCAGACACAGAAAGTAGGATAAAATAAGCCCCCTTCTGCTGATGAAAGATCAGGTCTCGACTTGAACTTAACCATTTTTTTTCTCCCCAATCCTGACATCAAGCAGGGCAGAGATCCATAACATGCTGGCTAATGGCTTATGGGATCACTCAACTACTGGTTTCCAATCACAACCCTGCTGCTTTCTACCTCAGTGATCTTGGAGTATTTACTTGCTCTCCCTGAATCTCAGTTTCCTGATGTTTAAAAGCAGAATGTCATTATGTATTTCAATAAGCTGTTAAGGGAATTTAAAAATAAGCTAAGGAAAAAAATATTGAATATTTGATATTGAAAAATATTAGTTTCCTATGTTTCCCTTCATAATTTTGATAGAGAGTCCCTTTCAGAATAACATAATATAGAAAGTAAAAAATACCATAAAATAACTTATAATATCTCAGTCTTTAACAAATGACTATAAATATTTTAGCATCATTCAATTTAATCCTTCTAGTATATATGTATATGTTTTGTGTGTATACATTTTTTTTTTTTTTTTTTTGAGATAGGATCTCCCTCTGTCCCCCAGGTTGAAGGGCAGTGGCACAATCACGGCTCACCACATTCTCCTCCTGAGTTCAAGCAATCCTCTCACCTCTGCCTCCCAAGTACCTGGGACCACAGGCACACACCACCACACCTGGGTAACTATTTTATTTTTTGTAGAGACGGGATCATCCTATGTTGCCTAGATTTGTCTTGAAATCCTGAGGTCAAGTGTTCCTCCCACCTTGGCCTCTCAAACTGCTGAAATTACAGGCATGAGCCACCATGCCTGGCCTATGTATATTTCCAAATAATATTTTACAAAACATTGTAAAACAAACCCAGTATGTTTTGTAACTAGTACATCTAAGACTTAAAGAAATTTAAAATGTTGTAGTAATTTCATCAGTTCTTTCTTGCATTGATTTCTTCCTTTTCTTTCATGCTAAAAAAGCTTTCTTTACTTTAATGTTAGATGCATATCTATACTATCTTCAAGCTTTTTCCTGCTTTCCTTTTTTACCTTCAATCCTTTGATCCGTCTGGAATTTATTTCAGTATATAATGTGAAGTAAAGGACTATTTTTTTTTCCAAAGAGTTAGCCAGTTTTTCCCAGAATCATTTCTGAAATAACTCTTCATTTCTTTACTAATTTAAATGCCAGTTTTATCATATACCTGAACAGGGTGCCAAAATGGTTTAATCCACATGCCAACTTCGATAGCCTAATAGTGTTCATCTAGAGTATTCTGAGATCACGTCCAGGCCCAGCAGGAAAATGTGACAACATCAATTACTAGTGAATGCCTTCCATGGTAACAATATGGGGAAACAAGGTAACTGTGCCACAAATGTGCCATCCTGCACTAACTCATTGATTTCTGGGTTTTCTAGTTCATTTCTATTGCAGCTTTATGATATGCATTTTAATATCTTGTAGGCCGGGTGACTGTTTTTTTCTATTCTTAATCAAATTATGTATGGTGGTTCTTTAATGTTCGTTTCAGATGAATGTCATTTTCTCTTTACAACTTTCCTTAAAAACTTGTTAGAATTAATTTATAATAGTAAATTTATTTTAAAAATATGACAAGACATGACATCTTTACAACAATGTATCTTTCTACCCAGAAATTTAAGTTGCTCCATTTAGTCATGGATTTTACAAATTAATAAGAAAATATGTATATATATATATACACACACACACACGTGTGTGTATTTGTACATTTATATACATATACACACTCATATACATATACACATATATATTTCATGGTCTATACTTCTTTAAGTTTGTTTCAATATATTTTATGTTATTTATTGCTATCATGAATGGAGATATTTGTCTATAACTGTTTCCAAACAATTATTTTAAAATTATTACTTTTATATGTATTTTATATCCTCTTAGCTTACTATTCCGTCATGTCATTTCTAATAATTTTTCTGCAAACACACTTTGACTTTTAGGTAGACAATGACATTGTATCTGAAATTATTAGATTGCTATCTGAAATTTTCTTGTTCATTTGTCTCCTTATTGTCATCCTCTACATATTCACTCTAAATAATACACTCCATGGGAGCAGGCCTTGCCTGTACTGTGCACAGTTTGATCTCCATGGCTTAGAAAAGTAACTGCCACATGGTAGATACTCAATAAATACTTAATGAATGACCCTGTTCCTTGAGATAAAATCTTGCAAAAACAACGGCAATATTCCCTTCATATTTCTAAGAGTTAGATCTCAAAGGTTTTTTACCTGACATAATACATTCATTAGAACTTCCAGAATACCATGGTGGAGGTGGCGATTTTTCCTTATTTTTTACTAAAACTGTAGTAGTTCTCTATTACATATATAATTGATATTTAAATGCTGGCTTGGGAATCACTTGTTACTATTAAGAATGCACTTTCTATAACTATTTTTGTTCCTTGTTTTATTTTGTCTTATCTTTTTCTTAAGATATGGAATAGATATAGAACATATTTTGGATATTTCCTAAAGAAAAAATACCACGTAGGTTTTCTCCTTTGGTCTACCAAGAAGATTTACAGTTTGAGTGAAAATAATAACTGGATTTTTTTATGAGGGAGACCAGTTAGAGACTCTCATATTCACATTAGAAAAACAGTATTACTACGTTTATAAAATGTTACTCTCACACATGTTTTAACCTCAGAGATGCACTGGCATTAAAGTCTTTCATGCATGGACTATCCAAGAATCCATATACCTGAGGCGAAAAATATGAAAAAAGCAACAACAAAGAAACTAAGAAGTTAAAATATTTTCTAACGTTAAATATACTGCCAAATCTTCAAATAAGACCTCTCTTGTCAGCATGTATTTTCCTAAAATATACTCTTCAATCTATTTGTCTACTCTGGTAAAGTTGTCTCTAATTAACATTTTATTATTTAAGTTATTTTTATTTTCTTCATATTATTTCAGCAGCATTATTTATCTAAATTTGAGTATTGAATGCATAGTTTATTTTCACTTTTCCTTACTTAATTAAAAAATAGACTAAAATTTGTCTATTAATTATAGCTTTGTCCTATGCCATACATTATGACATTTTATCCCATCATTGCCACTATTTTCTTTCTTTTTTTTTTTTTTTCAGACAGAATCTTGCTCTGTCACCCAAGCTGGAGTGCAATGGCACAATCTTGGCTCACTGTAACCTCTGCCTCTCAGTTTCAAGCAACTCTCCTGCTTCAGCCTTCTGAGTAGCTGGGATTACAGGTGCCCACCTCCAAGCCCAGCTAATTTTTGTATTTTTAGTAGAGACGGGGTTTCACCATGTTGGTCAGGCTGGTCTCGAACTCCTAACCTCAGGTGATCCACCCATCTCGGCCTCCCAAAGTACTGGGATTACAGGTGTGAGCCACCGTGCCAGGCCTATTGCCACTATTTTCTTGTTGGTGATTAGTTTTTATTTCCTTTTGATACCAAAATTTAGAAAGCTGAGTTTTAAGTCTCCAGTGATTTTCTTACCTAAAGCTTTGATATTAATTTATACTTTACTGCTTGGTGGTCAGATAATATAAACTGTGCTCTTTCTAGTTAGAGAAATTTATTCAACCATATTAATTATATCCTCCAATTCTTCCCAAACCATGTGGTCAAAGACCCAGAATAAAACTGTGTTTCTAACACAATTAATCTTTTTCTTTTCTTTTCTTTCTTTTTTTTTGAGACAGAATCTTGCTCTATCACCCAGACTGGAGTGCAGTGGCATGATCTCAGCTCATTGCAACCTTCACCTCCTGGGTTTAGGCAATTCTTGTGCCTCGGTCTCCCCAGTAGTGCGGGACTACAAGCATGCAGCACCACACTGGGCTAATTTTTGTAATTTTAGTAAAGATGGGGTTTCTCCATGTTTGCCTGGCTGGTCTTGAATTCCTGGCCTCAAGCAATCTGTCTGCCTCACCCTCCCAAAGTGCCAAAGTGCTGGGATTACAGGCGTGAGCCACAGCGCCTGGCCCTAATCTTCTTTCCCCCCCCCCAAAAAAAGTTTTGCTTTATAAATATGAAGAGACAGCTTTCTTAAACTCCTGAGTGCTGGAAGTAAAGATGTTTGGGGAGCCCCAGAACTGTTCTTTCCCCTAGATGAGAATGCAGCTTTGAAAATTTTGCACTTGTTTAAAAACAAACAAAAAACCTCTAAGAGAAGCCTATCGATGTTTGATGCGACTTTGGTGACGGACACCCATGTGTAACTGGATTCCAATTTCGCAAGTATTTGGCCTCCCTTTCAACTCAGTGAAGACCATCGCTAGACCATACCTGTGCCAGAAGAGTCAAGGGCAGCAGTGAGAGGGCCAAAGGAGAAGCCATACAGTCAATTGCTGCATCCTTCCTCTCTATACAGGTAACTGTCTTTTGTTTAACCAAATACCCTTGGGAAATTTTATGGTAAACTTATAACAAGTAATGCTTTGGTCTCTTCCTGCTAATCTTAATAACCAAACTGCAATATACAATTTAATCAATGCAATTTAATTTGACACTCTTTTCTTTGGTGTTTGGTATATACACTACGACGACTGTGTTTTCACTATGGATGTTTCTTTAAATTATTTAAATAAGTCCTTTTTTCTCATGTAATGCTTGTCTTATATTCTATAAGTTGTATAATTTTCCCTATTTACTATATATCAGTAAAGATATATGTCAACCCATTATTTGATTTTAATCTTATTGTGTCATTTTGTTTCAGGCCTTCTACAAACAATTTTTATAAAATCTAATTTGAGAAAGCCTCTGCCCTTTAAAGTAAAATTTGATACATTTGTATTCACTAGCATAATTAAATGTCTCATTTTACTTAGGGATCAGAGACTTTAAGAACTCTATTGGATTTAGAGAAAGACTAAAATGTGTTACTCTACTTATTCTACTCCAGGTGGGGAGCAACAGGAGCGACTCTGCCCCGACTTAGTGGAGGTTTTCTTGGATAAGAGCCAGCTGCAAGACCCAAAGCCAAGGGTGTTCCAGGAAGTTCTAACTGATCCTTTAGGAATTCTGCAGCATCTATGTGGAAATAAGATTCCTTAGATCTGTTCAAGAATCACATGTGAGAGTCAAGAAATAGAGACCTTATAATTATTTGCCAATAAAGTACTGTGAGCCTCAGAAAAACTACACAATGAAGTCAGACAACAATCCTCCCCGTAAAAAGAAGAACAAATATTGGGGGGAAAATTCAGTGCCCTTGTGACAGGTTTGGAAACTAACACAGAAAAGGATTGCATACTTACGGTTAATCTTAACATTTAAGAACTGTTTGTGAAACTAGACTTTTAAATTTTTTGTGTGTGAGTTCAAAAAGACACAATTGGCACACTAACCAATTCCTTACCCTAACTTGGTTCAATTTCTTTCATTGGACAGGAGGCCATTTAGAGACAGAATAGTGAATGTGTTCAAGGATTCAAGAAAAAACTAGTATTGATTTCCCTGAATAGATGCTCACAATACAAACAGATTTCTCATTGCAAGACAAAGCTGTTGTGTGTCTGGTATACATGGATTTCAGGACTATTTGCTACATTAGCAAACTTAATTGTTTTCTCTACTGACAGAACTTCTAGAAACTAAACAGTGACCACTAATATTAGATAATGTGGTTACGATTTTTATCTATACTTACCTAAGAATCAATATAACCTGATGATATACTAAAAATAATGTAGAGTTTGTATTCATTCTCTTAAGTGCATTTTCTATTATTCACAGAACCAGATTTTTGAGTGGTAAGATTTTCAAAAGTATTGTAAAAGAAAGAAGTTATTTATGAGTTATAAAGTTATAAATTTCAATAGCTGAATCTCAGCTACAAACATAGATCCTCATGTGTAGTAAGAATAATGATTTTTTTAAGATATAAATCTTTTAAAAAGCAAGCTTTGGTTTTATTTTGGTGGGTATCTAAGAAAAGCTGATGTGCCCATAGATCAAATAACCAATTACAACATTAGATATAATTGAATTAAGGGAAGGCTTTCCATATTTAGTTCTACTAAAAACAATACAGATGTCATTTAAATAAAAACAAGCTCCCTTTGCTATATGCTTTATTGCTTCAATCGTACAGACATATTGAAGTGAAGGCATTTTGTTTTGTTTTGTTTTGGTATGGGCTATGCATTTATAAAATGTATATGTTTACTCCAAAATAGAGACTATAAACATAGTGACATAAACATATTTATATGCATGTAAACATATGTGCATAAATATATATATCTACAGTTAGGTGTGTGTGCATATATTTATATATATGTATATATAATTTCACATTGCTCTAGTAAACATCCACATAAAAATTAGATTACTAAAATTTGACTTTCTGTGGTTAGGCTCCTTTCTCTCCTAACTATTCTTAATGTGAATTTAATTCATTCTCAGATATTTTTATCTGGCATTACTATGAAAAAGCTATACTGTATTATGATTAGCAGTGTAGTAAAACAAAATAGATATAGTTTCTAAATATACAGATAAACATAAAAATGAAGTTTTTTTATATAATTTGTTAAAAATAAAGTTTTTAATATAACACATACACAAATATATAAACAAATACATACTAAATTACTTACTGTCTCAGAAATTTCACTGTGGTATTTGTTTGTACTAAAAGAAAATTTCTAATTGCTTTGACATTTGTACAATTGAAACTCCTTTGACTTGTCACCTGCTGATTACTCGAATCTCTTATATTTTCCTAAGTCTGCACTCAATCATTCAGTCAGTGCTATCAGTATGGGGTCACTGGAAAATGGCACTTAATTTAGTTATTATGCCTCTTGTTTTTGCAGCCTCAAAACCCTTCGAGCACTTCATTTTGTTGACTAATTATTTAAAACACCATCTATTTCCAAGTTTCTAGGTTTACTCATTTTGTTGCACCTACTGGGGAATCTGAGACCTCCTTTAAGTCTTCTAGAATGAAAGTTAAGTATTTCTCAAGATGTAAAATTAAACGATTTTCTTGTTCCCTACGCTATCTACAGGACCAAATGTCTACTTTAAATCTGAAGAACAAAAGGAAAAATAATAAAAACGAAATTCTTATCTTTGTATGAATAACTGCAGATTTTTTTAATGCTTAAATGTAATGAGCTCCTTAATGAATCATGATTACATTATTATATTTGGAGGACAAAACACAGGTGAGATAAATCAGAACAGCTGCTCAATATAAATCCATAGTCCACCCAAGTTACTGAAAGAATAAAGTACACCTGAACTCTGGAGGCTGCTATTTAAATTTCAAATCATATTAAACACATTTGCTACAATCACTTTGGTTAGAAGATTTTAAAACTTACATTGAAAGTATTGTCTTTATTTTAGCTTCAACAAATCAAGTGTCATGCACATATATGGATAATGAGTTTATTTCTCATTCTTAAAGGGTAAAAAAGAAGAAATCTTCCTAAATAAGTAGTTAATATAGTTAATAAATGCTATTGACTGGAAAAATATCAACAACATTTTGTACATAAAACTTATGCTCATTTTTAAAGGAAACCTCTAGAAAACCAAACACTATATACTGAATATGTTAAAATTCTAACCTCCAATGTGATGGTATTAGGAGGTGGGCCTTTGGTAGGTGATTGGGTCCTACCCAATCATCCATGGCTCTGCCCTTATGAATGGGATTGGTGCCCCTATAAAAGAGACCCCCGAGAGTCCCATCACCCATCCACCATGTGAAAAGGTAACTGTCTATGAATCCGGAAGCAGGCTCCCACCAGGACTCAACCATGCTGGCACCCTGATCTTGGACTTCCAGCCTCCATGACTGTGAGAAATCAATTTCTGTTGCTATAAGAACAGAAACTGGTGCTATCTCAGCACCGTCAACACTGTATCTTTAGCCAAGAACTACTTTACAGTCTCTTTAATTCATCAATAATCATATGCTTGTTCCCTTTAAAAAACCATTAATGTTCATCAGCTTAGGTTGCTATAATAAAATACCACAAACTGAGTGGTATAGCACCTAAGTTACACTGCTATAATAAAACACCATAAACTGGATGGTATAGCACCCAGCAGCCTATTACAGCAGCCTAAACTGATGACGACACTGATGGTTTTTTAAAGCAAATAGGCATATGATTATTGATGAATTAAAGTGACGGTAAAGTAGAAGTTCTAGGCTAGAGATACAGCGTTGATCCATAGTTTCCAGGTTATTATTAACTGGACCTTAGCTTCAGCATCTCTGTTAGCTCTTTCTCAATTTAGGCAAAAAGAAGAGAGGCTCATGTTAGTTTTATGGTTATTAACTAGAAGTCTGCATCAATATGGTGTAAGAATTATTTCATGACTGCCAGGCACCCGAAGCAATAGAAATATACAATAATTAATTCAGTAATGTAACATTAAAATGGAAATATGCATCAACTTAGAGTGCCAGAAATCCTAATATACCAAAGCTGATAAATCAAAGCATTCTGCATATGAAGCATGAGGAAGTATGTACTCATTCTATGAAATCAAAATTATGGCATCAGGGCAAGTTTAGTCATATTTTAAAATAATATTTATGTCCTAGAAATAGAACTATTACAAATGTACACATTTCAAATCGTATTTAGAAGAGAAATTATTTCTACTTCTACATTGAATTTATTTTTATAAATTTTTAATTGAGCAGAGTACCTACTTCTCTTCTCTCATGGCCCAAGCAACGTCAATGTCAATGTCAATGTCAATGTCAACGTCAATGTCATGCCTTTCACGGTGACCTTCCATGTATCTCTTACTCCCTCCGGGGCCTCATTTCTTACACCTCTTCCTCATTACCAAACTGTCCTCTGGCTCAGAAGGGTCACAAAGATCTCTTGGCCCCTTCTTTAAAACCACCCACCTAACTAAACGATAACACTCAATGTTGATAATCATGTTTTAATGATCTTGCCTATTCTGCATATAAAAACTATTACACTGAAAAGTATGCAATACATTCATCTTATAATTATTTCTTTATAAACATGATTTCATTTCATCTTTGAAAAAAAGACATCTGAATTAGCATTAGGGACAGATACTAATGCATTTCCTCTAGATGAGGCATGGGTACCAAGCTGTGAGGTGGCAGATCCAGGACCTTGCAGCTGGTTACGGTCAGCTAGGATTCAGTCCTGGATGAACTTCTGATTCTCACCTTAGGGCCCTAGTGGAAGGGCCACCACTAACCCAGGTTAGTGCGAATCCTGCTCCACACTGGAGCTTGAGTCTTATTAAAAATGAGAGCACACTGGATTGCAGCACCCACTCACCCCTCAGCCAAGTGCCAATGTGCAGGGTACCATCTGCACCACATGCGCAGTGCCCTAACTAAGGAGAAAAGGAAAGGACAACTTAGTAAGGGCCTACTGTATATCAAGCGCATTATATAAATTATCTTTCATTATTGTTGTTGTTGTTTTGAGATGGAGTCTAGCTCCATTGCCCAGGCTGGAGTGCAGTGGCGTGGTCTTGGCTCCCTGCAACCTCTGCCTCCCGGGTTCAAGCAATTCTCCTGTCTTGGCCTCCCGAGTTGCTGGGATTACAAGCATGTGCCACCATGTCCAGCTAATTTTTGTATTTTTAGTAGAGATGGGGTTTCACTATGTTGGTCAGGCTGGTCTCAAACTCCTGAACTAAGGTAATCTGCCTGCCTCAGCCTCCCAAAGTGCTTGGGATTACAGGTGTGAGCCGCCTCACCCAGATAAATTATCTTATTTATTATCCCAAACAATTTTATGTAGTAACATGCATGGAGCTATCATCTCCTTCTGAAGGACCAGCCTGAGGCTGTTTACAATTAACTTTGTTTATATAACCACATTTTAAAATAATGATTAACAGTATAGTAAATTCATAAACCAGTAACATAATTGTTTATTATCATTATCAAGTGTTATGTATAGTACATAACTGTATGTGCTAGGCTTTTATGCAGCTGGCAGATTAGGCTTGTTTACACCACCATCACCACAAACACATGAGGAATGCTTTGCGCTATGACATTAGGACAGCTTGATGTCAGCAGGCAATAGGAACTTTTCAGCTCCATTATAATCTTATGGGACCACTGTTGTAGATACCATCTGTCATTGACCCAAACATTGTTATGCAGCACATGACTGTATATTATGCTGCCAACAGCAGAGCATCTAAATATATACGCATTATATATTTTATATATATAAAGACTTTAAGAGGTCTGAAGACATCCAGCCTAACAATGTTTCAGTCAATGACTGAATGCATACACAACACAACAGTGGTCCCATAAGATTTTTATGGAGCTGAAAAATTCCTATAACCTAGTGACGTTGTAACCATTTTAATATTGTTGCCAAATGCATTACCTTTTCTATGTCTAGATACACAAATACCGTTGTTTTACAATTGCCTGAAGTATGCCATACAATAACATGTTATACAGGTTTGTAGCCTAGGAGCAACAGGCTATATCATATAGCCTAGGTATGTAGTAGGCTACACTCTCTAGGCTTGTGTTGTAAGTATTCTCTAAGATGTTCATACAATGAGGAAATCACCTAACCTTGTATTTATCAGAACCTATCCCAGTCAACAACGCATGTGTGTATGTGTGTCTATATATTCAAAATTATATTTACACACCTACACCTACACTACATATATATATAACTTCTAAACTATACCTATACATGTGTGTATACACACACACACACACTAGATTTACACATGTACTACATATATCTAGTATACATGATATGGTTAAGCTATATTTTTATGATATATATGCATAGTATGATTTAGTGAATAAGCATTTCTTTCAATGTAAAAGAAACACATCTGAGAGGGAACTAGTGACATTTTAACTCCATTTTGTGATTTTAATAATTAACTTTTATATTCACCATATTCTAACTTTTTTACAGTATCAATAAATTAATATCTCCTCCATTATTTTTAGAAGTACTTAGATTAAATATCTAATTATAGAGTGCTTTTCATATTTCGAAAAATATCAAATGTCAACCACAAAAAAAATTGGAGTCACAAGTATAAGTCTACTATTTCTCTTTAAAAGTAAGCATGACTTCAATGCCAGAAAAAAATATATTATCATTTTTTTTCCAAAACAAATAAAATATCAAGGCAACTTAAAAAATGTCCATGATTAGAAAAGAAGGGTTACCTCAAGAGTTCAAGTTTTGGGCATGTTTCCTTCAAAGCTTCTTTAGTTTCACCTGGATTTCAAGGGAAGTAGCATTGCAAATGTGATATTTACACCTCATTTCCTGGCATGGAATCTCTAACCTATTATGAAATCCCATTAAAGGAGAAAAATGTTTTCAATATTCAAACAAAAAAAAAGTTCATCAGGATGTCTGAATTACTTGGACACAAAGCTCAACAAAACAGTTTTCACTGTCATTGCTAAGACCCTACAAATACACGTCTTTTTGTATTGTAATAATTCCATATGGAGTCACTATTATTATCCCCTATTTTACAGATGAATACATGATGAATACTTAAGCTATCCTTTTTTTAAGATAACATATACCATAGGTCCTCATTAAAACTGTTCTAAAACCATATGAACTTTACATAAATTATAACTTGAAATAAATGAACAAACATACTCACCCACCTTTTCCTACTACACCACCTTTTCTTACTCATTAGTGCTCAGCTAGAAATTACTACAAATACATAGTAGACTTACAGTAGACTTATACTTATGACTCCAGTTATTTTTGTGGTTGATATTTTTAAAAACATGAAAAGTACTCTATAATGAGATATTTAACCTAAGTACTTGTAAAATAATAGGGGAGATATTAATTTATTGATCCTAGTAAAAAGTTAGAATATAGTAAATAGTAAAAATAATTATTAAAATTACAAAATGAGGCTAAAAAACTCAAGTCTTTTGACTCCAACTCATTTATATTTTGAACAAGTATTAGACAAATGACTGTAAATATGCAATTTCCAACTTATTAAAAGTAACCATTGTTATGAATAGCGAAATATGTTATATGGTTAATACCTCTGTTTGCCTGTACCAAATGCCTTGTCCTTTTTATAATCTGTAACAGCCAGTCACTACCATGGCATCACCGACATGACCATAAATGCCATCAAACACAACCAAGTCTGCCAGGAGCTGTTCAGCTAGCCAAAAAGCTTTTTTTCTGTCAACCCTGGTAGATCATAGGCTAGACTAGGTCTGGGCCTAGCTTATAATCTTAGGGACACTGTCATGATGTTCTCATGTTTAAAAATTTGCGGAAAATAACAGCTCTGCCCCTCTTACTCTTCTATCAAAATGTTTTAAACCATTCAAGAATGACACTAGGAGTGGGAAGAAGTATCTATACTAAGCGAGCCAAAGTCTTTAAAGGGTCATAGTCTTCATTTAACATCAGACATGGTCTTCACTTAAGGGAAAATACAGACCTGGAAAATAGACTACCTTTTCTCACCAGCTCTTTGCTGTGGTTCAACCATCTTCCTGCCATGCCTGTCCTGGTTTGGAGGTTTGAGAAGCTCTTGGTAGATCAGCAGGGCTTGGGTTGCAGGTTTGAGAAGCCCTTGGTAGACCAGCTAGCTCTAGATGTCTCATGGGCGTCCATGTATTTCATTCTGTCTGGAAAGTTTCATATTCATACAGTTGCAATGATTGTGTTCAATCTCCCTAGCTTGGTGGCTTTGAACTTGGCTCGCACATTGGAATCACCTGGGAAACTTTCAGAACTATTCACACTTGAGCTTCGTCAAAGACCAAATCAGAGTTTATTGAATGTGAGTTACCTTACTGGGTTAGCTGAGCTCATTCAGCTTCCATGAATGCTTCATATGCAGTAAGAAACTCAATGGTTCAAAAAGATCATCCATGTCATTGCAGGTTACTATTCAATTTTAACTCAAAGGGTCCCTAAGTTAGCATAAGATCTGTCGTTACCTCAAGAAGCTCAGGATATAGCAGTTAAGAGCACCAAAACGTCAATCTCCAGACTGAGGAAAAACATATGACCAATGTCAAAAGATCTCTGAAGTCTGTTTTTGCCCATTGCAAGGCAAGTTAACCTGGGAAATTGAACCATTACACATTTTCTACCCACAGCATCATATCAGTGGAAACTGATGTCCTTAATCATTTTAGACAACTTTACAGAAAAAAATCTTGATTCCATAATTATTTACTTCATACATATTAAAAAGGTATGAGAAAAGAGAATGGATAGCTGTGATAGAATGCAGCAACTAATATTTCGCCCATTGTTTCTGCTATTGTGTCTGTATAGTACTTCTCAATGTAATTAGTTCCTATTTTTGTTTGTTTTTGGTTTTGTTGTGGAATTCCTAATGTGTTCTAATGCATGTATTATGAAAGACACAATAGATACCAAAATAGATTATCTTATACTAGAATGTTGGAATCGATGAGATAAAATATACAAAAAGATATTTCAGCTCAAGCATACATTTAGTTAACTCATTTAACCAAAATTTTAGTGGAAAAAAATGATTTTGAAAAATTCATTCATCTTCCTTCTTAACATTAATTTTAACAGTTAACAATAAAGGTGCTACATACTTTCTACATGAAAAACAAAACAAAATCTCCTACACCTAAACATCCACATTAAACTTGTTTTTGAAGGGGAAAAGTGTACACCTACATATTGTTAAACTGAAATCCATACTTCAATTATTGCTGCAGAGCAACTGGCAAGGTTTGTTTAGCAAATTTCATGCCAAGATTCTGAAGTATGCAGCCTACCCCTTTCCACACATAATTCAATATAAACACTTTTCTTCTGACAGACATTCTGAAAGATCAAAGTGCAGAACAAAGGCAAAGAGTGACATGATGCGCGAGTTCTGGACTATTGAGACGAATGGATAGATTAGCCAGAAAATGCACGATGACACCTCAGACCTGCAGAAGTGGTTCTGTTTATGTGATTACAGTTTCAATGCTTAGGAGACCCAAACCTCTAAACAGCCTTTTTCCTCTACGTCCCTACAGGAAACTCTGCAATATTTCAACAAGCCCATCCATCAATGCCAATCAGTGCAATTCACCTGACATCTCATTATAGGTTTTAAGCAACTGGCTGTCATCTAGAAGAGAACAAATAGTTCATTACACAAACCATTATGGACCAAATAGAACCCTTATGCAAAATGCATCAAACAGAATCCAGTATATTGCTAGCAAGGGCTAGATAAAAGTCAAATAAAATAAACTGGCTATTGTGGAATATGCTTCTTACAGAGCACAATGATCCAATTGCCTTACACTTATGATTTACAGACTAACATTATAAAAAGCAGTGTTCAGCTTGCTAAACAAAGAAATATGGTTTTATGCATATATACTTGAGGTAGAGAATTAGATTAAGAGTGAAGTTTTAACTACATGGATTTCTCTGATCTAGAAGGAGAAAAAAAGGAGAATGTTTGGGTTCACTAGCTAGAGTTCAATATTTTCAGCAATTTCCAGCCACCCTCTAAATTAATGTTTTCAGCAATGTCGTATACCATCATGTTGATTTTAGAATATGGCAAAACATCAAAATCCTGGCCAATGTTACTCCTTTCACTGCTAGCTTGGAAGGATATGCAATTAATTATGTTACAGATTTATGGGATTCTAACTAGAACCACACTGACTGGATTGCTAGTGAGTACAGGGAGAAGGTAATCCAGTTGGGGCTGGAATAACCTATGGAATACATGCACAATGGTTTGTAGGAATAAACTTGCTTTCTTAATAGTCTGTGCTCCATTCATTTAAAATTCATACTTCTTTCCCTTTCAGTATCATTATCTCTATTGACAAGTTTTATTTGTAGTTACAAAAATATGAACTGAAAAAGTAAGTCTTAAACATCTTATTTAAAAAATTCTTCTTGAATATGCTTTCAACCTACAAAAAAAAAAATTATTGCACTGGCAGGTGGTGGGAAAGTTGATCTTATAATTTTTTCCTACGCTGGAATAATTTAAAGATCCTCTATAAACTTTATTTCCCCTCAGAGCAGCAGTTACACTGATGCAAACAATCCCATTTGGGATGATGGCAGGGACAGACACAGTGAGCAGCACACTTCCTCAATCATCCCTCTGAGTCTCTCCTTGATGGACCTTGAAATGCTTTTCATGACTTGCTGAACCTTGAAACACTGTTCGTGGCATTTAGAATAACAATAGCAGATATCTTGACTTAATCGGCCTCCTGTACTGCAAACTCCACAGCATTTAGGGAAAATGTATTTCATTTATAGTTAGAAATTCCACAAAGGAGTCATTAAATAAAGTATAGATATCAAGCTCAAGATGAAATATTCTCAGGATTTTAAGGTAAGGACATTAACCTACAAATATTCAAAAGAGAAGAAAAAAGAAGGAGAAAGAAAAAAAGGAAAAAGAAAAGGTAAAGAAAAAGAGGAGAAAAAAACAGAGAATAGATCTGCAATACAACTGTCCTGGTTCACTTTCAGAGAACATAGTAAGCATATTATTACAATATTTTAAATACCGCTAAAGAAAATAATGATACAGTTAATTACTTTTTTCTTGAATTTGAGGTCACTAAAAGATTTTTTAAAGTGTAAAACAATTATTTCCATAAGAATTTCACTATTCTGCTGTTACACTGAGACAAAACAAACTCAAATAATTCATTTATGACAATTCAGAATTTTATTTCTAATTCAAAAAAAAAATAGAGACACAGAAGGATCTAGTAAATTATTTTAAATAGAGATATGTGGAAATGCTTTTCACTTTAAACATATAAAAGATCCTGAGGTAGAGCAAAAGGAAAAGAGATATAAGAAAACCCTAAATGCCCATACATAAATAATGTGAAAGCACTTGGCCAGTTGGAATATTTTTCATGGGCTGAAAAATGGGTTTAGTAGATTTTTAAACTAATAGCAGATGGAATACAAGTTTAACTTATAATCACTATCTAGATATTTATAAGTATTTTTATCAGCAATATATTCAAGTATAAGGCTGTGGCCTACATAGTGAGTTCATCAATTACAACCCCTGTTCCTCCTCAGGGGAACCACAGAGAGGCATTTCTCTCTTTGGCTTGGCTACTACTTCGGTAGGAATTTCTGTATTCTGTTTTGCCTCCCTGAGTGTGTGTCTGAAACCTGGACATGTTCTTCCTTTTTCTCCAATATTACTCAAGTGGATCATCATAAAGCTCAGAGAGTGGAAAGGGTTAATCCTTATACGCGGCATAAAGGGGCAGATGGGAAAAGGTATAAAATAAACTGACAGCCATTTTTTCATAAAATTAATATAAACCTTGGGGTTTTATTTTTCCAGAAAATAAAGCACGGTTTGGCAAAACAAAATGTTTTGCTCTATAAACAGAGTGTACATGAGAAGGAAAGCTCCCAGCAATGGAACCAAACAGAGTTCAGAAACAGAAACTGCGTGTTTGAGATATAAGAAATTTGATATATGGCAAGAGTGGCACTGCCGATCACCGGTTAGTCAGGGATATTTGGTTAGCCATATGGAAAACAAAAATGAAACTGGATCCCCACCTCATACCAAACATAAAAAAATCCCAGATGGATTAAAAGGTAAAGTGATAGATCACTTTCATCTAAGAATAAAATATGGGACGATATCTTTATGACCTTTCATAGGAAAGAATTTTCAAACAAGACATTAAAAAGTATTAACTGTTTAGTTAAAAAAAAATAAGTTTAAATCCATCAGAAGTAAAGCTTCCATTTATCAATGACACTAAAAGGAAGTGAAAAGATGATATGCAATCTGGGAAAAGATATTGGCAACATAATATTGACACAGGAATAGTATCAAATTATTCCAATGACTTCCGTAAGTCAACAAAAGATAGAAACAACCCAGAAGAAAGCAGACAAGGCAGGCATTTCCTATAAGTAGAAACACTATGTTGAATAAGTAGCAAATCAGTAAGTTTCAAAAGATAGTCAACCTCATGCTAATCAGGAAAGTGAAAATGATCACATGAACATTCTCCAAATGACAAAAATGAAAAAATCTAAATATACTAGTGTTGGGAAAGATGGGAAACACTAGGAGCTTTCATACACTGCTGATGGGCATATACATTGATTCCAAACATCTTCAAAAATAACTTGGAATTATCTTATACAGTTGTACATGCTTCCATCCTATGACTCAGCTCAGTAATTCCACTTCCAATATACTTTATACCCATACATGTACCAGAAAACATGCACAAGTATGTTCAGAAAACGACTGACATAATAGGAAAACCTAAAACAACGTAAATGCCTATCAAGAGGAAATGAGATAAGCAAATGTCATTTATTCAAGGAAGAAATATTAAAGTGCATTTAAAAATGAATAAATGCAAACACCACTGTAATTTCTAACACTATAGTTTATACATACAAAAGAAACAAAGCAAAAGGCATGCATACCTATTCTGTTCGGTTTCTACAGAATTTTTACCAATTTTTATGCCATTCAAATTTCAATATCAGATGTGTTATACAAAAATCTGATACACTTCTTCTCCTGAAAAATAGGAAGAACAGGTGATCCCAGACACACATGCTTGCAAGGACTAGTCTCATGGCCCCCATCCAGCTTGATTTGCACATTTATGATATCAACTGGGCTTCTCTATGCATCTAGGTTTGCAAACCCTTAGAATGCACTGGAATTAACAATGGCTTTCTTGGAATGATGGAATTAAATATGATTATATGTCTTCTATTTACTTATCTGTACCTTTTTATTATTCTGAAATGAACATCTATTACTTCTGGAAAAAGAAACAAAAGCATTATTTTGATGTATATTCTGAAAGAAAATGAAAAAATCCCATACAGATGGGAAGAGAATGAGAAACTACTTATACAGAAAGGTAGTGAATGCTACATATTAAGAATTGCATAGTAATAAAACTAGCCAAATTTAAGAGATTTTAATAGGCATACTTCATCCAAAGCATTTTCTATAGATTTTTTCTTATTAAACTGATAAAGTACACAATATGTAGAAGATGGGACAATCTAACTAAAAGCATCATTTTACATAAAAATAAAAGAGTCAATACATTTGAATTTCAAGCTGAAAATGAAATATGAGTCAGGTGAATAGCTATGAGGATTTCTTTTAGAAACCAAGTTATAACTCTGCGACTACAAAGATGGAAAGGTGCCTTATAGCAAAGACCTAACAGCACTGCCAAAAAAATGACATCTGTCAGTGACATATATTCTCACATTTTTTAAAGGATAAAGAAAAAAGAGTGGCTATGGAATTAATGCATCCCACCCCTTGGCTCTTGGCTCTCAGCTGTGCTCTTTTGTAGTGTATCCATATAAAAGTTCATCAGCCAAGAAGGCTCTTGGCCAAGTGTGACTGAAGGACCAGAACCCATGGAAGAGTAGGCACAAGCCTTGACTGGCATTGTTGCCAGTTACTTTGGGGCAGAGAAATTCTACTGGTACAAATTCTAGGTCTGGTGTCCTGGGCCAATTGCCATGATCCAGAACCTTTTATTTCCAAAGTTCTATGCTATGTCAACCCATTGTTTTCTTCTAAAGCACACAGAATACTGCCAAGTAATAACTGACCCTGTTTGTGACAGAACCTCCACTTCCATGAGTCACTTTGTAACAGATTTGTCCGTTTTTGAATAAGCCTTGCTTAGAGTAGTTCTGCAATTATCATCACCCATGATCAGTTTCCCTCCAGCTTATCTCTATATAATACATAAAGCAACAGAAATTAAGGAGATTAGGAATAAGCATTAAATTATAGCAGTGGGGAATTTTATTTTTCAAATAAAATTTTGAAATAA
Organism: Macaca thibetana thibetana; assembly: GCF_024542745.1. Taxonomy (NCBI): domain Eukaryota; kingdom Metazoa; phylum Chordata; class Mammalia; order Primates; family Cercopithecidae; genus Macaca; species Macaca thibetana. Next base: position 88,934,851 of record NC_065580.1, on the reverse strand, counting down.
ATATTTTTCAAATAGTCTGTCATTTGATGTTTCAACCATAATCTATGATTCCTGGATGCTTTGGGTGGTAACAGAAAACAATTTTTAATGGAGAAGAAATTGACAGAAAAAAACAAACAAACAATTGAAAACCATAAAGGATAAAAGTAACCAGCAGAGGAACGCATCAGGCATGATGTTACATTCATTTAATCTTCTCTTAACCCCTTTTGGAAATTACTATTAGTTATTATTACTACTGTTATTAAACTCAGAAAACTGAGTTTTTCATTTTAGAAAAAGTTTAACTATAATTTACCCAAAGGCATAACTAAAAAGTAGATGTGGTGTTCAAATGCCATAGTCTGCTCTCTACAAGAGCCCACACTTTTTAAAATATAAAATTATTCAAATGTAGGCTTTATTTGCTTTTTTATAAAAAAAAGTCATAAAGACTATAAAAGTCAAGTCTTTCAAAAATAACTTTATTACTCCTTGTTAGTTCCTTGACTGCATTTTCTATTCCTATACTAAGGATTATTGGAGAAAGAAGAAAAAATATTGCAAAAATGATTCACCACACTTTCATGTTACAGTTCTTTATTCCTACTCAATACTTTCATACAATGTCAGGAGATCCTTTATACTAGGGATGGTGAATGTGCAAAGCATACACTACTGTGTCTCTCTACTTACAATGAGAGGAACTGCTTATTACATACATAGCTCGTATCTGTTTATATTATGTTGGCTTTGGAAGCCTTCTCAACACAATATTCCATGTAGCTCTACCTATCAGAGTTCACACTAGATCTAAAATTTATTTACAACTCTACTTCTATCTCACTCACCAAAGTGGTTCTAAACCTATCAAAACACCAGTTACCAATAATATTCCTGCCCTACTTATTCTCAGCAAACAGCCCTGAAGACACCTAATTACATATCTTTTTTCTTATTGACCTCACTCTTTCCATCTTTGCACTAGTCTATGAAGGTGTTTTTCTGAAACTTACCAGCTGTCAGTGTTTTTCAAACACTGTTTGCCCCATCTCTTAGCTATCCATGCCTTCATGTATTCATTGCTTTTAAAATCTTTTACGCTTTGTGACACTTTCGCTCCACCTGCACACAGACTCAACTTTTTCTTGTTCATAAAAATAAATTTCCCTTCGATTCTGCTACATTTTAAATGTATTATCTAACATTTTTTCAACCCTGATTAATTTTTGAGCTTCTTGAAAGAGTTATCAATACGTGATTTCTCTCTTTTATTTGCCACCTGTTCATTCTTCTGTTTTCTCCACTAAAGGTCTAGCAGGAAAACTCGAAGGTTTGTTTAGTCTTAATCTCATTTGTCAACTCTGCTGCACATTAGGTTGTAGACCAGGACTTCTCAAACTTTAAAGTGAATCTCCTGGGATTTTGTTAAAATGCAGATTTAGATTCCTGGGGCTTTGGGGGGCCTGAGATTCTGAATTTCTGGAAAGTATCCAGGATGCCCATGCTGCTGGTCCAGGAGTGATGCCGAATAGCAAAGGTATAGATAATTCTCTATTTTTGAATGACTGTCTCTTCTTTTTTACTTTCAAAACACACCCCATGCTAATTCTCACCATTTTCTGACTGTCCTTTTCCTGCCTCCTTATTGCTTCTTTTTTCTTCCTTGTGCCTAAATGTTTATTTCTAATGTTAATACAAGTAATAGTATTATTTTGAGCATTTATCATATGCCAGTGCCGCAGACCTTATACTGATTATCTTAATCCTCACAGGAGTCCATGAGAAAATTTTCATTTTAAAGATGGTTAAATTGAGGTACCATTACTAACACTGCACAGCCAGACTGGAACAGGGATTCGGCCCCACGCAGTTTAATTCAAAAGCCTGGGATCTTCAGCAATCCTGCCTCACACAGACGTTCAAGAAGCCTTGAGCACGTCAGTGATGCCAACTTTGCATCCTGAAAATAAGTGGACAAAAGAAGTGATAAAGAAGGAAAAAGGCTGCTGAAAAGACGATTATGAACTGTTGTGGGAAATTTTATAGACAGATATTGTAAAATAGTGAATGGCTTGCTATTGAAAAATAATCTGAAAGCCCATCCATTCAGAATTAAATTCTGGGACCTAAAGATCTTTAGGAAAAGTTAGATTCTGAAAAAATATTCATGGTAAGGCATTGCAGTAAGAAAATCAAATGAATTCTGGGGCAGTCAGTATCCTTTCAATGCAAGTCATTGGACCAAATAATGAGATGCCCTTTGTATAAAAAAATTGAGATTGAAGATCAACCATGAACACAAAGAGGAGACACCTGGTAATGTCCCTGTTTGTCTCTATTTATGTCTTCCTCACTGTTCAGTCCATTGGCTTTCTCTAATTAATCCTTATAACACTGCACTTTGGAGGGGCAAATCAGAAACAGAAAATACCTCCATTTTGCAAATAGGAAGCAGATGCAGAAACTTAGTGGTTCTTAGTAAATCAATAACAGAACTTCAAAATCAAGTCTAACTTAGATGCCACTGATTTATTTACATAGCACAGTACCAAATGCAAATAATAATAACCAGTTTTTTCTTTCTTAAGAAAATGAACAATCAGAAGTCTCCAAAATTTATTTTTTCTCTTTGCAAATCTAGGCCAAATTCTACAAAAATGGACAAATGTGTGCCAGTTCTATCTCTAGGATTAGTATGTTTCTTCTAAAACCCACAATTACTAGATAGAATCCTTGTCCATTAATCCTCACAATCAGCTTTAGAAGTATCTAAGATCAGACACCAGGAAGTTGCAAAATATATATATACCTCATTTGACATTAAGAAAAAGTAAAGATGGAAATTATATGGAAAATCTACCATGGTGAAAATAAAAGCCTTGGATTAAAGGCTTTAGGAAAAACCACCTTATTAAATCCTAGCCTTCCTTAAAAAAGATAAATAGAATTAATTATAACCAATGGTTGTAATTATTTTCAAAATGTGCTTTTCTTGACATAAACATTCTTTAATCAATCCAAAATACAAAAATGCTTACTAGTGAGTTTACTATTTTAATAAGCTGTATCAACACAAGTCTGAAACTGGTATCTCCAGGTATTTGAATCAATCTGGGATAAGTCTCTTTTGTTCTACCATAAATTCAACACTTTCAGTCAAGCATAGATTTTTACTAGAAGAAATATACAAACTAGATATAACAGTGCATATTTTCTGACCTTAAAAGACATAAACCAGAACTCGATTCAAGATTCTCTACCTTCAAATATGAGACTCATGATAATTATTGCTAAGATATAAATGTAGCATGAAAGCCAGTACATGAAACTTAAAATCACCAGCAAGTTAAGTTGCTATCAGATTATTTTTCAATAGAAATCCATTCACTCTTTCACAATGTCTGTCTATAAAATTACCTACAATATGAATAAAGCTTAAAAAAAAAATTCATGAATCCAGGGCCAATTTTGCTTATTTTTTCTTTTACACTTTACATTTATACTCATAATTCCAAGCTATTAAGAGCTGTATACTATATACCTACTTATTTTTATAAGGCCTTTCAGAATCATAAATCTCCAAATTCCCCAATATTTAGAATCTATATCATGATTTTAATGACTGGATCATCTAAGTTACCAAGAAACTTGTTTTTAAGTTACCATGATTGTTAAAAACCAAGTATTAGTATTTTTGTTAAAAACCAAAGTTCTTCTACAAAGATAATAGAAAAATATAATTTTCCTCTAACACAGATATATAGAGAAATTAGGTTTGCAACACATAAGCATCACAGATTTCTATTCTGTGACAACAGAATCCTATGATCTCTGCAATTCTGTTAGCGAAATTTGGAAATGAGGACTGGAATATAATAAATGTGGAAAGTCCACATGGTCAAGTATGAAAGGTTAGATCATTTGCAGCCTAACAGCTCATTCTGTTCTCCCAGAAACAATTCATAATCAGTGAGGAGAGCTACGACACCTAGGAGAATTGGAGAATGTGCTGGTGCTCCATTTGCTCCCCCTCTGGTGACTCCTTAGGAGCAGGGAAAGCAGTAAGTTAGCCTAAGAAGGTGGCCCATGCTGAGTCAGCACTTGTCCTTGAACCAAGAAATTCCAGAAGGGCGGGGAGCTGGCAAGGAGAGAAGGGAAGAAATAAGGAGCACTTGGAAGAAAACAGCATATCATGTACTGACGGTGAGTCTCCCGAGTGTATCCGGAATAAGTTGGCTTTATGCCAAAATGTTTTTTTCTCACTCTCTCTTTGCAATAAAGGAAATAATACATTAAAGTGTTTTGTGGACTATGGACAATTTGGAAAATTACACATTTGCAACAGCATTGCTCTATGAATTAAAGTTAAGGTCTTTTCCTTAAACAGAAGTAGTATTAACCATATAGTCAACAGAAATCTAACCCTCAGTAAAATTTTACGCCTATTGAGTCAGTTAAAGTGTTTCTAAAGTAAGAGAAATGAACGTTTCTTTTGGTTTCCCTGGTGCAATATAACTTAATATAATTATTTACCAAATATACAGAATAAGAATGTTTAAATTGAAATAATTAAATTTCAATTTAAAGGTTTTCCGGTCTTCTTGGGGGCAGTGGTCAAAAAGGGGTAGGGAAGGGAGTGAATACTACCCAAATAAATCGACATGCAATAGATTAGATGTTTGAAATGAATTGAAAGCAGTCGTCTAGGTAACTTCAGGAGAGAGGTGTGGGTGGATAAGAGGCTTTCATCGCCATTTACTTTCACTTACTTATGTATTGTTTGAGATTTTTAATGGGTACCTGTAATTTTTGGAATTTAATATTTTAGGAGAAGAAAACCCAGTTTTTCTCCTTGCTAGGCTTGATCAGAGAAAGGAATACGTCTCTCCAACTTTCAATACCTTAGTATAGTCTATAAAATACATTATTGTTCATAGTTAGAAGGTATGTAGACAAAGAACCACCTGGGAGGAAAAAAAAATTTGCTAACTAAAGCACTTTCTTATAATTCTCAGAACAGGAGAAACACCATTCCATTCTGGAACTAGGCTATTTTGGAAGAAACTTAATGAACTGAAAATTTGCCTCTAACTGTGGCATGTTACAAAACTGATCCCAGACAAGGATAATTATTCTGCCATTTATTTAAATAATTTTTAGGTATATAATTTACTGCTAATTAATTTACCCATTGATCATTATTTGTCTAGTATGAAAGTCAATCATTCAAGTATTATGCATAAAGAAACGCTCTACACACTGAAAGTAAATAAGTATAAAAAAATGCCAACTCTTGGAAGTAAACATTTTTACTGGTATAACAAGACAAATAAATAAAAATTGTCAGCAATGTAGTGCATAATAATTTTGAAATGAGCGGTGCCAAGAGTGCTGTAGTAACTAAATGAAAGGAATACATTATTCTTTGAGGAAAGAATATGGAAATCTTCAAAAAGAAGATGAGATTGAAGTGGACCTTGAAAGATGAAAAGAATTTGTTAAAGTGACAGGTGAGAGGAAAAGCACTGAAATGGTCATTCTTAAATTCTCCTTTTTTTTCCATAGCAAATGGGGAGCCTCCGGAAATTTTTGGCTAAAGGGATGTACAGAAAGTATAGGGAAAAAGATTAAAGTGAGGATAACAAGTCATAAGGTTGATGCGTGTTTCTAGAAAAAGGAAAATAAAATAAGGAGAAGATACTAAAAAATATTACCAAAGGACATTGGGTCTAAATGACTGAAGGCATATGAAAGGACTGAGGAAAAACTTGAAAATTTCACTTATGTAAACAAGAAAAATGATGGCACAAAGGAAGTCCACTTGGTGGCAGATACGAGTTTTGTCATAAATGTTTAAAAGTAAATGAAAATGGGCCAGGCGCGGTGGCTCAAGCCTGTAATCCCAGCACTTTGGGAGGCCGAGACGGGCGGATCACGAGGTCAGGAGATCGAGACCATCCTGGCTAACACGGTGAAACCCCGTCTCTACTAAAAAATACAAAAAACTAGCTGGGCGAGGTGGCGGGCGCCTGTAGTCCCAACTACTCGGGAGGCTGAGGCAGGAGAATGGCGTGAACCCGGGAGGCGGAGCTTGCAGTGAGCTGAGATCCGACCACTGCACTCCAGCCTGGGCGGCAGAGCGAGACTCCGTCTCAAAAAAAAAAAAAAAAAAAAAAAAAAAAAGTAAATGAAAATGTAGGAATATACATAGGATAAGAGGTTAGGACTGGAGATTAATCTCTTAATTACAATTATAGTTGAGTCCAAGAAAGCATAAAATCTTTCTGAAAACAATCTAGAACCAGAAGAGCAGAGGAGAAAGAAGCGAGGAGTTGAGAGAGGAGGAGAATCTGAGGGTGGAAGGTGACCATGTCCTGTGGCAATGCTAAGGCAGAGGAGAAGGTGGTGTCAGCAGGAGCCCCAACTGCAGGGCAAAATGAGGGTTAAGAAAATGCTCTTGAGTGTGGTTAGAAAATCACCAAAGTGGCCGGACACGGTGGCTCACACCTGGAATCCCAGCACTTTGGAAGGCCGAGGTGGGCGGATCACCTGAGGTCAGGAGTTCAAGACTAGCCTGGCCAACATGGTGGAACCCTGTCTCTACTAAAAATACAAAAATTAGCTGGGAGTGGTGGCGCATGCCTGTAGTCCCAGCTACTCGGGAGGCTGAGGCAGGAGATTTGCTTGAACTCATGAGGCAGAGGTTGCAGTGAGCTGAGAGTACGCCACTGCTCTCCAGCCTGGATGACAGAATGAGATTCCGTCTCCAAAAAAAAAAAAAAAAAAAAAATCACCCGAGCAACCTTGCTAGGTCCCTGGAGACACAAAGCAGGTGCTGGGGGCTACAGCCACATGCAAGTTCATTGTACTATTTGCTCTACTTTTATGTAATTTTGAATTTTTCATTCTCAAGTTTTAGAAAATGTGAATGAGAGTTGAGGAAATGCAGGTTAGTGGAAGAAGAGAAGTAGGAGCATAGTTTGGGACAACAGCTAATATCCTTCCTTCCCTGTACCTTCACTGCCACAATTTATTATTTATTTTATTTTATTTTAGACAGAGTCTCACTCTGTTGCCCAGGCTGGAGTGCAATGGTGCGATATCAGCTCACTGTAACCTCCACCTCCCAGGTTCAAGTGATTCTCCTGCCTCAGCCTCCCAAGTAGCCGGGTGTGCACCACCACGCCCTGCTACTTTTTGTATTTCCAGTAAAGGGGTTTCGCCATTGTTGTTGAGGCTGATGTTGAACTCCTGATATCATGTAATCTGCCTGTCTCAGCCTCCCCAAGTGCTGGGATTACAGGCGTGAGCCACTGTGCCTGGCCTCACTGCCCCAATTCAAGAAAGAAGTACTGGGCAGTGATGAACAGTACAGGTTTTAGCATAAGGCCTTCTGGGTTGAAATATTAGTCCTACGATTTATTAGCTGTTGTGCTTGGGCAAATTATGGCAAATCACCTAATCAGGTATTAATTGACTACTACTGACTATGTGACAGGTACTTTGCATACATTTTTTCACATAATCGTGACCACATTCTTGTAAAGTGGTTATTATATCTCAATTTTCCACTTCAGAAATATCAGCGAGGGAACCGGTATCTAAAGTTACAGCTCATAAGTGGTAAAGCCAGGAATCAAATGTATGTCTGTAAATTCTAGTAATATCTAGTTTTGTGTTCTTAAGTAGTAAATGATATAGAGAAAGAATAACCTATGGTACCATGTATTTGATTAAAAGATAAGTTCCTAACAATGATATCAAAGGATATATAGGTGTACTTATCAAGTTCTTCATGTTCTCATCTGCTCCCGTATTTCAATTTTTCCAAATTCCAGCCCTCAGAGAGAAAAACATTCATTCAAAGTTGCTTAGATTGCCTCTGCTTTTAAAATCAATGCCAGTTTGCATAAAAATCACAAGATATTAATGTTTCCAAAATCACTTTTAAATGTCCCACTAATCATTAACTACTGTCTCAACATAGCCACATTTAACAAGCTAAAAGCTATTTATAACTTTATAGGAAAAAAACCTTTTTCTTCTATCCCCTACATAAGTGTTTGTGCTCCCAACATCAGTGGACTCAACACATTACTTCCCATTCCTAAACTGCAGGTGAAACTCAGTTGCAAGAGCATTTTTGTCTAGATCACAACCACCTTCTAAACTTGTTTGTTGTTGTTTTGTTTTGTTTTTGAGATGGAGTAGCTCTCTGTTGCCCAGGCTGAAATGCAGTGGCACCATCTCAGCTCTCTGCAACCTCTGCCTCCCGGGTTCAAGTGATGCTCCTGCCTCAGCCTCCCTAGTAGCTGGGATTACAGGTGCCCACCACCACACCCAGCCACTCCTTCTAAACTTCTGCCACATTCATGTGAGCCCCTCTCCAATCCAATCTCCAGAGAAAAATGAGAATAATCCTATCAAAAGCAAAATCAGATAACGTCACTGTTTTTCTTTTGCCCTCTGAAGCCATCACTCAACCTAGAAACAAATCCAAACTCCTCACAAAGATCTTTCATTCCTGGCCAGTTACCTCCCCAAGCCACATCTTAGTTTATTTCTTCAGTCACAGTGAAACACTTAGACACTAGTTCAGTTTCTGCAACAAGCCATGCTCCTTCCTGATTCAGGGCCTTCTCATACTCTGTTCCTTTGCCCGGAGAACTCTTTGCCCAATACTTTATGTGGAAGGGCCACCTAAGTTCACCTCTTCAGACATTCTTTCCTACTTCTCTAGCCTAAAGTTGGCCCCAAGGGTTATATATACTTCCTGACCTTTTTCTTCTTAGAATTGATTTCAATCTGTAATTATGTATTGTTATTTTTTGTTTAAATACTGTTTTGTCTGTCTCCTACACTGGCTATAATTCCACAAGGGCAGAAATTGTGTTTGTGTTCTCTTCCTTCTGCTTTATTTCCTTCTCTCAATAAACAATCAAACAATGCCTAGCACACAATTGGCAAGCAATCAAAGTTTATTGGGGGAAAAAAAGGAGAAAGGAGACGAGAGAAGGAGGGAAAAAGTCAATTTAACTGCTAGGATCACCCAAATACACTTTTTTAAATCACTGGTTAAAAGTCTGTTCAGGCATTTCTCATTATTTCTTAATATTGATTGATTGATGTCTCTTCTTTTTCACATATATATTAGATTGGATATATAGGAAGAATGTCAGAAACAAAGTAAAAATAAGACATAGTGAGGGGGACCTAAAACTGTTTTGGGTTTCTACACTAAAATCAACTCTGATAAATCCTGTAAGATTCTGTAAGATCCTAGAATGGTACAAATTTCCAGGTATTTTAAAAATTCAATGATCATAGGGAAAATGCCATTAATTGTGGAGATGAGAAGAGGCAAGGCATTTCTTAAAATGACTTTCAGGTATATATTTTAATGCTAGCTAATTTACCTTTCTGACCCTTATTTGTTGGCTTCTACTGTACATAAGACTAATAATAAATAATTAAATGAAAAGAACAACAATCAGAAAACACACCAGGATGTTTATGTCTTACAATTTTAAAAATTCTTACAGATTTTAAATCCTGCATCCCTAGCTATTCATACGTTGAGGAGGACTCTGCATTTATCTTTTGGCATAGCCTAATTCGTCTGATGTGATCTGATGAACTTGTAAGAGTCAGGAATTCTTATGACAATCTCCTGGGCTTCAACCCCCCACCCTCCATGTGCAAATACTGGTTTTATTTTTTTGTAAAATAAAAAATAGTCAAAAGACACTGACTATTGTCTTTACCTAAAAATCAAGCTCTCTAAAGGAAAAAGGTTGTGAGAGTTTCAACTGAAAGTACTCCTATGTTCCCCTGTAGAGACAGCCAAAATATCTTTCAAGAACATTAAATAGCCAGAGGTGAAAGGGAGCAGCTAACAGGAAGGAAGGGAGGATTCATTTGCAGGAGTCACTATAGGAAGGTCCTCCACTGTGAGGTCATCAGGATGAACTAAAATTGGAGGGTTCATCTGAAACAACTGGGCATTCCCGATGCTTGGGAGTTATATGTTTGTTGTTCTTTCAAATAAAAAACCTATGTGCTGCCCTCTAGAGGCTACAAAAATAATGCAGCCATCTATTAAAAACAAAGGAGAAAGTACAGGCAGGCAGAATCTGTCTTTGCCAAATGTATGACCTAAAGTATTACATTTAGTGTCATACTTCAAATTAGAGAAGTACATTAATATCATAGATGGGAAATTCTGAAATTGATGCAAATAATGATTGTGTCTGAAGACACAATTCTGGATCTTCTTCCTTTTTTTTAGTTTTTTTACATGCATTTTTAAAAATGACTTTGCTAAGGTATATTTATATACCATAAATTTGGTCATTTAAAGGGTAGAATTCAATGATTTTAAAGTTCATTTAAACCAGGCTGTACAATTATCACTACAATCCAATTTTGGAACATTTCAGTCGCCTGCAGTAAGATTCCTCTGGCCAGTTTATGGCTAATACCCACCCATTCCTGCCCCAGCCCTTGGAAACCCAGAGTCTACTTTGTTTCTCTATAGATAGGCCTGTTTTGTTTTTAAAATAGAGACGTTTAGAATTAAACGCTCCATAACATGACAAGGCAATTCCTCCTTGTTGTAGTGCTTTTCCTTCAAAATGTCCTGCCTTGATCAGTGTCATGAAACGGGGGTTAAATCCCTCACCAAACAAAACTCTGGGGAAAAGTATCTGTAAATGCCTAATTCTCAATGTCTCGCACTCTGTATATTTAACCTTCCACAGATTTGAAGGTGATGTTAAATTTGTCTCAAATGTCTTTGAAAATTCACTCTGGGTATACTTTTAGCATGCAGTCCAACAGTCCATTTCAAAATAAGCTTTCACATCCCAAAGTTTTACAAACGATTCATGGTTTAAGTATCTGCCTTCATTAATTATGAGCAACCCATTTTGATGGAATTTTTAATCCTAAATTATTCACTTCTTATAATAATGAACTTTTTAAAAGTCTCCATTTTGAATATCTGAAGAACATGTTAGTTCTGGTAGTATAAAGAGCCTAGGTTGAAAATGAAGATTCCCAAGAATTCAGACTCTTGGAAGGTTAAGCCCAGAGGCTCTAAACCATCCTTTGTGGTGAAAATCCAGCTCTTGAATTTTCTGTGTAACCCTGAGAAGGATACTTAATTTCTCTGTACATTGGTTTCCTCATGGACAGTTGGAGATAATAAGAGTCTTTATTTCATGTGTAAAAATGGTGAGAAGTGTACTTGGAGCATAGCCCTTGGTGACTGTCTGCAATCAATATTATCTTAAAGTTATTTTACCAAGGATAATTATCACCACTTCTATTTGAGAATAAAGACTGGATTTTTAACTGGTGGTAGAAAAAAATGACTGACAATAAGCAGATTGAGGATCTGTAATTATTAATTTATCATTCCTTGTATCACATTCTCTATGGCTCTTCAAGACCAGCTGTGGCTTCAGTTCATTTCCAAGCCTAAGGAACAAACCAGGAAGAACGCAAACACTGGTTTCAGAGATAACAAGTCACATCAGAGATTACATACCCCGATGTGTTGACTGTCTTAAGCTTTTTGTATTGCCTGTTTTAGATCCTTCTGAAGGGTATTTCCCTCACCGCATCCAACTGATAAATTGCCTTTTTCCAAGAGGTCAGGTTTTGAGATCAAGGCAAAGGGAAAGTGGAGTAAATTTGGGCCTGGATAACTAAAATAAAACAAATTAAACCAAAGAAGAAAGCAAAGATAGGTATTAATGGTTTGATTTTTAAGTTCCTTTTTCTCCTAAGTAATTGATGCTTTAATTCTTAGGAACAGCACATATCTTTGTGAATCAAAACCAGTAGAGAATGAAACCACCATAATTAATATAACAAGGCCTGCTGACTCACCTCCACTAAACACAGTCTCTAAACTCCTAAATCTGCACATTAGTTGCGATTAATGCTTCTCTCCTCTTTCAAGCACCGTAGAGCAGAGCTTTATAAACAGCAAAGTGCATTAATTTAAACAAAATATAAGAAACCAATTTTTTCAAGGTGGTAAAGCTCGGCCTGCATATTTTCATTATTGCATAATGGTTACCTTTATCCCATAAACTACAAGGTCATAGTAAGGTCACAATGAAGTGGCAAATGTAATAAATGGGAAGAAAAGTAACTAGAGACCATATTTAAGGTGTCTTTTTTCCCTAGCTAGGTAAACAAATGTTCTTTTAGTATACTTCACTCAGTAGGGCTGATTTAAAATGGGTTTTCTATTTGAATCATTCATCCACACCCTATATGATGATAAAATTTCTTTTAAATTTTCTTTTTAGTGCTTTTTTTTTTTCACCTTAAAACATACGACCCAGAATTTGCTAAGTCTCAAATGGTTTGATTGAACTTAAAGGGTAAAGCCACCCTTGGCTTAGAATGTGCATACACTAACATTCAAAATAAAAGAAGGTGAAACAGGTCACACTGTTCAGATTGTGAAGATAACATTAAAATAAACAAAGAAGAACAAAATGAAAGGAATAAGTCCATGCTCTTTGTGTTTCTATAAAACCTATCCCTTACACCAGGTGGTGGTAATCTAAGACCAGTAGTTCATAATTTTAAAAAGTTGTGTACCTGCTACTTCACTATAAAACACAAAGGTGCAAAGTCTGCTTAGGCAGAAAATAGCTCGAGATCTTTCAGATCCAAATGTGTAGGTCAATGTGGTAACACAGGCCAGGCATTCTTCTGTGTTTTTCATTTATATGCTGTTGATACCCAAGATACAGCAAATAATGTCATCAATTTCCTTCAATTACCTCATAAAGGATTCATTTGCACTCGGGGAATAAAAAGGTTGCGACAGTAGCTTTAGGATCACTCAGCAGCAAGAATCGGCATTAATAGCTATCCTCAGAGGCACAGAGGGAGGGAAGAAAGTCATTTACTTAACATTCTTTAATTCTTTGTGGTATAACAAGACTATGTCATGATTTAGAGCTAAAAAGCACAGTTGTTTTGCTCACGAGAAAAGTCTTTCATAACCTACACATTTTTTGTGACACATGGAGTTATGAGATCTTAGGCTACCTTTAAATATGGTATCCCCCTGCTGAAAGCTCTCAAACAGCTTGCAGAGGAAAAAAAAAAAAAAAGAATCCCAATATTACTTTACTCCTGAGACATCAAATATCCCATGTCTTACTTTGTAAAGAAGTTTCTTTGTACAACAGTTAGATAGTGCTGAAGAAAATAACTTTTGTATGCCTGTATCATAACACAGGGTCATGTATAGCTAATTAAGCATTCTTCCTTAGGTTTGATTACATAAAGAGTTGGTTTTGTAATATAATAGCACATGAAGGTCAGTATGGTTATGAGAGAAACCTTAGATGCTATGACAAATCCAATAAATATCAGGGTATTTGTTCATAAAAGTAAAGCATTTCTCAAAATATTTTGCTGATTTGTTAAGGTACTGGAAGATATTTTGCTAGCTGCCGAGCTGACCTTCTGCAACACCCTACATGGTGAAGCGGTTAAAAGATTTTCTTAGAAGACACAGATTTGTATTTTAGAGTAAGACAGAGACAAAAACAAGGATCATGAAGTTGAGGTTCACAAGTATCTGAACCAAAGAGGGGAAAAGGGGGGCGGGGAACCAAATATCAGCTGGCTCCTTATTTGCACACTGAGATTCCCTAACTCTATATGGTAAGTCTTGTTTCCCGTCATTTTTCCCTGAATCTAGCATGCTAACCATCATCACGAAAAAGAGTTTATTTTCACCTTTACATTCCCTCTGAGTATTTAAAACGAGGAATGACTCACATCTCACAAGGCCAAGAATCTTTGAAATGAACTTCTGGAAAATTTAAAGGTACCTGAAGCTCCTGCAACAAATATAAGGCTGCACTGCCCTCCAGAGGTGACTCCCTGGCAAGTACTTTTAATCAATTAATGATATGAGGACCAAGGAACCGTGTCGCAGTAATCCTCATTGCAATTTTAGTCCTTCCATCTCAAATAGTTTTCAAAATATAGGACTAAAAAGCAGCGGCAACCAACTGCTTCCCTCTAAGCAGAATATTACATTGTCTCAGCTCTTCTATCTTCATTTTGTTTTGTTTTGTTTGAAAGTAATATTTGCTACCTCTTTGGCTAAATGTTAAATATTAATATTTTTGGTTGGAGGGCCTATTTATTCATGTACATTTTTCAGAAAAATCAGATTAAACAGACAGCCTAAGGAAAGCTTAAGAAAGTTGAGGATCCTCAGAGATAACTTAAGGTCACACAAAGAACAGTTCAGAAACAGAATATTTTACTGTCTAATTATGTTGTCATCACTTAACTGAAGCTTGAAGGGTGCCCACAGCTATTGTGAGAAAAATATAAACTCATTTTGAAATTTTTTCTTCTTGAGCTTTTGTTCTCCATAGCTATGTGATCTAGTTTTGTTCTGTTCCACACACCCCTTCAAATAGCAGATAATCTTGTATATTGTCACTTTCCACATATTCATCATCAGTTCAAATATTTTGAGATTTAAGATGAGGCTAATAATTTCTTGATAATATTGTAATAACCTGTGTGTGTGCCTGTATGAATGACTCAAAACACATCTTTTAAAAGTTCTTGACAAAATTAAACATTGTCTACACAGCAAATATTTATGTAGGGCCTTGCAAGTGCTAACTCATTTAATAATCACAACAGCTATGCAATAGATACTTTTACTATCATTCACCTTTTTTACAGATGAGACAGATTTTGAGAGGTTAACACAATCATAGAGCTGGGACATGATAGAGCTGAGATTCAACTTCAAACAGTTTAGCTTCAGTGTCCTGGTTCTTAAATTCCTCACTGTGCCTGAAATGGTAATTTAATTATACAAATCCTCCCTCCCATTATAAAAAGCATTAATAAGATTTAAAATAAAGTTAATACTTTTAATATAGTTGTCCTTTTTTGTTTTGGGGGATTTTTGTTTTATTTTACAATTCAAAACACATAGGAAACAAAAAATATTAAAACTCTGGGAGATCAAAATGTCGGAAGACAGAATGAAATTGGAAAACAAGTTTTTTGTGTGATTACTGCAAACATTTACCAAGTCATTAATCTTTAGAGGGAAAAATATTGAAGCAACATGGAAAAACATTAACTATCTTACAATGATAAATAAAAATTATATAAGTAAGTCAGGCAATGATGTATTAAAGTAGTATTACATTTGATCTTGTAAATATCAAGCAACTATTTAGTGTTTTTGAAATAAATCATTGTGATTATGTTTATTGCAATAAAAAATAAAGCAGAAAAAATTATTTACAGCTGACTACTAAATTCATGAAGGAAAAAAGGAGTTAAGAAGAGACTTTGATTCAATCACAGAGGCTGCATCAGAGACCTACAGTCATTTAACTCAAGCAGGGTTATAAAATGTACTTCAGGTTGCACTTACAAAACAATGTTCGTGCACCAAGCACAGGTCGACCAGTTACCCAACGGCTGGGTTTAGAAACTAGAAGGCCCCTGGGAAAGCAGCTCAGTAACTACAAAGCAAATGTGGTCAATGCCCAGTGTCGTTATGGGGATTAGACAGAGGTCACAGCTTCATGGAAGCACCTGCACAGCTATGACATAAGCTTATATTCAACATAAATCATATTCCCTCTGTTTTGAAAGCAAATAATAAAAGAGTTGTTCCGTGACTCTTGACCTTTATTTCTGGGAAACGTGGATTTTTCCCTTATAGCTATGGAATGTACTAACCATTCCCAGTGGGACAGACTTAGAAACCCCGTCATAGAACATATGTATAAATATCCACCTTCTCACTTCCAAAGTGATTTGCATCTTACACATCAGTAAAGTATTACTATTTTCTAAAGTAGCTTAAAATAAGGAGGGAAGGGAGAGTGAGAAGGGAGAGTGAGAAGGAAGAAAACACACAAAGAGGATACCCAAAAGGGGAAATTAAAATACTTATATTGATGAAGATACATGATTGACCAGCTAGTGATAAAGAGAAATTAGATGAGTATTGCCACTGACAGTTGCTAAATGTTGTTTTGCACAAATGCCAGTAAACCTGGTACACAACTAGCTCCTGAATTCATTTTTTTGTGGAATCTAATTACTCAAAATTACTGCCTCCAAAAAGAAAAGTTGCTTTTCAAAACTTGGCATTAACATTACTTGAGAGTCAATGAAACGATGTTTTCAGAACTTGAATTTTTAAAATAAATTCTAATTTATTAAAGGCTAATTACTTTTGAATCATGGAGGTATATACATGTACAATAATTCTGAACATCCACAAATACAACTTGAAATAAAGGCAAACTTCAAAGTAAAAGATAATAACAGGAGGGAGAAAAAACCTGGAAAACCTATTGAATTAGCATTACCATGCTTATATACTACTACTACTACTAATATTGAATGATGGTCAGAACTGGCACAAAAGAAGTATTCTGTCAGCAAGTAGAGGACCTCCTAATACTGAAGTAATACCTAATTCTCACGTATGGTCCAAAGCCCTAATTTCCAAAGCAAAGAACAAGTGAAATATACTAAGTATTAATACTGAATAGCCACTTCAGTACTCGAGTAAGGGATCTTTCCAAAAACACTTTATTCTAAATATTCTATATAGAAAGATATATTTTTTCTGCATAGTGCTATTCCTGTTGGCACAAAAATTAAAACACAACACCACATTTTTTTTCTGTCAGGAACTTCGTTTAGAAAAGTATACTTAACAAAGACAGTATTAGGGTAACCACCAAGACATCACATATGAAGTTCTAATGCTGTGAAAATTATAAAATTACTAATATAAAATCCATGTAACAGTAGACCCATGCAGTCCAAACCTATGTTGTTCAAAGGTCAACTGTATTTAACTCTGCTATTATAGCACAAAAACAACCAGAAATAATGCATAAATGAATGACTGTGGCTATATTCCAATAAAACTTTACTTACAGGCCCTGAAAAAAAAAAAAAGAATATCAGATATGTCCCCCAATTCAATGTTTGATATTCAAATATTTATGGAGTCCCTGCTATGTGCTAGGCAGAGGGGATACAGCAGATAACATAAAGCTACCGTTCTCAGAGACTAACATTATACTGCGAGAAAGAAAAAGTAAAGAAAACTATGTAAGATGTTAAGATGTCAACTGTTGATCACTGCTATAGAGAAAAAACAAGCCAGCAAGGAGGAAGGGCAATATCTGTGTGTGTGTGTGTGTGTGTGTGTGTGTGTGTGTGTGTGTGTGTCTGTAGATGCTCTCAAGTTTGGGAGGTCATCTGGAAAGCCATCTCTAATGAGGTCAGGGAGAGCTGCACAGCTTACCTAGGGCAAGACAGTTTCAAGCACAGGGACCAACAAATGCAAAGGTCCTAGAACATGAAAGACATATGGTGCAGTGCTTTGTAGGCCTTAGTAAGGACTCTGAATTTTACTTTGAGCGACAGGAAACCATTAGGAAGCCAATGAGAGAAATGCATGTTCTAATCTTGGGAAAATGACTGTATTAAAGGTATGGGAATAGCTTATAGTGGACAGAGCTTGGGCTTGAAGACAGATATACAGGGATTAAAATAATTTCTGTTCTTCAGTGTCATACCTATAAGAAGATGTCTCAATTACTGAGTTCTGTGTTCTGAGACTCAATTTAAATAGTCATAATACCTAAACTGCAGTACTACTGTGAAGATTAAATAATAAAAGCAGCATCCAGGACTATGCCTGGATTACAGTAAGTGCTTAATAAATAGTAGCTGTAATTTTAATAGTGTTGCAAGAAGTTGAAATATGTGAGTTTAAGTAGGAAACACACCAATTTTAAAAGGGCTAAAGAGAAGGCAGAGGGAGAAAGTTTGTGTCAGGAGACTTTGGATCCTAAAAGTTTTTAAAAGATTCTTTACCTCTAAATACATCTCCAAAAGATGCCAGTAAGAACCATAGCTCAGAACAACAGATGTGTGACTGCATAAAGAAATCTTGGTATAGAGTACAAATACTAATAGAAATAATTAAATTATGACGCCTACAGTGTAACAGATGACTAAAAACAGTGGTATTGTTCAGAAAAATTAAGCATTTCTTGGGGCATATCTAATGGAACCTTCCCAAAAATCTATGAGTAAAGTATTAAGCTCATTTTTTAAATAACAAAATGAGATTCAGAGAGGGTAAAAGACAAGTACAAAAATCACACATGTAGTAAGTGTGCTCAAATCTGGTCCATAGTATAAATGCTCAGTAAGTGTTGATAGGTGTTCCTAAATGAACATACAAATCTGTACTCCACATCTTACCTCTTAATCGCTGACATTGCCTCTACAATTAATTATCAGATAAATGTTTCCCAAATTCTCCTGATCATAAGAATTACCTGCGGTGCTTGTGCTTTTCATGTCCAACTGCAGGACCCAGAATCTTCTGTGGAGCAGCCTAGAAACTGATATTTTAAACCAGCAATTCAAGAGATTCTAATGATGAGGGAATTTTGAGAAACAGTTGCTAGTTACTGCATGATCTGTCTTTCAACTCAAAAATTTGCTACCTCCCAATTTTCTCTTTTTTTTAAAAAAAAGCAAGAATCTATGACTCTCAACCCTTTACCTATTTCAAAACCCAATACTTACCATCCACTTTGCAAAAACAGAGGGCACTGAAATACAGATTAAAAACATACTGCAGTCCAGGCGCAGTAGCTCACAACTGTTATCCCAGCACTTCGGGAGGCCGAGGAGGGCGGATCACCTGAGGTTAGGAGTTTGAGAACCCCATCTCTACTAAAAATACAAAAAATTAGCTGGGCATGGTGGCATATGCCTGTAGTCCAGCTACTCGAGAGCCTGAGGCAGGAGAATCACTTGAATCTGGCAGGCAGAGGTTACAGTGAGCCAAGATTGCACTCTAGCTTGGGCAACAGAGTGAGACTCTGTCTAAAAAATAAAATAAAATAAAATAAAATAAAATAAATAAAAACATGTTGCAGTCTATCAACTTGGTCTGAGATTCCTTTGTTTATTTTAACTGAATAGGAATAAACACAATTTACATGGGAGTTGTTTTTGTTAGTTTTGTTTTCCCACTCATTAGTGGTAGAAATCCAAGCAAATGTCTAAGTAAGGATGTTCTAGTATTAAAAATTTCTGCGTGGACTCATAATGAAAAACATCCTCCCCTAAGCCTCCCCAGGGAGTCATGATGGAGTTCTCAGAGTATCTAGAAACTTTACTTCATGTTTTATTTCTTGGCTGCACAACTAAGAGTGTTGCTAATGAAGTGCTCATTTTCCTTTACTTTCTGCTAACAGTGGGAAAATTTATAATATACTTTAAAAATACACATAGCTGCATATTCTGGCAATTGTCGAGTGGTGTGTACTTTGCAGTGCTGGTAACTAGGACTGGAAAATGTTACATTAATATGGTGAATTTTATTTTTCACAAAGTTTTGTGTTCTAAAAACAGGTACTGTGAAATATTCCGTATGGTGCAGAAAACAAATAAGAACAATTTTTAAAATCCCCATCCCATGGTACAATATGAACAAACTGATGCATAGATGTCTTATTTCCTTTGTGCCACCAGCCTCTCCTATGAATGCCACACCCATGAATTAGGAAAGACTGAACAGAACATTTTAGACCTAGAAAACAAAGTGGTGGATTGGCTATTCCACTTTCCTCAGATGAAGAAAACTGACCTGCACTCTCAGCCTCTGGTTCCCAACCAAACAACGGGAAATTTTCTCCTGTTGCTATGAGATTTCAGTGAAATATGACTGATGAGAATCATCAATAAACCATACAGTGCCTATTGTAATTGTAGGAAGAAAAAGTGTCTTTTGATCCCACTGACCATTATCTTATCAAAAAGCAAAAACATCTTAAAGATTTTCAGATGGAAAGGAGAAGATTCTGAGAGTATATTTACTAAAAACACTATTTCCTGGTCAGATAATTTTTTTTTCTTTTAATGACAACAAAAGAACAATGTAAAAACTGCAATTCTTCTCTTCAACCTAAGGCAAATGATTTCTAGAAAATATTCACATACATCTTTTAATTCAACATAAATAAAAGGAAAAAATACAAGTTGTGTTAATATAGGCTGTGGCATCTAACAAAAGCAAAACTACAAAAGTTAAATAGCATGTGACAATTTTTGAGAGTTAAATTCTCTCATAAAAATAGTCATAAAGATGTAATGACGAGTGGCCCTTGTTTCAAAGCATTGTCAAGTTAACTGTACTTTGAAATCTAGGTTCAATTTATCTGCAACATCAAGCCATCAATTTCAAAGGTTCTATAATTCATAGGACATTTTAAAAATAGAAACATTTTGGGGTTTTTTTGTAGCACAATTACTGCTATCCTAGGAGGGAGAAAGAAACTTTCTTCATTATGGGCCATAACATAACTTTTCTTTAGCAAAATGATTTGTAATTAAACCAATTACACTTAGCATTCAAAAATTCAGAATGTTGTTTCTGTATTTTCTAAATTAGCATTGGTCTACTTTAGTTTATCCAGAAAAAATTGAGAAAAATGAGTTCCTGAAAACTTAAAATATCTACCTTTAAACTCATGTCGGTTCTGCTGTATTTGGAACATAAATGTACTATACATGAGACTCCTTGAAGAGAAACAGACAGAAACAGGAGTCCTTGGAAAAGAGTCAACTCTAATGCATGCCAGAGGCCAGCAGGGGGAGTAAAATCCCAAAAATACAGGTAAAAGGGAAAAAAAATGCTGAATGAAGGTATAAGCAACACCAACCTGTAAAGAAAAGAGAATCAGTCACCCAGTCAAATAAAAGGTGAAAATCAGATTCTTCAGGGCCTTGGCCGAAGAAGATAAAATGAATTCTCATCCACCTGTGACAAATAAATGCCCCTCTTTCTACGTATGTTCCAGGGAGCATAAGCTAAAAGGGCAAAAAAATTGTCCTTGAAATTTTTTTTTTTTTTTTTTTTTTTGGTCTTCTGTTGAGTAATAAAGGGAACAAAGTGTCCTATGAGAACACAATCATGTACTTTCACTAAACAACAAGTCTTTAAATGAACAAACTTTGAATCCCACGGTGTGGCTGGCTAGGAGAATTATGATTCCTAATGTCAATAACCTCTTAATCAGATATTTGTCCTAGTATATGAGAGGAAATAATGCTTAGTATGATCTGTATGGATTAAAACTTTAGAAGCACAAAGGAGGGAGAAATTCCTGAAAGCAATGAAGAACTAAGGAAAATTTTAGGCTAAAATATATTCTACATTCTAATGTTTCGTTTTAAGTCGTTTTGTACACAAGGACACAGCATTATCTAGAAGAAAGAAAATTGTGGGCTTTGGAAACACAATATCCCTTTCAGATCATAGAATTACCAATGCATCTGATTAAATTATTACCTGTCATGCCTCTCAGGACACTTACTACCATCTGACAGGTGTTTGCTCGCTGATTATTTCACTCATTACATAAGGGAAGGACTATAAACTTCATCTTCTCTTATTTCCATTAAGATGTGAGGCTGTGGCTTTTATTAGAGAGCCCAAGATCATCCAAATCCCGATTATGCGAGCTCTCTGTGGAATGACCTGACTGATTACTTTTTAATAGATTTGTTCATTAAAGACCTTAGCTCCTTACGAATTTTACTTATCAATCCTTAGAATTTGGTGAAAGAATTTTTTTCAGTGTTTAAAAGAGAAAGTTTTGCTAGAAAATCTTCAACTGTGCAGTTAACACTGAATTTGATAAACAGTACATTCCCAGTAACAGCCACCAAAATTCCAAGTTAAATCTGTGCCCTTGGAATAACGCCAAAATGCCACAGCATATTTGCACTTTGAACAAATTGCAAATTTTTAACTCCTATTTTTTTCTGCCAAAACAAAGGCTGAAAATATGTGGATTCTATCTTCCCTGAAAACTTTACAATGGTAATTTTGGATGCAAAGAAAAATGATTTTAAGACCAAGAGAATGGTAGATTAATTTGATTTACTATTTTAGTACAAATATTACCTGAACAATTTCAGGAAGCCATTTGTGAACCTGAGTACTATGAAACAGTCACTATCATAATCTATATTTGAAATCAGACAATATTATTAGAATTCTTTCTTTGCTACTTGGCCAATATTCTTAACCATTCAATCTCAGTTTCCTTATCTGTGAAATGAGGATAATAATACCCTATATAAGCTTGTTGGAAGAAGTCATGGAAATAGTATCTGTAAAGTGCTTGATCTAGTTCCTACCACATAGTACATAATCAACAAATAATACCTCTATTATGATATCTTATTAGACATTTTCATCTACTGGGTTCAAGACACTAGTCATAGCATTTGCAAAGCAAAAATAATTTTTGAAAAGATTTTTACTTATAATCTAAAATACCCTAATCTTGCACATTACATGTGCTAAGAAACTAAATATTTTCTGTCAAATATTCCACTCCCCCAAGACAACTACTCATTAAGACCCTAAAAAGTGAATTTCTATTGAATTGCTCAACACAGAAGAAATTGTAGAGAAGGCAGATATGACTTGGTCCTGACCCAATACAGATGGGTTATTGGAAAAATAAGGGCTTACTGAACTATTTATGAGCTACACTAGACTAGACTAGGATATGTATTACTTTAGTGGGTATCCTAAAATAAATATCATCTATGCTTACTTTTTGATAAAACAATACAACGATTCTTTTTGTTAGAAGTAAATACATACATGAAGGTGAATTTACTAAGAAAATATTTTTTTCTTGAGAAAATGTAGTTCAGAACCAATAAAATCTATGCTAAAATGGTTGTTCTTTTTACTGAATCCAAGAAAAGTAGAGAAGGCAAAAGAGCTCTCTAGTTAGAACCAAGGTAGAAATTTATTTCTACGTTTTATATTTTGCTATTTTTAAAATGTACATTAAGCACAGTATTCTTTAATATAAAAATACACTTGAATTTGTTTTAATTTCGAGTTTAAAAAATCGCTCCTTCTTCCCTTTCTCAATATTCTGTAGAGACACAGCAGAGCTGAACACATTATACACTAGACAACATTTTCTGTAGATAATCTGAATTCTGTGATGATTTAGAATATGCCTAATATTATTTCCATTAAACTCTGTCAAATACAACTGTGTTAAGAATTTACATACCATAAATTTCCTTGGACATTTTAAATAGCAAGTTACTAATTACCTTCCTTGCCAAAAGTTCATAAGATATAAAGTATTTACTGTTAAGTAACTTCTATATTTCACCTTAGGGAACGGTGAAATGTTTTCCAGTGGGTAGCTTTAGTGACCTATGCCTAAAAAAACCTGATGAGTAAGATACCATAGAGGTATATTAAAATCCCATGCTGCTGAGTCTGTTTGGTTTAACAGCCCAACTTTTACTAAGAAAGATGGAATTAAATGTGTGTCTTCCTTGACAGGAGATTTTATACAAGAGGGCACAGTGAGGATTCAAGTCATAAATAAATGTCTTGGCGAATTGTTACTGGGAATCTTTTGTCTGGATAGGGAACTTCACTCTCAGAGGAAAATTTTGAGCACCATGTAAGTGTCCTTAACAAAATTTCTCCCTAGAAGTTTGACCCAACTAACTATATTCATAGTTACCACCTGTCTTTCAAGATGTATGATTCTTCTCTCTCATTCAGTAGATCCACTTCACTCTTTGCTTGCGCATAACGTAAACATTCAGCTTGTTTAATAGAAATAGAAACTGAATTTAATAAGGTAGACAGACAACATTTACAAATGAAAGACTGTTTCATGTGATTTGTAATATTAAAATAGTGATAATAAAATAAGTAATTTATTGGGTGCTTGCTATGTGTCTATTCAGTACTTTATACTGTTATGTCAGTAAAATTTCTCAACCACTCTGAAAGTAGGCACAACTATAATTCTAATTTTTTAGATGAGGGAATTAAGGCAGAGAGGTGAAGTAACTAGCCTTCTTAGTAAAAAGCGAAAAAGTAAGCATTTAAAACATTTTTCTTGTAATATAAAAATTACTGTAAGTCAGAAACTGCATTTCCTGTCAAGATGGCATAATGGAACAGATTTACTATCCCACCTAAAACAATTAAAAATGGACAAACTATTTGAAGCAAACATTTTAAGACACTGGACATGAGGCAACAAAGGAGAGTAATCTCTGTGAGATATGAAATTTTCAAGGTGAGACCAAATATTGTTCCAGTTTAATGCACTGAAAGATTTTCCAGTGATGAGGCAGTGAGCAGAAACCCAAGAAGTCAGGAAACTCATAGAGTGGAAGAAACAGAGCTGAAAGTCTGACAACACCGAAGTGTTCACAGGAGGAAGTACCAGAGAGGAGAGAGAAGCACCAAGCAACAGAGAGAATTCCAGTCCGATACAGAAGTTCTTCCCTTGAAAAATCAACAGGGTACTAAGTTGTACCTGTGTGTAAGGAAACTAAATGAGGCTAGGGAAAGAATAAGCCTAAAGAATTAGAAGTAATACTTCCTGATGGTCACAAAAGGCTAGAAATGAGAGGAAAGCCTCATTGATCATGGGACACTGAATACAGTAAACTGAAGAGGCTTCCCTCAGTAGTGAGAAATAATAGCCCTAGACAGCATTACTCTAGTCATGCCTAACAGGAACCAAAAGGATAAAACTGTTTTCAAATAACTGTCCTTAGATAAAGCTGAAGAATATTTATAGAAGTACAAAAAATTTTTCAAGACCCAAGAAAGTAAAATTTGCATTATTTCACATATTTAAAAAAATCACCAGTATGCGAATTAGCAGGAAAATAAAACCCGAAATAAGGAAAAGTTAATCAATCAAAATAGGCCAAAAACTGATAGAGATCTAAAACTAATTGAAGAGAAAACAGAAAAAAACACATTGAAACAGTTGTGTAACTGTATCCCCTATGCCCAAAAAACTAAGTAGTGAGATAAACGACATTAGAAAGAACAAAATAGAAGTTCTAGAAATGAAACTATAACCTGTCAGATAAAAAATACTTTGGATGAGACTAACAGCCAATTAGATATTGCAGGAAAAAAAGATTAGCATACCTGAAGATACAGCAACAGAAACTACCAATATAAAACACTCAGAAAAAAAAGAGAATTAAATTTTTTTAAAAAGAAGAGAGAATTGTCAGTATGTGGAAGCATTTTAAGTGATTTAAAATACATATACCCCCAAAGAGTAGAAGATAATTTGAAGAAATACTGGCAAAAAACTTTTCAAATTTTGATGGAAAATATAAATCCACAGAACCAAAAAGCTCAGCAACCACCAGGCACGTGTGCACGTGCACACACAAACACACACACACACACACACACACACACGAAGAAAACTACTCCAAGACACATTATCATCAAATTTCTCCAAAAGAGTCATGGAGGTAGGGGAAAATCTTAAAAGTAGTCAGATGGGGGGGAAACACACACTTTAAGTACAAAAGAACAAAGATAAGGATGGCAGATATTTTATGTCAGAAACATTGTAACGAAGAAGATAGTGGAGCCAACATTTTCAAAACACTAAAAGAAAAAAAAAAAGTCAACCTGAAATTCTACACCCAGCCAAAGTATCTTACAGAAAATGGAACAGACTTTTTCAAACATACAAAAACTGAAAGAATTCATCACCAGTAGACTCGTACTTCAACAAATGTTTAAGGAAGTCCTTCAGGCAGAAGGAAACTGATGCCAAATGGGAAAATTGATTTATACAAAGAATAAAAGACACAGGAGAAGGTAACCATATGAAAAAAATAAACATTTTTAATTATTTATATATCTAAAGATACTTGAATGTTTAAACAAAACTCATAAAAATTCAGCATGGGATTTATAACTAAAATAAAAGTAAAATCTATGACAATGACAGCACAATAGGAGGGAGAAATGGAAACACATTTCTGGTAAAATTCCCATGATATACATGAAGTGTTACAATATCCCTTGAAGATAGATTATAATTTAAGGATGT
Organism: Macaca thibetana thibetana; assembly: GCF_024542745.1. Lineage (NCBI taxonomy): Eukaryota > Metazoa > Chordata > Mammalia > Primates > Cercopithecidae > Macaca > Macaca thibetana. The sequence goes on along the minus strand of NC_065580.1, from coordinate 88,908,848 downwards.
ATACTATAAATCCTAAAGTAACAACGAAAACAACAAAGAGTTGTAGACAATAAGCCAATAAAAGAAGATACAATGGAATCATTTTCAAAATAATCAACCCATAAAAAGTTACAAAAGTAAAAAGGGAACAAAGAATGGACAGAACCAGTAGGAAATAAGTAGCAAAATAACAGATTTAAACCTAACCATATCAATAATCATACTAAAAGTACATGGTCTAAACATTCCAATTTAAAGGTGGAGATTATCAGATTGGATTAAAAAAACAGCACTCAATTATATGAAGCCTTCGAGGTTCTCATTATAAACATAATGACTCAAATAGGTTAAAAGTGAAAGGAGTGGAAAAGAAATACTATGCTAACACTAATCAAAAGAAAAGTTTAAGACAAATAGTTTGCAAAGCAAAGAATATTACTGGAGATAAATATCATTTCATGATGATAAAGGGGCCAATTTATCAAGAGGATATAGCAATCCTAAATGTTTATGCACCTAATAAAAGAGGTTTCAAACACATGAAGCAAAAATTAATAGAATGGCAAGGAAAAACAGACAAAGCCACAATTATAGTAGGAAATCTCAATACTATTTTTCTCAATAACTGATAGAAAATATAGACAGAAAATCAGTAAGAATATGCAAGACTTAAATACCACTATGAACATACTTGACCTCATTAGCACTTGTAGAAAACTCAACAGCAAAATACACATTTTTTTCAAATGCATATTGAATATTTACCTATAAATGTGGTCTTATAGACCACATTGTGTGCAATAATTTACATCTCAATAAATTTAAAAGAATTAATGTCATAGAAGTTATGTTTTTAATCCCCAGTAGAATAAATCAGAAATCACTTACAGAAAATACATGAGAAAATCTTAAAATATGTGGTAAATAAATACGCCATTTATAAATAATCTACTGATCAAAGAATAGATTTAAAAGATAGAAAATATTTTATTTTTATGTTTTAGTGTATAAATGTAAGCTGTACAATACAAAGTTTTGAACTACATATACACAATGAAGCTACTATGCAAATTATCATATCTATCACTTCACATAGTACATTCTTCAATTTTTAAAAAGCATTTTAAACTGAATGAAAATGAAAACAAAACATATCAAAATCTGTGGATTGCTGCTAAAACAGAACTTAGGGGAAATTTTATAGCATTAAGTGCCTATAGTAGAAAAGAAGAAAGATCTTAAGCCAACTGCTTCAGGTTCCACTTTACAAAACTAGAAAAAGAGAAGCAAATGAAACCCAAAGCAAGTTGAAGAAAGGCAATAATGAAGATAAGAGTGGAAATCAGTAAAATAGAAAGCAGAAAAACAATAGAGAAAATCAATGAAATCAAAAGCTGATTATTTTAGAAGATCCAGAATACTGACAAACTTGTAGCCAGACTGATCATGGAGAAAAAAAAGACAAGATACTAATTACTAATATTAGGAATGGAAATCATGACATCACTACAGATTCTACATATACTCAAAGCATAATGAGAGAATATTACCAACAATTTTATGCCTACACATTTGAAAACTTACATGAAATGAACAAATTCCTTGGAAAACACAAACTACCAAATTCAAGAAGAAACAGCATGAATAGCACTATATTTATTAAAGAATTTGGTTTCATAATTTAAAATCCTTCCACAAGAATAGCTCTAGGCCCAGATGGAGTTCACTGTTGAATTCTACCAAGGATTAAAAAATAGCAATAATGTCAATTCTCTGTAAACTTCCATAAAAATTAAAGACTAAGGACTCTTTCTCAATTTATTATATGGGATCAAAATCTGAGGATTTTGGTATCAGGGTAATTACAAGAAAATAAAATTATAGATCAATATTATTTAAATAGAATACAATACTATATGGAAAGTATTATATACCTTGACCAACTAGGATTTATCCCAATAATGCAAGATTGATTTATCATCTGAAAATCAATAAATAAAAGATGCCATATTAATAGAATAAATAACAAAAACCATGTGACATTTCAATAGAAGTAGGAAATACTAAATACATTCTTGATGACATGAAAATAGGTGCAAACTTTTTGTTTATGTCAAAGTAAGTGATATTCATTCAGTAATATTGCCAAATATTTATTAAGTACGTGCTATGTAGCTTGAGCCTAATCCTTGGATCTAAGAAAACATTAAGGAAAAAGAGACAAAAACCTGTGCCTCAATAGAGATTGTATCTTTGTATTGTTGTCATTATCACTGCAACATCGTTGTCATTTCTCTTCCTCTGTTCAGATATTTCTTTGAACAGCAATGGTACTTTATCACCCACTGCAACATTGCCAACATGGTGAGTTGTTACCACATATTCAATTGATTTATACATAACTTATCTTGTATCATCACAACCTGTGCACATTGTATTTCTACTTCTTAAATGTGAATTATTTTAAATACAATAATTTTCTTTTTCCATTCCTATTTACCAGGAAAAAGATACTTAACCCTGTTGCAGGTTTAAACAACAAAACAATAATGAAAAACAGTAATGCCTTAAAGTTGCACAGTGCTCTATACTTTTCAAAGTATTTTCACACAGATTATCTCATTGTCTCGTTTTAAAAACTATTTGAACTCACCAGAGAATAAGGATAATGTTATGTTTAGTTTATAGAAGAGAAAACTGAGGTCCAAAGAAGTTAAGCAATTTATCCATCATTCACAGCTATTTAATTTTTACACAAAAATAGATGTTATTTATCCACCTTCTTCAATTTTCAGAAAGATAGCCAGTTTAAAAAATATGCATCATCTTTACTGAATGTAGTGGCACATGGCCAATCATTTCCTAAGTGGGCCCCTTCAAATACATTCAATAATGAAACCTTTTTAATATGGCTACTAATATTTCTCCTCTCGTAATGAAGTCCATTACAGAACATACACACACTGCAAGTCTTACACTGTTACCAGATGATCAGGCTGGCCAGAGTGAGCAAGTGCCCTTGTAAGGAAGATTAGATCAGGGAACTAAGAATGCACATTATTATAACATTAGAATCCAAATATAAAAAATTTTCATTACATGTCTACAAAGTTACTCTGTAAAATAAATTCCACTTACTGAGGGATGTTTTCAAAGTGTTATACAGGAATGTTAAAAAATAAGCTGCTTTTTAGACCTATGTCATGAAACCATGTAGTTGATTTAGCTGGAAAAATAATCATCTTACTCAAATTATTGAACGGAGGCTAACTCAAAGTGCTAAAGCATATTTTGGAGATGCTTTATCCAATTTCAGTAGAACTGCTGCTGCACAGCTGACAGGAAGAAATGAAGAAAGGTTTTCCTCTGCTATAAATAAAATACAGAAGTGTAAGAAGGGGGAGCATTTGAAAGTTGGTTGATTTGCTGTTCCTCTTTTAAAAGTCACTAAATTAATGTGAAAATAATTAATATAGTAAATTGTTCATGGATTTCTCCCAATGACTGCAAATCTTTGAAAAACAATCTTATTCTATCACTATTTCTGAAATACATTAAATATAAAATAATTCAATTGAAGAAAATGTAACAAAAGCATTAAAAATTATGTTTCTAGGCACATGCAGAGCTCATTTTGCTTTAATTATACAGTTCTTTAAATTGGTAATTATAAAATATACCCTGACGAAATTAGTTTTAGTTACAAACTTAGGCATGTAAATTTCACATAGCCACCATTTTTTTCTGACACACTGTCAGAATGTCACAGTTTTAAATAATGACAGTACATGGTATGACACCACTACGTTTTAAAGAAATACATCCACAAGAACTTAACATTCAATTGGCTTCCTCAAAAGAATATAGACAAGGAATAAATCATGACAATAGCTTGTCATCTTATAAAACATGAAATTAGCATAATGAAATATTATAATAAATATCCTGAACTTGGAAAGTGACTTTTTGAAATATTTAGCATGAGATTAAACTAGCAATAATAATTAAATCTCACCCAAATGGCTAGGATTGCAGCCAAATTTCTATCAGATTTATTCTTTAAAATATAGAGACAATTTTACATATATTCATAGTGAAAAGTACATATGTTAAAATGAAGATGTTATTTACAGCAGAGAGGACAGTATAAATCAACAGTCTTCTCATTACAGAATTCATTCCACAGAGCCTTGTTTGCTTAACTGTACTTATGTATGTGGGACTGCATTTGGGTCAGTGGTTGAATGCGAAAACATGGGACATAAAGAGAGAGGTTAGGATATAGCACATGGATAACCAGATCTAGGCAAAATCTCAAGAAGGATTTAAAAATGAGGCTAAGCCAGAATGCTTATAATAATAACAACAACGTTAACAATAACAACTATTTGACCTGATACAAGATATGCTATGTGCTGCTATTTCCATCTTGTAAATGGAAAAACTGAGGCACAAAAGGTTAAATTACTTGTCTAAGACCCGATATCTAGCAAGCATTTGAGTGAAAATTTGATCTCAGCCATTCTGACTAGAGAAGGTAAATTCTTACTTTTCTTAAGAGAAAATGTAAAAGCATTGCTCTAATCTAAATGTTTTATAATTATATCATTTACATCATCAATGTTACGTCATGAACAATAAAATAAAAAGATGAACTACAAAATGTCTGTATGACTGAAGCACTTCTTGAAATATACTAGTTCATATCTTACACTTTCCCTTATTTATGGATTGCCCTTCCAAACAAAATCACTTCCCTACCATTGCATCAGCCATGATCCCTTCTTCACTCATCATTTCTGCTGACAGCCAGTGAAGGTGATGGTCTGGTATCATCCCAGGTACAGCAGGGCTAATAATCCTGCCTTTTTCTTTACTTCCTTCTGTGAGAAAGAGATTCTAAGCATTCTTAGAAGGATAAACAATAGCTCAGCATTTACCTCCACCCTTTATGTGAGAATAAATCTACTTTCCCCATTAATCTTTTCAAACTCATTAGAGATGTCTAAAATTAGAGTTATCTAATTCTTGCCCTTTTACTCTCCCAGGCTCCAATAGACTCTTGGAAGTTAAAGCAATGAAAAACAGGCTAATAGCCTTCCCAGCACTAGACTAAGATAAGAAGAAAATCCATGAGTATAAGACCATTGTGGGCCTGATGAAACCTTGGAACATGGCAATGAGTAATCAAAAAGGAACCATGAGATGAGATCTCTGGGTCACAGTCCTACCTGCTGAAGAAGCCACAAGATTAGGACCTAAGATTGTTGGTGGCATAAAGATCGGTTTTTTTTTTACCTGTCTGCATGTCTCTTTACAGACATTGAGAGTGACATTGAGAAGCAAGCTATTTTGCTCTCTGAAACTCTAATGGGTCCAGACATTACAGGTGGGGATGAGGTTAAGGGCTGAGTACATAATGGTTGGTTGAAAATGTGTTACCCTCATCATATATTCTGAAAATTTGCTAACATTCCTTCTTTATAATTATCTTTGTTCCTATTCTTTCTCCTGTGCATTTATAATTTAAATTATTATTACTACTTGAATGGAGTTTCTGGAAATAATGATTATAAACATATGTTTTTATTAATGCACTGGAAAAGTTATTTGATTTTTAAAAAAGTGGCCATCACCAATAATCTTTACTATAAACCACACCCTGATTATCACAAGAATGCCTCTGGCATTTGACACTAAATTATGAAATGGATTGAGATACATTTTCTTACATAATAAGGATTATATTACTTCTAGTTTATTAATATTTTCCTTCAGGAATAGTTTTTATCCATCTCTAGTGAGATGTTTTTTTCTTTTGATCTAGTTCTGTGATTATTAATAAATTCCTGACTCCAAGTCATTCCTGATTCAGGTGAATTATTATTTTAAGATATTGCTAAATTTAATTTGCTACTTTATACTAACACTTTTGCCTATAAAGTCATAAAAATAATTGGTCTGTAGATTTTTTGTGATACGGTGTTCTATCAGGTTTTAGATTCAGGAGTATGAGACCTTCAAAAACATTCATTGGAGTTCTTTCCAGAAATTTCTATTCATTAATAAGAATTATCCCTTGAAAATTTGAAAATCTAACTGGTAAAAACATTTTGAGAAGTAACTCTCAAATGACATGTTTCCAGTTTTTCCCTTTTCAACAGCTGCATTTTTCTACTCTGAAATTATAAGCAGTCATTGACTTTTTTCCTGCCACCAAGTTTCACAGTGTGTTAGCTTATATTTTCTATTTTTATTATAATTTATATTTCATTTAAACTTCTTTACTCATTTTTAAAAAAAAATTGTACTTAACATTTTAGCTATATTTTCAGACATTTGTAATTATTATTTTTAAGAACTAGCTCTTACATATATAAATTCCACTTTTTACTGATTCTTAAACTTTACATTTTATCGTACCTCATTTCCCCTAACATTGTTACATTATGTTTAAATTTTACATTTTAAAAATTCCTAAATGATTTGCTGGGGTTTTTTGTTGTTGTTTCATAGTGAAATTATTTAATACTAATATATCTGCCATGAGAACAGCTTTGGCTGCATCTCATAAGGTGCACTGTTTTGTTTATTCCCTTAATGGTGTTACTATTTTCTAAATAACTATGATTGCAAGTTTTTTAAAAACACCTTTCATGGTGTATATTTGAGGTTTATATCATGGTGATATGAGATATAGAGAGAAAATGGCTATATAGTGAAGCAGATGAACATGGCTATCATCCCATATAGTTACACTTTTTTTTTTTTTTTCGATAGTGTCTTGCTCTGCCGCCCAGGCTGGAGTGCAGTGGCGCGATCCCGACTCACTGCAAGCTCTGCCCCACTGGTTCACACCATTCTCCTGCCTCAGCCTCCGGAATAGCTGGAACTACAGGAGCCTGCCACCACGTCCGGCTAATTTTTTTTTTTTTTTTTTCAGTAGAGACGGGGTTTCTCGATGTTCGTCAGGATGGTCTCAATCTCCTGATCTTGTGATCTGCCCACCTCGGCCTCCCAAACTGCTGAGATTACAGGTGTGAGCCACCGCGCCTGGCCACATAGTTACTATTTGTGTATGACAAGAGCAGCTAAAATTTACTTAACAAAAATCCCTAATACTATACAATTTTATTAACTTTAATCCTCGTGTTGTACATGAGATGTCTTAATTAGTAATCCAACATACGTGCTATTTTGTATTCTTTGGCCTAAATCTCCCCATTTCCTCTCTTCAACCTCACCTCATCCAATGGTAAAGACTGTTTTAACATTCTCTATTTCTATCTCTATTTGAGCTCTTTTTAAAAATTGCCTCTGACTCAGTAGTTTTTAATGGCTTGTTTCTTCCAAATGGTTGTTTATTTTGTATTACTGTTTTTTCTTACTAATTTCTGCTTTATTACATTGCGACCAGAGAAGACAGTATACAGAGTATCTTTTGGCACATAAATTAATACCTAACAGTATCAGCAACTATATTTGGCATGACATAAACATAAATTTTGGCATAAAATAAATTAAGGCTTTTCAGACTTGAGTAAATACTCTGAGAAGGGATCTTTGTGTAAATTTATTTCCTCACAGTAGAATATTAGTGTCAAAGATTCCTGCACTTCTGAAATTAAGCCAGATTTCTACTTCTCCAGTGTCATGAGGTGTATTTTGATTTCTCAGCCCCTAACAAAACTATTAGCTTACAGTCTACTGAACATGAAAAAAGATAACATCCTTTATCTTCAACACCAAATTGAGCCAAATTGAGATGTAGTATTTTTCAACTATTTAAACAATCACCATCTTGAATTTCTGGAAAGTATTTTAGAAATGCATTAATTGAAATCCACAGCAGCTCAACTGCTTGCCTGTCATTCCACATCTAATATAGAGGAGTCAGGTGCAAAACTTTTTTTTTTGATCCCCGTGCCATAGCTCCCTTCCAATGTATCCCCTCTTTTATTGGACCAATTATGGAATATACTCAACTAATTTTAAGTATTTTTAGTTTATTTGGTTAGAAAAGCTATATGCAACAGTCAAGCTTAAGTGATGAGGAGAATTTTTTTAAAGTAAAAATCTCTCTCTCTCTCACACACACACACACACACACACACACACACACACAGCCACAATTCACAGATACTTGGAAAAACTAAAAACTGGTATTTGAGGTAGAATGAAGAAGCCTCTTAGGGGAACTCTGGCTAAACAGACCACTTTATAATATTTACTTGTCAACCTTACCTTATTTCTACCGGAATATTTTGGGTGTTAGTTTGAAAATCTCTAAATGAAAAAATAATCAGGGAAATTATTAAGTATCTGTGTGGATGACTCACTCTGCTGGAAAGAATTTTTATTCAAACTCCAAAGAAAACAGATGGCACTGTTTTAAACGAATTTAAACATCTGAATGACTGGCAAAAGCCATGAAAAGTATATTGAGCTTGACAGAAGTCCAGTATGTGTGTTCCAGTCCTGGCTCTGGGACCTGATCATCTAACTCAATACTTCTCTAGGCCTCCTTTTCCTAAGAGGCTCTGCACATGTGATCACCACTGTGCCACTGAATGCAAATTTTGTGAACCTGAGTTTGGAGGTGATATTGTTTATTACTTCAAGCAATCTCCATTGAAGATCTACTAGGTGCCAGACAAAAATGCTATGACATAGAATATAGCATTTAAAAGGACAGTTATAGTCCCTCTCTCCAACAAACTTGTAATAGTCCACTACTTCATCACCTCGAATAAGGTAGGTAGTGTACTTAAGATAATCATTATTCTAGTATATTTTTCTTGTGTACACAATAGATATTTTGTACTTCTTTTTAAAAAAATTTTTTTTATTATACTTTAAGTTCTGGGATACATTTTGAACTTCTTTGGGAGTAACTTGAGATTGATGAAAACAAAAAGAAGAAAAGTTAAACATTCTGTTACATTCTGCAAGCCATACTACATTTTTTAAATGTAAAAAAGTTACATTTTACTACACAACTAATAAAAGGTAGTGCTATATTCCTCAGCTCCATTTTTGTCTGATATTATTAGAGCTATTTTAATTTTAACTGAAAAGATGTATTTCCTGAAAATATGTTAACTGAGCACACCTTTTCTTTTCATTAAAAAGCACAACTTTTCATTATGCCACATCAGAGATTAATAACAAAAGTAAAAGACAATTAGGCAAAGATATTTAAAATGAATGAAATTCATAAATGTATTACATGCCTGATTGGCTAAAATTAAACAACTAATCTGAATATGACTGATGGGAATGATGCTGAAGGAACAATGAAAACAAAGGCTAAGAGGCTCTGTACATGTGATCACTTCAAGTGAGGTCTCTTGTTATTTTCCATTTACCTCTTGATAGTTATACCTATCAAACACAACACCTAGGATCATCTTCCCATCTCTGTTTATGATTGTGATAACAGAGAAATCAGTTGTTAATTGGTCAGCTCAAATTGTATTCATGTATGACTGTATGTCTGTGTAATCCTCCTTGATCTAAAATTTCCCCGATTCTCCTCAGGGTTATTTGCCTTATGTTCGTAAAACCAGGATACCACGATGCTAAACTTACTGCTCTGCCATTTGTTTCAGATTATTCTTCCTACATGCTCCAATTTGCATAACTTTATTGTTTTGTAGATTCTAAGCTTGTGAATTTATTACCAAGGCACCTGCCAGTGTTACTGTATTTAAGGAACTGTCAGCAGTTTCTATTTTGGGGTTCTAAGTTGGCTACAAAAATTCACTCTGGGATAAATTTTGGCATGTGTTATAGGGTAACAAACCAAAAGTGACTTATTTTTAGAAAACAGGGAGGGAGTAGAGGGGAAATAGTTTTTGGTTGGGTTGTTCCCCCCCCCCCGAGGTATAGAAATATAAAATAAAAAACAGAAGTTGGTGGTTTCAGAAGTAGTCTAAGAGATTAATTCTTTTTGGTGTTTCTAAAGTTAATATCTTTTCAACCCATTCATCAACATTACAGACTAATGCTTTGGGGGATTGTGACAAAATATTAAAAATATCTGTTCTATTTACAGACAAGGTATCTTGTATGTCCATTAATTTTAATAGTGGAATAGCAGTTTTAGGAGAAAAATATAATCCATTTAATGAAAATTAAATGTGAACCAACAAGTTCAGATTTCTGGCAAATACCTACGTGTCTGAAATACCACCCCAGGGTCCCCACACCACACATCTACTCACTATTATCACAGAACTTCACTAAAGTGTGCGAATTACAGATGCCCTGGGTTTCATTTAGTTTTGAACCTATGTCTCTGAAAAGAATCTTCACAATCTAAATCTTCATTTGGCAAGCAGAAAAGATTGATAAGTATAACCAGAACATCTGCAAAATAATATAATCAGAAAATTTTTCTTTTCCCAAAGCATCAAGTTATGAGAGGTGGGTATCATACCTTCCCATTATTCTCACACAAATGAAACACACACACACACATAAGCCTTAGAATGTAGCAATAAAATATACCCAAGGTACCTTAGAAGTAAAATATATACTATTCCCAAAGCAAAAATAGTAAGAAGGTTGTGGCTAGCTAAATGGTAGTTAAACATTTCTTGAGCACTTCTGGGGGCCAGGCACTAAACTAGATTGCTGGGTTAGTAAGTCTACATGAAATGCATAAAAGGCAGCAAGGACAGTGTAATGTGAAATGGGGGGAAGAAACGGAAAGCTTCAAAAGACATAATCTGGATCCAAGTGCCATCAACAGGAATTATACTCTGGCCCATGTTCTTGAGCAATCTGATCCCCTGACAGGCGCATTACTTTTGTAAATCAGAGACCACAGAATATCAGAGAACAGTATCATCAAACACTGAATTATACAATTCATTCCATTCACTGCTTTATTTTTATTTTTGAAGAGATGACACTTCTTTTTTTTACTAATTGACAATTATTCCATTCACTCTTAAGCGGACACTTACCAAAGTGGCCTTCTAATTTTTATGTATTCATTTTAATTGACAAATAATAACTCCATATTTATGGAGTACAATGTGTTATTTTGATTTATGTTATACATTGTAGAAAGATGCATCAAGTTAATTAACATACCTATCACCTTACCAACTTACATATTTTGTGGTGAGAATGTTAAAAATCTATTCTTTAGTAATTCTGAAATATAAAATACATAGATTAAAACTATTCTTCCAGTCTAAAATTTTGTATCCTTTGATAAAAATGAACAAGGCTTTAGCTACACTAACAAAGAAAAAAAGAAGACCCAAACAAAATCAGAAATGAAAAAGGAGACGTTACAACTGATACCATAAAAATACACAGGATCAGAAGAGACTATTACAAACTATTATATACCAACAAATAGGATAACCTAGAAGAAACAAATGAACTAGAAACATGGAACCTACCAAGACTGAATCAGGAAGAAACAGAAAATCTGAACAGATCAATAATGAGTAAGGAGACTGATTCAGTAATAAAATATTTCCTGTCAAAGAAAAGCCCGGGACCTAATGACTTCACTGACAAATTCTACCAAACATTTAAAGAAGACCTAATACCAATCCTTCTCAAACTATGTTAAAAAATTGAAGAGGAGGAAATACTTCCAAACTAATTTTACAAGACCATCATTACCATGATACCAGAGCCATACATGGACGCTACAAGAATAATAAACAAATAAACTACCAGCCATTATTACTGATGAACACAGATGCAAAAAGTCCTCAACAAAACACTAACAAACTGAATTTAACAGCACATTAAAAAGATCCCTCACCATGATCAAGTGGGATTTATCCAAGACATGAAAGGATGGTTCAACATCTGCAATCAGTAAATGTGAACAGCATATTAACAAAATGAAGGATAAAAATTACATGATCTTCTAATTATAATTTGATTTTCCCTATAGAGTGACTTTCAGTTAGTTAGCACAGAGTAGGTTTACATGTGTATTCTAAATTACTTAGTGCAAAGAATTCTTATCGTAAACCAATAAATTTGCATTTTGGTTGTACACTAATATCTGGTGGTTTTGGTTAAGGAAAGCCTGTCCCTGCATGAGAGCTCTACTCCCAATATCCTAACCAAATAAGTGTCTGGATCTCCATGGCTAAGATCCACACCCTGGAAACTGTGAGTCCAGCCCCAACACGTAACAGGCACTCTTTAATAAATGAGTAAAGGCAATGCCATGTTGCAAAAAGCCGTGGAAGGCAGCTGACATCTCCTGTGATCACCCTTAGATTACTGTGTGGTTTTCTCTCCAATTTCAATAGGAACTAAAGCTCAAAGAGAAAAATACTCATGGGTTAAGTTTCTATAATTTCATTTTATTTTAAAGAACTGCAAAAACAGCTAAAAGTAAAAAGATTTCTAAGTCATACTCCATTTCTACTCTGATGTTTGCCAGTCATAATTACTGCTTAAATATTCCTTTATATCATGCTAGATTTGTCCAATTTGTATGGCAGCCTATTGCTAAAAGCCACTTTAGAACAATTCTAACTCAACCTCCTCTTTTACAAAGGAGCAAACTGATGTTATTATTTCATCTAATCCTATAACAATAAAAAAGGAAATAAGTACCAAATGAATATTAAAATAACCAAAAATTTGTTCTCTTACTAATTAAAATCAGAAGTTTGGTGAGTTTGGTATTAGGAAATAAAAAAGTATTTCAGAGTAACTCATCTATATTATATTTTGCCATTTATTCAACTTTGGTTGGTATAGGCTCTTGGACTTTATCTTCAATTTTCTGGTAATTAATAGTTTTAATCAGCTTTTTCTCATTTATGCCAGATATAAAAATAACAAGTTCCTCAGAAATATGTGTTTTTCTTTTTGTTTTTCTCATTTTTTTAGCACAAAAATTTGCATCCCAAGATGAAGTGTCATACAATCCATGTTCTATTGTGTAACCATTTTAATTAGTGTAATATTCCATGTTTTGGCTTTTTGTAGTAGGTTGAATCTATGCAGTTGTCATATCTGTAGGTCAGAAATGATCAATTATCAGTAATTTCATATGGTTCAAACAAATATTTACTGAAAATGTGATTATTAATGCAAATTAACTATATTATAGCACTACTCTTCTGGCCATTATATCTAGGTTCTGATATGTAAACTAAAAATAATAATATTTTAGTTACCAGATTAAATATAATCTATAGTAAGTAACTGCTTATCATAAGAAATAAGCTTATTTCCCTAAACACAACTATTTTTAATCTTATAAGCCCTCCATGCACTAATTAAAAATGAAAAAGAGGTGTTTCCTAACTAAATGAAATAGTCCAATAAATACTAAGTCAAATGTAAAACCAGCTCAAATAAAAATCAATGTAAGAATTCATTTATGAATATTTTATAATACATCTGTATAAACTTTAATGGGTCATCAGCAGACAGGAACTATAAAAAAAGAATTCCCTCAACTCTTAATTGCTTTTACAGATGTAATGAGGCATCCAAAATCACAATGATGAAATTACAGAAAATAAGGTATTCAGGGGAAAGGTTCATGTTTACCTCAATAACCTGCATGACTTAATCCATCAATAGACTACCTATCATCAGTTCTCCTCTGAATTCTAACTATGAAGACCTCGGATTTCCGCCAGGGTTCTACCCTGTACAAAATGTAGAAAGAAATAGCTTCTAGAAAGAAATTGCTTACAAAGATAGATATGCACCAAAACAACATAGCCCATGCAGCACACAAGTCTTAACTAGCCCTACTAATAGAGTTTTTAAAAATTTCAACAATTTAAAAATGATGATAAATCCAAAGTATACATTCATCATGGTTATAGATGGGGCATGTACACTGTTAACACGTTCCTTTTCCTAATCAGATCCTTCATTCCAGGCACAGAAATTATGGCAGCATGTTTTGACTATTTGGGACAAAATCAAAAATACATAAGTGGTGAAGAGGAACTGAGAATTGGTAATTCCTGTAGAGAAGTGAAGCATCTACTGAGTTAACATAAAATAACCAAGAATATAATATAAATATTTCTGAATATGTGTTATCCACCGTTTACTTCTTTCAAGTTTCTTTTGCCCCAATTTATAAAAAATCCTAAGTATGCTGTCATTTATAAGAAAAACACTTTCTTTTAGATGCTTTTATTCAAGTGAGATGCTTTTATTCAAGTATACCTTATTTGAAGAATATAGAGAATTTCACTTTAAATTAAGTTCTGAAAAGTAAAGGTCAAAACCTTTTGCCAGCAAAAAAGCAACTTGAAATAAGACAATAACAGATCTTTATATTTACTAAAAACAGAAAATATTGAATGTAGTTTGCCATGAATAATTTCACTTCTGCTGTGTCAGTATATCATTGGTCTAATTTATCACCTGAAAAGTGATAATTTTACATGCGTGTATCAAGAACAAAACCCAGCAGAATGTGTTCACTTTGGTTAAATACAGTGATGTGTGGCTTAACAACAGAGATTCATCCTAAGAAATGGATTGTCAAGCAATATCTTCATGTGGACATCATAGAGTGCACTTACACAAACCTAGATGGTATAACTTGGCTATACGGTATAGCCTATTGTTCCTAGGCTACAAATCTGTAGAGCATGTTACTGTTCTGAATACTGTAGGCAACTGTTACACAGGTGTAAGTATTTATGCATCTAAACACAGAAAAGGTACTTATATGTGGTCTATCACACGACTGTACCATCAATTATAGCCAGTGACAGAAACACTTATTTCAGATTTTTTTTTTTTTTTTTTTTTGCTTAGATTACACTAGACCATGTGATTTTTTACCATGAATTGAAGTTAAATAGCTCCAAACTCGAAAATTTTGTGTGTCTGTAATCCCACCTGCTTGGGAGGCTGAGGTAGGAGGATCACTTGATCACAGGAGATTGATACCAGCCTGGGCAACACAGTAAGACCTCACTTCTTAAACAAAAAGAAAACAGCAAAATTAATTTCAAAAAAAATAATTACATTGTGGCGACTATATGGAACTTAAATTGCTTTACTCTGGCTATTCTGGTAAGTTGTAATGGTAAACTTGACAAGATGAAATCAGTCCTATTAAAAGGAGAATAATTATTAAACTGATATTTTGATCATAATGTCAACTGGGGAAATTGAAGACTTCTTTCTGTTTTATTCATTGCTGTTCTATTTTTAAAATAGGATTTTATTTTTAAAGCACAGAGCATCAAAAATTAAGGAAACTAATATTTATATTCACATGCTTGTCTTAACCTTGATCCTTCTCTGGATAGTCTACTTTGTCTCATAGACAAAATTGTTGGGTCTTTTTTTATTAACTTCTGGTACTTCTTGTTCCTTTTATTTCAGGCAATGGATTCAACGTGTACTTGTTGGTCAATTGTTCCTAATGTGCATAAACAAATATAGCTCTCCACTTAGATATTCAATAAGCTCTATGGTTTACAGCAATTGAAGGATGGCAGAAAGGAAAAGGGGGCTTACTATAACTTTAAGAACTTTCATACTTTATCAGATAGAAAAGGAACTTTATACTATTTTCAACTGGAGCTCAAAACAATCTGCTGTATTTTAGCATTTAGTGAGGACATTTCATGTCATTTATCACATTATAGCCTGCATTATAATTATTTCCATAAATGCTAAAGTTATTGAAGGGACCTCTAAGCTCCACAAAGGCAAGAGTTATTTCTTGTTCACCTTTTTATGCTCTACAGCAATGCTTCTCAAATTTAATGTGCACACAAATCATCTAGGGGATCAATCTTATTAGAAAGCAGATTCTGTTCAGTTGTTCCACAATGGGCCCTGAGGCATTGCAATTCTGCTAACTGCTGCCCATGCTGATGTGAGGACCACACTGTGAGTAGCAAGGGTACACAGCACCCAACAAAAACCATAAGCCACTTAAAGGTATTTCCTTTACTTTTCTTTGAGAGAAACACCTAAATGGCTATTGTAGAAAGTTAACATTATGAAGTACCTACAATATGCCAAAGACAGTTGATAATTCTTACATCCCTATGAGACTGGTACTATGATTATCTCCACTTCAGAGACAGGAAAACTGAGACACTAAGAGGTGAAGTAATTTGCCTAAGAAATTGAACCCGGGTTTGCCTAATTTGAAAGCCTCATCTATAATCACATCAGCATGGTTCCTATTAGCATTTTGTAGCCATAATAAATGAGGTCATCTTGACTTCACTTTCTCTTCTCACTCAGGGAAAGCCTTCCTCATCCTTCAAAGTCCAGAAAAAAAAAATGCCACTTCTTTGACTCCTCTCCACTTTATGTAGTTTTGGAGATATAGACTGAATGTCTATGTGCCCCCAGCATTCATAAGTTGAAGCCTCACCCCCAATGTGATTGTATTTGGACATGGGGCTTTTGGCAGCTTATTAGGTAATGAGAGCTGAGGCTTATGAATAAGGTTAGTGCTCTTATAAAAAAAGATCTCATAGAACTCCCTCACCCCTTCAGTCACGTGAGGATGAAGTGAAACAAAACAAAACAACCATAAACCAGGAAGCAGGTCCTTCCTAGGCTCTGAATCTGTCAGCACCTTGATCTTTGACTTCCCAGGCTCCACAACTGTGAGAAATAAATGTATGTTGTTAAAGTCAAGTGGTCTATGGTATTTCTGTTACAGCAGCCCAAACAGACTAAGACACCCAGCTTTTCCTGAGATTCCACAGCAATTTGTTCTTCTTGGCACTCACCAAAGACTATTACAGTTACCAGGGTGGGTGTCCCCCGTCTTCCTTGCCAGGTGTCAAAAGCTTAAGACTTGGAACTAGGTCTTATTCATTTTGATCCCCAAAACTTAGGACATGAGAGCTTTTAAAAGATACAATGCCTCTAGGCTCCACTTTCAGGGATTCAAATTTGTTAAAGCCTAGACATCAGCATGTCTATAACACTCCCCCGAAGATTCTAACGTGCCCCCAGGTGAAAAGCCCTGATGTTGGGCTTCATGAGAGATAGTGAGGGCTGGAGCTTTCACTGTGAGTGAGGTGTGTATCCCTTTGAGAGGTGTGACTCTGCACTGAAGTGTTGAGAACAGTCTATGAGGAAACAAGGGTCCAAGCCAAGAACTGGGCCAATAAGTCAGAGGCCACTGTAATAATCTGACAGACAGAATAGTGCTTTGGACCAGGGAGGTAGCAATGGAGGTGGTGAGAAATAGTCATGGGTCTAGATATATTTTCCTTAGTGGAGCTAGTAAGAAAGAATTGGAGATGCCTAGATATGAAGTCTGGGAGACAGAATGGGTTCAAAGATAACTCTAAGGTTTTTGGCCTGAGCATCTAGATGATTAGGTTTGCTACTTTCTAATATGAGGAGGCCTTAAGAAAGGATAAATAATATGTAAACTTTTGACGCTACTCATTCCAGATGTGGGCCAACCATCCGTGAGGCTGGCGCTATTTAAAATTGCATCCACTCTTTAGTAATGGAGTTCTTTTCCTTCTCATACTTTCTCCATCCTGACACCTTTCTCTAAACCAGGCCCCTTTTCTTCCTCAGGCCAACTTCCCAGCCCTTCCTAGAATCCTCCTTTCCCCTCATGAATCCTTTCTCATTTCCCATATGCTTATTGGAGGTATTTTTCTCCCAAGGAGACATTATTCGTGCTTCTTTCTTCATCTTGAAACTAGCTGTTATTTTTCTCTCTCCTACAGTGACCCCACACTTTGCCTTCAATCCTGTTCTCGAACGCCAGCTTACTATTATCCATGACTGTCTGCTTTCTCCTCCTGTGCGCCTAACAAGAAAACCACCTTGGATGCCCCTGCCAATCGGCAATCAGCATGATCCTCACCAGCATACTGTAGATGTGGAAAAAAACAAAAAACATTCTGCCTCTGTCTATAGAATTAGATCCTTTCAATATAGAAATAATAATCTCTTGCTAAGTAGAAGATAAGGGCTGCAGTATATCAAAATGATATGTTCCCATTAAGTAAGCCTTGAAAGTTATTCTCACTGACAAATCAAAGGTGTATCTAACTATACTTTTGGAGGTAAAATGGATTCTGTGATATCTGATACGGTAATCCACAAAAATTAGTTACTCTGTGATAGCTTAGAACCATGACAGGTACAATCAATATCCCTTTCTCAACATCCAAAAATCTTTCTCTTATGCTCAAAGTTTGTGCTTATGAAAAAGAAACAGGACAAGTAATTCAATTTGTGATGTTCACACTCAAATCCTGAAGTGTGGGACTAGAAAAAATAATTTTCTGGTTGTGCCTCAACTTTACAGACGGACAGTGTTTAATTCTGCTAAATCGATAGTAAAGAAGGGATTATTTTAATATTGGCTTTACATGTAGATGATATTGTTCTAAATGTTATTGTCAGGAGATGGTTCAAATAAGAGAGAAAGGACCTGGGAAGGCTGAGTGACATGGGAGTTTTACATTTATTCCACTAGAAATCTCAAAGGCATTCTCACCTCAAAGAAGAGTAAAATAAATTTAACTAGTTTGAAATGTTAAATATCTCTCTGAAAATGAGGCGAATACATAATGGAAAGCAGAAATATTTCAATTTCTGCCCTACTTTTTATATAAATTCTAAATGAAATATTCAAAGCTACAAAAAAGTTACAGCTCTCCAATTTAAAAGAAGTGGATAACAACATTTATATGGTTCTATTGTGCACCAGGGCGCATCTCATCTGGGGCACACTATACAATTTGATTGGAACTTGGCTTAGTTCAGGAAAGAGGAGAAAAGTTAATAAGGCAATTATTCATGTGCTACATAAAATCAGACAGGAATTTGAACCTTCTTCGAAAAGGCACAGTATATAAAGGAACAGTCTTTCCAAAACTTACCAATATGTACCATTTCTAACCTAAATCAACCACTTTCCCTTGTAATTTTCTTATTCCTGTAATTCCACAACACAAACATTCTTTTAAAAAAGCATATAAAATGATTCTGTGGTTAAAATGGAATATCTTCAGCAACATAAAGGCATATCACCTATTTAGAATAGCCTGTTACTGAGTTCATGACCATTCTCTAGCTCATCTTTTCCCTTTCTCTTGTATAGTACATGGAATATGGTAAGTGTTAAAAACACAGGTGAGACAAGTAGGGAGATGAAAGAACTAATGATGAATGGATAGGATGGAAAGAGCATGAAGGATTTGAATGTCTGGAGTTAACCAGGGAGGAGAGAGAATAATATGTAAGGGAAGAGATAGAAAAACAAGTAGTTGTAAATACTAAGAACAATTTCCATCTGCTCCACTATTTGGACTCAAGCCAGATCTGACTTGAGTAGGGAAATCTCTGACACATCTATAGAACTTGCCTTACATATGTTAGAGTCCTTAGGCCTTGAGGTGTGGATAGAGGAATCTATTTGGTCAAGTTCTATGAAAATATGTAGTCTACAAAAATGGTGATTGCATATGTTCAACCTAAGACAAATATTTTTATTCTCAATACTAGTTATTTCCTTCATTATCTCTCTTCTCTCTTCCTCTCAACCATGACTTAGATAAATGTGCTAGAAAATGGACAACTGGAAAGTTCTCCTAAAAACTTTATGGGACTGCTTGAGGTCACACAGCTGACCATAGGCAGAACAGGAGCCAAGCAACCAGGGTTTAGCCCAGCTCTCTTTCCACAACACCATTGTGACAATTGGGGTGGGGGGTGTCCAAGGAGAGAAACAAAGTGGGAGGAGATGTCAGACTTATCTGCTCACTCAGAAATTCACTAAAGGACAAAATTATATATACCAAAATAGAGATCCCTTCCTCCTTATATACCGGAGAACAATGAAGGAATAAAAAATGAGTCAGCAGAAAGAATGACAGGTCCTTTAAGTTCCATGAGCTAACAGCACTTTTTAAGAGTAAATCCCAAGTTTGCCAAATTCAAGAGTCCTCTCCCAGTGATTAGTTAACGTGATTGACAACAAGGGATACTCTGAAGAGCCACGGATCCTGCAGCAACACACCTCTCAAGGTTGGACAGGAGAGCCGGTGCAAAGGATTTTATTCCCTCAGTCATTATTACTGTCCTGAAAAATAAGAGCTTGTACCATTCACAGCAAGCTCCTCCATTAGCTGGAAGTTAAAGACAGATTTTGAAGTCTTGTGGAGGTGTCACCACTGGATTTAATGAGAAATCAACCACAGAGTACAGCGAGGGGAGAAAAATACAGTACAGTCAAGTATATGATCAACCCAAGTTAATCTCATAAGCAGATAAAAGGAAGTTAATAGGCTGTTACGGCAAGCATCCTTGATGATCACTGGGCCCCTCAGTGTGGTTGAATGTCCTCAAGACATTTCTTCCACAGATTTGCTGATGAGCCTGTTAAAATGTCAGGCTGCTTATGGTGAGTAGCAGGTGCTGAAGTAGGTTGGACTAGAGAGTGAGAAAAAATCTTTAGTTCCCACCGCCCCTTGTGAATTGTTAAGGTTAAAATTTGGAACTGAAAATTGGTCAACAACAACAACAAAAACCTGCTACAGTAACTAAAATAGATTCTATATGTGAAAGAGAAAATTACTTTTCTCACTCAGTTTGTGCTCCAAGAAAAAAAAAAATCAAAATATTGGATGAATGTTATGATTGCCTGCCATTAATGGCAATGCTGTTATTTTAAATAACTGCAAAGAAACTTTTCAAAAGCCTTCAATAATTTCAATAATATTTAAGCCTAGCTGTAGATGACAAATACATCTTTACCTCCCAAAGTTGGATGGCTAAAAATTTTTTTGAGGAACACAACAGAAGTGCCTCTTAAATTTAGCCTTTTTTATATTTTTGTCAGAGCTAAATTACAAGCAATATATTGGTGAGTTTTAAAAGTCAAATAAAGAAAGTAAATTTAGTGCAGAGTTTACAATGGCGATTTCTCATTCCAATAATGATGGGGAACTCATAAAATTGAGGCTTTGCAAGAATAGCAGATTTGTTTGATTTATTTTTAAATTTATAGGCACCAACAAATAGCATAGTTTCCAAATATTTGATCTGATTTTTAAAATCTGGCTGGGAATCTGCAAGTTTCCATTTTATTGGTTGCTAGATGAGTTTTTATTTGCAGATACATTGTGCCTAATTTTAAACTGCTTCTTCGGCTTTATAGTTTATGTTTAAATGCATAAACATAAAAAGAAGGAGATAACTAAAAGATACTTAAGATCTGAAAGGGGATTTTGAAAGTTTTACTGGACCCCAAACAAATCTTCACTAGCAACAGAAAGTACTCTAGTTAGTATTAATAAAAAGAAAATACCAGAAAATAAATACCACAAAGTGTTTTTGTTTCAACCATCGTGGTGTTTTTAAAGATTATCAGTTCAGAACTGTAAAAGCAATCAACAATTACGGTAAATGCTACTACACTAACAAACACTTAGCGTTTATTTGTATCAGTGCTTGTCACACTACAGGTTACAGAGGAATCCCCCCGGAAATGCAGATTCTGACGGAGGAGGTCTGGAATGGGCCTGAGATACTGTATTTCTTGGATCTCTCTGCTGTGATACAAATACTGCTGATCCCAGGGCAAGACTTTGAGGAGCAAAAGTCTGTAATGTACTAAGCACTATACTAGTCGTTATGTTTTTACATTTAACCTCCACCACCCTATGATATAGGGTATATTATCCCCCCTTATCACATAAAGAAACAAAGGAAAATTTTATATAATTCTTTGACAGACCCAAAGTATGAACCCAGGTCTCTTTGAAGCCAAAGCCCAGACCTTCTCTATAATAGTTTACTGCCTTCGTCTCTCAAGAAAAGAATTGATCATCATCAGTAGTTAATGCTACTTACTAGCAACTTGCTAATTCATGATGAATTGATTCAAATCAACAATAGAACAGTTTAAAAATCCAGATGCTGAGACCCCACTCCACTGTACCTCTTTTTCTATAAATGCAGTAGGAATTGTCAATTCTAAATATTTTCACCATCTCCACAGGTGACTCCGCGTATCACTTAAGTTATTCATTAGTTATTGCTGTCTGTAGTTATCACTGAAACAAATGCCATCTGCATTACATTTGTTACTGAAAACAGTAAGTGTGAGGTGTGCTTGCTGATCAAGTATGTGGGCTTGATGGAAAAGATTTCATATTTTTTAAAAGGTAGATGTTTATGTAGCATTTTTGTATCGAATTAAAACATACAAAATTTAATCTTTCTATTAATCCCTTGGCCTGAGCTACAGTACTATTGTAATTCTCCCTTACTTCATGAAAGGCTCCGATTCAAGAGATGCTGGCATATCTTGCAGCTGCAAGTGAAAAACCATCCCATTCTAACACCTCCCTAGGAGGCCAGGACACTGGGATGAACCAGGCTCTGATATAATTCTTTTCTTCTCTCTTTGATGCTGTTTTGATGGCAAGCACCTGTCATCAAAAAGTATATGATTAGTCAGAGCTCCTACAGGAGACCATTATCATATTTTCTGGAGTTTAAGTAGGGCAAGACTCTTCCCATTTCCACTCTTACAGGAAAGTTTTTAGTTTAACCAACCATTTGAAAGAGCCTGTATACTAGGCCATTTATGCAAGACAGAGCAATGAAATTTATGAAGAACTTTTGACAACACAGATTTCTGTTAGACTACTAAATATTTCTGTTAGACTACTTTTGACAACACAAAAGTAGTCTAACAGAAACGAAACACAAAGGAGTGCCTTACACCATAGATTTATAGATTTTCCCCAAAGTAGAAAGTCCCATCCCCCTAAACAATTCCACAGGTGGCCAGAGGCTTTTCACTGTCTTGACACTATTTTAGGCAGCAGTTGATTTAGCAGTTATCAGAGAACACAGATATGGCACAAGCATGGCATGCCATCAGTAACATCTGGAGCCAGTTACTCAACTCACATTTAGGAAAGACACATGTGAGTCCTAAGCTCTACCATTTTTGACAACATTACAAGTGACTGGATATTCCTAGACAGTTTTTCTTCCTGTTTCCAAAAGTCTGATTTAAAATTCAAATTTATCAGACAGAAGTCAAGTATACTTAATTTCAGCATTTTATTATTCAAAATATATTAAGAGCAAGGCCCTCAAGATAATAAATTCACTTTTTTCCGTCTCTACTAAAAAATACAAAAACTAGCCGGGCGAGGTGGCAGGCGCCTGTAGTCCCAGCTACTCGGGAGGCTGAGGCAGGAGAATGGCGTGAACCCGGGAGGCGGAGCTTGCAGTGAGCTGAGATCCGGTCACTGCACTCCAGCCTGGGGGACAGAGCGAGACTCCAACTCAAAAAAAAAAAAAAAAAAAAAAAAAAAAAAAAGATAATAAAATCACTTTTTAGAATAATCAGAGAGCCAGGACTTGTTATTGTTTTAGTCAAGAAAATCTAGCTGCTAGAAATAAACATATGATACAAAGTTACTCAATCACATCTTTCATTCATTACTACACTCATGAGTCTTTTAACATGGCTGAATTTTTATTTTATTTATTTAATTTTTTATTTTATTTTATTTTATTTTATTTTTTTGAGACAGAGTCTCGCTCTGTCACCCAGCCTGGACTGCAGTGGTGCACCTTCCACTCACTGCAAGCTCCACCTCCCGGGACCACGTCATTCTCCTGCCTCAGCCTCCCTAGTAGCTGGGACTACAGGCACCTGCCACCACGCCTGGCTAATTTTTTTGTATTTTTAGTAGAGACAGGGTTTCACTGTGTTAGCCAGGATGGTCTCAATCTCCTGACCTCGTGATCTGCCCTCCTTGGCCTCCCAAAGTGCTGGGATTACAGGTGTGAGTCACCACGCCAGGCCTTAATTTTTATTTTTTTTATTTTTTATTTTTGAGGTAGGGTCTTGCTCTGTCACCCAGGCTGGAATACAATGGCATGATCTTGGCTCGCCACAACCTCAACTCCTGAGCTCAAGCGATTCTCCTGCCTCAGCCTCCTGAGTAGCTGGGATTACACCACCTGAGTAGCTGGGTGTGCACCACGACACCCAGCTATTTTTTTGTATTTTTTTGTATTTTTTTTTTTTGTAGAGATGTGGTTTCGCCATGTTGCCCAGGCTGGTCTCAAACTCCTGGGCTCAAGCAATCCATCTGCCTTGGCCTCCCAAGTACTGAGATTATAGGCATGAGCCACTGCACCTGGCAACATGAGTGAATTTTTAATGGAATCTTATTCCAAAGAGGACTCCAAATTTATTTTTTGTCACAATGCAGCATAAAACCATTATGGAATGCATTATTTCCCAATGAAAAGATTCTAAATGCCATAGATCTCAATACTTATACATTATATGTACATATTTCAGCAGACAACCCCAAACTGAATGCAAAGTTATCAACAGAAATGTTCTGTTAATACAACCTTTAAGAGCTCCTATTAATAGAAACATTTCTTCTACGCATATTGTGCAGGACCTTGTGACTCAAAGTGTGGTCCCTGGACCAGCACAGTATCATCTGAGAGCTTGTTAGAAATGCAAAATCTCGGGCCTCACCCTAGATCAACTGAATCAGTGTCTGCATTTTAAAAAGATCTCCAGATGACTTCACAGGTACTTACCATTTTGAGAAAAACTGGTATAGCTCTTATGCAGCTAGGGTGCTCATAGATGCTTTCAGATGTCATTCTCACAACCACCCTATGAGCTAGATATTTTCATTACCATTTTAAGGAGAAGAAGAAATAAAACTCAGTAGTAACTTTCCAAGGTCACATAAATAGAAAAAGACAATTGCAAACACAGTTCCATCAGACACTCAGTCTCTAAGGGACTCTCTTCAGTGCAGACACCCAAGTCTGTGACTGGCTCTCTTGTGATCTGTGACAGAAGTCACCATCATAAGGATCTGTCCAGGAAGAAAGTCAGTTTAGACTGAGCAGGTAGAGGAAATGTGCACTTACATAAATATGCATCTCTCAGCATCCAAAGGTTAGGGTGTCATCCTCCTAGAAACTCCCCCCACCTCACCAAAGAGGATTAATCACTTAAATTATGTAGTGCTGTGAATACTTACATCAAAATAACTCATCCTTTTCTACAGAAATAAATTTCAAGTCTCTGATCCTAGCCTAAAGCCTGTATTTTTCTAGTGCAAATTGGACATCTATTTAGGCTTAAGGCAGAGAGGTGTTAACTAATATGAAGCGAAATGAGAGAAAGTATAAAGCACAGAAGTTAAGAGTGTTGACTCACAAGTCCTGCGGCTTGTTTTTACAGCCTAGTTTCATGAGCTCTGTGACCTTGAGCAGCTAATGAGCCATGCTGTGCCTCAGTTCCTTTATATATTCTAAAGGGATGATCATAACATGCCCATCTCATGAGATGTTAAGGACTAAAGGAATTCATACATATGGTAAACACAGAACAGTGAATGCCTGACACCTAGAGTGCTCAATAAATATTAATTTTACAATAAGGTATAGAAAACAGAACAAAAAAAGTTGGTTTATTCTGCCTTCATTAGTCTTATAAAAAAAAAAGAATCCATTTCCTTTAACATGAGGATTACAGAAATGCATTCTGTTCTGATACTGTGCCTAATACCTACAATAAGATCACAACCTGTGTGTGGCTAATGTTATTTATTTCATGTACCAAGGTTTTTCAACCAGGTTGATGCAAACCATTGAAGACAGAACCTTTCTTACTGGTCTTTATTTCTCACTAGTCCTTGCTTATATTAACTACTTAACAGATATTTATCTGTGATGGTGCAACATGAACAATAAAAATCTGAATTATAAAGCACAAATTTCAAACTTCATTTTAAAAAAAAGACAACCACAAAGTTAGAAATATAATCATGTAGCTTAAATATTACTAAACCTATTTTAAATTTATTGCTAAAAATGCATCTACTCATCAAATAATTTCTGTAATATCAACCATGACAACTCAACCCAGTTGTTTCATGGAGCTAGAATAAAATCTCACTCTTAAAACACTGTAAATAACTTACTCTTCAATAAGTAAACGCCTGTGTATGACACTGAACATAAAGAACGATGAAGGTTGTATCATCCAGCCCTCCTAAAACTCTTCTAGATTTTCTTGCCAATGCACCAACAGAGATAAAAGGAAAGTTATTACCTGAAATAAAACCTCACTCCAATTTACTGCCACATTTCCAGGCATTTCATATCAAACATAACTATTAATAGCAGGATTCTCACACTGCAACTTCAGTCTAATTTATAATTTATCTCCCCGACTTTTCCTGTTTTTCTGTCCTGGGATTTTTCAGCCTGAAAGAAACACCATCCTGTTTCATAAGTTTGGTTTAGAAACAGTGACCACAGATCCTCTGCAAATGGGACACTATACCTTTGGCTGGGCTGTGATCTGGAGATAGGGCAGGCTTATTACTATCTCTAGAATACAATGGCCTGCTCACCCACATATCCCTCCCTTCTGTCTCACATTGCTAACAGCATAGCTATGAGTTTCTATAGAACTTGTCACCAGGGAACTGTCCAACATACTTTGGCAAAGGAATTATTTTGCTGCCTAAGGAAAGAGGATAGGAGGAGAGTAAAAAGAATAATCTCTTGCTTGGAAGCTAGCCATCTAATTAAACTCAGAAGAGTATTGATTCTGTCCACTTAGATTAACTTTAATTTTATGTATAACCAAATTATAGATTCAACTTAACCAATGTAGATCCCTGAAATCTCTCCAAAAATATATCAAACGTCTCTAAGTGAAATTTCCCAAGTGAACATGGTTGCAGCCCAACTTGATTTAATGTTTATTTTCTATTTTAACTTAAAATCTTAGCACAAAAGGATAAATTGAGGCAGTGTATTAAGTAGAATGCAGTCCACATGATTTAACAGAGGAAGAAGAAACAGTCTTATATTCATTAAGGGTATGTTAATATTCCAGTGGTTTATCAAATATTCAAGAGTAGCATTTTAAATTAAATTGTTAGTGTGTGCAATAATTTTCACCTAACACATCACACATTATAAAAGCATTTGCATATATTAAAATCCAAATATTCCAAAGTTCACACATGATGACAAGGATATGAAATCCTGAATTTCGAGCTTGACTAACCAATCTCTGACTAGTGTGTTCCACCTCTTTACTAAATGCTGAGCAAGAGAAAACAAACTAAGTATTTGGATCTGAGCCTTAATAATTCTCAGTGTCAGGTCATAAATCTCCCGATGGGAAAATATTAAATTCGGAAATCACTTCTGAAAGAATTTACAGCATTATTTTCTTCAGATTATTTGCAACATAGCACCAATTTTGTTATCTCTGAGTTACTGTGGATATAATTGAATCCAAGAAATGCAGAATGGACCACGTCTCTTACCCATACATTTCTACCAAGTTTCCACTTGATTGCTTTACTGGTCTATTTTTCATATAATTATCACTCACTAATATTGAACACTTTTTCCCTGAAATCAGCTAAAATATTTTTAGAATGCATAGGTGACAGAAAACTCAGGTAGTGAAGAAACGTTTTCTTTGTAAAGCTGAACAAACTGTTCCCAGAATTGTCTTGAAAGGGAAGGACAAAGGAATAGGTAACCATGCATTTAAGAAAACAGGTGCCTTATATCTAATTTTCCAAATCTCTATGATTTATAGGAAGACAAATCTGAAAAGTTTTTAATGGCTATGGAGAATAAAGTAGCTAGAACATTCAGAGAAGCAAAAATATTTCTCCTTCTAGAAATATATCCTCAAAGTCCCTAATAAACCCATTAAACTGTTAGTAAATTGCATTCCTTAAACCTTTTAAAGGGGGCCACTTTAATCTTCCAAGAGAAGATTGTCTGGGGCAAGATACAAAGATTTCTTACCATGATTACTGTTCACAAGCTAAAAATAGCCATCTGAGAAAATTGAGATCAAGGGACTTCCTGACACAAACCTGACCTAATTCAACAATTTGATCTTTATCAGTCCCTGCTGAAGACCCAGAGAGTTGTGAAGCTTCTGCTAAGAATAAAAGACCACACAGAGGGCTCAGAACCCTAGTTACAATTTACATTAAAATAATCAAGCTTGCAAAAGATTATAAATTATCTAATGTCTGCTAACAGAGGATCTGTTAAATTAATTTTGGAAAACCCACACGATGAACTACTATGTAGCTGTGAAAAAGGAGGCAAAAGGCACTTCTACATGTGGAACAAAATTTGAAACATACTATAAGAGGATACTATTCAAGGCACAGAAAATGTGTAGTAATATGTTAATGTTTACTACAGATACTCGCACTGACACACACAGCATAGCATTCTGGAAGGCTACACAAGAAAGAGACAACAGTGATTGTTTCTAGGAAGGAGAGAGAAAGGAGAGACAATCAAGGAAAAGATAGAGAAATATAGATTTTTCACTCTATGGCTCTCCTATCTTTGCATTTTGTGCCTGTTCATCTGACGCCTATTTTTAAATCACATTTAAAGGCACCAGGGAAAGAATATGTCTGTGTTCAAAAATATGCAGCCATGTTAGCAGTCCTGCACCTCTAACTGTATGCCCTAGAAGGAGTCAGGACGATAGGTCCTACTGTCACTTTGTCCTCTCCTCATTCACCAGGAATCTCCACATAACAAATATTTTGTTTTAAATCTGGGTATACATCTTTTCCACCCACTGTTCTTTAGATTGTTTAAAATAAATTTCCCGTGATAGTGCCAAGAGGGTGGTTCAGTGGCAAAAGCCATTTCCCCCATATTAATCTCCATCAGCCTCTTTACAAATACTTCCTAAAACAAACACGCATCCTAAATAAAAGGATGCCTTCAAGTGGAAAAGTAGCTCTAACGCCAGTTTACAGCCAGCTTCCATTCCTTCATCTCTAAACCCTTCTATTTAGAGAATTTGAGGCTGTCACTATATTGTCCCCATATTTGGGAGAAAAACATTCCCCATTTGGTTCATCCCTCCTTGACAGTAGTAGAATATGAAGGAGGTGACTAGGTAAGACAGAATATAGTACTATGAACGAGGGCTTTGGAGACAGACTGCCCAAGTTTGAACTGTGGATTTGCCACTCATTATGTAAATTTGGGCAACTAACCTAATTTCTCTGTGCCTATTTCCTCATCTGTAAAATATAAATAATACTATCTGTCTGACAGCACAATTTTTCATTCTGCAGGCTGTGACAATTAATATGAGTAAGGAAATCAATTTTCTGAATCTCAAATGGACTTTTAAAAATGAAATTAAACATAATAAAATGGAATGGAATAAAAAAATCACAAGTTACTAGACATAATAAAAGTTGATTCATTATTTCTTTTCCTAATCATATACAATATATACATAGAGGAAGTATATATGTTCTAAATGTCAATTTTTTCATTGGGGGTTATGTTCAAAAGGTTAAAGGCTTTTGTCATAGGTGGACTGTGTGAATAAAAGGTATAAATAAATATAAAGTACTTAGAACACTGTTTGGTACTGTGTAAGACCTCTAAGCTAACTGCAGAATCCTTGTTATAAGAACAGTAACCTATTTTTGTCATCATCATCATCATCATCTCTCTCCAGAACTGAGAGGTAAACAAATAACATCAATATAAAATTATGTGAGCAAAAAGTTACATTAACATAAAAATCTTATTACAATTTAATTAATGATATTAAAAATCTATAAAAATAACCATCAACAATATATAAATTTTTTTAGAAACAAATTTGAAAGAGATAATAGAGTAGATTTGTATAACATGGTTCAGAAAGACACTGAATTTAGGGGCCCTCAGCAATTTAGTAAAAGTGTGTGTGTGTGTGTGTGTGTGTGTGTGTGTGTAGTGGATTTGTACAAGTTCATAAAAATCTGTAGAAAATGTCAACTTCTCTTTCCCCTGATTCTATACTTGTAAGTTAACAATGCTGTATGATGTCTATGTCACACCTGCAGGAATACATCAAAGGTGGAGGCCTGAATTGGTATCATGGACAATTCAATCACTGGACAAGGGATTGTTGGGATATCTCCAACTCTAAAGGTTAACTTGTGCACAGTGAGAATATCAGGAGGAGTTAAACGTGAGTATACGCATATTTTTTTGTTATGCCTCTGATTCTCATTGGAAAAAGAAAACTGGCATTTCTGATTTGTACATGTGTTCCTTAAGAGACTGGTTAACATGAGGCCGTCACTGACACACAGGCCAACTCTTACTTTACTGACCAAATTCAGTTTCAGGACACACATATTGCTAAAATAACGTGAACACAGCCAGAGATGCTGTCATTCTCTAAAGATTTTCTGGGCCATGGTATATCGTCCTCCAAAGAAATATCTATCCCAGTGTTTTTCAAAATCATGTAGTCTCAGAGCTCAACACAAAACTTTGTGATACGTAAAACAGAAAATCAAAGCTCCTATAGCTGAAATGGACATGGGGAAGCCTGGGAATCATTCCTGATCATCCCCGCCCAGTCCTCCCTCTTTCCAATGTGGCAGGCCTCGAAGGGATACCTTGAAAGTCTCTACACTATCTGGGCACTTATCATGCTAAAGGGTGCATCTGAATGATCAGGAACATGAGTTAAAATCCACATGGCTGGGCTGCACCAGTGTCTGATTCAGAAAGCCTAGAATTTGCATTTCTAATGGTCCAGGAATCACACTTTGAGGACCATTGCCCTATCACATTGCTTCAACACATTTGCTTAATATCACAAACAAGGACCACCTGGATTTCATCCTTTGCAACTAATTTGAAATATTTAAATATTTTTAATTATAATAGCATTTTGTAAAAAAATCTAGATACTGAAGTAGGTAAGTTTGAGCTTTTTTTTTCATCCAAGCTAGTTTTAAAATCTAGTGATTTAGTTTTATTAATTGAGAACAATTTCACCAGGCCATGAGAAGGCTCTGATAACGTGCTACCACAACAAATGTTCCTGAAAGTTCTTTAGGTTCAGTTTGCTTACAGAATGATAAATGTTCCCTGTTTGGAAATAGTCCCCAAATGTTCCCTCTTGTTTAAACTGTGTGAATTCTTAACATACTCAGCACACATACTGTAATCTATGACTGAATGGAGGTCTTTCTCTCCTCAGGGAGAATGGAAGGATGTTATTTTGGGGAACAGTGAGGCTACCTTTACCATTTTTTTCTAACTCACAAAATACTGCAATAAAGTATTGCTCAACTCAGACTGAAACAATTTTCCCATCTGTCAAAATATTTTAAATAGTATCAAGCTGGTATTACTTTGTCAAAACATTTCATCAGAGACAGTATCTAAATTTAAACAAGCAGTTCCTCGAACTATGTAAGTAAGGTGAATAAGCTGCCACAATGACACAGTATATTTTTTGGAAAATCCGCAAGGTCTCATTAGAAAGACCTTAAAGGAAATGGGTGTTTAAACCAAGGACAAGTGTACCTTGGGCTGAACATTTCATTGTCCTTGAAATGATTTATTTCAACTCCTCCCAAACACCATGAAACAAGCTCAGCTTTACAATATTTCTGGTCAAAGTCTCAGTAAACTCACAATTATGCAATGAAATGTGGGTAATATGGATTGACTTAGAGATCTCCACAAACACAAGCAGGCAATTTGCATACATTCTCCAAGGGAATTGGAGTTGACACGAATTCTCCCCTCACCAGCCATGTGACTTTGTTCAGGTTCCCTGATGTTTCTGGACCTGTTTCTACATCTATGCACACAGGTAAAGTCTGCCTTTTAAAGTGGATCTGAAGAAGGGATCATTCAATGAACCCTATCTTCCTGTCTTAGTATTTATGCATAAAAACTCATACAAATCCCCAGAATTTGAGTTTAAATTAGAGAACAGCATGAATAAGAGAAAAAATAATGGCTAACATCTTTTCATATTCTATAGATATATATACACACATATATATGTAACTTATATCCTGGCTTAATATAGTTTCCAGTTCTTTTTGTTATATATCTGACACAAGAAAAAGATTAATAGAACATTATTTCCAGGTCAGACACACCTAATATATTTTTCTCCATGAAGTAGCGTATCTTCAATCACCCACTGAGTATACCAAAACTTTTTTATATCTTTAAGAAATTTAAAATCTAATACCACGTACTAAATGTAGATCAAATATCACTTTGAAAGGGAGTACGGTATATTTACAGCAAATGATGATTAGGCTATGAACTGTCCAAAGCTTAAATAATTACAGATCAGAGTTCAAGTGTACCTTTTCCTCAAAAGAAAAGTTCTTTCCTTGTATATGGTTAAGCAAATCTATATAACTATGAAAGAAACAGGGCTACAACAGTGATTTATTTTCTTTTTATTTTCTTTTGATGTTTAAAAGTATTCTATGTAGGTTTGGTTTTGCAAATTTCACATTTTAATTAACCTAGTTCATATAGATTGCTAACACCAACTTCATGAATTGGATGAAGTGTCTAACAATCAACATCAGCCAGTGACACTATTAAAATGTTTAAGCTACTTGGCAATATAAACATAAATTAAGGCAAAGTTCTTAAAATTACATTTGAGTTTGAAAACATGTGTTTTTATATTTGTAATGTTTTCTCATACATGTACACTTGTAGGTGTCAGAAATGGTTTTTCTTCCAGAACTTTTTGAAAAGCTTCAAGTATTTTCGTTTCCTGGAAAGTACATCTAGTCAGATGGAGAACCACTGGTGCATGTATTCCACACCCTGATCTTTGGTGTTACTGACATCAGCTGTTTTGTTAATGCATGATAATTG
Source organism: Macaca thibetana thibetana (assembly GCF_024542745.1). Lineage (NCBI taxonomy): Eukaryota > Metazoa > Chordata > Mammalia > Primates > Cercopithecidae > Macaca > Macaca thibetana. Next base: position 88,876,139 of record NC_065580.1, on the reverse strand, counting down.
TTTTTAAAATATTACTATGACTTTAATAATTATGATTTTTTTCAATTTTACAAATTTTTTAAAAATTTGAGACACAGTCTCACTCTGTCACCCAGGCTGGAGCACAATGGCACAATTTTGGCTCACTGCAACCTCTGTCTCCTGGGTTCAAGTGATTCTCCTGTCTCAGTCTCCCGAGTAGCTGGGGCTACATGTGTGCACCACCATACCTGGCTAATTTTTGTATTTTTAATAGAGGCAGGGTTTCACCATGTTAACAGGTCAGCCTGGTCTACAACTCCTGACCTCAAGTTATCTGCCTGCCTCACACTCCCAAAGTGCTGGGAATGCAAGGGTGAGCCATAGCACCCGGCAATAATTATGATTTTATAATGTTGGAGACTAGTTTTAGAATCTAAGAAACAGCAAACATTTTATTTGTGAAAATGACATGGTAACAAGAAGACCTTTGGAGGAAACGACGTATTTTTTTAAAATGGCCTTGAACAATTACCATTATTTTTACAAAACTCAATGTGTTGAAGATGATTCTCATATTAAGAGCCTTTCTAATACACATCAGAACTTTCATTTATGTGCCCTCCTTTTGTACTCTTGGATTAACAGGCATAAAATGTCCATGCTTGTTGAGGTGTCAATTACTTGCCCACGGACTCAAAGCTCATAAATGGGGAAGTCAGGATTTGAACTTGAGAGGTATAGCTTCAAAACAGATACTCTTGCCTCCCCCTACACACACACACACACACACACACACACACACACACACAAAAGAACTTCCCTCCTCTAGCTGAGGGGCCAAGACATAAACACACAACAAATTTAATAACATAAGAAAAACTTAACTTCGCATGAATAGATAGAAGACATGTCACAATGTTAACTGTGCAATGAGGTCCAGGAGAGAAGTGAGATCTCAGTCTGCTGGCTGAGATGACCAGGGGAGATGGCTGCATGAGGGAGTTTGGAAATGGACATGGAGAATGGGAAGAATTTAACTAAGTGGGGGGTGTCTCGCAAATCCAAAATAGCAGGAGCCAAAAGGAGTGTGAGTAAACAAGTCTGGTTAGAGTGAAGAATTTATATTCAGCAATATTGATGAAGCTAGAAAAACAGTTGAAATAACTGTAGAAATCTTAAAGTCTGAGGAGTTAAGACTTAATCCTGCCAGGATGAATATCCATCCAAAGATCGTAAGCAAGAAAATGCCTGGATCAAAAGGTGTTAAAGAAAAGTAATTACCAGTAGCATGAATAGCACCATTTGGAGAGACACCAAAAGTATGTGTAGAAGCCTTCAGAATCTATTTGGTCAATTCCAAACTATTCCTATATTACTCAGTCTTAATTAAACTTAGATTACCATCATCTTTTCTTTCCTACAAAGGCTGCTACCTCAAAACCATGTAAACATATTTCTGGAGCATGGGTAAAACTCAGATTTACTTCTGAAAACACATCATAGCAGATGCTATCAATAGTCCATCCATATCTCCTTGCTTTTGCAACTGCAGTACACAGTGGCCAGACATTGACTTCTAACTGTAATGACTGGATGTATTTTTCAGTGGCCAGAAGTGCTGAGGAATTAACACCCCCACCCCCAGTCTGAGTCCTATCCACAACAGCCCCCAACCAAACCAACAACAACGGTCAGGAGTTGGTATTGAAATGCCCCCGCTCCTCACACTGCGTGCCTGTTGCACAGAGTTTTCCAGAGCTCCTCAGCAGAATTAAGCTTTAGTTACCCAGCACACCAACTTACTTGATAACATATTGTTTTTTTGGCTGCCTTCCATTCCCTGCCTCATTTCCCCTATTGGAGTTTCCTGGGATCTCCTCCCAAATAAACAACTTACACTTCACTCCATGTCTTAGGACTGGGGAATGAATTGCTGGGGTTGGGAATAAATTCAAACTAATATACATCTTGGTGTTCTAGCTCACTCACCCGGGCTCAGGTTACCTTCCTTGTTCTAGTTAGTCCCTCAAGACCTGGCAAGTACTTCCCTTCACCAACCCATTCCAAGCTCTCCTGATCAGCCCAGGCCACTGTGCCAACTCCCTTTCCTGAACCCTTAAGCAATTACTGCTGCACTCTTTACTCACTCTGTATTACATGGCGTGCTATGCATATGTCTTGTCTTCTTATCTACTAGACCCCTGCCTAGAGATCAGAAATTTTGCTTCTTTATATGCTCTACAAGGGTAGAGCAAAACTATGTGTCATTCAAACAGTTCTAGATTACTGCTTCTCTGGTTGACTTACAGACCAGAAAATCTGATGACAAAAGGGGAGTTATGCTTTATTCAGCTTTGAGTTATGTTTCTTTGGGCACATATGGGTTGGCACAGTGGAAGAAGGTGAAAGGACCAGCAAATGTGAATGTGAATTTCTAGCTTCAGCGGAAGCAAACTATTCCAGATCATGTTTTCATTTTCCTTTTTCAGAATTAGTTGAGAAAGTGGGGAAACTAAAAATATTTAGTTTTCTTTTACTCAAACCTAATATTATTCATGTATTTTCACATTTGACGACTATTTATTGAGCACCTGCTGTGTGTCAGGCACTGGCCTAGGATATCTGCATGCACTGGTTGGTGGAGGGTATATGATTTTTGCAATTGTGGCACTTATCATCAAGAGCGAAGATGGAAGAAGATACACAATGTGCAAGTAAAAACAAACACAAACATTACCATTATAAAAAGTGGGCTATGGAGGAAAGATACAGAATTCTGGAAAAGAGAATAACCAGGAGGGAAAGGTGCTACTCAGATTGGTGGGTCAGAAAAGGTCTTCCTGCCCTGACGGAAAAGTGTGTGAGCAAAAAGCTGATTTCTTATCCTATGAAGAAATACAATTTAGAATTTCCGGTTCTTAAACTTTTTACCCTATTCCAATAAAATCAGGGACCATGGCATCTGGATGTGTTAGGAAGGATTCACTAGTCAGGGACAGTGGAGGTGGGGGTGGGGGCACGTGTGAATGTCCAGGGCAGCATGGTTCATTTTCATACATTTTCCACTGAGGGTTCTATGCTTCTGAGTTGCTGGAGAATTTCTCTTAGAGAAATCACAAGACATATTCTTAAGTCTTGGAATATGTAAAAGTGACTTACACACTCTGCCCCCATTGAAACTGATGTATGGACCTTAAATATTAATATAATATAAACAGTGTAGAATATGACATATTTTGTGATTGCATGGTAGGTGATCTAATTTCTAAGATTCATTGATCCCTATTACCTTTTCGTTGAAGAAAACCTACTTTTTTTCAACTTTCATCCAGTACTTGTACTCTAATGACTTTTTTACGTATCTGTGTCCCCTGCTAAACAGCCTGAGGGCTCCCAAAGCACAAGCCACATTACTTTACCTATAACAGGGGCTCCATGATGTTTGCTAAGAATTAATAATACTACTAGCACTTACGAAATGCTTAATATTTTCCACACACTCTGCTAAGAGCTGCTGGTATTGCTTGAGAGTATGAGCTCTGAAGTCTGGTGGTCTGAGCTTTTTAAAAATCTGGCTCTAGTTCAAGTATTGTGGAAAACAGTGTGGCGATTCCTCAAGGATCTAGAACTAGAAATACCATTTGACCCAGTCATCCCACTACTGGAGATATACCCAAAGGATTATAAGTCATGCTGCTATAAAGACACATGCACACGTATGTTTATTGCAGCACTATTCACAATAGCAAAGACTTGGAATCAACCCAAATGTCCATCAGTGATAGACTGGATTAAGAAAATGTGGCACATATACACCATGGAATACTATGCAGCCATAAAAAAGGATGAGTTCGTGCCCTTTGTAGGGACATGGATGCAGCTGGAAACCAACATTCTCAACAAACTATCGCAAGAACAGAAAACCAAATACCACATGTTCTCACTCATAGTTGGGACTTGAACAATGAGATCACTTGGACACAGGAAGGGGAACATCACACACCGGGGCCTATTGTGGGGTGGGGAGACAGGGGAGGGATAGCATTAGGAGATATACCTAATGTAAATGACGAGTTAATGGGTGCAGCACACCAACATGGCACATGTATACATATGCAACAAACCTGCACGTTGTGCACATGTACCCTAGAACTTAAAGTACAGTTAAAAAAAAAAAATCTGGCTCTATCAGTACCAGCACTAGACCTTTGGGAAAGTAATTTACACTCATCATTCCTTAAAGCTACCATCCATACCAGATAATTCCTAACTCATAACTTAGTCATAAACATTAAATTACAGTGTATAGAAGGCACTTAGTACAGTCTCCAGTATACTTAAATGCTGAACTTTTAAACTCTTATATAGTATAATCCCACAATAGTACCATGTAATACATGAGGACCCTGGGGCTTGGAGATTCAAAACACTTTGCTAATGCTGGGCAGAGCCCAGGTCAACCAAATTCTATGGGACTCTGTATCAGGCAGGGTTTATACTAAGCTGCTGTAACAAAGAAACCAATTAATACAGTGCTGTAAACAACAGAGACATTTATTTCTTTCTTGTGTAACACTTCAGGTTGGCAGGACCTCATCAACCAAGGTTCTTTCTACCTTGCTGCCCTGACATTCCTAGAGCTCTGCTACAGCATAAGGTTGACACTGGACCAAAACCATGTGAGGTTCCACCCAGCAGGAGGGGGAAGGAACATGGAGCATAACTAATATCTTAAAGCACAGATCCGGAAGTGATACAAATTGTCAAATCACTCAGGTTCTATTCATAAGAACTCAGCCACATGGCCACACCTATCTCAAATAGGAACTGGAAGTCCTAGTGCCTAGTTGACCAGCACGTGTTGAGGTACTGTTTCCATGGAACAAGAAGGAATGGAATTTGATAGCCAGCTAACAGTCTTACCATGGACTCCAGCACCTGTGCTTTTCAACATAAAGAATGTAAGAGTCTCATTCCGGTCAGGCGCGGTGCCTCACGCCTGTAATCCCAGCACTTTAGGAGGCCAAGGCAGGCAGATCACAAGGTCAGGAGATCGAGAGCATCCTGGCTAACACGGTGAAAACCTGTCTCTACTAAAAATACAAAAAAAAAAAAAAAAAAAAAAAAAAAAATTCGCCAGGCATGGTGGCGGGCGCCTGTAGTCCCAGCTACTCAGGAGGCTGAGGCAGGAGAATGGCGTGAACCCGGGAGGCGGAGCTTGCCGTGAACCGAGATTGTGCCACCGCACTCCAGCCTGTGCAACACAGTGAGACTCCGTCTCAAAAAAAAAGAGTCTCATTCCAAAACTGCCCTTTTGCCATCTCTGAAAACTTAATAGCTTTATGCTAGTGACTTGACCATAATACAAGTGGGGTGAATTTACCACACACTTAATCATTATATTAACTGGTGTTCTACCCTTTCTATGAAAAACTCTCAATATTTTAATGGCTTCTTTATGCTAGTGCATCCAACAAAATCATATTTTTAGGAAAAGCCATGGGAAAAAAAAGCAATTGACAAACAACACTTTATATTACATATTATATATGTGGGAAATAAGACCTGAAGGAAAAAGTTACTTAACTGAGATAGTTAACTATTGTTAGCTAGTAATTCAACCAGTTAAAGAACTCTTGAAAAAGAAGATCATAGAAATAATATTTGTTTAATATCTTGTCAGTATCCTAAGTGCCTTAAGTCACTCAAATGACTACTGAGCACTCCCTAGGCCCCAAACACTGTACTATAGACTAAGACACTTGTCTATGCCTTCTAGAAGGTTTGTTTCTAGCTTTACAGAATGACTTCATCATATAATTACTACTACTTTACAGAGCAGACATTTAGATGAAGAAACTGAAACACATGAAGGCAAAGTCAATTTTTTCACGTCTTCTAGAAAGTAGGCTGAAACTTTACATAATTTTTTTCCTTTTAGTTTGCTACCACCTGACAAAGAAGGCATTATGGATGAAGAAACTGTGACTTGGAAAGGTAAAGTTAATTTGCAAATATCACTGAGGTAGCTAATAATATGCTTATGTAAAAATCCAGATCTTCCTGGCTCCAAGACTAACACCCTTCTTTGACACCTCAACCCTCATATCCAGCCACACCATACACATTAACAATGCCTTCACCAAAGGTGATATTGAATACTTCATATCATCTGGATTTCTTCTCATTTTCTGATTGAGATGATGCATATAAACTACTGTGCCAAGTGAGTCCCTATAAGAACCACAATTAGAAAACTAAGCATATGGGCATACATTGCAAGTGTCAATTAAGTGTGTAAGATTACTAGCACTGACCCAAGAGCTCAAACAAACAAGCAGACTGGAATTATGATTAATCACATGTACATTTTCTACTTAATTGCTGCACAACTTGCACCCTTAAACTCTTAAATTTTCACTTAAGGAAATCACCAACTGATGGTAAGGCTGCTGCTCTTAACACCTGAGTATTTAAAATTTTTAAGAACCACACATATGACTTCAAAAGCAGTAGAGTCATTAAACATTTAAATCATTTAAATTAATTACTTGATCAAATGCATATGCACAAAAATAAATAGATCTGAAGATTCATACAAGATCCATTTTCTTGAATTCTATGGTGATTTACAGCGAATATGGAAAACACAGGCGTATTAAGACTTCATCATGTGAGAACATCTAATTAACAAGATAGACCTTTATCCACTGCATCATTCATTCATTCTCATTATTAAACATGAGTGTCTGGTGGGAGAAATGTGAAGTGAAGAAGCTGGCACTTCTCATTTGAGGGCAGATTTATTTTGATCTCTTGGTCTCTGTAGCAAGAGCTACAAAAAATATAGCAGTGATTTTTTTCTATACACATGCTTATTGTACATTTTTATATATGTAAATTCATACATTCAAATGCAGTAGGAGTCAAAGTTTTCATCTCCATTTCTGCATTTAAATACTTAGATAGTAATATGAAAGAAAGCATTACACCATTTACTATCCCAGTGGGACAGTAAATGAAACCTAAATAAGTCTCTGGAATAAAATAGAGGATTAAATCACTTCATGCAAGAAAAAAAAATCTATAATGTATCTAGATTGCTTTTTCCTATAATTATTTTCAGGGCGAGGTTTAAAAACAAGACAACAATGTCCTGCTCTATCATAAAATGCAACTTCAACTACCATATTTAAATTAATTTGCTCCATTGAGAATATAGACATTCTATCTTTAAATCACTTAGTCAATAGCTTCTGATATTACGACCTTAAAGTATTATTCTGATGCTTATATTGAGAAGCAGGGAAGTTTCAACTGAGCAATTTAACTTGAGGGAATATTATTTTTTAAACAATTTCACGCAAAATGAGTATAATAAGGTCATCAAAATACATATGCAATAAACCTTTTATTTAGAAAATTGCATTGCATAAAAAAAAAAGTGTTTTCATCCAGAAAACAAAAATGTTTGCATTTCTTAACTTCAGTTTTGAAGAAACAAATTAATTTCTTTAACTCAACTTAATAATTCTTTATTTGACAGGAGTTTTCGCAGCATGATTCATGAGGAATAGTGTGAGCTCTCCCTTATTATACTGTATTAACTAGAATCCATGACTTTAGGGGTTTCGACTGCCGTTTCATAACCTTTAATACGATAATTATATTTCTCCTAGAAGTATTTTCTGTCAGTTACATATACAAAATTATCTTAGTCTCCTAGAATGTATACAAAATTTATTTTCTAGCAAGCATAGACAAAATACGGCTTTGCTAGTTTTAATATAACCTGTCTGTTTATGTGGAATAGTGTGTGGTATATAGTTCAAGAACTTTAATGTTACATTTACTAAGATCTTTACTTGTATTTAATTTGGGAAGATAATTGCAAACTGAAAAACTAAGTCGATTTGTTCTTGTAGTATGTCTTAATTTTATTGTGATAAAAATAATTTCTGTATATAATTAACATATTGTTAAACTGCTTTCTTTTTTTTACTTATATGCAGAGACTAGCAATTATTCAAAATTTGTTAGTGGCTTATACAACCTGCTTTTAAAATGTCCTTCAGTTCATTGTTTCTTCATGAAGGTATTGATAAGTCAAAGAAAACCTGACATGTATAGAAGAAAGCCTTCCCCCGGGAGTGGAACCAATTAAAAACAGATCTTACCCCCTGACATTCCTTGGAAAAGTCAGTATATCTAGAGCAGGAGCGTCCTATCTTTTGGTTTCCCTGGGCCACATTGGAAGAACTGTCTTGGGCCACATATAAAATGCACTAACACTAATGATAGCCGATGAGCTAAAAAAAAAAAAAAAAAAAAAAAAAAAATTGCAAAAAAATCTCATGTTTTAGGAAAGTTTACAAATTTGTGTTGGGCTGCATTCAAAGACACCCTGGGCTGCACATGGCCCACAGGCCATGGGTTGGACAAGCTTGATCTAGAGAGAGGCTGCTGTAAGGGGAGGAAGACCTGAATTTTAGGGTGGTGATATCTGAGTTCCTGGAAAAGTCACTTAATATCTCTTAGGACCTCAACTGCTTCAATAACAAAAGGAGATAATAAAGAATATCTTGCTTGTCATGAGAGTCTCTTGAGAAGCCTTCAAAATTTAACATCTTTGACTAAAATACATAGCTCACTGGAATCAAGAAGGGGAAAAGTGCTTGCTAAGATGAAGATGGATTGGTAGCCTGTCCTCTGTGCTTGCTAAGATGAAAGTGGATTGGCAGCCTTTCCTCCGTGCTGCTTCAGATCTACATTGTAGAGCCCTGGAATGACTAATTCTGGAGATTTTCCTTTACCCCTCGGCCAATCATACTTTTCAACCAAGTAAGAATTTGTTCCTGCCTTCTTGAGCTAGCACCAACCTGTTTTACAAATGGCATCAAGCCATGCATTTCATTCAATGACAACCTTTCTTTCTGTAACATCTCAAGATGAACAAAACCTTTTATTCCTGACTGCAAAAAATCAAATTATGTCACCTCATTTCAAGGAAAGTATCAGTAATGGCAGCCAGACCCAAAACACCATTTGTATGCAAAGAGAGTTAAACTGCTGGAAAAGTACCCTCACCAGTAAAGTGTGGTATCATTAAACACAGACTAAATTTGAAGCAGAAGTTCTAGGGAAAAAAAATATATCTTGAAATGTGATAGGGTCTATTACGCTTCTTGATGAGATGACTTGTCTCTCCAATACATTACCCAAAGGCGCTTGCTTACAAAACAAGGAATACATTACACTGGAATTATCAGAACTTTTCTAAGTAGGTCAAATTTTGAAGCAAAAAATACTTCAAATTTTATGCAGTGTTACAAAAAAGAAAAATATTAAGAGTTGTACGGCAAAGGTGCTAATCACTTTTTAAAATTAATTTTTAAAAAAATCTTACTCTTGCATAAACATTAAATGTACCACTTTACAATGCAGAGTCCTATACCCGAGGTTATTTACTGTCATCTTAATTCATTTTTCAGTAATAAACTGAATGTTTATTATATAAATATCTTTATTCGTGTGGAAACTCAAGAAAAGTTGGGCTCCAAAATAAGTTTAAAATCTAACTCATCATTTTGAATCAAACGATACAATCCTAACTACAAATACAGAATACTTTCCCTCCTACTTACTGGGTTTGCATTCATGGTGTTGTTACAAAACCACAAAATGCTGATAAGAAATTTTTAATAAAATTTCAGTTTTCCTATAGGTAAATTCATAATAACAGCTTTACTATTTATTTTTATAACTTTTTATATGGGATATTTAAACAAACTCGCAGCTATAGCTATATGACTAAGAATGTCCTATGTAGCAACATGATCACATAAAAATTGACTTAAGAACAGTCAGTCAATTCAAATACAAGCTAAATAAAGAAAGTTCATCGACTGGAAAGTAAAAACTTTTGAAAATTATCTCAAGTAAGAAAAACATAAAAATGTAGGTCCTACATTTCTAATGTTATGTTTATAAAGGTTAGATAAATATGGATCAGAAAAGTACTTGTGAAAATAAATAATAACAATATCACCCTGTTTAGCTTACCTCTGCCATGCTACCTGAATGGTCTACCATTGAGCCCTACTTTAGGGTCAGGCAGTGAAACCCCCAGTGAAGAAGCCATCTGGGAGTGAATATATGAGGCCAATCATAGTGTATTGTGAATTACTGCAAATAATACAGACTTGTATTTTAGCATTAGTAAGTAGCAGGACTCTGAGAAAAATGAATTTAGAGCTGTAACATTTAAATGGCCTATGAGAGAAGAAAGGGCAGAGTGAAATCCCCCAGGCACAGGCCTCAGGCAGGATGGAAGGTCATGAAGGTTAAAAAGCAGAGAACATTATTTTAATGATTTGACACATTATCCAGACCAACTTCTTATTGTGAAGATGAAGAAATGTAGGACCAAAGAAACTAACAAAAAGGAGAATGGCAGCCCTAGAAACAAACTTTGTTGAGGTCACATTTATACCTAGCACTGACATTTACTGTGCCACTTGTGGTTCTTCTGATGACTAAACTCTTTTGGATCAGGATTAAAAACTGTTGCAAGTCTTACAAGAATTCCAAGCCAAACCATAATATCCTATTTACTGTCACAAGAATCTAACCTAGCTTAGAATGTTATTGTAGCATTCAAACATTTAACATTTTGTTAAAATTCCACTATGTATTTATGTTTCCCCAAACAAGGTATGAAATTAGAGTTTTTAAATGTCTATGCCTGTAGGATGGATTGGCAAGGAGAGCAGTCAGAAAAATAAAACAAACTCAATGGCTATTTGAGAAATGCAGACACATAGACCAAAGAATTGGTGCAAAATTCTTTGGTCCACTCCATTTAATGGCAAAAACCACAGTTACTTTTGTGTCAGCCTAATAATCCCCTACCATAACATATATTGTAAAGACAGCCCGAGGAAGCCTATACGTGGAAATAAAATGACTGAAAGTTTTTAAATAAAAATAAGCAATAGCCATAGCAAAAGCTTATAATGTGTTTTCAATACCACCATTAGCGATCATTAGTGATGGGCATTTCCTAAGCTTCTTGTCCCCAGGTCTCTTTCTTTCATGTGGCTTCAACTCGCACCTACACTGAAGTTTCTCAAATCTTCACCTCCAGCTCTACTGTTCAACAATGACGTTTCTAAGTCTCTATCTTGAATTGCCCAGACAGAGCAAGCTCTCAGATGTCCTGCTTCCATGGCAAGTACAAGTCTAGACAATAAACATGGCACTTCAATCTTCCTAAAAGAAGGCACTGCATACAAAGTCTGTCTCAGCCTGTGTGCTTCTTGTCCTCTGCCTCCTTCTGTGATTCTGTTCATAAAACCTCCATTCTAACACTGTGTTTAAACCACTGTCATCTTGACCTTAGGCTCCCCCTTTCTCCACAGAGGCAGACAGTCACAGAAATGTCTACTTCTTTCTAATGGTGCCACTGCCCCCACGCTTGGTGCCAAGCCTCAAAGCCATGTTTCTGCATTTCTCAAATAGCCATTGAGTTTGTTTTATTTTTTCCATGGCTCTCTTTGCTAATCCACCCTACAGGCATAGACATTTTAAAAACTAATTTCATACTTCGTTTGGGGATACATAGATATGTAGTGGAATTTTAACACAAGGAAACAAGAAACAAAATATTCAGAATTGTGTTTCTCCTTGGCAAAGAGGGGAATTCACATAGGGGGTTTTATTGATAATGGTTAAATTCCATATCCTGCCTTGGTTATGGGTATCTAAGAGTTTATTATAGTTACACACACACATACACACATACACACACACACAAATATGAGCTATATGAACTATGTTATAATCAAGAGAAAATAAAATTTATTATTTTTAAAGAAGTAGATCTTTACACATTATAAGAAAATAAATCTATTAAATGTTTAAATTATGTTTTTAATACTGAAACTTCTCTAATATGCACTTCAGCATAGGAACTAACTCTACATAAAGAATCCAGTTCTGATGTAAGAAGTCTAACATGCACTGGGTGGAGCACTGTCCTCTATTTTTAACCACATAGATAAATTCTACTGAAAATTCTGCAGTGGTAATTCACGTGAGTTCACAATACTTTTATTTATTCACTTTGTTTTTTACAAAGAAGTTTCAATATAAAAACCAAATTCAAAGATCACTTACTACATAAACCTATTGGTAAACCATGAACAAAAGGCAGTAAAGGATCTCCCACTCTCCTGCAGAACAATGCTAGTGAAGATCTACTATTGTCAAGGCGTGATGTTAGGCACTGAGCAGGTCTGCATTAGTCTATGTCAAGGTTGCTCAACTTCAGCACTATTGACATTTGGGGCCAAATAATTATTTGTTGCGGGGGGCTGTCTGGTGCATTACAGGATATTCAGCAGCATCCCTGGCCTCTTCTCCCTAGATGCTGGTAACATACCTGCCGCCAGCTGTAATAATCAAAAATATCTCTAGACATTGCCAAATGTGCTCTGGGGTACCAAACTGCCCCCAGTTGAGAACTACTGGTCTATGCAAATGGTTCCCTCAGCAATGGTACCTGGTAATCTTGATATTGGGAATACACAAGAAGAAAGTGCTGAATTCAAGTACTTTGCACTTCCAGGGAAGTAAGTTTAGACCAGCATAGTTTATTACTGCTTCCTTGTATACCATACAGTTACATAAAGACAGAAGTAAGATAATTTCTAAATACACTGCCACTTGGGAAAATAATATGTCTCTTTTATTGTCTTCATATATTTATTCAATTGGTCAACAGTAAACTTGATTATGTTTACTGTTGTAAACAATATGTTAAAATCCAATGCAATTTTAAAGAAATTGTATTTTCTATATTTATGTCAGTGAGCTCCATGATACCAATTCCATGGTGTTTTTTGATTATTTATTAGCTCCTTAGCATTTGACATGGATAATCATTCCTTTCTCCTGAATATGCTATTTTCTTATGTCTTCCTTAAAAACTACAACTTCCTTATTTTCCCTTTTCTCTGACCATGACTTATCCACCTCCTTTACTGGCCGCTTCTCCTCTGTCCTCTAAATTTTGGAATTTCCAGTGGTTGAGTACTGGGTCCTCAGATTTTCTCACTTCATCCCATCTCTCTGAGTGATCACATCTATTTCCATGACTTCACTTAACATCTACATGACGTCTTATGCCTACTTGACATCTCCCCTTGAGTGTTTCAAAAGCATGTAAATTGAGAAGTCCAAGCCTGCTCTTCTTCCAATTTGCCCATCTTCACACATGACATCTCACTAGACCCAGTTGCTAAACACCATAGGATCATAATTGGCACTCCCCAACAACATCCAGTTGTTTACCAAGTCCTATTAATTATACAGGATTTCTCACTCTGTCCACTGCCCCTACACCCCTGACACTGTTTAATCCAAATGGTCATCATTTTTGGACTTAGCTATTGAAACAGTTTTCTAATCTATTTCCATGTGTCTACTCTTGCTGTTCACGAATCTATTCTCCACTCTGCAACTAGTTTAAAAATATTATTCAGGTCATGCAACTCTCTGTGTAAACCTTTCAATCACTTCTGATTGCACTTGCACAACATGCAGCTGCATAACATGACCTACTAGGCTCAGCACGATCTGGACTCTTCCAGTACCTCTAAGAAACTTCCCCACTTTTGACATGTTTCAGCCATGCTGACCTTTACTCTCTTTCTCAAACAGGCAAAACTCTTTTCCATTTTGTCATATCCAGTTCCCTGTGACTAGAAGCATCTATGCCATTCAGGCTGTTTAAAGTTAACTTCATTTGAGAGACTATCCTTGATCCCCCAAAGACTATAGGATATGCTATATAAATACTTAACATGTATCACATGTTAAATTAATACAACACTCCTAGGAGCTCAGTATCATTTTACAGGTGAAGAAATCACGGCCTAAGAACATTAGTTAAATACCCAAAACCAGAGGGTAATGGGCTTTGAACCATGATGCTCTAATCCCAGGGTCTGGGATTATCCATACACACACACCCTCTCTCCCAATGCAGATGGTCCAATGTAGTTAGAATATATTTTGTGAACTATAGCATCATTTATTTCATACAACTGTTTTTCACCCCAAACCTGTGAACTTTCTGAGGGCACAAACTGTGATTATTGATTTCTGGATCTCAAGCAGAAGATGCTAAGCAATTGTGAATAAATGGACAAAAGAACAAATGAAGACAGAATTCATCTCAAGGGAAAACAATGCTTTATCTATTCAAGACTTTTAATACATGTTATTATTAAAATTTAAATTAAGTTAATAATTAAATCAAGCATTTAAATCAAGCATTAATTAAGGTTTATTGATTTTTAAAACTTACTGAATTTTCACATTTAATAATAGCAGTGACATAATGCATTGACAAATGTTAAATATTAGGATAGAAAACAATCTGTAAACATGAAGGCACTAGCACACAGTAATCCAATGGGTGACCAACCCCACCAGAAATTACATGAGTGCACAAAGAAGTGGACACTGACAAGCTAAATAGCACTCTGAATCTGTCTCTATTGATAGACAAACAGAAATTTCCAACCCTAAACCCTGCTTTACAGGTTGTGAATATGTTCTTATGAGATAAAGACATTAGAGACAAAAAGAAAAAGAAAAAACAGAGATGATGGAAAAATTCTGGAAAATGGTTTGCAGTGGCCAGTACTAAAGAGCTGCTCTGCTTTCTCAAAGGTTAAGAATCCAAGAATGCAACATAACAGTGACCCTTCCCACTTCACTCACCCCAACACTGGCAACTGCAATTCCCTTTATCCTTTTCTTTTTCTGCAAAAAGATCATATGACTTCAAATCTCTACCAATATTTTTATAGGTAAAGCTTAACTGATTCTGTCAAGATGAAGAAAGTACTGTAGCCAATAAAGGAAAAATGAACGAGTGCAAATTGTATCAGATTGCCTGATAAAAGACAAGTCAATCATTTATATCTGATGTTTGCATTTTTAGCTCTAAATTTTAGACCATGTCCCCTCGAGTGAAGAAAAAAAATTTTTAAAACACCATTACTCTATTGGAGGGGAAAAAAATTCTCCAAAGTTGTGAAATTAACCTCTCTCTTCATTCACACATTCAGTTCTATTTTTGCAGTTGTACCCGTAATGTAAAAGATAAAGCACTTCAAGTCAATTCCAGGTTTCTAAAATGTCTGACTGTGCATGTCCCAGTTCTCTTCAGCACCTCCCAGAAGATTCAGCCAACTTTTATTTCTGCAGCGCATCAGTGTTTATCATTTGTTTTACAACAGCACTGCATGTTCTCAAAAACTGACTTAGATGTATTTCACCCTCCTCTACAAAAACTCAAGAGAGACAAATGGCCTTAAAAACAAAATCCACCACTGAAGCATGGTTAATTTACTAAAAGAGCATATCTTTTTTTACCTGTCAGTTCAATATTTACTTTTTACAGTGGTAACTCCACACCACCCCCACCCGCCTCTGTATTTGTCAAGATTTATGACAAATTTCCAGCTTGTAATTAGGCATTATGAAAATTCACTGTGGGAAAACTATTACTAGAGAAAAGGCTTTCCATTCAGCTTGCTTTATAGGAATACTGACGACTTTCATCTTCAGGAAGCCTAAGAGCAAAACCACAGATGCATTTCGAGTGCACATGTTTGAACAAACCTATTTCTTGTGGACAAATGCCCTAAGAAGTCAGACAGACTTGGAACAAAATCCTGGCTGTCTCTTATCAGCTGGGTAAGTAGCTTAGCTTCTCTGTACCTTAGTTTATTTTCTATAAAATGAAGATATTAATAGTAAATATTACATAGGGATATAGGGAGGAGTAAATAAGAAAACCACATAGCACATGCCACGTGCATTGTCAATGCTCAATAAATGACACCCATTACTATTTGATGAATAGTATAGAAAAAAATAGCTTAGGGAAGGTCCTCACCATCCATTTGTTGCCATCCTCAGAATTTCACTATTCTGATTAGCAATGAAAAAAGTATCTGAGTAACTTGCAGCCCTGGAAGACCTCTACATCAGAGATGGATGCATAAGAGCCTCAGACATGAGGCAGCCTCTCAGGCCCAACAGTGTTTCCTAAACCCAACTGCAGTGCCCCTTCAAACAGACATTAGAGGAGTCCATAAAGCCCATGACAGGGTCTTTTCCATCAGATCTACTCCTTGCTCTGTGAGCTTAGACAAATCTCTACTCCCTTGTCCTCAAAGTGAGAGGGTGGGCAAGACAAGCTCAGAGACCTTTTGTTTGTAGAGAGAATTAATTCAGAGCAGGGGAGGACTGAAGCAAGAGCAAGGAGTTTTCAGAGGGTGCAAAAGCAAGCAAGACATCTCAATGGAGACTTTTCCTAGCCTGGCATTATAAAATAATCAGGAGAAAAGCAATGGTCAGAAGATAGCCCAATATGCTCAGATATAACCTTTGGCTTTCTGCTTGGACAAATCACAACCCTACCATCACTCTAAGAATTCTGACCAACAGTTGTAGGCTAACAGTGAGCATTCTATGTTCCCAGCAATTTTCAGAGTCTTGGCACGCACTGGTTCATCATCCCTCATGCTCAGATCAGTGCTATTGTATTCATTTTCAGGTGAGGAAACTGAGACACAGAAAGGTTAAGAAATTGTCTTAAGGATACTGGATTGTGATGGAACCAAAATTTGACCCCAAACAGTTTGGCTCCAGAGACTATAATCTTAATATCTACCATCCCCTACTCCTGCTCCCACTGGTGAAACAACCACTGGAAACTCATTTGTGCTTTCTATGACTCATAATTCAATTTTATATAATAATATTTCTCTAAACCTTATATTGCTGAGCTGGTATAAGCCTTTAGGAAATCCTAGGCCTCTTTTATTTAATGTTCACAATAAGTGTATTTCAAAATGCTGCAATTCAACTAGATTGAAGGAGGGAATGTACCACAGATGTGTGGATGACACAACCTGGGCTCTGAAGTTATAGCTACTGAAGGCGTGTGATAGATGCATGGGAAATCTCTACACTATTCACTCTATTTTTGCTTGTGTTTGAACTTTTTGATAATAAAAGAGTTAAAAGCAACAAAAAATTTTAACCACAAAGAAGACAATAGAAGACTAAGCTGTTTCAAGATCCAGACGGCCATTCAGCTTCAGTAGATAATGCCCCTGCTGACAATTCCAGGCTAAATTTCAAAAACTCAGAGTACAGGAACTTATTTATCAATATTTTTACTAATTCAAGAACCCTCTCCCAAAAACACTTTAGTCTTATCTATCTGAAATAATAAAGGCATTCTCAGAGTTGAATGTTTTGCTCAATGTAATTTTTGTTGTTATTGCTGCTACTGATTGGAAAAGCGTTTTGCTTCCCTCCTCATGACAGGTTTATCTTTCCACAGCCTACAAATTATTAAAGACGATTTGCAGAGTCAAACTTAAAAACGTCTACCCCACTATCTTTTTCACAGTTCTCTTAAAAGGTTAAAAGAAAGAAACTTACCCGTTTTATTGTGCATTCCGTCTTTGCCAAAGTGTGCTGTGGTTTCGCAAAGTAGCTCAGTCCTTCTGAACTTTTCTGTATCCGTTATAATATTAAAGAGCCGCAAGGAAGGGAAGTGGTTAGTCAACTTGCTAATTTTATCAGTCCCTCCCACTGGTTAAATAGTACCTGATGCTACAGATGCAATATCAGTTTTCCCAGCTCATTTCTCTGCTACTGAACAACCTTATAAAGACTGCATAACTTAGGGGCAAAGAGAGTGACTATATCTGATATGTAGGCATGAGAGAGTTAATGAATGAACATTTTATTACTATTAATAAGAAGCCTAATAGATTACAGAAACCAGCAATTCAACAGAATGAGGAGGAGGAGGAGGAGAAGAAGGAAAGAGAATGTTCGTCAGCTCCATACTGTAAGCATACTCAATTTGGGTAGGAAGCGGAGTGATTTTTTTAATGCAATCAGAGGACGTGTGGGAAGTGGCTGGTGTTTCATTTGTTGATAAATGATTCTGCCCTGGAATGGATCCAATTTACCGGATATAGAAACTTCCACAACTGGGGGCCCTGGCTCCGACGACTCTCTTTCTCTGAAGCTTACTAATTAAAACACAGGGCAAACTACCAAATGTGTCCCTCTGAATGAGGGAAAATTAGACATCCTCTGAAGAAGCAGCTATGAATTGTTTCCTAGATGGAAAAGCCTGCAGTGAATGAAAGGAAAAAGAAGAGGCTGAGACCGCTTTTAATGAAATAAAATGATTTTGCTGTTTCAATCTCACTCCAAAAGATTTCAACATATAAAACACTGTCACTCCAGAACCCTAGATTATGCAATTTTCTGAGCTACTTAAATGGGTGCATTTGAATTAAATCTGGAGTACTCACTTCAAAGTGCCTTTCCCACCGTATCTAAGCATTGTGGCATTGGAAAAAAAAAAAAAAAAAGTCTGAAAACCAAATCATCCTGAGGCCTCATTAGCTCTTGCTTTTGATTGGCTAAGAAAACGTTTCTTCAAAGAAATTCTTATTTTTTACATACATTTACATGTGGTGATAGTTTCACAAAACGAGTTAAATTTGGTAAGCTGAGGCAGGTTGAGGAAACTAGCGATTCTGTCACTGATACCCTTCTTAGTATTCCCCCAATTCAATGATACTTAGCTTATAAAATAAAGAAAGGAAAAACTTTGAAGACTTACTGAATTTATTTTCCACCTCCTAAGTCTCTTTTATAATTAGATCTAAGAAAACAAAAATCTAAGTACTACGCTGAAGGAAAATACAAGCAATGCCTTACTCTGAGATCTCTCCAATAAATTCTCTTGAAGAACAAAAACTGCACAATTCTAAGCCCCCAAGGTCATCTTTTTATATTTGGTCTGAGTTTAAGAACAAATACCTGAAATCAATACTTCACAGCCATGACTCTGGCTTTAGTCCCTCTCATTCACATCTGTAGCTTTTGCATCTTCAGGAAAGAAAGAAGAAAAGATACAGTTCTAGAAGAAAAAGAATGGGGGGAAGTGAAAAAGAAGGGAGAGAACTTTGCTTCATTGTCCCCTTTTCCAAAACTCTTAACAGCTTCCCCAAGCATCTAGGTCGGGTGGCACCTCCTCAGCTTTATCCACAGGCCTTCCTCACCCATTCAAACATACCTACTTGCCCCTCTCTGAAATCCTGGAGCATATTTCATCATCCTCTCAGTCTAGACATAACTTATTTCTATGTAATGTCTTTCTAGAAGCCTGCAAGCCTCTTTAGGACCAATGTATATTCTCTATGCTCACCTAGAGCATTAAGCTGCTCAAGCCCAAAGCTTCACATTTAAAAACAAGTATTTTGTAATGCCTCTTTTACTAACCTAGCACAAAGCTCATAGTTTATACAAACAACCTCTATAATAATATTCTTTTTAATTACAAAGTGCCCCAGGAATGAGCATAACCTCCATAGTAAGGAACTTATCTGATACCTACTCTACTACCAACAAGTAAATATGAATTAAAGAGAAGTAATAAGAAGCCAGTACTTTCAAGAAGGTTAAGAAAGTGAAAGACTGGAGGGTGAGTGGTTGCATGGACATTAGGCTAAAATTTAGTATTAGAATAAGAAACAATAAATCAGGCTTACAGGCATGTGATAAAAGGAAAATAAGAGTAACTGAAGTCTAGATAACATGCCAAGGCAAATTATAGATGGTAAAAGTGAAAAACACACAAAGAAGCATTAATATTCTCTCATAAGATCTGAGATTTATTTCTTATTCATAAAAAATGTTAAAGAAGTGTTAATTTTGCTTTTTGTTATATTGAACAAGGGTGCTACAAATGAACACTGATGGAGCTGCATTGTGTTGGTTATTCAGATACCATAGCCACCTTGTTGTCAGTGACATGGTTTTCCTAATGGTGAACAATGCACAGTAAACCTTCCAAAGCAAAGAACAATTTTACCTGAAATTTTACAGTAGTTGTAGTCTTAGGAAATTCAATGTATACTAAAATTGAATTAAAGCAGTTTTTATATGTGCAACCAATTTTGTTTCTAGGCTCAAATAATTATAAACAGGTGTTTCACCTATATGAATACCCAAAGGGACTGTTGAAAATGCAGGACACAACTTCCAGGTCCAGGACGGCCTCTCACATAACAGGACAGCAGTCTGCTAAATGTCAATAGTGCCCTCCAAGCACTGTGGCATCCAGAAAACACTTTCAAATCTTCCCTTAGGGGCCAGTAGAGCCTTGTTGAAAGCACTATCCTAGACAAACTACTGCCCTTCAAACAATTTGGTTTTGGGAGTCAGGTAGGCATATCAAGATGTGAAGGAGACCAGGACAGGAATGTGCTGAATGCAGAGTGCATGCTCCTGCTGGCTAAGGCCAACTGTGGCCATCTGCTCTCAACTGTGGCCAACCAGGAGTCAGCCCCAGCAGCACAGAACCCCCATTTATCAAGAGAAGGTGGACATCTGGATTTTTATGTGAAACCTCCTTTTTGAAAAAGAGTTGGCAAACACTCTTTGAACTACACAAAGTTTGTCTTCAGGCTAACATGATTATTGGTTGCTCATTCAAAAACATAACAACAAAAATATGTAATGTCAGAGTATGGTATTCAGTGTAACAAGTGCTTTGATCCCCTATTGTATATAGGAATTATATAGAATAAACTGGAGTATCTGCCAACATGTTAATTAGAATTATCTATTATTTTTTCATTTTTCTTTTTTCTTTGCAGTATTTTCTAATTTTTCTAAAATAAATACATAAGGCTTTGCCATAAAAAAATAAGCAATAGAAAATATATTTCCATTTTTAAAATTGGAAGATGGTAGTTATAAAAAGCTCTTTAAATACACTCAGAAAAAACTACCATTAAAATGGGTAAAACAAATTAAATTCCTTTCAAATACCCAGTTCTGTTTCATCTCAAGCACTGGTTAAAGATCAGATGTAAAAATTAAACTGTCTGCAAATCCAAAAAGGGATATGCCCAGGTAATGGAATCATTACCTTGTGTTCTAGATATGTAAGTCATTATATTATCTCTTGTATTAGATGGTCAGAGCCCACACAGGAAGGATGCAGGTCTGACTGCGCGTCATAGAAAGCACTCAAATGAATTGTGAGTCAATTTAAAAAGACCTAGGTTCTAAAAGTGGTAAAAAATAAACTTTCCTATGAGCAATAATAATAAAGTTAACCTTTAAAATGAAGGTGCTTTAGTAATTTAATTACCTTTTTCCTATTTACAAAATTAATATTAGAAGCTGAGTCATGATGGAATTCAATAAAATTATTTTATTAACTTCCTCTAAAGCTTTAAAGTCTCTTTTTATAATTCAGTCTTCTCCTTCACTCTGCTGAAGACTTGGACCTCATTTTATTCCTATAAAAACTTATTTTCCCCCAAATTAGAAATATGTAACTAGAAATGATTCAAAGCTGACCCTCCTAGGTACCAAAACACAACATCCTGAAAAATAAGCTTACATCTTGAAATATCATACATAAGACCACTTAAAACACACATTTATATACACTATACATTCTGTAATTATTATTGAATTTTCACAATTTAGAAAAATGTACCACTAGACTGTATAGAGAGGGACTAATTGAACCATGGTAACCAGTATGAAAATAACGATGATACAATTTTTAGAGATATTACCTTTTCTTTTTTTCTTAGGAAGCACGGTCATGCATGGTGCTTATTTTGAAAGGAAATTCAACCTTTTTCTGGTCTTAAGTTATATGCTGACTAGAGCTTGCATTCTTAAATATGTGTTCAAGTTTGTTCATTTCAATTCTGCAGAATCAGAAGATTATACAGTTTGTGAACTAAATCTTTCCTTTCAATTGTATCTTTCAATTTTGACTACAAAAGCAGATGTATGCAGGTTTGAAAGTTGCTAGTTCAACATTGTGGGGGAACCCAGGGTAAACAACAAAATTACCAATTGCCTACCATAAAAAGAAAATCTCATCAGCATAGTATCATGTAGCATGTTTTTCTGAGATGCATCCCAAATTTAGTGTCTTTAAAATGCCTTTGACACTTGACTAAATTTAGTGCTAAGATGATTGTTTGCAGCCAAGATTTTGCTTATTGACCTATATTTAAATAAATGAGAAAAACTACCACTGGAACACAATGTGTCTAAATATATACTTGCTGAAAAGAAGGAGCATTCCGGTGTCCCCGTCTTCTCTAGTAAACATAAAACATAATACTCAACTTCACTGGGAAGCAAATAAATATAAATTATGACACATTAACATTTTTACCTATCATTGATGCTAATAGATGACGACAAGCACATGATGTGAAAAACTCTGCTGGTAGGAGTGTAAATTGGCACACCTTTCCCAGGGAAAAAAATGTCACACTATATCAAGAATCTTTTAAAACATTCACACTCCTTAAGAGTGATTCTATTTCTAGGAATTATTTCCAAACAAAAAAAAAATCAAGGATGTGGATGGCAATTTATGTAAATGAATGTCCATCACACTGCTACTTTAAAGTGTCACTGAATAACTGCAAATGGTGTATATTCCCAATATAAGGAAAATAATAAAAGAAATTATGATAAAAACTTCTACAAATCATGATACTGAAAATATTGAATAACACTAAAAAATGAACAACATTGAGTAAGAGAGGGGATAGAAAAATACACATTGTGACTTGGTATTATGACCCAAGTCTTAGAACTCAAACATACACTTGCCATTCACACCCTCACAATTTCCCCCAAATTTTATCCCACAGTCAATGGAAAAAAGACCAAAAGAAAAGCCCAGAGTGTGAAGACTGTGTCCTTTACTTGTCCTTTAGCTTCTGGAATTTTATTTCATTTTACTTTGGTTCAGTGGATTTTAATTTTTCTCCTTGATAAAGTGAAGCTTACCTGGCAACTCAGAAGATTTAGGGTGAAATCCACCTCACTTTAATGTGGAAACAACTGTCAGTGGGTCCTTATTTTAGTTATTCCACAAGAAATCACATTACTTTTTAAAACAGAGTGCTGAAAATCATGTCTGATTTATAGCAAAATGAATATTTAAAATTTTACCTGGGACAACAGTAACATTGAGTGTTGGATTTAAATCAAATGAAGAAGAAAGAAATCTTCCTGTATCTAGTCCCTATAAAACCAAGCACTGGACAAATTGGAACTCTTTTAGTTATCACAACAACCCTAAAGGTTAAGTTTTCTCATACTTAATTTACACATGGAGAGACTAATTTACCCAAAGATTAGATAAATTGGCCAAGGTCTCACATTTGACAAATCAAGAATCAGAATAGATTATAGTCGATCCTGACCACAAAACCAAAGACTAACACTACATACAAAGATTTCATAATGGAATACAGGTAGTTAACCCGTGGTAATCTTCAAACATACTTTTCTTGTCTAAAGTTACTATGGTGGAAGATGAAATAGGAGGTAATGGAGAATTGGGTAAAAGTACACAATTGAATACATTAACCAAGCCTATATTTTTCAGACCAAAAGTCAGGACACAGGATCTGAACCTGTGAAACAGAAGTAGTCCCAGAGTTTCATGTTTCATGTAACCACCATTTGCCTAATGTTTAATGAAAAAAAAAAATGTGTGTGTGTGTGTATGTGTGTTGTAAATACCAAATTACATTTATAATTGTTTGTATTGACTTTAAAGGTAAAGTCATACAAATAACATATGATCATAAAATCAAGTAATACACAAAATATATATAGACAAAGCAAAAATTGCCTCATTATCCTACACTACACAAAAAGCCAGTGAGAACAATTTGGTGGCCTCCTGGACTTCTTTATGCTCACATTCACAAAATTAAGGTAGCACTTAAGGATACGAATGTTGTGTAAACTGTACAAGTGACATGAGGCAGGGTTTAACTTTAAACACATTGGTTTAATTTCCAGAGGATCTCCTTTCTGACTTTTTATTTCGCTGGAGCCAGAGGGGAGAATACTCCACAAACAAAGAAATGGAGAACTTTGTTGTTTTGATTTGTTTATTTTTAATACTTTCCAAAAATCCAAAGTATTAGGTGGTTGATTCTGCCATTTATTCCTGTTTCCTTTCGAGCAAATCATTTAATTCTGCAGTTGAATGTTTCCCATCTATAAATAAGGGTGATTACCTATAAGAGTTCTGAAAAAGTCAGTGACTCAGTAACTATGTGGAATTATATTTCAGTATCTTTCTTTTAAAATCTGTTTTAGAGTAATGCAACATGCTTAACAAAAATGAAACGCAAACCTTTAGAATTTCAAATGAAGAATTAAGACACCATTGGGCCATGTGTACTCACAACCTATTATGCAAAAAAGAATGATAATCGATTCACCAAATAATAGCCATACCACTGTTATACTTTCTGCTACATAAACTTGGTATTCCACTACATTTAAAACAAATCTCTAATTCACCTTTGCTTTACTCAATCTCTTTGATATGGTTTGGCTCTGTGTCCCCACCTAAATCTCATCTTGAATTGTAATCCTCACATATCGGTGGAGGGGCCTGGTAAGAGGTGATTGGATTATGGGGCTGGACTTCCCCCTGGCTGTTCTCGTGATTGTGAGTGAGTTCTCAGGAGATCTGGTTGTTTGAAAGTGTGTGGCACTTCCCCCTTTGCTCCCTCCTGCCACCATGTGAAGAAGCTGCTTGTTTCCTCGTTGCCTTCCACCATAATTGTAAGTTTCCTGAGGCCTCCCAGTCAGGCTTCCTGTTGAGCCTTCAGAACTGTGAGTCAGTGAAACCTCTTTTCTTCCTAAATTGCCCAGTCTCAAGTAGTTCTTTATAGCAGTGTGAAAACGGACTAATACACTCTTCTTATATTATTACTATGCCCTACTATGAAATATCTCCCCTTGCTGGGTTAGAGTGTTGAGTATCTAAAAAATTGAGATAGAAATTTCAAGGCACTGAGAACCAGAAAAAGGTCAAAGAGTTTCATATGCCCCATTCATTACCTTTCAAATGCAGGACCTAAAAAATATTCAGAATTTCCAACATTTCTTTCAGCCCTAATTTTAACGGTGGGAATCTTTAATCAGTCAAATAGTCCTGAGCTCTAGCTAGTTCTGTTCACACAGTGACTGGCTGTACAGAGTGAAGATTACAACATCAACCATGAGGCCAAGAGAAGGCAGTACCCAGACTCATTTATTACTTTTCCCCCAGGGGATTGGTATGGATGCATTGTGAAGTGCAAGTACAACATCCTTTTGCCTCATGGAACACATGGGGATAAATTCTTCACCAAATTACACATAATCCAAGTGAGCAGAATTCTTAAGGGAATGCTCAGCAAGTGATAATCACTTTCCCTTTGTGCAAATATGTCGCTTCCCTTTCAGAAAAGGGTCCTGGGACCTTGCATTGTGCTGTTTAACAATAATAATCACAATGTATCACTCTCATCTATTTCTCCTAAGAAGTAAAATGTTTTTATTTCTCAAGGACAGGGAGTCTTGGGCACCATTTTGAGATTTTCTTGAGAAATATTCACAATATACTTCCATTTACTAATCATACAATCTTTAGAATGTTATTAAACTTTCTGGACTTTATTTCTCATTTACAAAATGGGATTTATAATACCTATTCCATAGAATTGCTGTGAACATTAAATTAGGTTTATTATATACAGGGCCTTGCACAGTGACTAACGCATTGTAAACAGTCAAAAACTGATAAATACAATTACTGTAACTACTAGCAATAAACAATATTTAGTTTTTTCCTCCTCATACTAAGAAGGATATTATGATGATTCTGTGTGTGTATGTTTCTTTCAATATTTTTTACAGTAGCTACAGGCTTATTCAGGCCCTTTTTCTAAAAGCTTTACTATATAGTTTAAAAAATCCTTTTACGAGTCATAATCCTATTGAGTCAAGAATAAAATGTGTACTTTGTTTCAGGCAAACAACTGTTCAACAGAAGCCCCTTCAATTTTTAATTATGCTCTCTTCCCTTTCCAAGTTCACTGTTATTCTCTGATTTTTAATCTTAAAAGTCAGTCAGGGTACATTATTTATGTTATATTCAATACGGAGAAAAAGGAGAAAAGGGATTTTATTCAGGACACTAACTCTAACCTTGAAATGTTATTTTCTGAACATTTGTTCTGCTCACTGAGCAAATTTTAGTCTTCAAGTCAGATGTCTAAATACAGTGCTTGAGCTCTGCTTAAAGGCTAAAAATACAGACTTCTGCACAAGGTGATGGTTACAAAGGAAGGTGTTTAGAATATGGTTCAATAGAAGCTAAGGTAATTGAGCATTAGCTATACAGTTCAGCCAGAAGAATTTCTCATCTACACTGAAGCTTTGGAGTCAAACCGTAGGCTATTATCCTTTGAAATACATTTTACATGGAAAGAGAATCAAATAAAGAAGTGGTTTCCTGAAACCTTCACCAGGTCCTCAGTTTTGATCATTTGAAGACTAGAAGTCATGGAATCCTTTGTCAACCTCTCTCTCTCTCTCAAATTGAGTACTTAAGCACAGTAAATCTGAACAGGAAGACTGGCTGCAAAACCCATGCAGTATTTTCCTCCTCTTGCGAAAATATATGAATAGAAGTCAGTGAATAGTTTTGATGCTTACTAATACCACGATAAAACAAGGTCATCATATAGAAAGTTTATTATCCTCTAGGAAACATACTGTGTATCACTGCCTGATTCTGCTTCAGACTCACAAACTAAGCTCTATTCCACCTTGTATCATCCCTTCTCAGACTCACAAACTAAGCTCTGTTCCACCTTGTACCTTGTATCATCTTACACTAAGTCTTCCTCAGGCACATCTGCCCAAAAATAAAGTGTCAAGGAGAGGGGAAGAGGAAAATAAAACAGAGGCCTGGAATGGATAATCCTGTTTCTGTTTTCAAATGACACGTGAGGTTCATTTAATTCTTTAAATGTTATTCCTTTTGAGAAACTGGAAAAGATAACATTAAGTGCACAAAGAAGAAAAGGGCAGACAAAAATGTTGATGTGCTCATGATAAGTAATGCCTAAATAAATGATTAAATGGAAGAAGTCATAACAATATTAGACCATCTTGATAGGTTATTTTATTATCCAAGTCTCCTCTTTTTTATTTTTATTTTTATTTATTTATTTTTTTGAGACAGGGTCTCATTCTGTCACCCAGGCTGAATATAGTGGCACGATCACGGTTCACTGCCACCTCGACCTCCTGGGCTCAAGTGAGCCTCCTGTCTCAGCCTCCTAAGTAGTTAGGACTACAAGTGCATGCCAACATGTCCAACTAATTTTTTTTTTTTTTTTTGAGACACAGAGTCTCGCTCTGTCGCGCAGGCTAGAGTGCAATGGAGCGATCTCGGCTCACTGCGACCTCCGCCTCCTGGGTTCCAGTGATTCTCCTGCCTCAGCCTCCTGAGTAGCTGGGATTACAGGTGCACAGCAACATGCCCAGCTAATTTTTGTATTTTTTAGTAGAGATGGGGTTTCATCATGTTGGTCAGGCTGGTCTCGAACTCCTGACCTCGTGATCCTCCCACCTTGGCCTCCCAAAGTGCTGGGATTACAGGCATGAGCCACTGCACCCAGCTGCTACTGTTTAATTTTTTTGTAGAGATGGGGTCACACTATGTTATCCAGGATGGTCTCAAACTCCTGAGCTCAAGCGATCCTTCCGCCTTGGCCTCCCAAAGTGCTCAGATTACATGTGTGAGCCACTGTGCCTGGCCCAAATTCCCTCTTTAAATACTGATTATACATAAGTCTCATGAACCTATTCTGTCTTTTTCAATATTCATTTTATTTCCAGTGCCTAGAAACGTAACTGATGTAGGTCCTTAAATATTTGCTGAATGGATAAGTATATTTTCATTTTGCTTTTATTTGCCTTTTAACTTTTCAATCTTTTTAAGGGTAATTCAGTTATTTTTTACATCTCTAACAATTCCCCTTTCAACACTCAGAATTCCCCTTTCAACACTAGCCAGAAGAGATAAATGAAAAATTATATCATAATTCCTTAATAAAGCTTTCATGCAAGAAATAATATTTGGCCAAATTACACCAAAAAAATGAATTAGGCCTCTTTGGAACTAGTTTCTAGGCAATATTTGTCCTTATTAAATGAGTAAAAGGGCCAGGCACAGTGGCTCACACCTGTAATCCCAGCACTTTGGGAGGCTGAGGTGGTTGGATCACGAGGTCAGGAGTTTAAAACCAGCCTAGCCAACATGGTGAAACCCCGTTTCTACTAAAAATACAAAAATTAGCCGGGTGTGGTGGCAGGTTCCTGTAGTCCCAGCTACTCAGGAGGCTGAGGCAGGAGAATCGCTTGAACCCGGGAGGCAGAGGTTGCAGTGAGCCAAGATCGTGCCACTGCACTCCAGCCTGGGCGACAAGAGCGAAACTGTCTCAAAAAAAAAAAAAAATTAAAAGCAAACACACATTCATACTAGATATATATCTGACCAATTTTTTGCATTATCTTCATCGTGAGGTCACTGGGTAGAAAAGATCAAAGTATGAAAATTTCCCTAACCATTTCATTTATTCTTATCCCATAAAAATCAAACTTGCCTGCAAATTTACTCTTTAGTAAGAACAAGCATAAAATTGGTGGTGGAAAAGCCAGGCAGGCAGCGAGATGAAGTAACTAATATTGGGACAACAAAAATCTGAAAGTCGAAAACACACTGCCATGTCCTTGTGTTGTGTCAAGTACATTTAATAAAAAACAGTTTGCTACAGTCAAACATTTCTTTGAAAGTGTGCTTTTATTATGATTGGATTTTGTTATTTGGTAGATATTTAGTTGTGCTTTATTGAATGATGAATTGAATTGTGTCCATGCCTGAGATTGGTCCAATATCTTTCTAATTTACTTCCAAAATGACATACAAAGTTGACTTTAAAATTCCCCCAAGCTTCCATATCTGTGTTTCTGAATTTCCAGATCCTGACTTTCAGAACAGAGTACCCACTTCCACAGCAGAGAATACTCTTGTTATAGAATGTTCAATAGAATATTCAATAGGAAAAAAAAATTATTTTTCTTCCTTGAATTACTGAACACCCCTTCATACCTTTCAAAGTGATGTTTTAAAATCAAATGTGGGATGCATAAGAGATTATGTCTCTCTTCATATGCACAAATTCACAATGTCCTGGGGCATTGACTTCAGCACAGAAAATTCCTGATAGTTTAGTCAATTTAAAACAAAAAATGTTTAAGAAATAACTGCATCATATAGAATTTTAAGTACTTCTCTTTTACCAGGTTACATAAAAGGCATGTCTAAATTTAGACATATGTAGATAAACATGCCAATCCCTGAAAAACCCTAGACCACAGAAGTTCTAGGGAAAAGTCTGTATTATATTAAATATGAGACTCCATTTCCTTGTTTTGAATTATTGGTGCTGCTGTGGCAACAGCACAATACAGAACTTTGTTGCTCTCTCAGCAAAGCTATTTATACTATTTAAACTCTTCCCGGGGAGTTCTTCCTCTACCATGTTCTTCCGTTATTTTAATAAAGCACTCCATTCAAAGCGTACGTTTTTGTTTTTAAATCATTGCTAAATGTGAAATAACAAATCTCACCTTTGAACTGCTTAGGCAGACTCTAGACATGAAGCTAATTTCTTGACATGTTCTAAAGTCACTGAATACCCATTTCACAGATCACAGTGTTCTGATAGAAAAGGTCAATTTCTTGCAACTGAAAGGGGTGATATGTGGCTTCTAAATGCTGGGAGAATTTACCAAAATATCCAGAAGTGGAACATAGCTGGTTAAGTAATGATATTTTAAAATACTTCAGAAGGGAAGAGATCTCTATGGAAGTTCAAGATGGTGCTGCTTCTTCTTTGTATGATGTTGCTAGTGAAGTGAAGGTTCAGATGTCACTAGCTGAAGCAGCAAGTGCAATGACATAGACATGGAAAAGGACTAACAGTAATTAGTTGCATAAAGCTACATGATAATAAGTTTTTTTAAAACTTGCTCTCTGGGATAGTTAAATTAACCAAGCAAAGAGAAGAATCAATCAATTTTATTTAAACTATTAACATGTTAATTAACTATAACTATAAAGCATTTCCTATTAATTAGTAAATTGGCTAACCATTTAGTTGAATCAGAGGTAAGACTTTTTAATAAAATCTTTGACCATGGTAACTGCAAATATTCCCATATTTGGAAATTAATCAAGACAATTGAAAGAAGTTGTCAGGAAATGAGAAAATGAGGTAGGAAAATGACTTCCAGTAAGTCTTCTTTCAAATGACTGGGAGATATTTGCAGTCATGGGTATAAAATAAGATACTAGGGTCAGGCAGACAATATCAAAATGGAAGAAAAGAACTATAAGTTCTATGTGTAAATAAAAATTTTACTTCTCCAGCTTCATCTGTCATCCTCCTCCTCTGACCCTGCACACATACTACTCCAGGTACAAGTAATTTTCATCTTTCTTTCAACAGGTCAAAACCTTCCACTCTTCCAATTTGCACCTGCTGCTCTGCTTGTCTGCCCCTTCTCACCTCCTTTTTGCTGGTAAACGCTCATTCACGTTTTAAGACATGGATCCGTTGCCTTCTCTCCCAACTTGACCACTTGGCCAGTGTCCACCATCCAAGCAGAGCTTGTCACTGTTTCTTCAGTGCCACAGGCTATTATTCCTACTTCTTCTGGAGTGCACATATTTTGTTATCATTTCTGTCTCCTTCTCACACTAAACTTCGGTCTCCTCTAGGGCAGAGTCCACACAAAGCTCATTCATTTAGCTTTGTACCTGTGTTTTACTTCTTAAACAATGTAACTATCTATGATTACTGAATGACTGGTAAAAATAATATCAAAGTAAATTTCGAATCAGATTAATATACTATATGTTTCAAAATTAGAGGCAATTTGCTAATATAAAAGGATGCAAGAAAATTTAGGTATGAAAAAATGATAAGGATAAAAAAAGAAAAATTTAGGAGAAAAAGACAAAGAAGCCATTTTTTGTCACTGTCAACTATGAATACAAGAAAACTTATTTAGTAAATATTGTCCTATTAAAATGTTTTTGAAGTAAATATTAGAAAGGCTAAAATGAATAAGCTTTATTTCTAGTTTTATATTTGGCTCACCAAGAAAGGCAAATTGGGTAAGCTGTCACTTCAACTGATCATTATTTCATTATAAAATGTAACACCACTCACTGTCTATGGAAGAAAAAAAAAAGTCACATATTCTCTCTTATTAAAACCTATGCCCTCTAGAGGTGCTCTGTCAAGCTGAGAAATGGCATGTCAAGAGATATAATACG
Source organism: Macaca thibetana thibetana (assembly GCF_024542745.1). Lineage (NCBI taxonomy): Eukaryota > Metazoa > Chordata > Mammalia > Primates > Cercopithecidae > Macaca > Macaca thibetana. The sequence continues at coordinate 88,844,800 of NC_065580.1, read as the reverse complement.
CTGCAGAGACAGATGTCCCTATTCAAAATGCATGTATGATGATCAATCACAGCTCAGAACACTCCTGAAAACTCGAGTGCCACACTTAAAAAACAATTACAGAAAGATGTGTTAAAATAATATCAAGAAGCTGACACAAACTGAATGCATTAGGCAAGACATTCAAAAGTATTTGTAGAAAATAAGAATTTTGTGTTTTTCTAAGGTTCTATATAAGAGTTCAGAGGGAATTATAAAGGAAATACTGTATCAATACCACACTCGCTCTTGGGAAAGCTCCCTCTTGCCTTATCCTCCATTACTCTGAGCTACCTATTCAATGTGCACACCTGGCCTGCCATTAATTCCATTCCTAGTTTCATACAGGTTAAAAATGGAGTCAAGCTATAGTATAAGAATAGATATAAAATCTGATAAAAATGTATACTATGTTTGCAATTATTTTTAGTATCTACCACTGAACCATGGCATCTTTCTCAACTGGACAGCTTTCTTTAAATTGTTACATTATAGACACACAGAATAACATAATAAACAGTTGCATATTCATTCATTCATTCATTCATTCATTTACTAAACATATGTTTATCGAGGGTCTACTATACCTGTACTCTTCAGGGTGCTGGGGATACGCTCGTGGGTAAGACAAACAAAAATCCTGGCTTTTGCAAACTTTGTTTTATCATGGGAAGCAGATAATAAAGAGTGTACACTAAACAGAGGGAAATGACAGGTATGTTAGAAAATAGTAAGTGCTATAAACAAAAACAAAGCATGGAATGAGAGTGTTACAATCTTAAATAGAGTGGCTAGTGAAGGGCTCAGTGGTATGGTGACTTCTGAGAAAACACCCGAAGAAGGGAAAGGCCATGTAAACAAGCCCATAAAGGTACTTGACCATGCAGATTGAGAGAAAAGCTCAAGGGTAAAATATGTCTGGTGGGAGCACTTTAGGCAGGTCCAGTGAACATCAAGGAGGCTCTTGCAACTGCAGCAGTTCAATGAAGGCGAGAGTGAAACGAATCAAGTGAGACTGATGGCAAGGACCATACCACACAGTGCCTTTGAGGCCTTGTGAGACTTTGGCTTTTTCTGGAAGAGAAATAGGGAGCCACTGCTGGGCTTTGAGAAAAAGAGTCATACAACATGATTCATACTTAACGGGACCATTCTGGGAGCTGTGTTAGGAATAAATGGTTGGGCTGGGAAGAGTTTCTGGGGTGAAAATTGAGAGGCCAATTAGGAAGCTATTTTGAAAACCTAAGCAAAAGATTGTGATGATATAGATCTGTGGGGGTAGCTGTAAAGCGAGAAGGAGTAACAGGCCTCTGCTTATGTACTGAAGGTACAGACAAGAGGAGTTTCTGACTGAATTTAGGGCATGTGGAAAAGACAACATTCAATGATTTTTCAAAAGTTTCTGGCCTGAGCAATTAGAAGTAAGTGTCCTTACCTGATATGGGAAAGCCTGTGTGTAGAGCAATTTTGCTGAAATGCTAGCAATTCAGTCTGGCCATTCCAGAAGGCTATCAGATCATCTGGATATACATGCCTAAAATTCAGGAAAGCTACCTGGGCTAGACATACAAATTTGGGGCTATTGTCACATAAATGGCATTCACAGTCCCCAACCCCAAGAAATATATTACAAATATACTGGAAGCTTCACTGCATCCCTCCCCACAAATAATCTGCTCTAAAATTCAGAATTTATCATTCTGAAGCATGTCTTTGTGTTTTATTTCCTATGTACATAACCTTAAAGAATATATAGCAGTGTTATGCACAGTTTAAGCTTTATACAAATGATAAAGTATAATTTTCTGCAACTTATTTTTCCTAAACATATTTTTGATATTTATCCATGACAATATGTCAATCCCTAGTTCATTCTTTCCCATACCTACATAACATTCCATTGCATAAAAATATCTCAAATTACTTATCCATTTTCCTACTGATGGCTGCTACAGTTGGGATGTGGTTTGTCCCCACCCAAACTCATATGGAAATTTGGTCTCTGATGTGGCAGTGTTGGGAGGTAGGGCTTACCGGAAGGTGTTTAGGCCATAGGGGTGGATCCTTCATGAATAGATTAATGCCTTCTCTTGGGGGTGAGTGAGTTCTTGGCCCTGTAAGGATGGATTTATTCCACTGAGAGCAGGTTGTTAAAAAGAGCTTGACTTCCTCTGATTTGCTCTCTTGCATTCTCTCTCACCACATGATCTATGCACACGCCTGCTCCCCTTCTGTTTTCCACCATGAGCTGAAGCAGCATGAGGCTCTCACCGGATGCAGACAGTATTCCAGCCACTTGAATTGCAAGCCAAATAAAACTATTTTTAAAAATAAATTACCCAGCCTCAGGTAATCTGTTAGAGCAACAGAAAATGAACTAATACAATGGCTATTCAGTTTGATTCTAATTTTTTAATATTACAATCAATCCTGAATAAAGGTTCCTGTACATGTCTCTTTTAGACATATGAGAAGGTGTCTCTAGGGATTATACTTCCCAGTAGAATTTCTGGGTCCTTATAAAATATGGAAACTTTACCACATATATATACGTGAAATTTTCTCCCAGTTGTCACCAATTTACACTCCTCGGAATTATGAAGTTTCCTACTGCTCCATATCTTCACTAACACCTGGTGACATTGAACTTTACAATTTTGTCAATATGATAGATGTACAAAATTGTATAACACTGTAGTTTTGATTTGCATTTCCCTAATCCTTATTTTGGCTGGTTAGTAGCCATTGGGGTTTCATTTCAGGATTAACTATTCTTATTTGTCCCGTCTTCCACTGTGTTACTCATATTATTTTTGGTATTCTGAATGCTAATTCTTTGTTATATTTAATGTTCATCATTTTTGTTCATAATTGTAATCCCTTTCTTTGAGATTAGTGCTTTTAAAAATATTGTTTAGAAAATACTCTCTTTCCCTATATCACACAAATATCCTCCAATTTCCATTTCCAATTTAAATTTGTAATTTATCTGGAATTGCTTTTATGCTTTCATAAGGTAAAGATACAATTTCAAACTTCTGTCCCAGCACCATTTACTAAGTGACTCATCCCTTTCCCACTGATCAACAATGACACCTCTTTCAGATATGTATATATTATGTATAAATTGGTCCTTTCTGGCTCTCCTGTCTGGTCTATTTTGCTATACACAATATACCTTATGATTTTATAAGAAGTCTAGGCTGGCTGCAGCGGCTCACACCTGTACTCCCAGCACTTTGGGAGGCAAAGTAGGGAGAATCACCTGAAGCTAGGAGTTCAGGACCAGTCTGGGCAAAAAGCGACACCCTAAATCTACAAAAAAAAAAAAAAAAAAAAAAAAAGTTTAACAATTAGCCAGGCATTGTGTGGCGTGCCTGTAGTCCTAGCTACTCAGGAGGCTGAGGTGGGAGGATAGCTAGCTTGAGTCCAGGAATTTGATGCTGCAGTGAGCTATGATGTTGCCACTGCACTCCAGACTGGGCAACAGACATCATGTCTTGAAAAAAAAAAAAAAAAAAAAAAAGAAGGAGGAGGAGGAGGAGGAGGAGGAGAAGGAGAAGGAGAAGGAGAAGGAGAAGGAGAAGGAGAAGTAGGAGAAGGAAAAGGAGGAGAAGGAGAAGGAGAAGTAGTCGTCGTCATCATCTAGGTATCTTATAATGCCATTCTTCCCACTTCATTTTTTCTCCTCAAATTTGTCTTTTCTTTTCTTAGACCTTTACTCTTCTAGATAAATTTGAGAATTCGCTTGTCAAATTCTATTTAAAAATTTGTTAAGGTCTTGATTAGAATTTTACTGAACCCATAGCCCAATTTGAAAAGAATTAGCAAATTTATAACACTGACTTCTCCAATCCATAAAAATAGTACTTCTCCATTTATTTAAATCTTCTTAAACAATTTTCATTAAAAATCATTTTTGTACATGAAGATATTTTGCATCTTTGATTGGCCCACTCCTAGGTTTCTTTTATTTTGATAGCTAGTGTTAGAGAGAGCTTCCATTGTGTTTTTTAACTATGGAAATATATCTTCTTGATCCTTGTATACACATCTCATTATACATTTTAAATTTACTGTTCCTTATTCATATATTGATTATAAATAAATGAATGAATGACAAACTACTTAATCATCCCTTTCTCCAGAAAACATTCTGACATTTAAATGAGAAATAAAATTATATAATGATGGTAAACTATAAGCATACTATTAGGTATTGTTTTGTTTTAATTCAATTGAGCTAAGATTAATATATAAGAAGAATGCAGGAAAGAATTTCCCACAATTCTAGAGACCTATTTCAAAAGAAGCTGTCTAAAGAATGGGAAGAAAATTTTGTACAAGGCAGCTTTCAGGCAACAGAAAGAAGAGAAAGCTAAAACCAAGAAAGAAAACATTAAAAACATATTTTTTAAAGTCAAGCTCATATTAAAGGGTCTGGAAATATTTGCTGTAGAAAAAAATTATCCCTACATCCTACTGACTCCTTCTTAAAAAAGTTTTGCTACAACACACTATATATGTATTTTTTAAAAAATCTTAAATATGTCCCTGTCAAGAAAGAGTTAATTATACTTACAAGGTCTAAATATGTTCAGGAGGCTGAATGATGTGCTGCTTTCCAAATAGAAAAGCACCTATGCAAAACTGGTAAGATTCAGAAACAAGTTTCTTTTAACAGGAAAATATTTTAGACAACCATTAATACTATAATTGCTAGTATAGTTAGAATTCATCCTATAAAACATAAACATTTGAAATACTGTCATTCCATAATAATCTATGATATTACTAAAATTCACATTTCCAAAATTTCACATTTCCAAATCAGTACATTGGTGATGAATGCACTTTCGATGGCTGTTATTGTTCAACAAATATTGTACTAATCTTGATTATTTGAGAATTAATTTTTGATGCTTCTAACTCTTTCCTCCCAAAGATGTTGGAACTATGATTCCTTCCTTCGTTTATGCATGCATTCACTGACTAAATGCTATCAACGTTGTGGGCACTTTGTTAGATGCCCGAGATACTGTAGTGAATAGGACACGCCTAATTTTTGCCCTCACAGAAGCTTATACACTCCTGCAGAAGGCAGGTATCAAAGGAGGGTTCTCCATCCTGTATTAAAATGCTGTCGGCAAAGGAAGCGTGGGGTGTCAGGAGCACAACTTAGCATCCAAGGAAGAAGGCACCACAAAATGCCCATCTAGAAGAAGTGCTTTCAAACTAAGGCTTAATAAAAATGTAGGAATTCGGGTGAAAAAAATGTGCTTCATGCTGAGGGATGCATGAAATGGAAGACTGCAGCATTTCTAAGATTCAAAGTTAGTCTATACAGCTGGATCAAGGAAAGCAAGTGGGAAACTGGTTCCAGATGTTTGCTCTTACTGAAACATATGGCAGCCTGAATACATATATCACAAGGGCTATTCAGTCCAACATGACGGTGAGGAGGGAAAACTGGGAACCACTAATGTTCTAAGTTATAGATCCTTCTAAAATGTATGTATCTAATGTGTGCTTAGGCAAGACAGCTGGGAGTATTTCACAAAAAGCTCCTGTACAATCTCACTTCAATATACAAATTGATACTTAAGAGTATATATACGTACAGGTATATAGCCACATTATCTCTCTAATAGAAAACAGGTGATTCTTTTAAAATCACACACTGTACACTTGCAACATCTATGTTTTCTTCCCTAATTACAGGTTCTACGAAAAAGCATTACCATGAGATAATCATAAGGAATAACAGTGAAAAACAATCAATATTACACTGCAACATTTGCAACACAGACAAACTTTGTAGAAATCATTTCATCTACATTTTAAGAAACTTCCATATAGTAGTTACCAAATACCCTGAATATTTTTTCCAGGCTATGTTTAGCATACAGAATCAATTTTAATGCTAAATTTATTTTTGCAAATTAACAATGTTACAACAGAATCGAACAATAAAATTAATGGGAACATTTTAACTTGTTATTTTTCTTTTCATTAAAAAATGAAAAAATCCATTTCCAATGATGATATAAAATTCACTCAGACTTGGCTGGTTTTCTGTTGGTTTTATTTAGCTTGTCAAAAGACCAAAGAAAAAGAAGGCATCTTCTCAATAATTACTCCGAAGGTACACATAAAATGTAATCATATTGCCAAAAGCAACCATGACTAATCATTTAGCATTTTTCCTCCTACTCTTTTTTCACCAAGAAATAATATACTGCGTATGTATACACATACATATTAAAAACAGATGATTATGTAAGTTTATAGCCTAACTTTTTACAGAAACAATAATGTTTAACGTTTTGATAGACAACCTGTTTTATGGAGGTAGTATCCCACAAAAGAAATGTACCATATTAACTTGGCCTTTTCTATATGATGAAACATCCAGAAGTTTTTCTGAGCTTTTGCTTTTTATAAGTAATGCAGCATTGAACTGTTTTATTCTATGCCTGTTCTACCAATAACAGGAAATCAGTGACAAAGAAGGCAACAGGAAAAGAAATCCCCTTTCTTTTCTAAGTCACAGGTTTTTTAAAAAATATCTGCAAACATTTATTGAGAAGCAACTCCATGCCAGGCCCTTTGAAGATATCCCACTGAGGAGTCACAGATGACTGAGAACCGGTATCACTTGCTAGGAGTTCACTGTCTATTATAGTGGATTTCAACAAGGACCATTTTGCCACTACACAGTGCCCCAACCCAGGGGACATCTGGCAATGCCTAAAGACATTTTTGGTTGTCACAATGTGGGCTGAGTGTGCTACTGGATAGAAGCCAGGGATACAACTGTACCTCCTATAACAAACACAACAGGCCCCTACAACAAAGATTTATCCAGCCCAAAATGGCAATAGTGCTGAGGTTGAGAAAACACTGTCTAGCCCTTTTCTGTGGACTGCTTACCTCTATCAAACTCAAGAGATCTTTTCACCTCAATGATAACACTTAATAAGTTATAAGAATCAAAAGGCACACCAACAATCACCATGCAACTACATATTTAGGCAGCCCAACTAGGAAGAGGCCACCCTGGTTCCCGCGTGTGTGTATGTGTGTGTGTGTGTGTGTGTGTGTATGCGCATATATATATATATATATACACACACACACACACACATATACACACACACACATACATATATAATTTAAACAAGGTCTCCCTCTGTTGCCCAGGCTAAAGTGCAGTGGCACTATCAAGACTCACTCCAACCTCCAACTCCAGCCTCAAGCAATCCTCCCACCTCAGCCTTCTGAGTAGCTGGGACTATAGGCACACACCACCATGCCCAGCTTCTCATGCTCATATTTCAAACACAATGACTTCATACACTGATCAGTAGACTCTGGAGACTGGTGAGTGGTGAAAGTTTTCTTCTCTGGTACCTACACTTCAGGCTCTACTCAGTGTAGTTCCTTCTACTCTCTTTTAAACTTTTAGACTTTAGGATTTTCTCAGGCAAGGAAATGAAAACAAGGTATTTTTAACTACCTGCTCAATTGCTTGGAAAATTACCTCTTAAAACATTTAAACACCTACTTTTCCAAAGCCCTAGAGTAGCCAAGTGATATAAATCACTGGAATTCCTTGATGAGAACTATAATTTTTCAAAGTTTAGAGTTTTATTTATATATATTCCATGTTACATATTCCATATACGTGTGTGTGTGTGTGTGTGTATATCTGCAAAACAATAATCATGAATTTGCTACAAACCCTGAAGCAGCACATTCCCTGAACTTCCAGAAGACTTAACTTTGATAGACCCACTTATTAACCCTCAAAGGGCAGCAAACTCATCATAGCAATGGAAATCTAAGTTAACTATAAATGCAATATTTATTAGGCAAAAGAATCCTGATTTTGTGTAATGCTGTATAAAATGAGATTGTACAATTACTTTAGTCTTCCATTTGTTCAAATAACCATAGCACAGCTGGTGGCAATAAAAACTATTCAATTGTTTTCTTACTGTCTGAGTTTGGAATAAATGGTCCAGCTCTAGAAAAGAAATTGTTCTTCTGATCAGTTCCTTTCAAGTGGTTATCCATTTAAGTAGAGAAGTCAAAGTAGCCCATCAGTAAATACCTCATTACATAAAACATCAAATACCAGCCATCCCCCATTACTAAAAACACTGGCTTGGAAAATAAACAAGGGCAAAATGGCTCACTGCCTTTAATCAGTGTAATGAATACTATTAACTCAAACCACAAACTCCCTATTCACTAGAAGTGAATTATTTAGTTCCAATATCTTTCCAATAGTTTCTTTTTCTCTTTAAACTTTAATTAAAATCAACTACATTTGAAAATTGAGGCGCTTGAGCCTAAGAGAGAATTTTCAGCAACAACTTTTTTTTTTTTTAATGTGATTCTTGCAACCTTTCTGACCCTTGAAAACTCTTAAACTCAGCTGGAAATGAGTTCATAAACTTATGCCCATGAAGGGAAATTTAAAATTCAAACTATTAACAAACTTTGGTCATGCAAATTCTGTGTGCTAAATATTACAGGTATATGAGAAATAAGATACAGCCATCAAAGAAACTACCATCTCAAGTAATGTATGTATCTATTGTATGTGTGTCAATAAAACATGGATATGGACATAAACTTTTTGAAAATAGCTGCAAAATACACAGCACAGTGGATATGTTAGATGAATTTTATAAAATATTTTCTACACTTCTCTTTGATTTCTTCACATTCTAATAGGCTTTGTGTTTTATTAGATCAATTAAATAAGTGAGCTGTAATGAAAATACTAATTGATCAAGAAAGGTACATTTTAAATTATTCCAATAACTGAGTAGCACCAACATCAGTTAAGATTGTGTTCATTCAGGGTGCTCAGCATTCTATCAAGTACTATGCAAAGAAAGAATAAAATTGGAAATACACTACTTGAGAATGGTATCACAGGTTTTTTTGTTGGTATTTTAAGAGTGTTTAGGTATCTGCCTAATATTTATTGTCTATCATAAACAGCTATGTAAGGACAGAAGCAGAAGCACAAAATATTTCTAGTCGAGATCTAGCAATCCCACTACTGGGTATGTATCAAAAGGAAATGAAGTAAATATGTCAAAGAGGTATCTGCAGTGCCATGTTCACTGCAGCATTATTCATAACAGCCAAGGTATGAAATGAAATTAAGTGTCCATCAATGAAAAAATAAAGAAAATGTGATATATATATATATACACACACACACACATATATATATGCATGCACATGGAATACCTTTCAGTCTTAACAAATAAAAGGAAATCCTGTCATTTTCAACAATATGGACAAAACTAGATGGCATTACATTCAGTGAAATAAGCCAGGCACAGAAAGACAAATACTGCATGATCTCACTTATATGTAGAATCTATAAAAATTACTCTCATAGAACTAGAGAGTAAAAGGGTAGGCACTAAGAGCAGCGTTGTGGGGAAGAGACTGGGGAGCTCTTGGTCAAAAGACATAAAGTTTCTGTTAGATAGGAGGAATAAGTTCAAGAGATCGATTGTAAACCATGATAACTATAGCTAACAACAATATATTGTAGTATTGAATATCACCAAGAGAAATATTCCTAAGTATTCTCGCCACAAAAAGTATCAAAGATAATGTATATATTAATTATCTCAACTTAGCTGCACCACAATGTATATGTGTTTCAAAACAACATATTATACATTATATATAGTGAGTTAAAATAAATTTAGAAATAAATTTTAATGTTTCTAAACTACACTATCATGATAAAGTCATGTCTTTTAGATATGACCCTGAGTAAGCAAAATGTACTTTTGAGTAGAGAAGCTGTAGATTGGTCCCCTCACAATTTATATTAATAACATGGTTTTATTTTCACAGTTGAACAGCACAGAAGTCAGGTTAAAACCTAAATATGAGATTTTTAAAATTTTCTTTCTCAGTATGAATATTAAAACCTATGTACCTTATGTTTTTGTATCTCTAAAATTGGATGGCTCCATCATAAGTATAAACAAAGCACTAGTTCTCAAAAAGCATGACACTTTAGTTTAATTAGATCCCATTTGTCAATTTTGGCAAATACTATGCAGCCATATAAAGGATGAGTTCGTGTCCTTTGTAGGGACACGGATGCAGCTGGAAACCATCATTCTCAGCAAACTATCGCAAGAACAGAAAACCAAATACCGCATGTTCTCACTCATAGGTCGGAACTGAACAATGAGATCACTTGGACACAGGAAGGGGATCATCACACACCAGGTCCTATTGTGGGGAGGGGGGAGGGAGGAGGGATAGCATTAGGAGATATACCTAATGTAAATGATGAGTTAATGGGTGCAGCACACCAGCATGGCACATGTATACATACGTAACAAACCTGCACATTGTGCACATGTAACCTAGAACTTAAAGTATATAAAATAAAAAAAAAAAAAAAAAAAGCATAGCACATAGACTCTTGGGCATCAAAATTACTTTCATAAGAACACTAAGATGTTATATGTTTTCTCACTGTGTTGATATTTGCACCGATGGTGCAGAAGTGATAGCAGGTAAAACTGCTGCTGTCAATTATCAAGAATCAAGGCAGTGGTATCACATTGTATTTATAGTCATTGTATCCCTTAAAACTGTACCCTCATCTTTAGGAAAAAAACTACAACATGCATTTTATTTACTAATATTCTTGATGAAGCAGGAAAAAAATTAATTTGATCAAATCTCAACTGTTGGGCATGCCTCTTTTTAATATTCTGTGTGATGAGATGGGACATGCACATAAAGTCTTTCTGCTGCATACAAGTGTACAATGTGTGTGCTGAGGAAAGGTACTTGTGGAATTGTTTGAGTTGCAAGCCAAACTAGCTGTCTTCTTAAAAACAGAAAAACATTTTTACTTGAAAGATTCGATTAACTGATTATTCGGACCTGAGTATTTGGCATACACTTCATCAAAAATGAACCCGAAGTGTCTGTCACTGTAAGGAAAATAACTGAGAGTAATTGTTGCTAATAAAATTAGAGCTTTCTAGCAGCATGATTTATAATCCTTTGGGTATATACCCAGTAACGGGATGACTGGGTCATATGGTACATCTAGTTCTAGATCCTTGAGGAATCGCCATACTGTTTTCCATAATGGTTGAACTAGTTTACAATCCCACCAACAGTGTAAAAGTGTTCCTATTTCTCCACATCCTCTCCAGCACCTGTTGTTTCCTGACTTTTTAATGATCGCCATTCTAACTGGTGTGAGATGGTATCTCATTGTGGTTTTGATTTGCATTTCTCTGATGGCCAGTGATGATGAGCATTTGTTCATGTGTCTGTTGGCTGTATGAATGTCTTCTTTTGAGAAATGTCTGTTCATATCCTTTGCCCACTTTTTGATGGGGTTGTTTGTTTTTTTCTTGTAAATTTGTTTGAGTTCTTTGTAGGTTCTGGATATTAGCCCTTTGTCAGATGAGTAGATTGCAAACATTTTCTCCCATTCTGTAGGTTGCCTGTTCACTCTGATGGTAGTTTCTTTTGCTGTGCAGAAGCTCTTTAGTTTAATGAGATCCCATTTGTCAATTTTGGCTTTTGCTGCCGTTGCTTTTGGTGTTTTAGACATGAAGTCTTTGCCCATGCCTATGTCCTGAATGCTACTACCTAGGTTTACTTCTAGGGTTTTTATGGTATTAGGTCTAACATTTAAGCCTCTAATCCATCTTGAATTAATTTTCGTATAAGGAGTAAGGAAAGGATCCAGTTTCAGCTTTCTACTTATGGCTAGCCAATTTTCCCAGCACCATTTATTAAATAGGGAATCCTTTCCCCATTTCTTGTTTCTCTCAGGTTTGTCAAAGATCAGATGGCTGTAGATGTGTGGTATTATTTCTGAGGACTCTGTTCTGTTCCATTGGTCTCTATCTCTGTTTTGGTACCAGTACCATGCTGTTTTGGTTACTGTAGCCTTGTAGTATAGTTTGAAATCAGGCAGCGTGATGCCTCCAGCTTTGTTCTTTTGACTTAGGATTGTCTTGACAATGCGGGCTCTTTTTTGGTTCCATATGAACTTTAAAGACACATGCACACGTATGTTTATTGCGGCACTATTCACAATAGCAAAGACTTGGAATCAACCCAAATGTCCATCAGTGACAGACTGGATTAAGAAAATGTGGCACATATACACCATGGAATACTATGCAGCCATCAAAAAGGATGACTTTGTGTCCCTTGTAGGGACATGGATGCAGCTGGAAACCATCATTCTTAGCAAACTATCACAAGAACAGAAAACCAAACACTGCATGTTCTCACTCATAGGTGGGAACTGAACAATGAGATCACTTGGACTCGGGAAGGGGAACATCACACACCGGGGCCTATCACGGGGAGGGGGGAGGGGGGAGGGATTGCATTGGGAGTTATACCTGATGTAAATGACGAGTTGTTGGGTGCTGACGAGTTGTTGGGTGCTGACGAGTTGATGGGTGCAGCACAGCAACATGGCACAAGTATACATATGTAACAAACCTGTACGTTATGCACATGTACCCTAGAACTTAAAGTATAATAATAATAAAAAATAAAAATTAAAAAATAAAACATAATTAAAAAAAAAAAAAAAAAGAAAAAAAAATTAGAGCTTTCAAGAAAAACTTCAAATTTTTGAAAATGTGCCTTGGCCACCATGGTATCTTATCAATACTTAGAATTTTCTAATGAGATAAATGGTGTAATTAATGAAAGTGATTTGTTAGATAATGTATAATGAAGTGTGTCAGCATTTGGAAAATCTGTATAATTTAGTGAAACACATTTTTTCCAAATGACCAACGTGTGACACAATATCAAGCAAGGGTAAAAAGCCCATTCAAAGTGCAAGATAGACCAACAAATTTTAATGTAACAAGAGTATTAAAAAATTATTGATATGGTGTCAGATTCTACATTGTGACCAACCTTTAGGAAACTACTACTTTTCAAGTTTGGGTGTGGTATTAAAGAAAAATCTCCATAATTGTCTGCAAAGATTCTTAAAATACTTCTTCCTTTTTCAACAATATTATCTATGGAAGGCCAAATTTTCCTCATATTCTCAAACCAAAACACATATTGCTACAGATTGCATGCAGAAGCAGATATGAAAATCCAGCTGTCTTGTATTAAGTTAAATCTCAAAGCTATTTGCAACAATGCAAACACTGCTACTCTCCTCACTAATTTTTTTTTAAAATATGGTTATCTTTCATTAAAAAAAAGTTTCTCATGTTAATATGTAATGGGCATGTTATTTATTTACTTATTTAAATACCTTTAATTTTCTTCTAAATGAAAACAACTTGTGACTAAAGAGTCATTTATAGGAATCTACTGAATTATCATGAGGAAAAAAACCTCTCAGACATAAGAAATGTGCACAGACTCTTTGTGACCCCAACTCTAATTTCTGGTATTTTCTAGCCACACGCTTTGTCAGAACAAAACTATACAATATGCTTCCTTGGTGGGTACTTTGGCGTTCTAAATAAATGGCTGATTTTGAACCTAGAAATTCCGTGAAGGTAAACAGCATGAGCAGATAGCTAGTAGCAGATAGTGCTTCCAGCAACATTTTTGTACATATCATGATTTTGGCTTTGGTCTGTCTTTCAACTACCATGAAGATTATTATAATTGAAAGTGCATCCATTCAATTGAAACACTCAATATTGATTTGTGTTTGCCCTGAAAAGACAGGTTTTCTCTAAATTATTGCAGGACCTATCTTTTCATCATTCAATGTAATTTCAAAATTAAATAAAATCCACTATTTGTAATAAAAGTCCTTGCCATTCCGCAGCCAGCATCAAGACTCCTAAACACATGTGCTCTGAACTTAACAATGTACCATGACAGAAATAACACAGGCATTTCTGGGAACAATGTTTGGCTATTCCTAGAGTAACTAAGTAGTTTTCCCTTAATGGCACTAAAGGATATAATAAAACAAAAAGTCCATAAAAAGATGTGGACTATCTCATACCACTGAGATGTACTGCCAATGTTTTTTAAAGTATAGATAGCTAAATTTCTAAATTCACTTACATAAACAACTTTTCCTTGTAACTTAAGATTTTGTCTAACTGAAGCATAAATTTAAACCAAGGGCTTTGAGATGTCAATAAGATAGATAGTAATATAAATTAGTCTATTCCACTAGAAACAAAATCCAAACAGCAGGTATGTATAGGTAAGAATGTCTTAACAGGAATCATCCTTTCTAAAGTAAGAATGTGAATCCTTCAAAATTAGTTGTTAGTCTTTTAATGTCCCTCTTACATAATAATTATATGTCATTTTTAGCAAGCTAACATCTCCCGTATCCAATTTCATCATGGCAATGAGGCACTTTATTTGAGCAATAGTGAAAAATTATTTTTAAACCATAATGTGACTAAAAATTCTTTAAATTAATTCATTAATATGGATATACATATATGTTTACCCTGCTTTGTTCTTCGACCTATTGGTTATTTGGGAGTATATTGTTTAATTCCCATGTATTTGAGAATTTACTAAATTTTCTTATGTTTTTTATTTCTAATTTCATTCCATTGTAGTTGGAGAATATACTTTGCATGATGTTGGCCCTTTAAATTTTCCTGAAATTTATTTTATGGCCTAGCATATATGGCTTATCCTGGAATAGTCCTTGAGTACTAAGAAGAATATGTATTCCACTGTTGTTGGATGGAAATGTCTATTAGGCCTAGTTAGTTTTTAGTGTTGTTCATGTCTTCTATTTCCTTGTGGATCTTCTGTCCATTATGTAAAGTGGAGTAGTGAAGTCTCCAACTATTATTGTTAAATTTTCTATTTCTCCATTTAGTTTTGCCAATTTTGCTTCATACATTTTGGGTGCATAAATGTTTACAATTCCTTGTCTTCTTCACAGTTTGAGCCTTCTATCATTATAACATGTCCTTTTTTGTCTGTAGTAAAATTATTGTCCTTTAAAATCTATTGTGTCAGCCAGGGATGGTGGTTTATACCTGTAATCCCAGCACTTTGAGAGGCTGAGGCAGGTGAATCACTTCAGGCCAGGGGTTGAAGACCAGCCTGGCAAACATGGCAAAACCCCATATCTACTTAAAAACAGAAAAATTACAAAAATTAGCCAGGTGTGATGGCACAGGTCTGTAGCTACAGATACTTGGGAGGGTGGGACATGAGAATTGCTTGAGCTTGGGAGGTGGAGGTTGCAGCGAGCTGAGATCACACCACTGCACTCCAGCCTAGGTGACAGAGCAAGACTCTGTCTCAAAAAAAAAAAAAAAAAAAAAAAGTCAATTATAAACTCCTACCAAGCAAGATTCTGAGTTCATAGGGATGAGGACCTGGTAAATTCCCAAAGGTCATGCCCCTTATGGAGGTGAGGTATATGAGCTCAGGCAGTTTCTTCAAGGCAACAGGTGAACAGAAATCAAGTCTAGGTGCCTGAGTCAGTAAATGTTTGGTTCCTTTTACCCCTCAGTACGTTTCTTTTAACATCCTCCTGCCTACTTTCCAGATCTTGTTGAATCAAGCTGTGGACCAGAATGTTAATGAAATGATATTGCAGAAGGGATTATGAGAAAATTGGTATATCATGCAGATATTATATAAAATCTTCTTGTAACATAAAAAATGCAGTTTCATTATTTAAGAAAATCTATTGTGTCTGATACACAACATACTGATATGAGTGTAGTCAGCTCTCTTTCAGTTACTGTTTGCATGGCATATCTTTCTCCATTCTTTTACTTTCAACTAATTTGTGTCTCTTATGTGAATCTAATGTGTGTCTCATATATAGAGAATACAGATAGATAATATTTTCTTATCCATTCTTTCAACATCTGCTTTTTTGATTGGACTATTTAATACATTTAAATTAAATAAATTACTCATAAGGTAGGATTTATGTCTACCATTTTGTTATTTGTTTTCTATATGTTGTCTCTTTGTCCTCTCTCTATTACTGCCTTCTTTTATTAAAAAATCTATATTTTATAATGTATCATTTTAATTCCCTTGTTATTTCTATTAATATGCATTTTAGTTGTTTTCTTAATCCCTGGTGATTAATATTATCTCAGTTTATAACAAGGTAGTTAGAATTAATACCAAGTTAATTTCAATAGCATGTAAAATCTTGCTTCTAAATAGCTCTGTTCTCTACCCTCTTCTTTGTGTTGTTATACAAATTACTTCTGAATACACTATTAGCCAAACACATATAGTTTTATCATTATTTCTTTAATGTCATTGTATTTTAAATCAGATAGAAGAAAAAAATGTTACAAACAAAAATATACTGTCTTTTATATTTACCTATGCAGTTACCTTATTAGTGTTACTTCTTCATGTGGATTTGAATTGTGATCTAATACCCTTTTATTTCAGCCTGAAGGACTTCCATTGGTATTTCTTGTAGAACAGGTCTACGAGTGGAAAATTCTCTCAGGTTATGTTTATCTGGAAATACCTTAATTTCTCCTTCAAAATTGAAGGAGTTTTTCTACAGATAAAACTCTTGCTTGATAGCCTTTCCTTCAGCCCTTTGAATATGTCATCCACTGTCTTCTAACCTCCATGGTCTCTGAAGAGAAATCAGCTGTCAGCCTTATTGAGACTCTTTTAAGTGAGATAAGTCGCTTTAGCCACTTTCAAGATTCTCTTTTGTCGTTCAACTTTTGTACTTCCTTACTCCCCTACGTTTAAATATGTAACCTTTGCAATGGGTTAATATAGCCCTTTGCAGTTAATTGCTTTGTTTTGGTTCTATTTTTAAAGAAAGAATAAATGAACTGACAGTTTTTAGTACTATCAGTGTTTAAATGGTCCTTGGTGATTTTTAAAATAATACCTTAGTGACAGGTGTATGTTAGGGGATTTGTTACATCTTTGCTAGGGCAAAGATATAAACAAAATATTAGCTGCTTGGCTAATATTTTTTGCCAGATTGCACTAATAAGCAGCAAATCACTATGTTAAAATGAATTGAAAGAGAGATTTTCATTTAGTTGTATGATTTTATGTTTAGGACAAGTAGCCACAATGCACACATGAAATCATTAAAGTGTCCTCACCCGTTTATTTCTGCAACAAAAACAAACAAAGGGAACATGCCTTTTACTTCACTAATTCCATTCCACAAAGCTCTAGCAGAAAAAGACAACTAAATTTATCTTCTTGGTGTTAATGGAAAAAGTACGCTCCATGAAACCCTAACAATCCTAATCCAGGCTTGTTTTTCTTCATAAGCCACAAACCTTTTATGTGGGTACTTTATATTGCATCTCAGTTCTAGAAAGTAAACCTTACTTTGGAATGAGAATTAAGATTAGAACCCTTCCCATTATTCTCACAGAGTAACAGCCTGATAGTTTCCAGACTTGTGTGACTATCCTATAATATACTGGCCCAATGGACAGGACTGTGGTATATGTTTATGTCTTGGGATTCTTAAGGATTTATTCTTAAATGAGTGGGAGAGAGTTGCAGTACTGGATTGATAGAAGCACAGAGTTTCCATTATAACACATTCTGCTAAGTCAGAAACGACTATGTTTTATTTTATTTTATTTTTTATTTTGGAGACAGGGTCTTGCTCTGCCACACAGGCTGGAATGCAGTGCCATGACCATGGCTCACTGCAACTTCGAACTTCCAGGCTCAAGTGATCTTCTCACCTCAACCTCCTGAGCTGCTGGGACTATAGGCCTGCATCGCCATGCCCACCCAATTTTTTTAAAAAGTTTTTTGTAAAGACATGGTTTCGTTATGTTGCCCAGGCTGGTCTCAAACTCCTAGGCTCAAGCAATCTCCCTGCCTCAGCCTCCCAGAGAGTTGGGATTACAAACATGAGCCACAGAGTCAGCCAGGCCAGAAATAATGACAAAGTTCTCCAGCATGTTTGTTTATATTTCAGAACCATTAAGAACCTATTCTATGGCTGGATCTGTTGTTTTAACATACTGTTACCTTCTCCATACACAGCTCTTTATGACTTCTGAAGTAAGAGCTTGACCATTCCACCAAAGTCAATTTCCAGGAAGAGAACGGCATGTCTCAAATCAGCCTATTTTGTATATTCATGCTCTTTGAGAATAAATGGCCAGGTTATTCATTATCTCCTAGTTATTCATTTACTCTTACTTTTGAGCAATAAATTATTAATTCCTTATAAACCTCAGTTTCCCTATCTCCACTACAGACAGTAAGAGTTCCTAAGACTGTTGTACTGACTAAAGAAAATAATGCTTTTAAAATAGTGTCTATTGGCTGGGCGCGGTGGCTCACGCCTGTAATCCCAGCACTTTAGGAGGCCAAGGCGGGAGGATCACGAGGTCAAGAGATCAAGACCATCCTGGCTAGTATAGTGAAACCCCATCTCTACTAAAAAATACAAAATAAATTGCTGGGCATGGTGGCGGATGCCTGTAGTCCCAGCTACTCGGAAGACTGAGGCAGGAGAATGGCATGAACCCAGGTGGTAGAGCTTGCTCAAGTCAGCCGAGATCGTGCCACTGCACTCCAGCCTGGGTGACAGAGTTCAGTCAGTCTCAAAAAAAAAAAAAAAAAAAAAAAAAAAAAAAAAAAAAAAGTGTCTGTCACAGAATTAGCACCCAGTAAATGCTAGCCCTCTCAACAGCAGTACTAAAAATACTCAGAAGCACTGTCATAGATCATCTTTGACTAGCAAGGCTTTGACCAGTTTAAAAGGTAGCCATTGGGAACTCATTATAAAGGCACAGGTTGCTAGATTCGATTTGACTTAAAATAATTGTAGTGATCATCATTTGTTCTTTATTTAAATACTTAATGACCATCTTCTGACTACACACACCTAACACTAGCCCATATAGGAAAGAAAAATATAAATATTTCTCTAAAAGGCTCATACTATTGTGGGAATATAAGACAAACATACATGTCAGTATGATATCAGGGAAATTGTAGCCAATGCCAACTGAAGTATAATGTACATAGTGATGGGTAGTTCATATATGGTCGTGACGGTTGGTACACTATAAAATGTTTCTAAAAGAGGTAAGATTTTTTAAATTCTAAATACATTCCTTTGATTCTACTCTTTTATTACCCAATAAAAGGGTGCTCCAAAGGTGATCTAAAGGGTAAATATTAACTTCTTTTACTCAATCAATATTTATTGAAAACCTCCTATGTGCTAAACACTTCATTTCATGAATCTTCACACAACACTTGAGGATAAAACTGGCTTGTTGACTGGGCATGGTGGCTCACGCCTGTAATCTCAGTACTTTGGGAGGCTTGAGTCCAGCAATTTGAAACCAGTCTGGGCAACATGGCGAGACTCTATCTCTACAAAAAAATACTAAAAATTTTCCAGGCGTGGTGGTGCATGCCTGTAGTCCCAGCTACTCAGGAGGCTGAGGTGGGAAGATCTCTTGAACCCGGGAGACAGAGGTTGCTGTGAGCTGAGATTGCACCACTGCACTCTAGCCTGGGCAAAAGAGCAAGATCCTGTTTCAAAAAAGAAAAAACAGGCTTGTCTTCATATATCAATAAAATCTTACTTTTATTGGGGGGTGGCAGGGGGCTGCAATCACGGCACTGTTAATTTTGGCAAAATTTAATTCCTTGGCTGGGCACTGTGACTCACACCTGTAATCCCAGCCCTCTGGGAGGCTGAGGAGGGTGGATCACTTGAGGCCAGGAGTTCAAGCCAGCCTGGCCAACATGGTGAAACCCAATCTCTACTAAAAATACAAAAATCAGCTGGGCATGGTGGTGCATGTCTGTAATCCCAGCTATCAGGGAGGCTGAGGCAGGAGAAGTGCTTGAACCCAGGAGGCAGAGGTTGCAGTGAGCCAAGATCATGCCACTGCACTCCAGCCTGGATGACAGAGTGAGACCCTGTTTCAAAAAAAAAAAAGAAGAAGAAGAAGAATCCCTACTTTATTACCTCCTGAGGAAAACTGCAGGAATCACCTCAGTTTGTATTAACTAAAAATAGTACTTGCTCCAGGAGATGTAATTCAAAATTATTACATTGTCTAAAATACTGGAGTTGAATAGAGAAGCTACTGATTTATGGCATGATTTTTCTCACTTTCTGAATGGTTTTCCCTTTCTTTTCTTTCAATAAGCTATATTTCAGAAGTGTAAACTGAATTTAGTATCACATAGACCTTGAGTTCAATTCTTAACTTTGTAACCTATTAGCTGTGTAATCTAAACCAAGTTATTTCTCCGAGCTACTTTCTTCTTCTGTATAAAATCTAGAGGATAGAAATAACCATCACAGCACTTTGTTTATACCTTGGAGTTTTGTTCCCTCAACTTGTTCATAACTAAATTTCCCCTGCTAATGAACTCTGGGGACTTGGAAAAAAGGGTGGGAGTGGGGTAAGGGACAGAAGACTACACACTGGGTACAGTGTACACTGCCTGGGTAATGGGTGCAACAAAATCTCAGAAATCATCACTAAAGAACAGTATGCATGTAACCAAACACCAACTGTTCCCCAAAAGCCTGCTGAAATAGAAAATAAATAAAAGAAACAGTTACCATGTCTGTCTTGTTCATCTTTACATCTCTCATTTAACCCAGTGCTTCATCCATATTAGATAGTAACCGAATGTCTAACACCCAACTCAATGCTTGGGTAAAGGCAAAAGCATTAGATCTATGCTTAACCAGTAAAAGAATTTATATTTATTTCATTTCCTTTCCACAAGAAAAATCTCCAAATTTACTGCTCCATAATGTTTATCTAAACTCAGTTAAGGGAAATATGATTCATGAAGGTTTATCTAACTGTTTTTTAAGTCACCTTAGATACTTTAATATGTGCTTCTCAACAGGGCCTTGAAGATTATGATTCAGTGGGTCTGAGATGGGGTTGGAGTGTCTGCCTTTCTAACAAGGCCACAGATGACGCTGCAGCTGCTGGCCAGCAAGTGACACTGACTGGCCCGGCTCTAAGTCCCTCCCTTACAGTTTGTGTCTAGTGTACATTTTTTTGACCTCTGTAAAAGTTTTTCCTGAATGATGCTTAGGCATTATGCAATTAACTCAAGGCATTATAAATGTGTATTTTTAAAGTCCTAAAACAAGTTTTCTCTACTTACTTGTAAGGATGATTTTAAGGATATTCATTACTCATTACATTCTATGGGGCTTCTCTCAGAAAACCTACAGGAAAGATTTCTTTCTCCCTTGAGTTGGTATTACAGCTCTTCCTGAGTAGGTGGTTTGTTTTTATACTACAGACAGTGTCAATCTTATAACCCTCTTATGGTTCACTCTTTTGTGTAGCTAACAGAAAACTAGAGAGACAAGTAGGTGGGTCATTTATTTATACAAAATGGATAGTACCTCAGCACCTGGATTCTATGTATAACTTCGTCTTTAATTCATGCAACTTTTTCTTTTTTCTGTGTGTGTGTGTGTGTGTGTGTGAAAGAGAGAGAGAGGGTCTCGTTCTGGGCAGTGGCACAATCACAGCTTACTGTGACCTCCACCTCCTGGGCTCAAGCAATTCTTCTACCTCAGCCTCCCAAGTAGCTGAGACTACCAGTATACACCACCACATCTGCCTAATTTTTGTATCTTTTTTGTAGAGATGGGGTTTCAACATGTTGCCCAGGCTGGTCTCAAACTCCTGAGCTCAAGCAATCCACCTGCTTAGGTCTCCTAAAGTGCTGGAATTACAGGTGTGATCCACCACATCTGACCCAACTTTTTATTCTCTTATTTTTGTATTGTTACATTTATATATTTACACACACACACACACACACACACACACACACAGAATTTGAGACAGGATCTCACTCTGCCACCCAGGCTGGCATGTAGTGGTATAATAACGGTTCACTCTAGCTTCAACCTCCCAGGCTCAAGCAATCCTCCCACCTCAGCTTCCCAAGTAGCTGGGAACACAGATATGCACCACCATGCCTGGTTAATTTTTTTACTTTTTGTAGAGATGTGGCCTTACTATGTTGCCCAGGCTGCTCTCAAACTCGTGGGCTCAAGCAATCCTCCTACCTTGCCCTCCCAAAGTGCTGGGATTACATGCATGAGCCCCTGTGCCCAGTCACATTTATGTATTTTAAACAAACTTAAAATCCTGTTGAAATAGAGCAATGGAACTAGAAAATAAAAGAACAGAATTGTTCAACTTTTAAGAAACAGAAAATATACCCACTACAGTTCCTAAACGTTCTACCATTATCTGTTGCAAAAACTACAAAGCAACTAAAATTTTTATTAACAAAATTATTTTTTAAAAGATTCAGCTTCAGAAATTCCTTATGATTGTTCCCATTACTGATGACATTGAATTATGCTAAAGCAATGCCACAGAAACACTAGTTGGAGAAGTAGAAAAGGCTCTTCATTGGCTGCATGATTTACCTGAAGCACCATCAATTTCATTACTCAGTTTAGGGGTTAGAGATCCTTTGAACTCTTCCATCTACCTCCCCTGAAATCCAATCACAGCTCCAAACTCTTACAGAATTGTATTTTCTATCCTATTTATTTGCTATTCCCCAAATGTTATACAGTATTATTATTATTATAATAACATCATGGTTTTATATCTTTATGTGTTCCTCACTTCACCTACAATGCCACTTTCCATGTAGTCAGAATCAATATTACTTTCTGCTTAAGTAATAGCATTAATATCTTTTGTAGGAACCCTAAAATACAGGGCATTGCATAATAATCTCACATACATGACATAAAAATAGGAAGTGAAAACCTAAAAATTGGGGCAAACAAAATTAGCTCTTCAAGATATTGAGAGAAGAAAAGTCCTAGATATGCTAAGATGTCAAGGTTTCTAAAGAAACAACAATAATCATGAAATCATCTCAGCAATTAGGCTTTTTAAAAATGTGTTTTCAAAGCTCTCTTAATCACATCACATGATGAACTGTGAAAACTCATCAATGTTGGGCCAGGCGTAGTGGCTCACACCTATAATCCCAACACTTTGGGAGGCTGAGGCGGGCAGATCACGAGGTCAAGAGATTGAGACCATCCTGGCCAAGATGGTGAAATCTCATCTCCACTAAAAATACAAAAATTAGCTGGGTGTGATGATGCGCACCTCTAATCCCAGCTACTCGGGAGGCTGAGGCAGGAGAGTCACTTGAACCCTAGAGGCAGAGGTTGCAGTGAGCTGAGATGGTGCCACCGAACACCAGCCTGGGTGACAGGGCGAGACTCCATCTCCAAAAAAAAAAGAAAGGAAAGAGAAAAGGAAGAGGAGAGGAGAGGAGAGGAGAGGAGAGAAGAGAAAGAAAAGAAAACTCACCAATGTCACATCATCAAAACTGTCCATAAAGCTGTGGGCTTTAAAGGTTATCCACGGTCTGGCCATAACCTATGTTTCCGAGCTGAATAATTTTCCAATATTCTTGTACTTATTTAATTCTCCAGGCAAATCAAATGGCTCCTCCCTTTGACTTGCTCATACCATGCTTGCTGCCTGACTTATGGCTGTCACACGAAAAAATTTTTTTCATTCTCCAAGAATCAATGAAAAACTTCCTTCCTCTTGATGTTGTCTTGCCCAGCTCTCCAACCTAAAAAGAATCTCACTCTGCCTTATTTATATCACTTATCTGTCTCCTGACCTTTTCCAAAATACTGGCTTGACTACATTTTATTTTTCTTGTGTACAAATTTCGACTATGTTCTTAGCTCTGTACTGGCTTGACTACATTTTATTTTTCTTGTGTATGAATATCAGCTATGTGTTAAGCTCTGTGATGGAAGTTATGGCTACTTTTTGTTAATATCCTGAAAACACCTACTGGGCTCCCTACTACCAACAACAACTTAGTCTTTAAATGTCTCTTAAATGAACACATCCACAAATCGAGAGGCATGCATTAACAGGTTGATATAAATTTTAAAAAAGGGTTGTTTGCTTGTTTGACTTATGAAACAAATCATTTTCAATCATACCTATAATTTATGTATGTATACGTGTGTATATAAAAAGCATATATTCATAATTTTATAAAACACATTAAATATAAAAAATGGTTAGTCTATATTTTTCAGTTTTGATTATTCATGACATGGTTTTTCTTTACAGACGTTGAAAAGAGCTACTCATAAAATGCAAATCCACACAATAGTACTCACCTTAGTATTACTGCACTTAATAAAGCACTTGAAAATTCGTATCAAAGTACACAGTGCTCTAAACTGCCAGATTTAAATTATTTTAAGTGTGTGATTAAATATGCTATAAAATTTCTCTTCAGAACACTTATTTTATTTGTTAAAGAACATATGTTCTACCTCAAAATAACCTGCTATTTTTGAACAATTACTCAGCTACATACTTCCAACAAGCAGCAAAGGTTACCTCAGATAAACCTTGATTTTACAAATTTGAAAGCCTTTCTATGCTACTCTAGCCAACTGGAAATTCATGAGTCATAGGTGAATAACAGAAGCGGTCTTGGAAGTAATTTTTCCTTAATGCAACTAGCCTGAAAGAAAACTTGTTTAGCAATTAATATTTCACAAACACCCTCATATATATAATTGCTTGCTTCACAGTAAGCATGAAAACATATATTAGCATTATCTCCACTATTCATACAAGGCAATCAAGTCTTAGAGAAGATAAGTGAATAGTCCAAGGGTGTATGGCTACTTAATGGGGATACCTAGATCAGTAACTCTTTACACTATTCCATTTAGTCCAAGATTTGAAATAGAGTTACTTGCCTTTCATTTCCACTAGAACTGTTTTGGACAGTCATTTCTTTTAAAATAGGTGCTTCCAAATTAGCCAATTTATTTGATATGCCTTCCTTCTTGTTTGATATGTTTTTGGCCATTCCTTTTTCATTTGACTTTGGGTTAAGCTGGAAACTTTTGATGTATATTGAAAGTCCAGAAAATTTTACATCAATGCAAGACGTTTAAACACTATGGCAGAAACAGTGCTGCATGTTCAAAACCCTGTTTTCTTTTCCTCCCCAGCAAAGAGGTAGATTACATTTCCCAGGCTCCTTTAAGTTAAGTGGAATGATGTGATTAAATTTTGGCTAAGGAAAGGTGGTCAGAAGTGATGGCTAACACCTCCAGTTCTAGATGAAAAATAAACCCCTCAACACAATCCTCCACACTTTTTCCTCCCTTGTTTCCAGGCCAAATGCAGAGGATCCACTGGGGACTCCACAGTCTTCCTTGATAGTGAAGCCTATCAGTGGAAGAAACCGGAATTCCTAAAAGATTGGGCAGATCAAAGGTTCCCAACACCTGTCCCCTTACCACGAACACTAACTCAAACTGGATGATGACATGGTGAGAAATAATTCTTTATTGTATTAAAGCAATCGAGATTGTGGTTTGTCAATTCCATTAAAACGTGGGCAAAGGACATGAACAGACACTTTTCAAAAGAAGACATACATGTGGCCAACAAGCATATATAAAAAAGCTCAGTATTACTGATCATTAGAAAAATGAAAATCAAAACCACAATGAGATACCATCTCACACCATTAAGAATGGCTATTATTAAAAAGTTAAAAAATAACAGATGTTGGCAATGTTCTGGAGAAAAAAGAATGCTTATACACTGTTGGTAGGAGTGTAAATTAGTTTAAACACTCTGGAAAACAGTGTAGCAATTCCTCAAATACCTAAAAACAGAAATACCATTCAACACAATAATCCCATTACTGTATATATACCCAAAAGAATATAAATTGTTCTATTATAAAGACACATGCATGCATATGCTCACTGTAGCAGTATTCATGATAGCAAAGACACAAAATCAACCTAAATGCCCATCAACAGTAGACTGGATTAAGAAAATGTGGTTCATATACACCATGGAATACTATGCAGCCATAAAAAAGAACAAGATCATGTAATTTGCAGGAACATTGAGCTGGAGGCCATTATCCTTAGCAAACTAATGCAGGAACAGAAAACCAATTACTGTATGTTCTCACTTGCAAGTGGGAGCTAAATGAGGAAACCACATGGACAGAGAGAGGGGAACAACACACACTGGGGTGGAGGATGGGAAGAGGGAGAGGGTCAGGAAAAAATAGCTAATGGGGACTAGGCTTAATACCTGGGTGATGAAATAATGTGTACAACAAAGCCCCGTGACACAAGTCTACCTATGTAACATTGTGGTTTGGGAGTTAAATTTACCTACCGTAACATAAACATGAGCAAATAACTTAGTTTCTCCTTTAATAATCAAACAAAAGTATGTGATTTCAGGTTCAGATTCCCTAGTTATTACTGGCTTTCACAATTAGCTAAGTGCTTTTATGAACATGCTTTGGTGTTAAGTAGGCTTGAGACAAAGTAATACATTCAAAGTGTTAAAAAATGAATTATATACAACTCCAAAAATCTTACCTTCAAAACATGGCAACAGTGAAGCATTCCTAATTTTGATATTTCTAAAGTCATTCCTATGTTTCATGCACCTTAGGGTATATAGGATATATATCCTACATATAGGATAGGTTCATTATATAGGATATGTAATTAAGCTACACTTTTGCAGTTATGAAAACATTAAAGTATAAGATTTCTATGTGTAATGTTCACATTTTAATGGTACATCTGTTACCCATGAAGACAGGAGAAGGTTGATATGCCCTCTGCTTTCAGACAATCTGCCTGTAGTTCTCCAGGCCATTCCTGGAACCAGTGGCCACACTAACTCCAGCCACCCTTCAGGATTTGAGGATCACTGCAATTGGTTGTAGTTTCACACTTCTCTTGTAGATGGCAACAAATATTTCATAGTATTTTTGTTCCAACTTCTCTATTGAATGCCAACTTCATGAAGGCAGAAGACTTCATCTACTTAACTTTATTTTGCTCTATGATGGTAAATGCTGCATGCTCTCAAGAGTAGCTTACTGACATTTAAAATTATTTGCTATTTGCAGTTATTTGCATGATAGTGATGGAAGTGAAAAATCTAGGTAAATAACAAGATGCAAGCCATCATTTATGGAACGTGCACTCTTGGGGACATACGTATGTATGGTGCATCTAATTTCCTTCCTTTAACTCATCTAACCATAACAAAGCTTCTAATACTAACTTCACGGTAGTTTGCAGAATTGGGAAGTATCTAAATATGTAAGCCACATATGCATACACAAAACTATCATTCACTTGTTGTCACTCAGATAGTTAAAGAACAGGCATTAAATGGAAATTTTATGCAAGGTAATGATAGTATTGACGTCGTACAAGATTATCGGTTGTCCATCTTTTTTTTTAGTTGCAGGTAAAGTCCTACCAGAAAAAATTCAAAAGCTCAATGACTAATGTTACTTTCATTTGTTTTTACAGTGTCACAAAAATTTATTCTTAGAGTCTCCCTGCCCTCTATCTTCTCCAAAGTCCACCCTAGAATTTTTTTTTTTTGGTATTTTTTTTTCCTTCAACTTTTATATTAAGTTCAGGGGTACATGTGCAGAATGTACAGGTTTGCTACATAGATAAATGTGTACCACAGTGGTCTGCTGCACAAATCATCTCATCACCTAGGTATGAAGCCCAGAATCCATTAGCTATTCTTCCTGATGCTCTCCCCCGCTGTCCCCACCGATGCCCCCACCACTGCCCCCACCGCTCTTCTCTGACAGGCCCCAGTGTGTGTTGTTTCCTCCCAGTGTGTCCATGTGTCTCATTATTCAGCTCCCACTTATAAGTGAGAACATGCGGTGTTTAATTTTCTCTCTCTGCATTAGTTTGCTGAGAATAATGGCTTCCAGCTCCATCCAGGTCACTCCTTTCAACAGTTCCATGGTATTCCACACTATATATGTACCACAATTTCTTTATCCAATCTATGACTGATGGTCATTTAGGTTGATTCCATGCCTTTGCTATTGTGAATTGTGCTGCAATGACCATACATGTACATGTATTTTTATAATAGAATGATTTATATTCCTTTGGGTATATATCCAGTAATAGGATTGCTGAATCAAATGGTATGTCTACAAACCCATTAAAAAGAGGCCAAAGGTCATGAACAGACAATTTTCAAAAGAAGACATACAGGCCGGGTGCAGTGGCTCATGCCTGTAATCCCAGCACTTTGGGAGGCCAAGGTAGGCAGATCATGAGGTCAGGAGATCGAGACCATCCTGGCTAACATGATGAAACCCCGTCTCTACTAAAAATACAAAAAATTAGCCGAGCGTGGTGGCGGGTGCCTGTAGTCTCAGCTACTTGGGAGGCTGAGGCAGGAGAATGGCGTGAATCCAGGAGGCAGAGCTTGCAGTGAGCCAAGATTGCCACAGTGCACTCCAGCCTGGGTGACAGAGCGAGACTCTGTCTCAAAAAATAAAAATAAAAATAAAAATAAAATAAATAAAAATAAAAAAAATAAAAAAGACATACATGTGGCCAAAAAACATACGAAAAAAAGTTGAACATCACTGAGCATTAGAGAAATGCAAATCAAAACCACAATGAGAAATCACCTCACATTAGTCAGAATGGCTATTACTAAAAAGTCAAAAAACAACAGATGCTGCTGAGGTTGCAGAGAAAAAGAAATGTTTTTACACTGTTGGTGGGAGTGTAAATTAGTTCAACCATTGTGGAAGACAGTGTAGTGATTCCTCAAAGACCACTCTAGAATTAATATAAGAAAGGCTTTGAGATTTGCATGGTAACTCATTTGCTAAAAAATATTTATTGAGCATTGACTATGTGTAAGGCTCTCAGGTAAGCGGTAAACATACAAGATGGTGATCTACTAATCTTTCCCTCACGTTGGTGACAGACTACCAAGGAATACCCACAGTAAGCCCACAGCTATGAGTAAGAAAAGTGGGATGATGGAAAGCCAGATGTTAACAACCAACAATAGCAACTGAAGGCTCAGGGACATAAAAGTTGGAAGGTTTGCTTAGTAAGAACCATTCTCTTTTCGTTTTGCTGAGGATTCATACTGTACCGGAAAGAACATGCAACATATGTTTCTGGTTGCCCAGAAAATATATTTGCTTTTACTGAGACACTAATTTCTGTGAGGGGTAAAATAATCACATTGTTTTAGATGCTGCCTCTAAACCCAATGCTGTTTGCTCTTCTGCTTCATCTATCTTACATGGGCCTATTCCAACTTGAATCATATGACAATGCAGAGAAATAAAAGCATTTCAAAATCCTTATACGAGTATCATATCTAAATAAGGCATGGTTTTCCTTCCTATTTCAATAGTCCACCACTGATCCCATTGTTTTTATCTCACTGGCAGGGATTTTTAATCCAATTCCACTGGAATAATGTTGGGTCCACTCTGTTGCTCTCACTAGATGGTTACTTACTTCACAGCTGGAAAGATATATTTATTTTCTTTTTTTTTTTTTTTTTTTTTTCCAGTTCCTAGAGTAGAATCCTGCCTAAAATTAGCAGGCATATTTATAATTAAGTAAACCCTTATTTTAAAAATATTTACAACTTCTCATCTAAGTGTTCCACCTACGGGGAGTATAACCTATTCATTACAAGGAATATTATAATATTATAATTAATAAGGTATTAATAAGAAATGTTAAAGACATTACGTACCAAATTACCTGACTACTTAATTGGTATTTTCTCCCGGAAAAAAAAATAGAAATACCTTTCATTGATAAGAAACAGTTAATTTAGGGGTTGAACAGTAGGTGCCTGTGGGTAGCAGCAAACTGATAGATTTGCCCACTTGAAGGAACGTTAGGAAATAACCTCTCCTCTTTAAAAGTACCCACTTAAAAAAATAGATCTGTTCAGAAATATTGTTTATTTGAGACAGAGTCTTGCTCTGTTGCCCAGGCTGGAGTGCAGTGGCATGATCTCAGCTCACTGCAACCTCCACTTCCTGGGTTCAAGCGATTCTCACACCTCAGCTTACTGACTAGCTGGGATTACAGGCACAAGCCACCATCCCTGTCTATTTTTTGTATTTTGAGTAGAGACAGGGTTTCACCATGTTGGCCAGGCTGGTCTTGAGCTCCTGACCTCAAGAAATCTGCCCACCTTGTCCTCCCAAAGTGCTGGGATTACAGGTATGAGTCACCATGCCCAGACTGAAGAAAGATTTTACGAAAATATTCTTTTATTTAAGAATTCACTAAATTTTTCTTGTCTTAAGAAAATATATACTAAAATATGAAAATGTAAAGAATATAAGTTAAAGACTAATTAGGATTTTTATGAGCTTTGGGAAAACAAATAGCACTTTTCTCAACTGTATCCCTAAGATTCCAGCTGAAAGTAGTTTGAACCCATGACTTAAAAAGCCAGAAAAGTAAGTTATAGCAAGCAGCACAGTTGTTTATTTGATTAAATTGCAAAACAAAACTAAGTTTTATCTCTATTTTTAATTGTTGCAGGATAATGACTGCCTTTAGATATTTTTTGAATAATCCAAATGATTTTGGACAACTGTTGATTGAATGAATAAATTGCTGAATGAATGAATCTAGCTCTCATCTTTGCATCACAGAATTTAGCATAATACTTGCCACAGAGTAGATAAATGGGCCAAATAGTTCTTGGAGGATATGTTCCCTCCCACAGCCTGGTGAGAAGACTTTTACAGACCAATCCTCTAATACCATCTATTGCGTTTTAGCCTCCTCCATCTCATGTAGTGTGTGAAAAAAAGCTGACTTTCATTTGGAAATTGTAAAACAATGATCAAATGAAATAGCAGAGTAGCATACGGGAAGGAATGAGGCATGAACCAATGTGCCTGAAGAGACTGTGGAAAGTGACAGATCAAAAACTGCCAAAAGTTCCACCAAGTTTCATGTCCACCATGTTCAATACATCCAAGGGCTTTCTTCCCTTTATGATAGACCTACTTTTCTAGAAAACTTATCTCTAACATTTTTTAACGTCATAAGAGCATAAAACTAGCTAGCTAAAACAGGATCTATTAACGTGCAATACTAGTATGATGGTTGTTTAGGTGTTTACCTGCTTCCCAATTAATTGAGCACATAAGAAATGTTAAATTCATTTCACTGCAGCAACTTTAGAACCCTATTTGTGATTTTAAAAATTAAAAACATCAAATAGCAAATTCAATTACTAAATCTGCAATTGCTTTCTTAATCTACCATATTTTTAAAATTTAATTATCTCAGACACGACTTTATTAGTTATACATAATACATTTAATAAGTTATACATAATACATTTTTATGTACTTAACTAAATTAAACATAGTAAAGGCCTTAAAGTAACTATTACATATAATTTCCTGTTTTTCCAAGAAACTAGGAGGAAAAGCTATTCAGATATTCTCCCCATGACTTCAAAATTTTCCACATTTTCTTAGTTTTTATAGAAACAGTTATAAGCTAACCAATAAAAAGTACATAAATAAGACTTTTACAGGATAGTTTTTAAAAGCGTTTTATTCTGTAAAATATTAAGCTTATTATTAGTATTCTAGAAAGAGAATCTTCTCTCAGATCTGTTTCTTTTCTTTCCTTGTCTTGCTTACGAGTTTATTTTTCTTTTTAAATGATGACAAGGAGCATCCTGAGAAACTGTGAGGAAGAAACTGAAACAATATTTTGCAAAGAAATGTATCACCAGAATTAACTATAATTATTTGTTATAATAATTAAGAAATATGGAGATTTCTAGTGAAGGTGAGGCACCAAAGAAGGGAGTACTGACCCTATTTTATTCAGACTTTTGTAAGAAAGTCTTCCAAATATTTGTCCCCACTCACTGTTCCCAATTCTCCTTTTCTCATTTTCCCTTAAACTCATTCCCATATGACTTTTGATCCAACCACAATCTGCTAGAGCCAACTGGCCGTCACTTCAGCAGCATCTCATTCAGTGGACCTCTCCTCCTTGGTTTACTTTCTTCACATGGTTTCCAAAACACTATACACCCATGATTTTTCTCCTACTTCAGTTCTTTCTTTTCTAGTTTTTTTCTCTGCCCCCAACACTAAAGGAGAGTATGCCCCAGTGCTCAGCACGTGGCCTCTTCTCATTACCTGTTCACACTCAATCCCTCAGCAATTTCCGCCATGCTCATAGCTTTAAATACCATCTCTATGCTAATGACTCCCAAGTTTCTTTTCTCCACAACAGACCTCCTTCTAGAACTCCAGACAGACATATCCCACTAACTGCTTGACACCTTTATTCAGATGACCAGACATCTCAAACTCAACCTACCTAAAATAGTTTTCCTATATTTTTTTTCCCTATATTTCCCTGCAAGCCTGCTCCAGCCATAGCTTCCCTGTCTCAGTTAATGGCAACTCCATCCTTCCAGTTGCTCAGGTTAGAACCACTGGAGAATCCTTAACTCCTTTCTATCTCATCCCAAATCCAGTCCTACAGCAAATTCTCTTGGCCCGAGATTCAAAATCTTACTAAAATTCAGCTCCTTCTAGCACTCTCACTCATGCCATTCTAAGCCATTATCTCCTCTCACCTGGATTACACTGATAACCTCCTAGTCAATCTGCCTCTCACCCTGTCTCACACATACGACCTACTCTAGCATAGAGCACTTTGCCCCTTGGTATAAAACTCTGGAATGTTCTCCATTTCATTCAGAGCAAAAGTCATAGTTCTTACAATGGCTTCAAGGGATGCAGCTCAGCTCCCAATACTTCACTGACTTTCTCCCCTACGAAACTCCCCTTCACTTACTAGGCTCCAGCCCACATGAGCCTCATCAACTCCCCAAAATGCCAAAGACATCCACAGAAATAGAAAGAAGATTAAGAATTTCCAGGAATCTGAGGGAGGTGGGAATGGGGTGGAGGTGACTACTTAGTAAATATAGGGTCTCCTTTGGGGTCTCCTTTGGGGTGATAAAATGTTCTAGAACTAGGCAGTAGTCATGTCTGCACACTGTGAATTTACTAAATGCCAATGAATTGTACACTAAAAATGGTTAAAATTGTAAATTTTGTTATGTGCATTTTACTAAAGTAAAAATGCCAAGCAGACTTCCAACCTTTGCTGTAACTGTTTCCTCTGCCCAGAGAGTGCTCTTGCCCCAAATTCCACTTGACTACTCCCTTCCACTTCTGAGTCTTTGTTTACTGTCATATATAACGAGGCCAACCGCCTACTTCATAATGCAAACTGTTCCTTACTCTTTATCTCCCTTACCCTGCTCAACCCTTCTTTTTCCCATACCTATTTCCTAGCATACTAGATAACTTACTTATTCAATAAATTCATTGTTTGTTGTTTCCTTTGCAAGAATGAAAGCTCTATGAAGGCAAGGGTTTTTGCCCTTGTGTTCAGTGACAGGCTCCAAGTGCTCAGATAAGCACTTGGTACACAGACTCAGTGATTATCTGTGAATTAATGCTCTTCAGTGTTCCCAGAGATAAGCAATGACTGATCCAGTAATGGTAACTAACTTCCAGAAATATTAAGCCTAATTCATTCACTATTATTTCAAAAATATATATCAGGTCTCCTGAACCAAGCAGTTTGATGAATGTTAGGGATTCAATGGTGAACAAATGGGCACAAAACTCCCTCTTCTTAAGTACAGGAGGGACTTTGTGGAGAATTCAGTGTGGCAGAATAAGCTCCTGAGAATTTAACTTCATCTTATTCTTCTCAAATTTAGCTTCAACGAAGAGAAATAAAAGCTATTGTTTTTCATTCTCACATCCCCCAGAGAGTAACATTGAAGGTAATTTCAGTGTCCTTCAAGTTAGCCCTTTTGAGTGATTAAGCTGAAAAGAAGTTCTATCTTGGTGGGCTCCCCTAAAGGCTAAATGGGCCTTTGCACTGGAAGGTCAAAGCCCATGAGGCTACTGAGCTAGAGTTTTTGTTTGAAGATGGAGGAGAAGAGGAGGTCTCAAGTGTTAGAAGTGGCCCCATCCCTTGGGGTGTCTAATAGCTTCCAGATACACAGAAAAGTCAGGGGTTGCAATTCTACAGGTTGGAAGATATATGAACCCATTTGATAGCATAGCCTCTGATGTGATGATACCACAAGGGGATGCTTGCTGGCAGCCTGCAAGGGAGAAAGAATTAGTACTAAGCACTAAACCTTTGGGAGATGAAGCAAAATTTTCCCAGCTGTCCTAGAGTGAAACCAGCTGCCAGTGGAGGCATTCAAATCAAATTGGCCCCACATGCCTAAGCAAAGAGCCCAGAAGAAGTCATCAGTATGAACTGAGGACTGAGTTCCATCCCTCCTCCATTTTCTAGAACTGAATAAGCTTGGAATGCAGAGAGAGAGAGAGAGAGAGAGAGAGAGAGAGAGAGACAGAGTGGGGGGGGGAATAGAGAGATGTATATATATGTTATGCCTAGATATAGATATAGATATAGATACAAATCAGGAAGGCGGAATCCCCAGACTGACATTTACTTTCCAGTCAATCCTGAATACGAAAGAAAAAGTGAAGATTTAGCTCTTGTAACATCTTTTTTTTTTTTTTTTTTAGAAGATGTCTCACTCTGTCACGCAGGCTCGAGTGCAGTGGCACGATCTCTGCTCACTGCAAGTTACGCCTCCCTGGTTCACGCCATTCTCCTGCCTCAGCCTCCCGAGTAGCTGGGACTACAGGCGCCCACCACCACACCTAGCTAATTTTTTGTATTTTCAGTAGAGATGGGGTTTCAGTGTGTTAGCCAGGATGGTCTCGAACTCCTGACCTCGTGATCCACCCACTTTGGCCTCCCAAAGTGCTGGGATTATAGGCATGAGCCACTGCGCCTGGCCGCAACATCTTATTAAGCAATACCAATCTGTAAGCTCATAGAAGTCAAGGACAATATGCCATTTGTCTGTAACTACTGTATAATTACAGTCCCTTCCATGAAGCAAGTTTTCAAGAAATGAACGAATAGTGATTTAAAATGAGATGAATGGAAATCTGTTTGCATTTTGCAGTAGTTTCATACTTTTCTAGAAAATACCACTTCATTTCAGCTGCCAATTTGCACAGTAGTGGGCTATTGTTTTTGTATTTGGCCCTGAAACTTTTTTCTCATATGACTAGTACTCCTGTTTTTGTTGCATAAAAAGAATCCCATCCCCACCCCTCTAGCCCCTCACCTTCCTGCACTATTGGATTTTCTTTTACCCTTGCTCAGCTGTTCACTTGTTCGTATTTGGGAAGTTAATCGTTTTATTTTAAAAACTTACTTTTGAGCTCTTGCCTCAAAAAAGAAAAAGCCTTATTCTCATGCTGGGTTATTCAGCAACAATCTATTCC
The DNA here is from genome assembly GCF_024542745.1 of Macaca thibetana thibetana. Taxonomy (NCBI): domain Eukaryota; kingdom Metazoa; phylum Chordata; class Mammalia; order Primates; family Cercopithecidae; genus Macaca; species Macaca thibetana. Next base: position 88,809,493 of record NC_065580.1, on the reverse strand, counting down.
CCTCCATGGGATAAACTCAGCCTTCTCCCCCATAGTTTATCTGCTTTGGGAGCTGGATTACTGCCTCATAAAACAGCACAACAGTACTATTATCACATAATCATTATCATTACCTCACTTTCAGCCATACAGATCCTTCTAATCCTGAACATCTTGCTTCTCTAATCTTGCTGTATCTATCCTCTCCTGCTGTGAAACTGGTGCGTTCCATTTTCACGGAAGCTTAACGTAATCACAAATAGAAAAATAAAATAAATTTTAAGGCATTTTATTGATACCATTGTATTATACAGACATTTAAAATAGCTCCATATTTCATTCGAGTAAACAAAACAAACATGTAGGTGGCAGTTGGGGAGAGGAGATGATTTTAGCCTAGGTCCACGGTTTCTTCCCCAATCTTACCTTTTGGCTTTTGCCATATTATTTAAGAGAAACACTTCTGAATGGAGACTGCTTAGCAAGCAGTAGAGCTGTCCCCACACTGAGTGGAATTTGGAAGGAGCATAGCCATTCTGTGACATTTGTCCAGAGGCTGTAAGTCATCACCATGTGACTGGGCCTTCTCCATGACCAGGTGAAGCTGTAAGCGACATCCAACATGGGGCCCTTTCTTGAATACTTTGACAAAACATGGATCATTCTAACTCTAAGAGGAATACATAATCCATGCCCTCCAAAGCTCCAAAGAAGTAGGGATTATGCTTTAGTCCTTAGAACCAAAGAAAAGGAAGTCAAGAATAGTTTTATAACACCATTGGTGATATAAACATTCACGATTATTTCTTTACCTACATAAAACATTTTTTTCCTGTATATTTTCCCAATTAGTGTTTGCTTTTACACTAATAATAAAGAAAATCAGAAAATAAAAATGCACAGAAAAAGAATGAATGTGTGAATGAATGCATGAAATAGTGGGGAAAAAAGAAAGAAGGAAAACTACAATCAACAAGACTCTAAACATTCTCAAATAATCAGTTAATATTTTGATAACTAACCTTCCACATCTTTTCACATGCAAATAGCTAAAACAAAATATTTGTTTTTCCAGAAGTGGAGTCACCCAGTATCTGTTGTTTTGTGCTACTTTATGCACCTAACAATAGAGCATGAAGGTCTCTTTCTGTCAACAAATGTGATGCACATAAAAATATTTTTTCTAGTAAGACCCTTCCATTCTAAAGGTACATAATAGACCAAGAGATTCATAGAAATCTCTTGAATTGTAGAGACTAGGGAACTGACAGAAACATTTAAGGAAAATGTGAGAGAAGCATCTGAAGTGGGGATATAGTAGAAAAAAGTAGAAGGCAGAAAAAAGGAAAACATAAAAAGCTATGATTAGCACACAACTTAAGTAGAATTTTACTTTGATGTCACTATGAAACACAGATTGAAGAGAAAATAATACTGTCTCTATTCCTTAATAATAGAGAATGGCATAAATATATGCTATAATTAAATATATGCTTCACTTTCTCAAAAAAAATGAAGAATACCAGAAAAATTGACTGAGAAAATATTACAGATAAATGATGTTACATTATCAGATTACATTATCTCAAGGATTTAAATTCAACTCTATATCCCTAGCTTTGTTATCCAGTCATTTTTTTCAGAACAAATCAATTGGACTCCTGTTTCTTCCAGTAACCTAGGGCTTATAACCTTATAAAATTCTACTCACGCAAATATAGCACAAGGATTAATGAAAAGAAAATATAATAGTTGTAAGTAACACAATTTCATTTCATCATCAAAGTGTATCAAATGCCTTACATATACAAGGAGTTGGGCTATATGTTCAGAAAGCCCCCCCAGAGAATTGCAGCTAGTGGAGGAAAATAGTGATAAGAAAATTCTAAGTCAGAATGTGGTAGAATGCTGTGTATTGGGGAATGATGAGCAGATACCCAGTGATTCCCTCACCATGGACTGGGGAAATGCATGGGATCCAGGAAAATCTGACACAGGTAGAGCACCCTAGTGGTTGGAAACCAGCTGTACAGAGCCATCATCTAAAGCTCAGTCCATGCTATTCCCAAAGGTTTGCTAAAATCCCTGAACTGACTTGCTGTGGTTATATAACAGAAGCAGCCCAATCCCTAGACAGACCTGGGCTCTATCTTACCTTCTTTCATATCCCAGGACAGCCTTGTGGCATATATTTAAAAGTGATTGCATTTTTTTGGCTCAAGAAGCAAGTGCCACTATTCTCTTTTCTTCAGCATGTTAATATATATACTGCAACTGGCCATGTCATCCTGCCATATGTATAACCACAATGGTACTCAGGTGATTCAGGGTCAGGAAACACTGGCTTGCAGGCATGGTTGAGCCAAACGACCAGAACACTTCTCGCTAAATTACACTAAAATGTTGTTGACTTGGGCTTTTCATTGAATAATGGCATTGGACTTTTAAATCATTAATAAAATGAAAACATTTTATTTTATTCTCTTGTATTATTGTGATACTGTGGTCTACATGTAGTGAAAACAACAAAGAGGCAGCAACGTGAGGAGCTCACAGCTTACTTCATAGAAACAGCTGTACACAGCATCTGAGCAGTCACAGGGCAGGAAGAAAAGGAACAATAGAAAGAAAAGAGCTCCCAAATAATGGAAAGAGGAAACATCTTTTCTGTTTTTAACACCAAGGAAGGCTATAAACCAACTATGACAATAATGGAGCATTTCCAAGAAGGAATTCCCAAAGAGACCATTAGATCACATTTTCATTTGGGAAAAGATACGCTTTATGAATTTTCAGTATATACTTTGTCTTGTGGAGTAACAATTAACAAACTAAATAACTACAGACACACAGTTGATAAACAGCAGTATAACTTAAGCAAAAGTATTTGTATTTTGAAGTTACCCAAATTTTAGCCGAGGTCCCCTGGCCTTTAAGACCTAGAAAGAACTGCCTTCTCAATTCTAGAACCTAGGAAGCCCGAAATCGCCTGAGGGTATCTCCTAATTTCTGAGATCAAAGATCTCAGGGTCTGGACTCTGTATACACCTGAGGGAGTGGTCCTATTTAACTTCAGATGGTCAAGGAAGGTCTCAATGATACAGTGACATCTGAGCAGAGACCTGAAAGAAAGGAGAAGAGGCAAACCATGCAAATTTCTGGGAGAACAGATAAAGGGAAATGCAAAGGCTCTGAAGTAGGTCTGTGTTTGCTGTAGGCAAGGACCAACAAGGTCAGCGTGCAGTAGAATGAACAAGGAAGAGGGTTTTTGTAGATGAGGCCAGAAAGATATATTTGAGGTGCATATCACTTATAGAACCGTGGAAGAGGATGACTTTTCTAGATTTTGTTCTGATAAGATGGGAAGCCACTGGATGGTTGTGAGCAGAGGAATAACATGATCTGACTTTTAATAGGATCACTCTGGATACTGTACAAAAAAAAAAAAAAATCATATCATGGAAAGCAAAAGCAGAAAGATAAATTAGGAGATGACTGTGAGAGTCCAGGCAGATATTTTTTCTCAGAGGAATTCTCTTACCAGCTATTTGGAAAATAGAATAAAATATTCTTCGTATTTTAACATTAAAGATACAAACTAAAAACACTGGGGGATTACAAATTACAAATAACCGCAATCTTTTAATAAATTCCAATACAAGGAAGGTACTTTTTTCATAGGGGAAAATGCCGTATAGGGTAAGAAATCAGAACACAATGCAAATCCAGGACCTCAATAGAGAAAATATCCCAAATTGCAACCTACACTCAAAATTCTAACCAGCTATGGTTGGTTAAGGCCTTCATCAATACCCAAATAGGAAAAATCATGAGGAATACCATGGTGGTTTTAATTGTACAGTATTTGCAGTTATAAATCTAGGAAATAGCCAGACATTTTTAAAGAATTCACCCCAAATGCTTACATTTAGATCTTAAACAATATTTTCTATTACTTTTACCAAGTTCCAAGTTAAAAGGTCTCTTCTGACATTATTAAGTAGATGAGACCAACTAAGTAAACTTTAGAAACACCAAAGTTTTCTGTCCTGGACAAAGTCCAAATTATCCAGAAAAAACAAACAAACAAACAAAAAACAAAAAATCATGCAGCACATATCACAGGAAAGGCAAGCTGTACAAGGATACTACTTTTAAATACGTTGTCTCTTAGATTTCATGCAATATTCCTTTAAGTATTATTTGCCTGCTTACCTTGGAACTTTTACCCTGTATTATGATAAAAGGGGATTAAAATTCCAGGAACTATTAACTGTTCCCAAAAGTCATTCCCATTCTCCTGTGGCAACTTAATATATTTGAAACTGAGCCCATTTTTGATTAAACTATAGGAAGACTCTGCCAGGTCTCTGCTAAAATTTATCACGTATTTCTCTTTCATGTCATCTGAAATGTTTTTTGAAGAAAATCAAAGGTACATCTAAAATAGAATTTTATTTTTAACTTCTTTTTGCCACTTGAAAAGAACACAGTTGTCAATGACGCTGATCTATGGGTGAAGGGAAAAAACCAAGGTGGTCAGGAAGGCAGCCCAAAGTTTTCACAAAGTCCTTGGTCAGCTTTTATGTACATCAAAATGAAACCTATGGCCCCGATGGCTGAAAGCCTTCATCCACTCAGAGCCTCTCTCCTGTCCCCTCTCCATGCTATGTCGTTGCAGGGGCTCTTCCTTTTCAAGTCAGAATGTCAGACAAGAGGGTGCTGGTGGTTGATTTTCATCCTTTGTAAGAGTTACATCTGTCAAAGTAACCCAGATAAAATGGGTTTCCTTCTATTTCTAATGGCAGTTTAAACTATTTTAAAAGGATGTATCCTTCTGTTTGCACATGAGCTCAGTTTTTCTCCAGTGTGCCAGGGATATTCTATCACCTTGTATTTTGAACATTGTCTTTTAGGGCAAAAAAAAAAAAAAAAAAATGTGTACTCTGACACTCAGAGGTATTGTGATAAACTAGGCAATTTCCAATCATAAGTGTAAGGCCAGTGAAAAATCTTTAAGGTACACTTAAAATATCCATTAAGAGGAGACAGATTATGCCCAGAGTTTAAAAATTATGGGGAAAACAACTTGTAAACATTACCAATTTGAAGCTGAGTGCCTAAGGCAATGTTCCTGACTTGCACAGGAGCCAGTGATTTGCCTCTGGAGTCTGTTCCACACCTCCCTAATAGGCCTGGAAGCTACAGACAATTAATTATTAGATTATGTAACTCCCACTGCTAAAAGTTAGTGGAACATTCTATGGCTTTCCTTCAAGTGTGCTGCTTTTCAGTTAGGGGTGCAATTTCATCAGCTCACTCATCTTTGTCTTTGTGCTACTTAATCCTGGCTTCCCAGGGTTTTCTTTAATTGGCTCAGCCTTCTTCTGTCCTCAATCAGCCTGATTTTATTCCTGGGTTCTCAGTGAAGATGACTGAATTTAAAAATTGTGGTACTAATGTCTTATAGCAATGTCAGATATATTTATCCATCAAAACTTCTACATGTAGAGGGTTTATCTTTCTCTGATTAATGAAGGCATGTCATAAAGCCTCTGAAATCTACACTGTGCTGAGGAAATACTGGAGCAACCTCGTACTACACTAGTGTTAACGTGTGGCAACCAGCAATTATGGCACTGTGGAAAGTGCATCGGTCAAGGAACTAAAAGACAATCTGACGTGTTATGATTGATGTTACTACATGCTTTTGCAAGCAATGCACTCACTCTGAGACTCAGTTTACTTATCTATAAGTTAGAGATAAAGCCAACTGCCTCAAAGGGTTTTGGTCATAGATAAAATAATAAAATGCTTTGCAAATGATAAAAGATATAGAAATCAAGGAATCATACTACTATTGGTATTCTCAAACTTTAATTTCCTCATCATCATGGAAGGAAACTAGCTCTTGAGAACTTGGAGAAGTTTTTATTATTAAAAGTTAATTAAGAAGATCTTCATTAGCATGTGAAATCAAGTTCACTCTTCTAATTGGTTCACTGAAATTTCACTGCTAAAATAGCATGGAAGGAACCACAATAAAATCCTGAATAAATGTTAATTTCATAACACCAAACGTATTACAGACCAAACAAAAGATTTATGGCCATTGACACTATTCAAATCAGCTGTCTGCTTTTGATGATCACCTACATACTGACGCAAGAATACTACACCAACTCCAGTGCTTCAACCATCACCTTTGATAAGGTGCTCACAAATGAACATATGCAGTCCACACCTTTCTCCTGGGCCTTAACTCAAATCCTTAACTGCTTGAAATCATCTGAGTTCCTGACACTTACCAGTCCTAAAATTTAGTTCACTGCAATTCTCTAAATTTAGGCTTGCTTATTTTTCATTAATAATGTCATCATTCTCTCAGTTACCCAGCTCAGTACTTCATCCATTCTTCCTTCAAAATATCTTTCAATAATTTTCCTTTTATTCTGACCATTAACTCCCTAGTGTGCCTTTATCATCTCAATCCTAGACTAACATGTATTCTTCCATGAGCCTCCATACTCATAATCCCTCTATTTTATTCCACATATGCCAGAATTAATTTTCTTAAGATTCTACTTTCAGGTATCACCCATTTATTCCAAATAGCCAATACCCCAGTACCATCCCAAGTTTTTAAATTCCACCCAAAATGATTTTCCTTAATTGAAGTCACTCCACAGCAAGATGTTTCCAAGCTTTAATAAACTGCAGTTGGTAATTTATTAAATTACTATGTCAGTTACATGTGAATAGATATTTCCAAATCAGCAAGAAATACTTAACACAGTCTAAAAATAACTTCTAATCATGCTTCCTACAAATCTTATGTGTACAAAAGTAATAGCTGACTCTTTCACAGCAATTCTCACTAGCCAGTTGCCCTGGCAGCTCCCCAACCAACAACAGTGTAAGCTGGAGTTGCCAGCCTGCCAAAGATGCGGGACCATCGCACACCAGTGGAAAAAGCAAAGAAAACACTCAATGGAAGTCTCAAGTCAAGTGGGATATGAACAGATTGGCTAAGTCTACTGGCTTGCCCAGAACTAAGAGGTTCCTGGGACATAGGGATTTCTATGTTAAAACTGACAAAGTCTCAAGCCAACTGGGATGAGTCGGTAGTGCTAGTTAAGACCATGATGCACATTGCCAAGCTGCAGGAGAAGCACTAAATACAATCAGGTCAGGGAAGTCAAGGCCATGGGGTAGGGGGCCAGAGTCCATGGTGCCAAAGGCCAAGGAAAACTCATGTGGATCATATTTTGCCAAGCTTGCCATTTCAAAAGCTTTGACGCCCCCAACCCCACAGCTGTACATCATGAGTCTTAATTCAGCCAAGTGTATAAACTACCGCTTGACACTACATGAGGTACCAAGGTCTGTCTGTTCACTTCATCTTTTTGGTTCATTCCAGGACAAAATTGCAAGGGCATCCAGAGTGTACATAGAAAATTCTATTTTATAAGCTACATACCCAGGTGTGTATGAAGTGTAGCTATTTTAATTTCTTTAAACTGAACTTAATTCCTACCTTAAACCCCCAATTCCAGCTAATAGCAGACAACTTAATTGAGTCACTTCAATTAAATGTAATCTAATTAGTGATTACTCAGTTACTTCTGATTTAAACTCTGTCAACTTGGAATAAAACACCCACGCATTCTCTTCTTTAAGACCCCACAAACCTCTCTAGGGTTTCCGGGTTGGAGGGGATGATGTAGGGCTCTTCTCAAACTTCAGGAAGCAACAAAGTCACCTGGAAGACTTGTTGATTACAGCCCATAGTGTGTGCAGGTCTGAGGTGGGGACCCAAGGATCTGCATTTCTAACAGGTTCCTAGTTGATGCTGATGCTGCAGGAGGTCTCAGAGATCAAACAATGAGAGCCACTGGGTCAAGGATAGGTCTCTTCCAGGTGACATTAGCTCCTCATTGTTTTTTTTTTTTTTCCCAGTCTCTGAACTGTTTCTCTCAAGTTTATTATCTCTGCATTTGACAACAAAACAACTCCAGTGAGGGTGAAATAAGTACCCCACCTGTCTCAACCTGAGGATGAGTCATATAGTAAAATGCAAAGAAACGTGCAGTTGTAGAAGCACCTCAACTAATATACCCAAATTATGATTTCACTATAGCCTTACTGTCAGTATCTTAGCATTGTACACATAGCTCCCCTTGGTTGCATCCTGTAGCTTGTTACATAGTTTTGATCCAGTATAGAGTGAAGAAAAATGACTAGAAATAATCAGTCTTTGTCTCTTAATAGCATTGTGACCTTAGGTAAGTTCTTTAAATTTACTTGCTCTCAATTTTCTCACCTACAAAATAAGGCTAATATCTTCCCTGCCATGGCAATCTCACAGAATATTTGCAAAATTCAAAGGTAATGTATGAGATCATGCTTTGAAAATAGTTAAGGATTAAACTTATGATGCAAATAACTTCCAATCAGTCTAAGTGGTTAAAAGTTTATAAAACCTGGATACATATAAATATTTTTTCTTGTAAATACTCACTAATACTTCTAATACTGCTGGTCACTCACTGGTCAAACTCACAGGCAGTTAGGCAGTGGGGGAACTGGACCCAACTGTGTACATCTCTTCCCAATCCCATGTTCAGTGACATTAAGTTGGTACCTTGAAATCAACAAATGCTACAAATCAAAACTTGTGCATTGTTTATTTTCAGAGAGTTGGTTGTTAAAACATTTACCAGAATACCACTGCCTATAAGACATACTGGGCCTCTCAGAGGTATATTTCCAATATATCTCTGGTAAACTTTAATATAAAGTCATAGTCAGATTTTGATAAAGTGATAAACAGCTATTTCTCTTTTTTATACCACACAAAAATGTTTTCATTAAGCAAAACATATTAAAATATAAACAAACATGGTGTTTTACCATATGTACTCCTTTATCTGCAGCAGTGATTTTCCATATCAAATAGGATACATGTAGGGTACTTGATTAAAATGCAAATTTGAGAGCCCTAGCCCTAAGAAGAATCTAAACAAGAGTTCTGGGCAAAGGATCCCGAAGGGGCTTTTTTCACAAGCTCTGGGGGGATCCCAAATAGAGGGTTCTAAGATAACATGTGAAGTTATGGATGAAACAAAAACCCCACATTCTGGCTTTCAAAGTCCTCTACTACCTGGTCATTAACTTCCTTCTCTCCATCTCCAAATGCTCCCATAGGTGTGCCTCCCCTAAATTCAGAAGCTACTGTCACTGTCCTGCAACAGAATCCTTGGCCTTCAAACTTACTTCTGTGGTTTCTCAAATGGCCCCAATTTCTGAAATGTCGGGATTTGGTTCCACTGTCTCTACGTCCCAGCTCTCTCTGTGAACCTACTACTTGACAAGCTGTCAGCAAATGTTAGGCAAAAAATAATAGGACATGCTGGTTAACAGCCAGGCTCTGCAGTCACACAGACCTGGTTTCTCACCAGTCTCTTCCACTCATTATCAAGTTGGTCAAATGCTATGCCTGGGATTCCTAATCTGCAAAACAATGGCATATTAAATGAGTTGTACATATAATGCTCAGTGCCTGAACACCTAAATAAAGGTTAGCTGCTTTTTATTAATAAGGTAGTTAATAATAAATGAGTAGATGGAATAAAAGAATGAATGAGGAAAACTGTCAGTTCAATTTCTAAGAAATAATATTAATTTGGCCACTCTAGCCTACCTACCCTTTCTCTAAATTTATGTAACACGTATTCTCCCTTCTACATATTGGCAGTTTATCAGTCACAGCTTTATACTGTTATTCACAACGTTAAATGCAATTATGTTCCCCAACTACTCCTAAGACCCTTGAGGGAAGCATCCAAGATGTGTCCTTGGTTTTGGCTCTACTTTTCCCAGCATAGGCTTAATTACCAGCACTCTGTAATACCTGGTACACTGCCTCCCTGATATAACATGTGTCTGGAAGGGAGAAAGCTCTCCCTTTGTACACATAACTACGTAATCTAACACACATCATCCAGCTAGGCAAACTGAAGAACCAACAAAGGTGAAAACGTCCAGATTAAGAAAGCAACCCTTACATATTTTATATCAGTGTTTGTTTGGATTATGAAACTATGAATGTAATTGATGCAAATACAAAATGAAGACCAAACTTAAAAAAAAAAAAAAAAAAAACGTGGTTTACCTATTTGCCAAGTTTCCTACAGTATGTCTCGGAAGTTCTCCAATGTGGACCTCGTATTGACAAGACAAAATAGATTTCAGAGCCTTTTTTAATAGCAAACTTAGTAATTGTTTCAAGGGCACATTCTGGCAACAAGTCAGGACAGGTATACAAATTGAAATCTTGCAAAAAGTGGCAAGGAAAGGGGGTCAAGAAAGAAGGATGAAGGTCTGTGTATGTTCCGTTCCCCTACAGGCTACAGAATATTGCTGAGCCTTTTGCCAAAGCAATTTTACTTTAGTCACAAAAGTCCTGCTGTACGAAAATAACTTGTTTTATAAATTAGCTGTCAAATCCTTGGAGAAACCAACCATGAACAATTTGTTCTTGGTTATATTTCCATTATTGTCACTATTTAATCCATAGTTTAGTGATTAATGGTTTTCTAAGAAAACTTGTTTGAAGTATAAAGAATGAAATCCGTTAAACCAAGTAAGACCCGAAAAGATTCATTCCTCTTGGGGTCTCATCAGTACTGAAACCGCCTTGGCATAATTAATGGTCCAAGAGATGAAACAGGACTCCTATTCTGTCATGTCTCTTCTATTTAAGCCCTCAAAAATGAAAAATAATGAGTAAAGGTGTAAAACAAATTGCTTGATGCCAGGAAGCAGAATAATCTCATTAAAATAATTAGAATTTCATCTCAAATTATTAGACACTCTGTTTCACTGCAGGTAAAGCCCAGTTTGGGTGATCCCCTGATGTATATGGGCATTAATTATGACCTGCCATTAAAAATGTTCAGAAGGATGTACTTTCTGAAGCTTGATAAGAAACCTCTAGATATGCTTCTCTCAGAATTTAAAGGCTGTTTGGGGGCAGCAATGTTTCAGAAGTTTATACTTATAGACAAAATTGCTTATTCCTTTAGTTTAATTGAGTCTCCCAGATATCTGAGAGAAGAGTACAGAACACAAAACTATTTATTATGAACCTATGCTTATAAATTCATGAAAATGATGTTTGCTTGGATAGCAGACTGGAAAGGGGAGCAGAAAATGATAATTACCAGCACTTTATATCCAGCAGTGGATTTATTCAGGAATTGGGCAAAGGGCATTAAATTTTCTGTTATGCAGTAAACATGAATTAAGAATGCTAACAGTAACTCAACCTGGCTTACAGTATTTGGGGTCAACAACCTGTGTTCCTGAACTAGTAGCATGCAAACCATTATTGTAATCCAATCTGATTTGATGTAGTATGCTATTTTATTTTTAAGTACCAACTATAAGAAACGCATTTTGCAAATATCATGAGCAATAGAGATACAAGAATTAATGAGAATCCATGCCTCTAGGGACATTGAAACCTGGTGGGGGATAAAGACACAAATAGAAATAACTATGATAGAAAAGTAAATTTTGAGGCACTCCGTGAAATGGCAGGGAGGAAGTGATTAGGTACAACTAGGGGGAGCGGTGAAGGTTTTACAGAAAAGAAAGCAACAGAGAAAAGTTTATAATTTTCCTAAGATGTGGAGGCTTGGGACAAACTTGGTTAAAAGGCACATCTCAGGAAGTGCTGGGGACTACAGGAACAAGGAAAGAAACAGACTATGACAAAAGGCTATAATTACACCCCGTATTAATTACACTGCAACCCTGGGAATTTCTGGTTTGGGTTTTGGATCCTCTAGCAACAAACATGGCACAAGGTAGTCACTTGACATATATTGAGGGAGGGCAGCCAAGCCCAGTGGAATCAAGGAGGGAGACAACCCCAGCTAGGGCAGTTACTTCAGTGTAAGTTCCATCCAGAAGATCACTAGTGTTTTAAATGTGAAAGTGTTGCTTATTTTATATGTGCTTAAATATAATGTCTCATAATTATGATGAGTAAGCAACAAAAATCACAAATGCACTCATTATTTTACCTTCAGTGGAAACTGTTCTTATTTAATATTACAAAAATGTTAACTAATTTTTCAGTTTGTATCTTTCCATGTCTTCACATATGATTTCACATGTTTTCATCACTTTTAACAATGGAATACAAATATGATTTACTTTGCACCAAAGGATAAGAAAAACTCAGAGAATATTACACTCAAATCGAGTAGTACTTCAATTAACATATACACACAATAGTTAAATTAAGAAATCCTTTAGGAAGGAGGCATCTAAACCAAAGCCAATGTAATGAGAAATGCTATTTCCTTCTGCATCAATTTTCTGCATTTCCTAGCTCCCAACTCCCACATAGAAGCTCTGGTCCTTCACATCCCATAATCTTATCAAAAACTGGAGAATGACCGCTGTTACAATTCCACTCTAATTAGTACTCATTCATGCTTAAAATTAACTCAAAATATTTTCACTTTCTAGAGCTCTCTAATTAGCAATGTTTTTATTCCTAATAAGGAAAGGCATTTTCTCACTTTAAGGGATTCTTGAATACTTAAGTTGCCTACTAACCCTATCTAGCTGACTCAGGTAGTCCTAAACACTAGCCCATATGGTGCCTCTACTTGGGACTGGTGTAGTGGGGAGCATAGCCCCATGAGAGGGGATGCAGCTTGATCACCATAAAGTGGGGAGAAACGCAGATGCCACTGCCTATCACCCAATGAGTCTATGCAATGGAAAATCTTCCACAACTGAACATGGCAGCCCTGCTTAAAGGGCAATCCAATTTAACTCTTGTGGGATGATTGGGGAAGAAAGCACAAATGCACACTGTAAGGCCAGACTGGTTCCTTACTCTTCTGGGATCCCAGCTAAGGCTGCTGGAAACTTCAGGGAATAAAAGAGCATATGTTACATTTTCTGAAGTGAGCCTATACTACCACAGCAAAGGGTTGTCTGCCAGCAGGTCCCTCGCTCTAAGCTTGTCCCCAGTGGATTTTCCATTCCCAAGTATAAACTGAGCCCCAACCTTCACCTCCTTTAACCTTAGTTGCCTAAGCTTTGCTTAAGACAAAGATATTTTTCTCACTATTTAAAATTTGTTGTATATTCTTGCTTATGTGGAACATATCTTTCTGCTTCCTGGATTATTTCTGCCTGTAGTTATGAAGTCTCTAACAAATAATTATGTTGTTGGAATGCATTAATCTCCTTAATAGAGCTATTACTGCATCCAGTGAATAATGTTGATGATAGGCTTTTAAAATCAACTTTTAAAACTACTTTGAAGAGTTTTGTTTACTTATACACTGTCTCTACTTCCAAAAAAGGATTTGAGATGCCTTAAAACACAAAGACCAAAACCCATTAACATTGCATATAAAATCAAAGTCAAATAACAACAAGGAAACGGCATCCCAAAACCCAGACTGAGCAAAATGACCTCATTTGAGCACAACATTTAATTCTGGTAGCTCCTATGGCTCAATCACAGGAACCTAATAGGTCATTCCGGGTGATAAATGCTATTCTGGTGCTGAGAATAAAGAGGAATTTATCGTGTGAATTTTTCTTTGCAATTCACCAGGTTACATAGTGAATAAGGTCTTTGACAGCAGCTCTCAGGAACCATGCAAAGACATCTTTAAAGGCTAGCTTTGTGGGCACGTAACCTGTGCCCCAAGCTTAGAAGAGCCCCTCACTTGGTTCAATGCTCTGCTGTTGCTGTCTTGAAATTATTGACAATTTTTAATCAGGATTCCCATATTTTCATTTTTCACTGGCACTATAAATTATGTAGCTGGTCTGGACATCTTTCATCCAGCTTTTTCTTAGGTCAGCCCCTAAGTTTCTTGTTTTAGGATGCTTCTCCTTTGGCAGTAAAAAGTATAGTATTTGCAGAATTTATCCTACGTTTCTCTGAGTATTAAAAATAATCCACCATGGTTATATAGATCATCATCCCACCCTGCACCCATTATTCTTAAATCTTATCAACACTAAACATAAGCAATAATAGAATTATTTGGGGCGTAGAGGAAATGCCACTCTTTTTCTCTCTCTTATTTAAGTTCACCAGAAATAACATTTATTATGATGGCTTGTAGATACAGTTAAATATCTTTGCTGTTAAATTAGTAAATAGGTTTCTGGTTTAAAATCAATGACCCAGTTAGATGAAGTTTGACTTCATCAAATTGAAGAATTTTATCTTTGAATCACGCTTTCCATGATTTTTTTCCTTGATCTAATTGTCTTAAAAAGTAAATTTTCAAAGGTGTTCAAAGACAAGTAAAATATCCTCAAAGGGCATTTTGTATCTCACTCTACCTTCAGACCTATTATAATTACTCCTTTCTACCTGATGGATGGACTCCTAGCCTGTTCTTTACCAATTTTTGTGCCTAGTTGAAAGACATCTTTGCCATCCATAACTCACCAAGTAAAAGAGAACTTGGCAGCTGCTGTTCATATGATTGATGGAAACTGTGTCTGCACTGTAATAGCACTAGAGGCACCTATCGGCACATCAGGCACAGCACCAAGGCTGCTGCTGGAATGTGTTTGAAGGTGTCGTGACTCCAGCATCCCTGCACTCTACTTTTAACAACTACAATTTTCTAAGCACTGTGCTAGGCACAAAAGATACAGCACTGAGCAAGACATCCTACTCAGTCTGCAGCTTAGAATCTAATGAGCAATTAGACAAGTAAATGGATCGTTACCACACCATGTATATGTGACACAGTGGCATTACTGTGTGAGCAATCAGGGAATGTTTCCTCAAGAATGTGACATTCAATCTCATTTTAAAATATTTAGCTGTATTATCAATTCACAATTTAACTTATTAGATACAGGTTTATGTATGAGGTTAGAAGTGAATTTATTGTGAATTAATGAAGGTTAAGTACAGGGCCCTTTCCTTGCATAGGCCCCTTCCGAGACCTTTTCACTAATTTTGTATTTGTAATTCCACGTAAGTCTCATAACCCATACAACCTGGATCCTGCCCTGCATGGGTTCCCATACTGGATTTTGACCTCAGCACACATAAAGTCCCTTTCATAATGGCAGGCTCACATGACTGCATTCTGTTAGAAATGTTGGTTTCATTTTACTACCTCATAAACTTATAAAGATAATAAGACTAGTTTGGAAGGCTGCAAACTTTACCCTAGTCAGCCTAATTTTCTCAGGCTAAACTTTCTTCCTGAGTTCAAAGTTGTATTGCTAATTCCAGCCCTCCTCCTACTGAAAGCACAAAGAGAAGGTGAGCACATGCATTTTGGTGTTGATTTGAGAACCAAAGAGAGGTAAAATAAATAAATATGCATATTATATAGTATATATATTATACATGTTATATTATATATTATATATATAATATATATATGCTAAGAAGAAAGGCCTTCAACTGTAGTTCCTTTCAGGAACTAGAACGTCTCACTTCTTGGTCTCACCCCACAGCCTGGATGAGCTTTCTAGACAACTTCACCAGGGGGAAGGAAATATAATTTGCCTATTTTTCTCTAGAATATTGCTATCTAATATCACGGATTTTCTTTATCACAGTGATAGTGAACATCAAGATTGTTGAATAGGTAAAACTGTGTTTTCAGGGATGTGTGGTTTAAGATAACTTTTAATCAAGAGAATATGTACCTACCACAAAAATTGAGTTTTATGTGTTATTTTCAGTAAGTTTATCTGTTTTACTTAAAAAAAGGTTATCTACTTCTGGGATCATTTTTCTTTTTAAAAAATCACTTGGCTGGCTCAAGCCTGTAATCCCAGCACTTTGGGAGGCCGAGATGGGCAGATCACGAGGTCAGGAGATCGAGACCATCCTGGCTAACACGTTGAAACCCCATCTCTACTAAAAAAAATACAAAAAACTAGCCGGGCGATGTGGCGGGCGCCTGTAGTCCCAGCTACTCAGGAGGCTGAGGCAGGAGAATGGCATAAACCTGGGAGGCGGAGCTTGCAGTGAGCTGAGATCCGGCCACTGCACTCCAGCCTGGGCGACAGAGCCAGACTCCATCTCAAAAAAAAAAAAAAAAATCACTTGGCAACAACAGAAATAACAAAACTCAAATAAGAATAGTAATTATTGGAGTATTAAACAACCGCCTTTATTCTATGAAAGTGTCTGTTACTAAAGGTGTGTTAAACAGTGTTTACAATTCTTTTGCCACTAAACATTAACATTTCCACTAGATAAAGCACAGTGATTAAAAATTGCAAGCTAAAGAAACTCAATTCACATGATGCCATTTCCAGCAAAATTTATTTTGATTTATTCTGGATAGAAATGCAAATATATCTTTTGAGCATATATAGACTAAAGAAGATTGCCATGAGACTTAAACATAGTTATTATAACACAAGAGAAAATGAATAAAAAGTGTATTAGCACAGTGGCTTAGAAAAAGAGACATTCAAAGAATATAATTCATCCGATAGGCACTAACAGGTCACACTGTTTCAAATCAAGAATGCAAACAAAAGTTCCCAAAATGTTAGGAGAAAATCTTTAGAAGCTATTATAACACTACACAAAGGTGCAAAAATAATAATATGATAATATTTCTAACAGCAGAAAAATGACAGCAGGCACCAAGCTACATTGTTAGTTGATACTGAAGGGCCTTCAGCTAAACAGCACAAGAATACCTTTGCCAAAGACTTTCTGGTGTAAATTGGGAAGGGTTTTATCAGACATGGTTCCAGGCTCTTTATCTGCACCTAAGAATGTTGATAACAAATTTTTATCTTTTGAAATAGTCCAGCCTTTAAATAGTTGTATATTGGCAGCAACTAAAAAAAAAAAAATAGGTGTGCAATCACTTTGTGCGTGATTATGCAATTTTAGCAAGTTCAATTTCATGGAAATGTGTTTTCCCAAAAATGAACTTAAACTTCCCTTGCTCCTCTCATAAACCAGAACACTTGCCAGATATCAACAATATCTTGTAGTAAACAGTGGCAGGAAACAGCAAATTTTTATATTCTTCCAAAAAATTTTTTAACTGAATAATTTTATTAAATAAGCGGATTCATCAGAAAACTAAAGAAAATACTCAGAAGGATTATAAAGTCTCTATCAAAATGTGAGAAGGCTAATTAAATTTATGGCTACTCTAGCTTTAACATAAACTCATTGATCAATATTTCAAATAAAAGGGCATTCACAGAAAGACTTCCATGTATGCACCCATCTAACTTTCTTAACAACTTTATTTGAATGTCTTGCTCTTATACTAATCTTCTTGTCCCCTCCCACAAACCTCCTTTCCTTGCATTCCACTAATAGATCTTCCTCTCCCTAGCTTTGCTTCCCTCCAAATTACAGTTAGAATGATCATCCCCTCAAAATATAAATCTGATTCTGTCGTCACTCTATTTGAAACCCTTCAAATGTTTCTGATTGCCCTTTATTCATCTGAATTTGACTCACAACTCACTCTGAGATCTGGTCACTGCCCACATATCCTGCTGTATCACTCCTGATTCTGTCTCTTAGTCTAGGATGTAACCAGCCATGCTGAATCTCTGTAAATTCCACAGATGTGTTAAGACATCTTTCTTCTTGCCCAAACCCACCTTCCTCAATCCTACTCCCTATTCCTTCAGCTGAAATATCATTTTCAATGAACCCTTAGGCTAGGCTATGTTCCTACCATATTCCATACTTCCTTTTTCATAAACTCTGTCTTACACAAATCATTATTGCTATGGGAGGGAATGATTCTTCCCAACTCACTGAGTTTTTTTCATACGGAAGGAGCACTACTAGTGTGACACTTATTTTTCCCCCAAAGAAGGAGGAGTGACTGATCTGGTAGATTTAAAAAGGGCAATGTATAGTCTGCCTCTTCTGTCCCTTTTTCTTCCTGGGACTTAGCTTACCTACAGGGTAAATGTGCTCAACCTCTAGGTGCTGTATGTCTCACTTTCCCCTGCAGGGAAAAGACCACTCCCAAAACTGGATGGGTACATCTCTCTAATTCTGGGTTTAATACTGGAAAGATTATTTTATTAGAAAGATTATTTGCTCCTTGATACAAGCAACATGCTACACTATCAGCTATAGCAGTCTAAAGGTGATGCTTTGGGTTAGTTTAAAGAACAATTCCACAAGACATTTCAGCCTTAAACTTCACATACTCTAAATTTACCTTATTCAGTGACATACATTAAAGTATAGATATATTACAGTTAAGAACATTTCAAGATAGCTGGAAAGAGGCAAGTTAGCATTTTGGAAGATGGAATACTGGGTTAATGAATTATATTATGAGTAAAATTAGGAGAGATAGATTATTATATTTTGAGAGTTTCTGGTACTCTCAATTTTAATTTATAATTTTTGTTGAGCACAACAGAAAACAGTTAATACTCTAAGTATGACTGTTAATAAATTTTTATAAGATTACTATTTTATGATTAAATACATTATTTTAAAAGGACTAATGTATTTCTGAATATGAGCTCCTATTTAAAAATCAAGGAACAAGTTTTCCCTTTGATAAAATGAAACTGTAACTTTATAATGAAATCCAACAGGAAAATACAAAACATATAATAGAAAAACCTGTCAGTGAATTTTTTCTCCTCCAAACTATCTTTTAAGTGAAAGATGCCTGCATAAACTAATTTGTGGCAACTTAATTTTTATTCATTCAATTATATTTAAGATTCCATGTATATGCATGAACACATAATTAAACTTCCTTGTAAGATTTGTCTCTAGACTTGAAAGAAAAAATATATATTCTCAAAATTTGAGAATTATGATGCTACTGCATAAAACATAATGAAGGATTATATGTCAATAGCTTCCTTTTGTATTTATGACAAAAAGAAAAACATTCCAAAAAGAATTATAAATGAAAATCTCAGTTGTACAGGACAGGAACAAAATGTGCAATAAGCAGAAGTCTTTTGGGATGTATTTTTAAACAGGAGGTTTTGAAAACTCCAAATTTAGCTTCATAAAAAGAGGTAGTGCAAGTGTGAAGCATGTGGTCATTTTGGCATACTCAGTGTATAACTTCTCTCTTTACCTATATAAGGATATAATAAAGCTTCAGAAATGTGCAAAGGAGAAATCTTCCAGTTCTGTTTATTCACGTTCAGTCAGGTAGTAAAATATCCTAATGTTCTATGAAGAAATCTTCAAAATGCACTACCGAAAGAGCCTGCTAAAGAGAGAGAAATCAACAAGTTCTTTATTTAGCTACTGAGCAGTTTAAAGGAAAGGATCAGTGAGGGTTTTTTTTTTTTTTTTTAGCCAACTATGTCTGTGTCAGTCCATTTTACTAAATTTCCATCATCTTTACTTTGTTGCATTTTTCTACTGTCTTGCCCCTTTCTTCTATCCTCTATATCCTCCAACTTCCTCTGCAGCTTTTTTTGGGGGGACAAAGGGAAGGTTCATGCTCTTATTTACCTCCTCTTTATTATCCTTTCTCCTTCTTCTGACCTTCTTTGACTATTGTAATTACTTTACATCCTCATATTTCTTTTAGAAACTCAATTTCTTATACACTCTCCACTCAACTTCTAATTCTACAATCCTTGGCCATGCTTTGTAAAGAAAGGCCTCCTTTCTTTTGGTTATGGGAGACAGGGAGCAGTAATGGAGGGAATAGTAAAGAGCCTCCATGTGAATGCATGTGATGTTTCTGTGCCTCCAAATCTCAAGAGAAACCCTTCCCAGAAGCTACTGTGGCAAAAGCACCCACGCTGGGTGGTAGGGCAGGGAACAAACCTGTTTGCAGAGGTTAATTTGTGCTAAGAATTTAAATGTGACTTCCTGCCTATTTCCATGGTGCTATGTGACTTTCAGTTCAATTTTGAAGAATTTTGGGCCCCTAAGGACCAAAATGGTTTTAAATATAATTTTAAATGGATATCCAGAATTTGAACCAACCAAGAAATATGAGTCACAGCTAAAGGAAACTGGACTTTCAGTCACCAACAGCTGGTTAAGTAGAGTCTTGGCCATCAAGACACTAAAATTATTCCTCACTCTCTAACACTAAATGTCTAAAAAGAGGACACAAACTAGCATAATATTCATGAAAATGGACATTGACTTCGTAAACATTAATAAGTTAACATGTACTCACTGTCAAAATGGTATGTAGTCATACATTTGAACAATAATGAGCACAATCAAAATTTAACCCAGGAATATACCTACAATAGCCTGCCCCAAATCTAAATGAAGTTAACTATACAGCTTTACTAAAAATGTTAATTAAAAGACATACTATTTTCCTGAATAGAAAGATCAATATTGTAATGACGATAATTGTGCAATTACAATTAGTGCAATTACAGACTATTTTAGAAGGAGAATTTGCACATTACATTTTACATGTTGATTCTGGAAGAAAAGATACGTGTGAATAGTCAAGAGAAGTTTTAAAGACAAAAATAAAGATGGAGACTTTCACTTAGATATAAAAATTACTCTAAAACCAGAATAATTTAAAGAATGTTTTACTGACAAAGAAATAATATGATTATTATAAGAGTATATAGTAAACATATAGACACGTGCATATATAAATGAACTTAGTATAAAATGAAAATGAAATGAAACAGGTAGGTGAACCCCACAGGAATTAAATATTTAACAATTAAAAAAAGAAAACACAGTGGCAACAATACAAGAGATTTTCTTGTTTGTTTGTATTAATAATCTTGGGCCTAGGGAGATATCTGACTGCCTGTATTTGTGTTATGCACTATCATTTAAAACTGTGTAGCCTTGGATAAGTGATTTACCCATCATCTATAAAAGGGAACCTAAAGTATTCTATTCATTGGGTTGCTGGGAGGTTTCAATAAGAACATGCACATAAAGTGCCTTGGCATCCAAAAAAAAAAAAAACTGGGGTTTTTACTCTTGGCATGCAAACAAAAGCCAGAAACCATAAGCAAAAAAGAATGATGTGTGTAAATATGTCAACTTTTAGGTATTTTGTGCAACAAATATCATCACGAGGTAAAAGAAAAAGATGTATGTAAATATTTACAACATACATATCAAAGGCTATATTAAAAGCTCTTTAAATTGCTAGAAAAAAACAAACACCCTTAAGAAAAATAAGATACACGTCATGAACAATCTGTTCCCAAGAGAAATATAAAGGCCCACAAACACAGGACATTTTTCTCAACTTCACTACTAATCAAAGAAATACATTTCTTTTTTCTTACCTGACTAGCAAAAACTGTTATTCATACTATTGTAAAAGAGTAAGTCAAAAATGACTTTCTCATGCAATACTGACGAAAGAGTAAATTGGCAAAACCTTTTAGAGAGCAGTTTATGAATGTATATTGAAGTTTAAAATATGCATTACCTTTCCCTTAACAGTTCTATTTGTAAGAACTTAGCCTAAGGAAATAGAGAAGTGTGCAAAAACATACAAAAGAGGTATTTCTTCACACTGTTATTAAAATAGCAAAACAAACCAACAATCTAAGAAATAGAACTGTCATTACTGAAGGGAAATAGATCAACAACAATTTTCAATAAGAAAAAGCAAAAAAAAGAAGAGTACATGTAGTACAATCAATCCCATTTAAAATGTTTTAAATATGTAGACAGCAACAGAGGTTTACATCTCCAAAGAAAAAGTTCTGGAAAAACATGTGTTAAACTGTAATCAGTGGTCATCTAGATGGGGTAAGATTATAGGAAACATTAACTTTTAATGTATACTGTTAAGTATTGTTTCAACACTTTTAAACATTTAACCATTCCTTTTATAATAAGAAAAAAATAGGGACATTTCTATTTTAGAAAAAATAAAAGATTAAGAAACTCATAATAATTACTTGCCTCATTTTAGATTCTCACATAAAGCTAACAGCTACCTGCCTTTTTGAAAACACGTTGCTTAGGTTTAATAAGGTCCTTGTCAAGAATTAACAGATACTTAACTGTTAACTTCCTTTTTAAAAGAACTACAATTAAAAGAGCCACTTATAAAAGAATAAAGAAAAGCATGTTTCTCAGTTCAGGGTTTAACTTGAAAGTAACATTTCCATTAGTATTTGAAACCAACAATTATAAACCAGATTAAGCAGTACATAATTCAAATTTCAAAATGTGTTTTATAATTTAGAAACTCAGAAGTTCCCCATACTACCTAAACCTTGCACCTTTCATCATAGTTTTTAAATGGAGAAAGTTACCTTTGACCCACTACTAGCAAACTAATTCACTTCTTTCAGGAACTAGGGTGACATGGAAAATTCATGATCATTACGGTAGAAAGGAAACAAGATATTCTTTTTTCATTAATGAAGGGTATCAGAATCTTCTTGAGATCAGATATTTTGCATTTTCCAAGGTTTTTAACATTTTTACTAAAGCAAGCTGAAACTATATCTTTAAATATGGAAGGTCACTACCCAATTTAGTGAATTTCACTTCCTCAGGAAGCAAAGGAACAGCCCTGTGACTAGATATTATATCCCTCAGAAAAAATCAAGTTGGATTCCTCTGAGGGAGACTAACTTCCCTATCTTTAAGGCATAAAAAAAATTAACATTGCTGTTCTTAGTTTAGTCCTGATTTCTCCTGCCAAAAGTTGTGCGTTCTCCAGATTCTCTCAGGAAGCATCATGTTACAAAGCAGAGCGTTCTGCACCAACACTTACCAGTCATCTAATTTTCTGGAAGCTCAGTGTACACATCTGTAAAATAGCAAAAACTTCATCTGCTTTATAAGGATACTCTAAAGACTAAATGGTAGGCGGACACTAACATGCATAATGCAATGTAGGGGTTCATAAATGCCACTCCCTTTCCAGCATGTCTGTAGCCAGGATAAAGTCATAGGAAACACCTCCAAGAAAGGAATACAACTGGGCTCGTGCCTGTAATCTCAGCACTTTGGGAGGCTGAGGTGGGCAGATCACCTGAGGTCAGGAGTTCGAGACCAGCCTGGCCAACATGGTGAAACCCCATCTTTACTAAAAATGCAAAATTAGCCAGGTGTGGTGGCAGACACCTGTAATCCCAGCTACACAGGAGGCTGAGGCAGGAGAATTGCTTGAACCTGGGAGGCTGAGGAGGTTGCAGTGAGCTGAGATCATGCCATTATACTCCAGCCTGGGCAAAAAGAGTGAAACTCCATCTCAAAAAAAAAAAGGAATACAAATGCAAAATATTATAGAAATGGTCACTGTGGAATTATATGATTTTTCAAAGTATGTGTTTTCTTGAAAAATAAAGCGTTAAAATGAAAAGTAAAAGTGAGGTCAACCAAAGGAAAGCAACAGCTATGTCACATTTTAATTTCTTCTTTTTAAAGCAACATATTCATAAGAGAAAAAGATAACATTACTAAAAGCTTCTTAAGTAGGAGAAAAGTGAGAAATTATGGTCAGTGTTTGGAATCTGACTGCTTTCTTCCTGAGTTACTGAGCTCACTTTAAGAGTGCATCCCATATCTGAACTATGACAGAGGCCCTGCATCACTTCGACATTAAAGTCCCTCAAACCTTTCAACGGATGATCTACAGTCTGCTTCATCTCTTTTGCTTGACAATTAAGGTTCTCAGTATTCTGATCAGACCTTTCCTATCCATACTGCATCCCAAACACAGATTCTCTAGGTTAGGTCAATGTATTCACAACAAAACACTACATGGTTATCTGTCTCTGTGTAGGTGTTCATACTATTCCTGGGCTTAGAAAAGTCCTTCTCCCTTACTCTTGTGCAAACCAACCCATTCTTCAAATCCAGTTCAAGACCTATGATCATCAGCCTCCCCCAGTGAAATCATGAACGTCTATGTATCTATACACTTAGAGCTGGTTCCATAGAATTCCTTACATCTATGGGTTTCATTTTTATGTTCATACTGTTAGTCTACTGCTTGCTTTGTTTGGCATGGTCTTCAGTTCTGAATAGTCATGGCTAATATTATTCTATTTTTAATCTTTCAGCAAACTTTTATAGCAATGTAATAATTGCAAAATTCTTCACTGGTGCAAAAAATAAATATTTGTTTCCCTCCTTCCCAGCACATACACTCTTGGTCAGAATTACAGCATAAATTTAATGTTCACCTACAAATCACTGAATTTTTCATTTTGTTATGGTCTTGTGAAGATCTCCTTTCCAACTACTTATGTTAAGAATAGTACACATTTCCATAGTTATTCCTGTTGCTTTATACATGTATCATGCACTTGTGTGTGCCAGGCACTATGTGTACATTATATAACTTAGTTTTGAAAATAATCTGGCAAATCTGGCAAAACGTACTTCTTTTGTACAGGTGAGAAAACAGGCTGAAAGGACCAAAGCCATAAAGCAGGAAACAGAGTTGACTACAAAATAAGGGCCTTATTCCAAGGTCTCCCTGTTACACTCTGCTCCTGACTTGCCACACAACATGTATGCTCAAATTCTACCGACTCTCACTGTTAAACCTGCTTAACAACTTTCAAATTTAAAACCAATTATTATGAAAATATCAAAAACCAAAATAAAGTTTTTTGGAAATTCAGAAAACTGTTCAGTAAGCTATTATATTTTTCTTTTTTTTCTTCTTTGTACAACACAGAGAACATCAGTTATATGAAAGCCCTGGGCAGAAAACCTTTTCAAGTAATAACAGTCATTCTCATTCTATCACATGGAAACACTGAGAGTGTTTTTATTATTTTTTTAGACTAGACAACTCTCAATTATGATTTTATTCCTTGACAAATGTTCCTCAACACTCACCAAATTTTGGCAGATGGCTTACAACAAAAGTAAAAAAAAAAAAAAGCATCTTCTCACTTTTTAACTCATTATTCTAGCAAATGTTCAATCAATAAAATATAAGTTAGAGAAACTTAGTTTAGTAACCATCAAACTAACTGGTATTTTGAAAGTGCTTAAGTTATTCAACTATTTTTCAACATTTCCACATTCATTACAGAACCACTCCCATTGTATATCCTTAATGAAAACAACCAGTGAAATATATTTTGAAAGAAAGCAAAATATATTTTTTAAAGAGAACTAATTACAACATTAAAAATAATTATGATAAAGATACCTTTAAAAATCAAGAAGAAAAATACTACATAGATTCAAGAATAAGACTTTTAAAATAATTTCCCTACCTTATTAGTAATAAAAAATTAAAGCTACCATGAGATACTATATTCTTTATCAGGCTCCTTATATTTTTAAAATATTGTACCTAGTATTGAAAAGCACATAAGAAGTTAGGCATCATTTTGTTATGGCAATACTAGTATAAATTTGGTACAAATTTCTGCAGAATATTTTGACAATATGTGTAAAAAGCCTTAAAATGTTTATATGCCTTGACCCAGGAACAACGTTTCTAGGAATCTATTTTAGGTAAATGGCAGGAGATGTACTCAGGATTTGTAGACAAGAAAATATTGCTATTTATAATAGTCAAATGCTCAAAACAACCTAACTATAAAATAATGTTGCCAGGCGCGGTGGCTCAAGCCTGTAATCCCAGCACTTTAGGAGGCCGAGACGGGTGGATCACGAGGTCAGGAGATCGAGACCATCCTGGCTAACACGGTGAAACCCCGTCTCTACTAAAAAAATACAAAAAACTAGCCTGGCAAGGCGGCAGGCATCTGTAGTCCCAGCTACTCGGGAGGCTGAGGCAGGAGAATGGCGTGAACCCGGGAGGCGGAGCTGGCAGTGAGCTGAGATCCGGCCACTGCACTCCAGCCTGGGCGACAGAGCCAGACTCTGTCTCAAAAAAAATAATAATAATAATGTTAAGAAATTGGTAAAATAAATTGGCATGCCCTCACAATGGATACTAAGCAAACATATAAAAATTTCCTTTTAGAACACTATCTCATAATATAAGAAATGTTTATGGTCTGCTGCTATGGAAGGGAAGACAAAAACCTGGAAGATCCAAAGGGACTGAATGGTGGACCTAAGAGTAACTTCTATGTCCTTCTGTGTGTGGCAGATAGCTTTCAAGATGGCCCAATGATGCCCACCTTCTGGTATTTACTCCCTTGTGTCATTATCCCCCATACTGTATCAAGGTTGGTTAGCAGGGTCAATGGAATACAGAAGAAAGAACAGTATGTCACCTCTTTTTTTTTTTTTTTTTTTTTTTTTTTTTTGAGACAGATTCTCGCCCTGTCTCCCAGGTTGGAGTGCAGTGGTGTGATCTCGGCTCACTACAATCTCTGCCTCCCAGGTTCAAGTGATTCTTGTGCCTCAGTCTTCTGAGTAACTGGGATTATAGCCGTGCACCACCATGCCTGGCTAATTTTTGTATTTTTAGTAGAGACGGAGTTTTAACAAGTTGGCCAGGCTGGTCTCAAACTCCTGGCCTCAAGTGATCTGCCCACCTCAGCCTCCCAAACTGCTAGAATTATAGGCTCAAGCCACCGCACCCAACCAGTGTGTAATTTCTGAAAGTAGTTCATAAAAGACATTGTAGCTCCTACTTTACTCTCTCTTGGATCACTCACTCTGAAGCAAGAAGAGGCCCATGTGGCAAAAAAAGCAACACCTTTTGCCAAAAGCCAATGAGGAACTAAGGCCTCCAATCAATAGCCATGTGAGTGAACTATTTTTGAAATGGGTCCTCCAGCCCCATTCAAGCCTTCAGAAAACAGCAGCTGCAGCCCACAGCTTGACTGCTAGTTTAGGAGAGACACAGCCAAATGGTCCAGTTAAACCTCTCCCAGATTTCTGACCCTCAGAAACTGTGTGAGAAAATTAATGTTTGCCATTTTAAGTTGTTAAATTTTAGGGTGATTGTTACATAGCTAAGCATGTTTCTCTATATTTTCCAAATATCCACAGATAGCATGTACTGCTTTTAAAATTAGAGAACAAACCGCCATTTTAAAACACTAGACATTGTCAATGCAATCCTAATACAGATTTTTAAGATTAATTCCAGTGTTTCCATTTGTCAAGCTAAATGTTTCCAAAGGATTCTCACAGAGATAGCATACCTGTGCTAGTCCAGCATACATATGCTAGTTAGTTCAACTCCAAATTAAATGTTCCAGTTACAGTAAATTAGCAAACTTTAAAAGTACCCAAAAAGCCCCTCTGAAAATAAAGAATAAGAGAAAATAAGAAAGCTAAATATTCAATGCAAATAGCTTTTTAAAAAGTGAACAAACTATATCTAAGAAAAGCAAGAGGAAAAAATAATAAAGATAAAAACAGTTATTAATTTCAAATAGTAAAATATTACATTCCAGTAAATAAAGCCAAAGGTATTTGGAGAAGGAAAGAAGAAGAGGAAAGCAAAAGGCAAATCTTAATATTCAAGAAAAAGATAAAATAATAAAGTAATAAAAGGGGGATGAAAAACACAGAAAAGAGTAAAATAATTATAAAGAATATTATGTATAGTTGGTTGTTAAAGAATGAATTTTAATAGTTCAATGAAATTAAAAGATCATCCCAGCTGAATAGAACATATAAACCCTAAGGAGACAAACAGTTCTAGAAGAAATTTAAGTAAACAACTATTGTCAAATAAACCTTACTGACTTTTTGTGTGGTTTCTTTCAAACATTGAAGGAATGGAAAAACATGGATTTTTTTTTTTTTTAAATCTGTTTTAGAACGTTACATTCTGCTAGCTGATATGGTAAGTCAATATGGTTAAAAAAAAAAAGTCCCTTCCTCAAGATACTTCACTGTCCTCCTTTGTAAAACTGTCATAATAACTACGCAAATTACAATATTATAGGTGGCAGTGTGCAACTTGTATAATCACAAGTGATGGGCCTAGTAACCCTGACACTAAAACCTGAAAACCAGCTGACAAAACAGAAAACTATCATTCCATATTACAAATACAGAGGCAAAAATTCTAGATGAAATATATTCCAAAGCCAACAGCATATTAAATAATAACAAAACATTTCCAATTGAGTTTACATCAGAAATCCCAGAATGGTTTAATACTAGGTAATCTAATAACGAAGTTATAACATCAATAGGTCAAAATATATTAAAACAGAAGCTATCCCTGACTGCTAAATAACATGTAGTCATCTCAAATACATGTCCATAGGCCTGGGTAGTTCCATAATATAATAAAGATTCCCTATCTTTAACTTAGAATGAGCACCTTATTAAACATTTAGCAGAGTTGTTTCCAACAAAGCCAGATGTACAGATGCCTATCACCAACATTAGGAAGAAATTGTGACATTCTTACCAATACAATAGAAAAATAACTAAAATTTTAAAATATTTGTGACGGCAGATTATGTATACTTATAATATTATCGATTATTTAATAAAAATAAGATATTTCAGTGAAATCCATGAATTTTAATGATATTTTGTTAAACTTTCAAAAATGCCAATAAGAACCATTGGAAAACTTTCTGGGAAAAGCTCCAACCAACCAACTAATCGATCAACCAATTAATCAATGTCTCTGTTCTATCTCTCAAACTCTGTCTCTGTCTCTGTCTCTCTCTCTCACACACACACACACACACACACACACATATGCAGGCACGCACACACACACATACATTTCATACTGCATACACCTAAAAATAAAATTATGGTATTTACTGAAAAAAGAAAGGAAGGGTGCCTTCTGAAGAGGTGCGAGACGAGAGAAGCCATAGTGAAGAAATGACACAACTTTAGAAAGCCATCATGCATATGAATATGATATACCAGATGAATGACTTCTCTCTTTATGAGAAATGTTTCAGAAATTGTCTAAATATGTATTTATATGATTGACAAAAACAGCTTGGAATATGCCAATGGTGCCCAAGGGTATATAACAAATATTTTCAGCCCAGTGCTTATCTCTTCTTCAGGAAGACTAGGCAAGAAAGACCCCCTATAGGATGAAGTAAATACGTTTTCCTTTCATCTCCTCTTTCCTTTGGAGTCACTAACTTCCAAAAGCCCCACTATTCAGGGACTACATTTTATGTCACAAGAGAGCAGTGCCCCCTTTTGGTGCCTAACGTCAAAAGTTCTTTGAGGGCAAGGACACAGTCACTTCTTCAGATCTTCAACACTGCCACATAAAATTATTCAAGCAAAGCAAACTATTAAGCTACCAATCCTTCATATGGTAAAAGAGGAAAAATTTACCCACATTAGCACAAACATGGATACATTTGGCAAAGATCACTTTTCATGTATCATTTTCTTTTCTTGAACACCAACTACAGGACCTTACATACTAACAGAAAACTGATGTATATTAATTGAGTGCATAGGCCTTGTTGGCTCATTCCAACACATACCTCTTGACATAAAGAAAGGACTGAGACTTTCTCTAGAACTAAAATTTCTATAATGTCTCTCATCTAATGATATCAAAATGCTTTTTTCAACTGGCCCACAGAGGTATCAGATTTCATGTGCAAATCTGGATCTTGCGTACAACTGTGTGAAATATGAAAAATTGGGTTGTTTGGATATAAAATTGTCTAATAGAATAGGGCAGAATAATCCATTTATTAGAAAGGAATGTTCTCTACCTGTTTCTCCCTTTCATTTCCAAGAAACAACAAATAGCATCAACTCTTCGCTAACAAACAGCATAAGCCCATTATCATATCATAGTACTTAAGTATAAACTGTTCTATTATTTTACGGTATCTTTCAAGAAGTACCATTTTATAGCTGCAAATGAAAATAATACCAACAGTATGCTCTTCCAAAATAGTCAAAAATAATAAGATCTTTTCCATGCCCCCATCTGTTTGCTTTGAGAGGACAGAATCATAACAAAGAGGTCTTTTTATAAACAACGCTTTGCTTTATTTCCTGCTGCCTATGGCAGAATTTGCAGGTATGCCCTGCTGCATTCACTAATGAATTTCTTTATCTCACTTTGTTGAATAAAAACATAAAGGTATTATTTTGCTTTTGTAAACGTTATACACATTATATATAAGTTTATATATAATGGCTATATTATATATAAGTTTCCTATGCTGTTTCATATCACATAAGTGCTTACCAATTTCTTCAATTACTACCCATCAGTGTAATTCTTAACTATATACTGGAAAAGCACCAAAGTGAGATTTTTCTCCAGCAGTATGAATTACTTTTAAAGCACATCAGTTATAATTCATCTAACAAGGTGGGATGAAAGAGATCAGACCCTTTCACATACAATCTGAGCTTAAAATAAATGTGAAGAACCAATACTGAAAATTCCTTGAAGTATACAAAGATGGCCAGAGGCATACATTTACCTCTGAAAAAGCAGCCCTAGTTAGGTCAAATGCCAATTTTCATAGCTTAACGGGTAGAATTAAAGATCCTGAGCCAGACACACCATTAAAACAAGAGTAGCTCCAAATTCTGGCTGTAATACTTTCTGTATGATGTTGAATAATCATCATTCTAGTGATAATTCTAGAATAATTATACTCTATTAATACAAAAATATTATATTAATAGTGACATCCTTATCTGCACAACAGAATAAAAATGTGTACCTTATAATACTATGTTGTAGTGAGGCTTAAATGCAATAATGTATAAAGTGTAAATGCAATAATGTATAAAGTGATTAGCATAGTTCCTGATAACAGTAAATAAACCTGTAGCTACTATTACAATGATGTTTATGTTCTAATATCACTTATCCTGGAAATGAAATACCCTCTCCCTTAAAATGGATAAGGAAAAAAACAACTGCTGGGTGATTACTAAACTTACAAAGCTGGAAGGCCTGGAATTATGGAAAAATTATGACTCAAGAGATCCTTCAAAGGTACTTTGCAATCTGTTACATGCTGCCTGGTAGACATGTCTCAAGAAATAAAGCACAGAGTATTTCAATGCCTGTAATGGGAAACCAGGGCTTAAATATGCTTTTCCAAGAAGTGGTGTCACCAGTGAAAATGGAAGAATTGATAGTTTCACATCTCCTAAAAGTAGGCTGTATCTGAGTTTAGGTCTTACAGTGTGAATAGCTTATATATTTAGTTTTGCTATTTTGTCTGAATAGGAGCTGAATAAAATTAGAATTCAGCCAATATCAGTGACTACATTTGCAGTCCTAGCTGATGAAAATCAGTCATGGCTACATCAGGCTAATAGAGAAAATTTCTTCTCAAAGAATATGATCATAAAAGTAAAATCCCAAGAACTACCACATTAATAAACATCTGTAAGCAAGCAATAATTCAGTAACTCTTATCATAGTTTATAGTAATTAGACATGGGTAGAAGATTGTTAAAAATTAGCTAAACCATCTTTCTACAAGTAAAGCAATGTAATTTCAAATATGAAAAATCCTGGTCTCTTATATATACATGAGGTTGTAAAGAAAACAATGGAGGGGGAGGTCACAAATACTGCTCATCATTCTCTAAATGCCAAATTGAAAAATTAATCACTGGCACACAATAACTCTTGAACAGTACTCTGTCCTATGAACAGATATTTCTGTAACCTGTTAAAAGTATTCTTTGTCTTGCCCTAGAGGGAAAATTTATTAAAATAAATTAACATTTTACTGGGTCTCTAATTGGAAGTGGCTGTTCTCAACAAACATGTTTATCAAACACTGTGACTGGCAAAATGTATTACTGTAGCTGTAGTTATCCAAATTACATGCTGTCTAAAGCAAAAAGGGCAAAAGCCATCTGGCTCATATAACTTGCATTTTCTAGACAGCTTGCAGCTGGTTCTGATTAAGCAGCATCTCAGAACTCCCAGAGATCTATTTTTATCCCTGGAAGTGTATTTTTAGGACTCACACATCCAAGGCACAGGGCATTTACATTAATAAATGAACAACCACTTTGATTAGGAAAAGGTTTATGTGACACTCTGGTTTAGTCTCCAGCTGCACAGATGGACTGCAAGTTGTATATGACAGTCTGAAACCCAATCTTTAGAACTTACCTCCTCTCTGGTCATTTTAGTATCTCAAGGGAGGAACACAGAAGAGATGCCTCCTCTGTCTTATGAAATAATCAAGGAAATATATCATCACAAGAAACTTCACTGCATTATCTTACCTATCCTAGGAGGTTGGTACAATTATCATCTCATTTTACAGATGAATAAACAAAGGTTTTGAAGGCTAAATAACATATTCAATGTAAATAGTCAGTGAATGATACAGCCAGGACTCACACCTGTATCTTTGATGATGCAACAAGAATTCACACCCGTATTTTCTAGCTACGGAGCCTGAGCTAATATTAACCACAAGATTATGCTGTCTCATCACAGACAGGGTTAATAGTGAATTTTAAAAATGTATTTTATTGTAAGAAAATGTAATAATATTATATGAGGTAAAGAGGTAATCATACATTTTGATGGAAGAAGCATATTAGAACATTCTAGAACTGAATAACAATACAGATTTGTATTAATAAATCTTACAATGATAAAAATGATAAAGAAGCTTTTTTCTTCTAATTTAAATCCCCATAGTTGTTTTATTCATCATCCTGTTTATCATCATCCTAATCATCAAATTGGAATGAAGTCAGACATGGGTGCTGGATAGAAACATGCAGAAAACATTCAGATAGCTATAAAGACATGGACATTCTAATTTTTATAAGCCTCTCCCCAAAGAAACACAATCAGTGAATCACTGAGCAAAGTGAACAAATCAATTTTTTAATAACTCAAGAATTCTCTTTATCCTTCATACTTTCCCCTTTGTTCACTCCACCATGATGGCCACTTGTCCCTCAAACTCCCACTCTCCCCTTCCCTCCAGAACTTCTGACATCCTCTTAAGCCTCCTCCTTACCCTTCCTTCTCAGCTACATGTCCTCACAGGAGGCTTTTCTCACTCCCTCCACATTATTTACTCTCACAACACTCTATATTCACCACAATAATCACAATGGACACAGCACATTTTTGCATTCTCAGAGCTTAGGGAAATGACCAGCACTCAAAAGTGTTTGCTGCATACATAACCACAAAAGTCATTCTATCCAGGCACAGATAAAGAATATGCGGTTTACCTAGTTATCTCCAGATTACAGTTTTCTTCTTGTTTGCCATCAATTAAGTGGATACTAGTGGATGTCTAGATAATTTTGTCATAAGAATCAAATCAAATGGCCATGGAATACTGTACAACAATCATTTTAGAAGGAAGTCATGAGTACATAGACTTCTTTAGAAGCAAGTCTTTTCACATGCAAGGACAAAAGCTCAAATCAATTCAGATATCCTTGACATTGGCCTTCTCTCACTGTACCACAGCATTATCAAGCTCAAAATAAACAACACCAGAAGTTCACCTACTATGTGCTATATTTAAATCCAAGAAATACCCTCAGGGCCTAAATATTCTAATTTGTGTTTAAGCTCAGATTTGTTGAAACTGTAGGTAAGTGGGCTTCTACAATGAGCAGATCTTCATACAAGCACAAAGGTATGGAAGCACAGCTCAATAAGAACTTTGTAAAACAACAGGTGAAATGCTGCTGATTAGTCATTGATGGGATTCCTGAATCACTAATCCAAAACTGACATTTTCTCTTTTTATTATTAGATATTCTCATTCCACAACTACAATCCCATGCTTCTGAGTTTCCAGGGAACTTTATACATCTTGGCTGGTAAGTATGTGCATACATTTTAAGTAACTGCGGTCATATTTATCATCATGACTCCAAAGGAAAGGCCATCCTGTACAAAAACGTCCTACCCTTGACGTCATTGCTACACTCCCCCTACAAATAAATACCTTCTGATGATAAAAACAGATAATAATGAATGGTTGCCAAGTTTCCTCTCCTCCGGACTGTCATGGAAGATTAAGTGTTAAAATGATGAACTTGGCTATAAATAAAAGGGATTATTTCATTACAAATAAATAAAATTTGTCATTTTATAACATAAGAAACTACTTCCTGCCCAAATTTAGAAGTAGAAGAAAGAGAACTTCTATCTAATATCCTACCTTGAACTGAAAATTACTTAGCCATATTAACTTGGCTTTCATTCCACATAATATAGCAAGTCCCTAAACACAAAAACAATACTTCTCTGATTCTGGAAGTCTATGTGTCACAGAGTGCAAACTGAGAAAAGGAAGTAACTGGTTTTAAAATAGGCTTGGTAAGTGACTTAATTACATTATAATGAACTCTTCTCAACATACTTTTAGTTCTAAAGGTAAAATGTGGGTTATATTTGAAAAATATAAAAAGTTATGGAACAAGCTGATTTACTCTAAATTGTCTGAAATAGGAAACCCTCTTAACTGGAACTTACGTTCTTCATTAGAAAAGTGTTAAATATCCAAAGCCGATGATGCTAATAAGCAACTTATTGAATTTGAATTTTTGAAAATTAACAATCTAATTATAAATTCAAAGTTTCCCCATTAGACTACAAATATTTTGAGAGCCACATCTATGTCTTGCCTTATTTAAGGTTATATCACAGAATACCACAGAGTATCTGGATTATACTAGGTGCCCAATAAATGCCCAATGAACAAGACAACATTTTAAAGAATTCCTACTATGTGCTTCACTTTCTTCACTATTTCAGAAAAAAAGGTATACAGAATGCATTGTTTGTAGTTGTCCTGAGCAGTCAAAAAGAAAACTAATGTCAGTGTTAAAATAAAGTATCTGCTCTTGGCTGGGCGCAGTGGCTCACGCCTGTCATCCCAACACTTTGGGAGGCCGAGGAGGGCGGATCACGAAGTCAGGAGATGGAGACCATCCTGGCTAACACGGTGAAACCCCATCTCTACTAAAAATACAAAAAATTAGCCGGGCGTGGTGGCGGGCACCAGTACTCCCAGCTACTCTGGAGGCTGAGGCAGGAGAATGGCTTGAACCTGGGAGGCAGAGCTTGCAGTGAGCCAAGATAGCACCACTGCACTCCAGCCTGGGCGACAGAGTGAGACTCTGTCTCCAAAAAAAAAAAAAAAAATTTACCTGCTCTTTTACCTTAAGACATTCTGCTTTTTTATTAAGCTCCAACCACTCTAATTTCAATAAAGGAAAATTTGATCTGTCTCATCTCAAAACTGTTGAACAATCAACAACAATTCAATCTGCATCTCAATGATCTAATTCCACAATTTTGCCCAGATAACAGTAGCAGTCTTAGATTTCATAAAAGATCACAGTTCACACCAGAGTAATTAATAATCAAAGAGAAGAGTGTATCTTAAGTAAAAGTCAGAAGTGCTTAGCAAGAGACATGGCTATAGAAAGAACACTGGCTTCAAGCATCAAGATGGGTTTGAGCCAAAATTTAGCACTTACTAGCAATGTGATCTGGGCTTCTCTCTCCCTGGGGCTTATTAGCAGTGTCCTATATTAAATGGGGACCATAAAGCATTTACCTCATGGGTTTATTATGGAAAATAATATGTGATAAGATATGAAAAATCTCTTGGCATAGTGACTGTTATATAAGCGGGTGATCAATAAAGTTTTGTTGAATCAGAATGTAAAAGTTCACAAAACTAGAAAAGTCACTAGCCCTTTCCATTAAAATGTCTATGACTACAATGGTTTATGGAGATACAGACCAAAAGGCCTACAGGAATTTAGAAATGACATAATAAATAAACAAAATAAAATTTGAAAAAGGTAAAGCTGCTGAACAAGGTATGTTGACAAATTACTTTTGTTTATTCAATGAATTAGGACTTAACTCAGGGACAATTAAGTTGTATATAACAAAATATTAAATGCAAAAAATGCATATATGAGTAAGGCAGGAGTCTTTTCCTGACTCAGTAACATTTCAAAACTCTTAGACTTATGAGCCACATAAATTATGTGGTATCTTCCAGTCTCTCCCTATTATTCATTTTCCTCACGCTAATTTAATTTTCATTATTTAGCTTCCTTTCCTTCTCACTGACAGCTAGATCAAATTTTTCTTTAAATTTTTTTCTATATCTTATCAATGATAACTTTGTTTACAATTTAAAATATGTACATGCCAGGCAGTGACTCAGGCCCATAATCACACACTTTGGGAGGTAGAGGCAGGTGGATCGCTTCAGTCCAAGTGTTGGAGACCAGCCTGGCCAACATGGTGAAACCCAGTCTCTACAAAAAATATAAAAATTAGCCGGGCGTGGTGGTGCAAACCTGTAGTCTCAGCTACTAAGGAGCCTGAGGTAGTAGAATCGCTTGAGCCCCGGAGTTAGTTGGAGCTGCCTAAGCCTTGTTCATGCCACTATACTACAGCCTGGATGACAGAGCGAGACCCTGTCTCAAAAAAAAAGAGTATTCTCAGACATTTTGGATACAAATAACTAGGTCCATCCCATAAATTAAAATTAGCTTCAGATTAGGGGAGTGGTTTTGCTTGTTGCAGGTGATGTTAAGGGAGTAGTGGTAGCTAAGATGAGTAAGAAAACGTGAAAGGTGGTCATCTGGGTAACTATAAGCATTTGAATTTGTCTCTCAAACAGAAAAACTGAACAGGCTAGTATGAAATCACCCACAGTTAAGCTAGTTCTTTGAAAGGAAAGTACTACTAAGCATACGTATGAGAAATTTATTTTAGAAATTGGAGATCCACATAGCTGTGCTGCTCCTAAGGAGCATGAAAGCAATTTGCTTTTAAAAATAACATAAATAGGCCGAGCACAGTGGCTCACACCTGTAATCCCAGCACTTTCGGAGGCCGAGGTGGGTGGATCACCTGAGGTCGGGAGTTCGAGACCAGCCTGACCAACATGGAGAAACCCCCATCTCTACCAAAAATACAAAATTAGCCCGGTGTGGTGGCACATGCCTGTAATCCCAGCTACTCAGGAGGCTGAGGCAGGAGAATTGCTTGAACCTGGAGGCGGAGGTTGCGGTGAGCCAAGATTGCGCCACTGCACTCCAGTCTGGGCAACAAGAGCAAAACTCACTCTCAAAAATAAATAAATAAATAAACATAATGAATAAATAATTACGAGAAAGTGTGTGTTTCTGTATGCATGCACACGTGTGTGGCAAAAGACATGGCATCTATATCTATCCTTCTATGCCACAGCACTCTTTTTGTTTTGGCTACTAGAAAGCTCAAATCACAAAAAACAACAACAGTGACTCCTTGGGCAGATAAGGTGAGAGGATAGCTAGAGCGCAGGCGTTCAAGGCTGCTGTGAGCTACGATTGCACCACTACACTCCATCCTGGATGATAGAGTGAGAGCCTATCTTTATTAAAAATAAATAAATAAAAATAATGAATCAAAACAAAATTGCATGGATCCTAAAATACTTATTTTCTTGTTTCCAGTTAGGACTTTCTACTTATTTATACTTTTCCAGATAATGCACCTTTTCTTCTACATACATTTTATTATTATTAAGTTGAATATGTTCTTATAAGATATTTCAAATCAGGGCAAGCTGCAGTGGCTCATGCCTGTAATCCCAGCACTCTGGGAGGCCGAGGCAAGCAGATTGCTTTGAGTTCCGGAGTTTGAGACCACCCTGGGCAACATGGCAAAAACTCATCTCAAAAAAAAAAAAAATATTCCCCAGCTACTTGGGAGACTGGGGCTGGAGAATCACTTGAACCTAGGAGGCAGGGGTTGCTGTGAGCCAAAATGGCACCACTGCACTCAGCCTGGTATCCAAGTGAGAACCTATCTCAAAAGACAAAAAAAAAAAAAAAAAAGATATCTCAAATCATTTTTTGAATGAGGCAATACACAATTGAAATAAGACAAACATATTTGCATGGAAACAGTTTTAACCACCCCTTCAAAAGCCCCGAAACCAGTACATGTATGGAAATTTACATAAATCTATGGGCAAAACAGCCTGTTACTGGCCACAGTTCAGGCGATCATGTCAAAAAAGTTTGTTTTAAAGAAATTAAAAATTCCCAGTCTCCAAAAGTTGTGAGATGCTCTACCCACAGTACCCCAGGAGCAGAAAGCAGCCACATTTCAGATTTACCATTTCTAGACAGTCCCAATCCTTAGCTATCTTCTTCAGTGACTACTCTTTCCATGGTAGCCCCAGTCACTTTCACATATACTATGGAAGAACTACAATAGGAAGCAGCTTTATTTGAAGTTGAGGAAAAAACCTTGGATCTGATCCAAACTGAGGAGAATGCAGTACATGATTTACTGGTTTTCTATGGGACATTTGACAACCCTGAGGAGTTTGTCATCGTTGAAAGGATACCACAGGCACTGCTGGCAGTACCTATGTGGAATAAGCATGGATGTTTGTTCACTGTGGGGTTGAGATACCTTTTTCAAATTATGATTGTTAGTATAAAGAAAAGCTGAGGAAAAGAGTTCTTATAAATTTGGTAACATCATATTAAATGGAATAAGAAAGGTTCTCATTTCTTTACTGTGGTTTAAGCATACAGTGTTTGTATGATTAAAAAGAAATTCCTCAGAATTGTGATTTTAGTAATTTTTTATGTAAAAATGTATAAGAGGAAAAACTTATTAAGTTAAGATTAAATTGGATTGTTTCTTCTGAATAATCTAACAA
Source organism: Macaca thibetana thibetana (assembly GCF_024542745.1). Classification (NCBI taxonomy): domain Eukaryota; kingdom Metazoa; phylum Chordata; class Mammalia; order Primates; family Cercopithecidae; genus Macaca; species Macaca thibetana. The sequence goes on along the minus strand of NC_065580.1, from coordinate 88,770,958 downwards.
ACTGAATAATCTAACAAATGTATGAGTAACTGAATTGTAAGACAGAAAGAACTATGTATAAAAAATAACATTTTTAGACTTTAAAAGATCTTGCCAAATATTTGTTGTCACTATGCTTTATAACATGACACTAAAGAGTTTAAGGGCATAAGTCATTAATCTAACCTATTAATGGCCAGAATTTTGTGTTTGCCACAATGGTTGTATTGCCATTCTTGTTGTTTTTCATAGGCTATGAGTGTGTTCTAGATCTAAAGACTGACCTGTTCAAATGTCGTATTCCATTTTCGACAGCACATTCTCCATTTTGCATTAAGCAATGGAGTACAGTGGAAAGGGAATAAGAACACCAATTATTCTAGACAGTTTAGTTGAAGATAATAGTTTCTTTGCAAGATTTAGAGTCATTATGGGCTTTGATTTTGTTTTCACTGGGATACAGGATCTTACAATAGCCTAATTGTGACAAAATTAGTTTCTGAAAGTGTTAAAAATTTCTAAAATAAATGTTTAAGTATAAACCTAAACAAAAATAAATAAATAAATAAATTGATAACTGGTATGGCATCCTACCTAGCACATTATGCCCTCCCCTAACCCATCATCTACCAATCCCTTTGAGGGGCACGTCACCTATGCACATTGAAAACACCAGGTATGTGTCTGCCTGAAGGGTTTCACCTTGCTCTTCTTTTACCTAGAATGCTTATTTCCCAGATATCCAGATGACTTGCCCCTCATCTCCTTCAGGTATTTGCCCAAATGCCATCTCCTCAGTGATGGCATCCCTGGACACCTCACCCTCTCTATTCCCCTTCTCTGCCTTATTTTACTCCATAACACTTATTGACATATAACATTATATCTTTCTTATTTTATTTTTAGTCTCTTCTCCAGAAAACAATCTCCACAAAAACAGAGATGCTATTTTGTTCATTTTTGCATCCTCAGCATTTAAAATAATGCTTGGCTCAGAGTAAGCTCTTAATAAATACGTGTTTATTGAGTGGTTGTAGAAAACTTAAATGTTCTTTGTGTTCATTTAAGCCAATGGTGATTGAAAAGTATATGGTTCAAAAAAAGACTATAACCCATCCAGCTGTTCATCAAAAGGAAAACTGATATATATTCCCTTATGTACAATGGAAGATTACTCATCAATAAAAAGGAATTAACTCCTGATTAAAAAAAAAAAAAAAAAGAAATAAGATAAACATTTGTACTAAATTTTTTTTTAAAATTTATTTATTATTATTATACTTTAAGTTGTAGGGTACATGTGCATAACGTGCAGGTTTGTTACATATGTATACTTGTGCCATGTTGGTGTGCTGCACCCATCAACTCGTCATTTACATCAGGTATAACTCCCTATGCAATCCCTCCCCCCTCCCAGCTCCCCATGATAGGCCCCGGTGTGTGATGTTCCCCTTCCTGAGTCCAAGTGATCTCATTGTTCAGTTCCCACCTATGAGTGTGGTTTTCTGTTCTTGTGATAGTTTGCTAAGAATAATTCAGTTGCTGCCACTCCTCGTCCTGCACTTAAACTAACTTTAAAGGCTTAGAACTTGAATTACCAACACAATTTCTGTGTGTCCTCAAAAAGCATTATGCAACCCTCCAAAAAGTGAATTTTTTAAGGGCCATCCATTTATTTAAGTCAATGGCCCTGTGTATACCCGTATTATTATTATTATTATTTTTTTTTTTTTTTTTTTTTTTTTTTTTTGAGACGGAGTCTTGCTCTGTCGCCCAGGCTGGAGTGCAGTGGCCGGATCTCAGCTCACTGCAAGCTCTGCCTCCCGGGTTCACGCCATTCTCCTGCCTCAGCCTCCCGAGTAGCTGGGACTACAGGCGCCCGTCACCTCGCCCGGCTAGTTTTTTGTATTTTTTAGTAGAGATGGGGTTTCACCATGTTAGCCAGGATGGTCTCGATCTCCTGACCTTGTGATCCACCCGTCTCGGCCTCCCAAAGTGCTGGGATTACAGGCTTGAGCCACCGCACCCGGCCCTATTTTTTTATGATTCACATAGGAAACAAACTCATTATTCTTTAATTTCCTGCAACCACAAGAATAATCAAGTAATTGAAAGGCTGAATTTCTCTGGGAATATTCACCCTCCCCCACACCCCCACCTTTTATTTTGTATAATGGAATCCTGGCCAAGGATCTTGTATATACAAAGAATTACACAGAAGAGAAAGTCCAAAGACAATCTTCCACTGGGATTTATTTACGTCACTGAGGCCCTGCTTACTCCTGACCTAATTCATAAATACAAACATATTTTTAAATAATATACAGTTTAGAAACTGGAATAATGAAATAAACTTTATTCTGTATTTTAATAGTCAGGTTTATACAACTGATATGAGCAGAATTCCAGAAATGATTACTATTTGATGTGCATTTAAGTTTTATTTTCCAAAACTCCTTAATGCCTTTAATCCCCTCCTTGTTACCAATTAACAGCTGCAATGATAGAAATTACAATTAACATTCCAAAACTGATCATCAGTCACAGGTTTCCATGACTATAAAACACAGATTGTTTTCCGTAGTTCCAATCAGGTTTTCATAAAAATATAGCTTTCTTGGCACACAGATTTTTCATTGGCCTATCATTCATTTCAAAAATAACTATTCAAAATTTTAACTATTAAAAGTTACTATTCAAAAAATAATCTCAATGACATTTCTACATTGTATTTGTGCGCAGTATTTCTTATCAAATCCCAAAGGCATTACCAAGGAATGTTTGAGACCCCACACTCAATAAAGAAAGATAAAAAAGTATGGGCTCCGATTTTCCCTGTGAATGTTAAACCCAAGATATAGGCTTCTTTAAAGAAATAAATCAACACTGAATTACCTATAGACTGTCACAAATAATATCCATAAGATGCATATGTTTAACATGAAATGTTTCTAACCAGTATTTAACATTAAGGAAAACTACATAATTTAATTAGAAAATTAAAAAGATGAAACAAACAATAACCCTGAAGGAGAAGATTATAGGATTTTGAAATATCACATTTTTCTATGTTATTTTGTAGATATAATAAATTAGCAATTTAGGTGATAACCAAACTTTCATTAGAACTAGAAAATATAGGGGAAAAAGGTAAAAATATACTATCACCTTGGTGCTATCAGTGCTTTGTTCATCTCTCCATTCTGGGTTTGTAGCATTATGGTATAATTACATTTTTACATGTCTGTTTTTCCAGCAAGACTCTGATTACTATGAGTGGAGAAACCGTGTAATTTTAATTTCCATATTCACACTTTGTGACACAGGAGAAGCTCAATGTTTTTGGAAAAGAAGACCTGAATCTACTAGATTTAAAGTATATTATCAAGCATTAATAATATAAAGAATTAAATTTTAAAAATATTTTTTATATATAATTTGAAATAGATCAGTGAATAAAAAATAAACCCAGTAAAATATCTAATTACATGTTATGATGTAATAATATGACAAAGGGGAAATTTAAAACAACTGGGGAGGAGAAGACAGAAAGCTATGTAATCAGTGAGGCTGACATAACTGGCTAGTAATTTGAGGAAAAAAAATGGATCAAAATTTATGGCATACACTATCATTATAATACTAATGTCTCTAACTCCCTATGGGTATTTGTGCATATATGTATCTGCGGGTTTATAAACACACACACATATATAAATTAGTTCATCAAACATCAGCATAAAATAGAAGTGAGTTTTTATAAAATGACAAATTTTTAAACCTAGAGTCAATAAAAGAAACAAAATAATATAACTTTTATAACAGTTTGAGCTTTAACACTAAGAAAAGTAATAGTCATGGTAAAATAAAAAAAACAACATATTGCAGAAATATGTTTATCAATCACAAGAGATAAAATGTTGATTTTTATGTTACATACAGCGGATAAACAACCTGACAGAAAAACAGAAAATCTAGAAGAAAAATACCTCAAAAACATGGACATGCACAACAGGAAATTAAATTATTAAGGACACATGAAGAAAAAAAGAACACACACGCTTTTTATTTACCAAAGCAAGGCAAATTGAAATAACACTGAAGTTCCACTTTGTATTTATTGAATAAATACAAAAATAAATTTAAAAAAGCATTATCCATCACTGTTCAGAGTCTCAAAAAGTGAAACTGAAAAACCCATATATTATTGTTAACAATTTATATATTTATATTAGAAAGCAATTTGGCAAAGCACTTCAAAAGCCATTTGTTAAAATCTACATCCTTTGACCCATAAAGATATGCAAAGCCTTTAACCTAATAATACCAGGCCAGAAATTTTAAACTGAGTAAATAACTCCAAAAAAAAAAAAAGGCAGATTCAAATAGATGTCTGTGGTGCCATAATTTGTAATAGCAAAACTTTGTAAATCTGTCTGTAACACCATATGAATGATTAAGTAAACTACAGATTATCAAACAACCACTCCTGAAAGAATATCATAAAGTCATAAATATAAAGGAATATCATAAACAGAAAAAATATACATTATTTTTAAAATTTTCACTACTACTAATTTTTTTTTTTACCCTTTCCCACTAATGTAGGTCCCTCTTTGTTTCTCTGACCAATAGTAGCCCATTGATATGTAATTAGGAAAAGCAAGATGGTTACAGTCAGCTTTTGTTTATATTCACCATGTGGACACATGCTTTAGTATGTATGAGCTTTCAAAACTTTGATGGATAGGTTTGGAGAAAAGGCAGGCTATCCCCTATATCTCTATAACATTACCTCCAAAAATCAGTGCTCCTTCTATTTTTACTTTCATTAAATGTAAACAAAAGGAGAAAATTTGTTCTGCCACAATCACAGGTGTTCACACAACTCTACCAGATCAGCCACTGTGTTGAGACACAACTGGTGTACCAGAAACAAAGTAGGAAGTCGTGTGTGGGAGGAAAGAAAACTAAAAGTTGTTAAACATATTTCTTTGGGCATTCAACATAATCTGTTTTTCTAATTATTTCCCTGGCATTTATGCAGCTCAGTTAATTATTATACAAACTAAAGTAAAACTTTAGGTTCCCCCAAAACTTTTCCTTCACTATTCTTTTCATGATGAAATTTGCCTACCCACATATACCACATACATATAAATGCATTATATGATGAAATCTTCTACTTGGAATAGTATGCCTCTGGGTCTTATATTATCCTACATTTCTCCAAAATACCAAACCATTTTATGCTTCCTAAGATCTGTCAATAACTGGAAGACTACTTCCTCATTATTTCCCTTCTAATTGGAGCAACTGTGAAAACTGCACAAAATAATTTAAAAATCAAAATGCCAAAATCAGTGCCAATAATGAAGACAATTACACAGTTTGGCTCTGGAAAACAAAGTGCCTGAAATCCTCATATTTCAGGTAGACTATCAAAGAAGCCAGGTTATTTATTAATATTAAATTATACAAAATTAAGGCTCACAATATTTTAATGCACGGTTCACCTTTTAAAATATCAGCCAGGAACACCTCAGAAAATATCTTTTTAGTCTATTTATCCTAAATAATAGTGTACTGAGAGAAACACTTGAAAATACAGAGGAAACTTGATCTATTCACCCAAATAGGCACGTGAGGACTGTTTAACAGCTCACATTTATAAAGCATATATAACGTTCAGACACTCGTTTAAACTGCTTTACATGTATTCATCCATTTAATCCTCACAAGAACTTTCGAGGTAGATATCTTAATTAGTATGCCCATCGTGCAGATGAACAAACTGAAACAAAGGAATAAAGAGCTGAGTTTCAACCCAGGCAAATGGCTCCTGAGCCCATGACAGCCACTTGAGCATCATTCCATATGTACCGTGACAACTTCTATGCTATTCCCTGTATGCCCTCTCTCAGGTTCCACTATAACAGATACTTGATATGCCACGAAGCAAAAGCATTATGGTGATTCAAGAGCAGTCTGCTAAGCTGCTCACGCACAAAGAATTCATTTTAATAATCATGATTTCAACTCCAAGTATGCTGCTGGAACACCTTAAATCTTAGCATCTTAAATCGCAATACATAAACTCTTAAATCTACTAGTCTGCAACTCTGTATCTTTTTCTCTAAATGACCTGCAACCTACTAAAAGGAAGTGAAACCTGTAAGCATAAAAACAGTGAAGGAGAAGTTATGAGGATCAAGAATATTAGAATTGTAAATTACTTTTCATTTACCTCTGAATTAAGTACAAGTGTCTGTGCAACATGCTCCACAAGGCAAGAAATCTGAAGGAAAAAAATTCCTTAATATGAAGAAAACTTAAATATTATCTGGGCTCTCATAAGTAAGTATCTTGAAAGCTAATGTGGAAGATTTTAAAAAAAGAGATAATCATTGGAAAAATATCTGGAAAAAAATGAAATAGTGAAACCTAGTAGAAACCTACCTACATGGGTCAACTAAAATTTCCAAGAGAGTTCTGTGATCTGAAATTTTACTTAATTCAAAATCACAGGAAAATGAAAGCAAAACATAATCATGTGAATTCCCCTATAGATGGCTGAGAATATATTAATCAAAATACAATGGTGGGTGCTGGCAGAGGTCTAGAGCTTAAACAAAGATGGTAAACAGAGAGGTAAAAGTCTTCCCCAACTTTTTCTTCTTAAAAATGTGAGAAGAACAATGGCCGGGTCAGGAGAGAACAGGAAAAATTATTCATCTTCCATTACTGGGAAGTATTCTGAGCACATTCCCATGGTGCCATCTCTTATTACCAGCTACTTAATTCTTCATTTATTTTCTTCTATTGTAAATAATCAGTTGCCTAGGCTGATTTTGCCACCTTTGTTTTTTCAACTCTATTCAGGAGGATAATGGGAAAATAACTCATCTTGCAAGGAAAAGAGATATGATAATATTGGTTTCAGAATACCAGTGTGAAACAGGAATGCTAAAGCAAGAGAAAAGAAGGAAAGAGAAAGACACTCACCAGAAGGTGAGCCATTGAAGGACGCTGCTTTCCATGAGTGGGTATGGACTGCTCTACTTGGCCAGACTTGAGAAAGAAGCCCTTCCCTTAGCAGGACGTCCTTGGCTCCCGAAGTCTCTCAGAGGTGCTGCTCAGCTAGTCCTCTCTTAGGGTAGGCCCTACAGATGAGGGCTGGACCAGGAACGTGCAGTTGCACACTTCTCTATGAGAGTGGCTAAGCTCAATAGGGGACTGTTAAAGGCATAAGAAGCTGGCTTCTGCCTTGGGTCCACTATGTGTTCTAAAATATAACACTGTTTATAATAAAGCTATTATTTTGATCTCTTTCTTATTCCTATATTTATTTCTTAGTGACTCAGAATACAAAGAGAATGGTATCATAGATACCCTAGAATCCTAACAAAAGTAAAACTAATTTGTTGGCTGGTTTCCCAAATTAATATGCCCATGGGGAGCTACATTTAAAAAGCTTTAAGGAAAAGAGGAAAACTACCCAGAGGTAAAAAATCTGAGACTGGGAATGGGGAACGGATCTTTCAGCAGCCGGATAGCTTGCAGAGACCCGTTCTGTTGCAAGGCGGACGTGAGTTCCATCCTAACAGTGCCGTAGCTTCCTGTGAGAACTAAGGAACTGGGCCTGGCTCCCCTTATGTGTAAAATGAGGAGGCTGTACCAAACCATTTCTAGGGCACCTACAGGCTCCAGCATTCTATGATGGTATAACTAAAATTAACTAGCTTTGGCAGCACCTTCAAAGTGAAAAATGAAAACGCACATCAGTCCCACATCACAAGACTGAAGTCAGCCAAGAGCCAGAGCCATCTCACTTTAAGAAAGAAGAAAAAGCTGTTGATCTGCAATAAGTTTAGAAATTGCTGAGGAGGGAAAAAATTATAATAAGGAATTAAAATAGGGCATTGACCTCTGTGAAAGAGACCTCTGAGAAAAATAAGTGCTGGGCTAAAGGAAAAGTGGCTTCTCTTTGTATTATTTTTCAGATAGATATGTCCTTAGAAATATCATTAATAATATTGAACCCCCAACTGCTCGATGGTGTTAGTCTACTACCAAACCCCAATAAAGTCCCATATTAGCTTGCAGATGAATTACAGCTTTTAGGGTTTATCTGGAATCCAATGTGATACTATAGATTGGTTGGGCCAAACTCCTCAGAAAATGCCAAGAAACATTAGAGCCAGGCCAAAAAGTACTGAAACATTCCACTGACACAGAACCCACAAGTCAACATGAAGCTTTCACTAGAAGATACAGCCTTTGAGTGAAGTTTTCCAGGGATCCAGCCAAAACTCATAGAATATTGAAAAAACCTCTCAAATCTAAAATGGCTCCAAATGGAAGTTTATATGAGAGGGGAATTATGCATGGAAATTTATCATTCACAATCAGTGGATTCAACTACTGATCCAATTACATTAGAGGATTTTAATTCTTCTTGGAAATTCATTACAAATTACAGGTAACTCCAGTCTGAACAGAACTAAAATTTCTGTGTATTTTTAAACAAGTCAATTGTTTCAAAGAGATAAGTACATTATTTCCAGCAGACAGATAATTGTTTTCTTGTTCAATTGCATTACGTTTGTGTATCCAGGTATAAAATGTTACAAATGGAAAATTACTAAGAAGCAAAGTAGTCATTAGTGTGACTTATAAATGGAACAAAGTTGTCACAAAAGTTTTACTCTTTGCTTTTTTATGTTTCTGAATATATACATCTTATTATTTTTTCTATTTCTCTCTGTTTTTTGTTTTAGAGACAGGGTCTCACTCTGTCACCCAAGCTGGAGGGCAGTGGTGTGATCATAGCTCACTGCAGCCTCAAATTCCTGGGCTTAAGCAATCCTCCCTCCCATCTCAGCCTCCTGAGTGGTAGGACTACAGATGTGCACACTAAGCAAGATCTTTTATTTTTTTTTAGATACATGACCTCACTATGTTGTCCAGGCTGGTCTTGAAACCATGGGCTCAAGCAGCCCTCCTGCCTCAGCCTTCCAAAGTGTTGGGACTTCAGCATGCCACCACACCCAACTAATTTTTTTATATCTGGTAAAGAGAGGTCGCACTATGTTTCCCAGGCTGCTTGCAAACTCCCGGCCTCAAGCAATCCTTCTACTATGGCCTACCAAAGGACTAGGATTATACGCATGAGCCACTACACCCACCCCATTTTAATCTCTTATCTATCAGATTGCAGGGCAAACAATAACAGCAGATCCCTGGGTTCATATAACCAGACGTTATATTATACAAATGGAACTAAGAAGTCAGCTGATCAACATGAATGGCTAAATGCCTGCTATATAAATATAAACAAAAATAAAATGAATCCAAGGATAAATTATTAAACTTCACAAGAAATCCAGAAAGTGGGATCTGTGGAAAATAAAAATAAATAATTTTAAATTATATCTACTGTAAATCAACAATACTTCTAGCTTTACTCTGTAGACAGAAGAATTGTATCTGAAAAGCCTATGTGTGATTTTTGCTGTGACACTCTTCCCCAAGAAAATTCTTAACTGTTAGTTGTCCTCAATAAAGAAGCTCTAAAGCAAATTAAAAACAACAACCAAAAAAAAAAAAGAAAAAAGAAAAAAACCTTAAATGGTAAAAAGCAAAATCAGCACTGTGGTAGTTCAAGGCAGAAGATTGTTTCCTGATGGAAATTTTACACTGTAGGTGATAAATGACAAAGAATGGTCATGGAGAGTACCCATGCATACCAGAAAATGAGAAGACAATTATAATGTTAACTAATATCTAAAACAATGCATGACCCTGGGCGCATAATAAGTTCTATTTGATTAAAAAAAAAATAGGTTGGTTGTTAGTGCTAGTAGTTTAACGCCTTTGAATTAAAGTTTATGACATCTATTCCTGTTTGATAGTTTCTATGTCAAATACATTATATCAACACACATGCACGTTTTTAAAATAGAGTTCATATTTTCTCCAAACTACTTTTGGAAATTCACCATATTTCAAATTGTACAATTAGGAAAAAAGTTAACCATCTATAATTTAACCATCACATATTGATCAAATACCCAAAACTGACATTGGATATAACGCAGAAAATTGTGCTATTAAAAACAGAAAGTATTCTTCCAGAAATTAAAAATGGATATTGTGAGGTTGTATGATATTAACACATCTAGAAACATACGAGGAGATGCAAGACAATTTCGAATAAAGTATGGAAAACACAGGACCATTTGAGCCACTGATTCTTCCCTAAATTACATAATCAACTCTACAAGAAGATTTTAGAGTTGGAATATTTGTAATAGAATCAAATTTCCATAAGAACCAAAATTTCTTTATGGTGTTGATATTTAAAGAAAAATGCTGCTTATATTTTTTTCATTTTTACAGTTATATTAATTTAATGCTATATAAAGTAGGGTTAGGTCCTCTATAAGAGATTTTCTTTTAAAAATCACACCTTTAATATTTTGCGAAGAAAATTTTTAGCCCAAAGCTGCTTCTAGACAAGATTATGTGTTTTGATTTATTTAATATATTACAATACTTTGATATTAAATTAATAAAACATCCAAAAAAGGGGTATAAAAGATGATTTGCTATAATGTTTATTTTCTGAAGTTACTCAAGGCAATTTTTGCAGCTCAGAACAATTTTCAGCCTATAGATATTTTTCTCCGTAACTTTTGAGTTGTAAGGAATCCTAGAAATTCTTAATCCAATCTCCTCATTTTTTGAAAAAGGAAGTCAAAATCCTAGGAACTAAAATGTCAAACTTCAGTCTCTATATCTAAGTGCAAAATCAAGATTATAGCAAATAAATCCTAACTCCTGGTTCAGTTTTCCTTTAAAAAGGCTTTGTCTCAAGTAGAACATGAAGAAAAAACAGAGATCTCAAATATCTGAAGTACAACATTTAAAGCTAGGGAAAGAGGACTGAGTAAATTGTTGGCCTCATAGAACTTACATTCTGGTGCAGGAGGTTGACAAATCAATGTCAAGAGAGCTCTGTCACCAAATGATATTTTTACACACTGGCTCGTCTTTCTCCTCTAGCCCCACAATTTCCACCTAAAGAACCTCAGTCAAATCCTTGCCTATGCTTGTCTCTCTCATTCCTCTGCGAACTCTGTTCTGTCACGTAACTTCTTTTACCCTACTTGTAGATGATTCCCAGATGCAACATGCAGCCTCACCCACACAAGCTACCTCACTACAGCTGCTTACAGCAATTTCACTTGAATCTCTAATATCACTTCAGAGTCAACAGAATCAAAAGCAAATATATTTTCCTTCAAAATCGACTGCCCTTTTCAATTTCTCCATTCCTATTCCTAAGTAATTGTTAATTCCTTTCTCACCTCCTGTGGCTCCCATATCTAGTCAGTCTCCACATACTACGGGTATTAGTCAGGGTTCTCCAGAGAGAGAGAGAGAGAAAGGGAGACTGATTATAAGGAATTGGCTCACATGATTAAGGGGTCTGACAAGTCCAAAAGCTGCAGAGCTGATTTCCCAGTTTTGAGCCAGAAGCCAGAAGGCTACTGCAGAACCAGTAAGGGTCAATGTCGCAGTTTAAAGGCTGTCAGGCAGAAGAATTCTCCCTTACGTAAGGGAGGTCAGCCTTTTGCTCTATTCAGGCCTTCAACTAACTGCATGAGGCCCATCCCCATTACAGGGGGCAATCTGCTGTACTCAGTCTACTGATTTAAATGTTAATCTCATCTAAAATCACCCTCACAGGATCATCCTAAGTAATGTTAGACCAAATATCTGGGCAATCTGTAGCCCAGTCCAGTTGACACAAGAAATTAACTATCACACTATGGTTTTACTTTTCAAAAGTTTCACACCCTTTTCTCCAGTCTCATTACTGACTTCTCAGTTCAGGTCCTTATGATGTAAAACAACTCAGCTCCACATCCCTACACCCTTTAGTTCAGGCATCACTGGGTATGCTGTGGACACATTTATTTTCGGAAATGTTTTTATCTCACCATCCCTGTTCTACTCCTTAACTTATAATGACACCTTGCTCTGAATAGATTCAATTCTTATTATTATTATATATTGCTTTTTATAATCCAGCACCATTTGGCCTACTGACCTTTTTCTTTCATCATCTCATAATTCAGAACTTCCATTATAACTTGCCAATAGCGTAAATATCTTGTTCAGCTACCAATGCCAATTTGCTTCTCAACATACTCCCTTCTCTGAAAGCATTGTACACTCTTCTTTGCCTACGCCATCCCAATCTCATCCATTTGCCCAGCTTCGTCTGAAACTTTACCTCCTTTTTGAACTTTCTCCATGCTCCAAACCATATATATCATTTAATTTCCTAATCTTCATGTGCACATAAACTAAACAAAATCACTCTTCCTCTACACTATTCTGTCTTGCACTCTAATTTATTAAGATTGTACATCCCTCTTTCTCCTGTCTCCAGTCTTACCCCACTGCCTCCAAATGTACACCTTCTATTTATCTTGGGCTGAAAAGTCTTGAATCTATATGTGCCAGGCACTGTGCAAGGCAATGGATATATAAAGAGGTATTACTCTCAAGAAACATGCAGTCTTATGTAAGAGATGGATAAATATTCAAATAATTATGGAGGAATGTGATGCATGCTAAAACAGTAGTAAACACAAAGCTTCAAAGGAATATAGAGAATATAACAGAGGGGGAAAATAGGTTATCCAGGTAAAATGATGTTGTAGAGGATAAATTAACAGGAGGAAAGCAGAAAAAGGCATTTCAAGTATTGAGAATAACCGATGCAAAGGAACAGGGATGATGATGAACATAATATACGTGTTCACACTATGATGAAACATTTACACACAATGGCAAACATATTGAGTATAAAGAATGAGAGCCCATATACAATATGGCTGCAAAAAAGAGGATTAAATTCATCAAAAAATGACAGGTGCAGAACCCCAGAAGCAAAAATGTCTGTAACAGTGAAAATGCTAAGTCCACGACTTGAGTAGGGCTGAGGAGAAGCAGGCCCGGCTGGAACATTGAGCCAAACCACTCCTGACCAAGGACAGTGGAACCCTCTAGAGTACAGGTGAAATTGTGTTTGTCCCTTATCACTGATCCTAAAGAACAAAAGATTTTTCAGAAATTGTTTGGCAACAAACCTCAACTCATCTGGCAGCAAAAACTGACCTACACAGATGTGAGGCTATTTAATGTTTTTATTTATCTCATTTAAGATTAAGATCTTTGAATTTAACTGCAGAAATATTATTTTTTTTATTATAGGGAATCATCCCAGACTCCATTAAAGGTGATAGGTAATATGGGGGTATATGGTCGTTTTGAAAACCTAATACATTTTTAATATCATACTAGCTTTTTAAAATCTGATAAATTCTTGATTCCAAAATGCACCTCAACTGGGGTTTTAGATAAAAATATGGGAACCTCAGGGTTTGAGGTTCCACAGAATTTGTCAGATATCCAAAGAGGTCTGTTGCCCAGAAAAAGTTTCAGAGTCTATGAGCGATCCATTTAGAATTGCTGTTTCAGATAGAAAATAAGTTTTCAGTGTCCCATACTTCCTATTATTGACAGCTTTTATGACCAGTGGCAAAGTTTATTTTATTTAAATAATATTAGTTAAAAACAAAAACTGGCAATCATGAACTCTTAAATCAACCTTCCTTCCTTATAATGCCAAGAACATCTCACACACACACACACACACACACACACACACAAACTATAAAGCAAAATTCTCTTTGCCTCCTATAACCTTAATAGATAATTTCCTGGAATTGTCTATTCAAATAGAAAATTAATTTCCATGCACAGCTGGAAATATCACATTGGCAAGCAAGGAAAACATCAAACACTAGTAGATTAAATAACAAGTGGAAGAACTATAAAGACTAAACAAAACAGAATTTGCTCAATAAGATGGTCATATGAGAACAGCTGTTTGCCTGTTTATTTAATGTATGAATACATCTTTAAAATGAAGTTGCAATCATCATGGCAGCACTGGATCCAGAGAAATAATTAAGGGATTCGACCATTCAAGAAATGTTACTAATGTTGTGGGAAAAAAGAGAAGTTTAGCATCTCCCTTGTTAAGAATGGATGGAAGAGGCCATCGGGCGTAGTTTCACAGCACTTACCATGTTTTTTTTCGGTTTGGGATAAGGGGAAATTTCTGGAGATGGACAGTGGTGAGGGTGGCAAATGGTGTGAATGTACTTAATGCCACTAAAGTGCATACTCAAAATGTGTTAAAATGGTAAAATTTAACCACAATGAAAATGATTAATTTCAATAAGATAGAAAAAAGGTCTTATATATCAATAACAAAATAGAACAGTCTAAAAGAAAAATAACCGAAGGACACAAACAGAAATTCCAAACAGGGGAAGAAAATCCTACAGAGATATGGAAAAATGTTCAAAACTACTAATAATCAAGAATGCAAGTAAAAATGACTACAAAATAGCATGTTTAACTATTTAATTAGCAAAGATTTAAAAGATTGTTTATAAAGTTAATAAAGAAGCAGTTTTTCTAGACCCACTAATAAGATTAGGCTGTGCTTATACATCTCCTTTCTTTGGCTTGGACCTACATCATGGGTGTCCCTTTCTGCAGTGACAGCCATCAAGAAAAATCAGGCTCAAGGTACCATTTGGGACTATTCCCTGATGCTGTAACTGCTTCAAGCAATAAGTTACATGGCCAATACTCAATTAAGAAGCAAAGTAAAAACAGAATAATATGCTTTGCACAAACACTTTAAAAACAAAAAAAGAGAGAAAACAGAACACCACCTACAGGAACTGCCAGGCAGAAAGGCAAACGAGAAGCATAACAAGGTGGGAAATACAAAACCTCACATGGTGAGGCAGCCCCCTTGGCCCTGCTGCCTCGATTCTCAGGTAGTCAGAGAAAAACACACACACACACACATCAGCTCGTAGAGCAGAACTGACACTGTATAAATAGCAACAAGGAGAAAGTTCAATATAAATCAATGTGTTATGAAAGCAAATATAGAGAAAAATATTATAGGTGAACTTTATATTGCAGGACTTCCTAATGAGTGAAAGGTGGAGTTCAAGATATTAGGAACATTTCTAGATAAGGCATAACAGATTTCCAAAGTAGCATATTGTGTTATAAAGCATGGCGCTACATCTCTTACATCTTTGGCAAACGAAACCCCCTTTTACTTCAGTAAATCTCCCTGTACACCACAAGCAAAGGGAGAGATCAATTTAATTGTATGACTAATTCATTTCCCATAAAGGAGGAAGTAAGTGGCTAGCAAAATACCTGATACAAAGTAGGAGCTCAATAAGGATTTGTTGAACTGAACAGAAACAAATGGTAGAAGCTAATGATTATTTGGTTGAATCTATTGATTAAATGTATTATTGTTCCACCTTTTCACCTGACTTTACCTAAGATAACTGATCTCATCTCTACAGAGAGCTATAAATATTCTGTTCTTTTCCCCTTGGTATTACAAGCACCAACTACCCACCCAACATGGTGCTTAGAGACTCAAAGATTATCTCCCCAGAATCAGCATCTTTAATCCAATTTCTGGTCACAAAAATATAGGAATTTTTAAGCAAAGGTGAAAAATTGTAAAAGATGCATAGGTAATTAAACAGATTCTAACAAGAGAGACCTGATGATAGATAAGCTGCCTCAAGGAGACCCACTCAAATAGAATGGGAATCAGCCTCTTTCAGTTTCCTCATCTGTAAAACGGGAGAAAAAGTCAATCAGTGGCTTTTAAGCTTTTTCAACAGCTACTCATATGAGAAATACATTTCATATTAAATGCAACGCACATATAGAAACGTGCTTATCTATATAAAACTCATGCAGTCTCATAAATTAACACTAAATTGTACAATGTGTGTGCAGTCTGGCATGTTGTATTGTAGCCTATTCTATTCCATTGTTGAATTGCAACCTACTAAATTGGTTTCATGAGCACTGGACTAGATGGTTTCTTTGCAGTTCATTAAAAGAAAACTCGTGATTTTACTTAGAAACAATCTAAAACTACCTGCCACCCCCGCATACTATTTCCTTAATGACATTTCCAAAGCAAATTCCTGAGTGAAATGATATAACCCCTACAACATCTTTACCTTCCCTTCTCCTCACAGTAAATACCCATGATCCTTTCCACTCCACTGTTTGGCCAGTGATTTTCCTAGGGTGCATGACTACTACCAAATCTAGCAACATAAGTGAACACAAGAGGTTTTGCAATAAAAGTTAAACATCTACCCAAGGAACTCCCTTTTATCCATAACAAAGTGAACTTGAATATTTACAAACCATTGAATAGCTAAGCAAAAGTCAGAATGATATTTTGCAGCAGCAGCAAGCCACATCAATCTTAATTTTAATTAAATGAAAGACACTACTAAGAAGTTGCATCATCCCTGCCAAATATAAAGGATTTGCTCCCTGAAATAAAATAAAAAAAATTTAACTTTCTAAAATAGCATTTACTGTCACTTGTAGATTTTCCTAAATCGCCACATTCTACTGTGACAGCCCCCCCCCAACCCCCCGCCCCGGTTCATCCTACCTCATTTCCAGGAATGGACAGGAATCCCTGGTGGAAAATGAGTTGACTTTTGAGTCAAGCAATACTGTACAATCACAACTGAGGTTTTTTTTTTCCAGCACATAGCTGGGGAAAGGCCTTGTTTACGTCTTCTCGTCATAGCTTAAAAAGCACCTATAACGTCTCCTCAAGGGCAGCAATACAATCTTGACAGTCTAACAGTATTTGTGCTTGTCAATGATTTCAAAATGCTTTACTGTAAATCTTTTCTCAGTTTTCAAGTTTACAGGGCAAGGAAGAAATTAATGGATTTGGATATTTTAATCATTATAGTTTACCAAATGTAAAGCTGCAAATTTATAAGTTTTAAAAACATTTCAATTCATAAGTATTAAAGAAATACAAATGTCAAAAAAATTAAATTCATTGTAATCTTGTAATCAAAGAATTCTGTGTAGTTTACAAACTTGGCAAGCCACATTTTTATTTTTAATTTCCGAACTACTAATTCTGGAGGAAAAACAAACACCATTAACTTCCTCTTCAGTCACTAGCTGTCTGTGCCTTGTGTGTTTATCGCTTCCTGCCACAAGGAAATACATTTGAAACAAAGAATGATATTCAAAGAGAGTTCTCTGGGTTTGTCTAAAATCATTCTCTCAGGAATTGAGAAACAGTGTAAAGAAACATGATTAAATTATGATACAGAGTGATAAGACTATGGAGAAAACCTTCACATTTTTGTCTTATTACATTATTTCATCTAGTGCTTACCAGGTATGCAAAGATTATTTAATGAATAAACTGAGTGTAGTCAAGTTAAGTAACTTTTCTTCACCCACACAGCTAATAAATGGCAATATATCTTCCCTTCCTTATGATTTTCTTTTTTTTTTTTTTTTTTTTTTTTTTTTGAGACAGAGTCTGGCTCTGTCGCCCAGGCTGGAATGCAGTGGCCGGATCTCAGCTCACTGCAAGCTCCGCCTCCCGGGTTCACGCCATTCTCCTGCCTCAGCCTCCCGAGTAGCTGGGACTACAGGCGCCCGCCACCTCGCCCGGCTAGTTTTTTGTATTTTTTAGTAGAGACGGGGTTTCACGGGGTTAGCCAGGATGGTCTCGATCTGCTGACCTCATGATCCGCCCGTCTTGGCCTCCCAAAGTGCTGGGATTACAGGCTTGAGCCACCGCGCCCGGCCTGATTTTCTTAATAACATTTTCTTTTGTATAGCTTACTTTATTGTAAGCGCCTATAGTCCCAGCTACTCGGGAGGCTGAGGCAGGAGAATGGCGGAAACCCGGGAGGCGGAGCTTGCAGTGAGCTGAGATCCGGCCACTGCACTCCAGCCTGGGCGACAGAGTGAGACTCCGTCTCAAAAAAAAAAAAAAAAAAAAAATACAGTGTATAAAACATACAACATTAAAGAATGTGTTCATCACTGGTTTGTGTTATCAGTAAGGCTTCCAGTCAACAGTGGGGTATTAATG
Organism: Macaca thibetana thibetana; assembly: GCF_024542745.1. Lineage (NCBI taxonomy): Eukaryota > Metazoa > Chordata > Mammalia > Primates > Cercopithecidae > Macaca > Macaca thibetana. Next base: position 88,752,900 of record NC_065580.1, on the reverse strand, counting down.
GTTAAGTTCTCAGGGAATCAAAAAGTTACACATGAATTTTCCACTGGGGGTGGGGATGGTACCCTTAACCCCTGTGTTGTTCAAAAGTCAACTCTAGTTTGATGCCTGTAATTCTAAAAATATTATCACTTAATAATATTTAAGTATTTACTGGTGATAGGGAAGTAGACTTTTGACAGTGGGTGAAATCCATGAGATAAATAATATTCTGCATGTTTTACAAAGGTAGGAGTTTACAGAGGTAAAACATGCATAATATTTAAATATTTAAAAGGAATTTGGGACAAACAAATTTCTGAGAAGAAAAAAATCTGTAAATACATAGTGAGATGATACAAGTGATTTCAAAAACTGAGTAACTTTATTTAATAAGAGTGAAAATTGGGAAAATAAAAGAAAAAGAGAAAAGCACCAATCTTTATTTCAATACACTATTTAACAGCTATTTCAACGATAGTGTAGAAAGTTTTATAGAAACTTTTTCCACTCCAACGTATTTTCTGGCCATTATTTTCCTCTTGCATCATAATCTTACAGTTAACGTCTTTTATCTTGCAATATTGGGGGGTCTTTTTATAAGCCAGGTTATAAGTACAATTTTTTGACTGATAATGGGTTTACCAGGATATAGCCCCATTGTAAGTTGAGAAACATCTGTATAATTTTTGGCGAAGGCAAGTCATCTATGCATGTACATGTGTATCCCTATCCCTATGCATATATATTCAAATACACAAATATATATGCCCATAATCATTTATGTACACATATACACATATTTAATTATATACAATTATATATGTATATCTAGCTATGTATACAAGTCCAAAATTGGACAATTCATGTATGAGTTAAACAAGTTATTTATGGCCAGGCATGGTGGCTCATGCCTGTAATCCCAGCACTTTGGGAGGGTAAGATGGGTGGATCACCTGAGGTCAGGAGTTTGAGACCAACCTAGTCAACATGGTGAAACCCCATCTCTACTAAAAATACAAAAAATAATTTGCCAGGCTGTAATCCCAGCAGGCACCTGTAATCCCAGCTAGTCGGGAGGCTGAGGCAGAAGAATCACTTGAACCCGGGAGGCAGAGGTTGCAGTGAGCTGAGATCGTGCCACTGCACTCCAGCCTGGGCAACAAGAGCAAAACTCTGTCTCAAAAAACACACACACACACACAAAGTTATTTTACAAGTTAAATCTTTTTATGTGTTTCATGTTGTGCTCACATAAAAATATCTCATGGTCTTAAAAATGTAAGAAAACCAATTATTTGGAGGATTCAATTTCATTAATGTGTCTTGGTTTTTTTGGCACTTGGTTTGCACCTCAGTAATGTATGAGAAAGGGTGACTTGGAGGTCTCAGATATGACAAAGTGTCATCATATCAGGTGACGCTGGTTGACTTCCTCAACACACAGTGCTCATGAGAGACCTAGGATGGTCACAGGCATGCACCTGTGTTCTGGGTCTCTGGGAGGAACACCAGTCTTACCATGCCCCACAAGGCTCTGTAAATCCTTGGGGATTCTGGCTCAGTATGGTCAAGTGGGGCCTGGGAACTCACATATTAATAAGCTCCAGGTGATTCTTTTTTTATTTCTTCTAATAAAAAATAAAACAGGATACATGTACAGAACGTGCAGGACTGTTATATAGGTATATATATGCCATGGTGGTTTGCTGCACCTATTGACCCATCCTCTTAAGTTCCCTCCCCTCACCCCCCACCCCTCAACAGGGCCTGGAGTATGTTGTTCCCCTCTCTGTGTGATGTGTTCTCAATGTTCAACTTCTACTTACGAGTGAGAATATGCAGTATTTGGTTTTCTGTTGCTGTGTTAGTTTGCTGAGGATGATGGCTTCCAGCTTCATCCCTGTCCCTGCGAAGGACACAATCTCGTTCCTTTGTATGGATGCATAGTGTATATATTCCATGGTGTGTATGTACCACATTTTCTTTAGCCAGTCTGCCATTGATGGGCATTTGGGTTGGTTCCACGTCTTTGCTATTGTAAATAGTGCTGCAATAAACATATATGTGCATTTGTCTTTATAGCAGAATGATTTATATTCCTTTGGGCATATACCCAGTAATGGGATTGCTGGGTCAAATGGTATTTCTGGTTCCAGATCCTTGAAGAATCGCCATACTGTCTTCCACAATAGTTGAACTAATTTTCACCCCACTAGTAGTGTAAAAGCATTCCTATTTCTCCATAGCCTCGCCAGCATCTATTGTTTCCTGACTTTTTAATAATCGCCTTTTTTTTTTTTTTTTTTTTTTGAGACGGAGTCTCGCTCTGTCGCCCAGGCTGGAGTGCAGTGGCAGGATCTCAGCTCACTGCAAGCTCTGCCTCCCGGGTTTACGCCATTCTCCTGCCTCAGCCTCCCGAGTAGCTGGGACTACAGGTGCCCACCTTCAGGCCTGGCTAGTTTTTTTGTATTTTTTAGTAGAGACGGGGTTTCACCATGTTAGCCAGGCTGGTCTCGATCTCCTGACCTCGTGATCCGCCTGTCTCGGCCTCCCAAAGTGCTGGGATTACAGGCTTGAGCCACCACGCCCGGCCAATAATCACCATTCTAACTGGCATGAGATTGTATCTAATTGTGGTTTTGTTTGCATTTCTCTGATGATCAGTGATGTTGAGATTTTTTCATATGTTCGCTGGTCACATAAATGTCTTCTTTTGAGAATGTCTGTTCATATCCTTTGCCCACTTTTTGATAGGGTTGTCTTTTTCTTGTAAATATACTTAAATTTCCTGTAAATTCTGAATATTAGACCTTTATCAGATGGGTAGATTGCAAAAATTTTCTCCCATTCTGTAGGTTGCCTGTTCACTCTGATGACAGTTTCTTTTGCTGTGCAGAAGCTCTTTAGTTTAAATAGATCACTTTTGTCAATTTTGGCTTCTGTTGCAATTGCTTTTGGTATTTTTGTCATGAAGTCTTTGCTCATGCCTATGTCCTGAATGGTATTGCCTAGGTTTTCTTCTAGGGTTTTTATAGTTTGGGGTTTTACATTTCAGCCCTTAATCCATCTTGAGTTAATTTTTGTATAAGGTGTAAGGAAGGGGTCCAGTTTCAATTTTCTGCATATGGCTAGCCAGTTTTCCCAACACCATTTATTAAACAGGAAATCCTTTCTCCATTGCTTGTTTTTGTCAGGTTTACCAAAGATCAGATGATTGTAGATGTGTGTGCTATTTCTGAGGACTCTGTTCTGCTCCATTGGTCTATATATCTGTTTTGGTATCAGTACCGTGCTGTTTTGGTTACTGTAGCCTTGTAGTATAGTTTGAATTCAAGTAGCATGATGCTTCCAGCTTTGTTATTTTTGCTTAGGATTGTCTTGGCTATACAGGGTCTTCTTTAATTCCATATGAAATTTAAAATAGGTTTTTCTATCTCTGTGAAGAATGTTAATGGTATTTTGATGGGAATACCATTGAATCTACAAATTACTTAAGCCCCAGGTGATTCTTATCAGACAAGCCTGGGAAACATGAATTTTGTGCACAGGAAGAAGCACACTGAAAAGAAGGCTGAAAATATGGTTTGCCCTATACCCTTGACAGTAGGAATGCCTTGTGATTACTGACAATTTCTGTAGGCCATGGCAAGCCATGGAAGATTTTCGAGAAGTGACATAACTAGATTTGTACTTTAGTAAGATTCACTAGGCAACACTGTATGGATTAGGCTGAATGGAGGGGAGAGGGAAAGTAGACAAGTTGTAAGTCTAGTACAAGAGTAGTAGCAAGAAGTAATAAGTGCTAAAGGTTGGCAACAAAAATGGAAGATAAAGTTCATTAACATTGAAACAGATATGATGTGGAGGGGAATAGAGTAAGAGTTTTAAAGATGGTGCCATGGTTTTAACCACAGGTGGCTAAGAAAATATCTGTGATGTTCATAGAAAGAAGAAAGTCAAAGGACTAGACTGAGTGAAGTATGAGTTAATGAAGTAACAAATAAACGGTCACAAGAAAAGCCACTTTTTAGAAAAGAAGATAGAATAGGATTTTAATCCCAGTTCTACTTTTCTCCTTGCTAGGATGTGCCAGACATGCCTCTTGAAGTCTCTGACCCTCAGTATCCTCATTTGTAAGTAATGCCAGTAAAACCTATGTCACAGGATTGCTGTGAAGATTCAATGAGATTATATGTAACACTTTGTCCACATTAGGTACTTAATAGGCAATTTTGTTTTTGCCTGCCTTTATTTTCACTGACTTGTATTTCCAATGACCTAAACCCATTTCAGGGACATGGTAGGTACTCAATGTATATTTACTGAATAATAAGTTACTACTGCTATCATTCTATGAAGACTGAGAAAAGATCATGGAATTTGCCCATTAGGCAGTAACTGGTACACCTGGAAGTTGCTTAAATGCATAGGGATTTTGAACACTTGGGGTAAGTAAAAGTCAGTCCAAGTATACCAGAAGGGCATTCTAGTTCAAGTAGTTTTGTAGAGTAAACATTGTTTTACTTTTATGATGCATGTTAAAAAGATAAAGTCTTCCAATTAGAAAATAAAAATCTGCTTTTGTTAACATTAACAGTTTTCAAAACCTTCTTATGCTTTATTTAGAGTTTTTACAGTACATTATCTTATTTGATCATCTGTCCTTTGAAGTATGGAATTCAATTACCACATCACCATTTCTAGTTTAAAGATGAGAAAACTGAGATTCAGAAAAGTTGAGTGACTTTCAGGGCATGAAGAGCAGAGCCAGGAATTTAATTAAAGTCTTCTGACCACAAATTTGCCTGGCTTCCCACTCCTGACATTCCTCAAGCCAATTCACGTTAATCCAAACAAGCTCTCTTCTGTTTTCCCCCCACCCGAAGTTTTCTCCAAGATTTGGAAGTGAAGAGTGGGGCAGAGTCTTATGGACTTTGGGAACTTTTTAGTGTAATGCTCCTCCTTAAAACCCAACCAGCACCAGAGAGCACCATCCTACCACAAGGCCGGTGCCAGCGGCGGATGCCAACGCCAGCAGTGCACCTGTTCCTTGTTAGCTTCAACAGAAAAATCTGTCATTCAATTGGGAAATATCAAGACTGTCTTTCTGGAAAATGTCCCTGTAAAGAAGGTACAACCAGTCTTAACCAGTCAGCTAAAAAGAAAAATTTGTCTTGACAGAGGGTTAGCACTACCTTGTTACCACTGGCTATGGTGTTGGACTGCCTAAATTCAGATCCTGGCCCAGCTGATAATAAGAAACATAACTTTAGACATGTTAACCCAGCTAGGCAAGTCTCTAAGGCTTGGTTTTCCATCTTCAGAAAAGGATTTTAGAAAATAGTCCTTACTCCATAGTGTTTTCACTCTGATGAAATGAGATATCACATATAAAGAACTTAATACACTTAGAACCTGAAATACAATGAACACTCAATAAATGGTCACTGCAATTCAGCAATATGTGATATCCCAGTTTTACAGAAAAAGCAACACAGGCCCAGAATGATCAAGATACTTGCACAAAGAGACAAAATACCATTTTGCAAGACTAATCATGCTTTCCTTATGGAGAAAAAAACGCCCGAGATAATCACTGCATTTTTTCATTGATTGCAAGTGCCCCATTTATTCCATTGATTTTAAATCATTCATTTGGGAATTAATGTACAGTTTCAACTCATAAATTGGAACAATGTGGAGGTAGTGGAAAACAAGGCCCATAGCTGAGATTTAATAATCTTGAATATAAGAAGATAACTGAGTTTAAATACAAAGGAGAAAAAAAGGGCTTTTTAAAAAGTATAGATTTATGTACTCTTACCTATGCTTGTAACAATATTTAAATGAGATTAATTTGTCCCTTTTCAAAATAGAACAGTTTTCATAACTAATTAGACAATATTTCCTCTTTTAGAAAGGATATGTCATCTCCTAAATGATAAGGATTTTATATTTACTTTATCCTGTCCTTTGTGCTTTCCTGATGCTTGCTTTAATAGCGGTTCTCAACTTTAGTTGCACATTATAATTACCTTGGAGGTTTAATGAATACTCATGCCTAAGCCTCATAAAAGTCAAATTAAGTCAATATCATTGAGGCGGTGGTCCTGGTTCAGATTTTTTGTTTTCATTTTTAGTTCTCCAGGTTATTTTAATGTATAGTCCAAATCGAGAATCAATGGCTTTCCTGATGTCTTTCAAATAACAAATGGCCTTTTTTTGCCGTGATTGCTGTCTGTAAATAAAGTTGTTTTACTTCTAACCATAAAAATCACTTGCTTTGAAAGCCAGTCTTGACCTTTAGTGCAAATTAGTTTGATTTCCCATGATTCTAATCAAACACTTTTGTGATATTGCTATTCTTCTAATGTTCCTAATAAAGTTGGGTGGGAAGAATTACGTAGGCAGACCACATTTTACATAGCAACTCAATTACAGTACTAGAAAAAAAAAAAAAAAAAAAACAGCACATGCAGGATACAGACTAAGGTAAGCTCTGCAGTATTTTTAAGAGATTAGGTATAAATTATAAATCTTAATAAAAACGTGACTGATACAATAGCACAAAAAAAATACAGTACTATAACGTTAAAATATCTGACACAACTATATAGCTGTTATTCAATATCCTACACCTTTCAAATGAATATGCTGGATTCTGATTGTGAAACACCCCTATTTTGAAAATCTGAAATCCAAAATGTTCCAAAATCTGAAACTTTTTGAACACCAACATGATGCCGCATGTGGAAATTCCTCACCTGACCTCAGGTATACAAATTTTGTTTCATTTACAAAATTATTTAAAATATTGAATAAAATTACCTTCAGGCTATTTGCATATGGTAGGTATGAAACATAAATTAATTTCATGTTTAATTGGTGATAGACCATTTTAGCAATTTAGAACAGTCACCACACCAGTACGTGTGTGTGTGTGTATGTATGTATGCGTGTGTGTGTATATATATATATATCTTTTTTCTATTTGAATCATTTTATCTTTTTCATGAGGTTTCATGTGGTATATAGCTTTCAATAATGACTGTTTTAAGGACTCAGGAAGGACTAGGCAGCTGTCCAGGCTCTTCATGAGTCTATGCTTGGTATATCCTCCTGAATATCAATTTTGTTTCTCCAATTCTAGTCCATACCACTGTTTATTAGATGGTTTATCATAGGTAATTTGACTTGGACAATGAAGTTCATTCAAATTACATAATATAAATAATTTCCAAACTGGCTGATTTATCAGCATGAAAATCTGAGAGTGTTTTATTGGCATTCAATTATTTCTTGTTCTGCTTGAGTTAGCACTTTGTAAACTGTTAGTGTCTTCAATAGAGTTCTGGAAACTTTTACCCTTTCCAAATGATATGGTCCTAAAATCATCAGAAACTTTTATGCAAGAGTGATTTTCAGGGTTATTTTATTCCTTTTTATAAACTTCCTTGAAGACACCACACTTATAAGTCCATTTCCTTGTAAACAGCTTTCAGGAAAAATGTATGATAATTAAGCCATTAACTGTGGACAAGACTTAATATGGTCATGGTTAAAGATGAAATTTACAAGAAGGTCTGGTCATTTTTGTAGCCTGTAATAATTTAACATAAGAACCGTAATTATGACTGATAACATATACCACAACATATCAGAATTTAAGGAATCTCATGTAATTTGGGAATATATATTAATAATATATCCATTAAAATGTAACTCAGAGAAAATTTTACATAACTTCTTATATGACAATGATTTCCATGTAAGATAGTATATTAAAAAGCCCGATAATCACTTTTTTGATGCTGCAGTGGTCCTTTGTAGAATCCCAAGGTTAGTTTTAGGTGAAAAAAAATATTTAATTTTGAATTTGAAATTTGATTTAGGGAAGCCAGTCAAATATGTTAAAGGTTTAAAACACTTGACTAAAATAGGATCACAGGTCACTATTAAATAATAGTCATTTATTTAGCCAATGTTAAATTAAGTGTTACATATAAATATTTAATGTAAATAATGAAAATATTATAAAAAGCAAAAATCTTTATTCATCAATAGAGAAGAGATTCGTTTGTCTAAACAAAAGACCGAATAAAGGCATCATGAGAAACAAACAAAAAAAAAAATTAATTTCATGTTTAGACTTGGGTCTCATCCCCAAGAGAGCTCGCTATTTATTTATTTATTTATTTGAGATGGAGTTTCACTCTTGTTGCCCATGCTGAAGTGCAATGGAGTGATCTTGACTCACTGCAACCTCAGCCTCCCAGATTCAAGCAATTCTCCTGCCTCAGTCTCCTGAGTAGCTGGGATTACAGGCATGTGCCGCCACATCCAGCTAATTTTGTATTTTTAGTAGAGATGGGGTTTCTCCATGTTTGTCAGGCGAGTCTCGAATGTCCAACCTCAGGTGATGCGCCTGCCTCAGCCTCCCAAAGTGCTAGGATTATAGGCATAAGCCACTGCGCCTGGCCGATAGCTCATTATTTATATGCAAATATTCCAAAATCCAAATACAAACTCTAAAACACTTCTGGTCCCAAGCATATCAGATAAGGAATACTCAACCTGCAATGACAGGTAACAAAAAAATTTATAATTTATTTATTTTAAAGGCAATAGTTTTATTTTCCTGGATTATTTAATAGTGACTTTTTATGCATACTCATTGTGTGAATGGCAGAGTGAAAAAAGTTTTAGGGCACTCGAAGTGGAGGATAGGAGAAAGACACTCAGCAGCCCAGGACACTTTACCATTTATGTATTGTCACTTTAATATCTTAGTTTACACACTGTTTAAAATGGCCAGGTGTGATGGCCCATGCCAAAGTAATGGCCTCCCAATGTAATTATAACACTTTGGGAGGCCAAAGCAGGAGGATCTCTTGAGGCCAAGATTTTGAGATCAGCCTAGGCAACATAGCAAGACCCCCATCTCTACAGAAAAATTTAAAAATTAAACTAAAAAAAAACTGTTTAAAATGATAAAAATAGTGAACTTTTCTGCCAATCTTCTCATGCTAGGAAAACTTTCCAAAAGCAGCCATCTTCTGTGGGGGAAAAGATGGAATAAGGTGAAAAAAATGGAATCTAAGGAAGGAAGGTCCCCAACAATTTGAAACTAACTCAGGGTCACAAAAACAGGCAGCAAAAGTTGAGGAAATTCTTTAGATTTGTCTCCTTCTAGCCATCGTAATTAGTATGTATGTAGAATCTGAAGCACAGGTAGAAAAACTCAGGATTGAGGGATTGGTTCCTTTGCTTACTTAAATATTCAAGGACTTTTTTTTTTTAAAATGAACCACATGTTAAGTGACTGGCAGCCATAAACAGGTATAAGATACTGCCCTGAAAGCTTCAGTGACATTTAGTCTTGTCCCTCTACTCTCCTCTCTTTCTTCCATCTTTTAATTGATAAGGTGATGCTTGCTGATTTGATACTACATGAGTTTTTGACTGTGACCTCTCTTCTTATGATTCTTAAATTCCTATCTTTGAATTCAACTACTCTTCATCAACCTTAGTCTCAAGCCAGTCTCCTGACAACTAGCAGAACTGTGGTTAACAACACAAACTCTAGAATTAAGGCACCTGGATCCAAGTGCTAGATTTACTGTGAGACCTTGACAGAGCAAGATAACTAACCTCTCAAAGTCTCAATTTCCCTGACCGTAAAAGGGGTAAGAATAGTACCTACCCCAAGGCTCATGAAAATAATTCACTGACATAAAGAAAACGCAGTGAAAGCCTCTGGCTTGTGAGAAATATTGAACAAACGCTAGCTATCTTTTCCATCAATATCTCTCACTCCCACTAACTCTACTGTCATTCTTGAACTTCTAAATTACCTTTGTTACCTCCCACTGTGTTTGTCTGTTTTCCAGTCAGTCATCACATATTGGCTATTCTTTTGAAACACTTTAAAACATTCCTCTCCCTTTTTATTTCCCCCACAGAAGCCTGCTCCTAATACTTGTAGGACATAGAGCACGAGTACAAACGGAAGCCCAGAAATCATGTTTCTAAATTTTTTTAAAGTATAAATCAACCTATCACCTGTCAAATAAAATACAGGTGCCTTGAAAAAATATACCTTCACAATGACCTAGAAGACCAGATTTATATTTAGAATTCTCAAGCTCTTCAAGTTTCCAGGCCAGAAAGTCTCAGCAAAAGGAGAGAGAATTGGTGCCTAGATCCTGGCTCCTGGGCCCTGCTGCCGGCCGTGACACACACCTTTTCCCCTACTCCAGACCTCTGTGGATTCCCTTTCCTCCACCCTCCCCCAATCAATGCCTGTTGAAATTTTACACATCAATTAAGGACATTTCAAATGCTTCTGTATTCAAATTTCCCTTGAGCCAGATGTGATCTCATTTTCCTCTGAGTATCCAAATTATTTTGTTTCTATATATCCTAATAAAACTTACAGCATTTTGACTTGCATTTGTACCAGTACCCTTGTATTTGGTTTTCCTATTCTTTAGACCACAGGTTCTCTCTGTTCAATGCTCTCAGCATCTAAGAATCCACTAATAAGATTTTTTTTAAAGGACCCCTGGGCTCCACCCAGAACCAAGCACAAGGTGGGGTCGGGGGACAGGTATGAGTAGTTTGTAAAGGGCTGCTATTGATGCTGATGTGCAGCCAGGGTTCATAAAAATTGTATAATTGTGGTAGAGGCCTAAACTGTTTTTTGTACTCAATATATTCATCTGAATTGGATTTAAGCTAATACGTGTTTTGCCCTCTGTAAAATACTTTCTGGTCCACAGGCTACACATAATCCTTACAGTTACTGAAATGATTTACAAGTACTAAGGCATGGTGGTGGCTTGTGCTCTAGAACTGTGCAAAAGGAGACATACAAAGAATTAATCCAATAGTCTAAATTGTCCCTTTTACCTTTATTTTAGCATTTATTCTGTACAGTAATCTCACCACAATATAATGCATTTACTAAAGGCATGATCAGTGGGTTATTCCTAATGCCTAGAACAGTGTCTGGCACATACTAGGCATGAAATAAAAGTTTGGTGAATGAACAAATGAATGAAATGAATAGCAATTACAAGCCAAGCCAGCATGACTTCAGAAATTATTTCAGATGTGTAGTAGCTGAATAATGACCTCTCAAAAGATACCCACATCCTTATCCCTAGAACTTGTGAATGTTACCTCTTAGGGCAAAAAAGGACTTCGCAGATGTGCTTAAAGGTTCTTTTTTTTTTTTTTTTTTTTTTTTGAGACGGAGTCTCGCTCTGTCGCCCAGGCTGGAGTGCAGTGGCCGGATCTCAGCTCACTGCAAGCTCCGCCTCCCGGGTTTACGCCATTCTCCTGCCTCAGCCTCCCGAGTAGCTGGGACTACAGGCGCCCGCCACCTCGCCCGGCTAGTTTTTTGTATTTTTTAGTAGAGACGGGGTTTCACCGTGTTAGCCAGGCTGGTCTCGATCTCCTGACCTCGTGATCCGCCCGTCTCGGCCTCCCAAAGTGCTGGGATTACAGGCTTGAGCCACCGCGCCCGGCAAAGGTTCTTAGATGGGGAGATTATCTCAGATTATCCAGGTGGTCCCAAAATACAATCACACATATGCATATAAGAGTGGAGGAGGAGGAGATATGATACACATGCAAAAGAAGGCAACGTGACCCCAAAGGCAAAGACTGGAGTGATACAGTCACAAACCAAAGAATGCCAGCAGCCACCAGATGCTAGAATAGAAAAGAAAGAGATTGTCCCCTGGAGTCTTTGTGGGAGCAAGGTCCTACTGATACCTTCATTTAAGCCCAGTGAAACTGATTTTGGACTTCTGGCTTCTGGAACTATGAAAAAAATACATTTCCTTTGTTTTAGGCCACGAAGTGTGTGGCAATTTGTTACAGCAGCCACAGGAAACTAATACAAGATAGAAAACTGACACCCAGAGAGATAAAGTAACTTGTTCTCAGAGGCCCAAAGTTAGTTAGGGCAGATGGGGGTTTCTAATAGGTATTTCTTGGCTCCTTCTGGTATTCTTATTCTTTCCAATTTACTCTGCTACCTGCCACATGTTATACAGCCCATTGAGTTCTGACACTCTTTGTATTGTACCAAATACAACCTCTTGTATGGCCACAGGAGGGAAACCGTAAAATGATCAATCTCTCATACTCATCAATCTTATCAGTGACATGGCTGATTTGGGAAAAAAAAAAAAAAAAAAACAACTAAGAAAATCACTTGACAAAAATGACAAGACAAGGTTGCTAGTACAAGGTCCAGAAAGATACACAGAGCAAATATTTTCATTGCACCATATGCAATGAATTTACAACAGCAAATGTCCATAGGTTAAGAGTGCGTGTGTGTGTGTGTGTGTGTGTGTGTGGTTGGGAGGGCTGCTCAGAAGAAATGCTGGCATGACAAACCGTGTAGAAACACACCAAAAGATGAAGCAAGGCAACTAATGCGCTCACTACTGGGGGTGGGATAAAGTAGGGAGCTGACATGTAATTTGAAAAGGATGGCATAATTCTACGTGCTCAAAAGTGAGCAAACCTACAGACAGAGACAAATCTGGAAATTGTGACAGAGCTGGGAGATAATGGCTTTAGGCCTCAATCTCATGAGTGTGGAAAGCCTTATAGACATGAGATTTTTGTGACATTCAAAAAAGGATAGTTACAGGTCATGGTTGAGAGAAAAAAAGCACGAATTTATGAGTGATCATTCTAAATGAATATGTGATACTTTACTATCTCTTTTACAATTACACCTTTTATGATACCAACATAACCAATTCATGACATATTTTCCAAATGAGGAATCTGGGACAAAGGGAGATTTACTAAATAAAAGATAGATGACAGGTGTTTCCAGAGCTGTGTTTAAGTCCTTGGGCTTTTACTAATAACTTCAAATATGCATTTGTGTAATTTCTCATTAATAGATAAACAGATAAGGTAATAAAATATTCAAAGCAAAGACATATGGGTTTATTTAGACCCAATGAATGTGAACACCATTTTTCCTTAGGAGAGGGAGGGTAGTGAATGGAAAGAAATATAAGGGAGGCAGAAGCAAAAAGACCAAAGCGTCTTCATCCTCATATAGTGGTTAAGAACATAGAACCCCAACAGGATATAAACATTTCCTTAATGATCCTTCAGTTATAATAAGCAAAATAAACAGTCAAACCTTAACACGTCCCTCCTCCCCTAGGACCTCAGTTTTACCTTGTAGTTTAAGAACTAGTCACTCATTTGGACTGGTGCAAGTCCCTATGGATTCAGAGTTTGCAATCAACTAATGCGTTATGGTGTCATTGTCAGTGGACGATACCCCACAGGAGGCTAGACTATTGCATCATTCAGGGTAAAGACATACTTGTTATGTGTGTGACAAACAAAAGCCTACCCAAGGCAGTTCCTCAGAGAGCTCTGAATGAAAGACATCAGTGCTTGTCTGCTCCACATCTGTTCTTTCCATAATCTTTAGAAAAATGAGCTTCCTGGGCAAATATGAAAGGAGCTCCATTTGACCAGATATATTCCAAAGTAAGAGATCCTGTTCTCCATCAAATGCCATACCACAACACTGTCAAATAATGAAGCCAAAAACACATCTTTAATGGAGACGCACAGAAAGTTTAAGATCCTAATTTAATCTTTATAAAGACTTGAACCATTTACATTAAAATATTTATTAGTCCATCACTTTAAATAAGAGGAATTGAAAATGTATACAGAATGAAAAGTCACAAATTTTAGGCCGGCCATTTTCCTTTCTATGTATTTTACTGAACGTCCTCAGAAACGTAGTATATTAAAAAGTTACTGCTAATTATACAGTATGCAAAACTGTATCAATTTTTAAAAGTATAAAGAATGTTGGATCAATGAATTCTAAACTAACTTAAAACAATTTCCTGCTTAACCACAATTAAAAATCCTTTTACTCTTTCCACTATTCTTAACTACAGTACACATTTGTTTTGGGGAGAGAGGTGGTTTATAAGCATTGAAACAGGGAGAAGTTCAAGTTACTAAAAGAAAAAAGAGTGTTAGGTCTGCTTCCACCACTGTGCTAGCTGAAGGAGAGCCAAACTTAGCGACTTCCCCACATTTAGAGAACTCAATATGAAACCACAAGTCTTGCAAACAACGACTACCCTATTGCAATGTTTGTTGTTCAATGAATAGACAAGCCACCTTAGAAAGAGAGGGACCGGGGGCAGTGCTCACGCCTGTAATCCCAGCACTTTGGGAGCCCAAGGCGTGCGGATTGCCTGAGGTCAGAAGTTCGAGACCAGTCTAACCAACATAGTGAAACCCTGTCTCTACTAAAAATACAAAAAAAAATTAGCCAGCGTGGTGGCGTATGCCTGTAATCCCAGCTACTCAGGAGGCTCAGGCAGGTGAATTGCTTGGATTAGGGAGGTGGAGGTTGCAGTGAGCCAAGATGGTGCCACTGCACTCCAGCCTGGGTGACAGAGTGAGACTCCATCAGAAATGGGAAAGGAAAGGAAAAGGAAAAGGAAAAAGGGAAAAAGGAAAAGGGAAAGAGAAAGGAAAGGAAAGGAAAAGGAGAAAAGAGAAAAGAAAAGAAAAAATTCAGAGGATATCACTAGAGGTGTAAAGAACCAAAAGTCAACAAATGAGTAAGCAAAAAAAAAGGGACATGATTCATGACACATATGAAGCAGTTTGGTTTTGCTCAGGTATATTCAACTACTTCCCTCCTCCCCAATTCCACACCCCCAGCACCACTATAATCAGCCTCCTCACAAAGTGCCCTTTATTCTTCATTTATTTGGCTCCTTTTGTGTGCTAGGCAGTATATTATTTAACTAAGAGAGCAACCAGAAATACAGCTGCCAACTGCTTCACTCTATATACCCCCAAAAAAGGTACTTAGATGTTCCTTGCCCTCAAAAAGGGCAGCCTATTAGAGAAGACAACCCCAGTACTAAGAGATAAGTTCCAGAATTGAGAGAGGTGACAAATGTCAGTAGTTCCAGAATTGAGAGAGGTAACAAATGTCAGCGTCACCCAGGAAGGCCTCACAGAAGAATGAAGTAGGAGCTGGGTGTTGAAGGTAAGTAAACAGGGCACTCCCAGTGGTGAGGAAGGCTCATTCAAAGGCCTCCAAGCAGGAAAATTGGACCTGGGGAAGGCAAGCAGCTCCACGTGTTGAACGGAGTGAGGTTCATTGAGGAGAAAATTAAGATAAGCCTGAAAAAGGTACGGGTCCTTGTATACCTTAAATAGATGTGATAGAGAGCCACTGACATTTCCTATGCAGGGCAGTGACTATATCAGAGTTAGGCTGAAAAAAGATTAATCACACCATAGACAACAGACTTGCTCTCAGGAAGCTCACACACAGATCCATCCGTCTTCAAGCAACCTCACAGAATTTAAATGTAGGTACTAACAGGGTGTACCCAATTTCCCTTCATTTCCCTTCTTCCTCATGTATTTCATTTTCCAAAACTTACTTATATAGACCCCAAATCTTTTCTGGAGTTAGGCAGAATAAAGAAAAATAAAGAAAGAAAACTAAGAAAGGTAGGAAGGCAGATGGGTAGGCGGATTATCAGTTCTCCCAACAGAAGGGAAAATGAACTCTACTTTGACATACTTTATTGAAAATCAAAGACTCGATAGTGTACATTACCTAACACCAGTTATGTTATGTATTACTTTTCCGCTTTCTATAATTGGTTTCCTGCATTTTTCTGCTAATTTCTAGGTTCTATCATTGATACACCATGACCTGTTAAAACCTGTCTTTCAATTTGCTGTTTCACTTTAAACATAAAGCCAAAGTAAGATACATCCAACTCTTCTTTAATAAAAAAGGAAGCACAGTAATGTAGACACAAGGATAAAAATACATTAAAAAAACATAAAAGTTACCCAAACATGATAAAATAATCAGTACACCAAACCCCCATGACACACAGTTTACCTATATAACAAACCTGCACATGTACCTCTGAACCTAAAATAAATTTTTTTTAAAATTACCCAAACAGAATTTTCATAGCTATATACTTTTATTTTCTAAGAGTTTAAAAAATACCTCTAATTATAATAATTTTTAATACAACATACAATGACAGGAGATAGAACTTTTGGAAGATCTAGTTCACAATCACTGGGTTAATAACTTATTTTACAGAATGTATACCCGAAACGATAGTAACGTATCCCAAAATTTACATGTCCATGAACCACCAGGCAAATATTTGGAATTCCAGTGACAAACCAAACAAGTAACTATAATGACTTGCAATATTCCTTTCTTATCAGATAGAGATTTCAAAAAGAGAGGTTCAAGATAACAGTCTGGCTTTTCCCATTTGTACAGCAGTCCTGGATCTTCAGAAAGCACTGGAAATCTCAAGACCAGAAAAACACAGGGAAAGAAATCAAGCAGCCTTTCCAGTAACAGCAGACCAAGAAGGTGTTGCCAGCTTTTATTAAACATGTTTACATTCCTAGAGAGTCCAAAACTCATGACTAGTTTTTCTCATTAATAATTTGTCATTTCGACATTTCTTTCTGAAGAACAATTTCTTTTGAGAGTTAAAGATAAAAGGTGAGTGCTTGGTCATACACCACTATGATTATCTGCCCTCTCACAGAACTCACAGAATTCCACAGGAGGCAGAATTAGTAGGGCAAATTCCAACACCAAAGGAAAAATCCCCAGCTCACCCACAGCACTTTCCAGCGGAACTACAGTACTGGTATGAAGAGAACATTTTCTTGGACATTAAGAGCCTGGGAGAAAAGGTTAAATATGCAATCATATGTGAGGAGCAACCATCTATCATAAGCAGCAAGAGACTTATATAATCAAGTGCCAGGAAGTTATTGTAAAAAAAAGGGGGGGGGGGTTAAAAATAATTTTACAGACTACCTCAAAGCTTATCAATTTCCTATAAATCAATACAAGATTTTTTAAAAGCTCACCGATAATATGGTCATGAATCTTTTGTTTGGATGTTAAAGCAACTCCAAAGCAACACAAATCAACACACAGGCATGCATTATAAAACTTATGGATCTGTCCATTCCAAGATGGCTGAATAAGAACAGCTCCAAGCTGCAGCTCCCAGCGTGATCGACGCAGAAGACTGGTGATTTCTGCATTTCCAACTGAGGTACCTGGTTCATCTCACAGGGACTGATTGGACAGTGGGTGCAGCCCACGGAGGGTGAGCTGAAGCAAGGCAGGGCATCACCTCACAAAGTGCAAGGGGTCAGGGGATTTCCTTTTCCTAGCCAAGGGAAGCCGTGACAGATGGTACCTGGAAAAACGGGACACCCGCTCCCCCAACCACCAAATACTGTGCTTTTGCAACAGTCTTAGCAAATGGCACACCAGATGATTATATCCCATGCCTGGCTTGGTGGGTCACATGCCCACGGAGCCTTGCTCACTGATAGTGCAGCAGTCTGAGATTGACCTGCAAGGCAGCAGTCTGGCAGCAGGGAGGGATGTCCGCCACTGCTGAGGCTTGAGTAGGTAAACAAAGTGGTCAGGAAGCTTGAACTGGGTGGGGCCCACCACAGTTCAGAAAGGCCTGCTGCCTCTGTAGACCCCACCTCTGGGAGCAGGGCATAGCTGAACAAAAGGCAGCAGAAACTTCTGCAGACTTAAACATACCTTTCTGACACCTCTGAAGACAGTAGTTCTCCCAAAATGGTGTTTGAGCTTGGAGACCAGACAGACTGCCTCCTCAAGTGGGCCCCTGGCCCCCATGTAGCCTAACTGGGAGACACCTCCCAACAGGAGCCAATTGACACCTCATACAGGTGGGTGCCCCTCTGGGATGAAGTTCCCAGAGGAAGGATCAGGCAGCAATATTTGCTGTTCTGCAATATTTGCTGTTCTGCAGCCTCTGCTGGTGATACCCAGGCAAACAGGGTCTGGAGAGGATCTCCAGCAATCTCCAACAGACCTGCAGCTGAGGTTCCTGACTGTTAGAAGGAAAACTAACAAACAGAAAGGAATAGCATCAACATCAACAGAAAGGACATCCACACCAAAACCCCATCTGTAGGTCACCAACATCAAAGACCAAAGGTAGATAAAACCACAAAGATGGGGAGAAACCAGAGCAGGAAAGCTGAAAATTCTAAAAACCAGAGTGCCTCTTCTCCTCTAGAGGACTGCAGCTCCTTGCCAGCAATAGAACAAAGCTGGATGGAGAATGACTTTAACGAGCTGACAGAAGCAGGCTTCAGAAGATCGGTAATAACAAACTTCTCTGAGCTAAAGGAGGATGTTCAAACCCATTGCAAGGAAGCTAAAAACCGTGAAAAAACATCCAAATTAACAAAGTTAACAAGGATATCCAGGACTTGAACTCAGCTCTGCACCAAGCAGATCTAATAGACAGCTACAGGACTCTCCACCCCAAATCAAAAGAATATACATTCTTCTCAGCACCACATCACACTTATTCCAAAACTGACCACATAGTTGGAAGTAAAGCACTCCTCAGCAAATGTAAAAGAACAGAAATCACAACAACTGTCTCTCAAACCACAGTGCAATCGAACTAGAATTCAGGATTAAGAAACTCAATCAAAACCGCTCAACTACATGGAAACTGAACAACCTGCTCCTGGATGACTACTGGGTAAATAACGAAATGAAGGCAGAAATAAAGATGTTCTTTGAAACCAATGAGAATGAAGACACAACGTACCAGAATCTCTGGGACACACTTAAAGCAGTGTGTAGAGGGAAATTTGTAGCACTAAATGCTCACAAGAGAAAGGAGGAAAGATCTAAAATTGAGACCCTAATATCACAATTAAATGAACTAGAGAAGCAAGAGCAAATAAATTCAAAAGCTAGCAGAAGGCAAGAAAAAACTAAGATCAGAGCAGAACTGAAGGAGATAGAGACATAAAAAACTCTTCAAAAAAAAACAGTGAATCCAGGAGCTGGTTTTTTGAAAAGATCAACAAAATTGGTAGACCACCAGCAAGACTAATAAGGAATAAAGAAGAAAAGAAAGAAGAATCAAATAGACACAATAAAAAAGTGATTAAAGGGATATCACCATCAATCCCACAGAACTACCATGAGAGAATACTATAAACACCTCTATGCAAATAAACTAGAAAATCTAGAAGAAATGGATAAATTCCTAGACACATACACCCTCCCAAGACTAAACCAGGAAGAAGCTGAGTCTCTGAATAGACCAATAACAGGCTCTAAAATTGAGGGAATAATAGCCTAACAACCAAAAAGAGTCCAGGACCAGATGGACTCACAGCCAAATTCTACCAGAGGTACAAAGAGAAACTGGTACCATTCCCTCTGAAACTATTTCAATCAACAGAAAAAGAGGAAAACCTCCCTAACTCATTTTATGAAGCAAGCATCATCCTAATACCAAAACCTGGCAAAGACACAACAAAAAAAGAGAATTTTAGACCAATATCCCTGATAAACATCGATGCAAAAATCCTCAATAAAATACTGGCAAACCGAATCCAGCAGCACGTCAAAAAAACTTATCCACAATGAACAAGTTGGCTTCATCCCTGGAATGCAAGGCTGGTTCAACATACACAAATCAATAAACATAATCTATCACATGAACAGAACCAATGACAAAAATCACATGGTTATCTCAATAGATGCAGAAAAGGCCTTCGACAAAATTCAACAGCACTTTATGCCAAAAACTCTCAATAAACTAGGTATTGATGGAACGTATCTCAAAATAGTAAGAGCCATTTATGACAAAGCCACAGCCAATATCATACTGAATGGGCAAAAACTGGAAGCATTCCCTTTGAAGACTGGCACAAGACAGGGATGCCCTCTTTCACCGCTCCTATTCAACATAGTGTTGGAAGTTGGCCAGGGCAATCAGGCAAGACAAAGAAATAAAGGGTATTCAATTAGGAAAAGAGGAAGTCAAATTGTCCCTGTTTGCAGATGACATGATTGTATATTTAGAAAACACTGTTGTCTCAGCCCAAAATCTCCTTAAGCTGACAAGCAACTTCAGCAAAGTCTCAGGATACAAAATCAATGTGCAAAAATCACAAGCATTCCTAGACACCAATAACAGACAAACAGAAAGCCAAATCATCAGTGAACTCCCATTCACAATTGCTACTAAGAGAATAAAACACCTAGGAATACAACTTACAATGGATGTGAAGGACCTCTTCAAGGAGAACTACAAACCACTGCTCAATGAAATAAAAGAGGACACAAACAAATTAAAGAATCTTCCATGCTCATGGATAGGAAGAATCAATACTGTGAAAATGGCCATACTGCCCAAGGTAATTTATATATTTAATGCCATCCCTATCAAGCTACCAATTACTTTCTTCACAGAATTGGAAGAAACTACTTTAAAGTTTATAAGGAAACAAAAAAGAGCCCACATTGCCAAGGCAATCCTAAGCAAAAAGAACAAAGCTGGAGGCATCATGCTACCTGACTTCAAACTATACTACAAGGCTACAGTAACCAAAACAGCATGGTACTGGTACCAAAACAGATATATAGACCAATGGAACAGAATAGAGGCCTCAGAAATAACACCACACATCTACAACCATCTGATCTTTGACAAATCTGACAAAAATAAGCAATAGGGAAAGGATTCCCTATTTAATAAATGGTGCTGGGAAAACTGGTTTGCCATATGTAGACAGCTGAAAACTGGATCCCTTCCTTACACCTTATACAAAAATTAACTCAGATGAATTAAAGACTTAAATGATAGACCTAAAACCATAGATGAAAACCTAGGCAATACCATTCAGGACATAGGCATGAGCAAGGACTTCATGACTAAAACAAAACACCAAAAGCAATGGCAACAAAAGCCAAAATAGACAAATGGGATCTAATTAAACTAAAGAGCATCTGCACAGCAAAGGAAACTATCATCAGAGTGAACAGGCAACCTACAGAATGGGAGAAAATGTTTGCAATCTACCCATCTGACAAAGGGCTAATATCCAGAATCTACAAAGAACTTAAACAAATTTACAAGAGAAAACCAATCCCATCAAAAAGTGGGCAAAGTAAATGAACAGCCACTTCTCAAAAGAAGACACTGATGCAGCCAAGAGACACATGAAAAAATGCTCATCATCACTGGTCATCAGAGAAATGCAAATCAAAACCACAGTGAGATACCATCTCACACCCTTTAGAATGGTGATATTAAAAAATCAGGAAACAACAGATGCTGGAGAGGATGTGGAGAAATAGGAACGCTTTTACACTGTTGGTGGGAGTGTAAACTAGTTCAACCATTGTGGAAGACAGTGTGGCAATTCCTCAGGGATCTAGAACTAGAAATACCATTTGACCTAGCAATCCCATTACTGGATATATACCCACAGGATTATAAATCATGCTACTATAAAGACACATGCACACGTATGTTTATTGCGACACTATTCACAATAGCAAAGACTTGGAACCAACCTAAATGTCCATCAATGATAGACTGGATAAAGAAAATGTGTCACATACACACCATGGAATACTATGAGCCATTTAAAAAGATGAGTTCCTTTGCAGGGACATGGATGAAGCTGGAAATCATCATTCTGAGCAAATTATCACAAGGACAGAAAACCAGATACCACATGTTCTCACTCCTAGGTGGGAACTGATCAATGAGAACACTTGGACACAGGGCGGGGAACATCACACACTGGGGCCTGTCATTGGGTTGGGGACAGAGGGAGGAATAGCATTAGGAGAAATACTTAATGTAAATGATGAGTTAATGGGTACAGCAAACCAACATGGCACATGTATACCTGTGTTAACAAACCTGCACATTGTATACAGGTACCCTAGAACTTAAAGTATAATTTTAAAAAAAAAGAAAAAAGAAAAACTTATGGATCATAACTGCAAGGAAACGTATGGCAAAATTCATAACCATGCCTCACCCACTGGAAACTCAAAATTCTGTAAATCTACAGAATAAAGACAGAAGAACCAAGAAAATAAGGGGGGTGCAGTGGATAAGGAGACAATTAAAATGCAATTACAGTTTGTAAGAAAAACAAGTACATCTATTTGGTTCATAAAAAATACTTTTGCAGGCTGCGTGCAGTGGCACATACCTGTAATTCCAGCACTTTGGGAGGCAGAGGCAGGTGGATCACCTGAGGTCAGGAGTTCAAAACCAGCCTGAGCAACATAGTGAAACCCCGTCCCTACTAAATACAAAAAATGAGCCAGGCATGGTGCCTCATGCCTGTAATCCCAGCTACTTGGGAGGCTGAGGCAGAAGAATTGCTTGAACCCAGGAGGCGGAGGTTGCAGTGAGCCGAGATCACGCCATTGCACTGCAGCCTGGGCAACAAGAACAAAACTCCATTTAAAACACACACACACACACACACACACAACACACACACACAAGACTTTTGCACCTCCCAAACTTGTGATCTTTTAACAATTTTATTTAACATAGTTCTTAGCTTTCTAACCCTACAACAAGTTAGAGGCAATAAATTATAAGTGGAGAAAACTGCTATACGTTGACATTCTCAAAATATGACAAAAATTAAGAAATATGCAGAAAACCACAGAAAGTAAAGCCTTTGGGGGATATTTAGTGTAAAAGTACAGGTTACATGGCTCCACATACCTTTGTATTCCCCTACAGTTAATATAGTACTGCAACACAAGCACACGTGCACCACACATGTATACACACACACACACAGAGTTTTTGTACTCTTAAGAATAAACTCCAATCTATACAGAAAAAAAATCTTCTATAAAGGTTTCATATGATGCTATAAACAAAGGGCTGTACATGTGTATTTGCAGAGGTAGCAAGATTTTGCTTATAGGGCTGAAGAAAATATATAGTCTAGCATTGTTTCCTAATTGTGTTCATGAAAAGATCAGTGTAAAACAAGTATTTATCAACCGCTGTATATTTGAACTAGATTTTCATCATAATACTTAAAACAACAGAGGTGTTGAAAAACATGACCCCAAAATGCAATAAAGAACAAATGTAAGAATTGTAAGTATCAAGTTTAAAGTACTTTTTCCTCAGCATATGTGCAATTATAATTTCAGATAAATTGACATTATTTTTAAATGCTAATTAAGGAAATATAATATTCAGCATACATTTTACTCCCATTTTCTGCAGAGTTCCCACTAACAGGAACTTGAATTTTGTAACAGCTACACTGGGCATTATTCCGCATGATTCATAAAGAAAGGCTTAGGCAACTCTTAGAAAATGTAGGTAAGCTGATCTGCCCTGATTTTAATGTGTTTCAATCTCTTTAAAGGAAACTTACTTAACTTCTTAATGACTGGTTAAATCAAAAGCGCATTATAAAATACTCCACCTCTTGGTAAGCAATACCATATTTGCAGTCCTAGGTATAAAATTTTAAGACAAATGTAGAGAGAGCCCAGCTGTTCACCAAACCTGTCTCCTCCTCTTCCTGGAGTACTGCTAGACTACATTTCCCAGCCTCCTTTGTGGTTAAGTATGGCCATGTGGCTAAATTCCACTCAACGAAGTGTGAACAAAAGTGATGTACCTTTGGAAACTTCCCACACTCAATGCACTTCTTCCATTTCCCTCCCATCAGCTTGATGTGGAGACGCACACTGACCTTAGAATACATGAACTGAAGAAGCACAAACCAGTTAGAAGCTGTCTGAGGCAAAGGGTAGCTATTAGAAAAAGAGCAGCTCGCTACTCAGGAAAACCCTTTTAGTCTTTATATGAATGAGAAATAACCTTGTTTTCTGTTTAGCCTATATTATGGAGGTTGTTTGTAGTGTTACAATAATGAAAATTATATGTTAAATTATCCACCAAAATTAATTGTGAAAAGCAAATGTAAGAACAAATAAATGTGCAAAACGAATTTATACTGAACATTTTCAGAAAAGGTTTATGCCTCACTTATTAAAGCACTGTCCTTCAAAAACTAGAGAATGAATAAAATGCTTTACTTGGTTTGTTTCAAACTTGAATATCAGATTGAGAAGTTTTGACTTACAAATAGCGAAAGAATGAATCACTTAATTGTGAAGTTAAAGTAGTAAAAAAAAAAAAAAAAATTCCAAAACAATAGTTAATAACTTTAACATACAGTGTTTCCTGTTAACACCATACCCTGTGATTAACTTCTGCTACAACAAACATCAAAAAACTAATTTGCTTTATTATCCTGGAATATTTTTCTTGAATATTACTTGAAATAGATAATTGGCCAGTGGCCTGAAAATATTTCAGTTATATAGAGCTACTTGTCATGGGATTTGACCTGTATTTCATTAAAAAGCTAAGTGATCATACTCATCTAGGGAAGCCATAACCTATTTGATTTGCCCTAAGACTCTATTTCATTTAACATTCATTTTTTATGGTAACACACTATGAACAAACTGAAGAAAAATACCCACTTGGACATTATGATATTTGTTTGTAGCTTTGTCCTGGTTTTAGTTTCCTACTTAATGACTAAATAGCACCACAGTGGGTAATGCGCTGCAGTAAAAGTGGTGAATCATTAAAGAGTTCGTAAATTTTAAAAACAGGGGCAGGCCTTCTGGGTCCCATATGCTTCTAAAAAACCCGATGTTGTGCTGTATTAATTGAACCATGAAGCTTTTATTAGTCCTCTTTAAAAATGCTTGCAGAGAAGCTTTTATTAATGCGTGCCCCCAAATTGTTTATACTACTTAGCATTTCCATAACAATTTATATTTCAAAGAACTTTTTGATCATTAGTTACATCTACTCTACATTTCTATAGAGGAATTCAGCTGTTTAGCAAAACAGAGGCATGAAGATAAATCTCTTACCTAATTTTTGCCCAAGACTTGCCAATAAGAAAATGAATAGAATATGAGAAAATGAACAGAATATGAGGAAATGAACAGAATATGAGATCCTGCTATAAACCTTTCACTTCTATAAACAGCTTGGTCCTCTCACTCCATATGAGTAGAGTAGTTGTTGTAAGTATTCCCACAATGGTGAAAAGAGAGATGAGCTAGCTTTATACACGGGGCTTTGAAAACTAATGTTATAGGACTTTGCAACACATCTCTGGCCACTCTGCCTTCCAAACTTACCTAGAAGCCCACAAGGCCAAAACACTGCACAATTCTAAGGGCAACAGGCACATTGTGTTCTATGCTTGGAAAATGCCTTTGGATGCATTTTCATCAAAATTAATTACAAAAATTAGATTCCATCAAATTTAAAAATCATCCTGGAATCATGTTAGGGTGGATGTAGCCCAATTTATTTTAAAATGTTCAGGCTGAAATCAGGTTTTCTATAATCTTGAGATCAGACTAAAAATCTGCTCTGGGTTAAAATACGCTTAAACTTCTTTTGAGGAAAATCAAGGCACTCCATAAAAATTTCTTTGGTCCATCCATCTCCCCATAAAAATGAGATGGTTTATATAGAAGCAAAGCCACTAGAATGTTCCCCTCAAATTATTGCCTTCTCTAGGTTTCCACAGTGGTAGTTTTCTTTTTTTTTTTTTTTTTTTTTTTTTTTTGGAGACAGGGTCTTGCTCTGTGGTCCAGGCTAGATTGCAGTGCAGTGGCATCATCATGGCTCACTCACTGCAGCCTTGACCTCCTGGGCTCAAGCAATCCTCCCACCTCAGTCTCCTAAGTAGCTGGGACTACAGGCATGCACCACCATGCCAAGCAATTTTTTCAAAACTTTTTTGTAGAGATATGGTCTCACCATGTTGCCCAGGCTAGTCTCAAACTCCTGGGCTCAAGCAATCTTCCCACCTAGGCCTCTCAAACTGCTGGGATTACAGGAATGAGCTACTGCACCTAGCCAGTGTTAGCTTTTTATTTATCTATCATCAGAGAACAAAAAAACTAAATTATCATAGTTTTGCTCACAAGAGAGACACTTACTTGAGACAGGACTTAATGATGTATTTTTTTTGTATTTATGGTCTCCAAATATGAAACACTAGTGCTGTTGAATGGACTAACAGCATTTCTACACTTTGCCAAGTCATAGTAAAGAGCAAGATACATTCTACAATCCAGTGTCCTTCCCCCAGGTTACCACACGATACTCTTCCAGGGAGGAGTCTGGAAATCTGTATTTTTAACAAGTCTCAGGAGATTTTTACTATCTGACACGTTTGGAAAATGCTAGATAAGATGAGTCCTAAAGTCCTTCTTTCTGAGATTTGGCAATTCTGATAAAAAATTACATTACTAGAAATAGTATCCATACTGCTGTACAAAGGAAATAAATTTCTGGTCCTAAATTTATTAAAATACGACACTGAATGGACCAAAGCTATTAATATTTCTGTCTCTCCCACGAAAGGGTGCTGTCCATAAGGGTAGAAACTATGTTTTAGTGCTCATTGTGTCCCTATTGGGTAACACACTGGCTGGCACAAGTAAGATGCTTAATAAGTTTTGAATGAAGAGCTCAACTGCAGCAGCTAGCTGCCACACTTATCCAGATAGTCTTTCCTCCATTCAGGATCCTCAGTGCCCAAAAGCAATACCCAATGCTCTAACTTTGAACATAACTGGGCAGCAAAATTAAAATAAAAACTAGTAAATTTTATACACAAAAATCAGCACTTATTGTTTGACTGAATACATGATTAAGACGGTGGCATTTTGTACTTCATATCAATCACATTTGAATATGGATGGAGAACTTTTCTAAGAATGATGTTAACGCATGGGAAAAATAAGAATTCAAACTATACCAGAACCAATTTTGAAGACAAACATACTCAGTCTGAAACATGGACTATTAAAGAATTTCTGGAACTACTGAAGTGAGTCTATTTTCCTTTCTGGTGCACAATAACTCCTTAGAGCCATTTGTGGAACAAAAGCAAAATAAATGGATGGTGATTGCATAAGACCAATTTAATTCTCTTTTTAGATAGTGGGAAAAAAGATGTAAGAAAAACATATTTTTTTCTAAATCAAACAATCAGGTTATTTCTCACCAGTGGAATATATATGGCACCATAAGATGCAGGCTAATAACAGGAGAAGAATTTTTTTTTTATGTTTGTGGCAGGAACATTTTCCTTTATCTATGCAAAGTGCATTTCAGGTCTCTGATCATAGTTATTTACTTGCAATAAATAGAGAAACTCCTACCCACCTGCCACATTTACTATCACTTTCCTCAACTTCAGATTTCATTCATAAAAACTTCCCAAACAGAGTTGATGGAGACCTCTGTATAACGTTATTGTCAACACAGCAGAATTATTTATAAGAAAAAGGTACACAAGGAAATTTTAGTGACCCTAAAGTCAAGTAAGTTTCACTCAATGTCTTATTTATCCATTACCTTTTCTCTCCTCATAAATGAACAATCATCATGACTGGCAAGAATTTCCTCATCAAAATAGCAGCTTCAAGTAAGATTTTCATTTTATAAAATCAATATTCTTGGGGAGCAGGGTATACCAACATCCACTGCCAAATATTATCACAAGAAAAAAAAATTGACCATAGTGGTTCTAAATTGATGCCTCTTTTAAACACTCCAATTTGGAAACACTGAATTTTTGTACAAATAAATATATGTAATATTTAAAATGCAATATACACCTATATAAGGTAAATGTTATTTTAAGTTCATTCCAATAGTAAGAATAATAGTACTAGACTACAATTGTAATAAGCAACGCAGCTCACAGAACACACTTCAACAAGGTTGTCTGTAGAGGATGGTGGAGGATGGGATGAGAAACAGGCAGAAGAAGCTAAACCAGTGATTCCCAAAGTGTGGTCCCCAAGCAGCAACAGCATTGCCAGCGGAGCCTGTAAAAATCACAATTTCTGGGCCCCACTCCAGACTTACAAAATCAAAAACTATGAGAATAGGGCTTGCTTTAACAAACTCTCCAAGTGATGTCAATGTATGCTAAAGTTTGAGAATCACTAGGCAATAAAGACTCAGAGAGAACGGGCATAAGTAACTGTCATCTGCTTAACCAAGTGACAAGCCAATTATCAAACATGGTTGTGACTAAAGACTCAGGGATTTCTTGACTACACCATGTAGAATCAAGTTCCAAATTCAGCATACAGGTTGGCAGCCTGTTGGGGATATGGGGAAAGGCTGATGAAACAGTAGAATTCCCAAACAGCTAACGTGGGTGTGGCAATCCAGGGAATGAAAATCTTGGCAAAAGTTTTCTCCCTTATACGCCCCGAATATGACAGTACATAAGCTTCAATTTAGAGAGTTGAATAACCCAAGAATATGAATATGCTAAAGAATCTATAAAGAAAGAAATGTTCCTATAAGTATCCAAGCAGAAAATTCTTGTAAAACTTGTCTGTTACTAGTATGTGGTATCTGACCCTACTTCATCATTCCTAAAACTTGGATTGTGTTTGTTCCAAAAATGACAGCCTGTTCCTGGAGGAATGGGTGTTGGCTGTGCTGATCACAGCACTACATGAGCAGCACACATCACTCTGGAACAGGAGGAAGCAGGTGCTGAGATTATAATTAAATATGTATATAGGAAACAGGAGTGGCAGCAAAGAAGGGTGGGGAGGAAAAATATCCTTCCTGTGTGTCAAAGAGATGGAGGTGGAGTCAACCCACAAGCTGACTCCCAAAGCCCCACAGTATAATTTAAAAGCATACAGACACATGTTAGGTCAGAAAGATTACGGGTGCAAAATGGATTCCTACATAATATTTCATATTCATAACTTCATAAAGTTCAATCTGAATGTTACCTTGGAAGCAGAAGAATTAAAGTCCCATGCTCAGACTAAAATGCAAATCAAATCAGTTGTCCAGGAAGCAAACTGGGTGAAGCAATAGAGAATTAGCTATCAAATGCAAAATTCAAAATTTGTTACATTAAGCAATCTTTGTTCAAAAAAAAAGTTCCTTCATAAATTAAATTACTCAGTTTGAAACAACATAAAGCAACATCTTTCATTAAAGTCTATTAACAGTGTAAGAAGCAACCAGACTGACCAGGCTGTGCAGGTGAGCTCATCATGAGAATCGGAGGGACTGCTAAGACTAGAATACAGATTCACAGTCTTTGTCGTTCAACTGCTGACGATGGTCCAAGAGAGATTGGCAGAGGAGAAACCTAGAACATAAGAAAAATGCAACGTTTAAGATACAAGCTATGTCAAGTCACACTGAAAAAGAAACACAGAGAACTGGCCTTTAGTGTCAACTTAGCCACAGTGCGACCATGTGTCTTTGAGGCAGTCATATCAACCTTCCAGGTCTCTAAGTCTTCATCTAAAAAAGAGCAAATTTAGCAGTCTCCCTTATAGAACAAGAATATTGAGAACATAGAAATAAAATAATAGGTGTAGAAGGAATCTGTGAGGGAGAAAGCAATTCACGTAATTATAATTAGCTTACTATTTACTGTTCACTATAATTTGTTTGCTATTATTATTAGAGAAATTAAAAACCTTTTTTGGATTCTTGGATATAAGTATCTCATTACATAGCATTTTAAACTATCGTTATCAAAGACTTCCTCTTACAGAAAGGACCTCTTGGCAAAAAGAAATGTTTAATGGACTAAAAAAAACCCAAAAAGGCCATAAACTATAAGAGTGACAGAAAACTCCCATGATAATTTCCACTTCTTCTTAAAGTCTTTTGTAATCTTGTTCCAGCCCAAAGTAATAGCAACCATAGTCTTTCTAGGAGTCAAACTAACTGGATGGACTTTTCAAAAGGAATTTAAGGGACTTTCTGCTTTTAATTTGAATGTACTTCCACTTCTAGACACTTAAAGGAAAAGCAACTGGAAGGACATTTTCCTAAGAGTTTACTGGAATGTCAAACTTAAGAAAAAAGCAGCAGCTTTTAAAATTACACTTAATGAGTTTCTTACTAAAATAGTATATCCCAATTGCACTATTTTTATAGACAGATGCTGTAACTCTGAGAATTATATACTCCTTTATCTTCAGAATCCAACATATTTATTGTGACTCGTTTTTCCATCACTATTTTGAAAGTGTTATTGCTATTTTTGCCCAAATGTATAAAGCCAGATATAAATACATATTTTCTTTGAAGAACTTTATAACATCACCAAGAATACCTATAATACTTCATATGGTCTCTAAATAGAAATGTGCTATTTAGTTATTCAAACAGCTAAGTAGTGTCATTAGATCTAACAGGCTACTTCTCATAACATCCTTGATGCTCAATAAGTATTAAGATTTAATAACAATTAAAATGTACATTTTTATAAATATCCTTCAAAAATTATATTGATGTGCTGTTTTATTAACATCATCTGAAGAGTCTTGATTTCTATGTTATTGAGAAAGCAACATCTCTAAAGAAAGATAAAAATGAAGGGCAAATTTTTTAATTTTTATATCAAGAAATGGACATTCTGATATTAGTTTTAGATAAAAATTGTTCAATGTGATGTTTACTACAATAATAACATCACCCTTTGGGAGGCCGAGGCGGGTGGATCAGTTGAGGTCAGGAGTTTGAGACCAGCCTGGCCAAGATGGTAAAACTCCGTCTCTACTAAAAACACAAAAAATTAGCCAGGCATGGGGGTGGACACCTGTAATCCCAGCTACTCAGGAGGCTGAAGCAGGAGAACCACTTGAACCTGGGAGGTGGACGTTGCAGTGGGCCAAGATAGTGCCACTCCACTCCAGCCTGGGCAACAAAAGCAAAACTCTGTCTCAAAAAGAATAATAATAATAATGATAATAAACATAAATATAAACATCACTCACTTTGTTCTTCATAGTTACAAAGTACTTTTAGACATGTCACCATATTTGATATTACTTTCATAAGAACCACACTAATAGATAACTTGTAACTCTCTCCTCTCACCCTGGACCTAATAGTTGAGGAAACTGAGATGCTATCTGCTTCATAATTAAAAGTAAATAAAATAAAAGTTAAATTTACTTGAATTTGAATTTACAGACTATCTTAAATTAACAAGTGTGAACTTCAAGATTTTGTCATTCTTATTTTTTTACATTGTGCTCTGAAACATTTTATAAATGCTCTTGATACATTCTTGATTCTCAGTTGCACAATTTGATTTTAAATTAAGAATAACAAATAGAAAGCAACAGGAAAGCTTTAGAGAATGTAAGTGAAGCAGCTCTGAAAAGTACCTTCCATCAAGGGCATAGTTAGTGTGATTCTTAAAAAAATGTTTTTCATCTTTAATGTCACTTTGTACAATTGATACTTGTGTATTTGCCAGTATAACTCAAATTTAGCCAATAATTTCTAACAGTTCAACAGCAGTTAATGTCTACCACTTATTTCCACAAAAAAAACACGTAACAACTCTCCATGACATGCTGATTTGTGGCTGGGTATGTAATAGTTGGGTTTTGATTTCATAGCTCCAAACCTAAGTTGCAAAGTAAATCTGGGATGGAAATACAAATTTGACTTACAAATATCAAGTCTTTTTGAAAGTAAAACAACTCCCCTTGCCTTCAGTTTTTTTAATAACTGCCTCCTAATGACACATTGCTCTAACATTTATGAAAATGTTATCTGAATACTCTTTTAATGAAAATTAATAGGCATTTCTATATTGATATTCACTAGTTTCCATTTACTGCATTTCCATTTCCAATAATCCACATTAAATCAAAGTTATCATTACTGCCACAGCTGCACAAGTAGAATATGGTGATTTAAGGAGTTCTCCTAAAATGTTTCAGGGATATGGATCTGCTGTACATATGTGCACATCACATGTATGGATGCATCATAGGCTATATATGCTTCCCTCTCCTCATAGCCACAAAATCAGATTAGCAGCCTGATCCACACCTTTTAGGGACAAAATTGATATATAATTTTATATAAATTAAGACCACTTTAAGTTGCCTGGAAAAGAAAGAAGGGTCAATGGCCAACATCTGTCAATGAGAATGGGGAATTTATTCTCAAATCTTCCCACACTTCTTTATCCAAATGGGCTGCAGAGTAATAGACTGTTTAGAAGTTCCCCTCATATATTAGTCATTCTTATGATAAGTCTGAACTAGAAATAATAGGAAACTGGCCTTCAGGTGGGTAGATAACAAAAAAAGAATAGAAAAATAATACAAATTGTTTGTAAGTACAGATTATCAAAACATATAATAGAAATATATCTGTTTTCAATTAATAGTTTCAATGAATTTTAACACGAGTTTCTCCATGCTGTAAAAAACATATCCATATAGGTGCACATTGAAGGAAATAAACACAAGTGCAGCCAAAACAACTGCTGCTATGAATCCTTTGTCTCTTAAGATCCAGGAATGGTTATTTTGGTTCTTGACTACATCAATCCACAATAAAAGACTAAGAATCCTTTGCTTCAAAAAGATCATCTCTGACTACAATTTTGTCAGCTCCCTGAAAGAACATTACTACTGTAATATCCTCGGCTGTAGCACAGGGCAACAACTCAAGACAGTGACATCTTGCAGTCTCAGCTTACCCATGCAGCCAGAAAAAAAGAGGGCACTACCACATTTCACTATCCCAGCCTATTACTGTCCTTAACATCATACGTGGTAGTCTTCCATGGGTCCTTTAACCATTCCACCTGCTCAACAGTAATAGCATCACAAGTCAGAAGAGCTTTACATGACACAAAGAAATTACACATGGAGTATCTCTTCTGATCTTCACAACAGCCCTTTGGGGTACACTGAATCAGCTGTTGTTATTTCCATTTTACCAACAAGGCATCTGAGGTGTAAAGAGGTTCAGGAATTTGTTTACAGATATGTGGCTGGCAAATGGAGGGCTGATCCTGTAACTCTTAGCCCAGTGCTTTCTTCGTAGCTTTGCAACTTGGGCAGAGCTGTTTGAACATCAAGACCTTGCCTATCTAGTCATTACAACTTCAGTAATGGCTCATTGAGATGCAGGTCTTCTTTACTAAAGGACCTATCAAGCCATTGAATAGATCAAACTCAGTCACAAAACATGATACAACGAATCCAAAAGTTGCCATAAAAGTCTACAAATCATCTCACAACACAAGCTTTCAAATTTGACTTAGACTTCATGTTTCCTGAATATCACAATAACCATTTTGGTTTTTAACTATACTCTGAGCTTCTTATTACAGTTGTCTTTTTTCCCCACTTTTGGGTAACTAGTATTATTTTGGATAGTGTGCTACTAAAAAAGGAGACCACTTTTGTAGTCTACGTAGGTAACAAAAATCTTGTCTATTTAAATCTGATATATCTTCCTTATGGCTAGGGCAAGCCAAAATGTACAGTTCAGTCTACACAGCCATTCACACTTATCTACAGGTCCTTCTCTTCTCAAATTGAGCCATTAACCATGGTTCCTCTATAGAGTATGCTTCAAAAACTCAGTTTATCACAATCACTATATAGATCATTTATTGGTGGGAAAAGCTTACTGTGCCAACACGTTGAACACCAAGAGATTCATCAGATCCTCAGTCTCTCTCTCTCATGCCTTAGAACCTGAAATTCTACTGTAATTTTAACTTTAGAGAAAAGCATTAGAAAACTGCTCTTTAACATTGTGTTCAACTCAACAACCCTTACTGAACACATACAAGACACACTGTTACCCAACATGGAAACCTTAAATTCTATTTCATTTATCTGTTTCTTGCTTTTACCATAGACAGTCACCAGAATGAGAACACTG
Organism: Macaca thibetana thibetana; assembly: GCF_024542745.1. Lineage (NCBI taxonomy): Eukaryota > Metazoa > Chordata > Mammalia > Primates > Cercopithecidae > Macaca > Macaca thibetana. The sequence continues at coordinate 88,719,196 of NC_065580.1, read as the reverse complement.
ACCTCTTAAAAATATCTTTCTTATCTGAATCCTCCTTTCCATTTCAATTAATACTGCTTTGGCTCAATTAATTGTTTGTTCTTGATTGGATTCTTAATCTAGTCTTCTATCTGGTATCCCTGCCTCCAGGGAATGTATAAATAAATGAATGAGTCAGTAACTACAATTTGGTGACACACAGCTCCTTAGTTGGTATTCAAGTGCCTTCATAACTGGTCTCCTTTCATCCCACTTTTCCTCCTTCCTTCTTTTCCTCATGTATGACCCCTACGGTTTCAGGCAATCTGTGATTACTCCTAGAGTGATGTTCAACATAATTAGCTACTACCGAGGGACAGGCTACTCAGAATGAACACCTGTATGAGCACTGGTGGAGCTTTACTAAAACACATCGGCTGACTATGAGTCCTGACTATTCCTACACAGTATCATTCGCAATCCATGCTTTTGTGTCTCTGCAAAGGATACTATTACCTGCACCTCCCACCTTGAATTCTTGGAGTCTTTTTGGTTGGTTGGTTTTTGAGGTAGGGTCTCACTTTGTCTCACGTGATCACAGCTCATTGCAGCTTCAACCTCTGGGCTCAAGTGATCCTCCCACCTTAGCCTCCTGAGTAGCTGGGACTACAGGCGTGTGCCACCATGCCCACCTAACATTTTCACTTTTTTTTGTAGAAACAATTTATCCCCATCATCCTGCCTCAGTCTCGCAAAGTGCTGGGATTACAGGTGTGAGCCACCGCACCCAGCTGTACCTTGAACTCTTTAAGGCCATATCGAAATGAGAATTCTTAGCCAACCACTCCAAGTAAAAGATCAGCTTTCTTATCTATGTTTCCATTGTACCTTGTATCATACCCATAATAACATCACATATGTTAGACAATAATAATGCCTCTTTATGTTAGTGGAGTACTTTCATCCATGATGAGGCTATGTTCTTCAGTTCAGGGACTAAACTACATTCATCTTTGTAACCCCCACACCTAGCAGAGAACCTGGTACATGGCAAGTACACAATAAGTTCCTGATGAATAAGTGAGCAGGCAGTAAGAACTAAACCAATGATTCTGTAGTTATGCAACTTTGAGGCAGAATCACTTATCCAATTTGTTAGTATAGATTCCTGAAAGACTAGTACACAGTCCTTGGATTTGGAACAGAGAAAGAAAGAAAAATATTCTTGAGTTTAGGCCACCATCTAGAAAGAGCAAACCTAGATGAGATGGGTGCCTGCATGGGTTGGGAAGACACCAGACATCCCCAAACTTTGCCCATGAATTATGTTGACCAAGATAGGGTCACTTCCTAGGCTTTTCAATTAAAGTAATTTCTTAGCTCATTGAAAGGATTCCGTTTCTCTCTCACCGTATTAGCATCAGCTTTTTTTCCCCAAGGACATCCATCTTTTTATCAGACATGCTCTACAAACTCAAGTTGGCCTCAAAACAATCAAACCACTTATTCATGAAGACAAGGGAACATGGGATGCAGAGATGTAAGGATACTTGTTTCCCTTCAACTTTAAGTAACAGTAGCAGGACTGTGCTCACGGTGCTCCCGACAATATGTATGTTGTCCTGAGGAAGAGAATGATAAGAGTCTAGGACTCTAGGGGTTCTAGGGACTGGGAAACTGATGGGCACAAGCAAGAGCCACACCAGCAATGAAGTTGGTGATTTAACCTTCCCTAATACCATCACAGACACCTGCTGCTCCGATTCACCAAATGTGCTGGCAAAGACTGGCATATCAACTACTTTTGGCTCATTCTGGACTCTGAGGAGTGATCTATGCAAGACTATTGGTTTCACTCCCCACCTGCACTGCCAAAGGTTTGCTGAATTCACCCTCAGAGCATACCTAGGAGCAGAACATGTCACCCAGAAGGCCACACATCTCACATAGAGTCTCTGTGCCTACATTTTAAAAGCAAATAATAAGCTCCATTCTAAGACTTTTAGGAGAACCATTTAAGAACAGGCTACATTGTTGGGTGTAATATAGAGCAGGGAACGCAGCTTGGGAGGTTAGTTATGCATATATTTTGCATATTTAAGATAAGATTCAGTAGTCTATACTATAAATATAACTCAATGGTAACATCTAAAAATACATAACATAATCAGGAATGGTCTGCTGGATATTGCATTTCATAAGAACAAATCTTGCCAACTACAGTACCTGCACTAATAAAAATAGACCTTTTCGTAGTAAGCCTTGATTTTTAAAACACTGGGCTTAGCCCCAGGGTATCCAGTACCCAACCCATATTCCAAATGCCTCTACATCATAAAGATCATTTTATCAAAAAGTCTTACTCCACTGATTTTTATTGGACCATCTTTGAAGGCCCTATCTGCAACTCCCCTCCTTGGACAATAGGAAGTCACAGTCACCATTATCACCAATTTGAGTTTAAAAGGAGACTCACAATGCCCAGAAACTGCAGGATATACAGGCTTCTTTTCAGTCATGGCAAAGGGGTTGTTTAAAAAAAAAAAAAAGAAAGAAAGAGAAAAAAAAAAAAAAGCTTTGTCTACCTGTAAATACACACTGGACAGAAGTCTAAAATAGAATTGTGAAAAGGAAGTAATAGTCGAAGTGAAGGAACTTGTAACAGACAACCTCTGATACCTGTGCAGCAGGAGGGCTTTGTAACTCACACGCTATAACCTTCCCTGCAGAAAACTGCCGACCAAGCATGTTGAAAAGAGCCCGTCTCCCTGGTCTACTACCTCACCTGTGTGGAGGCATGGGTTATGATCAGCTAGCCAAATACAAAAGACCTTTAGCCATCATTGTAATTTACAGCGATATGATTCTCTTTTTCAAGCTTCAATATTGTGCACATTTTTTAAAATTCTGTGATTTCTTTAATCATATTTCTTTAACGCTGCAACTCAACTCTGGAAGATCTGATAATCCCCACGTCGAGCAAAGTGCTCTTGTAAAATGTTTCACTAGCTGGGTGGTCTGGAAGTCAATTAACCTCTCTGAGCCTAGTTGCTTAAACATGAATTATTTAACTTACGAGGTCATTGTGAGGCTTGAAGGAAATAAATGTAAAGTAATCATTGGTAAGGTGAAGGTGCTCAAAAACATTGGCTGTTACTATCATTATAGAAATTTTATTTTACGTCAGGCCAAATTTCATCCCAAGAGAAAACAGTGACACACGGTGCCTCTCACTGTGGAACAGAGTCCTGCAGCACAACTATTAATCTTTCTCACTCCACTAGGGTTACAACAGGGATCTAATTACTAAAGCTTTTTTTTTCATTCTTTTTCTTTCTTTTAGAAGGCAAATGTGCACTCTAAGGAAATATACTGTGCTATCCTTTGCTTGGGAATATGCCACGTTTACTTTAATCTTTCACTCACGTTAGTTATACAAAAAAATCACTTGGGTGCTAATAGAAAGAAAAACATTCGAATAGAAAAAAAAAACTGTAACTTAGAAACAAGTATCATTCTGTAGAAATTTGAAGGGAAGCATGAAGTCTATTCCCCTGATATTGTATAGATCTTTCTATAAAGAACTTGAATATGTTTTAACAGATTGGCTTGGGAATTTCAATAGACCCTAAGGTCCCTCTGTTTTGGGAAGGATATCACTGATCATTTTACTCACTCCCTCTATCTGTTGCTGGCAGTCCATACAATTTTAAGCCAGCCAAGACACATCTCGAGGCACAAGCAGATGTGCCCCTCAGGTGAAGAAGTGATAACAGAAAATATCCACACAATGAAGAAGGAAACCAGTATGAGTCTTAAGTCACCAGGGCCATTGCTCAAAGATGTGAGGTACATGGTGCCCTCCCCAGCCAAGACCCATATTGACACTGATTCTGTTTACTCCTCATCCCTCCATCCTTGGCAGGAGAATAGGTTCTAGAGGCAGGGACCCTAAAGCCGATTTGCGCTGACTTCCTAGAACTAAATCAAAAGGAAAACCCCAACTTTCCATGCCCAAGTAACTCCACCTTTTTCTGCATGGCAGATGAGAAACTGAAAGTACCTCTGATTGGACCACTCCCGCAACCAATCAGGCTGATAGAGGGCCAAGTCTTCATTTGTATAGAACGTTATAACTTCACTTCAGCCTCTGATTGGTCGCTTTCTGCAACCAATCACACTGGTCGTGAGCTACTACTGCGTTTACATAGGTTGTACATCAAGTAACAAATGGGAAAACTCTAGAGGGTATTTGAACCCCAGAAGATTCCATAACCAGGCTCTTGAGCCCCTATGCTCAGGCCACTCCCACCTCGTGGAGTGTACTTTCATTTTCAGTAAATCTCTGCTTTTGTCGCTTTATTCTTTCCTTGCTTTGTCTGTGCGTTTGGTCCAATTCTTTTCACCGCTAACACATTTGTGACCCTCCTTTCCACTAGGTTTCTCCAGAATCCCTTGCAACTGATTAGGCCATTGGTTATTTGGGCCCTTTCCAAATAACTTACCTTCACTAATGAGCTGAACCAAGCTCATCTCCCATCTTTATCTCCATCTCCTCTTCCCCTTCCAAAGAAATCTACTTTATACCTACAACTTACTTCAATTCTGTCCCTCTCTGGTTCTTTTCTAGCAAATGCTGTTCCTTTGTCTACAGAAACTTCCTTGTGAAAACACACCAGTACATCTAATTTAGGATACACCTAAATTTCCAGAATACATCAATTTGTAAAAAATGACTCATATCAGATATTGTGCTCTTTGAACTTCACCCTATCAATTAGTATTGACTTTTCTAACTTATACAAACTTTATATTCAAGTTAAGAACAACCCAAGTTCATGCTATAGAACCTCGTGGACTATATTGTGCACAGGAGCAAGTTTTAGCTCTGCTTGAATGTACCATGTACTTATTGAGTGCTTGCTAGGAATGTTCAGAGCTGGGAGAGTGGTTCAGATAGCTCCTGCCTCCCAGATTTCATACCAGTGATTTTTTAGAGTACAGTTCAAGAACCCCTCTGAAAATGCAGATGCAGACACTCAGGACTTACCTGAGACCTTCTGAATCAGAATCTTTAGGACAAGGGCCCAGAAACAGCATTTTAAACAAGTTTCCATGGTGATTCTTAACTGAGCTAAAGTATGAGAAGCACAAGAGAAACAACATATGCATATGAACAATTAAGAAACAAAATAACAGACATATAGAGAGAGAAGCACAAGGAAAAGTACCCTGACTTTGTAGTCTGGCTAACCTTAATGCAAATTCCAATTGCTGTATTTTCACAGGCAAAGTATTTACCATTCTGACCTTCAGTTTCCTTACTGGTAAGTTGCTGGCTCTAATAGTTACTTGCAGGGTCAATAGGGATGAGTGATAATATATTTAAAACACTTAGCATAGTGCTCAATATATGTGAGACATTATGACATTCAGGGCCTCTGTGTTACAAACTGCCCTACGAATAGCTTACAATACAAGCTATTTTCTTTAAAAAAAAAAATGGGACAGCACAAGTGCTACAGGAATTAGGAGAAGGGAGTTCTCACTGTGATTAGAGGTAGAAGGGAAGGTACATGAAAGAGCTGGTGCACAGCTTTGGGAGACTGAAATTTATTCAAACATGCATGGGTGGTAAAAATGTCCTCCTTTCCCAGAAGTTGTCCAAGTCATAGCTGCTATGCTCAATGAATTGTATACAGTTGCAAGAAAAAATTTAAAAATTACCTTGCTGTGTCCCTCAACTATTCTGTGAATTAAATGATCTATTTTTGTATTCCTCATATCATAAAACATTTCCACTGTCAAAATTATCCCCAAAATTATCTCAAGCTTTATGCTAGTAACATGATGATAGTTTGTTGTATGTAGCACATTCCATTCCCAAGGAAATGGTGGAGTTTTACACAGACAGCTTCACAAATATGCCATCAGTTATTTATATACAAAATGATAGTACTGACCTCCTGCCAGAAGAGGGAACTCTGGATTATTATACTATGATTACAGTACAATATAGGCTGCAGCTTTTCTATCATCTCTTCGAAGAACCATGTGAAAGATGTCTAGTGAGGATCAAGGAGGCTGCAAAGACATTCACCTGCTCCAGGAAGCTAACTGGCCCATGAGAGGATAAAGCCTCTTAATGATCCCATTAGTAAAACAGGCTAGTTGATTAAGCTAACTCACTCAGAGCCAATCCTATTAAACCTCATTATTCCTGTGAAGAATCAAAAGTATCTGCAACTCCATCTCAACAAATGGAGCAAAGTTTCAAATGATAAAACCTGAAAAAACAAGGTAACAATTACTGAGTATATAAATACAGTGTCAGAACTCAAAACAAACTTGGCACTCAATCCACAGGACATCTATTCCCCCTGAGTGAGAAAGCCACCTTTGAAACTGAAAATCTGTATTAAAAATAAGGGGACCAAAACAATTCATTTTATTGAAGGCAATTTCTATTAATGTCATATAGGGGAAGAGATACAGCCTTTGCTTTTATATTCCAGTTCTGCAAAAAAAAAAAAAGCATATATATATGCATGTATTAAAACAGACTGAGACAGATCAACATATATAAATAGCTCAATCCAACATCTGTAGCAGCCCTTTAGATTGTATTAAAGTCCTTGCTGTTTATCAGGCTGGTAAATCATATCAGCTCCTAGTTATTTAAATTGCCAGTTGCCAGGCAACCATTTCTTTTTGTCAACTGTCACTCACTCTTAAGTTCCTCTGCAATACTTCCTTAAGAAAAAAATAGTGAAAAAATCTTGACACACTTATTTTGGGCATAAAAGATGCACTTAATTTTATCTCTGATCTTCAAGAGTCTGAGAATTGAGTGATATTGAGAAAATAAAACCTGTTTAGTGAGTTGGAGGAGGAACAGTGTTGGAACAGGTAGTGATACGGATGAATATCCATACAGAAAAGTTGTGGGACTTTGCTAAAGTAAGGTCCTTTTGGGACCTGGCCCACAGTAGAGGTATGTTTGTGACAAAAGCTTTACAAAAGAAAATATGCACCCCAGAGATAAGAGGTGATTCTCAGCAAAATTGATGTCCAGTTATTATTTTTATAATCATGCTTTTCAAGGTAAGGCAGAGTCCCTTAGCCAACGAAGATAATATTGCAGTGTGTATGCAATTCACTTTGTCAATACAAGTACTTCTAGAATCGCCATTCCCTGTCTCTCTGGGCATTAGTTTCAGACCAGATCATCTCTGAAGTTCTTGCTAGCAATAACATTTTATAAACCCATCAATCTTTAAATTACACAGTTCTCAATGGCAGCCTATATAAAACTGGGCCAACCTAATAAATCAGACCTTTTTGCTGCTACATCTCAAAACAAAATAGATAGAAACATATATATATCTAGATACAAAGAAAATTATTTCAATGTATAATGTTGCTCTTTATTTAAAAATGAAGAGGGATATCTTACTTCAAGTAGGAAATAGCAGAACTTACCAACTTTGAAATTAAAATCTTTGTGCACCAAAAAAAAAAAAACCCTAATAAAGTGCAAAGACAAATCACACTGGGAAAAATATTGAAATGCAAATAACCTACAAGAATTAGTAATGGAATTATGGCTGAGCACTTTAGATTACATGTGTAATCCCAGAATTTGGGGAGGCTGGGGCAGGAGGATCACTTGAGACCAGGAGTTCAAGATCAGCCTGGGCAAAAATAGCAAGACTTCATTTCTACAAATTCAAAAAAATGTAAAACCTTAGCCATGCACGGTGGTACGTGCCTGTAGTCCCAGTTACTCAGGAGGCAGAGGTGGGTAGATCACTTAAGCCCAGGAGGCCAAGACTGCAGTGCGTTATGATCACACCACTGCACTCCAACCTGAGTGACAGGGTGAGACCCCGACTCTAAACAAAAATAAAGAAAGAAAAACTTACTAATTATTATAATAATATGTTGTTAAATATTATAATTAACTACTAATTATGTTTTCTTTTCTTTTTTCTTACCTATAAATAAGAAAGAAAAACAAAGAACAATTTAGAAATAAGAAAAGGACAGAAACAGGCAATAAACAAAAAAGACATTTTCAGCAGCTAATAATTATATGGAAAGATGCTCAATGAGATACCAAAACACATCCATCCAAGTGGGTAACATCTTAAAGTCTTATAATCCTCATGTTGGCAAGGATATGGAACAGTTAAAATTTTCATACACTTTCAGAGACAGTATAAACGCACACATCATTTAAAATAGTAATTTAAAACTATCCTGTCAAGTGGACAATGCATAATACCCTATGATCTGTGTAGGCACAATACTATCCCCCTCCAAAGATATCCATGACCATATCCCAAGAACCTTTGATTATATTACCTCATATGCCAAAGGGAATTAAGGTTGCAGGCAGAATTTAGGTTGCTAATAAAATGACCTAAAATCATAAGATTATCCTGGATTATTCAGAATGGCCCAGTGTATTCAGAATGGCCCAATGTATTCACAAGGATTCTTAAAAGTAGAAGGGATAGGCAAGATGTGGTGGTTCATGCCTATAATCCCAGCACTTTAGGAGGTCAAGGCGGGAGGATCACCTGAGGTCAGGAGTGCGAGACCAGCCTGGCCAACATGGTGAAATCCCGTCTCTACTAAAAATACAAAAAAATTAGCTGGGCGTGGTGGTGAGTGCCTATAATCCCAGCTGCTGCTCGGGAGGCTGAGGTGGGAGAATCGCATAAACCCGGAAGGCAGAGGTTGCAGTTAGCCAAGATTGCACCATTGCACTGCAGCCTAAGTGACAAAAGCGAGACTCTATCTCAAATAAATAAATAAATAAATAAATAAAGTGGAAGGGAGAGGCAGAATAGAATCAGGCAGAAGTGGAAATGTGACTATGGAATGATAGTTGATGCAGCAGTGCTGGTTCTTCAGTCCTGCTGAAGATGCAGGAGAGAGACCATGATCCAAGGAATGTGAGCACTCTCTAGAAGCCAAAAAAGGAGAGCAAATGGATTCTTCCCTACCAGTTCAAGAAGAAACACAGCCCTGCGGATACCGTGAGTTTAGCCCAGTGTGAACCATGTCAGATTTCTCATCTACAGAACTCGAAGTTAATACATTTCTGCTGTTTCAAGTCAGCACATTCAGGGTAATTTGTTTCAGTAGCAATAGGAAACTAATTATTGACCCAACAATTCCACTCCTAGAGAAATTCCCCCAGATCTTCTTGAGAAAAACCACAAAAATATTAACAGCCAGACAATGTAGAACAGAAATTCTGGAAACAGTCTAGATGTCCATCAACAGGACAATGAATATGTGAAAACTGTAGCAGTTTGTATATTAGAATAATACACAGCAATTAATATAATGGGCCTAGAGCTATATATATCAAAATGGATACACCTCAATACTTACAGTACATTAATGAGATAATAAAATAAAAAATGATTTATATAATACACCATATGTATAAAGTTCAAGAATATATGAAATCGCATCATAATATTTATGGATAAATATTTTATATTTAAAAGAATAAATGGGAATGGTAAACACCACATTCAACTCAGGATAATGGCTCACTCTGGGGAGTGAGTGAAATTTTACAAAGAGCACTTCAACTACATTTTAAATGCTTTATTTCTTAAAAAAAAAAAAAAGTCCTCAGGTAAATAAGACAAAACATAAAGATATAATGAGTAGATGAGTATTTATTAAATTTATTATTCGTATTTTTCTGGATTACTAAAATATTTCATAATAAAAAAAAAAACAACATATGTTCCAATGATGTATTTTCCATGTGTCCACCAGTGAACAGGCAAACTGATTCTTCCCAAGTTCACAGAAAATGATCTCACCCAAGGAAGTATCCCTATTAACTTGCCAATTAAAAGACAAAAATACCTAAAAGCAAACATCAATATTTAATCCAATTTTTGTAACCTTCCAGATGTACACTAAAACAAGCAGTGTATTTTTATTTTTCCTTTTATTTTAAGCAATTTCATCTTAAGTCTGCAAAGTCAAGAAGTAATTCACATTGAGAGGGTTTCTTCTGCATGTCTCCAAAGAGGCACACCCAGGTATGAAGACGTCTATTTGCAAGCGGGCATTTACAAAATGGACCATAATAAATGTACTGTCACCTTTCAGACAAAAAAAAAAGGAGATGATTCATTTAGAAAAAAAGAGTTTAAACAAGCTGTAAGTTGTTAAGTAGACAAAATAACATTCTACATATCCTTGTCAACCCTCCACCAATGAGGATCAATAAACCTATTTACTAAAATACACAAATATTGCAGAAAAAACATAAATCCACTTTTTGTGGTTTAATATTTTTCCCTTGTTACTTATACTTCTATCAAACATGATGCAATTCCTATTTTTCTCTTTTTTAAGAGACAATGTCTGTCTAATGCCCCCAGGGCATTATGAGAAGATTAAGAAATGACTGTTCTGCTTCTTGGGAAAAATGTTAAAAATGAGGGGGTTTTCTGATTTGAATGCTTTTCCTCCTAAACTGGAAAACTTAAACTTGTTCTCTAGGAAGCATTAATAACCTAAAATACTGGAACCAAATTGTTTTTGCTAGAAGGAAAAAATAAACACAAGAAGAATCTGAAAATAATGTGTAACTTAAATATGTAACATGAATAAAAAGTTAAAAGCATTGTTTCTGCAGCCCATTGTTGTTGAACTAAAGCTTATTCAATCTCTCAAAAAGCCAAGGTCTCTTTCTTTTAAGCCTGAGTAAACTAATTATATGTAGTTCTGGGTGGTACACAACTTAATACCTGTGCTGCCAAAATGCCAACCACAACATAAAAGCATAAACATAGCAGCTCTGAAGAAATACTTTTCCCTTTGTTGTTTTCCTGACCAAGCCACGCCTGAGTCCAAATAAATTTATGTCTCAATCAACGACTATGAGTATTGAAAATGAAGAGTTGCCATATCATACCTAAAATGGAAGGTAAACATATTATTCTAGATTCATTTATAGAATACTATTCAAGGTACAAATGGACTAAAAACTACTACCTAAGAAACAGTGATGTAAGAAATAGCTCAGCCAGACATTAACTTATAATCGAAGCTCTTATCCCTTTAATTGATGCCACATTTATTCATAGCATGACAGCATTCAGCATTCTGGAATTACCTGATAGGGTCCCTCTTCTTCAATAAGATGTTTCCCTTTCTTGATCTCTTTTTATTCTTCCTGTTTCCTTTTTTTCCCAACCAATCAGCATGAAGATTCTTTTGCTGGTGAATCAACAGTCTTACATATTTGCTATGTGCCCTTTTTCCAGAGAAATATCATTTCTTGTTCTATTGACCTCTTTTGTGGGGTCTTTCTGTTCCGATTCAAATTATCTCCTCTCGGGATACTTCTATTTCTCCAAGGTTGAGCTTCCTCAACGTAACACAACAGAGATCTCTGAAACTATCTAGGCTACTTTGCTCTCCTTTAGAGGAACTTCCTCACTCACCTCTGACAGATTACCAGCATCTGAATATAACTCCTATCAACGACTGATGAGAAAACCATATGAGAAAAAAATCTATTGATGAGAAAACCACAAATATTTAAAAGATGTTCTCTATATTAAGTTAAAATATACCCCTCTGTAACTTCTATTTTTTTGTTTGCTCCAATCAGTCTTCGAGTGTTCCAGAATCTTTGTTATAGTATTAATATATAGTCATTTAATTATTTGAATGCTATCATGTTTCTTTCCAATCTTAAATATCCTCTATTCATTAAAATAAGGTTTTAACCCTAAAACCATTAGCCCAACAAAAATGCACAGTTCCCACTACTAAATGCTGTTAACTTAGTAATATGATTGACATATGTCTGGATAATATACTGGTAGGTACTACAACATAGTCCTTATCAGCTCAGTCAACTTGAAACCATATAACTGCACCCAATGCCATTACATCACCCTGTATGTATTACTTCAAATTATCTCCGTGTGAGATTATTTTGCTTATTCATTGCTTCTTATTGAGTGCCTGTCTACATCAGACTATACCAGACTACAAGCTCCATGAAAGTAAAGATTATGTCTGTCTAATTCACAGGAATCAGAGATCAGTGCTTGACATATGACATATAGTCCATACCAATTGTTGACTGTTCAAATAAAATCAACCTAAAATATTGCTTCTCAGGGATGTCACCTGAATAAATATTCAGGATTGCTTACTGACCTAAAGCCTAAATGTTGTCCATAAATTGTGGAAACACAAAGCAAGTGAAACTTAGTCTTTGTGGCTAGGGAGTGTTCCCAGAGTTGGCGATGACAAGCTGAGTTCTACAGGAGGAACAGAAAGATGTCATTCAAAATACATTTTTACAATAAACATACAGTACCACAAGGTCTTTCTACTTCATTCCTCAGACCTCAGAGAGTTTGAAACTTCAAGGTGGTTAGAAGAAAAGGTACAGGGAACAGCATGTGTGACTGTGCAAGCAAAAAAGAGGACGATCCAGAAACTGCTAGCGCAGTGACTGAGATGATGGCTGGAGAGGAGATGGAAAGAGAAAAGGCAGACAGTGAGGCTGAGGAAGAGATGGAAAGAGAAAAGTTATCAGGGCAGATCACGAAAAGGAGAGCAGGGTGGCTTTCAGAGGCTTAAACAAGAGTGCAACATCATTGAGTTAATTTTTAGAGAAAAAAAGATATGATGGTCTCAGAATGGTGCGTATTAGAGGAGGGCATGACTAGGGGCAAGAAGACCAGGCGGAAAGCTGCAGCAGAATTCCAAATAAGACAGAAAGGGAGACTGAATCAGAATAGGAGTGGCGTTGAACCAGAGGGAATGGGCAGGGAAATCCACAGAGGTAGGACCCACAGGGCCAAAAGATGACAGGGTGAGTAAAAGGGGAAGTCCAAGATGACCCCGAAGGTTTCTGATTCGGTGGACCAGAAGAAGGTCCCAGTTACAGAAATCAGGAACTAAGAATGAGGAACAAAAAGCAGTTCAGAAGCCTTCACTTTCCATGAACTGTGGGAAGAAAATATCTCAAAGTGTTAATTGATCCCTCTTAGAGTTGGTACTTAAGGTGACTTTATATTCTTTATCCATTTTTTATTTCCAAATTTTCTAAAATAAACATGTATTATTCATAATCAGAAAATGTTTTTATTTCCGGAATTTTTCAGTAACACTGCTTTTGTCATTTATTTCCTTCCTTTTAGACTCTTCAGTCTGAAAGTCATTAAAATCAAAACCAGGTATGACATACAGACATAAGGGTATGAAGATTTTATTTTTTTTGCATAAATAGATCCAGCAATAGAGAAGACTGTGACACTACCAGGTGATCCATATCGATTTAGGCTTTTTTTCTTCTTCTAATGAGATTATCTGCCACATGGCACAGGAGTTTTGTATAATGCCTACAGTAGGAATATAACATGCACAGCCATACTCTGCACCAAATTAATAGGTAAAATGAAAAGAGACACTTCTCTTTTTTTTCTTTTGAAACAGAGTCTCACTCTGTCACCCAGGCTAGAGTGCAACAGTGCGATCTTGGCTCACTGCAGCCTCTGTCTCCTGCCTCCTGGGTTCAAGCAATTCTCCTGCCTCAACCTCCTGAGTAGCTGGGATTACAAGTGTCCGCGACCACGCCTGGCTAATTTTTGTATTTTTAGTAGATACGGCGTTTCACCATGCTGGTCAGGCTGGTCTCGAACTTCTGACCTTCTGTTCTGCCCACCTTGGCCTCCCAAGAGACACTCATTCTCTATGAATTTATTACATTGCTTTAAATTTTTACTTGATCATAGCAGCAATTCATCTTATTTACATACTTAAAAGTATGACATGGTAATATAAAAACAGCTTCTGCCATCACCTTGTCAATAAACAGAACTTCTGTTTCTGTTTATTATATTATAATAAACAGAACAGTTTATTAATAAACAAAACAGTTTATTAAATTATGTTATTATAAACCATTTTCACAATCAGACTAACCAAAAGCATCATACACATGGAGCTTTTTAAAAAATGTCTTAATGTCGTCAGTTGTGTGGTAATAATTAACACATAATATAACTTAATTTCCTGATTTCTTTGAAGAATGTTCTTCCAGGTTTTGGAAAGAATTACCATCAGCAATTGCTACAAAATGCAAGTATGCCATTATAGAGATTTATTAATTCGACAATAGGCCTAGGTGCACCAGATAGACCCGTTTACAAAAGCTGGGGGGGGATCTTTGCCCTAGGGTCACATTTGGGTGACGAAGCAGCAGGGGGATGGAGTTCTGGAAGCATCTCACCCAGGTTACTATAAATCAAAAGTGATTCAAAACTAGGGATCCAAGGATGGAACTGAAGGACATCTCCTGCCCTGGAGGGACTGAATATATCTCACAACTAAGTCCAGGGTTTCTGTGGATGCAGCTGTTATAATGGAAGGTTATAAGGGAGGAGGCTTCCTCAGCATCATATAATGGTGGCTGCTATGGGTTTACTCCACACACTTGGGAGCAGGGAGAGGAGGAGTCAGAAGTTGTGAATGTGAAGCTGAATTCTCTTGACCTGACACATCCTCTAGAAGGATGGTTGATGGAGCTTCACTTCAAGGGAAGTAAATGTCTACAGCCTATGGGCTACTAGAGATGAAAGGCCTGGGCCCAAGGGTGAGCTGCAAAGTCATTAGAATGGCCTAAGATGAGCTGGTCCCAGAAAGGACAAAACTCTCTGACCAGTTGTCCCTCTGATGAAAGCAGAGAAACAACTAGGGAATTAACAAAACTCTAATTCCCTCGTATGGTGAAGGAGGCACAACAAAGTTCCATGTGGTGCCGTTCACTTCATCCCAGTAACAACAGAACAGACGTCTCCAGAAGACGTCATGGCACTGCATAAGAATACAGTATATTTCAACTTCAAACTCGTATTTTTTCAATAGGGAGAAGAATCTCAGGGATAAGAATGAAAATGGCCACTGGGGGGACAGAAGGATGAGCAGGAGAAGTGAGGGGCTCCCTAGGGGATCACTCTCCTCTTATCAACTGTTTTGGAAACACAATGTATTTTAAGGGTAGTTTCATTGGGCCAAATCAAGTTATTTATTTGGGCCAAATTAAGACATGTCTATTCCTTTCTATATTGCCTAAAATATGCTTAGGGACATGGGAAAATGCAGGAGACCCTTAGGGGTACAGGCTCTTTGTAGCCTTGCTCCATACTCTCTAGGAGACAGAAAAATAACTGATCTACACAGAGAGGGGTGAAGTGCTGGAATTCTTCAAATAGAATTTGTCACTCAATTAGTATTTAGGAAAAAAGTCCTGATACAATAAAGGACTAGGGTCAATTTGTTAAATTAAGAACCCAAGGATTTATGTAGGGAAATTATGATTCAATAAACTGATAGAGTATTCTAGATTCTATCCAATATTTGCCTCCTTTTTCCAAACTCTGCTTACCCTAAAATATTTCAAATCTATAAAGCCACAGTCTTAGTCCTGCTCTAAGACATTATTTATTGAAAGAAATAAATAAAATGAATAAATAATTCAATAAATTTATTGACAGCAGGACCAAGATTGTGGCTGTTTCAACTTGGTAATATGGAAATGATACAAGTTACTAAGAATAACAGACATGTGGAAAGGAAAAGAGGTTAAAGAAAAAAGAGCTCCAATTCCACCTGTGCCCCCACTATTCTGAGAGCCCCATGGACATTGCATCAGAAAAATACAAATGGGCTCCAAGTGCCCCAGCAGTTTAAAATTTTATTTGAAAAACTAGGCTGTCAATATCTATACAAGTACCCTGGCATCATGAAATTTTGCTCTATTCAGAGATGTTAGTCCTCACCTAGATTTAATATTGCTCTCTGAATACCAAAGTTTTAAAGTATTTACTATGCAAAATTTCCTGCTCAAGCAGCAGCTCAGGCAGCAGAGCCCTGCCTATAGGCTCTGATGGGTTTTTAGACCCTCTACACCTTGGATCAAAGGCAGGATTTTCAGATAATTTTAAACCTCTTGCCAGGATGCTCATGAAATGTTCAAGGTTTTAAAATTTATCACCAGATAAAGGGAAAAAAATGTTTTTTACAGTAGATAATTTTTCTGCGGTCCTGAAAGTGCTTTTTAAGGAACATAATCACCTCACTCAGATGTACTGAAACTAGCAAGGGAACAATACAGTTTACTTTTGAAAGGACTCTGCAAAATACTCATTACAGAACAATAGAAGCTGTGCTTCAGCAGGGCCCTCAGTTCAATTTTAAAATGCTTGAAGTCTAGTGTGGTTTGCTTGCTAATCAGGGCACACAACTTCGCACCAGCTGAAGATGCTTGTTTTCATAGAGGCTAGTTTATCCTAAATAAAAATGCTGCTCATTGAGCATTTTAGCTTTATGAAGGCATTAGAAGTCAAATTCTATTGTAGACACTCTCTTTAAAAAAAAAAATTAAAGTTTAGTTTCCCATTAAAAATATGAGTGACCTCCAAATTAAAGGCTGCATCAGAGAAATTGTTTTGTTTTTAAGGTGATATTTATTACTAAAGAACTTTAAATAAAAAACAAAATATATACACATATATTCACATATATGCGAATATATACACACAATATATAAATACACAAAATATATACACATATATTCAGTGTACATATGTATTCTATATATATGTATGTTCAATGACATAGGCATGTAAGTTAAAATCCTTGATAATGGAAGGAAAAGGTTAATTGTATTCTTTCAAATATTGCATACCAACCAATAACTTATTTTAAAAATCTGTTATCATAATTAGATGGATATAGTAATTGCACAGCTGAATAAAAGAAAATATTCACTAATCAATAGCCTACGCATAATGTATAACAATTTTTCCTATATAATATAAAGTATTGATAGTTTCCTAATTTTGCTTATTTGAAGTAAAATAATAAGAGATGGGATAAAATCTAGATCTAGTCTAAGAGTGACTTTTTTAAAGTTCTGTGGAAGACGTATTTTTTTCTTATTTTGGTGGGTTCAAAAAGAAAACCCTGTAAAATAACTTTTATGCAGACTTTCCATCTTTAAAAAATACAACAATATCCACAATTTCTTCTTTTGCCAGTTCTGTCTCCCATGGGATGGAGGCCATATCCCTGTTGCCAAAAATTCCCCAAGCAGTAGACTAATATGCTGTCACTGTTTTCCCATCAGAGGCTCCTTTCCCAGGTAGAAGGGCCCCGGGATGTTTGCAGATTTCATTTTGGGAAGATACGAATTTTACTTGAGTAATGAGTACCCTGGCTTTGGGGGAAAACACTTACATCTAGCCATGGCTTTCGTCATGGACTGAGGTTGCTTATGGGCTTACACTTCTCCATAGTGTTGTATTCGTTTCTTGTGGCTGCCATAACAAATGACCACAAACGTTGTGCCACAGAACAAAAGAATGTATGCTCTCACAGTTCTGGAGGACAGAAGTCCCACAGCAGTTTTCCTGGGCCAAAATCAAGGTATTGGCGGGGCTATTCTCCCCCAGAGGCTCTAGGAGATAATTCATTCCTTGAAGCTTCTAACTTCCGGAGGCTGTATCACTCCAGTCTTTGCTTTCATGACTACATTGGCTTCTTCCCTTCTGTATGTATTAAATACTCTGTCTCCCTCTTTATAAGATACATGTGACTGCATTTAGGGCCCACCTGGACAACACAGAATAATCAGAGTTATCTCCCTGCCTTAACCATATTTGCAAAATCCTTTTTTGCCATATGAGGTAACATTCACAGATTCCAAGGATTAGAAGGTGGATATTTTATGGGGTGCTATTATTCAGCCTACTAGACATGTCTCACACAGTCCAACATGTTACAAAACAGTTTGTAAAACTTGCCACTTTACTTTTCCCTGACTCTCAGGGAAAAAAAGGAATAGCAAACATAGTGTGTATAGATTATAAGTAAAGCATCATAATTACTTGGTGCCACGGGATAAAATAAAGTGTCGTAAGAAGTACAGGGCCAGGCACAGTGGCTCACACCTGTAATCCCAGCACTTTGGGAGGCCAAGGCAGGAGGATTGCTCGAGCTCAGGAATTCCAGACCAACCTGGGCAACATGACAAAACTCCATCTCTACAAAAAATAATAAAAATTAGCCAGGCATGGTGACACACGCCTGTAGTACCAGCTACTTGAAAGGCTGAGGCAGGAGGATGGCTTGAGCCCGGGAGGTCAAGGCTGCAGTGAGCCAAGACTGTGCCACTGCACTGCAGCCTGGGTGACAGAGCAAGAGCCTGTCTCAATAAAAAAAAAAAAAAAAAGTCCAGATTATAATGATATGATGATGATACCCAATAAACTTAAATATTTAATATTCTTAAGCATACTTTCCACTGTCTAAAGTGAATCATTTAAAAGAAAATTTTAACACATCTGATTACCTGATTACCAAGTTAACAAATGGAAGATTACTAGAACTGCTAGTAAGCATAAACATAATCATAACATTTATTTGTAGAGATTCTACCATGTCTCATGCTAGAATTATTATTCTAGAGTGCCAGGAAGGTATAATAAAGAGAATCCAGTATTCTGAACTGAGAGACTTGGCTTTGCATTCCATCCTTGCCCCTGATTAATTGAATGACTTCGGGAGAGCATTTTTTCTCAATTTCTTAAACTGTGATGTGAGCGATGTCCCTGGGCATTTCCCTGCCAACCTAGATTCTTAATGAAATAGACTTGAGCCCCTAATTTTTTGGCTGGTGCATGTCCAAAGTAATTGCACCTCTTTTGCTGTTCCTAGAAAGGTTGCAGCCTGTCCCGCTCTGCTTCTTGGGCTCTCTCCAGCACTGTATCCGCTTGAGCCAAAACCCAAATAACGAAATGTGCATGTGCATGCGCGTGCGCGCGCGCGCGCACACACACACACACACACACACACCCCTCTCTGTCTCTCTCACTAAAGCTTTCCACCATCTTGCTATTTGGCTCCATTTCTTTCTCTCCCTCTCATCTCTATTCCACACTCCCTCCATCTCCTAAAACCAGGAGTTCTAAACCCTTCTTACACCATTTGTGATCCAGATCTCACTCTGATGTCTTGGCACCAGCAGAATATGTCCTTGCAAGGAGAGAGAGAGAGGGAGGCACATAAGTATTAATAGATCAGGACTCATGGTCTCCCCAGAACCCTTACAAAGAAATTTTTGCAAACAAACACAATTATCTTCCTAAGAGGATTTTGTATTTTTGTCAAAATGGTAAGACATTTCCTACCTCATTACATTTTAAATGGGGTGAATACTATCCACTTGAAAAGGCAGTGGTGAGAATTTAAGGAGAAAACAGATGTAAAATAATTTATCACAGTCTGTCACATTTGGTGAACTCACTGTATCACTACCATTACTACTATTGCTATTATGCTTCAGGGATTTAAATTAGATCTGTTTAGATACAAACTACATATAAGAAAATCTATAGCCAATATTCGTAAACTGACTACAAAAATCATTGAAGTCAGAATCATAGTTTGATTCAATGCTATATTCTAAGGGATTGTCATGCATAAAAACAAATGCCAATGAATTCCACTTTGAAAACAATTTTGCATAGCTTTATTTTTAGTTCCTCAAAACTGGCCTGATTTTCTTTTTCCTGGATGAAAAGAATTCCCTCTGAAATCCCTAAAGTAGCAAATAAAGAGAGAAGAATATTTCTGGTATCAGTCAAATATTATTTGGGTGAGGGTAAGAATGGGCATGGAGATGAGGGTGAGAACTGGAAGCAGAAAGCTGATTCAGAATCACACCTAGTGCTTAAGAATGAGCAATAATGTCGTTCACTATGTTCATAACTTACAACTGATCCTCTTCTTTTTTCCTTTTATGCAGTCCTTGTAACTAACTTCTGCCTTTAAAAATTCATATGCAGTTTCTACTGCTTCAAATAGAGTCATGCATGAGAACTGCTAAACTATGTATATTCAATCCATGAATTTTGATAATGACAGGTATAAGTACAGCTAATGGTGGAAATTAAGCACTAACTCCATTGGTCTTGATCTATCAGACTTATAGAGGAATTTATATGGTCACCCAACAGCTCATTTCTTTCCCTAGCAGTCCTTTAATAATATTTAATTAATATATACCAGACATTAATAAAAAATAATATGCTATCCAGTAGAATTAGGAATAAAGCAGGTCTACTTGGCATTACTCAGCCCCAAGATAATTTAGTCTCTGAAATACCAAGGCTCTTGCTAAGGAGAGTTGAACTTTAAAGCAGTCCCACAGCATGAACGCTGTGAACACTATGGTGCCAAGGAGCCAGCACATTTACAGGAAACTTCCACAAGGTTATTCACACAATGGTTGTAATGGACCAATTCCAGGAAGGTGAACATTATAATCAAAGCTGAGTTTTACTGTGTTGACCCTGCCTAAGAAGCGGTGCTCAGACACATTAAAAAAAAAAAAAAAAAAAAAGATGGATGAAAGGCTAGAGGTGTGTGTGTGCGCGCGCAAGCGTGCGTGTGTATGCACACACAGATATATGGATATAGATATATTTTTAAAGAATAACTGCAAGCAAGCAAATAAGAAAGTAAAATGTAACGCCATGGAAATGTTGCGTGCTTACCATAGCAACTTCCAATAGTCAAATGGTGTTTCTCTGAGCAAGCGACACGAAAGCATTTACAGAAACATGTTGCTTTCCCATTTTTCTACAATAATCACTTTTCCATTTTATGCTTTTGGTTATCTGTCTCAAGTGTCATTTTAAATGCAAAACAACCAACAAAACTCGAGCCCATTAAGCCATTTAAAAAGGTGTTCACATATACAGTTTACTAAGCGAAAACGTTCATATCTGCTGAATAACATGTGCATCCTATAATTGCAAAATTGAGCCCAGGGATAATAACCAGGAAAAACAGACATCACACACTGCTAAAAATAGGCTGATGCCAAAGCTACCAGACTTAGCTCCTAAGTCTCCCTAAAATGACAAGAAGTCATGCTGTTTTTAGTTTCAAGTCATGGATATTTGACAAGTCTTCTCACATGTCATCTAGAATATCACCACTGCTTAACTAAATGCTCAGTGGATTTTTTTTTCTTAAGAGGGTGATAAGAGGAATGAACAGCTCTAAATATATTATGAGATTCCGATATGTCCAAAGACTATAATTATTTTTTGTGATTAATCCTGTATTTTACTGATATGCCATGGGCAATTTTTGTGGAATTTGTTCTGTTTTGAGCCAGAGTTCATATTTCTGTGTTTTTGTGTTTTTCCAATGTATTTTCCAATGCAATTTGTGACAGAAGCTAAGGATGGTGAGCTGAGGGTGGGGAGAAGTCTGAATCAAGATTTGCTTTCCTTGACAAACAGACCACTGCTATCAGCTGTTTCCATGGTGAGCAGTTTCAGCTACATTAAAGACCAGAGGACTCCGTTAGGCCAGGGCCCAAAGTTCATAGCCAGTTGATTTAATTCCGAGAGTTATTTTAAAAGACTGTTAACCTTAGGGTGTTATACAAAAGTAAAATCAAATAAAATATAAAGTTACTTTATTTAGGGAAGGGGGAGCAGGGCACATGGGGATTCTGATATAAAGAAACAATATCACTTGAAGAGGTCTTGCACCAATCACCTTACTAAAAGCCAATCTAGGCCAAACTCTTTATTTTACTGATAATAAAACTAAGGCCTCACAGGTCCAAAGAACTCAGTTAAGGTCTTTTAATGATTTAGGTCATTTTCTGAATAAACTTACTTGAAGGAACATGCTGTCTTTCTTGAAAATTATTAATTTATTCCACTTAATGCAGAAAGGAATGTTTTGGGGTCCCACAAAAAGGAGGCTAAAAACTTCAATCAAAGCCAGGTGTGGTAGTATATGCCTATGGTTTCAGCTACTCAGAAGGCTGAGGCAGGAAGATCGCTTGCGCCCAGAAGTTCGAGGCTGCAATAAGCTATGATCACCCGCTGCACTTTAACCTGGGCAACAGAGTGAGACAAAGGCCCTGTCTCTTAAAAACAAACAAACAAAAGCAAAAATAAAACAAAAAACTTCAATCACAACTTTTGAATATATTCAGATATGACAAAATATTTTACCTATTATTCTTCATATTATTACAATCTTATGAGAGTTTCTAAACACCTTGAATGTAGTTCCATTTGATTTATGTAGTTAGTAATTTGGAGATCATCACGGATTTTGGAAGCTACTAATTGTCTGAAGAAAAGAGAACTAACATCACTGGGACACACTGACACAATGAAGGCAAGAAAAAGCCCTTAATTGCTGTGACTTGGGAGCAAAAGGAGGGAAGTAAATGAACATGCAATAGAGAATTTCAAAAAGAGGCGTGTGAAGGTGTTAGAGAATGGAACACATTCAACTCTTATATCTGTAAGTCTGTAATTACCACCTGGCCCACAGAACAAGCAGTGATTCTCCATAATCTATCTGTTGCCATTAGCTAAAATAGCTCTTAAATACTTGGCGTCAACCTCTTCTTTGCCTAAAACATATTGGGGAAGAAGGTGTCTTAAATTTTGACTCCCAATTATCTATCATTCCAACAATAATTCTTAAATTTTGTATTGCTCAGAGTGCAAAGACCAAAGATGTGTGAACACGACTGCCTGACTAGACCTGCTCTCCATGAGGGGGTGTGGGTCTACAGCCCTTTGCCAGCACTGAGGCTCTCACCGCCTCACCTTCACCCTTCTCTCTTGTTCATAACATCAGAGTTTCTGTTCTTTGCTTAAAAAGAAGGGAGTAGTGACAATGACCAAAGCTTTGGCTCAGGAAACACACCGACTCTTCCTTTTCTGCCTTCAAAAAATGCCCTCTACAATTTATTTCAGAAGACAGTTTAATAGTATGTATATACTTTACCCCCTACTGCTTCCAACAAGTTGTCTAGCCAAAAACAAATGAAGATTATTAATACTTCTTAATTCATTTTCTTTGGTAGGAAAGAAGCAACCTCCTAATTTCCCAAGAAACCAAGGAATTCTGATTAGTGCTACTAAACTAGTTCTTTAACCATAACATTTTGATTTTCAGCAGACTGCAGATATCTACCCAGCAACCAAATTTTGCTATTAGTTATCAATCAATCAATATTTGTTAGGTTCATACTAATAAATATTGGGGACTGAAATATCACTGTTCTATTTTCAAAGCAGAGAGTTCACCTTTTAAAAAAATCACTGGAATAGATTTGGGTAAGTATGTGTTCTTTACACATACCATCTAAAATGTCAAAATGTATGCTGTCCAAGTTTTCCTTTTATTTAGAAGTGGATGGAAGCTTTGTGCAATTTGTCTATTATAGTACAAAATCTCATTTGGATTCCTAATTCTTTTAGGTAAAAGAGCACAAATTTGAGTAACAGAAAAATGACCAACTGGTGATTTGTAAAGATTTCTAAATGCTGGATAAGAAGAAACTACAGAGATAACTTTTCATTAATATAAATTTTATGACTTCATTTAGCAATATGGAAACTCTTCCAAGTTTGGGCATTGTTAATAGTGTAGAGAAACATCACTGGAACAAGGCAGCACACTGAAAGCAAGAAAAAGTCTGTAATTGCAGTAATTTGGGAGCAAAGATGGGAAGCAGATGAACATGCAACAACAGAAAATTGTTAAAAGAGGCATGACACAAAAGATCACAAATTATATAATTCCATGTATATGAAATATCCAAAATAGATAAATGGGGAAAAAGTACATTAGTGGCTTCCTAGGGCATCAGGGATGGAGGGATTCAGGGGTGACAGCTACAGAGAATAGTGATGAAGTTGTTCTAAAATTGATTGCAGTGATGGGTGCACAACTCTGTGAATGTACTAACGACCACTGAATTGTATGCTTTAAATGGTTGAACTGTATGATATGTAAATTATATCTCAATAAAGCTGTTACCAAGAAAGGAGGCATATGAGGATGTTGAAAAATGAAACACCAAAAAAAGCAACTACAACGGAGTAATTTAGTAAGGGAATAAAACATTCGGGGAATTGGGCACTATGAACAGCATCGCTGTCCCTCACGCCACTACTCCTCATGCTTACCTTCCAACTCTTTGAGTCCACATGGCTCTTTCCTACCTCAGGGTCTTTATACAGGTTGAGCATTACTGATCTGAAAATCTGAAATCCAAAATGCTCCAAAATCTGAAACGTTTTGAGCATCAACATGATGCTCAAAGGAAATGCTCATTGGAGCATTCTGGATTGTGGATTCTGGATTTCAAATTAGGGCTGCTCAACTAGTATGTATTCTGAAAATATTCAAAGGATTTTGGTTCCAAGAATTTTGGATAAGGGATACTCCATCTGTATATACCATGTAATATGTCTGATCCACTCTTCATCCGTTGTGTTGTTTTGGTTTGGTTTGGTTTTGTCTAGCCAAGAACTAATCATCCTCAAGAGCAGATCTCTCTTAGCTTAAATGCCACTTCCTCAAAGAATTTAAATATATCCATTCTAGAGTGGGTGACACCGTTATTCTCATTCACTTGAAACCGGATGCTCTCCTTAACACTTGTATCACTTTGCCATTACATTTTCATTTTTTTTACTTATTTCATTGCCTTCTCCTCCATTGACTATAAGCTTCATGATGTCAGAGTTTATATCTGTTTTGTGCCTACCACAAATCAGTGGACAGTTAATGGGGAAAGTAACTATTAGTTGGATAGATGAATGGATTAAGAATGAATGAGTACCACAACCAATGTCTTACAAGACTGCACAAGCTACCGATAACTGAATATGCAAAAAGATAGTAAAGTATTTAATCAACTATAATAACAAAGTTAAATATTCTGCTTTCCTCAGGTTTTAATATTGTTTAAAAACTGGACAGAATCATAAGTCAAATAAAAATTAGTTAAATTTATGTGTACATGCCTTCAGACACATTAGTACACATAAGACCCTACTAAATGCTGACTCATTTTATAAGTTCTATAGGCTTATTAAAACTCAAAAGGTGAATAAAACAAGGTCCCCCAATGAATTTAGTGTAGCATGAGAGAAAGACACATTATAACCACTCTGGAATTACAGACAGAAGAAAGAAAACAAACCTACCTAGGCACATGAAAAAATAATTTCCATAGTATATCAGTTTAAAAACAGTTTTCCAATAGAATTTCAGTGTTAATGAAATCCTAAGAGTTCAATAAGGATTATACTCACATTTTAGATATAATGAAATGTATTCAGTGACTTCATCAATAGCCATACAAATAGTAGGTAAGAGGAAGACAGGGAGTCAAATCCCAGCCTCCTTGCTTCGATTACAGCATTGTTCTCTTTAACGTATTTGAAAGGATTGGGGGCTTATGTTACGTTTTCTTTCTTGCTAAAAAGCACATGAGGATAAATGAGCTCTGGAAATCCAGATAAGGCAATGTAACTATATCATTTCTGGAAAAATAATTCCTAAAAGTCCTGTTCTCAGCCTGTTAGAGTGGCAAGGAAGGAAGAAAAGGAAAAAAAAAAGAGCAATGAGAGAGGGAGGGAGAAAAAAAGACAGAAAGAGAAGAAAGGAAGACAAGGAAAAGGAAAGAGAATCAGGATTCAGCTGTACTAGTCATAAGGAATAAAGAGACATGGCACAAAGACCCAATAAGAAGCTATCTTTCCTAACCCCTACCATTTAGGTAAAACATGCCATTCAATGTTTTGAATACATCTGTTTTGTCTGTAGTCAAATCTAAGTGCATGGCTGACTGCAGAGACCTTGGGGAACAGCCTTTCCAGAGCCACTGTTTCTATTCCAAGGGATCTGCACATAGTTGAGATGGTTCTTGTCAACACTCAAATACCCTAAGGTGTCCTGAGAAGCAGTTCTGAGAAAGGTTCATGTGGTTTGAGGCTTCCCAACTCTGTTGAAGCCAGTAACAAACTAATAAAGACCTCAGCTATCATTCAATCCCACCGCTGCTTGATTTTACAGACAACAAAGCCAAGATTCAGAGAGATGAAAGGAGCCACAGTCATCCATAGTGTGCTGTGATCTGACCCAACGCTATCATTCTTATTGCAGCCACATTATGGCTAACACCACACGCTTTCTGCTTAGTGGTCTGAAAAAGAGTTTGAGGCTCCAGTTAAAGTTCTTAAGGTAACTAGATAATAAAACAATCCTCCTCATTTACCCAGTGGTTTCCAGGCCAGTCTCTGAGATTTTTTGGTAAAGATACAAGTTTCCCAGAGTTTGGGCAGAGAACATAAGGTGCTGGCTTGGATTAGCTTCACTGAGAAGCATCTGGTCTGCTACTATGTTGGTATATAGCTAAATGGTTGGATACTGAGAACCATAACTTTTCCCTCTGTATTCTTGTTACTCAAGAAATAAAAAATGTATTGTAAAAGTGTTGCCTTTTACTAAGTGAAAATATATTTTAAGAATTGTTAGAGCCCTCAATCATCTACTAATTCTTTTAAAAGTATTTTATAAAGTTTATGTTTTAAAATGCACCAAAATTGTCTTCAAAAGTTGTTTAGTATACAAGAATCAAAAGCAAAAAAAAAATCTGAATAATCATAATAATCAAATTTTAGATAAAATTAAAAACATAAAGCCACCAACAAGTTCTGTGGGAAAAATACCCTATCAGAATAACTAAAAGAATGGTCTTAAAACTCTTCATTTTCTTTGCACAGGGTCCAAAAATTTTGGCCTCCGGAGTTACCCTGTATGAAAGCATGACTGTGTTAAGTAAATACATAACTTGAAAAATATAATCACTGAAGACATTGGCTCTGATAAACAGGCTAATCCTATTACTTTATTAGAATAGTCACTAGACACTTTGAAAACCAGAGAATAAGGTCCTCAGTTACTGTTGAAGTTTACGTGAGCAGGTAAACCTCAAACTAAAGCAGCAAAGAACGGGCTTAATAAGCCAAAGGCAGAAGCACAGAGGGAGTAGGGAAACAGGTAAGGGATTCCTGGAGAGACTTAATGCCTAGAGAAGGAAAGAGGAGGAAGGGACCCTACTAAGGTTTCCAAATTTCACAAGTAATAATAAAATGTGACACCCACTTAAATATAAACTTCAGATAAGCAATGAATAATTTGGTAATATATGTATGGCCCACACAATATATAGGACAGCAATATTTGGGACATATTTATGCTAAAAAAGTATTTGTTGATAATCTAAAAATTCAAATATTACTAGGTGCCCTATATTTTTTTCTGACAATCTAGACACTGGTGAAGAGAAGCACAAACTCACAAGTCACACTAACATTGATTCATATCACAGCTCTTTCAGTGATCTTATGCAAATTCTTTAAATTCTCTAAGAGTCACTTGGAACCTAACAGCATCACTGCAAAACCAAAATTACATAATATTAAAATGCCCATGCATCAGTAATTATTCATTTATCCTCTTGTGCTCACGTACTTCACAGTTTTGTCTGGAGCTAACTTGGATTAGAAAGATAGTTTGTCATGCAGATTACTAATTTTAATCCCAATTGCTCTTCCTTGAATGCAGACAATACATATGGTGCTTAAAACCTTAGCTTATAATCAAACTACTACTATCTTTAATCCAAACATAAATACAGTTTGATTTGGGGAAAATGTTTAGAGCAAATTGATAGCCAGCACTAGTAAACTCCTCACTCTCAGAAACTGGTAGTTTCCACAGAAGGATTGGACTTTCTGTGGCCAATAAACTAAATTGAAAAATCTCCAGCCAACTGTAATAAACACAGAATTGAAGCTAATAAAACACCACAGGGCATTTCAAGGTAACTCAGCAGGAGAGAGCTCACCAATATAGATGTGTTTACAGATGGTGACTAAAGATATAATAATTAATCTGCTTTTGAACTAATGAACAAATCACATGCTCCTTAAAATACAAAGCACAAAGCTCTTAGCTGCTAATTAAGTTCAGGAGTGGAATAAACACTTGATTTGCAGGAAAGGATAAGGCTCATAAACAGTAATATACAGCTATCCAAGTCTTGCCTGTCTGACTCAGAAAAAACAAGTGCCCTATTCAGAATGTAAAAACTGACCCAACGCTATCATTCACCTGGGGTTTTCAAGTCTTAACAAGATCCAAGGTAATTTTTTATTAGATGTAATGTACTTCCTCAAGGATCTTTTACAAAGTAATTATTCTAAATTGGTTGTAAGAATGATAAATGTAGTATTTTAAAATAATAATAATACATAAAGCTTGTACAAGTTCAACCATAGGACACAAGTGAATCAATACTAGAAATTCAATAAATCAGTTATTCTCTATCCCCTTTGTAAGTGTTTAGAGTAGTTGACTATATAAATAGGAAAGAATTTCTTGTACAAAATTTAATGGAACCAGATTTCTGCTCCTAGATGAAAGAAGGAAGAAGAAAAACATACAGGTAGATAAACCAACAAATAAACAAATAATAGCCAGATACACTCAGGGTTGACAAACTACAGTCTGCAGGCCTGTTTTGGCACCACTCACAAAGTAAGAGTGTTTTCACATTTTTAAATAGTTTTTTAAAAACTCAACAGAAAAATATTTTATGACACATGAAAATTATATGAAACTGAAGGAAACACAAGGAAGTTGTCCATAGCGAAAGTGTTAATGGAACACGGCCAACTTGCTTAGCTATTGTGCATGGCTGCTTTTCTGCTACAAGGGCAGAGTACTTGTAACACAGACCATATGGCCCACAAAGCCTAAAATATTTACTATCTTGCTGATAGTAAATATGAATGGTATGCCGATCCCTGAGATAGATAAGTAGATAACACAGATTGTAATCCCTGTCTATGTGTCCCAAAAGGTTTCCAAAGCGTTGTCATTAAAATCACCAGAGTACTTCAGAATTTATTTTATCATCACTTAAGAAGCAAATCATATATATCATAAGCCAGTCCCCATCTTGTTGCTCCATTTAACACACACACACACACATACACATATATATGTGTGTTTGTGTATATATACATTCCCTTGGAAAACAGATATTCAGGAAAATCCTAGAAACTCAGTCTCTCAACAGAGTATCTCTTTGCCATCTCCCCTCATAGCCCCCAAACCTTTGATGTTGCTTTCACAGCCCCTTCCCCTCTCCAGTCCTTGATCTTCACCTGCACTGCAGCCTGTCCTAGGCAGTGTCCCAGGTGGCAGCAATTGATATGGCTGAGACAAACGGTAAAAGACGGAAGGGTACCCTCATTCCCCAGGACTCCTGCAGTTGTTCTCAGCCACCAGTCAACTTCCTCCAACATACCCTTCTCTCTCCTCATCAAATCTGGCTATTTATCAAAAATATAAGAAGATAATACCTCAGTATTACAGACTCAAGAACATACTCTTTCTGCTTTAATGTTCTTTTGTCTTTCTCTACAGTGCTAGGAGGAATAAGTGTGAAGGGCAGAGAAGCTTCCCCCAACGACCACTGCCATCTATTTCCTCTGTTGCTAACAATATTTAAAAAAAAAAAAAAAAAGAAAAGAAACAAAAGAAAAACTGAGAAAATATCAGTCATCTGTTCCATTTGGGATCAGAGGCAGAAGTGTAAGAAAAATGCAGTGAGGTTATGTGTTGCTCTAGAATGGGCATTACGGAAAGCAGAAACCCTGTCAGTAACAGCAGCTGGGGGCAAGACAAATGGAAGGAACCAGATCAATCTCTTGGATTCTTAAATAAATAAACAAAGTGAAATGAACCCATGAAGTCCAAAAACTCCCCCTAGAGTTGACAGTATTAGAAGGCCTCATGGGTGCATACCATCCCTACCCCAATGCCCATAGCTTTACCAAGACCACAGCTTCTCACATGGAATCACATAAAAACATAAGATATCTGGGAAGAACTTTGAAAGGTTCACTATTGTAACCTCCGTGTGTAAAATACTGCTTATAACAAAGTAAGTGCTCCATAAACATTTGTTGAATGAATAAACTGAGGAATAAACAAATCTATCCTACCTCCTTATTTTATAGAAACTGGAGTCTGCAGAAGAAAAGCACATGACTTTTTCAGGATCACACAGCTACTTGGAAAGCTAAAATAAAAACTCTGATTTTCTGACCTTGCCCTTGCCCTAGGCCATTGCTCTATGAAGGCAGACCATGAAAGACATAGATAACATTCACCCAACAGATATTCCACCTTCTTTGTCTACAGATCTCCAAATGAGCTTGGCAAAGTGATGAGAAGGTGGTCACCTGCTTATCCCCCGAAGGTGAACTATAATTCGACTAGAACTTAGACTCTAAGCCACTTCTAACAATCTGATTCTTGGTGGCCAGGCTGTGAGTCAGGGTTCTGGCCAATGGTACGTAAAGGAAACCTGCTGGAGGCGGGGCTTCTGGGAAATAGCTTCCTATTTAGTAAGATTAAGAAAGCACCCCCCATTCCTTCTCCTTTAGGAGGCTGTTATGTATACACAAGATTCTTACATGTTTAGTGGACATCTTCCAAATATAAGGTTATAAAGGTTTCTAGAACCCTGACTTCAATGAGATGTTAAATTAACCACAGTTTAAACTGTCTGTTTTAGACTTACTATGTGAGAGAATTAACTCTAGTATTCAAGTTCAATAGTCTCTTGCTTGCAGCCAAAAGCATGCTGAATCATGAATTCACCCTTGGAAGACACCCTGTTCCCTGCCCTAGCCTTCATCCTGCTTCACTCCAGGTCATGGGAACCAAAGATACATCTTAGGGGAAAAACTGCTGATTCTCATTGCCAAAATGGCAGAAGGACTTTAAAATTTTGCCCAGTTCTACTCCAGTGAAACTCTAGTCTATTCCAAGCTAAACTCCAAATGCATTTTCCCAATAGAAATATTATTATATATGTTGTGTGGGCCCCGTGATGATTTTAGAGCAGAAATTGTACGATATGGTTTAAATAGGCTTTTGTGGGTTGGCCTGGAAACCTAACATTGTTTCTATGGAAAAATGTTTCAAACTTCATACGACTCTGTTCCAAATGAACTTTTGAATGCAACCTGTTTTAAATCGGGGGGTTACATATTTATTTATAATTAAAATACTTAGGCATGAAACTGAGTTATCAGCTGAAAAAATCACATTTGGAGTTCTGGCTTTTAAACTGATAAATGTTCCTTTACCATTTTAGATAAAATAGCTCTGAATAAAAGGGGGTTGTGACCTCTTGCAGCACCAACTTGCAATGCAAAATTAGAACTAAGATAGCCTACCAGCTTCCATGTTAAAGTAATTTTCTGTTGGAGGAAGGAATTACTTTACAAATTAAATAGGTATTGGGCTATTTATTAGGAAATAACCACCCATTGTGCCAAAACCTGTCACTGTAACCAATGTCTCTTTAGGGACATTGGGAAATATTTAAAGCAGCAATTTGAATAAGTATATGAATACTTTGCCCTCAAATAAAAAAAAAAATAAAAATAAAAAAAAATAAAAAAACGCTAACTAGCAGAAATCTTTGTATTTAATGATAGATCCAGGCTGGGCACTGTGGCTCATGCCTGTAATCCCAGAACTTTGGTAGGCTGAGGCAGGAAGATCACTTGAGGCCAGGAGTTCAGGACCAGACTGACCAATATTGTGAAACCCCATCTCAACTAAAGATATAAAAATTAGCTGGGTGTGGTGGCACACACCTGTAATCCCAGCTACTCAGGAGGCTGAGGCAGGGGAATTGCTTGAACCTGGGAAGTGGAGGTTTCAGTGAGCTGAGATCACACTGTCGCACTCCAGCCTGGGCGACAGAGCAAGACTCCATCTCAAAAACAGCAACAACAACGACAACAAAAATTAAAAATAATGATAGATCCAAATCCTTAGAATTCTGTGTTCAAGTCAACCAACAGCTAAAAGTTGCCCCCACTAAACACACACATCAAAAAAATCTCCATTTCTTGACTCAGATAAGGATATAGTAGGAAAAATACTTTCTAGTTATTTTGGCTTTTTTCTTCAGCTATAAAATGAAAATAATACCATCTAGGTCCCAGAGACATTGTGACAATTACATACCAAAGTATTTCCCAGTGCTGTGTCTGAAACCCAGTAAAAGCACTCACTGTCAGTTCCATTACTTTCCATCGTCTTTTCCCCTTACAAGAATACTGCCCTCATATAACATATCCAAATTCTCACCAACCTACACACATAACTGACAACCAGAGTTTATTCAACTGGTAAATATGCATATGGTCTCTAAAAAAAATCAATTCCATCACAATCTTTCAACTGCTTGTGAAAATGAATTAACTTAGCTCTCCCGACCTTAAATAAAATATTATGATTGAGTGCTATGGGGGCTTTTCAATACTATAATTACTGTTACTTGTATTTAAATTCTGCTGATACCATGGATCTTAAAGTTGGTTTCTGGGGAACTGGCAAGTTGAAGAAATACAAGAATGCCTTCATTTCATAAAAGGTTGGAAAAGAAACACAAAATGACAATTCTGATTCAAATCAAGGTTGGCTATGACACAGAAAGTTCATCTTTTCCTCAAGATCTCTTCATCTCTTCTTTGCAAACTGCTAAGAGTTTCAGAGTGTCTAATCCTGCTCTCAGTAATACAATAACCTTTTTTAACTTAAAAATAAATTGCAATCATTAGTAATGCCTGTAAAAAGAATGCAGTTATTATAAAACAGTAAGACTGTAGTTAGTATAAGACAGTAAGGGTTAGGCCTCAGTGTTCCTGATGCTTTCAAAAGCTGGAATTCATTCTTTTGGTTAACTTGACTGCCACACTGAGCACATCTCTGTGTACTGCTCCCTTAAAAGGTTCAATTATTGAATGTTGATTAAAAGCTGTTTTCAACTCCTTTATAGATAATTTCAATGATTTTTATTTTTATTTTTATTTTTTTGCATATTCTTATGGTGCTCACCTTACCTTGGCTGTATGAGCTACATGTCCTGTCCTTTCTCTCTTTATTAAATTTACCAACTGACAGAATGAACACCCAGTAAATTACTGAGGTGCCTTTGCTCTGTGTGCTGATTATCACACAGAGCAGCTAAAGCTGCTGCCACAAGTCTCCAGAATAAAACCCGACTCCCTGTGGAAGTGTAAAACTCTACGGGCAAGTATAGCCCTACTCAAGGCAACTGCCTATATTTTTCAATGTGCAAGTCCCAAAATACTCTATTCAAAAGGCAGTTTTGGCAAAAATTTAATATTCTAGAGGAGGGAGTCTTGCCAATTACCCTAAACCACACTTCCCACTCATAAAATGTAAGTTTTCAAATAAAATAATTTAAATTAACTTTTTCCTACCTCTTACATTCCAATAACCTTACTTATCTGTCAGGATTTGTCCCAAAATTGAAATTTATCAGTGACCAGAGATGTAAGCAAAACACAGTTTTCTCATGGGGTTCTCCACACTTCCTTCTCTAAAATGCAATTTGGCCATTCTCTCATCTCTATGTCTTCTGTTATGCTTTAAGTTCAAAACCCAAAATCTACCTTACTGCCAGTATGGAAGTAAACTCTCATACTTAAGAACCCACGAAGAGTCTTCGATTTCTCAACAACCAGCAAGCTCTACAAATCACCATCATGCCCAAGAGAAGAGCAAATCAAATTGCTTTTGAAAGATACAAAGAGAAGCAAAAACTAAAAGCTCTCATTCTTAATCTAAAAACAATGCATATGTATGAGAAACACTAAAGTCTAAATATACATTTTGTATTTCACCCACACTGCTTATGACTACAGATTTTTGCCAAAAATATTACATTTAAGCATAATACCTCAACTTTTTGAAAATCTCCAAACCCCCTGTCTTTTCTCCCCCCTGCCTACCCCCACTCAAATATACTACTACAAACTTCTGGTAAAGGACAGATCTTCTTATCTTAAAAATGAAGAAACGAGGATGAAGGAAACTTTCCAAAGCAGCAAAATAGAAAAGGTTTGTGTTTGGGGACCATCCCTCAATTGGCTTTACAGACTGGAATGGAATGCTGGCTCCGTCTCTAATGAATGGTTTGACATTGAAGAATTTACTTAACCCTTTTGAACCTCAGCTACAAGATAAGCATAACATCCTCTGAGATCAGCATGCATATTTATTAAACAAGCTGTAAGCAGGATTTCTCAGCCTTACTACTACTGGCCTTGTGGACCACATAATTCTTTGTTGTGGGGGGCTGTCCTGTGCAATGTAAGATATTTAGCGGCATCCCTGGCCTCTGCCCACTAGATGCCAGTAGCACTCCTCCCTTCTGTTGTGATGTCTCCAGACATTGCCAAATGTCCCAAGGGAGCAAAATCTTCTCCTGTGGAGAATCTGATGACTTTTCTACCCAATAGCAAATGTTTACTAGACAGTAGTCACTATCTTCATTATCTATTAGACATTGATTTCCAGATACAAACTGTGATATAATTCACATTTCAAACTTCCCATACATTACTCCTAAAAATATTCTTTGGTGGCAAAGATGAAAAGCATGACAAGATCATGGCAAACACCCCAACGATTGATCAATACTTGATGAAATGAATTCTCAATATGACACCTATGGCTTTTTAAGTAGAAAAAAATTTTGAGAGAAGTTAAAGGGATATAAAATCCTACAACTTTGACACATGGAGAAAGTTATGGCCACAAAGAACTACTTCCCAGTCATAATGTCAATTTGTAGCAGAGCTGTGACCAAAATAACTGACACACTTTCAGTCCAACAGATATTTCACTTCACCATGACAGGTATATTGGGAAAATCCAAATTAGACAGTCAGATTTTCCAGTGTCTATTCACTGTCCAAGTGTGTTTTCCCATTAAATCCTTCTGATCAACTGGCTAAGCTCCTCAATCTCTCTTCCTGTTTCCTTCACTACACTGAACAGTTCTTCAGAAGACCGACAGTTCTCTAGAGCTTAGAAGACAGGAGACAAATTCAAGTTTGGGTGGTAAGAAACTGGTAGCTTCGGTCTCTCTTCTGTGCCATAACAAACATTTTCTATGGCAAATGTCCTCGGCTCAGATAGAACAGACTGTCTTTCATATTTCACTTAACCAACATACATTGCTTGGTCAGATCAGTTTTGCCTCTAAGACCTATTCCAACACTACTGCTTGGCTGTATTTTCTAAGACTGTTTGGTGTTATAGGCATGTGACAGTATCACTGACTTGCAAGGAAATAGCATGGAGCATGGAATGGACTTGTGCACTTTGATTTCAGATACAGCAACTTTTCTGTTATAGTAACCTACCATTTACTGAAAGGTCCATGTTAGAAATAGAGTGTAAAGTTTGTTATCATGTTCTTGACTCAGAGAAAATAAGCAACCAAAAAGTGAAGCAGGAAACATTCAATTTTTGCTTGGCCCTAATTATGGTAATTAAGGAAATTAGTCTAACTCTAGAAGAGCTTTAGATAAAATATTCTGAAAGAAGCCAGGTTCATCTCTGATATCCCCATACTGACAAACCTGGGGTCCTCATGCTGTGCCCCATCCTTAAATCTAAGCTACCTGCATTCAGCATGCCACTTTTCAAGTGTTTTCCAATTTCCCACACTACCCTGTCTTGGCCAATATCCTCTTAAAGCCCAGATGTCCAGCTTCCAAGTTGATCATTAATCTGATAAATTAGTCCATGTCACTGTAGTAATGGCTTTCCCTAAAAAGGAATATACAAAAATAGGCTCTGGATACAAAATAGACAAGGATTTGAAGGCTAGTAATTTGGACCATGTTACTTTCTTAAGCCCTGGACTGTCAGGTGTGGAGTAATAATATCATCCATCTGATAGTCTGCTGTACATAATGCTGTTCTGAGCACAAGGTGAATGTCAGTAATAGCAGCTATATCATTAAGTTCCTCTGTTATATCATAAGTAGCTCTGACAGTGAAATTGTCAAGCAAGCTAGAAAATAAGGGAATTATATTAAAATTATTTTCCCCAATGAAATGGGGGAAATATAATGAAGAAAGAATCTTTATAAAAAATTTCTGTGTTCTATACATGAAGAAACTGTAACATGGCCAAAAAGAATGCACCATGTTGATGTAACATCCCTTTCCAATGGCCTTCACCCCCAGTCTACCCAGATTAAGTAAAGTTAGGGATCAGCTATATTTCCCATCAAGGAACTATAAGGACTGACAATATTCCAGTTCTGACTCTCATGTTCAAGTCTCTGAAGGAACAAGGCAAGAGAAAGCAAGAGGTCATAGAGAAATGTGACTACCTGGCTCACTTGTGAAGTAGGGATAATAGCAACATAATCCTCATGGATTCTGGTGAGGAATAAATGAAATAACACATGTTAACCCTGAGCCCTGGCTCTACCATGGGGTTAAACTCCCATAAATGTTGGTCATTACTATTACTCAGGAAAGTTTAAGATCCTCATCACACTGACAAGGCAAATGAGACTCAGAGAGATCTGTAAGTGATGAAGGGGGAAAAAACAGCACAGTTGTCTGATGTGTATGACAATAACATAAGAGAAGAGGAAAGATATGGAACTACAGGAGAAAGAGTCAATCCAGGGAGCACTACCACTGCTGCTGACTCTTCATTCTCTCCATTGTCTCTTCATTCTCAACTTCTGAATTCCTTTCCTAGGGCTGCTGTAACAAAGTACCACAGATTGGGCAGCTTAAAACCACAGATATTTATTTTCTCACAGTTCTCAAGGCCAGAAGTCTGAAATCAAGGTGTCAGCAGGTCCGTGCTCCCTCTCAGACTCTGAATAGAGTCCTTCCTTTCCTGTTCCTAGCTTCTGCTGGTGGCTGGCAATCCTTAGCATTCTTCAATGAGTGCATCATCCCAATGCATCAATTCAATGCTGCATTATCCCAGTCTCCATCTCTGATGTCACATGGTATTCCCCGTGGGTGTCTCAGTCTCTCTATCACTTTTTTTTTTTTTTTTGAAACAGAGTCTTGCTCTGTCGCCCAGGCTGGAGTGCAGTGGCATGATCTCAGCTCACTGCAACCTCCGCCTCCCAGGCTCCCAGGTTCACACCATTCTCCTGTCTCCCTCCTGAGTAGCTGGGACTACAGGCACCTGCCACCATGCCTGGCTAATTTTTTGTATTTTTTTTTTTTTTTTTTTTTTGCAGACGGGGTTTCATCATGTTAGCCAGGATGGTCTCGATCTCCTGACCTTCTCTTCTTTTTATAAGGACACCGGTCACATTGGCTTGATAGGCCACCCTACTGCAGTATGATCTCATCTTAACTTTGTTACATCTGCAAAGACCCTTTTTCCAAATAAGGTCCCATTCACTGGTACCAGGGGTTTGGATTTAAACAGACCTCTTGGGGAAAAACGAATTCAACCCACTACAACCCTCTCACCTGGAAATAGTTTATAATGTTGTGGTTTGGTTTGGTCAATCCTAAAGCTACAAATGCGAAGTTCATTGAAATGTTACTCATGCTAATGGACCAATTCAGAATGATTGTAACAAAAAGGCAACTATGCCTACTTAACTATGTTTACTTCCCAAGCTCATTAGTGGTTCCATGTGGTGAGAAAAATTTCCCACTCACTGTATCAAATTTAGCACATTTATTTAGTCTGAGTCAGTGCCTGAAATATCCTTTCATACATTTAAGCCAATTTTCCCCAAGGTCATGCAGCAAGATAGAAGTCACAGATCTTTCTCCTCTGAGTCAATCACTATAAATTCAGCACTGAGCTTGGTGAAGGGGAGTTAGGCTATGAAATGGGCCTAGAATAATAAAGTTGATTTTTTTTTCATGTAACAAATTTTTATTATTTTATTTGATACATATGTGAACCAAACCAAAGCACTATTGATCTAGAATGAACTGTAATTTCATATAGCTGTTTCTATAAAGAGGTAGGTTATTTTTAAATACTGAATAGCAAACACATTTTTCCCAATCATAATTCACAGTATAAGGGAATACACAGTACTTTTGATTAATATCCTTTAATCACAGTGATAGTTGACAGATAAATTGATCACTTTATCCTTTTCAAAAAATTTTAGCAAGTAACATAAAATGTAACTTTTCCAATCGGGCATAATTTTCATAATTGCTGGAATTTGTATCCAATTTCTCATTCTGGAATTTTTCTAATATAAATTAAATTTTTATTCTCAAAAATTCAAACACCTAAAAAATGAACTAATCTAAATGATGGTTATATATGCAAGAAACAAAGCAATGCATATCAAATTTTCATTAATGTACACCAGGAAAATTGCTACCAAATTTGATCTAACACAGGAAAATTATCTCAGTATGAAACCATTGAGAAACATGAGAAGGCTTTTCTTGAATTTCAAAACGTGGATGAATTTTTCTCTGTAGAAATAAACACTACATTTTAGAGAAAACTATAGAGATACAATTCAATGAGTAACTAAGTATCAATGTAGTGAAGTGGTTAGGGTCCACATGGTGTCAGATGACCTGAGTTTGAAGCCACAGGTTAACCCTGGAAGCTGCAAGAAATTGAGACAGCTACTGAATCTCTCTAATACTATTCTCAGCTTTAAAACAGGGATGATGATAGTAGTACCAGCTTCTAGGATTTTAATGAATAATAGATTGAGTGACTATAAAATCTTTGGCATAATGCCTAATTGTTATTATTACTGGGAGCACAGGTCCACAGCTGGCAGGTATGGCAAACTGCCTGGTTTCATAGTACAGCTGCCATGAGTTACTGGCACCGAAACATTGGTCAAATAACATAACCGATTTGAACATCAAATTCCTCAAAAGGAGAAAATAATAGTAACTCCCTCAAGGATATAAAATGATATAAAATGTAAATCACTTAACCTAACACTGGAATCTACTACATTTTCAGAAAAACATATATCTCATTGTATCTTCATGGTGGAATGTAAATTCGCAAATAACATAATTGGCTTCTCATGCACTTGTGCAACCAATTTTTTTGTCATCTAAAAATATTCTCACAAATCTAAAACAACTATTATTTGCCTAGAAGGTCAGAAGTCTTATATTTTTGCAAATGTGAATAGTGCAAGATTGATCCATATATGGATTTTTTTTTTTTTTTTTTGAGACACAGTCTCGCTCTGTCACCCAGGCTGGAGTGCAGTGGCGCGATCTTGGCTCACTGCAAGCTCCGCCTCCCGGGTTCACGCCATTCTCCTGCCTCAGCCTCCTGAGTAGCTGGGACTACAGGCACCCGCCACCACACCCGGCTAATTTTTTGTATTTTTAGAGAGACGGGGTTTCACCGTGTTAGCCAGGATGGTCTTGATGGTCTCGATCTCCTGACCTTGTGATCCTCCCACCTCGGCCTCCCAAAGTGCTGGGATTACAGGCGTGAGCCACCGTGCCCGGCCATATGGATTTTTTAGAAATATATACTTCTGATCTATACTCTATGCTCCCTGCGAGTGTATGAACAAATGGTTGCCTCAAATTTCACTCGTTTCTAATATTTTTTAGCTGTGAAGAGGCTAACATATTTCAAACAAGAAGTCTGAATACATAGTCCCACACAAAACGGAAAACAACTCAGCAATATATGCAGCTATACTTGTTTAAATCATTCAGATATAAAAAGTATTACCAGGAAGATTCTCAGATTACTTTCCTCTTTGCTTATCTTTTTTACAGAAGCCTTCCCAGCAGCTATGCTTGAGAATGAGATGTCATTAATATTGGTTCCCTTTCAAGTCTGGGGTTACTTCCTGGACTGCTCTATCTAGATTGACATTGAAGAATAGATCCTCTCCTCAAGAAGGAATTGTGTCAGGTCTTCACTTATTAATTAAAAATAAAGTCTAGTTGGAGGTCAACAAACTTTCTCCCAGACCTGCAGGTAAGGAATAAAAAGGCAGCCTTCCAGGTGAAATGGCATTCAGCTGATAGTAAGAATGCAAAGGTTGGAGCTAGAAAGGACTTGAGATCATCCCCTTTGGCAAACCCTACTAATTCTCTACCAACTTCTCCTTTGCTGTCTCCCAATATAGATGTGGGAAAGTTAAATATTCACATTTCCAAACTCTCTTGTAGCCAGGGGTGGTCAATGAAGTCTAAGAAGAATTCTGCTAAAGACGTCTAAAGCGTTTGCTTTCTTGATTAAACCAGACACACACATGGCTAGTGCTGTGCTGATTCTTCCCTCTTTTTCTACCTTGAACATGGTATTTAAACCAGCCATATCATCTTGCAACTATGAATTAATCAACAAATACAAGGACCAGCTGTCTGACTACAGCTGTCAGTAGTGTAGAACACTTGGCTACAACAGTGTTCTAACTCTAAAAACATATATGCAGAGTTATTTTTCCAAAGTCTTGAGGTCCTCAGCCAGATGTATGAGGTGCTGTTAGACTGCAAGGTGAGGGGGAATGTAACTACAGTGTTAGGCTCAAAGTGATAGCTACAATGGCGCACTAAGGGCAGATTACACATGTATATTCAATATCAACAGCCATATTTAGCATCATCAATACAAATATCTATGGATATTTAGGATAATTAATAAATATTTCAGAAAATAGATCTGAAAAGATTTGAAATGTCAAACTACCATGCAAATATTTTAAAAAGCTCTGTATCTTATTATATTTCAACTGAGAGAATTAAGGGCTGTAAATTTTAATATAGGAAAACTAATAGCACTAAGACAGTGTAAGCAAAATGTTATGCATTTCTTTAATTGAAGCATACATATATAAATAAGAGTGTGTTAAAAGCAAGAATCCAAGTGAAAAAAGTCATAAATTATAATGTTGAAGAAAGTCATGTTCCAAAATAAGACTTGTTTTCTTCAGCAGTCTGGGTAACATTTTACCTTGTGTTCAAACTATCCATGCATGCAATGAATGCAGTTTAGTCAACCTCAAATTATATCCCATTTCTGATCATCTCGCAGAAACTCAATCCGTGTCCATGGAAATGTAGCATTACGTTGCAAAGCTAAGTAAAAGAAATAATCGTTGGCATTTAAATGCAATGAGGCACCTTTAAATTGTCTCTCATTTTTTATTCAAATATTTCAGCCTAGAAAAACAGACTAAAAATACAGCATAACACTTCAGAGATCAAATCAGCATGAAAACTTGCCATGGTCAATCATAGTATTCACCTCTTAATCTATACTTTATTTGTAAATTGACTGATATCTTTCTGAGTTTCTTTTCCTGAGCTCATCCTTCTTATTACTTAAATTACAATTCACTGATGTAAATGATTTAAATGTACATGTACTTAATTTATCACATCTTGTGTTTATCATTTCCTCATCCTTACAGGAATAGGGGTCCTTCCTGTGTTCAAGGTTAATTTTCCCACAATAGTCTATATCTTATTTCTTCCTATTTCTTTATCACCTTCTTTCAACATTTACTTCCACCTTCGCCTGTACCATCAATCTCTCCCTCTCTACTGGCTGCTCACTTTCCACTCAAGGAAAAACATAAACAAACAAATACTCTCCCAAACCTGTAAACATCTTCTGACTACCTACCAACCTAGTACCTATGGAACATCCCTTCTCTGCCATACTTTTCAAAAAAGTACACGTGACCTGCTTCTTCACATCCCATATGTATAGCCACTGTGTGCTGATAAATGTTAACAACTGGTTCTCATCAGAATAAAAGTGTATCTATGTATATATACACATATGTTCATTATAAATTGTACTAATACAAAGGAGATATAGCATACAATTGACAAGTAATAATAAAACATATAATATCCTTTACTGAAAATTCCATATAGCCAACTGTTTCTTACAAAATGCTTTCATTAATACTTACCAAACCTGGTATGTTCTGACACAAATAATATTTTCTTCTGCATTAATAAGTAAGAAGAAAGTGAAACAATGACTGTGTATATCGGAACTTCTCTTACTCATCAATATTGAGAGCAACTTCTTTATTGAATTGGGTAACAGTTCACAAGTACCGAAAGACTATTTCCTCAATTTTTTTGTGCCATTCACAATGTAATCATTGTATACCAACACAAGTTTAAGTGTATTCTGCATTCTCAACAACTTCTCTATCACTTTCTCAGGTCTAGAAAATCAACAAAACAAAATCTCTGTGGCATTTATTTGCCAACTTCCACGATGTAAATACCCTCACTTTTGGTAATTTTGATATGCCAACAGGAAGTCAATAAACATAGACTTGAAAAGAAATGTGCAGTAGTACACCATTGTATAGTACATCCACCCTTTCAGGAAAATAATAACATAAATAACCTTAAGAGCATAGATAATAGGAAAATGTTGTAAAATAGTTAGGGAGGATGAGTTTTAATATTTTTATTACATTTATCCTAATATAATTTAATTGTAAGTGTACACACTTTAATTTTCACTAATGGCTATTTTAACAACCAGCTTGCATAATTCCTGAAAATTTAACA
Source organism: Macaca thibetana thibetana (assembly GCF_024542745.1). Classification (NCBI taxonomy): domain Eukaryota; kingdom Metazoa; phylum Chordata; class Mammalia; order Primates; family Cercopithecidae; genus Macaca; species Macaca thibetana. The sequence goes on along the minus strand of NC_065580.1, from coordinate 88,676,842 downwards.
ATCCAGCTCGCTCAAGGCAGCATAAGCTAGATCCAGCACACCACTGGGAAGAAATATAGCTTGTACATACGCCACTCTACTGCACCTGCTCTTGCTACAGCCAGCATGGAACTGCAGTTTCAAAGCTCATGGCACCTCTTACATTTACTTTATGTGACCTCTTGACAACATTCCCAACCCTTTCCATACACCTTTAAATTACAATTGGCCCTCCGTATCTATGGGTTCCACATCCCCAAATTCAACTGCAGATGCAAAATACTTTTTAAAAATAAATAATAACAATACAAAAATACAAGTTCAAAAACAATACAGTATACCAACTACTTACATAGCATTTATACTGAATTAGGTATTATTAGTAATATAGAGATGATTTAAAGTAAACATCATGGATTATATGCAAACACTATGCCCTTTTACCCAAGGGACTTGGGCATCCACTGATACTGGTATCCAAGAGGGTCGCTGGAACCAATCCACCACAGATACCGAGGGGCAGTGGTACTCTGCCACTCTTTTCCAGCTTCATTTTAGGACTTTATCTAACTTTCTCCTTAGATGTTCACATTCTAACCTCAGCCTCCTTTTCTGCCCGTTTTGCAAACCTAGTCTGGGCAATCTCACTAATGACTTCAGTTAGCAACTACTCACCAATCATCCCCAAATATCTGTCACTTTGCAGACCAAACTATTTTGCTAAGTTCCAGAATGGACTGCAGACTGCCTTATGAGTTAGGTCCCCTTCTTCTATACTTACTAATGAAGTAATTAGTTGGGTAATTATTTATGTCTGTCTCTCCCACTAAGCTGTAAGCTTCACAGGCACATGGAACATTCTGACTCTTTTCTTGCCACATCCTCAGAGTCAAACACATTGTTTGGCACAGAGTACTTACTCTAGGAACTGATGAAAATACAAATGAACAACCCATAAGCAATTCAAACACAAGAAGTACAGTATACGACTCAGCAAGTGTCCCCTAAAATGTGTTTCTCTCCTGAATTCTAATCACACTGAATGATACCAACATCCAAACTCTTCCCCATGTGGAATAATCCCAGATTCCCCTTATCATCTCCCTTCCTCATCTTTTAAATATCTATCATATCCATTTTGTCTTCCCCATCATCACAATTACTACCTTAGTTTAGACTCCCTGTTGGCTGGACCACTGTAATAGCCTCCTGAGCTCCTGGCCCCTGTCTTTCCTCGCTCCAACTCAACTGTATAGTTGCCACTTAACAAATTGTTTAAAATTGTGACTATGGCCATGTCTATCTAATAATCTATCAGGCGTGCTCTACCATCTAGAGGCTCAATTCCAAACTCTTTACCCCAGCACTTACACAGCCCTTTATGGTCAGGACTCCATCTGGCTTCCCAGCCTTACTCACCATCCACATTCCCATGTGGAGTCTACACTCCATTTGCACTCACATGGAGTTCCTTGTCCTTTGTCACATCTCTGGGCCTCTGCACATTTACTTCTTTCTGCCTGGAATATCTCTATTGTTCTCGCGGTATTCAAGGTTCATCATAAGTATCCCTGCCGCTTTTCTTGACCCCTATGAAAGACCCCTCCTCTGTACTTTGATAACACTCTGAAGCTTCTATGACTACATCTATCCTTTTCTACAGTGGTTACTTTTGAACATTTATTTTTTCCCCAGTAGACTATGAACTTCTGCCCAAAATAGACTACATCTACCAAAAGGACAAGCACATAGTAGGAATTCAGAGCTCCTTCTATGACTATAAAAAGACAAACCATTTGTTCTGCAGAGAAAGTGCACGTCCAAGAAGCTGCTGTCCCTTTTAAAACCACTCACCTTGAAAGTTATCCACTTAGTTTAATGATGATGGCATTACTCCAAGTATTTTTGGAAGTCAATGTTCAGAATTGTCTGGGGAATGTTCTTTAAATTACCTCAAGTGAGGCCAAAAAAACATCATTCTAAGCAGATCTGAGGCCTGGGAGGAATCATGGGGTGAGCAATACAATTCTGTGTAGAAAATGAGGAATGAAATATATAAAGCACCATACAATGATTGATGTGGGTGGGGGCAGTGAATAAGAAACTGCTCAGAAGCACGCCTAGAGGGAGAATCGCAAAAAGTATTTTGAGCAAAGTTTCTTATTATTTCAAGCCATTTACAACTCCTTAAGATAAACTGACAACATTAATATGGACATATAAGTACTGGTAACCTGCTTGGTCCACCACATGAAGCTCTTCAAATTTACATTTTACAAAGAATATCCAATTTGAATAAGTATTACATTAAGGGCAGAAAAGAAACCAGAGATTAAAGAAATTTAATATACTGCGTTAAACAAAGTATTTTTTAAAAAGTGCATTTATTGCCGCACTTCTCAGCACTGTTACTATCTTAATGTGCCTCTCTATGAAATCCATCTATGTATGGTACACAGGAGTTCTCAAATTCTTTTAACGTCATAATCCTTTTTTCTTGCAGATGTTGTGGGGTTTACATCCCATATACTTTAGGAAACACTACTTTCTTTGGGACTGGATAACTTATAATCAGAAACTACAGTGACACCAAAAGTTACAGATGAAGTTAGAATTTACCCTATCCTACCTACCTTACATGACACAGCTCATTTATCCTTACAAGATATTCTTACAACAATCTTATAGTGCAGGTAGTACTAGTATCCTCAATTTGTAGTTAAGGGGGAAAAAATGCTTAACCTGGGCAGTGAGTGGTTCTCAGTTGCACTGCCTCTAAGGCTTTGCTCAAGCTCTCCTGGAATACACTGTTCCTTCAGAAATTCCCTGTTTCCACAAGAATAATTCTTATCCATTACTTTAAGGTCCATTTTATCCACTTTCCCCAGGAAGTCTTCAATGCCAACTGGCTAAAAATAACCATCCCCATGGTACCTTATTCCTTTCATGAAACTTTTAAACTTACTGTCTTACGCATGCTTCACAGAGAGGCCAAATTCACATGGTCGAAGAAGAAAACAAGCTTTTGACTGGCTAACATATTCCTGATAAGAGACAAAGGGCCTGGCACAGTGGCTCACACCTGGAATCCAACACTTTGGGAGGCCAAGGGCGGATCATGAGGTCAGGGGTTTGAGACTAGCGTGACCAACATGGTGAAACTCTGTCTCTACTAAAAATATAAAAATTAGCTGGGTTTGGTGGCACACACCTGTAATCCCAGCCACTCAGGAGGCTGAGGCAGGAGAATTGCTTGAATCCAGGAGGCAGGAGGCAGAGATTACAGTGAGTCAAAATCGCGATACTGCACTCCAGCCTGGGCAAAAGTGAGACTCTGTCTCAAAAAAAAAAAAAAGCAGGGGAGGGAGATGAGTGTAAAATGCTCTCAATATTTTAAAGTATGTTCAGGAATACTATCTCATTTGATTCTCCATTTTGAAAGAAAGAAAATAAGTTCTCATTTGAAATGAAGAAACTGAGCTTTAAAACAGCTAATTGCCTCTACAATCGAATTCATACATCCCATTACCTAGCACAGCCTTTACACACAGTAGGTACTTACCTGAGGACTGAGTAAATGCTTGAGAAAGGCTAATTTAAATTCTGGGCTTTTTCACACTTGAGCACTCCTCCCACGATGGTGCCCATCTCCATATACAGTGAATGCTGTTGGTACTCGCCCAGACTCCCTGGTCATTGCTACTTGAATCTGTGCCCACAGACTTCCAACTGTCAACCCTTTTATTTTTTTACCTGAAGGTTTCTCTGGACCTGCACTGCAGTTGGAAGCGCTGGGGATTAACACCCCCTAGAAGAGCCCTCAACTAAGGACTAACAGGTTCTAGTATATCATACCCAACTCCCTTGCTTCTCATGTAGCTAATTCTAAGGCATATTTTTTTATAGTTCCCCTGGAAGAATTAAAATGTCAGTTGCTCAAGTCAGTAACTTGCTTAATACAAACCATTTACTGAATGCCTCCTTAGTAAACTACCTGCACTCAAATCTTTGTCCAAGAGTCTGATTCGTAGAACCCAAATAAGACACTATAGGGTCGAAACAAGAATTTCTAGTTTTAAAAATGAAAGGTAAAAAAGGGGAGAATTACTTATAAATAACTAAGTATAATCACATTTTTGAAAGAGAAAACATTAACCATCCACTATTTACCACTGCATAATGAGCAAGTCCAAAATAGGAGTTAATGTTAGTACATGAATGTTAACTCATGAATTTGCTGACATGAAAAAGAAAAGCTGTTTTAAAAAGTACAGAAAACACTTTAAAAATATGTTAGGGGAAGTGTCAATTTAAAACCCACTTTAGGTCTTAAATCTAACACCTTCCTCAGGTGCATAGGTTGAGAAAAAGTTTTAAATCTCACTTTTTTGCTTCTACTGTTTTTGAAATAGCTTTTTAAAGGAGGTGGGAGGTGTGTGTGTGTGTGTGTGTGTGTGTGTGTGTGTGTGTGAAAGAGAGAGAGAGAGAGAGAGAGAGAGCAAGAAAGAGATCAAGTTGTATTTCAATGAAGCCACCTAATTATGCATTTCTTAAAATGTCCTCAGATCTCTGATCTTCTGTAGGGCAAATGCTAATAGTCTCTCTCACATGCCTACATTTGATCACAAAGGATGTCTAATCATTTGTTCAAAACTTACCACTTTCTATGGAGAATTACTGGAATTTAGTTGTAAAGATGTTTTTTAATGCAAGATACAGGAGCTATCACTAAGGAGTTCCCAGTCTAGATGGAGAGACAGAAAAAGAAACAGATAGTTACCATTTAGGGTAGCAAGGGATACCCAGGGTATTTGGGAGGCACAAACACCCTAGGTTTGCTCCTAATCTACACAGGGCAGGAGAGAGGGGGCAGCAATGCCAGATTAATATTGTGACATGATGCTTGTTCTAAAATATCATGGTTGCATACCCAGTCCACCATATTTTATTTAAAGTTTAAAAACTATGAAACATAACATTTACATGTACACTCAAAAGAGCTTCTTTCAAGATTTTCTGATTGCCAAGGTGGGATAAACTCATCAAAGTTAATATATTTTCATTCATAGGGTACTGCTGTCTGCCCTGAAGAGTCTACCTAATTCCCCTATTAAGTAATCTAGCACTGGTATATAAGAAGGGATTCCAGGAGAGGTGAAATATGAACTCAAAAGAAAATCAGGAATTTAAGAGATGAATGTGAGGAGAAGAGAGTGGACAGGACTTTTCTGGTAGAAATGTGTACACAGGGCCAGCTATGGTGGCTCACACCTGTAATCCCAGCACATTGGGAGGCTGAAGCAGGCGGATCACTTGAAGTTAGGAGTTCAAGACCAGCCAGGCTAACATGGTGAAACCTCATCTTTACCAAAAATATAAAAAATCAGCCAGGTGTGGTGGAGTGCGCCTGTAATCTCAGCTACTCGGAAGGCTGAGGCAGGAAAATCACTTGAACCTGGGAGGCGGAGGTTGCAGCGAGCTGAGATCACACCACTGCACTGCAGCCTGGGAGACAGAGTAAGACTCTATCTCAAAAAAAAAAAAAAAAGAAATGTATGCACAGATAATAAGACTGACAGACAGCATGGAACTCTTGGAAGTGTGTAGATTAGTATACTAGAGCAAGGGAAAGAGAAGCAGACAGGCAATGGATATGGAAAGACAAAGTACCCAGAAATGAGACTGGAAAAACCAGCAAAGGTCAGATCATGAAGGATCTTGAGTTCTAAGGAGCTTTTGGTTTTTGTTTTGTTTTTCATCACGTTCCCTGACTTTTTCTCGGGTATCATTCACATACCTAAAAATTTACCCTTTTAATCTATACAATTCAGTGATTTTTATTATATTCCAGAGGTATACAGCCATCAGCCCCATCTAATTCCAGAAAATTTTCATTGTCACAGAAAGAAACCCTATATCCTTTAGCAGTTGCATCTCATTCCCCCTTCCTTTTGCCTTGGGCAACCACTGCCCTACCTTCAGTCTCTGGATATTTCCTATAAATGGAATAATATAGTATGTGACCTTGTAAGTCTGGTTTATTTCACTTAGCATAGTGTTTTCAAGGTTCACCTAGGTGTAGCATAAATCACTGCTTCGTTCCTTTTTCATGACCTAGTAATATTCCATTGTGCGACTACACAACATTTTGTTTATCTATTCATCAGGCGGTAAACACTTGGGTTGTCTCCACTTTCTGGCTATTATAAATGGACATAAATAATCATATATACATTTTTGTCCGGAAATATGTTTTCAATTCTTTTGGGTGTATACCTAGGTAATATAGTAACTCTCTGATCAGCTTTTTGAGGTACTACCAAAATTGTTATCTGAAGTGGCTATGCCCATTTTGCATTCATACCAATGCCAGAGTTTGAAATCATCTAGAAAGCAGATGAGCTAATCAAAGTTTTGAGGCTAGATAGAAAAATATTAAAATTTAATTTTAGAAAGGCTATTCCAGAAATAATGTTGGTTAGAATTCTATTGCAAGGAAGCCAGGTAAGACAACATGACTGTCTGATTAAGAGAGTAGTAGAAATGATCTGAAGGAGGAAATGGAATTGAACAGAAAGGGGCATGAAAAGGAAATAGTCTTTGGAAAAGATTAATTCAAAATTTAAATTACATAGGAAGGTGAGTATCCTCTCCACTAAAACGTCTAAAATATCAGGTAAGTAATGAAAATAAATAAAACACAAGATGTAAGCAATGGGGAGTGGGGGGGACTATAACAAAAAAGAAAAAACACACCTCTCTAAAGGAGGCAGCTGTAGCTCAGCTCCAATCACCTAATGCTACAGGGAATGTCTGTGCAGTACAGCGAGATTGTCTCCTTATTCACGAAAAGCCAAAATCTGTACCTTCACGTTGGATGTCCTGATTTTTAAACACTGTCAATTAATTCAATATTTCTTTGAATTCTGTGTGGAATCAACAAAACATGTCTATAAGCTGCCAGTTTGTGATCTCCCTTACACAGAGTAAAGGGAAAAGTGAGCCAAGAATCAGACTATGCCTACATTGAGGGAGTGAATTAAATAGGGTCCCAAGAAGGAGACAAGGAGAGAGCAGAGGCAGAGGAGGAAACTGGAGAGTGCGATATCCCAGAAGCTCTGGGATGATCATTTCTAAAAGGGGAAGTAGTGAACAGTGTGAAATGGCATAGGGAGTCTTTTCACACTGGGAATTGAAAATTGAAAAAATATTTGGTGTCTGGGGGCAAAGTAGAAAGCTGAATAACTTAGCATTCTCTCTTTTCCCAACCCTTGTTTTTTTCAAAAGTCAGCATAAGGATTTAGGTGCCTCAAATCTTTTTTCAAATTTCTCAGAAAAGAGCCAGATAAGTTTAATTATATTGTCCTCCTCACCTCAGCTGATAGATATTGAACTAGTCCAGTTTTTAAAAAAATGAAGGCCTTTGAAAAAGTTTAGATCTCTATGATGTATGATCACTTGGTCCTTTCAAGCTTATGGTTACAAAAAGAAACTCTTAACGTGTCTTATAAACAACAACAAAAAAAAATACAATTATGGGAACAATGTACAGCAGGTTCTCAAATAATGTCATTTCATTTGTTTCATTATAAAGTTGATAAAAGAAAAAATCACTTCCTAGCCCAGGCCACTGTGTGCATAGAGTTTGCACACACTCCCCTTGTCTGCATGCGTTTTCTCTGGGTACTCCGGTTTCCTCCCACATCCCAAAGCTGTGCACGTTAGGTGAATTGGCATGTGTACACAGTCTTGGTCTGAGTATGGGTGGGTGTGAGTGTTCCCTGAGATGAGATGGCATCCTGTCCGGGGCTGGTTCCCAACTGGTGCCCTGAACTGCTGGGATGGGCTCTGGCCACCCAACACCCTGAATTGAAGTAAGTGAGTAAACAATTTTCGTATTTGTTTTTAGGAATCTTTCTTAAATGTATGTACAGCTCACATTTATTCCAATGTTTTATATTAGAAATGTTTGGGTCTTTATGGAGAAGTTGGTGATATTTTTGTGACCAGAAATATGCCATAGGAGCTTAACTCTTGTTTATATCAATTAGCCTGTGGTAACAGTGGTTTCCTTATACGTCATTTCACTTAAGGTCGCAGATTCCAAGAACCTATCCATAAAACGACAAGTGAGGACTTACTGCATATAGCTTTGGCTGTATGTGACAGAGACTGAAAATAACAGTGGCTTAGACAAGACTCCAAGCTGTTATGGCAACTCCGCTACAAAAGTCATCATCTGTGAACAATAGGCACTGGGGACTCCAAAACGGAGGAGCTAGAGAGGGAGCGCAAAGAGCTGAAAAATCTCCTATTGGGTACTATGTTCACTATTTGAGTGATGGGATCAATAGAAGCCCAAACCTCAGCATCACGCAATATACCCTTGTAACAAATCTGCATACGTACCCCCTGAATATAAAATAAAATAAAGTAAAAATGTCACTATCATGGTCTGATATGGTTTGGCTATGTCCCTACCCAAATCTCACCCTGAATTGTAATAATCTCCATGTGTTAAGGGTGGACCCAGGTGGAGACAATTGAATCATGGGGGTGGTTTCCCCCATACTGTCCTTGTGGTAGTGAATAAGTCTCACGAGATCTGATGGTTTTATAAATGGGAGTTCCCCTGCACAAGCTCTCTTGCCTGCCACTATGTAAGACGTGCTTTTGCTTCTCCTTTGCCTTCCACCATGATTGTGAGGCCTCCCCAGCAATGTGGAACTGTGAGTCCATTAAACCTCTTTCCTTTATAAATTACCCAGTCTCAGGTATGTCTTTATTAGCAGAGTGAGAACAGATTAATACACTGTCCTATGCCTTCTTTAAAAATCTTGTTGCTCTGCCGTTCTTAGAGTGCTGGCCTCCTTAGCAAGGTCTAAGATAGTCAACGATCATTCCCACATTCCAGCAAATGAGAAGGGAAAGGAGACAGCACACCCCTTTCCTTTAATGGCCTACTTGGAAGTTGCACATAATCATGCTGTTTATATCCTGTGGTCAGAACTTTGTCACATGGTTTATAATTCCTAGCTGCAAGGAAGGCTAAGAAATGTTATCTCTGTCCTGCAGGGATTTGTCCCCAGCTAAAACTTAGGGGCTTTACGTCTGAGAACAGTAGGGAAAAGGGAGACTAGGAGACAACTAAGAGTCTCCCTCACAGAGTAGTATTGGCTTTTTCAAGATTCTATTCTTAAAATTCTATAAATTATTTATATTTTGGTTCAATTTTGTAAGAGAATATAAATCTGGCCTAACCTTTATTCTTAAATATTGGAAACATAGCCATGTAACACTGCCACAATTCTGGCTTCACGGTGCTGATATTTATGACAGTGCTGAAGAAAAAGTTAATTTTAATTTGTTCTTACAAAATTATTTTCCTAAGAATTCTAAAGTAACTCTAGTCTCCTTGCCATGCTTAACAACTAGCTTTCAAAAGACTACATTAAAAACTCAAATTGCAAAATTAAAAAATCATTGACATATTCCTACAGCATATGGAACTATACTACCTCAAGGATTCTTTTAAATTATCACAGTCAATTGTGCCCTTACTGCCAGAAAACTCTTGAAGTAACAAGATGTATTCACTATAGCAAGATGTGCTCCTGAATTTTGACACTTTATTCTCATATTAGTTCACAGTAGTATATTTTATCATTCAAATATGAGAGAGGATTAAAAATAAAATAATTCACCAGCACATAGTTCACTATTGCTTGACATATGAACAATCTCAAGGCCTATCCATGAACTACAGAAACTCCTAAATAAATATAAAAGAGGAGCAATCCATAAGAAGTGATCCAATTTAAAATATAGTAATTTATGAGCTGTTTTATGATCATTCACATTTACTAGATTCAAGAGTGCATTATTTCAAAGCCACTTGGCTTCTATCCTTCTTTAAAAACATGGTACTTTCCCATAGTAGCATCTTTTATCCACTTAAAAGTATGTAAATTATTATGTTCAACAAATTTAACTCCTTATTTTATGACTAGCTTGCCTTAAGAATGGTTTTGAATGGCTAGGACAGTGATAAAATCATCAAGCATAATATAGAATATAACTGTGCAAAACGGGCTTTTAAAAATATGCTTACAATATAAAATGTTAATTAAAGAAATTTGGAAACTGCTGAAAAGAAAGACATAGAATATCAAAATAAACTACATTAAATTGAGCATTAAATACTTAAGTAGTGTTCAAAATTATACTGATAAACAAGGTTTTACATGGAAGAGAAAAGGAATGGGGGAACCACTTCCAAGGAAGACTGAGTAAGAGGGACTGGAATTATCCCCCTGACTAAAAAAATGAAAGTTCTGTACAAAATATGAAGCAATAGTTTTCAAGACACCGGACACAAGGCAATAATCCTTGAGAAATGGAAAACATATGTGATGAAATCTAAGAAATGGGAAACTGATGACCTGAGCTCTATGACTATTCCAGCTTCCAGATCGTTGCCCAGGAAAGGAAAATCCAGGCAAAGCCTAGCATAATCCCTGAATTGAGGAGATGGATTGGAGGAACTAAGGAGATGAGAGCAGCTAGATGTCACAGGCCAGAGTACTGGAGGGAAGAAAGCTAAAATACAGAGGTCTACAAATGAGCTCCCCACTTGAATATTCAGCAGTGTAATGATCAGGACACAGATGTGAGAAAACAACCCAAAGTTAGGAAAAGAACCACCTGAAAGTGTTAATGGGAACAGTACCCAGCACTCACACAAGTCTGGGAATTGTGCCTGTTCCTACCAGCCAGACTGGAAAACTTCATAATTCATGGGGTGTTGGGTAGAGTACTCAGAAACTAATCTTAAAAACAAGACCTGAAAGGATCAAGCTGTTTCCAAGTAACTAATTGCATCCCAGAAAAAAAATTCTCAAGAAGATTTATAGGAATATAAAAATATCCAGCACCCTACAATTCACAATGTCTGGTATCCATCAAAAATTACTAGGCATGCAAAGATGTAGGAAAATATAACCCATAGTAAGGATAAAAAGTCGATCAAACAAAATTGACCAAGAACTAAAAAAGACATTAGAATTTGCAAACAAGGTCATTAAAATGGTTTTTATGAATCTATTCCATATGTTTAGAAAGTTAAATAGGGACATGGAAAATTTTGAAACACCCAATTGAACTTCAAGAGATGAAAACTACAACGTGCGAGATGGAGAACACACTAAATATGATTACTTGATAGTGAACTTGAAGACACAGCAATAGAAACTACTCAAAATGTAACATATGGAGAAGAAAGAATAAAAATAAATAATCAGAGGATCAGTGTTCCTAATATACATGCAACTGGAGTTCCTGAATAAGAGAAAAAAGAGGAGGGACTCCTAAAAAATTCTGAATAAATAATGACTAACTTTTTTTTCAAATTTGATGGAAACTATTAACCCTCAGCCCCAAGAAGCTCAATGAACCCAAAGCACAAGAAACATGAAGAAAGCTATACCAAGATACATCAAAATCAAATTGTCCAAAGTTAGGGATAAACAGAATATGTTATAGGATTTGTTATCTATAAAGGAACACAAAAGAAAAGGGACAGCATGTTTCTCATAAAAAACAATGTGAATAAGAAAACAGTGAAGCAACATCTTTAAAGTATTAAAAGAAAAAAAAAACTGACCTAGAATTCTATACCCAACAAAAATAAGGTGAAATGAAGACATTTTCAGAAATACAAAAGCAAGCTGAAAGGACTCATCACCAGCAGATCTATGCCACAAAGAACGTTTAAAGGAAGTCCTTCAGGCAGAAGGAAGAGGATATCAGAGGAAAATCTAGATATAGACAAAGGAATGAAGAGCACTGAAATGGTAACTACTCGAGTAAATACAAAAGATATCTGTTTTACATAAATATCATTAAATGATTACTGTTTTAATAAAATATCAACATAGTAAGGGCTTTATAACATATGTAAGAAAAATAGAATAGGGTATAAAATATATTTTAATGAGTTTCCAGTAGTTACTTGAAAATTATAACACACAAGAATATTTCAGATCTGCTATTCTAGAGAAATTAAAACTTTTGCCATTATTCCGAAATACAAATTCCATTTGACCTACATTTTCCCATTTGGCTTGAGTAGTCTTAGCATTATACTTTTGACAACGTAAGTTAAGGTGAATATACGGTGTTTGTTCTCACAGAGAAAAGTAGTAAGTAACTCCAAAAGGGTGTTCTGGTTAGTAAATAAGTTATCTCATAAGTTTAGGCAAAGGCCTTTGATGAACTTTATTTTTTTCTTTATTTTTTTTGAGACAGAGTCTCACTCTGTCACTCAGGCTGGAGTACAGTGATGCGATCTCATTTCAGTGCAACCTCCACTTCCAGGGTCCAAATGATTCTCCTGCCTCAGCCTCCCAAGTAGCTAGGATTACAGGTGCCCACCACCACGCCCAGCTAATTTTTTTTTTTAAATTTTTAGTAGAAACGGGGTTTCACCATGTTGGCCAAGTTGGTCTCGAACTCTCAACCTCAGGTGATACACCTGCCTTGGCCTCCCAAAGTGCTGGAATTACAGGTGAGAGCCGCCACACCCAGCCTGACGAACTTTATAAATAAAAGCAAAATATTGTTTCATTATAATACTAAATATATTTAATATTTATTTTAATGTAGGTAACTTTTAAAAACTGGGTCAAATAGATAAATAGGAGATTTACAAATATATCTACAGCACAAGTCACAAAAGAAAGTTCCCTTCCTCATTTCCCCAACTTGTCAAGAATGAACATAATGTATCATTTACATCATTAGGGCTTTTTTTTTTTTTTTTTTTTTTTTTTTTTGAGACGGAGTCTCACTCTGTTGCCCAAGCTGGAGTGCAGTGGCCGGATCTCAGCTCACTGCAAGCTCCGCCTCCCGAGTTTACGCCATTCTCCTGCCTCAGCCTCCCAAGTAGCTGGGACTACAGGCGCCCGCCACCTCGCCCGGCTAGTTTTTTGTATTTTTTAGTAGAGACGGGGTGTCACCGTGTTAGCCAGGATGGTCTCGATCTCCTGACCTCGTGATCCGCCCGTCTCAGCCTCCCAAAGTGCTGGGATTACAGGCTTGAGCCACCGCGCCTGGCCAAGGGCTTTTTAGGAGAATGTTTATGGGGAAAACTTGGGAAAGAAGATAACAAAGCAGTACTAGCTTCTCACCATCAAGACGCATAGGAAAGCAATAAGAAGATAAAAGCTCAACTGGGGATTCACAAGTTCAAAATTCTATATATTGCTACTGAATTTGTCTCCTATTGTGTGAAATCTATTCAAGAGCACATCTACAAGTTCACTCAATAAGCAGCTGTGTGCTGGACTGAAAGTAGAAATAGAAGAAATAAAGAAGAGATGCATCTTTGGGGTAGTGAGGGAAAGGTAGGTTCCAAGATGAAAATCCAGTGTAGACAAAAGTGCCTTGAAAAGAGGTTAACTTATCCATAAAGTATAGTTGACAGTCTTTTGTGTGTATCACCCTGAACAGAAATGCTGATGCGCACTCAAGTTTGGGAACTACTAAGCTAGACTAAAAAAATGAACAAAAGGCAAGCTTCCATGCTGAAGTCTGTGCATTCAAATTCTGCCACATAAGACAACTATTAAATCTCTAGCAGTAAACAGAAAATGAGTGGAAAATTCTAAAGTATTTCTGCTAGTCAGCAGAGCGGATTTCAACTTATTTGCATAGATAGCCTCTATAACCATGACATACTACTAGATTCAGTACTATTATAAGAATCCAAGGAGAATTGAATATACCCAATATTGAGGTTCAATATGTGTACAATAAGTTCTAATCGAAGTCTTGCTCTAGCAGAACTACAAATTGCATAAAAGATCTCAGCCACTTGCAGGAAGCAATTCCTGTCCTTCTAAATGACAGTCCTGTTTTATCAATTTCATGGATTTGGCAACAGCCGTGAAACTTGTCATGATGGGATTACATCTTATGTAAGGATTGAATTCTAATGTTGTAATGCCTATGATGCTACTTCATTCTTCTGGACCAGAAAGTGTAAAAGGGCAAGATAAGCAAAGAAAACAATTGGAGAAAAAGAATATTCAGACATTTTTCAGATTGTAATAAATTTGAAGTGTGTTTAGACTATCAGTAGACATTAGTACATAACATCAAATATGGGCTAGCAAAGCATAAACACCAGAAATGAAAATGATGATGGTAGTATTAACAATGATAATAATACAGGCTGGGTGCAGTGGTGTACTCCTATAATCTCAGTTACTCCAGAGGATCACTTGAGGCCAGAAGTTCAAGACCAGCCTGGTCAACAAAGCAAGATTCCATCTCTAAAAATAAAAATTAAAAAAAAATTCTAATAAAAAACTAGCCAGGTGTGGTGGTATATGCCTGTAGTCCCAGGTTCTTGGGAGGCTAAGGCAGGAGGTTCAGCTGAGCCCAGGAGTTCAAGGCCACAGTGAGCTATGATCACACCACTGCATTCTAGCCTGGGTGACAGAGCAAGACCTTGTCTCTAAAAATTATAATAATGATGTAGATAATCCAAGTTAAAATGGTTTATTAGGGGAAAAAAGGATTAAAACAGAAAGACAAGCAAATGCAAGACAACCTGGGTCATTTTAAAAAAAGGCAAAAGTGGTGTCAGGCTTCTAGCCCAATAAGGAAATGATGAAATACCAAATAGATAGTGAGGCAAGTGAACAGATGACATCCAATGTTGCTGGTCATTTAGGAAAGAATGAAATCAATTTGGTGGACTATACTGCCCTATTTTTATAGTGATGAATTCACTTCATCCATCCAATACAACAAAATTAAATAACAACATCCAATTATAACCAACAAATATAATAATGTTAGATATGAGAGCAAGTAAGTTTGAGAAAGTACATTTTATCATTTGGGCCTGTGCTGCCCACTAGCCATGTATGACTATGTACTCATTAAAATTAAATAAAACTCAATTCAGGCCATTGGCCACATTTGCTAAATTTCAAAGACCACGTGTGCCTAGTGGCTATGATATTGGAGAGCATAAACAGAATATTTCCATCATCACAGAAAATCTTATTGGACAGCACTGATCTATACAACTGTTAGAAGTGCCCTGTACATGAGAGATTAGATCTAAAAGAATACACATACACATACACATACACACACACACACACACACACACACACAAAGCCAACAAGTCATCCATTCTTTCATTCAGAACATTCATTAGGCATTTCTCATGTGAGAGTTGCTGTGCTAGGCATTCAGAGACCACAAATTAAAACAAAATAGTCCCTGCCTTTGAGGACCTCACAGAGCAATAGGTAATAACAATATATTAATAATCAGTCAATCAGCAAACACTTGTTGGGCATCAACTCTAAGAAATGCACACAGTGCTATGGAAGAAAACAAAACAGTAAGCATAGAGTCTCACCTCAAGGAGCTTACAATTTCATTAATGACACACAACACACAGCAAAATGTAAAATGTTTTAAGTGGCCAATTAACATTTGCAACTGTGTATTTCAAACTGAGGTCAATGAGCTTGATGTGAAATATTTTTTTTCCATTTTGGGATTTCATTTGGATGATCATCTAAATATATATATTGTATTCTAATCAGTTTCTGAATAAACGTTTAAAAACTACTGCCACCAAATTTTCATCAGGTTGTTTGCACTTGGTGTTTTCAATCATGCATATACTAAGTGGAGATCAAAGAATAGAAAGTTTGCTAAACAAATAAAGTCTGTTTAGAGAAAAGGTAAGGATGAAGTGAGTCTTTACGGAACACATGGTAGCACAGGCAGACAAAAGTACCTGTACTATAGTGGTTACACTCATCATGAGTGTGAAGATAATGCATGCATCCTATCTCTGTGTAGCTTCTACACAATCTGTTCTCCATTCCAGAAATCTTGGAATACAGTTTACACATTTGATTTAGAATTCGATGACTCCACAATACTAATCACATATTCAAGAGAACAAAAAGATGTTACAGAGGTCTCAGGTGATGTCTCATTACAACTGACTTTGAGGATTATTTGAGGAATTTTGATCATGTGTAAAGTCTGATTACCCTGAGCCATACACAAAGCCTCAAAGTTAATATTGTTTGTTTGGTTTTAATCTACTTATAAAAGGACAATTTCTGTATCTATATTGATATAAAACATAGAAATAGATTAAATAAGAACAGAATCTGAGACTGTATCTTTATACTCTTAAACTAGATACTGGCAATGTAGTTTCAACAATACAGCATCATTTGTCACGGAGTTCATTATTGTTTCTTTTAATTTCATCAATTCTGTTGTTTATATTCAACATTTGTTTGTTGGGTTTGGTTCTATAATTTATGAAATCTATAAGCAAAAGCATTTATATTTTATGTTCCTATATACTTAAGTAGAATGTTTAATAAAAAATAAACACATTCACACTGTACACACCTGTAGTCTTAGTCAAAACCAGCCCATTCTTCCTGTGGTATTTTATTTGGAGAAGGTGCCCATTAGGAAGCCAAACCTTCTCTGCCCTCCTTTCCATCTAAGTGGTGGGAGACTATGAACCTCTAGCGAGCCACAGGGTAATTGCAGAGACCATAAATGCACATGTAAATCATCCTGTGTATTAACTATATTACTATAATTCAAAAATATAAGGATGCTGTTTGGAAAAATAAAAATGCAAATTCCTTTAAAAGACTTTCTTAATACAGTAGCCTTTTTATTATGGATTTTCTCAATTAATACTAGAATTTCATTTGTAAGCCTGCAAAAACACAGCCATAACCCTAAACTACTGTAGGAATTCAGGGAGGAATGAGATCTCCGTGTGCTGCAGTAATCAGAGGAAGCATCACAGAAGAGGTGGGACATAGATTGGGCCCAGTGAAAAAGTAGGGCAGAGAAGCACAGCTTCCTAATCCCCAACAGAACCCCAGCAGAATGAAAGTCTGATTTTGGCTATGAGATGATCACTCATAGAAACCTGTGCTACATAGTTCTCTTTCTATTGCAAGACGCAGAAATTCAATTTATGGATAATTTACTGCTCACATAACATACCCTTGGAAAAATCAGCTATAGAACCAGACCTAAGAATGACTGGATGCAGGGAATGAAAAACTGAAATGTTCTTATTTCTCTCTCTCTCTCTTTTCTCTCTCTCTCATCTTGACTTTTCTTTACACGTTGATTTATTCTCTCAGGCTGGCTACTCCTTTTTATCTAAAATCAAAGCCACTTGCTAGCTCCAAGTTTAGGATTTAAATCCTTAATGATTTACCGGATGAAAGGCAGGGAGTGGCAACAGTTAAAAATGTAAGGGCCTGGCACGGTGGCTTACATTTGTAATCCTAGTGCTTTGGGAGGCCTAAGCAGGAGGATAGTTTGAGGCCAGGAGTACAAGACCACTCTGGGCAATACAGCAAGACCCCTTCTACAAAAAAAAAAATGTTTAAAAATAAACAATAAATAAAAATTAGCCAGGTATGCTGGCATGAGCCTGTAGTGCTAGCTACTTGGGAGGCTGAGACAGAAGGATCACTTGAGCCTAGGAGCTCAAGGTTATACTGAGCTATGATCACACCAGCCTTGGGAGCAGAGCAAAACCCTGCACCAATCAATCAATCAATCAGTCAATGTAATAAAGATAGGCTGGGTCCAGGCTGTGAAAGAACTGGTGTCATGCTAAGAAGTTTGGGCTTTTAAAGTCAAATCTGGCCTAATCTAGCTCAGGAAATCTAAAACCTATATGAAGAAATTAAGTTTATTTAGAGATTTCCTGAGCTACAGTGTGCTCTAGAATAGATTAGTACTGTTGACCCCAGTCAAGCAAGGGCTGGCTCACAATTTCCCTCTTTGAGAACAGTAATATTCTAGAAGGGTGGACACCTGAACCCAGATGGAGCAATAATAAAACTCCCTTTGCCTGGCCACAGTGGAGTAGTCCATAGGTATGCACCTGATCTAACACAATCCAGTCACACCACTTTCTTGAGGTATTCAGTGTTAAATGTTTACATTTTGGTTCAGATACCCAGAGAAATCTTAACGGCTTCCTCATACTGTGCTGGGACGTAGAGTAAAACTCAGTAAAATTAACAGAAAATAGATAAGACTTCCTGGGTACAGTGGAGCAGCAAGGGGATCTGGGCCAATGATTCTGATCAATGGAACCAGATCCATTTAAAGAAGATATTTAAGTACATAAAACAGAAGAAAAAAGTAGAATATCTATGAATAGATTTCAGAGGCACCACAGAGTAGAAAGAGGGACTGAGTAATAGAAGAACAAAGGAAGAATGTCTCAATAGACTTTTCAAGATCAAAACAGTGGCATCTACTGAAAAAGCTATAGAAAGAACCCTGTGGCCAAAGAGGCAATGAGAATTCATAATGTTACTTGATTTAATTTAATAGTAGAAATCTACATATAGGAAAGAAAGGAGACACAGTGCTTTTGATTTTAACCAAAATGATAAGTAGAAATAAAAATGCATAGCCTCTACTCCCCATTCTTACTTTTAGATCTGAGAGAGACCTATAATATGTACTTCCTGCTGAGAAAATAAAAGAAGGCATGGTACAGCGCACTCTCTCACTCCTCTCTTTAACCCTCATCTTGCAGTATCCAGTTCTCTCAAGGTGAATGATGGAACCCAACAGCAATTGTAGCACTGACATCCACTTCAATGTGAGTAACAGGCTTTCTCCCTGGAAACTTCACTTACTGCTTTTGAGTATGGGATGTGTACTACAAGACTTTAGGCTCTGGAATCAGACCTGGATTCAAAACCTAATGCCACCCCTAGCTGAACAACCCTTGGCAAAGTATTTAGCCTTTCAAAGTCTCCACACACCTGCCAGGGGAGAAGGGAGGCAGAACTAGGGAAATATAAACTAAACTGCCAGAGTTTGAGATACAAAATAGTTAAAATATGTCTGGCAAAGTGCTTAGAGCACAGGGTATGTTCAATAGTCCCCCAACCCCCTACATAGCACCCCATAGTCACTGGGCCACAAATATAGTACAATGGTCCTTTAGCTCTGCTCCTTTCTATAAAATGAGGGTAGACCACACTGCAGGCCTCCAAGTCACAGCGCTGGTTCCCTGCAAGGATTAGTGGAATCAGTCTCTTAAAAGTCTTTCATGCATGGCATATATTTAGGGACTAATTAAGTCAATACCCAGACTAATGTATGTGTAGTGATTCATCTTTCAAAGGTTTTCTACTCCTTTCTTATCACCACCACTCATAAATGAACCCTCATTACCATTATTCTCCTAAATTCCGGAAGAGTTTTCTCTTCCAAGGAGTCACATGACTTCAGCCACTTTCCAATTCAATCCCATCTCTAGAAGGTTATCATGCCTATCCTGGCCAAAAACTCAAACATTTCATTAAGCAATCATTTTTTCTTCTTTCCCTCAGCAGTGGACACCTGTCATTCTTTTTCGCAAGGGACAATGGGACCCCATTATTATATGTGGAGAATCCTCTCTTTTATGATATGGAGCCCACATTCCACTGTAGAAGCTATATGCCAACAGCGACAGCAGCACTACCTCACAGGACAAATTCTGCAGAGGGATTTGGAGCCTTGTTTCTACTTGAGTGGCTTCAAAGTCAAGTCTGCGGACTATACCAGAGGTTCTTTTTAAAAAAAAAAAAAAAATAGGGTTTTTCTGTACTGCCCAGGCTGGAGCATGGTGGCACAATCATGGCTCACTACAGCCTCAAATTCCCAGACTCGTGATCCTCCCACCTCAGCCTTCCAACTAGCTGGGACTTCAGGCACACACCATCATGTCCAGGTAATT
This sequence comes from Macaca thibetana thibetana, assembly GCF_024542745.1. Lineage (NCBI taxonomy): Eukaryota > Metazoa > Chordata > Mammalia > Primates > Cercopithecidae > Macaca > Macaca thibetana. The sequence continues at coordinate 88,657,026 of NC_065580.1, read as the reverse complement.
TTTTCTGTGTTTTTTTTTTTTTGTAGCGACAGGGTTGCGCCATGTTGTCCAGGCTGATCTTGAACTCCTGGACTCAAACGATTCATCCACCTTGGCCTGCCAAAGTGCTGGGATTACCGGCATGAGCCACTGTGCCCACCCCATACCAGAGATTCTATGAGCTAGTCAATGTGGTGGACACATCCTAAGCTGACCTCCAAGGAGTCATGCCCTTGTATAGTCTTATGTCACTCTCTCACTATTATATTATAGTATATAAGACTCTTTCTTATCAGACTGGAGCAAGAGAGATTTCCTTGCCAGCTTTAAAAAAAGTAAGCTGCCATGTTGTAACAGTGCCTATGAGAGGACCACATGGCAAAGAATAACAGCAGCCTCTAAGAGTTAAGGGTAGCCTCTGGCTGACAGCCAGCAAGAAAATGGAAGCCTCAGTTCTAAAGCCATGATGAGATAAATTCTGCCAAAGAGAAAAAAGCTTGAAAGTGGATCTTTTCCCATTGATCTTCTGTTGAGATCGCAGCCCTAGCCAACACAGGAGATCTCTGGCCAGAGGACCTAGTTAAGCTATGTGTGGACTTCTGAACAATGAAACTGATATGATAAAGGGGTGTTGTGTTAAGCAGCTAAATTTGTGGAAATGTGTTACACAGCAAGAGAAAACAAGGTTAATATCCTCTAATAAATTTATTTGATGCTTATATTAACTAAAGTTAGTTTCCATGACTTGCTACTGAATACCTTGAGTGACACACAGACTATCCAAATCTTACCCTTCTTTCAGTTCCACTTCAAATTCCACTCATCACTGTTGTACTAGAACTAAACCAGTCCACACCCATCTCCTTCTTATCACAGGTTCTGCAGAGATGTGAAGAAAGTACCATTTCCAGCAACCTCAGCGCTCCTCATGCTCACCAGCAACACGTTATACTCTCTCTGGTGCAGCAAACAATAGACAGTAGTTTTCCTCTCTTTGAAGCTCTAAACAAAATTCATCGTAGTAAACAGGAAACCACATATGAACTTTTTTTCAGTAGTTGATACTTAATGATTTGGATGAGCTCCTATAAACCATACATTTAGAGAAAGGAAGAGTAAAAATAAATATATTAGCTTAATAGAGAGCTCTTGGTACTGTCTGCTTATTCAAAAATACTTGCATGAGATTACATATTACCATTTTCTACAGAATTACAATGCTTCCTTCTGCAAACTAGATAATATATTCCACTGTTAATTGTAATAATGCAATATCAGAAGTCTATCACTTTGGCTGTTACAAATCATGTGGGCAATTATCCTAAAAAAAAATTCTAGTGGGGTTTGAAGGAGAGGAGATTTGGTGAGATGTAGAAAAACAACAAGTTTCTGTCCATTTTCTTTTTTAAAAAAGTCTGATTTACTCGGATATGAGGTCTACATGGACAGAAATGACTAGATAATTCCATAAACCTTCTGTTCACTTTGATATCTGTAAGTTCGGCCAAAGACACAGAGCTGATGAGAGAAATGGACATCCCAACACCCAGAATATGATCTCTGACCATTACTGGCTGCCTCTGGAGTGGACACTCCATTACTGTCCCCATCAATACTCTCTCTTCCCAAAAATCAGGTTCTGACTTTTCTTGCTAGTGAGGCTAATGATCCTCAAGCTTGACAACTGTGCTGATAAACTTCAAGGGCTGCTTTGATCAGTAGAGTGGCAGTAGGTAGTTGATAGGGTGAGGCCAGCAGGGGCAGAGAAATATGTGGACTGTGGATTGACTGCAACAACAAATATTCTACAGAGGTGTGTGTGCTTGTTTGTTTATTTCAGCAGTAGCTATTAGAGTCATGGTTCTCTCCCATCAACAGGCCAACAGTATGATCCATCCCCTTATGATTATATTGACTGATTTAAAATCTGATCTGCACATATATAAAGAAGACCACTTTAAAAATCTGGAAATACATAAATTTATGAAGTTATCATAAGATACAGGAGCAGCTTGCTTTCATCATTAAAATACAGGAAATATAGATGTTACACTTAGCTTCACACTGATTCACTATTGTGTAATGTTGGGTATATCAGTGTACCTGCTGCCTCCTTCCTAAAATGAGAACTATATGTCATCCTACCTATCTCTCAAATGTTTTGAGGAATCACCAAAAAGTGTAAGAATTATAATAACAAACTGGGAAACAATTGTATATATCTGCAGATGCATGCAGTAAAAATTAAGTATGATAACTATTGAAAGCAAAAGGCTTCAAGCAGTAAAAGCCCCCACCAACTTAAACAGTAATATAAATTACATTTTAAAACAAAAAAAACCAATGAAGCAAAAATAAAAAGCCACATTTGGATGTAATAACAAAAAATGTCCATAACTACAATATTTCACTAATGAGAAGGTACAGATGCTACATACAGAAGGATTTTATGATGTCCATATGTTTCTCAAATGACTCTCCTTGTTAGCTAATTCTCCACATCTCTATTTAAGAATAACCTGCACCTTCCCCACTGAGCGTGTACAAATTATAATGTAATATGTTGTAATATTTAAACAAATTCAAAAAAGAAGTAATTCTAATAAAAAGAAAGGAAAGCTACATAAACCTAGATGTAGATATTAATAAAAATCTGAATTCTGGTGTCATTCAAATTAGTTAATTAAATAGGTTTTTATCTGGTCAGCTGGCCTTAACATTCAAAACTCCTAAACCTCAAATAGAGTTCATCCATATCTTAAATATATAATTATTTATATATAGTGGCAATAACTTCATAAAACTCTTTCTACTATAATAACGGTTATAGTTAATTTGGTCACCAATCACAAAAATCTATAACCATGTATAAAATTATCTTTTAATTGCAAAAGAGCCATCATTATTTTTACAGAAGATGGCAGTTTAGTGTGCTAAACACTCTCTAGTCAGAGTGCTGGTCTGACTCTCCAATAAAGACCAGTCCAACAGGCTGAACTGCAGAAGGAAAGAAACAGGAAGATCAAGGTAAAAAAAAAAAAAAAAAAAAATTCTGTCTCCTACCCATAAACTGGTATTTAATTTAAAACTCTTAACTTCCTTCTGCACAACCTTATGTGCATCTAATCATGTCCATTCTGTAGTAAAGATAATCAATTCACGAGCAGAGCTAGGAAAGCATCTCTCTCCCTCTGGCTGGCAGTTTATGAAAGGTCAGACAGGATTCCCACCTTACATGCCTCTGTTTAATAGCTAAAACATATATGAAAACACTAGCTTTTTCACACACAGAAAATGGCATATTCTAAGAAAACGCTGCTCTTCTTCAAATGTGCCCCATTCAAACGAAATGGATGAGAACAAATTACAAGCAAGTTTTACAACTGACTAAATTACGTTGTTTCGGAAATACAATATTCTTATTAGCCATTTTAAATATAAATGGTTTCCAGAAGGAACATCAGTAATTTGATGTTTGGGGAATTAAATTAGTCCAAACTGGAACAGTGGTTTAAAAGGATAAGGAGGACTAATTATCTGTGGTAAAAGGCAAATATATTAAACAACAAATTTTCAATCACAATAATTTCCATAATAAATATCAAAAGTACCAAAGAGAAGTTCAAAAGATATCCTTTAAACATGATTTCTAATTTATTAAATGCAACTTATTCTGTGCTGTTGTTAATTACAGGATTAGAAAGATTTCTGGAGCATCGGAAAATAACATCCAGGCCTTTTCAAATGTCAAAAGGTTTTCTTTTGGAAGATTTTAAATTTTTTTTCCTTTAATATGGGTTCTCTATGTATGTACTCCCCTTTTCCAGATTTCAATAGTGCCTGCAAGATTTGAAAACATGACAGCGCTCTGAATACGTGTAATTGCTAAATCTTACTCCTTATGAGAAATCTCAGCACAGCGAGAGTATTTAGTTGTATATGCATTGTTATACCATTTGGGGAGAAAAGAATTAACTCTTTGCTTTCCTTTCGGGTAGAAGTTAAACTTTTTAAGCCTTTCTTACCTCTTTCCCATATTTTACACACACATACACTCCCCACATACATGTAATAATGAATATATGTAGATATCTCATTTCTTACATGATTTCAAAATGCTACAGTTACTTAAAGCTGAAAGTTCCTTTTAGGAGATTACACACACCTCCCTGGAAGAAAAAAACAATTGACAGATCTTCCTGAAATTGGAGCATAGGAGACTCACTAGAGAATTCTCCAAGTCCACATCACGGGAACTACATCCTCAGCTCTCTATCGCAGGCCACCTCTCCTGACAACCGCGCCTCGGATCTGGAGAGAGCTGGGTCCCGCTCTGTCACATCACAGACACACAGGCCTGACACCAGCACCTCTCACTGCGGACAAGTGGGTGACGGCTTCAAAGCCAAACAAACGCAGCCTGCTAGGCGCTCAGGGAACGCCCCCGTCCTCTGCTCCTTTTAGTCCCCGCTGTGACACCCTCGTATGGCATCTAATTAGCCAGTTAACCTTAATAAGCTTACGATTCATCACTCCTTCCACTAGCCAAGGAACTGCTTTATCTCCCATCCTCCAGCCTCTTGAACTTTTCTTAAAACCCAGGATTCTGATGTATTGACTTAAAACTGAAGTCCCCCAGGAAACATCAAAGGTACCCCCCAATAAGCGTTGCTCCCCTCAAGCAACACGTTGCCAGTACAAACTTTTCATTCATAGCTCGGCTCCAACATAAACTGGGTGTGTTTGGGGGCGGGAGAGAATCACGCCACCGGCCGCTCGCCTCGGTTTGCCAAATGTCAGGGTCTGTACACAAAGATAACCTAGCACCCAACTTCTGACAAAGGTTCCGTTAAACCCACCCGTCTCCGGGCTGCGAGATGCGAGGCAAGTGGCATCAGAGTCCGGACTGAGATGCTGTTAACCTGCGGAACCCGAGCAGGGAATACCGCGGCGCATCCTGAGGACCGGTGGCCCCCAATTCCCAGGGCTTTCCTCGAGCACCAGCCGGGGACTCGGCCGTGGTGCCACTCACCTCCGCCCGCTCCTGCTGAGACTGTCGCGCCCTCCTTCGCTCCGCGCCGGCGACCTCCTAACTTCTCCCCCTTCTCCAAACAGCCATCTTTCGAGGAGGAGAAGAGAATGGTGAGGCAGAAGCAAAAGGGGAATGAAAGTTGACTCGGGGACCGCCGCTGCTCCTCCAGCCGAGATTTACCGGCCGCGGCGGGCACTAGAGGAGGAGACCGCGGAGAGAGCGGCGGGCGCGGCGCGGCCGGCTTGGTGCGCGCTGCGCGATGTGCGGGACGCGCCGCCGCCGCCGCCGCCGCGCGGGGGGAGCTCGGGAGGGCGGCAGCGAGCTGCGAGCTGAGCGGGTGGCGGCGCGCGGAGGATTTGCTAAAAATAGCACTTCTTGGGGAGGGAAGTGGGGGACGGAGGTGGGAGGAGAGGCTCGGCCGGGAGCCCCAGCGCGGCGGGGGTTGGGCGGGGCTGGGTGGGGAAAGGAGGAAGGACCCGCGGCGAGAGCGCGGGCCCAGGCGCTGGAGACCCGCGGGGCGGGCCGGGAGGCGCGGGCCGGAGGGGATTACAGGCGCGGGAACACCTGGGCGCGCGGCCGACGCGCGGGTGAAGGACGCGCGGGAGGCAGGAGGGCAGCAAGGGCAGCGCAGGGTGGAGCGGAAGAGAGCTCTGGGCTGCACTAGCGTTTTTTTCCCCCGCAGGGGAAGGACCAGGGAGCGTAAGGCGACTTGGGGTTTCTGAAGCGAGACATGCCTACGCGAGGAGCGGGGTGTTGGTCAGGCGGCGGCCGTGACAGAGAACGGTGCTGGGGAGAAGCCCGGCCGCTGTCGCGCCCTCCGTGACTCAGGGAGCCCCGGCCGCTCAGGTGCGCGCCGCGCAGCGCCATCCCGCCCCAGCTGAGGGACTTCTTTTTAAGAAGAGGAGGTAGCATTGTGGGGCGGTACCTGGAACATCCCCACAGATGCCTGGAGCTTAAAGAATCATTCAAGGGAATTTTAAGAGAAAAAAAAATGCTACATTTGGGGTTTTTCAAATGGGAAACGTGAGGGAATATGGTGACTGCTGTTGGAAACATGACTTAGGTTTGCCGTGTTTTAAGGCTGAACAGAGAAGACCATTCGCTCTGAAACCAACCCTGAAAGAAGGCAAGCAGAGTTAGAAGGGTCAAGAATTAACGAGGTGATCTCCTTCAGTGGTTAGTATTCTTACCTTGGGGATTTTTTTTTCTGCTATAACTGAAGTCTATACTAGCATCACTAGTAGTTGTGGATTCCTTTATGAAGCGTACAACACTAAAATATTTTTTAAGTGTAATCCTAAACATACTTGGCTAAAGCTAACAGTTGATCACTCAATGAGGCTAATATTTATGGTGTATGTAATTTGACCGTCAAACGAATTAAAGCTGGTGTCTCTGCTTTTATATTTATGGTTTTCCTCTACGTCAGCTAAAACACAGCTAGCTCATAGATGAATTACATGGATGGAAAGAGCAAGAAAGACCTAACCCAGTGCCCTCATTTTCAGAGGAGAGAACTGGGATCCATGGGAGTAGTGTGATTTGCCCAAGGTCTCACAGTGGCAGAGTTCAGATTAAAATTTAGGATTAGGGCCTAGGTCCAGTAGCTCAAGCCTATAATATAACCCCAGTACTTTGGGAAGCCGAGGCTGGAGGATTGCTCGAGCCCAGGAGTTCGAAACCACCCTGGGCAACAAAGTGAAACCCCCATTTCAAACAAACAAACAAACAAAAACCTCAGGAATAAAGCCAGACTACCAATTTCATAATAGCAAGATAACTCGAGAAAAGGAGTGGTATGGTATCTGTACTTTTAAAATAGTTAAGCCTTCTTAGGAGGATAAAAGTGTATGACTGCTAGATTTATCCCTCCCTTTGCCCTGATCAAGAATTCACACTGCAGGAGTGGTCGGCTAGCTTTAAATAAAAATTTAAAAATAAAAAATAATAAAGGTCGTACTCCAAAGACTGTTGGTGCTAGAGCTTCTGCTTAACTTTCTGTCCACACTGAGGATTCTGTTCATTAGCATGATGAATCTTAGTAATGGGTTCTCATTTCATGGATGAAATTGATGGTATTGACTCAAGTAGAGATATTTCTGATTTGTATATATGCCAGATATAACTATCTCATGACCTTTCACCCTTTACCTTTCAAAATGAAGAAATGGTGAAGTGTCCAGCCTTTAAGTTTTTGGAGGTTTTGGGGGTTTTTTTGGTTTTTGGTTTTTGTGGGGATTTTTTGTTTTGTTTTGTTTTGTATTTTGAGACAGGGTCTTGCTCTGTCACCCAGGCTGGAGTGCAGCTGCACCATCAGGGCTCACTCCAGCCTTGACCTGGGCTCAAGTGATCCTCTAGCCTCCCAAGTAGTATCTGGGACTAACTTTTTTAGAGATGAGGCCTTACTCATCTGGCTCACCTGGCTGAGGTAATGTTGATCAGGTTTCTCCACTGTAAATTTACTCTTTTTTCCCCCTTTACATACTATATTCTCTGAGAGGAAGTCATTATGTGCAGCCCACACTTAAGAATTAGAGCTATGGCCTCTTCTTTTAGGGCAGAGTATAGTGCCTAGGCTGATTTTTTTTTTTTTTTTTTTTAATGATTCTGTTTGCCTACAATTGACTCTAAAGGAACTCTCTCTGTTGTCTCTCAAGAAACCTTTCATGTAAAGTATGGTTGAAGCACATAAAAGGAAATGTCCCTGGGATTTCACTGGGCATCTAAAACAGATTTTGTGTAATAAAGATGTATATGGCAAAATTTGAATTGAAACTTACTTTCACCTTTTAGGGTGGTGATACCATGCATAGTTAACCTTCACTTAAGTCTAATTATTTAAGTATCCCATGTGCAGGTCATTTCACAAATGGGAGCAGTCCTCCTCATCATTCTGCTAGGTATTTGAATGCTGAGTTTGAGTAAGATACATGCTGGGTGCTACTAGAGACTCAAATATTTTAAATTATGACTTACTTGAAAAGATAATTTATCTTAAAAGTTTTGGTTGGGTTGGCAAGTTCTCTGTTCAAACCTATATTATTGCATATATGACACTATATTATAATTTTTTCCTGGTTTTAGTCTCTTGTCAGCTGAGCTCTAAGAGGACAAAGATTACTCATTCACTGTTTTGTAGTTTTTTAATAGACTGTTTTTCCAACAGTTTCAGATTTACAGAGGAATTCAGAAGATAGTACAGTGAGCCTTGAGTAACACAGTGATTAGGAGAGCAGACCCCCTGCAAAGTTGAAAATCCACATGTAACTTTTGACTCTTTAAAAACTACTAATAGCCTACTGCTGACCAGAAGCCTTCTCAAAACATTAACAATTAACACACATTTTGTATGCTATATGTATTATATACTGTAGTCAAACAATAAAGTAGAGAAAAGAACATTTTATTATGAAAATCATAAGGAAAATATATTTATTATTCATTAAGTGGAAGTGAATGATCATAAATGTCTTCATCCTCTTCATCTTCCTGCTGAATAGGCTGAGGAGGAAGAGGAAGAGGAAAGGTTCATCTTGTGTCTCAAGGGTGGTCAAGGTGAAAGAAAATGTGCATATAAGTGTATCCATGTAGTTCAAACCTGTGTTATTCAATGGTCAACTGTATAGAGAACAATACACACACACACACACACACACACACACACAATTTCTCCTGCTATTGTCATCTTTCTTTAGTATGATACATTTTCTACAATTACTGAACTGGTATTGGTAAATTATTAACTGAGGTCCATAGTTTATCAGAGTTTTTTTTTTTAGCTTTTACTAATGTGCTTTTTGTGTTTAAGGATCCCATCTAGGAGACCACAATATATTTAGTGATCATGTCTTTTTAGGCTTCTGGCTATGGCACTTCCTCAGACTTTCCTTGTTTTTTATGACCTTGACGGTTTTGAGGAATTCCAGTCAGATATATTGTAGGATACCCCTCTGTAGTAATTTGTCTAATGTTTTTCTCATGGTAAAAATAAAGTTATGGATTTTGGAAAGGAAGATTATAAAGTTCTGTTTTCATTACATTATATCAAGGGTACATACTAGGCAACATGATTTGTCACTGTTGATGATAATCTTAATCGCCTGGCTGAGGTAATGTTTGTTAGGTTTCTCCACTGTAAATTTACTCTCTTTTTCCCCTTTACATACTATATTCTCTGAGAGGAAGTCACTATGTGCAGCCCACACTTAAGGAGTAGAGATATGGCCTCTTCTTTTAGGGCAGAGTATCTACATAATTTATTTGGAATTCTTAGTCATTCACTTTTTATTTCCAAAGATCAGCACAGAGCCCTCAGCATAGTAGGTTCTTAATACATGTGAAGTGTAAGAATAGGATTAAACATAATTTTTCCCCTTAAGAAAGTTTATAGGATCTGGATGTCAGCAAAATGGTGAATAAGACTTTCTAATGCTTGTACTCCTGCAGAAACATCGATCTGAACAACTATACATGCACAAAAATACACCCCCCAGGCCACCTGCTGTGGCCCTATATGCCAGTGAACCCACAGTTCAGGCCTGCTTCAACAGACCTTGGGTCTAGGCCTATCCTGATAGACCCCAAGCTCCAGGCTAGCTTTCATGGCTTCAAGTACCAAGCCAACACCCATGATCCTTGCTTCCAGGCTATAACCCAGAGATGCAGGATCCAGTAGACCCAGAGTCCAAACTCACCCCAGTAGACCCCAATGTCAGGCCAGACCTCATGGACCGAGACTGCAGAACCAACCCTGCCGACCCAGGCTCCAGATTGGCCATGGTGGACCCAGGACCTAGGCCTGCCCCTGCAGACTCAGCCTCCAGGGCAACCCCAGTGCAGGCCAGTTTCCAGCCCCATCTTAGTGCCTGCCCATCCCCTGTAGATTGAAGCTCAAAGCACACAGCAGAACTAGGTCAGCCCCTATAGACCCAGGATTTGGGCAGGATCCCATGGACACAGGCTGTAGGCACACTCCCATGGACTCAATCAACATGTCCACCCCAGTGGATGCAGACCCCAGGTACAACCCCGTAGACCTGGGCACCAGGGCAGGCTCCCTGGGAAATCCAGCAGTAACTCTACCTGTGAACCACACCAGATAGCATGCCCAGAATCTCTAGACAGACTGACTGGTAAAAGGTTTTCCAGATAAAGTGTGTCTGCAAAGATTGTAATAAGTCCCTGTTTATTCAAATTAACAGACACCAACACATACCAATAAGGTTCAAGAAAAATCAGGGAAACATGACACCACCAAACAAGGAAAATAAAGTGCTAACTAATCCTAAAGAAATTGAGATCTATGAAATGATTTACAAAGAATTCAAAATAACTGTTTTACGGAAACGTAGTAAACTTGAAGGAAATATGGAGAAATAATTCAATGATAAATGATGAAATGAGAAATTTAATAGAGATCAAAATTATCTTTAAAAATCAAATCCTAGAGCTGAAAAATGTAGTGAATGATATAAAAAATACAATAGAGAGCATCAACAGTAAAATTGATGAAGAAAAAGAATCTGTGAACTGGAAGACAGGTTATTTGAAAATATATAAGAGGAGAATATGTAAATAAGAGGAGAAAACAGAAAAAAAAATTAAAGGAATAAAGAAAGCTTACATGATTTATGGGAAAGCATCAAAAGAGAAAATATTTGAATTATACCATTTCGAGAGGGAGAGAAAAGAGATAAAGGGCCAGAAAAATTACTATTATTTTTTTCTTTTGAGAGGAAATCTCACTCTGTCATCCAGGTTGGAGTGCAGTGGCGCGATCTCAGCTCACTGCAACCTCTGCCTCCTGGTCCTCTGCTCCCCAGTCCTGCTGAACTGTGAATCAATTAAACCTCTTTCCTTTATAAATTACCCAGCCTCAGGATGTCTTTATTAATACGATATCAGAAGTAGCTATGCTTATATCAGATAAAATAAACAAAGAAGGTCATTATATAATGATAAAGGGGTTAATTCATCAACAGTATATAACAATTATAAATATATATTCACACAACATCAAAGCACCTAGATATGCCTCAGCCTCCCAAGTAGCTGGGATTACAGGTACCTGCCACCATGCCCAGCTAATTTTTGTATTTCTAGTAAAGGCAAGGTTTTGGTGAAAGATATAATCTAGTGAAAGATATAAATATCACTGTATGGGAAGGTCAAAAGTCTCCAATCAGATTCGATCCAAATGAGACTACACCAAGACACATTAAAAATCAAACTGTCAAAAAATAAAGACAAAGGGAGGTTCCTGAAAGCAGCAAGAGAATAAGCATATCACACATAGAGGAGTTTTAAAAAGGCTAGCAGTGTATTTCTCAGCAGAAACCTTATAAGCCAGGAGAAAGTGGGATTATGTATTCATGATGCTGAAGAAAAAAAAAAATAGAAATCCTGCCAATTAAGACTACTGATATTCAGCAAAGTTATTCTTTAGAAATGAAGGAGAAATTAAGGCTTTCCAGAGTTTATACCACCAGAACTGCCTTACAAGAAATGCTAAAGAGATTTCTTCAAGCTGAAGAAAAGGACTCTAATTAGTAAGAAAAATATGTATGAAAGTATAAAATTCACTGGTAAAAGTAAGCACAGGGTCAAATTCAGAATATTCTAATCCTGTAATAGTGGTGTGCAGATCATTTATATTTAGTATAAAGGTTAAAATACAACACTATTAAAAATAATAATAGCTACAATAATTTGCTAAGATATACACAATATAAAAAGATGTAGATTCAAACATCAAAACATAAAATATCAACATTCTTTACTCAGAGTGAAAAGTTTTTTAACATAAAATGGGTAAAATAAAAGTATTGAGTTTTTCTATGCAATAAAAATTAAATAATTATCATCTTAAAGTAGCCTGTTATATTTTATATAAGCCTTGTGGTAACCACAAAGCAAAAACCTACAGTAGATACATTAAAGATAAAAAGTAAAGAACAAAGCATACCACTAAACAAAATCACCTAATCACAAAGGAAGACAGTAAGAGAGGAACAAAGGAACAAAGGATCCACAAAACAACCAAAGAAAAAAATAACAAAATGACAATAATGAGTCCATACCTATCAATAATTACCTTGAATGTAAATGGATTAATTATCCAATCAAAAGACAGAAAGTGTATTAACAAATAGGCCCAACTACACACTGGCTAGAAGAGACCCCTTTCACCTTTAAGGATACACACAGATTAAAATGAAAGGATGAAAAAAACAAATTCCATGCAACTTGAAACCAAAAGATAGCTGATATGGTTTGGCTGTGTCCCCACCCAAATCTCACTTTGAATGTAGTTACCATAATCCCCACGTGTCCTGGGAGGGGCCTGGTGGGAAGTAATTGAATCTTGGGGGTGGCTACTCCCATGCTGTTGTTCTCATGATAGTGGGTGAGTTGTCACGAGGTCTGATAGTTTTATAAGGGGCTTTTTCCCCTTTTGCTTGGCACTTCTTGCTGCCACCATGTGAAGAAGGACATGTTTGCTTCCCCTTCTGCCATGATTGTAAGTTTCCTGAGGGCTCCCCAGTCCTGCTGAACTGTGAATCAATTAAACCTCTTTCCTTTATAAATTACCAAGCCTCAGGATGTCTTTATTAATACGATACCAGAGGTAGCTATGCTTATATCAGATAAAATAAACAAAGAAGGTCATTATATAATGATAAAGGGGTTAATTCATCAACAGTATATAACAATTATAAATATATATGCACACAACATCAAAGCACCTAGATATGTAAAGCAAATTTTAATAGTTTTGAAGGAAGAGATAAGCTGTAATATAAAAATACCACTTTCAGCAATGGACAGATTATCCAGGCAGAAAAGCAAGAAGAATATGTTGGATTCAAACTACACTTTAGATCAAATAGGCCTAATAGACATTACAGAATATGCCATCTAACACCAGGAGAATGCATATTCTTCTTAAGTGCACATGAAACTTGTTTAGTGGCCTAGACAAGAATAGATCATACAGTATAGACCCCTAAACAAATCTTAACAAATTTAAAATTGAAATCATACCAAGTATCTTTTCTAACCACAATGGAATTAAACCAGAAATCAATAACCAGGAAGAATTTTAGAAAATTCACAAATACATGAAAATTCAACAACATGCTCCTTAACAACCAATGGGTCAAATAAAAAATTTAAAGAGAAGTTTAAAAATATCTTGAGACAACCAAAAATAGATACACAACATGCCCAAACTTATGGGCTGTAGCAAAAGCGTTTCTAAAAGGGAATTTTATAGCAATAAATGCCTACATCAAAAGGTAAGAAAGATCTCGAACAACAAATCAAGGAGGTAGAGGGAAAAAGAACAAACTAAGCCCAGAGTTAGTATAATGAAAGAAATAATAAAAGTAAGAGCATAAATGAATGAAATAGAGATTAGAAAAACAAGGAAGATCAATGAACAAAAGAGTTGATTTTTTTTAAAAGATAATCATAACTGACATTTAGACTACGAAAAAAGAAGACTCAAACAAATAAAACCAGAAGACATTACGACTGATACTATAGAAATACAAAAGATCGTAAGAGACCACTGTGAGTAATTATACACCAACAAATTGGATTACCTAGAAGAAATGAATAAATTTCAAGACACATACAACCTACCAAGACTGAATCCTGAAGAAACAGAAAATTTGAATAGGTGAATAACAAGTAAGAAGACTTAATTAATAATAAAAAGTCTCCCATTAAAGAAAAGCCCAGGACTGGAGGGTGTCACTGCTAAATTCTACCATGCATTTAAATAAGAACTACAAATGCTTCCAAAAAATTGAAGAAAAAGGAATACTTCCAAATTCATTTTATGAAGCCAGCATTACTCTGTTACCAAAACCAGAAAAGAACACTACAATAGAAGAAAATTATAGGCCATATCCATAATGAGCATAAATTCAAAAGTCCTGAACAAAATACTAGCAAATCTAATTCAAAAGCAAGTTAAAAGCATTGTTCATCATGATCAAGTGAGATTTATCCCTGGAATGCAACGATAGTTCAACATATGCAAATCTATAAATATGAAGCACCACATTAACAGAATGAAGGACAAAAACCATATAAACATCTCAATGGATGAGAAAAAGCATTTTACAATATTCAACATATCTTCATGATTAAAAAAAAAAAAAAAAAAACTCTCACCAAATTAGGCATAGAAGGAATATACCCCAACACCATAAAGGCCATACATGACAAATCCATAACTAACGTCAAACTCAATGGTGAAAAGTATTCAAAGCATTTTTCCTAAGATCAGAAACAAGAGGAGGATGCCCACTCTTGCCAATTCTAGTCAACATAGTACTAGAAGAGCAATTAAGGAAGAGAAAGAAATAGAAGGCATCTAAATTGGAAACAAGGGAGTTAAATGTTCTCTGTTTTCAGATGACATGATCATATATATTGAAAACCCTAAGATTGCCACTAAAAAATTCTTTGAACTAATAAACGAATTCAGGAAAGTTGCTGGAGACAGTCAACATACGAAAGTCAGTAGCATTTCTGTATGCTAACAGTGAACTATCTAAGAGAAAAAAAATCAGGCAAACAATATCATTTACAATGGCTACAAAAAACAAAATACATAGGAATAAATTTAACCAAGGAAATGAAAGACATGTATACTGAAAGCTATAAAACATTGATGAAAGAAACTGAAGAAGATACAAATAAATGGAAAGACACTGTATGTTCATGGATTTGAAGAATTAATATTGTTAAAGTGTCCACACTACTTAATGTAATCTACAGATTCAATGTAATCTCTGTCAAAATTCTAATGTTATTTTTCATAAAATAGCAATAACTAAAATTCATATGGAACCACAAAATCCCCCAAATACCCAAAGCAATCTTGAACGAAAAGAACAAAGTTGAAGGCATCACACTCTCTGATTTCAAAATCTATTATTAAGCTATTATAATCAAAACAGCATATACCTACACAAAAATAGACACATCAACCAGTGTAATAGGTTAGAAAGCCTAGAAATAAAGCCAAGTATTTACAGTCAATTGACTTTCATCAAAGGTGCCAAGAACATACAATAAAGAAAAGATAGTCTCTTCAGTCAGTGGTGTTGGGAAAGCTGGATGTCCACATGCAAAAGAACAAAACTGGACGCTTATCTTACACTATATGCAAAAATCAACTAATAGTGGATTAAAGACTTAAACATAAAACTTGAACCTGCAAAACTACTAGGAAAAAAAAATAGAGGAAAAGCTCCACAACATTGGTCTGGGTAATGATTTATTGCCTAGGACCCCCAAGTCACAGGCAGCTAAAGCAAAAGTAAACAAAATGGGATTAAATCAAACTAAAAACCTTCTGCACGGTCAAGAAGACAATCAACAAAGTGAAAAGGCAATGCAAAGATTGGGAGATAATATTGCAAACCATACATCTGATAAGGGGGTAATATCCAACATATATCAGAAACGCAAACAGTTTAATAGCAAGAAAACAACACAATTTTTAAAATAGACAATGGATCTGAACAGACATTTCTCAAAGAAAAACATACAAATGACCAATAGTTATATGAAAAAATGCTCAACATCTCTAATCTTTAGGGAAATACAAATTAAATCCGCAATGAGATATTACTGCATACCTCTTGGAATGGCTATTGTCAAAAAGATGGAATATAGGAAGTGTTAGGATGTGGAGGGAGCCTTGGTACACTGTTGGTGGGATAGAAATTAGTACAGCCGTTTTGGAAAATAGTATGGAAATTTCTCAAAAACCTAAAAATAGAATTATCATATCATCCAGTAATCCCACTACTGAGCACATATCCAAAGGAAATGAAATCCATATGTTGAAGAGATATCTGCAATCCCATGTGTAATGCAGCATTATTCACAGTAACCAAAATATGGGATCAAGCTAGGTGACCATTGACAGATGAATGGATAAATGTGGTATATATAGCCAATGGAATACTCTTCAACTTTAATTAAAAGGAAATCCTGTCCTTTTCAACAATGTGGATGAAACTGAAGGGCATTATGTTAAGTGAAATAAGCCAGGCACAGAAACACAAATACAGCACAATCTCACTTATATGTGGAATTGAAAAAAGTCGAACTCATAGAAGCAGAGAGCAGAATGGTGGTTACCAGGAACAAGGCTGGGGTAGAGGTTAAGGAGATGTTGCTCATAGGATATAAAATTTCTGTTAGACAGGAGGAATAAATTCAAGACATCTATTGTACAACATAGTAACTGTAGTTAATAACAATGTATTATATTCTTGAAACTTAATGAGAGTAGATTTTAAATGCTCTCACCTAAAAAAAAATAAGTAAGGTAATGCATATGTTAATGAGCTCAATCTAGCTATTCCAGAATGTATCCATATTTCAAAACATCATTTTGTACACAATAAGTGTACACAATATGTATTTGTCAATTAAAATAGAATAATTTAAAAAGAAAGGTGATGCTATTCTCTGCATTTAAGCAGGAAAAAAGCCTCATGCTCAATTTCCTTTTTTAAAAAATGTTAGGCATGGAGGGTAAGATAAATGAGGTATTTGTGGTGATGGTGATGGTAGATGTTTTCCAGTTTTCTTTAGAGGGAGAAGAACTGTGTACATTTTACTATTATTTGAAATATTTGTGGCACTGCCTAAGGAGTCATACTTCCCATACAGCCTTCCCTTGGTTTTTCCATTTCTCTTTGTCCTCAGACAGTAAATCAGCAGTTTTCCATATGAAGGAAATTGCTCCCTTTTCCAAGAACGAAGCCCACATGAGCAGAACCTTTTCCAAATCACTGAGGATGTAAATGTGATCCCGAAGTAAACCACTGAGATTTGGGTGTTTGTTGCTATTACAGCATTACTTAGCCTATCTAGTCTGATTGCAAAATCCTAAGTTAGTAAAATGAGACCACCAAATGCTGTGCTTGATTCAATTCTTATCAGCGATCACCTTTGGAATGCAGCCTTTTAGGACTGTTTGTGTTTGGTTATGATACAAGTATGTTTTAAAATGTTTTCCCCATTATATTTAAAAAGAAACATTGTTCTTTATAAAGGAACAAGCCTCATCTTTTGTTACAATACTATCAATAACATTAATTGAACTCCCACTGTGTGCAGAACACTGCGGCAGAAACAGTAATCATTTTTCTGAATATTAATTTTAGGATGACATCACTTACTTTTCATTTACATGAAAAAGTAAAGGTGTAATACTTAGAAGTAATAAACAAATAAATTTAATTAGAATAATAATAAATTTAATTAGAATAATATACAATCAGAGGTGGATTTTACCATGACGCTAATGAAGCTTAGGCTTCAGGAAACTTCATTTGCACAGGTACCTTCTAAGACTGTATTCATAATTTAATATTATTTTACTTAAAAGGACCCCAGATGTGTATAAGCTTCAGGCCCCACCAAACCTGGCTCTTTCCGTCAATACTACCACATATGAAAGCATGAAAACAAAGAGCTGTAAGAGTCCTAAGAATAAAGGGCAGCACTCCCACACTGGAGCAAGTACACAGAATCTGTATATCTCACCTCCCAGAAATAGGGTTTTTGGAAAGGTGAACCTGAAGTTTGAGTTCTGTAGTGAGATTTAAAACTGAGTCAGGAGAGTGAACAGGCAACCTACAGAATGGGAGAAAATTTTTGCAATCTACTCATCTGACAAAGAGCTAATATCCATCACCTACAAAGAACTCAAACAAATTTAAAAGAGAAAAACAAACAACCCCATCAAAAAATGGGCAAAGGATATGAACAGATACTTCTCAAAAGAAGACATTCATACAGCCAACAGACACATGAAAAAATACTCATCATCACTCGCCATCAGAGAAATGCAAATCAAAACCACAATGAGATACCATCTCACACCAGTTAGAATGGCAATCATTTAAAAAATCAGGAAATAACAGGTGCTGGAGAGGATGTGCAGAAATAGGAACACTTTTACACTGTTGGTGGGACTGCAAACTAGTTCAACCATTGTGGAAAACAGTGTGGCGATTCCTCAAAGATCTAGAACTAGAAATACCATTTGACCCAGCCATCCCATTACTGGGTATATACCCAAAGGATTTTAAATCATGCTGCTATAAAGACACAGGCACACGTATGTTTATTGCAGCAGTAGTCACAATAGCAAAGACTTGGAATCAACCCAAATGTCCATCAGTGAAAGACTGGATTAAGAAAATGTGGCACATATACACCATGGAATACTATGCAGCCATAAAAAAGGATGAGTTCGTGTCCTTTGTAGGGACATGGATGAAGCTGGAAACCATCATTCTCAGCAAACTATCGCAAGAACAGAAAACCAAACACCACATGTTCTCACTCATAGATGGAAATTGAACAATGAGATCACTTGGACACAGGAAGGGGAACATCACACACCGGGGCCTATTGTGGGGAGGTGGTAGTGGGGAGGGATAGCATTAGGAGATATACCTAATGTAAATGACCAGTTAATGAGTGCAGCACACCAACATGGCACATGTATATATATGTAACAAACCTGCACGCTGTGCACATGTACACTAGAACTTAAAGTATAATAATAAAAAATAAAATAAAATAAAACTGAGTCAGCGGGTGCATCTATAACTGTAAGGCAGGAGGATATATTCAGCCTCAGGCAGAGTCCCCTTAACCTGGAAACTACCTGTATTAGTCTGTCTCACACTGCCAATAAAGACATACCCAAGACTGGATAATTTATAAAGGAAAGAGGTTTAATTGACCCACAGTTCCACATGGCTTGGGAGGCCTCAAAATCATAGCAGAAAAGCAAGGGACATCTTACATGGCAGCAGGCAAGAGAGAATGAGAACCAAGTGAAGGGAGAAACCCTTATAAAACCATCAGGCTGGGCGCGGTGGCTCACGCCTATAATCCCAGCACTTTGGAAGGCCAAGGTGGGCGGATCATGAGGTCAGGAGTCAAGACTATCCTGGCCAACATGGTGAAACCCGATCTCTACTAAAAGTACAGAAATTAGCTGGGCGTGGTGGCACACACCTGTAATCCCAGCTACTCAGGAGGCTGAGGCAGGAGAATTGCTTGAACCCGGGAGTTGGAGGTTGCAGTGAGCCAAGATCACCACTACACTCCAGCTTGGTGACAGAAAAAAAAAATCAGATCTCATGAGACTTATTTACTACTATGAAAACAGTATGGGGGAAGCTGCCTCCATGATTCAATTATCACCACCTGGTCCCACCCTTGACATGTGGAGGTTATTACAATTCAAGATGAGATTTGGGTGGGGACACAGCCAAACCTATCACTACCCAGCCTGCAAGGCCAGTGTCAGTGTACCCATCTTAGCATTTTCCCATCATGTGGCTTTCATTTTATTATCCAAAAACTATTTGAGAAGTTATTAGTCTTCTTCATAAAAGTTCCAGTTTTTACTGAGATCATTTTTTCTAGAAGTCATTTCATCTTGAAAATAAGTTTTCTTATGGTTGCTGGTAATACTTTTTCTTGAGGTATAAGTAACTATTTTTCTCAATTAATTTTGTCAACTTCTAGATCTGCAACAGTGGATATTGTACTGCTCATCATCTGTTCAGGAATTCCCCATTGAAAGGAGAGGTCTGTGCAGTCATAGAAGTTGTAATGTGACCCATTAAGGATTTCTTTCCCCTGCTAAATTTTGAATGGGAACTGAATGAATACGCTGCCTCTATTTTTAATAATTCCTTTCCTATGCAAAAATGTGTGGGTCATGGTAAAGTTTAATCACAACCCAATGTTCATTTATGAAATACTGTGAACTGCAATTAGTCATGTACAAATATGAAGCACCATTATCATGTGCATGTTAGCAGGTCCTCAACAAAGTTTTTGAATTATGAAACAAACAAGAGCCTTTGCATATACATGTATGCTTTCAGGGTGAATTTAAAATATTCCTTTTCATATTTATTATTATAAAATCTTTATGTTAAGGTGATCCATGTACCTCAAATCTATAATCAGCTTACAT
The DNA here is from genome assembly GCF_024542745.1 of Macaca thibetana thibetana. Taxonomy (NCBI): domain Eukaryota; kingdom Metazoa; phylum Chordata; class Mammalia; order Primates; family Cercopithecidae; genus Macaca; species Macaca thibetana. The sequence goes on along the minus strand of NC_065580.1, from coordinate 88,636,972 downwards.
TGCAAGAAAACATTTTAAAATCTAGATATATATTTATATGTATATGCCTACATTTATACATGTAATATTAGTAGGTAAACTAAAGCCCTTATCAGAAAATCACATAAATAAGTTTTATACCAATTAAATTAGAGGAAGAATGTGAGCAAATAAGTACTACTTATGGGCTATTTTCAGTGGATATGAACTAATCATTAGGTTATATTTCAGCTCTAATATAATATTACCTTATAATGTAAAATATAAGTTCATGTTGCCTTTTGAAGTTGGGATGTTCAACCAGCTGGAAAACCTTATATCTCATATGAAAAAATATATATATATACAAAATTTAGGATGCATTTTTGAAGGGATCCATTTTTATTCCTTTTAATAGTTAGGGTTTGCTAAGTTATGAAATATTTAAATGGTGGCTTAAGCAAATTCAGTTTTATTTATTTAATTTTAACGTAAGAAGTCTAAAGACAGGAAGCTCTTGATATTGATTTGTGGCTCAAGGATAGAAGGCCAAGGTTAGTAAATTTTGTGGCCTTTTCTTCATTAAATGGCAATTACAGATTCAGCCATCAAACTAATTTCTAGACGGTAAGAAAAGACAAGAGGAAAATATAAAAGGGATAGTACATGTATCAGGAAAACAAGGGCTTTCCCAGAAGTTCAACATAGTTCTACCTAGTTCTCACTGGCCACAACTATGACACATCATCAATGCTGTCTGCAAGGAAGACTGGAAAAGAGAATTCTGTTTCTTAATTATTATTATTATTATACATAATAAATATATAATTTATTATGTATTTTTCCAACGCCCATACTAAAGAAAGATAAAGGAAAGGGAGTTAGAATGGATGAGTGAATCAACTTATAATATCTCCCATGGTCCTTAAAGTTAGGTTTCCTAAAAAATATTGTATTGACTGTAATAGGAAAATTTTGTTATCCAAGGATTTTTGAAGAATGTGCTTTGTTACAGAATTTCATAGTTTCAGAAATTCATCTGCCTGATTTTAGTGACCATATCTAACCCATCTAGGTTTTACAAATGAGGAAGCTGAGATCCACAAACTCTAACTGACTTGCCCAAGACAACAGTCCAGAATTAGTTATTCCAGAACCAAGAGCCCACTCTGATTTATCACACGGCTTCTGTGTTAGCATCCTCCTCCCAGTGTAACCCCTGTCCATTATGCCTTTTCTGTGTAAGTACTTTTTAAAAACAGTTTTAAAGAGAGAGAAAGAAAGAAAAGTATGCCTCCGATGCTCTAGCTTATTTCCATCTACTGAGCCAAAATTCCATATACATAGCAAAGATGTCTCAATATATTGGTATGGTTTTGATTAATATGAAAAGACAGTTTTACATTATAACCCTCTTTTTCTGCTGCCCCCATTCTAAACCTTCTGCTGTTAACTTTGGAGTTACTATGTCTGAACATTAAGAATACTGGAACGAATCTTCCTTTACTAAGGATAATTGTAACTGCCTATTAAGGAGTACAGTCTCATCTGTACCTCCTTGGAGCTGTCTGAGAAGATAGGATACATCCACAAAATAGTTTCAAGAAAATTCAAGTTTAGAAAAAAAGATTAATTTTGAGAGCAATTTTAAAAATGTTTGTTTTACTATAGTTTTGATCATTAAAATCTTTATGTTCTGTTAAATATCATCGGAAAACAGAATTTTTTCTTAGAGTTTATTTTTAAAATTTTAATTTCTAGATTTTATTATGTAACAAGCTCTACTAGTTATTTATATATTCCCAATTTTTATTTTCATGTAATTCAAGAACATTTAGAAGGCATTAAGTAGGCCAGGCATGGTGGCTCACACCTATAATCCCAGCATTTTGGGAGGCCAAGTCGGGCAGATCACCTGAGGTTGGGAGTTTGAAACCAGCCTGGCCAACATGGTTAAACCTCATCTGTACTGAAAATACAAAAAAATTAGCTGGGCGTGGTGGCACATGCCTGTAATCCCAGCTACTTGGGTGGCTGAGGCAAGAGAACTGCTTGAACCTGGGAGGCAGAGGTTGCAATGAGCCGAGATCGCACCATTGCACTCCAGCCTGGGCGACAAGAGCGAAACTCCATCTCAAAAAAAATAAAAAATAAAAAATAAAAAAAAGAAAGCATTAAGTAAATTAAAATCATGTCATTGTCTTTTAAAAAATAGTTCATTGTAATGTAGATTTGTTTAAAATATATAAGCTTTATTTACTCTAAGCTAAAGAACTCCAATAAACAGGTTTTAAATGGTCTCAGTTGGCAGACAATTTTTAAAAGATAAAATACTAAGACTGTAGAGCTAAATTCACACAATTACCATGTCACTCTGAACAGAGTATCAAGAAATAAGACAATGGTGGAATAGAGCAGAGGGTACCATGGACTTGACTTAATGGTGGCATTGCTCAGAGGTTTTTGGGGGTTTTTTTTGTTTTGTTTTGAGATGGAGTCTCACTCTGTCGCCAGGCTGGAGTGCAGTGGCACAATCTCGGCTCACTGCAACCTTGCTCAGAAGTCTTTTACTGGCCAAGTAGGCAAATTTACTATGAAAGTAAAAACATGTCTTTACAGATATTTCTGTCATTAAAAAGTAAACATAAACAAAGATCTACAGATAGACAGTGAACGAGTAATAGTCTGACAATGAATTCTGATGGCATGAGGAATGTATTTGCTTTTTAAAAGTTATGCAAAATTACAAACACCCCCCGCCACACACACACACTTTAAAGGTTTATTTTAAGCTCATGAAATTGGTTCTTGGCATGTCGGCTATCAGTCTCTTCTACAATGTCTCTATTCCAGGGCCTAGGCACATAGAACATAGCTATCCTGAAAGGGCATTCTCATAATGGAGGAAACAAAGCTATGGTGGATGGGTGCACTGGCTCTAAAGGCTTCCACATGAGAGTTACATACATCTGCTCTGCTCATATTTCATTAGCAAAAGCAAATCATTTGGCCATGCCTAACTTCAGTGGAAAGAGGTATAATCGTCTCATTGGGAGGAAGTTCAAGTAGTATTGAACACATTGTAATATTTATTAAGGATTTCCTATATACAAGGCAGTAGACTAGATGCTAGCACATAGATGATCTCATTTAATTTTTACAACCCTACAATTTGGGTACTGATAATTGTCACCATTAAAGAAGAGGAAATTAAGTCAGAATAAAGTTAACTAGTTAAATCTCACAGCTAATGAATGAATAATGAAGCCCAATTCAGACACAGACAGTCTGACGTTGGGGCCCAGCTCCTAACAAATTATACTGAAGTAGCAACACAAGGTTCTACTGCACAGTTTATTGAATGCAGAAGGCAAAAGCTGCAATATTCAGAAATATGAGCAAAACAAAGGAAGCTCATAAGACTTGAGCACTAAGTCAGCAAGTCTTGGTAATACACATATTCAGTAAACTTGATTATTTGCAAAAGCAATCCAGACCTACCTTGCAACATCCATTATAGCACAGAAAGAGGCATTCCAAGGAAATGAGGCCAAGAAGGCCAATAAGGATACCATCTGACAGATATTTATTGAAAAAGACCAAAGGCTAAGACCAAGAGGACTGAAAAAATTAACTAAGATGTGGGTCCCGGGCTTTTCAGGGATCCCTGGTTAGGAGGAATTTGTGGTCAAAACTAAACGCATACTGAATGTTTCTTTACTTATAGGTGTCTATATTAACATGTTATCTTAAATGTTAATTTAGTAATAGTTTTATTTATAATACATACTTGTGATATTCTCAAATAATGCCATTTTATCAAACCTAAAATTTAGTAGATATTGCTCCCAGTGAAAATAACAATCAGAACCATCCCAGACATGACCATTGGTGTTGTGATCATCATCATCACCACAGCTAACATTTAATGAGAGTTCATAGGTATCATATGTTTCTCTCTATTTACATTATCTCAATCAACCCAAATAATAACCTTGTGAGAAATGTACAATAATCAACCATGAGGTAACTGAGGCTTAGAGGGATTAAGTAACTTGCATAAGTTCACGGAACTGGTAAGTTGTGAACCAAGATTAGACTCCAGGTCTGTCAGACTCTATGGTTTGGCTTTCACACTGGTGCTTAGGCAATTCCTTCCTTTGTTCACTCCAGAATGAGCTAAGAGAAGTAGGCAGGAGTATATAGAATTAAGCCCAATCTGATACAATTACATGAAAGATACATGGGATTAATCAATTAGTTTATTTTCCAAACCCAAAACTTTACTTTTCCCCCATTTTCACTCACATCCATCAAAATAAAAACAGTATGATATTGATTATATTCTAGTGCAAATACATTTCCGTTACTTTGGTCACCTTAAGCAGGATGAGCTTACTGCTGTAGCTATAGAATTGTTTCTAGGGACAAGTGTGGACAAACTAATATGTGAGCTGCTACCAGCATTTCCAGCTGGTTGAGTCCACTCTTTTCCTGCTTACCCAAATCAACCCAGTCCTCTTTCTCATTTGTCCTAACAGGCCCAGATGCTGCTGCTGCTTCTTTCTCAAGCTATTCAACATAAAATTGTTCAGGTATGCAATTAGAACTCAGTTATCACATAAACTTATTAAATAAAATGCTGCATATTTCTTGCAGTCCTATTATTCCTTGGTTCTAATCCTGGCCCTCTGATATACTAACAAAGGAGAAAGATTTTTAAAAATTAAAAATTAAGTTAGACTTTGAATATAAATCACATTCTATAGTAAACCACTTACCTTCAATAGACAAGTAGTTATCTGAATGGATAAAGAAATGAACACAATATTGACTGAGCACATTATTAAATGTGTCAATTCATTTTGGATTCCAACCTTAACTGTTCATTTATGCTCAGCTCTTCATCATTCGTGGCTTTGTGTAATCGATAATCAGTAAACGGGTCACATTTTCAGTTTAATTTCAATGTAGTTTCAGTTTCATGGTAATTGGGTCACATTTTGCAGTTTAAAGAGAATTATTTCATTCATTATCTTCTCAGTCAGCCCAGGTGGCTGACCTCTGCAGACTGCATCACCTGGCTTCCTTGCCTTTGGGCACCTGGTTGGGTTTGGCCAGTGTGAGGGTCAGAAAGAGAGGTACATATTATTTAGCACCGCCACTCCCAGCTCTGTCTGCTGGGCTATAACTTGGTAGTGACTGCATGCCTCTTCAGCTTGAAGTTTCCAGAGCTATGGCTCTTACAGGATTTGTTAAATTGCCCTCACTTCTCAACTTTTCAGACCTAGGGATACTAAGGACTTGCTGCTATTGCTGCAAGAATACCAGAAGTACCTGGTTCCTAGGTACTTTATTACTTGTTGACTTTTTTAAACTTTGCCTATACCTCTGTAAGTTGTCACTGAAGCCCTTTTTACACCTTTGATTGTGCTATCTGTTTTTCTGCCTGGACAATTATATAGGCTAAAACCACCTGCAATAAGAATAAGTCTTTAAGTCAGTCAACCACAAAATATTCTGACTGAGGCTACCATGTTGCTCTATCATCATCACCAGAATAAGATTGGATACCTGTTTTAAGGCACATCAGGCAGTTCCCTAAAGCTTAAAATTCCAAGGTTTCCCAAGAATGCTGGATTTTCCCACCTAACTGGATTAAAGGTATCTAGGACATGCTTGTATTTATCCAAGCTTTAGTCTCACTGATGAAGGAAGAATCACTGTGTGTGTGTGTGTGTGTGTGTGTGTGTGTGTGTGTGTTTCAACGTAATTATGAACATGTATATCTTCAATGCATATATCTAATACAATAATAGTAGTATCAATATGACAAGTAGAGCATTGCAAGGAGATGAATCCTTCAGTTAAAATAGATAAATTGTGGACCAAAAAGGAATTTGTTTTTGAAGTACTTGTCGCAGAAAAGCATGCTTTCCATTATAGTGTGTTATTAGGGGCTAGGTTGAAGAATCAAGAATTATTAGTCTTCAAAAGAGAGTGTTCCAACCAGGCAATTTTAGAATAGATTATCTGAGACCATAATTAGGCATTAGAAGAATTAGAAAAACAGGAAATTTCAGATTTGAGGATAACCACTACATATAAAGGGGAAAAAATGTGCACATAAGGTTATTTTATTAACATGGTAGTTCATATCAAATCTACTAAACAACAAAAATAAGTGAGCTTGTTGGGAAAAAAGATACAGATCAAAATCATAAACAACAGTGACCTTTAATGATTTCAAAAGTAATCAGCAAAATTCAGATAATTCAATGAATGGGGACTAATCTCCTAATGCAGTAAGGAAAAGTTTAAATTAATTCTGCCAGTTTGGGACTGTATTTCCATATTATACCTCCAACCTTGGCATTGATTTGTATTTTTAAGGTGATGTCTGTATTTTACCTCTTATGGATGCATTTATTTTTATGCTTTAAAGAAACTGACTTTCTGTAGATAAATCCAAAGTATTGTAAATCCCCAGTACCATCAATAGCATCTTCCTACTCTTTTAAAAGAGATTTTGATCTTTTGTTCTTGAGCGAGAATGTTCTAGTGTCAGTTGAAAACCCTTGAAAAACATATTTCAGCAGCTATATTTTACAGGGTATTACCTACTTCATAACAATTGGATATTTAAGTGCTGTAAATATCATTTTAGATTGGTAATATGTTTCTTAAATATGTATCCTCTTCTCTCCACTGCCCCGGGGTTTGTTCAGACTTGTCCATTTAATACTCAGAAATGAAGTGCTACTTTCCCTAACTCTTTGGCTGACTAGTAAGAAAGGCATATTTTGTCATCTTTAAATATGAAATGCATCCATAATTTTAAAAATATGTTACTTTATAGCCTCACAAAGACTGAAGTAAAAAATATAGGGCACAGGAGACATAAATTATGTTTTCTGGGAAAGCTTACTGGGAAAATATTCTTTTCTGCTTGTTTTTCTCACTTAGAAGTTTTAAAGGGATGAAGCAGCTATTTCCCCAGAAAGGACTAGCAAATTATAGGACAACTGATAGGCTATCTTCACAAATCCTTATATTGAAATGCTATTTTAATATATTTCATATGGAATTATAGCAAATCCTCTTTTCTCCTATTTCAAATTGATTTAACCTCAATAGTAGCCAAAATATTAAGCTACAACAGAATATACTTTTGAAGATTAATTCCTATATTTCATCATTATGATTTTTCTTCGATTTTATTATAAACTTAGTATCTATAATGGAAAAGTTTAACTGTTTGAGGGTACTCTATTTAAAACTTTGAATTAAATATAGTGGATTGAACATGTACTTATCTTAGCTTCCCCTAAAACCCCATTAAAATGACAGTGAAGGTTTTTAAAAGCATAAATCCATGAAAATATAAAGAGTGAGAAAGAAGATGAGAACACCACAATTTTAGAGGCTGGAAAACAAAATCGATGAATGTAACTGACTTAGAAGCCAAGAGAAAGCTAAAACCAGAATTTAGTCAACCCACAACTCATGAGTCAGAAGTAACGGGTACCTGTAAAAGTGGAATTGCAAAGGGGCAAGAGTTGAAATAATGGAAGGAAACCCTGGACAATGTTTCACATTTCAAGTTCTCAGCAGCCACATGTAGCTAGTAGCTATGGTATCAGACAGTGCTGAGTTAGGTATACTGGCTCTGAGAATTTTCATTTGCCCTTAGGAGATGACCTAATAGTGGATCACTGAATGGCTAGGGAAAGTGAGGAAACATTTCTGCACATTACGTTGGTAACTAGACTACATGGTGAACTGACTTGAAGTGTCAGACCCCACTTGGCACTGTCCAGCTGATGCCCAGATTTTAGGAATTTGATTAATATGCCCTGGCATGGAATGAGTACAATCCTAGAAATCTTGTAGTTTGAGGATAGGATTCTCTCAAAAGAGAAGGAAAAGGTATATTCTGGATGTTTGAAAAATGAGATGCTTAAGAGGTAGGGCAGAATTTGAAAATAAAGAACATAATAAAGGCTGGGCATGGTGGCTTACACCTGTAATCTCAGCACTTTGTGAGACTAAGGTAGGCTGACTGCCCGGGAGTTTGAGACCAGCCAGGACAACATGGTGAAACTCATCTTTACAAAAAAAAAAACACAAAATACAAAACACAAAAATTAGCCAGGTGTGGTGGCATGTACCTATAGTCCCAGCTACTCGGGAGTCTGGGGTGGGAGGATAGCTTGAGCCAGGGGATGTCGCGACTGCAGTGAGCCAAGATCACGCCACTGACACTGATCATGCCAGGTGACAGAGTGAGACTCTGTCTCAAACAAAATAAAACATACACACAAACAAATGACATACTAATAAAGACCCAGGCTGTGTTTGTGAGGGTCCCCCATTGAGAGGTTTACCATTTTGTGCTTCTGCCCTTTACACTATGTGTTCAATCACATTTGGTTGCAATAAGTTCTGTTGCCTGCAATGCTTCAGTAAGTCTGATATATCCTTGTAGCTTGGTGTGGGTAATATTGTAGGGGAATAAAGGCTTATGACAGAAAGGGAATGATGCCTGCCTACCATAGAGGGCTCTAGGGAGCCTCCTGCTGGGAAAAGGCAGTATTGCAGAGTTCCCAGAAACCACCAGCAGCAAAGAGACTGAGAAGAGCTGAGTCCTCCGGAGCTCAAAAACGTGAGAAAAACTTTCTCTATCTCAAATATTTTCGAATATTCTAGGAGAAAATGATAATTAGAATGTGCTGCTATTGGTTTCCCCAGAAAGCACTCTGAGATGGAGATTGATGTGCAGAAAGCTTATCAAGCAGAGCTCTAGGGGCCAACACCTGGGGAAAGCAGAAGGCAGCAGGATTGAGGCAGAGAGAAGATGAGTTTTGGTGCAGTCACAACAAGGCCTCAGCTGACCCCATGGGGAGCTCTGAAGCTGGGACAGCCCCTCCAGATGTCCCGAGTTGGGGTGAGGGAGCTGAGCCACTTTTATCCTTAGTTCAACCAATTGGATGCAGGCTGGCCATAGAAGGGGGCATGAATTTGGACAAAAGGGCTCCCTTCCACAGATGACATTTCTTCCCACCAGCTGAGAGAAGAAGACCCTCAGTTCTGAATGGAAGATTTGGACAGCACAGTACAGCATTCATGAAAGTGGAGAATACTGGTGTATGGAAAAGTGTGAAAATTTAAAAAGTATGTATTATATTCAGTTATCAAATGATACAGATTTATATAGCAGGGGAAGAAAGTTTGAAAATAATTATATTAACATGAATAAGAAACTGAATGATAAAAATGAGTATAAAGATTGTGAAAATACCAAAATTTTCTTGGCATTTTATATTCCTCTCTATGCAAATTATGACCAAATAAAAATAATACATTTTTGTCCAATGTTGTAGTCTTTATCCAGACTTGAGAAAAAAAATGTGTATTGATTTGGAAAGTCCCCTCTTCAATACCCAGTCTCTGTCTCTCTCCCTCTTTCTCTTTCTCTTTCTCTTTTTCCCTCTCTTACACACACATACGCACACATACTCTTTTAAAGAGACCTGTTTTCTTTGGAAGACACTTGGATGATAAATGTATTGGCATGGATGATTGGCTACTTAAAAGACAAATGAATTAGAGTAGAAGTTGCTAAACTGCTTTGTGAGAAAAGTTGATTTGGTTAAATATAGGGAAAGGTTTTGTTTTGTGAAGGGTGGAGGGTAAGCAAACCTGAAACTAGAAATGAATCATCTGGGTGGTAAGGAAGTTCCTTTGAGATAGTAGGGGATCTGGGGAAGAGAATGAAGGTGACGGCTGGTGGCCGAAGAGGAACTTTGAAGGAGAAGAACAAAGAAGGAAATTTTTATTACATTTTATCTATGTAGTATGCAATGTCAACTTTCTCATCTGTCAAACCACAAAATCTGCAATACATTCTTCATTATTCACCAATACATTATGGAGTTGAATATTTTCTGCTCTGCTTCATTTTGTTTTATTTTGAGCTGCAACAAGTGTGAGTACTGTCTTCTAGTGGCCTTGAGGTTAGAGGGCTTAGACTGCTCACTAGTCACCAGCTGCACTTGGCAACAAATGTATTTATAGCCAAGGTGATGGTAAAACTGGAAGCTGAAAATAGAGAAAATGCCTGTGTTTTACATTATCATTAGACCAACTTCAAGTATGTCAAAACACCTAAAAATCAACCTATTTGCACCATCACCATGAGAAAATACAACTGTATTAGAACTGAGAATTTGATCTGGCGAGTACACCAATCTTATCACTTTCAATACCATATATATGTGGATGACTTCCAAATGTATATCCTAGCCTAGATCTCTCCCTCCATTCTACGTTCTGTGTCTACTACCAGACAAGTCTGCTGAGATGCCCAAACCAGGCATCTAATTTTCCATCTGCAATAAAGTTCCACTTAACAATTATTTCCCTCAGTTAATAATAACTCTAAACTTCCATCTACTCATGCCAGAAATTTGGATTCATATTTGACTGCTCTCTTTCTCTCACAAGTGATATCCAATCCATTAGCAAATCTTATTAGCTTTACCTTCACAAAATATCCAGAATCCAACCACATCTCTCCACCTCCACCATTCACTCTCTAACCGTCATTACCTCTCACCTGGATCGTTGCAACATCCTCTTAACCGGTCTCTCTGCTTCCACTCTTACTCCGCAGCTTATTCTCAACACAGAAGCCAACACAAATAAAAGCCAAAGACTTAGCAATGGCCTACAAAATCCCTAGATGATCTATTGCCCCACTGACTTCTCTGCACTCATGTCTTATAGCTATCTTTCATTTTCCATGGGTCTGACTGTCCCTTGAACGTGCCAGACACAGCACTGCCCAGACCATTTGTACCTGCTGCTGCTTTTGCAGGAATTCCCTTCTCCCAAATATATGCAAACACATCCCTTTTAAAACTCACAAGTCACATATTTAAATTTACAAACCAACACCCCCCATTCTGTCACTCCTTATTCCCTTCCCTGCTTATTTCTATGGTACCAATCTCCACCAATGTACTGCATTTTTTACTTGTTTATTGGAATAGTATATGTCTTCACTCCATTCCCACTAAAGGCAAACTCAACAAGGACAGAGACTTTTATCCTGTTCAGTGTTGTATCCCTAAGTGCCTAGAAGCATGCTTGGCACATAGTAGGCATGCAATAAAATTGACTTAATGAATGAATTTAACAAATTAATTTTACACTATGAATGTTTGAGAATGTTAGGGCCTTCATCTTGATTTTTCTTTTGAGAATTTTATCATGTCTCAATCTACGTATCTTTTCATTGATGCTCTACAAATTGGAGAGTTTCATTTGGCGATTTCACTTTGTAGTATTTTTTTTTTAAATCCAGTCTGCTCAGGTTTGCTGTTACGAGGCAGATTACCTGCTGAGCATAATTTTACTGTGAGTATATGCAGGAGGCAATACAAGAGATGCTTATGATACAAAACCCCAAATCCCAAACCCTCTCTTTCAGTTCATTCCTTGTGTAAAACACAGAGTTGCATATAACATTTCTAACAAAATGCAATCATCTGGGGAAGGTAGAGTGGAAAAATAAGTGGATGGCTTGAAAGAAAAACACTGGAAGTTACAATTTGCCTTTCATAAATTCACACAGTAAGAAATTCATCTAAAAATGGAAATTCTAAAATGACTAGAAAAAATATATGATGTTACAAACCAAATCTTTGTTTTTCTATCTCTTCTTTTGTGCAAGTGGCTTCCATGTTCTGTGATTTCATCACCCAGAAGGGACTGTCTGCATTGGTAAATACGCTCCTGGGACCCATCTGTCCTTTCATCCCCATCAATCAGGAACACTTAGTGACTGTCCACTGCTGATACAAGATACTGTGGTGCATTTTTTAAAATTTATTTTTGTATACTTTAAGTTCTGGGATACATGTGCAGAATGTTATGGTTCATTACACAGGTATACTCATGCATGGTGATTTGCTGCACCCATCAACCCGTCATCTACATTAGGTATTTCTCCTAATACTATCCCTCCTCTGAACTAGACAATGCCTTCCTTAATCTTTTTAGTTTTTCCAGTTGGAATGAGGAACATTGGAAAGACAACAATATCTCATGAATTCACACTCCACTAAAGCTGAATTTGTGATTAAGAAGGTCAGACTAATGTTTATCCTTTCTCTAAAGAAAGTCTTTGTTTTTATTTTTTGTTAGTGTCATGTTGTTTTGTTTTGTTTTGTTTTTTCCTTTTTAGACAGAGTTTCGCTCTTTCACCCAGGCTGGAGTGAAGTGGCGTAATCTCAGCTTACTGCAACCTCCACCCTCTGGGTTCAAGCAATTCTCCTGCCTCAGCCTCCTGAGTAGCTGGGATTATAGATGCCCACCACCACACCCAGATGATTTTTTTTTTTTAAGTAGAGAAATGGTTTCGCCATGTTAGCTAGGCTGTTCTTGAACTCCTGACCTCAGGTAATCCACCAGCCTTTGCCTCCCAAAGTGCTAGGATTACAGGTGTGAGCCACTGCACCCGGCCAAGAAAGTCTTTGTTGAGTAGATGAACATTTTCACAAAATTTTATGAAAACTCTTTCAACTACTTTAGACCACTATTTTCAACTGCCTTTAAGCATTTAAGAACACTCACTTAAACATAGCTCACTGTTATGCTATTTGGAAATAATTTTGATCTATTTACTAAAAGCAAGTCAGTAAAATACATCTAAGCCAACTTTTCCTTCAGACTCAGCTATGGTATCTTCTTTAAAAGAGGAAAAACTGTCATTATTTTCAAATATCATATCCAGACATTAAAAATTTAGTTGGAGCTTTTTAATGTTAAATATAAATTAGAACGCTTTTTAAAATACTTGTAACAAATTTTAAAACATTCTTATAACTAACAAGTTATATAGAAATACATACAAGTACTCTGTAGGTAGGGGGAGAATGGCAAAAAGAAAGAAAGAAAGAAAGAAGAAGGAAAGAGAAGGAAAGAAGAAAGAAAGAGAGAGAAAAGAAAGAAGGAGAGAGAAAGAAAGAGAAAAAGAGAAAGAGAAAGAAAGAGGAAAGAAAGAAAGAAGGAGAGAGAGAAGAGAGAGAGAAAGAAAGAAGAAAGAAAGAAAAAAGGAAAGAAAGAATGAGAGAGAGAAAGAAAGAAAGAAAAAGAAAAGAAAAAGAAAGGAAGGAAGGAAGGGAAGGAAGGAAGAAAGAGAAAAAGAAAGAAAAAGAGAAAGAGAGAGAGAGGGAGGGAGGGAAGGAGGGAGGGAGGGAGGGAGGAAGGAAGGAAAAGGAAAGGAAAGAAGAAGAAAAGGAAAGAGGGAGAGAAGAAGAGAAAAAGAAAATCATAAATTTAGAGTCAATGACCATATATGCTTTATCATTATATGTGAGGTAACTGAAACCAACTATGTTACAACTGTAGACTATGCAGTCGTACAATCAAAGCCATCTGTGAACTGGTCCTGTCTTATATAAGTCATCCTCCAAATAAAAATATTTTGTGTACTTATTGGTAGTATTATAAATTTCCCCAAGATGAAGACCATGCAATTTGCATATTTTGTATCCCCAGTGAATATATTGATTTGGACATGGCACATAGAACTTATTATCCAAGAAAACCAATAGACCAGGAGTCAGAAGTTTTACTCCTAAATCTTCTACTTAACATTTTTGGTCAACAGCATAGTATAGGTGTTTGAGAGCTCTAGACCTCCATCCTTGGGTTCATATTCTGCTTCCTCCCCTTACTAGTTCAATAAGCATGTCATAATCTCCCTGCCTTAATTTCTTCATCTGTAAAATGGGGGCATAAGAGTTGTAAATACTTTGTAGGTTTTTACAAAGATTAGATGATTGTTGGCCTGGAAAGCTCTTGGTACTATGCCTGGTACAAAGTAAATGCTCTATAAATGTTAGTGCCAATGTTTACTGCCATTGTTATTATGAATGTGATGTGTATATGTAACTCACTCAACATCTCAGTGTTTAGTTTCTTCATGTATTTAGTAAAGGTAACTGCCCTGTTACACACCTGCCCTCCAGTCAAGCCAACAATGTCACCAAGGCTCATGGAAGCAGGATGGACCCAATCTGAGCTGGAAGAAGTGTATGCACACTCAGTCAAGTGGTAACACAAAGAAGGGAACAGTCAGTTGTTGCCCTGGAAACCGAACATAGAGATAGACCCACCCTAGAAGAGCAGAGCAAAATAGCAGCTGATGATACAAGGAGGGTTTAAAATGACCCAGCCAAAGTGTGGTGAGTTATGGGTAATCAGTTCAAGGCTGAGAAAGGAGCTAATCCTCAGGTTATTGAGTGTTCACTCTGGGGCTATGTGGGTTTGGGACCTGTTTTCAAAGCTGAAAGTAGGAGACAGCAGGTAGGATGCCTGAATCTCCAATTTTGCCTGCTTTACACCTCACTATCCACCCTTTCCTCCATTCCCTTGCTGCTTCTTAGCTGCTGACTGCTTATTTTGTTCTACCTACTTCATTCTTGGTGCATGAACCAGTCTGTCTTAGCCTTCAACTCCTTAGCTATGCTAATCTCCCAGTTATGCTAATCTCCTCCTCATCTTGGCCAATTCATTGACAATGATCAGGAACACACTTGTCCAGGCTGCAACTGTCTTCTACACAGGACTCAGAAAATTGTATAAAATCAGTGAACATTATAAAATTAATTTTTAAAAACATTTTATTTTACATTCCTGATACATGTGCAGGGTGGGCAGGTTTATTACATAGGTAAACTTGTGCCATGCTGCACCTATCAACCCATCACCTAGGTATTAAGCCCTGCATGCATCAGCTATTTTTCCCTTATGCTCTCCCTCCCCCTGGCCCCATCTGTGACAGGCCCCAATGTGTGTTTTTTTCCCTCCCTGTGTCCATGTGTTCTCATTGTTCAGCTCCCACTAATAAGTGACAACATGTAGTGTTTGGTTTTCTGTTCCTGTATTAGTTTGCTGAGAGTAACAGCTTCCAGTTCCATCCATGTCCTGAAAAGGACATGATCTCATTCCTTTTTATGGCTTCATAGTATTCCATTATATATATGTACCACATTTTCTTTATCCGGTCTATCATTGATGGGCATTTGGGTTGATTCCATGTCTTTGCTATTGTGACTAGTGCTGTGATGAACATACACATGCATGTATCTTTATAATAGAATGATTTATATTCTTTTGGTATATATCCAGTAATGGGATTGCTGGATCAAATGGTATTTCTGGTTCTAGGTCTTTGAGGAATCTCCACACTGTCTTCCACAATAGTCGAACTAATTTACATTGCCACCAACAGTCTAAAAGTGTTCCTATTTCTCTACAGCCTTGATAGTATCTGTTGTTTCTTGCCTTTTTAATAACAACCATTCTGACTGGTGTGATATATCTCATTATTGTCTTGATTTGCATTTCTCTAATGATTAGTGATGTTGAGCTTTTTTTTCATATGATTGTTGGCTACATGTATGTCTTCTTTTGAGAAGTGTCTGTTCATATCCTTTGCCCACTTTTTAATGGAGTTGTTTGTTTTTTTCTTGTAAATGTGTTCAAGTTCCTTGTAGATTCTATCCATTAGAGCTTTGTGAGATGGATAGATTGCAAAAATTTTCTCCTATTCTGTAGGTTGTCTGTTTATTCTGATGATAGTTTCTTCTGCTGTGCAGAAGCTCTTTAGTTTATGTAGACACCATTTGTCAATTTTTGTTTTCATTGCAATTGCTTTTGACCTTTTTGTCATGAAATATTTTCCCATCCCTATGTCCTAAATGGTATTGCCTAGATTTTCTTCTAGGGTTTTTATAGTTTTGTGTTTTATATTTAAATCTTTAATCCATCTCGAGTTAAAAATTAATTTTAAAAAATCCTAGGTATTCATTCAAGAGAAATGAATACTTTTACTCACACAAAAATTTGTACACAAATGTTTATAGCAGCTCTTAACTGTTTTTGGCAGCTTATAATCACCCCAAATTGGATACAACCCAAATGTCCTTAAACAAATGAATTAATAAACATACTCTGACATCTCCATATAATGGAATGTTACTCAGCAATAAAGAAGAAAGAACTGCTGATTCACATAACAACACAAATGAATCTGAAGTACCTTTTGCTAAGTAAACAAAGTCAGACCCCAAAGTCTACATAGTGCATGCTTCCATTTGTATGTTTTGAAATGTAAAACTCTAGGATCAGAAAACCTATCAGTGATTGTCAGACGCTGGAGGAAGGTGAAGGCTTGACTACAAAGAGACAGCATGAGGGAACTTGGGGGTATGATAGAACAGTTTTGTGTCATAATTGTGGTGATGGATACATGACTTTATGCGTTTGTCAAATCCAATAGAACTTTATACTACAAAGCACGAATTTTACATGACTTACAAAAGTAGAATAGTGCAGTTCCCCCAGATTAATAATAATGGAGCTGTCATCATGTTGAGGCCTAAATAACCTCAAGGTAAGGATGCAGTCACTGGAATCCAGCAAGAGAGTCCTATAGAGGAAAGGGCCACCACGAGAGAAGCTGTAGCTTTTAATTGAGGAACATATGCAACCCAAGATGATGTCCCAAGGAGAGATCCAGAGAAATATTAATAAATAGCCAAACTTGCTGTCCCGTAACTCCTGATGAGATGCCTATGGGCTGAATCCTACTGAAAGCAATAGGTGAAGGAAACCCATAGATGTAGTCTGTACGGTGTATCCTTGCAAGGCACAGAAGTGGATGGAGGAGGGTGGAATGTGGGTCTGGAGAAGCTAACAGAAGATAACTGCACCTTTAATAAGGCAGTGAAGATAGGAGGTAGGAAATTAATACCTTGACTTTTCTATTTTCCCTTAATGCCTTAACGCACACATTGTATGTTATGAATTAACCTTTTTCCTGTGTATGATGAAGGGTACCATCCATGAGAGATTTGAAAAAAAAAAATAGTCATTCACATCACTTTCTATAGGGCTTAGTTCTCTCTTGCAACTCTGTTGAGAAAGGCATGTATAGTTGGACAGAAAAGTAAAAATTAGCTTTAAAAAAAATAGGCAAGGTGTGGTGGCTCGAGTTTGTAATCCCAACACTTTGTGAGGCTGAGGCAGGAGGATCACCTGAGGCCAGGAGTTCAAGACTAGCCTGGTCAACACAGTAAGACCCTGTCTCAATTCTATTTAAATTTAGAAAAGAAAAGGAGAAGGAACAGAAGTTGCATCTTTCAAAGGTTTTTAGTAGTTGGGCTGTCAAGAGCAGAAGACAAAGGAGATCTGACTAATGCACTGACTGCCAGAAGAGAAGGGAGGGTTTCGCTTTGGATAGAAGAAGAGGGACTTTTTTCTTCTCACAGATGAAAAAAGAAGATGGAATGGATGCTGGTAAATTTTAGGTGCATATCAGGAAATTGAAGAAATTCACACATGATAACTCTTATTTTCTCTGTGCGAGATGAGAAAATTTGCATAATCCTACTTCATTCCCTGCTCTGTTATGACTATCACCTATAAAATGAAGCCGCTAGGAAACAGCAATGTCAGAAGATCGCTTTGTCTTTTTTTAAACAAGTAATTCAACTTCGACTTGGCATTTGAGTTAGCATCAGCTAATAATCATTTTCTGAAATATTCTATTTCATTTGCATCTCTTGTCTCCTAGATGGAAGAATGTTAGTGGTGAGGAAAGCTGTCAAGTCTCTGATTACTGCCTACAAATGTTATCACTTGCTACTGTTAAACAATGTTCTGATGAAAATATTACTACTAATGGAACAACGTGCATATGTTCTTAGGATAGAAATAGTATTGCTACATTCTGTTTGCTTACAAGGAGAGCAAATTAACATTGAACTGAGGTAAAAAGTAATTTCTTGAGCAAAGTTCTTGTGAAAATTTAACTCTGAGCACACGCATTTCATAGAAATTTGTGAGAGACTTCAGAGTTGAGCATGTTCCTAAGTAAAACTTCATCTAACATTAGGAATTGTTACAGAATGAAAGCAGGTAATGCAGTTCCTGAAGACTAATTTCATACTTCTGGGTATACTACCCATATGTTTAGTGCCATCAACTTTCCCAAAAAGCCTGATAAAGGACGAAAGATAGGGATAGAAACCACCCTCAACTCTATCCACAAGCAAATTTCACACATGTACCAGCCATCTTCACCAGTCTTTCTTAAATTTATATTAAATGATATAAAAGCACATCCAATGTATTCAATGAAAATGACAGGAATGCAAATTTGAATTTTAAAAGACTTAGGATATAGTGTATTAGAAAGCAACAGGGAGGTAGATAGAAGCATTTAACATAAAATAACAAATAGCAAAGTAATTTTAAAATTAAAACCGTATTTTTTGCAATGTGGTATATTCTTTAATTGGTACACAGAACCATCTAAAAGATTAAAGAATTAAAGATCACCAATTAAAAGCTTCCGGCCAGGCACAGTGGCTCACACCTGTAATCCCAGCACTTTGGGAGGTCGAGGCTGGCTGATCAAGAGATCAGGAGATCAAGACCATCCTGGCTAACACGGTGAAACCCCGTCTCTACTAAAAATACAAAAAATTAGCCAGGCATGGTGGCACATGCCTATAGCCCCAGCTACTTGGGAGGCTGAGGCAGGAGAATCACTTGAACCCGGGAGGCGGAAGTTGCAGTGAGCTGAGATCAAACTACCGCACTCCAGCATGGGTGACAGAGTGAGACTCTGTCTCAAAAAAAAAAAAAAAAAAGAAAGAAAGAAAAAAATAAAGAATAAAAAAGCTTCCTTACAGAAGGCAAATGAAGAAAATCTTTAAATTCTTTTTCACAAAAATTTGAATATCATTCAAAATATTAACCCTCTGGGCAGAAATTCTTGTTTCATTGTCCAGTAAAACAACTTAGATCCAGATACCCTTTTTAAAAACATTTATAAGATTGATCAAGAGTCTTAAGCTTTTTCATGTCTTAATTAATAATTCTAACAGTGGGACTCTATCTTAAGGAAATAATTTTATACGTGGACAGTTACTTAGGGGTAAAGATGTCCACTGCAACATTGCTTTCAGTTTAGCATCACTCTTTAGTTTTTAAAGTTAAGAAACAACCTCAGCCTCCATCTCCATTAACAGGGAGTGGGAGCAGACAGGCAGGGAGGTTAAGGACACTGTCGCACATCCATTCAATACAACAGGAGTGTCCCATCTTTTGTCTTCCCTGGGCCACAGTAGAAGAAGAAGAATTGTCTTGAGCCACACATAAAATACACTAACACTAATGATAGCCAATGAGCTCTAAAAAATTGCAAAAAAAAAAATCTCATAATGGTTTAAGAAAGTTTACGAATTTGAGTTGGGCCGCATTCAAAGCCATCCTGGGCCAAGTTGAACAAGCTTGTAATACAATTGTATGTAATTATTAAGATTCTTTTTTTAAGATATTGCACTATGCAGCTGTTAAAAGGGGTAAATAATACATAAATTTGAAGACGATAGATAGTAACATATCCAAAATGTATTAAGTATAAAATGTAGGTTGCCAAACTCTATACAAAGTGTGATCCCAGTGTTGCATGTTTACATATATATTTATCTGTATATACGCATACAAGTTTGTGTTTAAAAGCATGGTCAAAAATTTGGAAGGATATACACTAAATTTAACTGCTGTTATTTCTGTGTGGTGGATTACTGTTGCTATATGCACTTATATATTATTTGGAATTTCTATAACTAGCATGAATTATTCATATCATGAGACTAGGAAAAAAAGAAATATTCATTTTGGTTTTAAAATTATGCTTGCTAGGTGTTTTAAATGGCTAGGAAAAGTCCTTATGTTATAATACTAAATGCAAGAGCTAGAACTGAGACTCCGTGTATAGTAAAGTTTCAAATGTGTTTTAAAAATTGAGGAAATATGCCAAAATGAGTGGTGGGATTTTCAATGACTTTTCCTACTTATTTATACTTTTTTATACTTTTTAAAATTTTAACAACGAATGCTTATTAATTTAAAAATAAGAAATAGACAAACATAAAACTTCACAGAAAGTACTAGGAACTAATGGTCATTGTTGAAAAATTCTACTAGAATGTGCTCGGGTATGTATATTACACAACCGTGTGATTCAGTGTGTCATATGTTGTTTGTGACAGGTACTTTCTGCCAAGTGTTCATTTATTTGTTTTTGAAAATGATCTTGAAAACTGTAGCATAGACTAGAGCTCCCAAATTTCTAGGTTCTGGGCTGCTGCATGGTTGACCCTATCAAAAACAAACTAATCAGAGGCTAAGGTGACTAAGCCTCTGGTGAAAATCTAACCAGTTGCATAATATATCCTTGAGCCACTGTCAAATGATAGGTATAAAATATAAATAACAATGCTTTAAATTCAGAGGTTAAAAAAAGGGTTGCTGCTATGACTTAAAGTTTAGTAAACTGGGGCGATGAGAGTTCAGGGAATGTAAACATGCGTAGGACTTATATTGAGCAATATTTGATTAAGATGAGGAAAGTATTTCATGTAGTCATCATTTACATTGAAGTGAGTTAAAAATTAACATCTTGGGGGCGGAGCAAGATGGCCGAATAGGAACAGCTCCAGTCTCCAACTCCCAACACAAGCGACACAGAAGACCGGTGATTTCTGCATTTTCAACTGAGGTACTGGGTTCATCTCACTAGGGAGTGCCAGACAATCGGTGCTGGTCAGCTGCTGGCAGCCCGACCAGCGAGAGCTGAAGCAGGGCGAGGCATCACCTCACCTGGGAAGCGCAAGGGGGAAGAGAATCCCTTTTCCTAGCCAGGGGAACTGAGACACACACACCTGGAAAATCGGGTAACTCCCACCCCAATACTGCGCTTTAAGCAAACGGGCACTCCAGGAGATTATATCCCACACCTGGCCGGGAGGGTCCCACACCACGGAGCCTCCCTCATTGCTAGCACAGCAGTCTGCGATCTAACCGCAAGGCAGCAGCGAGGCTAGGGGAGGGGTGCCCGCCATTGCTGAGGCTTAAGTAGGTAAACAAAGCCGCTGGGAAGCTCGAACTGGGTGGAGCTCACAGCAGCTCAAGGAAACCTGCCTGTCTCTGTAGACTCCACCTCTGGGGACAGGGCACAGCTAAACAACAACAAAAGCAGCAGAAACCTCTGCAGACGCAAACGACTCTGTCTCACAGCTTTGAAGAGAGCAGTGGATCTCCCAACACGGAGGTTGAGATGTGAGAAGGGACAGACTGCCTGCTCAAGTGGGTCCCTGACCCCTGAGTAGCCTAACTGGGAGACATCCCCCACTAGGGGCAGTCTGACACCCCACACCTCACAGAGTGGAGTACACCCCTGAGAGGAAGCCTCCAAAGCAAGAATCAGACAGGTACACTCGCTGTTCAGCAATATTCTATCTTCTGCAGCCTCTGCTGCTGATACCCAGGCAAACAGGGTATGGAGTGGACCTCAAACAATCTCCAACAGACCTACAGCTGAGGGTCCTGACTGTTAGAAGGAAAACTATCAAACAGGAAGGACACCTACACCAAAACCCCATCAGTACGTCACCATCATCAAAGACCAGAGGCAGATAAAACCACAAAGATGGGGGAAAAGCAGGGCAGAAAAGCTGGAAATTCAAAAAAATAAGAGCGCATCTCCCCCGGCAAAGGAGCGCAGCTCATCGCCAGCAATGGATCAAAGCTGGACGGAGAATGACTTTGACGAGATGAGAGAAGAAGGCTTCAGTCCATCAAACTTCTCAGAGCTAAAGGAGGAATTACGTACCCAGTGCAAAGAAACTAAAAATCTTGAAAAAAAAAGTAGAAGAATTGATGGCTAGAGTAATTAATGCAGAGAAGGTCATAAACGAAATGAAAGAGATGAAAACCATGACACGAGAAATACGTGAAAAATGCACAAGCTTCAGTAAGTGACTCGATCAACTGGAAGAAAGAGTATCAGCGATTAAGGATCAAATGAATGAAATGAAGCGAGAAGAGAAACCAAAAGAAAAAAGAAAAAAAAGAAATGAACAAAGCCTGCAAGAAGTATGGGATTATGTAAAAAGACCAAATCTACGTCTGATTGGGGTGCCTGAAAGTGAGGGGGAAAATGGAACCAAGTTGGAAAACACTCTTCAGGATATCATCCAGGAGAACTTCCCCAACCTAGTAGGGCAGGCCAACATTCAAATCCAGGAAATACAGAGAACGCCACAAAGATACTCCTCGAGAAGAGCAACTCCAAGACACATAATTGCCAGATTCACCAAAGTTGAAATGAAGGAAAAAATCTTAAGGGCAGCCAGAGAGAAAGGTCGGGTTACCCACAAAGGGAAGCCCATCAGACTAACAGCAGATCTCTTGGCAGAAACTCTACAAGCCAGAAGAGAGTGGGGGCCAATATTCAACATTCTTAAAGAAAAGAATTTTAAACCCAGAATTTCATATTCAGCCAAACTAAGTTTCATAAGTGAAGGAGAAATAAAATCCTTTACAGATAAGCAAATGCTTACAGATTTTGTCACCACCAGGCCTGCCTTACAAGAGACCCTGAAGGAAGCACTAAACATGGAAAGGAACAACTGGTACCAGCCATTGCAAAAACATGCCAAAATGTAAAGACCATCGAGGCTAGGAAGAAACTGCATCAACTAACGAGCAAAATAACCAGTTAATATCATAATGGCAGGATCAAGTTCACGCATAACAATATTAACCTTAAATGTAAATGGACTAAATGCTCCAATTAAAAGACACAGACTGGCAAACTGGATAAAGAGTCAAGACCCATCAGTCTGCTGTATTCAGGAGACCCATCTCACATGCAGAGACATACATAGGCTCAAAATAAAGGGATGGAGGAAGATCTACCAAGCAAATGGAGAACAAAAAAAGCAGGGGTTGCAATACTAGTCTCTGATAAAACAGACTTTAAACCATCAAAGATCAAAAGAGACAAAGAAGGCCATTACATAATGGTAAAGGGATCAATTCAATAGGAAGAGCTAACTATCCTAAATATATATGCACCCAATACAGGAGCACCCAGATTCATAAAGCAAGTCCTTAGAGACTTACAAAGAGACTTAGACTTCCATACAATAATAATGGGAGACTTCAACACTCCACTGTCAACATTAGACAGATCAACGAGACAGAAAGTTAACAAGGATATCCAGGAATTGAACTCATCTCTGCAGCAAGCAGACCTAATAGACATCTATAGAACTCTCCACCCCAAATCAACAGAATATACATTCTTTTCAGCACCACATCGCACTTATTCCAAAATTGACCACATAATTGGAAGTAAAGCACTCCTCAGCAAATGTACAAGAACAGAAATTATAACAAACTGTCTCTCAGACCACAGTGCAAACAAACTAGAACTCAGGACTAAGAAACTCAATCAAAACCGCTCAACTACATGGAAACTGAACAACCTGCTCCTGAATGACTACTGGGTACGTAACGAAATGAAGGTAGAAATAAAGATGTCCTTTGAAACCAATGAGAACAAAGATACAACATACCAGAATCTCTGGGACACATTTAAAGCAGTGTGTAGAGGGAAATTTATAGCACTAAATGCCCAAAAGAGAAAGCAGGAAAGATCTAAAATTGACACTCTAACATCACAATTAAAAGAACTAGAGAAGCAAGAGCAAACACATTCGAAAGCTAGCAGAAGGCAAGAAATAACTAAGATCAGAGCAGAACTGAAGGAGATAGAGACACAAAAAACCCTCCAAAAAATCAATTAATCCAGGAGTTGGTTTTTTGAAAAGATCAATAAAATTGACAGACCGCTAGCAAGACTAATACAGAAGAAAAGAGAGAAGAATCAAATAGACGCAATAAAAAATGATAAAGGGGATATCACCACCGACCCCACAGAAATACAAACTACCATCAGAGAATACTATAAACACCTCCACACAAATAAACTGGAAAATCTAGAAGAAATGGATAATTTCCTGGACACTTACACTCTTCCAAGACTAAACCAGGAAGAAGTTGAATCCCTGAATAGACCAATAGCAGGCTCTGAAATTGAGGCAATAATTAATACCCTACCAACCAAAAAAGTCCAGGACCAGACAGATTCACAGCTGAATTCTACCAGAGTTACAAGGAGGAGCTGGTACCATTCCTTCTGAAACTATTCCAATCAATAGAAAAAGAGGGAATCCTCCCTAACTCATTTTATGAGGCCAACATCATCCTGATACCAAAGCCTGGCAGAGACACAACAAAAAAAGAGAATTTTAGACCAATATCCCTGATGAACATCAATGCAAAAATCCTCAATAAAATACTGGCAAACCAGATTCAGCAGCACATCAAAAAGCTTATCCACCATGATCAAGTGGGCTTCATCCCTGGGATGCAAGGCTGGTTCAACATTCACAAATCAATAAACATAAGCCAGCATATAAACAGAACCAAAGACAAGAACCACATGATTATCTCAATAGATGCAGAAAAGGCTTTTGACAAAATTCAACAGCCCTTCATGCTAAAAACGCTCAATAAATTCGGCATTGATGGAACGTACCTCAAAATAATAAGAGCTATTTATGACAAACCCACAGCCAATATCATACTGAATGGGCAAAAACTGGAAAAATTTCCTGTGAAAACTGGCACAAGACAGGGATGCCCTCTCTCACCACTCCTATTCAACATAGTGTTGGAAGTTCTGGCTAGGGCAATCAGGCAAGAGAAAGAAATAAAGGGTATTCAGTTAGGAAAAGAAGAAGTCAAATTGTCCCTGTTTGCAGATGACATGATTGTATATTTAGAAAACCCCATTGTCTCAGCCCAAAATCTCCTTAAGCTGATAAGCAACTTCAGCAAAGTCTCCGGATACAAAATTAATGTGCAAAAATCACAAGCATTCTTATACACCAGTAACAGACAAACAGAGAGCCAAATCAGGAATGAACTTCCATTCACAATTGCTTCAAAGAGAATAAAATACCTAGGAATCCAACTTACAAGGGATGTAAAGGACCTCTTCAAGGAGAAATACAAACCACTACTCAGTGAAATAAAAGAGGACACAAACAAATGGAAGAACATACCATGCTCATGGATAGGAAGAATCAATATCGTGAAAATGGCCATACTGCCCAAGGTTATTTATAGATTCAATGCCATCCCCATCAAGCTACCAATGAGTTTCTTCACAGAATTGGAAAAAACTGCTTTAAAGTTCATATGGAACCAAAAAAGAACCCGCATCTCCAAGACAATCCTAAGTCAAAAGAACAAAGCTGGAGGCATCACGCTACCTGACTTCAAACTATACTACAAGGCTACAGTAACCAAAACAGCATGGTACTGGTACCAAAACAGAGATATAGACCAATGGAACAGAACAGAGTCCTCAGAAATAATACCACACATCTACAGCCATCTGATCTTTGACAAACCTGAGAGAAACAAGAAATGGGGAAAGGATTCCCTATTTAATAAATGGTGCTGGGAAAATTGGCTAGCCATAAGTAGAAAGCTGAAACTGGATCCTTTCCTTACTCCTTATACGAAAATTAATTCAAGATGGATTAGAGACTTAAATGTTAGACCTAATACCATAAAAACCCTAGAGGAAAACCTAGGTAGTAGCATTCAGGACATAGGCATGGGCAAAGACTTCATGTCTAAAACACCAAAAGCAACGGCAGTAAAAGCCAAAATTGACAAATGGGATCTAATTCAACTAAAGAGCTTCTGCACAGCAAAAGAAACTACCATCAGAGTCAACAGGCAACCTACAGAATGGGAGAAAATTTTTGCAATCTACTCATCTGACAAAGAGCTAATATCCATCACCTACAAAGAACTCAAACAAATTTACAAGAAAAAAACAAACAACCCCATCAAAAAGTGGGCAAAGGATATGAACAGACATTTCTCAAAAGAAGACATTCATACAGCCAACAGACACATGAACAAATGCTCATCATCACTGGCCATCAGAGAAATGCAAATCAAAACCACAATGAGATACCATCTCACACCAGTTAGAATGGCAATCATTAAAAAGTCAGGAAACAACAGGTGCTGGAGAGGATGTGGAGAAATAGGAACACTTTTACACTGTTGGTGGGATTGTAAACTAGTTCAACCATTATGGAAAACAGTATGGCCATTCCTCAAAGATCTAGAACTAGAAATACCATTTGACCCAGCCATCCCATTACTGGGTATATACCCAAAGGATTTTAAATCATGCTGCTATAAAGACACATGCACATGTATGTTTATTGCGGCACTATTCACAATAGCAGAGACTTGGAATCAACCCAAATGTCCATCAGTGAAAGACTGGATTAAGAAAATGTGGCACATATACACCATGGAATACTATGCAGCCATAAAAAAGGATGAGTTTGTGTCCTTTGTAGGGACATGGATGCAGCTGGAAACCATAATTCTTAGCAAACTATCACAAGAACAGAAAACCAAACACCGCATGTTCTCACTCATAGGTGGGAAGTGAACAATGAGATCACTTGGACTCGGGAAGGGGAATATCACACACCGGGGCCTATCATGGGGAGGGGGGAGTGGGGAGTGGGGAGGGATTGCATTGGGAGTTATACCTGATGTAAATGACAAGTTGATGGGTGCTGACGAGTTGATGGGTGCAGCACACCAACATGGCACAAGTATACATATGTAACAAACCTGCACGTTATGCACATGTACCCTAGAACTTAAAGTATAATAATAATAAAAAATAAATTAAAAAAAAGTCTTAAGTGAAGTAAACAGCACAGGATAAAGGTAAATAAAAAATTCAGGTTTACATATAAAAAAAAACTTACAACCCAGATATGCAAAATAATAACAATAATAATAGTATCTTTGTGTTTTGTAATGGCCATCCTATCTATCATAAGCCTGGTCCTGCAGGGAGTTGGCCAGGAGAGTGCTGTAGGTGAAGGACATACACTTACCAAAAGTTGGTTTCTCAGTCTCTGACCTTCTCATTGATGACTCAGTTTTGTTTTGTTTTGTTTTTTGAGACGGAGTCTCGCTCTGTTGCCCAGGCTGGAGTGCACTGGCATGATCTCAGCTTACTGCAATCTCTGCCTCCCGGGTTCACACCATTCTCCTGCCTCAGCCTCCAGAGCAGTTAGGACTACAGGCACCCGTCCCCATGCCCAGCTAATTGTTTGCATTTTGTTTAGTAGAGACGGGGTTTCACCGTGTTAGCCAGGATGGTCTCGATCTCCTGACCTCGTGATCTGCCCGCCTCGGCCTCCCAAAATGCTAGGATTACAGGCGTGAGCCACTGTGCCCGGCCAACTCAGTATTTTTTAAATTAATGCTGAACCTTTCATATTTCCTTCAGGAAGTAAGAGGGGAATGAGTGATTCAATGTAAAAAGAATAATTGTTATAATTGTTGTAATCACCAGGTTCCTGACTGTATTTCCTTCTCCACAGACCCATCAAGGTAAAACGAAAAGTGGTGCCATAGCCTTTCATTTTTTGAGACAGTCTCACTCTGTAGCCCAGGCTGAAGTGCAGTGGCGTGATCTCAGCTCATTGCAACCTCTGCCTCCCAGGTTCAAGTGATTCTTGTGCCTCAGCCTCCCGAATAGCTGGGACCACAGGCGTGTGCCACCACACCAGGCTAATGTTTTTGTATTTTTTCTAGAGATGGGGTTTCACCATGTTGCTCAAGTTGGTCTCTAACTCCTGGGCTCAAGCGATCTGCCTGCCTTAGCCTACCAAAATGCTGGGATTACAGGAGTGTGCCACCATGCCTGGCATATCCTTCAAATAATGGACTTGCATTTAGCCATATTATCTTTCCCAAAACAGATGTTAATTAGGGGATAGTCTACTCTAAATCCATACTAAGAACAGAAATGCTTTCTCAATTAGTGAGGTGTCTCCCCCTTCCCAGAGTATGTCTCATTTAGTTACTTCCATCTGAGGGAGACTACAGAGAAATAATTTCTTCTAAGGAGTTACAAAGCACTCTAAATACTGTTCCCTTGTTTCTATAAGAAAAAGCCGAGATTTTAGATATTTATTTATGTTTAGTACAGATAATTGCACATTAGGCCGGGTGCAGTGGCTCATGCCTGTAATCCCAGAACTTTGGGAGGCCGAGGCAGGCGGATCACCTGAGGTCGGGAGTTTGAAAACAGCCTGACCAACATGGAGAAACCCCATCTCTACTAAAAATATAAAATTAGCTGGATGTGGTGGCACATACATGTAATCCCAGCTACTCAGGAGGCAGGAGAACCGCTTGAACTCGGGAGGCAGAGGTTGCGGTGGGCCAAGATTGTTCCATTGCACTCCAGCCTGGGCAACAAGAGCGAAACTCTGTCTGAAAAAAAAAAAAAAAAAAAAAAAAAAAAAAAATGCAGATTAGCATCACTAACCTAACAATCTGAAATGCTCCAAAACCCAAAAAGTTTTGAACACCGACATGAAACCACAAGAGGAAAATCCTGCACCTGACCTCATGTGATAGAACAAAGTTTAAATGCAGACAAAACTTTATTTCATGCACAAAACTATTTAAAATATTGTATAAAATTACCTTCAGGCTGTGTGTAGAATGTGTGTATGAAATATAAATAAATTTCCTGTTTAGACTTTGGTCTCATCCCCAGATATCTCATTATGTATTGCAAATATTCAAAAATCCAAAACAATTCCAAATCTGGGACACTTCCAGTCCCAAGCTTTTGGATAAGGGACATTCAACCTGTAGTTTGGAAGTGTGAGGAATCAGCAAAACAGGGATGCCAGGAATTCTTTTTAAAGCATCCTATTCTTCCTAGTCAGCTTTCCAACAACTGTGTTGCCCCTTTTAAAGGTTCCAAGATTCATCTCTGCATTGCTGACTAAAAGGACTCCTTGCCCATCACTTGCTCAGTGGCACTCAGTTGTGTGTCGCTTTAGCTTCTGTCTTTTTTTTTTTTTTTTTTGAGACTACGATTTCTGCCTCCCAGTTCAAGAGATTCTCCTGCCTCAGCCTCCCAAGTAGCAGGGACTACAGGCATGCGCCACCACGCCCAGCTAATTTTTGTACCTTTAGTAGAGATGGGGTTTTGCCGTGTTGGTCAGTCTAGTCTTGAACTCCTAGCCTCAAGTGATCCGCCCACCTCGGCCTCCCAAAGTACCGGGATTACAGGCATGAGCCACCATGCCCGGACTAGCTTCTGTCTTAGGAGACCTCTTCCTGGGGCTCAGCCACAAATTCTGAGGAAGAAAGGAATTGGGGAGAGAAGAGCTGGGCTGAAGGGTCTGCTAAGTATTAGGCTTCATGATTCACTCAAAACTGTCCTTCCCTCTGACCTTCAGCCACTGTTTCTGGGGCAAGTTTGTGAAGCTCAGCTCTGTGCCACTCAGGACATGCTCCTTCTCCATCAGGCATACTGCCAGGGAGCTTTGGACATAGGTTTTATTGCCAATCTGGAGAGACCAGCCAGTGACTCCAACAACTCTTACAACTGCCCTTTCCAGGAGGCCTTCAGCCCATTTCACGAAGGATGGGCTGTGTCTGGTTTCTCCATATCTGCCCCGTGTGGCCCTCTCTTTGAGTCACCCACCATTAATCCAATGTACCCTGACCATTGCCCACCTGCTAGGTCCTGAGCTTCAGCTTTAGCTAGAATAAAAACGTGTAAAAAGGCATGTCTGTACACTAAAATATGTCAGAGGCGAAGAAGAAATTAAAGGCAGAGGCAGAAAAAATTCATCATAAAACTGCCGTGTAGAGGTTCTGGGAGTGGGTGGGCGGTAGAGGTGTCTGGAAGGTAAACTGGGGCTAGAGTATGGAGGACCTTTAATTCTGAGTGAAAACGATGAAATGCCACAAATTTTATTTCTTAAGCAGTGGTATTTTTGTGATTTATGTCAACAGTTTATTTTTGAATCTTAAAAAAAAGTTATTTTGGTCACTTTAAATATACCACAGGCACATTTTTAAACTCTTAGATTTTGTTAACACCTGCAGCTTTGTCATTGTACAAAATAAGTCACATTAAATGCTAAGTGGAAAAGCTTAAATTAAGTCTTTCAAGAATAGCCTCATCTGGAAACTAGTGCTTATGGTGAGGTTTTGGAGCACTATTGCTCTAATACCATGCTAATCACTCTTGAATATGACTCCAAGATAAATACTTAAGGAAATGTAAAGAAAGGGACCAAATCACTTGCCGATCCTTCATCAAAATCATCGTCAACTATCTATTAACACATACTTCTATGCTATGTGCTATTTAGGAAGAAGTTAAAAACATGGTTTTCATTTTTTTCACATCTATAACCTATAAATCTATAAATACATGTAATTCTAAAAACTCTAATGTCATAATTCATATTGATTTTTTAACCTACACCATAAATCTGTTATAGGATCTTCACTTTTTCAAAACCCTTCAAATAACGCTAACTACATTTTAGTTATTGAGCTCCTACTCTATTATTTATTTATTTGGTACCAATTATGTGCTTGACCTTTGCATATGCTACCCAATTTAATCTTCATAACACCTACATGAGATAGACTTTACTATCCTCATTTCAAAACAAGTAACCTGACTCTTGGCAAAGTTAAGTAACGGGGCTTGGTTACACATCTAAAACGTGGTCAAGCAAGGACCTAACCCAGTTTTGTCTGATTGCAAAACCTGTGCTCTTTCTCCTTCACGTATTGCCTGCTCATCAACTTATGAAAAAAACAATGTAGAGAGAATAAATACTGGGCATGGTGGGGTCATAAACGTTGGTATGCCTGGCTATGCCTAATGGAGTCAGAAGCAAACAAATCTCCCCATGGAGAGGCAGAGACCTAGGTCCAGATTTAAGGAATAAATATTACTGGATAGAGGTATCAGCATTTTCAAAGACAAATATGAGCGAAGAAGCATGTTGGCTTCAGGAACCTTCAGGTGATCTGATAATGTTAGCATACAGAGTAAAGTGAATTACTCAGAGAATAAATCATAAAAAGCTTCTGGAGTTTGACTTGATAGGAATGTCTTATTTCCGGAAAAATGAAAGTTTCATTTACAGGAATTCTATAGTTATAACAGGTTCCTTTGTTTGGTGAAGTTGCCAAATGGAAATGTAGCACCCAGGCAAAAATGATTTGTTCACTCACTAGCCATTTACTGAGTATTGTTATATGCCAGAAACTGTGCTAGCTACTGGGAATACAAAGATGAGTAAGATAGTTTCCTATTTAGAATATTGTACTGTAATTGATATTGACTCTCCATCATCTATCCTGCCATGCCCCTCGTGTACCAGCAATGTAATTTTGAGGATTGGCCCCAGTCATAATATATATAGTAATCCAATCTCTCTTTCAAGTGATTAGTTCAGGAAACCAGACTGAAGTCCACCAGTTTCGAAATATCCTTGAGACAATTCGTGTCCATAGGTGAATTCATAGTCCAATTTTTTTTCCAGATCCCATAAAACTGATCATAATCCCATTGTTAAGAGATGGATAGATTGATTGATACACCACTTTATTCTAAAAAAAGATTTGAGGCAGCCAGCAGATGTGCATGCAAAGTAACAGGATAAAGAATGAACTGATGGGCTGGGCGCAGTGGCTCACGCCTGTAATCCCAGTACTTCAGGAGGCCAAGGCAGGCGGATTGCTTGAGCCTAGGAGTCTGAGATCAGCCCTGGCAACATGGCAAGACTCTGTCTCTACAAAAATGTAAAAATCAGCCAGGAGTGGTGGCATGTGACTATAGTCCTAGCTACTCGGGAGGCTGAGGTAGGAAGATCCCTTGAGCTTGGGAGGTAAAGGCTACAGTGAGCCATGGTCACACCATTGCACTCTAGCTTGGACAACGAAGCAAGACCCTGTCTCTAAATAAATAAATAAACTGATGAAAAACTGGGAATAAGGAGGAAAAGAATAGTGAACAGCTACTTGAAGAAGCAAACATGATCCTAATGTTCCTAGGAGAGAAAACAAAATGGAAAACTTGAATACTTACAAGAATCACCAATTCCATGATTTAAAAAAATAAAGGTTTACATTTTTAATTATTATGTTCCAAGTACTATTCTAAACACTTAAGATATATTAACTCACTTATTTTACAGAATGGCCCTATAAAGTGGGTAAAATTTTTATCTCCACCTTTGAAATGAGAAAGTGAGTCCCAAGAGGATGAAATAAATTATCCACGTCTTTAATGAGTCTTCATAGTCCAATTTTTGCAGGCGAGGCTTAATATCTGCTTACATTTCAACCATGGAAAGATTCTGAAGGATATAGTCACTGAATGTAGGGGTTATCTGAAGCCGGCTGGGCTTAGCAATTTAAACATATACTCCAAGTTGAGGGAAGAGATAAAGGGAGGGAGAAGCAAAGGGTATAAAATTCAAAAGTTACAGTGCTAAGAAAAAGTTAAAAAGTGAATGAGTGAGTGACTGCTTAGGGGAAGCACAGTATTCCTAATACATTGTCAAGAGAAGAAGATCTCTCATGGGTCCTCATACAGTTTGTACTTTGATCTTATAAAAGTAAATATTGCATTCTAATAGCTAACCTGATTGTGAGTTAATGCAGAAAATCCCAAGGCAGATAAACAAGGTTTTTTTAAAAGTATAGGGAAAGCCCATGAAAGAGAAAGTCTGAAAGTAAGAGCTGGGTGCTCTGAAAGACCTTTGTATTTTATCTCAGTAGTTATGATCCGTTTCTCTGCCAGATGAGTAAGGTTTTCAGTTTCAAAAATATAGACTTAAACTGATTATGAAATGAATCCTTCAATGGGGACTGGAAAATCTACTTGCCTAGCAACTATCTTTCAAAGATATATATATATCTTTGAAAGATAGTTATATATATATGTATGCCTATAAATATACATCTATAAATATATAACTATATACATATATATGTGTGTGTATATATATGTAAAACTATGTATACCCAATATATACTAATTTGCTATCTGAAGTTTCCAGTAAAACTACTATTTTGATAAATAGTAATTTCTATTTTTTCTTACAGTAAATAAAATTGAAAAATACCTTAAAGCCTCATATATTTTCACAATGC
Source organism: Macaca thibetana thibetana (assembly GCF_024542745.1). NCBI lineage: Eukaryota > Metazoa > Chordata > Mammalia > Primates > Cercopithecidae > Macaca > Macaca thibetana. The sequence continues at coordinate 88,603,966 of NC_065580.1, read as the reverse complement.
AGTCACCTTACCTTTCCTTCATCATCAAACGTTTGGGTTGTTTTCCACTTGGACAATAATTCTAACATTAAAATCACAAGTAAATCTTTGGTGCTCTATTACCAGGCATGTAGCCCAGACAGACATGGCCCCCTTTTATGGTAGCCCCTCTCCACAGCTGAATCACTCCCTCCCCCCAGGTTTTCCTCTTCTCCCTTTCATTAAAAGCTGTTTTCAGGAAAGGATCCGAACAACTCACTCCCACTAAGGTTAAATGCAGGTGAGGCTTAATATCTACTTACATTTCAACCATGGAAAGAACCTGAAAGATCTAGTCACTGAAAGTAGGAGTTATCTGAAGCTACCCAGGCCTTGCAATTTAAAGATATACTCCAAGTTGAGAGAAGAGATGAAGGGAGGGGGAAGCAAAGGGAATAAAGTTCAAAAGAAACAGTTTACATTTCATTCTTATATTACATTATAAAGAAAAACATTTTCTGCAAATGAAGAGGATGTACTAGAATATTGCTGCATTGTAAGTGTTGTAATATACTTATTTTTGCTAAAGAATTTCAAACTTACAAAAACGATAAAGTCAAAACTTGCCCTTCAAGACCAATGCTACTCAGTCTTGTTCACAGACCAGTACAGTTCTATGAACTCTTCACTATGACAATTATAGATGCTCACTGAGAATAAAAATTTAGAGACAAAGAATTTTAGAGCAGTTTGACAGAATAATTTTATGTCTTTTGCATCAAGTGATAAAAAATTTGCATTTGCATTTTTATGCCTTCTTAAAAACATTCTTTTTCTAGTAATTCATTTTTTTGTATTGGTAATACAATTTCAATGGATTGGTAGTTTTAAAAAGAACTGTCTTTGCACCACAGTTAGTTTGAGAAGCTCTCTATTAGACCAGATAAGTGCTTCTCAAACCTTAAGAGTGTACAAATTGTCTGGGGACCTTTTTAAAACAAAGATTCTATTTCAGTAATTCAGGGGAGAGGCATTTCTCATAAGCTGCTACATTTCTTTTTGGCACATTCTCGGCTCATTGTAACCTCCACCCCCCGGGTTCAAGCGATTCTCCCACCTCTGCCTCCCTAGTAGCTGGGATTACTGGTGCCCGCCACCACGCCCAGCTAATTTTTAAATTTTTAGTAGAAATGGGGTTTCACCATGTTGGCCAGACTGGTCTCAAACTCCTGAACTCAAGTGATCCACCTGCCTTGGCCTCCCAAAGTGCTGGGATTTCAGGAGTGAGCCACTGCAGCCAGCCTGCTACTGCATTTCTAATAAGCTCTCAGGTGATGCTGAGGCTGCTGGTTGTAGACAACACTTTGAATTGCCCCCATATTACTGAATCAAAATTTGCATTTTTAGTAGAATTCTCCCAGATGATTCTCCTCCATGTTCACATTTGAGAATCACTGTTCTAGAGTTTGTTGTGGCTAGAGAAATAGCACTTACCGATAAACTTGTCATCCTGCAGCTGCTGCTTCGTGCACTATAGGGTCTAGAATTTGTAGAAAGGTATACCACCTGGAAATCCTGGGGTCTTTGTGACACACCATGGAACACAGACATTGTGTCAGATAAATACGATGGTATACACTGTCTCATATATTCCCTTGGCCTCACCTGTTTCCTGTACCTTAAACATCATTGTGACTGAGTCTGTGAGAGCCTGCTTGATTTCTCCTTCTGCAAGTTCCGTCTTCTGAAACTGACTTGCATCACTCCTGTAGAGTGCATTTTGACCAGTGGGAGAGTCAGTAGATAAAGTCCCTTGGGTTTTTTTCTGTTCGATGGACTGTTCCAGGGTTAATTTTTTATGCAACTCATCTGAAGACTTCATACAAGGCTGGGTAGCTGCACCTGCCAAAGAGTAGCCATGTCTCTTCTAGGATTGTTAAAAGCTGTGGTCAGAATGGTAAAGCACCACCTTGCATTTGCTTCCCATCTTTTTCTGCCTCAATTTTCTTTTCTGTCACTTTAGCTCCTGTGTGATTGAACATTTCAATAAAACATTACCATGTAAGCCTTGCCTCTGGTTCTGTTTTCTAGAGAATACAGGTGCTTAGGCAGATATATTTTGTATGAAATTATAATACAAACAATTTTGCACTACATGGAACACACTATCATATCTTATTCTAACGCAAACAAATGGTGTCTGGTGTCAGGGGTTTTAAAAATATTTTATGGGAGTAATCTTCTATCCATTAATTCAACTTTTTTGGTGAATTTGGAAAACATTTCCATGATTTGTATAATCAAATGTATATTCAGAAATCAATATTTGAGAAACACTACACTCAGGTAATAAAAAACTAGATGATAGAAGATAAATGAATTTCCAGGAGATGTTAGGGAGTAGCCAAGGGATCTCTAGGCCTGGGCACTGTTGCATTTTGGCAAATGGCTGTTAACAAAAACTGAAAGATTAATAGAATCATAAAAAGTTAGAAATCACAGAATCCTACTTCATTTTGACAGATGAGCCCATAATAAGGAAGAAATTGTTGGAACTAAAAAGATAGACTGGTGGGTGAGAACTGCAGTTCCCAGTATATGCACAGTTTACATATATAAATATATCCTTGTTGCTATTTTGTAATATCCAGAATCACACAATATTAGAGTGAGAAGAAATCGTTGCTATCACATAATATAGCTTCTAAATTTTACATATAAGACAACCAAAGACATAAGAGGGTGGGTGACACGCCTGAAATTACCCAGTACTTAAAGAAGGAAGGCATGGAGATTAGAAACCAAATATTCTGACTCCCATTTCAGTAATTTTATGTGGCGCCATGGCATGGGGAACTTCTAAGTGAGTTACCACCTTAATTCTTTAAAAATCTTCAGCGTAGTACCTGCAGTGTAGTAGTATATTTTATAATAAAGCTTTGCTTTTCTTATGTAAATTAGCAAAAAAGATTTATTTCACAAATTAAATGATTAACCATCAGGATGGGAATAGAGGAATTTTGCCATGTAAAGATAAAGTATTTGAATGAATGGTACAATTTATAAAAATTAGAGAATTTCAGGACTAAAATAGGCCTTAACTGATCTATATGTACTGCCTGGAGCTACTTACTATCTATCCTTCCCCACCAAAAGAATGACAACAACCTCCAAAATCAAAACTTCTATGTTTTCAGATGCATGAATTTCACTGACATAAAAACAAAGTTATTTCCTGAGTACTTTTTATAATCCAGACACCAAGATAATCCCTTATTTAACAGCCTCTTAGTAACCCTATGAGGCAAGTACTATTGTTAACCCCATTTTACAGACTGGATCATTGAAGCTGAGAGAAGTCAAGCAAGTTTTACATGTTTGCATTGCTTATATGAGATCAAACTTCAATCTGCTTCCACATCCATCATTTATATATATTATACCATATTATAGTCTAGGTAGCCAGTCAAAATGGCATCATAGGCAGCCATGAGGCCCCTGGAGTCAGACAGAGTTCAAATCCTGCCTTTACTGCACACTAGCTATGTGACCCTGGGAAAATTACCTAACCACTCTGTGCTTGCCAGTTCCTTTCCTGTAAAATGGCAGTGGGATTTTAAGTGTCTGGTCTATAGTAAGCACTCAGTAAATTAACTATTTTACCAGAGGTTGAAGAGCCAACTCAAGCTAAAATAGACCTCCTGGTTGTCCTGGGCACAGCAAAATCAACCATCGCTAATCTCCCTGCCTTTAGGCTCACCATCTGGTGGGAAGAAGCTTCTGTAGTACTTCTCAAACAAGTCATGTATTTATCCTGCTGAGGTAAACAGGCTCAGACATTTCCTTATGCCAGAACTTGCTTGGAGGTGTCAGCCTCTGCTTTTCCCAGGGTTCATCAGTGTCATTTTATAAGTTAAAAAACAGAGAAATATTTGAAGATGGTAATGAAATTGTCAAATTGTAAACCAAACCAATATTCACTACAGGAAACTCTGAATATTGTATACTTTAGAGTATTTATATTAGACTGTATTCACACAGTTAAAAAGAACTGCTTGAGATTGGGTAATTTGTAAAGAAAAGAGGTCTAACTCACAGTTCTGCATGGCTGAGGAGGCCTCAGGAAACTTAAAATCATGGCAGAAGGGGAAGCAGGCACATCTTACATGGTGGCAAGTGGGAGACAGAGAGAGATAGAGTGTGTGTATGAGAGTGTGCAGGATAAACTACCATTTATAAAACCATGAGATCTCACGAGAATTCATTCACTATCACGAGAACAGCATGGGGGAAACCATCCCCATATTCAATTCACTTCCCTTCCTCAACGCGTGGGAATTACAATTCAAGATGAGGTTTTGGTGGGGACATGGCCAAACTACATCAGCAATAGTTCTCAAACATAGCTGGACATTAACCTGAAAAGCTCTTAGGGTTAGGGTGACCCAGAACCATATACCTCAGAATCTCTGGGGTCAGGGCTGAGACATCAGGGTTTTTTTAAGCTCCTCAGGTGGTTTTAATGTACAGCCAATTTTGAGAGTCACTGGTCTAGGGCTACTGAGGAAAAAAAAATTCCTAGGGTTGGGAATGGAAATAAATGTTTTCAAAACATTGATGATTGGCCACACTGGCAATCACCGGTTTAGAAAAGATAACACCCCAATAAAATGGCTGAGGGCCTATGTTTTCAGTTATGAAATCTGAGGACACATTGCCAATGGAGTTTTCAGACAGGAGATATGTAGTAAGATTTTGGTTTTATTTTTGTTTTTTTTGATACAAGGTCTTGTTCTGCCACCCAGGCTGGAGTGCAGTGATGTGATCATAGTTCACTGTACCCTTGACCTCCTGGACTCAAGCAATCCTTCCACCTCAGTCTCCGAAGTAGTTGGGACTACAGGTACAGGCCACCACACCCAGCTAATTTTTGTATTTTTAGTAGAGATGGAGTTTCACCATGTTGTCCAGGCTGGTCTTGAACTCCTGGGTTCAAGAGATCTGACCGCCTCGGCCTCCCAAAGTATTGGGATTACAAGTGTGAGCCACTGTGCCCAGCCAATATTTTGTGTTACAGATCATGAAACTGGAAATCGCTTCAAATAATATCTCACTATTTACTAGCCTATAAACAACATATAGGATTTGAAGTTAAAAGAGAACTTCGTTTTATTTTAAATTTTGTTGAGACAAGGTCTCACTATGTTGCCCAGGCTGGTCTCAAATTCCTGGGCTCAAGCGATTCTCCCATCTGAACCTCCCAAAGTACTGAGATTATAGGCAGGAGTCACCATGCCTGGCCTAAAAGAGAAATTTAGATTTGTAGTTTCCCTCCCGTTTTACTTAAATCATAACCCTTAACACTAGACCAACATAGTTTATCTTTTACCTCCTAGGAATTAATTTTGTATGAGAATTGGGTGAAACTCAGTCCTTATAGTACAGAAGAGACAGCATAAAAATCACAGCTATGTAGCAACCAAGCAAAAACAGTGCTGATTTATGAAACTTCACAGACTTAGAAATAGAAACAAAATACTAAATATTCATGAAATCCCATACAGTGTTTGCACATAAGTTACATCTCAGGGATTTGTAACTTAGTTATAGGAACAAATAATAATCTGAGCACATCCAAACATATGAAACTTTTCAAGTGTTAGGTTTCGCTAATGTCTGGTCTTATTTTGTTTTGAATCATAAATAAACTATTAGTATGCTATAAGTGGTTGGCCACAATCTAAACCTCCAGTGAAAAGTAAAACAAAGATTTCATCAGCAAAAAAAGAGAGTAAAGATGGAAAGAAAGATTTAATATCAATCTTCTCTGATTGCAATGTTTTTTAAAAGTGGCAGAAGAAGCTCTTTAAAGACACAAAGCCACAAGTGAAAGAAGCAAGTAAAATTCTATCATTCAATGAAGCAACGTCATAAACCTATCATGAAAACATTCAACTAAGATAAGAAAATCTGTGCCATGTACACTTTTGAGTGAATCATGAATTCCAGAAATTATCTGAGAGGCTAATACAATAATCAAGGGAATCTTAGATTTCATTGAATTACTTTGTCAATTTTGGTCTCAGTTTCATACCATAATTATCCCAATTTTATTTAACTATAATAATGATAGATGCAGACTCCAAACACAAACACTGCATACAAGCCACATTTCAAATGAAAAGATGAAAAGTAGCTCACTGATGAAATCTAACAAATCAACTCAAGAGCCATTTATTTATTTCAGACACACTGGCTTTTTAAAATGAACATTATTCAACAAATTATTAAAAATCCATCATTTTCATCCTTTTTACAACTTGTTTTTTCTCCTTCAACGTGTAATAGTAGTAATTAACCCCAAATCACTCTGGAACATAATACTGTTTTTTAACAACTGTTAAGAACTTGTTTAATTAGAAAAAATTTACCATAAAGATACACTGTGTGTGTGTGTGTGTGTGTGTGTGTGTGTGTAAGGGAGGGTGTTTGTTTTCAAATGGCCTTAGTTTACCTACGACACAAATAAATGCTAGGAGATAATGTATCGCCTCCATTGAAATGCTTTTACTGTTCTAAAAAAGCATGTGTGATACTGGAATGTATAAATAGTAATTAAGCATTAGGAATGTGGAGTGACACATCCAGTGTAATACTACACTGGTCAGACCCACAGGAGCTCAATTGTTTAGATTCAGATATTTAAGAGAGATGTGGAGGCCAGTTAAAATGATCAAAGGATTTAACAATGGGACCAGTAATGAAGACCTTGACAAAATGAGATTATTCAGCAAAGGGGTTTTTAAATGAGGGTTCTCAAGTATATAAAGAGGATGATATCAGCTGCTCTCCATCTTTACTGAGGAATGAATGAGCAGGAATGAGATTAAACTTCAGCAGAGAGACTTAAGCAAGATATAAGAGAATTTCCCAAATGAGTTATGTTTTTAAAAATAGAAAATCATCAAAAGGGTCTATGGAATTTCCTTCCCCAGAGATATTTATAAATAAGGCATATATTTTCTTATTCAGAATGTTCCAGCGATGTCTTGCTGTGAGGAATAGTCTGCTATCATAGAATCTCAGCAGAGGAAGAGTATGTTTCCCAGTCACCATTTATTGCTATAAAATATACTAAAAATGGAGACTTAAGATAGAGTTATAAGAAGTAAGCATTGGCCGGATGTGGTGGTTCATGCCTGTACTCCCAGCACTTTGGGAAGCCAAGGCAGGCGGATCACGACGTCAGGAGATCGAGACCATCCTGGCTACGGTGAAATCTGGTCTCTACTAAAAATACAAAAAATTAGCCGGGTGTGGTGGCTGGCACCTGTAGTCCCAGCTACTTGGGAGGTTGAGGCAGAAGAATGGCATGAACCTGGGAGGCGGAGCTTGCAGTGAGCCAAGATCAGGCCACTGCACTCCAGCCTGGGTAACAGAGCGAGATTCCATCTCAAAAAAAAAAAAGAGTAAACATTAAAACACTAAAAGAATGTTTTGATCTGTAGTTTAAAATATGCTTAATCCCTGTAAGATAAACTGAGGAAAGCAAGAAACTGTCCTCTTTTGGTTAACCAGAAATTTTTCACATGGCCTTATGACTAAACTTTTTTTTAAAAGGAACTCACTCTATCCCCGCATGTGGAGAGAGCCTGTTATTAGAAGGATGCATTAAGATGTCAAAGTAAACACACCTCAATCCATGGAGAAAGGAAATAAAAACCTGCTCCACCTATAGACCCAGGCTTCACTCTCACCTGAAAACTCTCCCCAGGCACGACATAAAAAGGCTCCTTTCGGTCTCACACCACACCACTCGTGGTCATTTTGTTGCCATTCTTTAGGCTACACCGTCCTGCTTTCGATTTTGCAGATTCCCACCCTATTGATTAGTCTGAATGTTCTATCCTCACTTTGTACTTCAAATTAAGCAGTGCCTTCCCAAATCTCAGCTGACTGGGGAGTTTTTGGGTGAAGACTCACCTGCTTTGAGGAAACAGAAGGAACCATGAACTCTTTGGAACAGAGCTACCTTCAGCGTGTTCCCCTCTCATCACAGCTCACTCTCACTCCCTGGAGAGAAATGGACATGATGATAATTTACCTGTTTTACCTCACTGTTCTTGCCCCTTTAGGAGGAAGATAAATGGCAAGTAAAAAAGAACCTGGAGTGGGTGCCCATGTAGACCAGGACTCCACTATCAGTTTTCAAAAAATTTCAACACCTATCTGTATCCTGTATACAAATTAGCTTATATGTATAAAGTATATGTGGTACACATATAATGTATAAAGTTTCTAATCCTTTACATTTGATTTATTTATTTCATTCTAACAACCCTAACAGGCTAGCACTATTATTCTATTCATTTTGCAGATGAGGAAAATTTGGCAAAGATGTGTTAAGTAATTTGCCCAAAGTCACCCAGATCTTGGGTTAATGAGCCAGGATTCAAACCCAGGCACCTAGCACCAGAGTCTGTGTGCATATCCACAACACCAAACTGCCCCTCTCCAGTTAGATTAAACTTAAAGGACATAAGAAATCAACTATTTTGCTCTACTCGTACTTGGAAAGATCATTAAACACCATTTTTCTGCACCCCAAACAGATAAAAGAACTAAAGTTAGTGACAATGAAATATTGCTTTAAAAATAAGTAATTTTTAAGAAATAGAGTATTAGCTTAACCACTGGCAAAACTTCTTTTTCCTATGTCTACAAAAGGAATAAAACAGATTGACACTAATAAGCTGTTTCTTGTTCTTCATTGTAGTTTGTTTGAAATGAGAGCTCATGAATTGAATTGATAAGAAGCAAATTATCATACAAGGATATGAAACAGAATGTATTTATACAAAAATTGACTGTTGGTGAAGTAAACTGCTAAAGTCAACAACAATTACAAGGAACATTTTAAAGATGAATTACTAGAAGGTAGTATGTAGAATATATGTTTATTATACATATTTAGTGTCTGTTAGTGTTACCAGTTAAGGGTAGTTGTCCAGCTTCTTGATGTTTTGAACAAAGAATTGGACAAAACACACAAAGCAATACAGCAAAAGCAGAGATTTATTTTAAACAAAAGTACACTCCATAGTGTAAGAGCGAGCTCAAGCAAGTGTCTCAAAAGCCTTGTTTACAGAAGTTTTGGGGCTTTAAATACCCTCTAGAGGTTTTCCACTGGTTCACTTTATGCAAATGAAGTAGTGGCCTGAGACCAGTCTGATTGGTCGTGGAACAGGAAGAGTAGGCCCATAACCAGTCTGATTGATTGCAGGAGGGGACCAATCAGTGGTAGTTTCATCTTGCAACAGCCACACAGAAAAGTGAGGGGTTGAAAAGGGAGAAGCCCCTGATATCCAGTTACCATGAAAGGGCCTTAGGTTTCCTGACTCCAGACCCTATTCTCCTGCCTCATTTGCACTGACCTGGAGTATATTATAAACACAAATGTAGACCTGATTTCCAAGGTCCTATCAGACATGGGAAAACCAAGTTGGAATTGTAAATAAAATTATGACACAAACTTACACTAATTCTAAAACTTACCTCATTTCAAAGTGTCCTACTAGTTCTGACAATTTCTCAGACTACTAGTTTCTTCTATTTAATACAGTATCCCACAAATTTGTCCACTCCAACCTCTTCATCCGCCACCATGGCACAACCTTTGCTGCCACTGATCTTCCTAAGATGGCTTCTCCTCAGGGCACAGGTGTTCTCTGCCAGTGGCCATTGTGGCTTGTGGCTCTCACCATTCCACCCTCAGAGAGGGGATGTGAGCACAGGCTCGCCCTAAATTATTGATAGAAGAGCTAAGACTAGATATAATCATCTCAGGCTTCTTTTTTAAAGACTTCATTAGCCAAGGGAGATAGAAGTTAAGGCTCGGGGCCTGCCCAAGACGAGAAGTCTAATAGAAGACCTTCCACTCATTAAATTGGGACCTGAGAGCGCTCTATCTTCAGAGTAATGGTGAATCAGAAGGAAGCCTGTCGACACAGTCCATAGCAGAGAGGAATGACTTGTGAGCACAGCAGCCAGCAGATGAAAATGATGTGAGGGGGTGTGAGAGAGAAGATACCTAAGAAATTGTGACTTTAGGCCACTCTTGCATAGTTCTGCCATCTGGGGTTATATCACCAAGATAATCTGGGGAAACTATAGCACTGTACTTGACTTAAGATAGTCCCAGATTAGTAGCTTCTCCAGGCAGGAGTCAGAAACAAATTATCTCTAGAAAAAAGAAACTTTAATTTTAGACTTCAAAGAATTTTAGTAGAAATAAATTCTATTTTCATGAAAGTACATAGTAAGTACATAGTTAAACATAAACAAGCACAAAAGGAAAAAAGTCATCATGAGCCAAACAAAATAAATAGCAGATACAGACTCCAAAATTTTCAGATATTGGAATTACCAGACACATCTTATAGAACAGCTCTTATATTAAGTATTTTAAAAATAGTTTCAGGCTGGCCGTGGTGGCTCACTCCTGTAATCCCAGCACTTTGGAAGGCCAAGATGGGCGGATCACCTGAGGTCAGGAGTTCCAGACCAGCATAGCCAACATGGTGAAATCCCATCTCTACTAAAACTACAAAAATTACCCAGGCATGGTGGCACACCCCTGTAGTCCCAGCTACTCGGGAGGCTGAGGCAGGAGAATCACTTGAACTCAGGAAGCAGAGGTTGCAGTGAGCCTAAATGCTCCAATTTAAAGATACGGAATAAACATATTTTGTTACATAACAAAACAAAAAAGAAAACTATAGGCCAATATCCCTGATGAACATAAAACTCCTCAACAAAATACTAGCTGTCTGAATCCAACAGTATATCAACAAGATAGTAGTCCATGATCAAGTGGTTTCATATCAGGGATGCAGGGATGGTTTAACATATACAAGTCAACAAATGTGGTACATCACATAAACAGAATTAAAAACAAAAATCAAATGATCATCTCAATAGACACAGAAAAAGCATCTGTCAAAATCCAGCATCCCTTTATGATTAAAACCTTTAGCAAAATTGGCATCGATGGGACATACCTCAAGGTAATAAAAGTCATCTATTATACTAAAAGGGGAAAAGTTGAAAGCATTTTCTCTGAGAACTGGAACAAGACAAGGATGCCCACTTTCACCACTTCTATTTAACTTGGTACTGGAAGTCCTAGCCAGAGCAATCAGACAAGAGAAAGAAATAAAGGGCATCCAAATCAGTGAAGAGGAAGTCAAACTGTGGCTGTTTGCCGCTTTGATTGTATACCTAGAAAATCACCAAGACTCATCCAAAAAGCTCCTAGATCTGATAAATGAATTCAGTAAAGTTTTAGGATACAAAATTAATGTACACAAATCAGTAGCACTGCTATATACCAACAATAACCAAGCTGAGATTCAAATCAAGAACTCAACCCCTTTTACACTAGCTGCAAAAAAATAAAAAAATAAAGATACTTAGGAATATACCTAATCAAGGAGGTAAAAGATCTCTACAAGGAAAACTATGAAACATTGCTGAAAGAAATCACAGACAAACAAACAAATGGAAACACATCCCATGCTCATGGATGAGCAGAATCAATATTGTAAAAATAACCATACTTCAAAAGCAATCTACAGATTCAATGCAATTCCCATCAAAATACCATCATCATTCTTCACAGAACTAGAAAAAAACAATCCTAAAATTCATATGGAACCAAAAAAGAGCCCACATGACAAAAGCAAAAAGGATAAATTTGGAGGCATTAAATTACCCAACTTCAAACTATATTACAGGGTATAGTTTGGTAACAGCCAACTGATCTTTGACAAAGCCTACAAAAACATAGAGTGGAGAAAGGACACCCTATTCAACAAATGGTCCTGGGATAATTGGTGAGCCATACATAGAAGAATGAAACCGGATCCTCGTCTGTCACCTACCTTATGCAAACATCAACTCAAGATGGAGCAAAGACTTAAATCTAAGACCTGGAGCCGTACAAATTCTAGAAGATAGCATCAGCAAAACTCTTCTAGACATTGGCTTCGGCAAAAGAGTTCATGACTAAGAAGACAAAAGCAAATGCAACAAAAACAAAAATAAAATAAATAAATGGGACCTAATTAAACTAAAAAAGCATCTGCACAGCAAAACAAACAATCAGCAGAGTAAACAGACATTCCATAGAGAAAATATCTGCAAACTATGCATCCGACAAAGAACTAATATCCAGAATCTACAAGGAACTCAAACAAATCTGCAAGAAGAAAACAACTAATCCCGTCAAATAGTGGGCTAAGGACATGGATAAACAATTCTCAAAAGAAGATATACAAATGACTAACAAACATATGAAAAAATTATTAACATTACTAATTATCAGGGAAATGCAAATTAAAACCACAATGAGATACAACCTTCCTCCTGCAAGAATGGTCATAATTTCAAAATCCAAAAATAATAGATGTTGGCATAGATGTGGTGAAAAGAGAATGCTTTTACACTGCTGATAGGAATGTAAACTAGTATAACTACCATGGAAAACAGTATGGAGACTCCTTAAAGAACCAAAAGTAAAACTACCATTTGGTTCAGCAATCCCACTACTGGGTATCTACCCAGAGTTAAAGAAGTCATATGAAAAAGACACTTGCACACACATGTTAATGGCAGCATAATTTGCAATTGCAACAATATGGAACCAGCCTAAATGGCCATCAAGCAATAGGTGGGTAAAGAAAATGTGGCGCGTGTGTGTGTGTGTGTGTGTGTGTGTGTGTGTGTGTGTGTGTGTGTAGACCATGGAGTACTACTCAGTCATGAAAAGGAATGAAATAATGGCACTCGCAGCAACCTGGGTGTAGTTGGAAATGATTGTTCTATGTGAAGTAACCAGGAATGAAAAAACAAATATCCTATGTTCTCACTTATAAGTGGGAGCTAAACTATGAGGACACAAAGGCATAAGAATGCTGTCATGGATTTTGGGGAGTTGGGGGAAGAGTGGAAGGGGGCATGAGGGATAAAAGGACTACACATTGGATTCAGTGTACACTGCTCAGGTGACCAGTGTACCAAAATCTCAGAAATCACCACTAAAGAATGTGTCCATGTAACCAAAAACCACCTGTTCCCCAAAAACTGACATAAAATAAAATAAAAGGAATGAGAGTGGAATGATGTTATCAGAAAAAAAGGAAAAAATGGAGTTTTTCACCAGTAGCACCTCAAAAATTTGTAACGATATACTTTAAGCAGAAGAAAAGTCATACCAAATAAGAGCCCAGAGATATGACAATAAAAGAGGACCAAAGACAGTAAAACATAGGTACATGTATCTAAAGGGACACTGATTGTATAAAATAATAATAATGTGAATGTGGAAGTAAAATAAAGAAAAGAGACAAAATGATGATAGCTGGCTGCTACTGTTTATGTCAGGAGGGAATAAGTGAAGTTAAATGACATGAAGGTCTTTGCATTTTCTGAGAGGAGGGGAAAGGTATTCATTAACTTATAACTTTGATTAGGAGATACAATAAAACCTAACCTCATCCCATTTATAGTTTAATACATAAACATGCAGTAAAATTGAAACTAAAAAATAGGAAAATACACCAAATGCATCTAAAAAGGTAGCTAATATAATAAAATAACCACCAGACGAAATAGAATTTAAGGCAAAAACCGTACTAGAAAAAAAATAGTGTTACTTTAAAATATCACAGTTCATCAAAAAATTATGACAAATTAAATTTCAGGTAACTACTAAGCCTCAAAATATAAAGAGAAATAAGAAAGAGAGGGCTATGTAAGGAGAAATAGATATACACCAACAGTCACTGTGGAAACCTATTTCTTTCAGTATTTGATAAAGCAGATAAAAAGTTCAAGAAATCTATAGAAGATGTAAATACTACTACAAACAAATCAGATCTCAGATCTAATGAATGAGTATGTATATAGCACCTAACCACTCAAGAGTACATTTATTCTTCAGCACACACAAAGTATTTATGAAAAGTGACCATGGAGGACCATAAGAAAAGCTGCAGCAAATTTCAAAGGACTAAAATCACAGAGAATATGTCTTTTGGCTATAGTGTGATTAAGCAAGAAACCCAAAACAATGAAATATCTAGAAATGTCCCATATATTTGTAAATGAAGAAATAAACCGTACAACAACCCCCGAAATGAAAAAATTGCCACCCAAATTGGACACTGGCTTTATCTGAACAATAACAAAAATACTACACATAAAACTTCAGGTAAAATAGTACTTAGAGGAAAAATGTATAGCTTTACTAGTGGTAAATAGTAAGCTAAGCACACATCTCAAATTAGAAAAGAGACAGCAAAATAAACTCAAAGATATGATGAAAGTAAATAGTAAATAATCTTGAAGTCAATAAGGTGAAAAAAAAGTAGCTGATGAAGTATGATACATCAACCATTTCAAATATTAGGTTTTTTGGAAGGGACTGATACAATTAATAGACTGCTGGTGAAATTGATCAAAAAGAAAGAGAATAATTACACAAATCTAATACCAGAAATGACAAAGGGAATTGTACTAAAGAGGTTGCAGATACGAAAAATATAATAGGAGAATCTTATGGAAAGCATCTAGCCAATAAATTTGGATAAAATGAAATAGATTCTCAAACGTGTGTTCACCAGAACAACAGCATCAGTCTTGTCTAGTGTCTTGTTAGAAACACAAACTGTGGGCCTTCACCACAGGCCTACTGATGAGAAACTCTGGGGATGGAGCTTGAAAATCTGTGTTCTAACAAATCCTCCCAATGATCCTGATGCTCTGAAGTTTGAGAATTGCAGAACCATTCCAAAACAAATGGTACACAATTTTCACTTAGGTGAGTGCACAACTGGTCTCAATGTTTATTGTTAGAATTAAATAAATGGTCACTTTTGAGGAGGAAAGAACTGTCTTTTTAAAGAGGTTTAAATAGTATAAATGAAGCTTGGATTCTGTCAAAATAAAATTAACATATCTTTTTATTGATTTCATGAGACTGACATTGCATGTGAAAAACCAAATATTCATTATCAAAAATTGCTTTGAAATACTTTAAAATATCTCACAGAAATATTGAAAAGATTTTTTTTATTTGCAATTTGCTAGTTATGGAACCTCTCTATGTATTCCTTTGTCTGTCTTTTACTATGACATATTCAGCTCATGTAACCTTGTTGTCATTCCAAGATCATTATTTCACACTAAGATTTTTAAGTTCACCAAGAAGTTTTTTAAATTCCAAAGTGCATTTCAAAAATACCCTCATGAGTCTAACATAACACTCAGAATTAAAGCCACATTTCTGAATCACAAAAATTTCTCCTATTCTATTTGTTTCACTCAGCTTTATTTAGTTGCTATCTACACACTTATTGTATAAATGACAGATTTCCAACCAAAAGCTCAGTAAACACTCAGAGTAGTCAACTTTAATCATAAACAATCACAAAACAAACCTTAAAGCATTTATATCAATGTGAAGCTTTGTAGGAAATTGTTTTCTCAAAGTATTGTGGATGATTATTATGAATAAAATAAATGAGGTAAAGTAATGTTACAATAATGATCTGGAACTGTGAGTCAAATGAGTTAAGATTAAAGGCACAAAGAAACTCTGCCTAATAAACAAGCAGATAACTGCTGGAAAGAAAAATATGTTCCTCGTTTGAAATTAACTGCCAAACATTCTCAACCTACACAAAACTGTCATAAAGGACATCTAAATCTGTCCTTGTTTGTAACGTGTGTTGTGACAAGATTTGACAGTTTATCAAAAAACTATAATTGCCACCTAAACATCTAGCATTATGTCAACTGCAAATATGTTTAGTGAAAGCATTTATTTCATTTAAAATACAACATCCATTTTTCTTCACTTTCTGAAAGGACTGACTGAGTTTCTTTTTTCTCTAGCCGATCAAGCTGCATCAGAGCTCTCTTTGAATTATTTATGTTGGAATTGTGAAGGGTAAAAGAATAATCAGTAAAGCAAGAAACTATTACCAAGGTAATATATATATACATATATATTCTGGGTATTGACTCAAAAGACCTTCAAAATACAATAATTCTCACAGATCCATAAAGATGATATTTAAATATGCTTGCCTTGGGAAGGAGAAAGATAAGGCATTGTCTCTATATCACAATTTTTGTTTCCAGAGTAATTTAAGAAACAATGTCCTTAATAGAAGGTGCTATTCAATAGGCATCATTCCTACCTGTAACTTGTGAAAAGCAGTCAATGATAAAACAGATGTCTCTCTCAACCTACAGAGACCAAAGTAAACAGATGCTAAATCCCCTTGCAAGAGACCAGGTAGGTAACAGAAATGTCAGAATAACAAAGCTACTTCCCTGATACTACTAATGGTTCATTTCTTTCTGGGAAAAGGTTGTTTTTTTGTTTTGTTTTGTTTTTAAGCAAAAAACTTTCCAGTCTCATGTTTGGGATTTTGTTCTTTATTGCAGTTGCTTGGTAAAAAAGAAAAAAATTATGCAAATATTTTGTAGTACTTTTAAATTTTTCCTTTGTTGTGATAAATCTCAAAGAAAAGGCTTAAAAGTTTATAGTTGATACCGCCCTACTTGGAAATTCAGGAATCCCACATTTTAATCCACACTCTGCCTCTATTTAGCTGATAGATCCCAGGCAGGTTGCTTCATTTCTCTGAGCCTTAGTTCCCTGTCTGTGAATTGTAATATCAGATTAGGTAGTCTCTAAGGCCATATCTATCCTTAACATTTTATGACTGTAGACAAATTTCTGGAACTATAACATATAGCAACAGCTAGAGCTTGAAACAAAAATAGCAGCAAGACAAAAATTGCTCCTCCTTAACACCTCAAGGAAAATGCAACCATGTATGGGTTTTAAATGTTTACATTAGCATTTAATCCTATTTAGGTAATATTAAACCTGTTTAGAATCTGTTTTGTTTTCTTAAAAAAACTGAAAAATCTGTGGCACACTGAGAATAGTAAGAGAAAAATAAATTGAAACTACAAATACTTTTTAGCGCTTCTAAATTAAGCCACGGGATTTTCTTTAGAAATCACTTTATGTAGTCTGGCTAAGGGTGAGAATTATGTGGTATAGGTAGGTCTGTTGATTTTTTTATGTTTTTGATAAAAAGAACACAAATGAAGGGTTATAGACAGAAATGGGCTGGCATACACTGTCAACCAGGAAGAGACTGAACTAGGGAAACAAGCATGTTGATGTCAGGAGAGAGGTGATTGGAACAGCAGCAAATCATTTTGGTGTAATATTTAAAACATAGCTGTTTATTTGAGTTTATAGTGACACCTCATTCAATATATAAAACTACCTTTTTATAGCTAAGTAATGTTTTTCACAGACATTGTTGAATCTTACCCATCTTTGTTGCCTACCTCATTTCTTATCCCATTTCTGAGCTTATCCTATTCATGAACCCAACACATTAAGGAAGCCCAGAAGTGTGGCGAGAAAATCTATTAAATTATTTGGTTATTTTACAATATGAAAAAAATGATGATTTGGTTTAGGCTAAATGAAAACGTCCTGGTATCCAAATGTCAGGCACACAATTAGCAAGATATAAATGGTTGATCTGTATCTGATGCCTCCATTATTTTTATGAAATTATTGGCATCTATGGTCCTTTCTACCTCCTTCCTCACTATCTCCAGCCCCAATACACCATGGAAGCTGTATGCTTAAAATTTGCTAACAAACATTTAATTACCAAATATATTTTGTTCATCTTTTTTATTATAAAAGTAATAAATGTTCAAATGCCACACTGACAACAGTAAAATATAACAGTCCTCCTTCATTCTCAGCTCTCACGACCTACTCCCCTCTCCAAATGTAATTATTATAAAGAGGACTTCCATGCTACTTGGATGCTTTCAGTATCACATAATCTTAAATACATAAACATAATACTATGCATATTTTTGTGACTGACTTTGTACCTTTAGAAAAATACCTAGGAGATATTTCCACATGATTACACTTAATCTGTTTGATGGTTGCATATGTATACACCATTAATTATTTGGTAATTTACCTATTGATGAACATTTGTTGGTTTCCAGATTTTCCTTTTATAAACAATTCTAGGGCAATTACTGTTTGTCATGCACCATTTTTGTACCGTAGAAGTGGTATAATACCTGATATATAGGAGGTGTTCACAAAATATTTATTGAATGAATGAATACAGCAACACTACTATGTAGCCATATATATTTGGGGTGCTTGTGAAAATTTCTCTGAAATAGATTCCTAGAAGTATACATGATGAGTCAAAGCTTATGTGCAAAATTAGCCATGCAAAACCTACATATTTATACATTCCATCCAAATAGAAGACCTTATCCATCTTAACATTTTGACTACTTGATGTGTGAAAATAGCGTTTTCTTGATTACCTCAATTGTTTCACGTTTCTTAACCATTTATTTTTTTACTGTGGTTGCCTATTTATGCCATTTTTCAACTTTCTATTTTATTGTCTTTTTCTCACTTCATTGGGGAAATTCTTTCTAAAATAATCCTTTGCATATACTTTAGTAGGTAATTTTCCTTTTAAACTTGGGTTTTGCTTTGTAGAAGTTTTATGTTTTTATGCATTCAAATTTGTTTAAATAGCCCTAGGAAACTAATACTGGTGCTAATAGAAAAAAATTCCTTACAGTGTAAATTCTTGATTATTTAGTTTAAAAGTGTGAAGTGGGAGATGGCAAGCAAAAGTGTGAAGTGGGAGGTGGCGAGCAGGAATTTTTTCAAAAGACCCAGGGTCAATTTGGGACCACGCGCCGCAAGGGGGAAGGGACTCTAACGGTTGAGTAACAACCGGAAGCCGTTAGAGTCTGTGCTTCACTTCCGTTCCAGTCTCAGCGGCAGCTGGATCGCTCGACAGAGTGCCTCTGGTAGTTGGCCAGGATGCCGAATATCAAAATCTTCAGCGGCAGCTCCCACCAGGACTTATCCCAGAAAATAGCCGACCGCCTGGGCCTGGAGCTAGGCAAGGTGGTGACTAAGAAATTCAGCAACCAGGAGACCTGCGTGGAAATTGATGAGAGTGTGCGTGGAGAGGATGTCTACATCGTTCAGAGTGGTTGTGGCGAAATCAACGACAGTCTAATGGAGCTTTTGATCATGATTAATGCCTGCAAGATTGCTTCAGCTAGCCGAGTTACTGCAGTCATCCCATGCTTCCCTTATGCCCGACAGGATAAGAAGGATAAGAGCCGGGCCCCAATCTCTGCCAAGCTTGTTGCAAATATGCTGTCTATAGCAGGTGCGGATCATATCATCACCATGGACCTACATGCTTCTCAAATTCAGGGCTTTTTTGATATCCCAGTAGACAACCTGTATGCAGAGCCAACTGTCCTGAAGTGGATAAGGGAGAATATCTCTGAGTGGAAGAACTGCACTATTGTCTCGCCAGATGCTGGTGGAGCTAAGAGAGTGACCTCCATTGCAGACCAGTTGAAAGTGGACTTTGCTTTGATTCATAAAGAACGGAAGAAGGCCAATGAAGTGGACTGCATGGTGCTAGTGGGAGATGTGAATGATCGTGTGGCTATCCTTGTAGATGACATGGCAGACACTTGTGGTACAATCTGCCTCGCGGCTGACAAACTTCTCTCAGCTGGAGCCACCAGAGTTTATGCTATCTTGACTCATGGAATCTTTTCTGGCCCAGCCATTTCTCGCATCAACACTGCATGCTTTGAAGCAGTGGTAGTCACCAATACCATACCTCAAGAGGATAAGATGAAGCATTGCTCCAAAATACGAGTAATTGACATCTCCATGATCCTTGCAGAAGCCATAAGGAGAACTCATAATGGGGAATCTGTTTCCTACCTGTTCAGCCATGTTCCTTTATAACAGAATAACTTCTAGGTTATGCTATTTTAAAATAAAATAAGATTAATAAAAATAAACCTTGCCTTTATTTTTTCTTAGGTTTGATTAAAAGTTCAGCAGAAGAGTCAGCTTGCTCCAGTGTAACTTTCTACATCCCACATCAGGTATATAAGAGTTTACCTTAAATTAGGGGAAAACAGGTTAAGAATAATCACTATGATTTCCTGGCTGGGTTGTCTCATCTGGCTTCTTTGATGATTTTGTGAGCCCCGCAGCTTTAACTATAGCCCTTCTGCTGCAAGATTTCAGGCTTTTGACGGTGTTTTGTAGAGGTATTTGAAAGTGATTGGAAAACTTACATGTGAATGCTTCAGAGTTTTCTTTTTTCAGAACAACTAGCAATAAAGCCACCCAATCTACCCCTTGGCCCCAACTCCCACTTTGTGTCACAAATTCTCCAAGTTCTATGCTCAGTTGCAGCAAGAGCCCTGAGCAACCACAAAATTAGTTCTGGTTGCTGAACCACCTGAAAGGCAGGAATAGGTAACTTTCAGCTTGAGCAGCCACTGGGATCTTGAGAGGAAGCAACAAAGGACAGCAAATGCTTCTTGAGAGGAGGAAGATAGATCTGTCACCATCTATTTGGAGACTATCTATCTTGGATTCTCAGTTATACCTGTTGCTTTTGATTTAGCTTTACCTCCACCCATCTTGACCTTTTCCTTGCTAAATATCCTACTGGACCCAAATGGTCAGGGTACCATAGTCTTCTGGAAAGCAAACCCACTTTTTGCTATATAATCGCTAATATTTATATTAGTTATTTTTGCTGTAACTTAATCTTCCTTAGTCTGTTACCACCATGGTAGTAGATGTTAGGTGACATTGTAGTGCCTTTTGTTAAATTTAAACATTTAATTATTATCTCCCTTCCTTGTATTTTGTTGGCCCCTCAAATGACCTCAGATTTATATTTTTAAAGTGTTGTTATTGTCCTTTTTAGGGAAAACCAACAAAATATCTGCATATGTGTGCGGGGTGGAGAGGAGTGGTGCAGAGCACCACACCTAGATTTATCATGTGAAATTTCTGATCTCCAAGAAAAAGAAAATCACTAAGAATTTCCAAAGAGTAAAAAACAAGAAAGTTTTAAAGAAACAATGTTCAGATTGCTTTAAATTTTTCATTTGAACTCTTGGGCAGTAAGCAAAATGGAATAATTTCCTTGCAGTTCTAAAGGAATATTATTTTTAACCTAAATTTCTGTGCTTAGCCAAACTATCATTGACATATGAAGACAATATTAAGGAACTCAGAAAATACTACCATTAATGTTTCCTGAAAGTACTTCTTGGAGATACTGAAAATAAAAAACATACACAGCCAAGAAGAACACAGAGAGTAAAAGAGATGGTGGTAAGCAAAAAAAAGAAGTGAAACTGATAGAAAAATCATTTTTATGAAGTTACTATAAGGATTAAGGCCGTTATTAAGGTAAAACTCATAAAAATTGGGCCACATTATGAAGTAATTTTTTTAAAAATCTGTAAAATACCAGATGATACCCACAAAATATGGGAGGCTGGGAGGAGTTAGGCTTAGTGTAAATATATTCAGGATCTTGTCTAGTTTTGGATGGAGGTTATCAACAACAATCATTCACATTATAGAAAAACCTGAGTTTAAACAACGTATTTTCTAAAATTCAAGGGCAAGGAGCAAGCCAGAGAATAAAGGAATAGGATAAATAGCTTCCAGACTCCTAGAAAGAAAAAAAAGGTGGAGTGGGAGTTTGGGGGAGAATAAGCAAAACTCCACAAATCAAGCTGAAGATAGGAAATAAGAAAGAAAACATAGCAAGGATAAAGTGCCAAATATATATTATCACAAAAATCAATAGGTTAATTTTATAAAAGATACATTTTTAGATTGGGTAGCTAAAATACCTAATAATATGCTATTTATAGGACACACATCTAAAAAGTTTGGTATAAAGAGATAGAGAAAAATATACCAAGTAAATGGTAACAAAAAGAAATGAGCAATCATAGTTTTAGTCAAAACAAAAGTGGAACGTGCTTTGCTGATTAAACCCACCAATAAGTTATAATCATCATGAATCTTTATCCACCTAACAACTCAACATGGAAATATAAAAAGAAAAGCAAAACAGTGAGAATATAAGAAGAAATGAATAATGTACAATCATAATCAAAGAAGGAAATTTTGACAAAACTCTCATAAATTATCAAGAAAAGGTATTATAGAGTTTAAATGACTTCATTATCACAACTTAATATAGAAATTAAACATAATTTACAATTCAAGCATGCATGAAGCAAATATAATAGGTTTCACAGGTTTTAAAGATTTTTTAAAAAGAAAAAATATATAATAGTTCATAAAAAGTCTTAATAAATTTTTAAAAGAAATGTATGTAGACCATATATAGCACAGCAACTTTACTACTATCATCTTAACAATATTATTAAAAAATAAAACTCTCAGTAAAATAGGAATAGAACAAAGCTTGCTTGACCTGCTAGAGAAAATCTGGCATAGACGTAATTAAGGGCATACTTAATGATGAAACATTGAAAACATTATCATTAAATTTCTAAACCAATGGGAACAAGGCAAGGAAAAAAAGAGTGGTATCATTACGAGAAGGAAAGACTTTCATTATTTGAAGATGTCATGATTGCCAACAAAAATTCCAACAATCAAAAGAAAAACTCAGAATTCATAAGAGAGGTCAGTAAAGTGAAAGTATGTAAGATAAAATGACATCTTTCCTAAATACCAGTAAAATATAATTTTAAAACATAATCGAAAGAAATGTTTCCACAACCTGAAACAATAAAATCTACAACATGACCAGTAACAAATCCTAAAACTGTAGGATTTGTATGAAAAAAAGTTGCTAAAGGATATAGAAAATACCTGAATAAATACATTATGAACTTGGATAGGAAGAACAATATTGCAAACCTGATAGTTTCCTATTAAGTCAGTGTGAACCCAATCAAAATCTTAAAGGGATTTTTTTTTTTCTTTTTGTCAGAGTCTCCCTCTGTCACCGAGGCTGGAGGGTAGTGGCCCCATCTTGGCTCACTGTACCTCTGCCTCCCGGGTTCAAGCGGTTCGCCTGCCTCAGCCTCCCCAGTAGCTAGGATTATAGGTGTCTGCTACGACACTCTGCTAATTTTTGTATTTTTTTTTTTTTTTTTAGTAGAAAAGGGATTTCACCATGTTGGCCAGGCTGATCTTGAACTCCTGACCTCAAGTGATCTGCCCTTCACAGCCTCCCAAAGTGCTGAGATTGTAGGTGTGAGGCACCTGGCCAAAGGGATTTTTAAGAAAAGAGAACTTGACACAAGCTTTTCTTAAAGTTCATCTGGAAAAGTAAATAAGCAAAAATATTCAAGATCTTTTTTGCATTACAATACATTAAAACATTTCAAAGCTACAGTGATTAAAATGTGGTATTGATGCAGGAATGGACACATAAATTAATATTGCAGAATGTATATTCCTGAAACAGACTCAGGTATACTTACAGGAATTTAGTACACACATGCCCTATTTAGTGGAGGGACTGTGTTACTGGAAAGAGGTACGTAACTGAATCAACTCTATCAGAGAATTGCTATCGCAAAGTCCCTATAGAGATGTTTTCCTGATACCCTGCCTTGGCAACCACTTCTGCGGTCTACTCAGATTCTCCGAAGTGGGGATTAGACTCCTGCCATAGTTTTTTCCTAGCTATCTTCATACAATTGTTGGTCAATCCAGATCACAGTGATGCTTAGGATGGCCTTTTTAATGTCCGTTAGCACTTACCAATATCTAGTTTCTGCACGATCTTAACCTTCTGCTTCCTTGACTGTATCCTGGGAAGTGCCTCTTCAAAAGCCTCTCTGCGGCCTCTACTTTTAAGACCCATTGCAACACTATTTTCTTGCTTATGTGAAGCATATTCAACATTATTATTTTCACACACACAGTCATTTGGGACAAACTTCTCTACAGAATACAAAATAAACAAAAGACAGGCCACTGAATAGTAAATAACACATGCTGCAGAATATATTCACCCTATGGTAGCTAAGCAGTGGACCTCCTAGCTGAAGCTATAGTGTTCTTATGCTTATTGCCTGAAAACTGTTTTATACAGTTCGTCACACTACACACCAATTCCCATTGGCTGAGAGCTCAGAACCATATTTAGAGAAAGAGAGAGAGAGAGGGAGGGGGGATTCTGTTAAAATGTCATTAAATCAACTCAGGAATGGTAGCATATGCCTGTAGTCCCAGCTACTCCAGAGGCTAAAATGCTGAGATGAGAGAATCGCTTGAACCCAGAAGTTAAGAGACCAGCCTGGGCAACATAGGAAGACCTCATCTCTTTAAAATAAATAAATAAATAAATAAATAAATAAATAATAAAAAGGCATTACATCAAATATTCATATATATGATAAAACTGGCATATTATAGATAAATAAATCATTGATCAATCAATATGGCCAGATAACTAGCTACTGATTGGGAAACCAGAGCTTTATCTCATCCTTAAATGATGCACAAGAATAAATTCCAGAGGAAAGGTTATAAAAAAACAGAATTGTAAAGCACGAGAAAATGTGGAATCACATATACTGTTATAGTTAAAAAGGCCTTATTTATTTATTTATGTTTTGAAACAGGGTATCCCTCTGTCACCTAGGCTGGAGTGCAGTGGCTAGCGATCTCAGCTCACTGCATCCTCCAGCTCCTCTGGGATCAAGCAATCGTCCTAAGTAGCTGGGATTACAGGTGCATGCCACCACACTTGGTTAATTTTTGTATTTTTAGTAGAGATGGGGTTTCACCATGTTGGCCAGGGAAGTTGGAACTGTTGGATTCAAGAAATCCTCCCGACTCAATCTCCCAAAGTTCTGGGATTACAGGTGTGAGCTGCCACATCTGTCCAAGAGCCCTTTTTAAGAAGGATACAAAACTCAGAACTCATAAAAGATATGATTGAAACATGACTTCTGGGATTCTACAGCCAGAAACAGACTGATAGAGATACTCAGCTACAAATGTGTGCTACCCTTTGAGAGAGGATGAATGACTCTAAGGGCAGAGTGGCGCAGGGGCCAGTTGGGGCTGCTGAGGACAGCCCAGAAGCAAACTGAGCTGCCGCCATAGGCCTAGAGGCTAATGGAGCTATTGCTGCAGACTCAGAGGCTAGAGCTGTGGCCCCAGCAAGTGAAGCATCGTCTTAGTCCACTCAGGTTGCTGTGATAAACTACCATACACTGGGTGGCTTACAAACAGCGGAAATTTACTTCTGACAGCTCTGAAGGATGAAAAGTACAAAAGCAAGGTGCTAGAAGATTCTGTGTCTGGTGAGGGCCCACTTACAGGTTCATGGACAGCTGTCTTTTCACTGTATCCTCACATGACAGAGGGGTTAGGGAACTCTTGGGGGTCTCTTTTATAAGGGCATTAATCCCATTCATGGGGTCTCCACCCTAACGACCTAATCACTCACCAAAGGTTCCACCTCCTAATACCATCATATTAGGGGTTAGGATTTCAATATATGAATTCTGGGGAGACGAAAACCTTTTGTCTATAGCAAGCATCAAGCCACAGAGAATTAGTCTTAGGTATTGAAACTTACTTAAATTTGTCCTACTAGATTTCAGTGTTGGGACTGACAACCTTTTTATTCTTTCCAATTTCTCTCTTTTTGAATAGGAATGTATAAGGATATATATTGTAAACCCAATTCATGCATAAGGATATGCAATGCCTGTCCCACTATTGTATTTTGGAAGTAGATAACTTGTTTTCCATGTTCATGATCCAGAGATAGAGAGGAATTGCTGCCCCAGGATAATTTATACCCATAGTCTCACCCATATATGATTTAGATGACAAGATCTGAGGCTTTTGAGCTGATGATGTTTAGGTGAGATTTTGGACTTAGTGTTGATGTTATCAGGGGCTGAGACTTTTGGAGATGTTGAGATGGGGTGAACATGTTTTATTTGTGGACAGACATGAAATTTGGGGAGCAAAAGGGATAGTAGGCTGAATAGTGGCCCCCAAAAGGATATATCCAAATCACAACCCCCAGAACCTGTGAATGTGACCTTATTTGGATAAAAGGTCTTTACAGATGTAAATAAGTTTAGGATTTTGAGGTGAGATCATGCTGGATTTCGGTTGGGCCTTAAATACCATTACAGGAATGAATAGGCAAAAGGAGGCTGGAGAGACAGAGACACAAAAGAGAAAGTCATTGATGATGGAGGCAGAGATTAGAGTGACATGTCTACAAGCCAAGAATTGCCAAGGACTGCTAGCAGCTACCAGAAGCTAGGAAATACACAAGAAACAGATTCTCCCTCGGTGTCTCCATAAGGAACCAACACTGCTGACACCTTGACTTCGGACTTTTGGCCTCCAGAGAATAAATTTCTGTTGTTTTAAGCCCCTAGTTTATAAGTAATTTGTTACTGCTCCCCCACCCCCCAGGAAACTAATACAGATTCTGGTAGCAGGAAGTGGAGTCCTGTTATAACAGATATGTAGGAATGTGGAAGTGGCCTTGGAATTGGGTAATGGTAGAGGCTGAGTGAATGCTGAGGTATATGAAAGAAAAAGCCTAAATTGCTTCGAAAAGACTGTTGGTAGAAACAGAGTTGTTAAAAGAGATTCTGGTGAGGGCTCAGAAGGAAGCGATGCTTCTCTCATCTTAGAGAATATATGTGTCCTTGCAAGCAGATTGTTGGTAGGAATATCAACATTAAATATGCCTCCAGTGAGGCCTCAAAAGAAAATGAGGGGTATGTTATTTGAAATTGAAGGAAAGACGGTCGTTGTTATAAAGTGGCAGAAAACATGACTGAATTGTGTTCTACTGTTGGATGAAAGGCAGAACTTCTAAGTGATGAACTTGGATATTTCGCTGAGATTTCCAAGCTAAGTGTTGAAGATGCAGCCTGGTTCCTCCTTGCTACTTATAGTAAAAGGGGAGATGAAAGTGATAAATATGGAAGGAATAAAGTAAACAGGAACCAGAACTTGATGATTTGTCGAGTTTCTTAGCCTGTCCAGATGGCAAAGAACATAAAAATTAGGAAATTCATTGTTAGAAAATCATGCTCTGAATAGAAGGCCAACGGTGTGGCTAGATAACCTTTTGCTGAAGAAATTAAGTGTGTGACTCATAGATCTAGTCAACTATCTCAGCAGAAGGCAGGAATAGCATCTAAATAGACTAATCGAGTACTAAATAGCTATTGTGCTTTGGTTGATTTTTAAAAATTGGTATAAACCTTACTTAATGATAGGTAAACCTAGGAATAACTAAGTAGGCATCTTAAATACCAGCCTAAGGATTTTTTTCATTTATTTAAAAGAGCAATGAGGAGCCCTTGTAACTTTTTAAGTGGATTTTCAGTAGATGGCTGATGGAATGAAAACAGTATTTTCTTTCTCTTTTTTTAGTTCATATTATTTAATTTTATTTAATTTTATTTTATTTTATTTTATTTTATTTTATTTTATTTTATTTTTTGAGACGGAGTTTTGCTCTGTTGCCCAGCCTGGAATGCATTGGCCCAATCTTGGCTCACTGAAACCTCTGCCTCTCCTGTTCAAGCAATTCTCGTGCCTCAGCCTCTGGAGTAGCTGGAATTACAGGTGTGTGCCACCACACCTGGCTAATTTTTTGTATTTTTAGTAGAGACGGTGTTTTACCATGTTGCCCAGGCTGGTCTCAAACTCCTGGCCTCAAGCAGTGTGCCCCCCTTGGCCTCCCCAAAGTGCTGGGATTACAGGCATGAGCCAGAGCACTGAGCAAAAACAGTACTTTCTAAAGAGAATTCAGCAGCGTGGTGCAAACTGAACTGTACTGGAAAGATTCTGCAATTGGGAAACCACATGTACCTGGGTGGGTTCCATTTTGAGAAATTAGGCCTAAACAATATTTTTTTAGTGTTATAGTAAACCAAGAAGCCTTCATTTTTTCCAATCCCTAATGCACACAAGAGTTGTTTACGGGAATTTAGTCTGGATATAAATTTCTAAATGTGATGCTGACAGAATCTCTTATCTATGACATGATTAATGATGTTTTCTTCAGAGTGGCTTCAGTTAGTGTTTATTAAGATGCTCCCCAAATCCTAATTCTATTTCAAAGATACAGTCAGATGATTATACTTATGGGTACCCTGTAAGAATGAGAAAAGATAAGGCAGTGATTGAATGGTTTTAAATAACACATTTTATCCTGATTAATTATTATGCAACTAGTGACTTTCTTCTTCTGTTTTTATATGCATCATTCTCTTTCTTTCTTTTCTAGGAAAACTGTTAATTTTTTTCTTCTTGATTTCATTGCAAATGCTAAGTAATGACTGGCATAACTCGCTGCTTACGGCATGGGAAGGGAGCCTCCCTTTTGCAACATTAAAGAGTCTCTGGTTGTGGAACAGGCAATGAGTAGTGCCTGTTTCACAGACTGAAAATTGTGCTTTTCTTCTTCCTCCTTGCTTACTGATATGTTTTGGCTGTGTCCTCACCCAAATCTCACCTTGAATTGTAATAATCTCCATGTGTCAAGGGTGGGGCCAGGTGGAGATAATTGAATCACGGGGGTGGTTCCCCCATACTGTTATTGTGGTAGTGAATAAGTCTCATGAGATCTGATGGTTTTATAAATGGGAGTTCCTCTGCACAAGTTTTCTTGCCTGCTGCCATGTAAGATGGGACTTTTCTCCTCACTCACTTTCCACCATGATTGTGAGGCCTCCCCAGTCATGCAGAACTGTGAGTCAATTAAACCTCTTTCCTTTATAAATTACCCACTCTTGGGTATGTCTTTATTAGCAGCATGAGAACAGACTAGTATACTTACCATTTGGCTTTTCCACTTAATAACCTACCAGTTAAGGAAGGATTAGAAAAACTAGGCCTGTGAAGGTCTCCAAGCATAGCAGAAGATGCAGGAAGAACAGCATGAGCAAAGGCTTTGAGGTGGGAACATGCATGAATTACAGCAACAGGAAGAAGACCAGTGTGGCTGGAGTAGAGTGAGCAAGAGGCACAGCAGAATGAGATTAAGTCAGCAAGCTGGGGCAGATTCAGATAAGGTAGGTAAGCTATCACACGCTCTGAACTTCTCTATCTCCAGTCAGTCACCATCGAATTGACCTTTTTTATTTTAATTTTTTTCAAGACAGGGTCTCACTCTATTGCCCAGGTTGGCATGCATTGGTGTAGATCAGAGCTTACTGCAGCCCCAAATTCCTGGACTCAAGCAATCCTCCCACCTCAACCTCTCGAATAGCTGGGACCACAGGACTATTACCATGCCTGGCTAATTTTTAAGTTATTTTCTTTTGTAGATAGATGGGGTATCACTATGTTGCCCAGACTGGTTTTGAACTCCTGGGCTTCAGTAATCCTCCTGCCTCAGCCTCCCAAAGCACTGGGATTTTGGGAGTGCACCACTGCACACAACCTCAAATTGATCTTTTGTTTGCTCCTTGCTTATTAGTACTCAAGTCTCTATTAGGAAAATTACATCTTAAAATATTACTCATTAATAAGAATTTTGTCCTTCACAGGGGCTTTCCGAAAATACTGGCAACTCATACATTCCCAAACTTGCCAAGTTATCAAATTCCTGGCTTCCCACTCTTGACATCCTGAATCTTCAGATAAGAGGTTTGGGAAACAATATTTTTAAATGATTATCTTCAATGATTCTTACGATCAGGCAAGCTTAGGAAACACTAAGCCTCAAAACCAAGACTAATCGAGATAATTTTGAGTGCAGAGGACAGTTTTGAGCACTAACATTCCAAAACACATACTACTTTACTAATACCTGTGGCAGCTCTGGCCAGTACTTGAGCTGCTACTTTCCCCTACTGTGACCATGGCCTCCATCTCTCATGGATCCTAGAATTCCTTCCTGCTGACTTGAGACATGACCCCAGATTCTTTCTCCATGCAGGTATCCAGGCAGCCACTATCAATTGATAAGAACTGGCATAGAAGGCAAAACTTAAATGCCATCCCTCTCATAAGGTTATCTGTAGACCAGGGCAATTTCTCAGCTGATTTTTATCTGGGGAAATACCAAATTATTATATTTTTAAAAGTTTGGGTTAATCTATGGGGTTAAACTTATTTTATTGGCTCAGCAATATATACTGATATAAACTTCACAACTGCAGTATCTGGAAAAAATGGATTTTGACTATTTCTTTTATAAAAGCTTATATATGCAGCCATATTTCTGAAAGGGA
This sequence comes from Macaca thibetana thibetana, assembly GCF_024542745.1. Taxonomy (NCBI): domain Eukaryota; kingdom Metazoa; phylum Chordata; class Mammalia; order Primates; family Cercopithecidae; genus Macaca; species Macaca thibetana. The sequence continues at coordinate 88,573,774 of NC_065580.1, read as the reverse complement.
CAGTGAACAAAAAATGAGCTTTAGAATTAGAGTTTAAGGTAAATTCTGGCTGTGCCAGCTATATTACTGTACAACTGTATTATGGTGCATTAGTTGTATAATATTATAATATTAGTTGTATTATCAGCTATAGTAGTAACCAATTAATACATGTCTTTGAACCTTTGATTCTTCATTTCCACAAAAGAGACAAAATACCTCATGCAACTGCTGTAATTTAATATAAACGTTTATGTGTGAAACAGCTAGAACGGTTTTGGTCACATTACGTGGACATGAAAAAAAGCCTAGATTTTCTCCTTTATTTACTTGAAACAGAACTCTCCCTCCATTAGCTGACTCACTTATAAGACTCTTTGTGTGTTCCTCTGTTTGGTTACAGAATTTGGGTAACCACATTTGGGAAATTTTAATAAACACCCTAAAATGCTATTTATGCAAAGTTTAATAGTTAATATATATTCAAACAAGCAAAATCTTTGAGTAACCTTTTTAATGTATATAGGCGTGTGCCCTAGACTTGTAAGGAAACCATGGAATCAAAGTCCCTTCGAGTTAAATGGGACCCTCAACATCATCAGTGCGATGTACTGAATTCTTACAACAGGTGAGAGAAGCTGAAATTGGGGCCTCATTTACAAACACGTTTGTCCTGGAGTTAATAAAGTATTGTCTAAAACTAAACTTTCTATTTCTTCAATAAAGAGTAAGGACTGTGAGTAATGTGCAGTCTTCAATTATTGAAGAAATATTGATTTATATTAATGATAAGGCAGGAAATTTAAGCTATCCCAAGAAAAACAGGTGTAGGAAAAACCTATGCTCAAAAATGTTTTCTAAATAAGTCAAGTAATCAGAAATCTAAATGAATAAGAAAATCCAATTCCTAAACATGACAGTTATTCAAAATTATACAGAAGTTGAATGTGTACACATCTCAAGTTTTCCCAAGTTTTGTCTTTCCTGTACTCCTTAAGCATAAGTACTTCTTCAAAACATGCATCAGTAGGCTAAAATATCAAAAAGTTAAATTATAGGTTCTTGCTACCTGCAGTATTGCATCAGCTTCAAGGGTCAACCCCTATTTTCTGTCTCTCACCTCCCCTTCCTTGGCTATTCTGAAAGAAACTTGCTAGCTTCTCAACCAATCCTAACAAAAGCAGGATCAAAACCTTTGAATTTGCAACCTGGTGCAGATTTTAAATTAATCACAGCAATGGAACAGTTACCAACAGTGGTGGTTCCATATGCCCTCTGTTTCTCCTTTACCACTAACATGGCTAAGCCCAAGGTCTGCCATATGAGGACCCAGCCTTGGGTGTCTGGGCATTCCTTGGGTTGTCACCCTCTGATCCTCCCTCTTATGTTAGCCATTAGACTAGCTTTTTCCTTTGATTTGCCTTCTTCTCTATATTCTATCAGCTCTGTGCCCTTGTACCCATTTAGACTGCGGCCCTACCCTGAGGTGCAGGTGATGTGAAGACCCTAGAAGCTTGCTAGTCCTAGTGTCTATGTCCTTTCCTGAGGAGAAGCTGGTTTCTCTTGCACCTCCTGCATTATCACATCTGTTCAACTCTCTTGCATTATTACCTAGATTTCCTATAATTGTGTTCTACCCGTCACATCCATTCTTCTGATGCTGGCTGTTGCTGGTATCCTGCCCAAGCTTGCTGTGTCTTTTGGGTGCTCTGTTTTTGGAGCTGCCATCTGATCTCACTGGGGCCACCCTCTCACTTCCCACACCCTAATCTTTGCCACTGTGAGTAGCTCTCCACCCAGTTTTGGCCTTGACCAGCTCCCTGCTGAGGTCCCCACGTGCCTGCTAACAAGGCTGACCTAAGTCAATTCTACCTATCCCCTTGCCACTAATACTTATCTACACACTTTCTCCTACAAAATGCTGATCGTAACCTTGAAAGGCATCCTTTTAATCTCGTCATTCTAATGTTCAAAAGTCCAATATTAGTTTTCTATTGTCTACTGCATTTGAAAAATTCTTCTGTTTGGCTGTTAAGAATCTCCCAGTGAGGCCAGGTGTGGTGGCTTATGCCTGTAATCCCAGCACTTTGGGAGGCCAAGGCGAGTGGATCACCTGAGATCAGGAGTTCGCGATCAGCCTGGCCAACATGGTGAAACCCCATCTCTACCAAAAATACAAAAAATTAGCTGGGCATGGTGGCAGGTGCCATGCTACTCAGGAGGCTGAGGCAGGAGATTGCGTGAATCCGGGAGGCAGAGGTTGCAGTGAGCCAAGATCGTGCCATTTTATGCCAACCTGGGCAATAAGAGTGAAACTCCATCTAAAAAAAAAAAAACTTTCCAGTGAAACGATCCTTATAAACTTTATAAAATTAATCAGGGAGGAAGGAAAGAGGAGAAACTAAATAAACTGAGCTTGCACCACATTCAGCATTAATCATTAGGTCAGCTTGCCTTCTGACCTGCTTCCTCATAGTTGAGTGATGCCTGCTGTCCTAGAATCACATAGACTCTGGATTATAGTTCCCTTAACTGCTCTGTAGATAACAACTTGAACATTATGAAAAGTTAAGTTTTCCCTTTGAGATATCCTTTCAAGTCCTACATACCAGTGAAACTACTGACGTCAGCTGAAGGACCCCACGAGGAGCTGACTCACCAAAGAATGCAGTTTTCACATCCTGATGATTTTATCCCCCTTACCCTGGCCAATCAATAATCCCAATTTTCTAACCCCTTGCCATCCATGATTCCCTTAAAAACTCCAGCTCCGAACTCCTTCGGGAGATGGATTTGAGGGTCTCCTCCCATCTTCTCACTCAGCCACCCTGTGATTATTAAACTCTTTCTCTGCTGCAAACCTGTCTGTCTCAGTGTATTGGTTTATTACTGTACAGTGGGCATAAGAACCTGTTGGTCCTGTAAAACCATGGTCCATTCAATCAAATTTCCCAAGAATTACAAAGAGTCAGATATGATTAGCTCACAGGCCAAGTCCTTTTCTCGTGCTGTTGATTCCACATAAACTGCCCTCCTTCCTCTTCACTGCATGTTCCAGTCCTACTCATTGCTCAAAGGCAAGCTCCAGTAGGAATCCCAACATAAAGTCTTTCCTGGCCCCTCCAGCTCTTTGGTACATTGACCCAGTATATATATATATATTTTTTTAAGTTTAGTACTTAATTTTTTCCTAATTGCTTCATATGTTTTCTTAGTCCTGCCATTCACAGGAGGATTGGAAGGATTCTGTAACAAATGATCATTTGCTCTACCTTTTTATTTCTTACAGTGCTTAGGACAGTGATAGGAGGTATAAAATAGACTGATATCATAAGTAGAGTTAGTTTTAAAAGTGCCCTATAGGCAAATCTTTTCTTTGCATTGAAAACACATTGGTCGAGAAGTGGATTCAAGATGGCCAAATAGGAACAGCTCCGGTCTGCAGCTCCCAGCAAGATCAACACAGAAGGTGGGTGATTTCTGCATTTCCAACTGAGGTACCCAATTCATCTCACTGGGACTGGTTGGACAATAGGTGCAGCCCACGGAGGGGTAGCCGAAGCAGGGCCGGGCGTTGCCTCAACCAGGAAGCACAAGGAGTAGGGGAATTTTCTCCCCTACCCAAGGGAAGCTGTGAGGGTCTGAGCCCGAGGAACTCTGGCACAGATACTGCGCTTTTCCCACCGTCTTTGCAACCCACAAACTAGGAGATCCACTCCAGTGCCTACCCCTCAGGGCCCTGGGTTTCAAGCACAAAACTGGGTGGCCAATTGGGCATACACTGAACTAGCTGGAGGAGTTCTTTTTTTTCCATACCCCAGTGGCACCTGGAACGCCAGAAAGACAGAACCATTCACTCCCCCTAAAAGGGGTCCTGAAGCAAGGGAGCCAAGTGGTCTGGCTGGGCAGGTCCCACCCCTATGGGGCCCAGGAAACTAAGATCCACTGGCTTGAAATTCTCACTGCCAGCACAGCACCAGTCTGAGATCCACCTGGGACATTAGAGCTTGGTGGGGGTAGGGGCATCTGCCATTGCTGAGGCTTGAGTAGGTGGTTTTACTTTGTTACAGTGTAAACAAAGCCACCGAGAAGTTTGAACTGGGTGGAGCCTACTGCAGCTCAGCACAGCTGCCAAGGCCAGACTGCCAAATTTCTCCTCTCTAGACAGGGCATCTCTGTAAAAAAGGCAGCAGCCCCAGTCAGGGGCTTATAGCAGACTTAAACATCCCTGCCTGGTGGCTCTGAAAAGAGCACCAGACCTCCCTGCACAGAGTTCAAGATCTGCTAAGGGTCAGACTGCCTCCCAAGTGGTTCCCTGACCCCGATGTATACTGACTGGAAGACAACTCCCAGTAGGGGCCGACAGACACCTCATACAGGAGAGCTCTGGCTGGCATCTGGCCGGTGCCCCTCTGGGTCAAAGCTTCCAGAGGAAAGAATAGGCAGCAATCTTTGCTGCTCTGCATTCTCCACTAGCAATATCCAGGCAAACAGGGTTGGGAGTGGACCTCCAGCAAACTAGCAGACTGGCAGCACAGAGGCTTGACTGTTAGAAGGAAAAAAAACAAACAGAAAGGATTAGCACATCTACTCAAAGACCCCATCCAAAGGTCACCAACATCAAAGACCAAAGATAGAGAAATCCACACAGATGGGGAAAAACCAGACAAAAAGCCTGAAAATTCCAAAAACCAGAACGTCTCTCCTCCTCCAAAGGATCACATCTCGTCACCAGCAAGGGAACAAAACTGGATGGAGAATGAGTTTGACAAACTGACAGAAGTAGGCTTCAGAAGGTGGGTAATAACAAACTCCTCCGAGCTAAAGGAACGTGTTCTAACCCAATGCAAGGAAGCTAAGAACCTTGAAAAAAGGATAGTTGAATTGCTAACTAGAATAACCAATGTAGAGAAGAACATAAATGATTTGATGGAGCTGAAAAACACAGCGTGAGAACTTCCTGAAGAATATACAAGTATCAATAGCCAAATCAATCAAGTGGAAGAAAGATCAGTGATTGAAGATCAACTTAATGAAATAAAGAGAGAAGACAAGATTAGAGAAAAAAGAATAAAAAGGAACAAACAAAGCCTCCAAGAAATATGGGACTATGTCAAAAGACCAAATCTACATTTGATTGGTGTACCTAAAAGTGATGGGTAGAATGGAACCAAGTTGGAAAACACACTCTTCAGGATATTATCCAGGAGAACTGCCCCAACCTAGCAAGACAGGCCAACATTCAAATTCAGGGAACACAGAGAACATCACAAAGATATTCCTTGAGAAGAGCAACCCCAAGACACGTAATCGTCAGATTCACCAAGGTTGAAATGAAGAAAAAAATGTTAAGGGCAACCAAAGAGAAAGGTTAGGTTATCAACAAAGGGAAGCCCATCAGACTAACAGCAGATCTCTCTGCAGAAACCCTACAAGCCAGAAGAGAGTGGTGGCCAATATTCAACGTTCTCAAAGAAAAGAAGTTTCAACCCAGAATTTCATATCCAGCCAAACTAAGCTTCATAAACAAAGGAGAAATAAAATCCTTTACAGACAGGCAAATGCTGAAGGATTTTGTTACCACCAGACCTGCCTTACAAGAGCTCCTAATGGAAGCACTAAACATGGAAAGGAAGAGCCAGTACCAGCCACTGCAAAAACATACCAAATTGTGAAGCATATAAACACTATGAAGAAACTGCATTAACTAATGGGGAAAACAACCAGCTAGCATCATAAAGACAGGATCAAATTCACACATAACAATATTAACCTTAAATGTAAATGGCCTAAATGCCTCAGTTAAAAGACACAGACTGGCAAATTGGATAAAGAGTCAAGGCTCAGTGTGCTGTATTCAGGAAACCCATCTCTCATGCAAAGACACACATAGGCTCAAAATAAAGGGATAGAGGAATATTTACCAAGCAAATGGAAAGCAAAAAAAAAAAAAAAAAAAAAAAGCAGGAGTTGCAATACTAATCTCTGGTAAAACAGACTTGACTTTAAACCAACAAAGATCAAAAGAGACAAAGAAGGCCATTACATAATGGTAAAGGGATCAATGCAGCAAGAAGCACTAACTATCCTAAATGTAAATGCACCCAATATAAGAGCACCCAGATTCATAAAGCAAGTTCTTAGAGACCTACAAAGAGACCTAGACTCCCACACAATAACAATGGGAGACTTTAACACCCCACTGTCAATATTAGACAGATAAATAAGACGGAAAATTAACAAGAATATTCAGGACCTGGACTCAGCTCTGGACCAAGTAGACCTAATAGACATCTACAGAACTCTCCAGCCCAAATCAACAGAATATTTATTCTTCTCAGCACCTCATCGCCCTTATTCTAAAATTGACCACATAATTGGAAATAAAAGACTCCTCAGCAAATGCAAAAGAACGGAAATCATAACAGTCTCTCAGACCACAGTGCAATCAGATTAGAACACGGAATTAAGAAACTCACTCAAAATCACACAACTACATGGCAACTGAACAACCTGCTCCTCAGTGACTACTGGGTAAATAACGAAATGATGGCAGAAATACTATGTTCTTTGAAACCAATGAGAATGAAGACACAATGTACCAGAATCTCTGGGACATGTTTAAAGCAGTGTTTAGAGGGAAATTTATAGCACTAAATGCCCACAAGAGAAAGGAGGAAAGATCTAAAATTGACACCCTAACATCAAAATTAAAAGAACTAGAGAAGCAACAGCAAACAAATTCAAAAGCTAACAGAAGACATGAAATAACTAAGATCAGAGCAGAACTGTAGGAGATAGAGACATGAAAAAACCCTCAAAAAATCAATGAATCCAGGAGCTGGTTTTTTGAAAAAATCAACAAAATAAATAGACCATTAACCAGACTAATAAAGAAGAAAAGAGAGAAGAATCAAATAGATGAAATAAAAAATGATATAGGGGATATCACCACTGATCCCACAGAAATACAAACTACCATCACAGAATACTATAAACACCTCTACACAAATAAACTAGAAAATCTAGAAGAAAGGGATAAATTTCTGGACACATACACCATCCCAGGTCTAAGCCAGGAAGAAGTCAAATCCCTGAATAAACTAATAACAAGTTCTGAAATTGAGGCCATAATTAATAGCCTACCAACCAAAAAAAGTCCAGGACCAGACATATTCACAGCGGAATTCTACCAGAGGTACAAACAGGAACTGGTACCATTCCTTCTGAAACTATTCCAAGTAATAGAAAAAGAGGGAATCCTCCCTAATTCATTTTATGAGGCCAGCATCATCCTCATACCAAAACCTGTCAGAGACACAACAAATAAAGGGAATTTCAGGCCAATATCCCTGATGAACATTGATGCGAAAATCCTCAATAAAATACTGGCAAACCGAATCCAGCAGCACATCAAAAAGCTTATCCACCATGATCAAGTTGGCTTCATACCTGGGATTCAAGGCTAGTTCAACATATGCAGATCAATAAATGTAATCCATCACATAAACAGAACCAAAGACAAAAACCACATGATTATCTCAATAGATGCAGAAAAGACCTTCGATAAAATTCAACACCCCTCAATAGATGCAGAAAAGACCTTTGATAAAATTCGACACCCCTTATGCTAAAAAAGCTCAACAAGCTAGGTATCGATGGAACGTATCTCAAAATAATAAGAGCTATTTATGACAAACCCACAGCCGATATCATACCGAATGGACAAAAACTGGAAGCATTCCCTTTGAAAACCGGCACAAGATAAAGATTCCCTCTCTTACCACTCTTATTCAACATAGTATTAGAAGTTCTACCCAGTGCAATCAGGCAAGAGAAAGCAATAAAGTGTATTCATATAGGAAGAGAGGAAGTCAAATTGTCTCTGTTTGCAGATGACATGATTGTATATTTAGAAAACTCCATCATCACAGCCCAAAATCTCCTTAAGCTGATAAGCAGCTTCAGCAAAGTCTCAGGATACAAAATCAATGTGCAAAAATCACAAACATTCCTATGCACCAATAACAGACAAACAGAGAGCCAAATCATGAGTGAACTCCCATTCACAATTGCTACTAAGAGAATGAAATACCCAGGAATACAACTTACAAGGGATGTGAAGGATCTTTTCAAGGAGAACTACAAACCACTGCTCAAGGAAATAAGAGAGGACACAAACAAATGGAAAAACATTCCATGCTTATGGATAGGAAGAATCAGTATCGTGAAAATGGCCATACTGCCCAAAGAAATTTATAGATTCAATGCTATCCCCATCAAGCTACCATTGATTTTTGTCACAGAATTGGTAGAAAACTACTTTAAACTTCATATGGAACCAAAAAAGAGCTCACATAGCCAAGACAATCCTAGGCAAGAAGAACAAAGCTGGAGGCATCATGCTTTCAAACTATACTACAAGGCTACAGTAACCAAAACAGCATGGTACTGGTACCAAAACAATATGGTTCTGGTACCAAAACACATATATAGACCAATGGAACAGAATGGAGGGCTCAGAAATAACACCACACATCTAAAACCATCTGATCTTTGACAAACCTGACAAAAACAAGAAATGGGGAAAAGATTCCCTATTTAATAAATGGTGTTGAGAAAACTGGCTAACCATTTGCAGAAAACTGAAACTGTACCCCTTCCTTACACCTTATACAAAAATCAACTCAAGATGGATCAAAGACTTAAATATAAGACCTAGGACCATAAAAGTCCTAGGAGAAAACCTGGGCAATACCATTGAGGACATAGGCATGGGCAAAAACTTCATTTCTAAAACACCAAACGCAATGTCAACAAAAGCCAGAATTGGCAAATGTGATCTAATTAAGCTAAAGAACTTCTGCACAGCAAAAGAAACTATCATCAAAGTGAACAGGCAGCCTACAGAATGGGAGAAAATTTTTGCAATCTATTCATCTGACAAAGAGCTAATATCCAGAATCGACAAAGAACTTAAACAAATTTACAAGAAAAAAAAAACATCAAAAACCGGGCAAAAGATATGAACAGACCCTTCTCAAAAGAAGATATTTATGCAGCCAATAGACATAGGAAAAATGATCATCAACACTGGTCATTAGAGAAATGCAAATCAAAACCACAATGAGCTACCATCTCATGCCAGTTAGAACGGCAATCATTAAAAAGTCAGGAAACAACAGATGCTGGAGAGGTTGTGGAAAAATAGTTGGTGGGAGTGTAAATTCGTTCAACCATTGTGGAAGATAGTGTGGAGATTCCTCAAGGATCTAGAACTAGAAATACCATTTGACTCAGCAATCCCATTACTGGGTATATACCCAAAGGATTATAAATCATTCTATGATAAAGACACATGCACACATATGTTTGTTGTGGCACTATTCACAATAGCAAAGACTTGGAACCAACCCAAATGTCCATCGATGATATGAAGGATTAAGAAAATGTGGCACATATACAACATGGAATACTATGCAGCCATTAAAAAGGATGAGTTCATGTCCTTTGCAGGGACCTGGATGAAGCTGGAAACCATCATTCTCAGCAAACTATCACAAGATAAGAAAACCAAACATGGCATGTTCTCACTCATAAGTGGGAGTTGAACAATGAGAACACATGGACACAGGGAGGGGAACATCACACACTGGAGCCTGTCGTGGGGTTGGGGGTTAGGAGAGGGATAACATTAGGAGAAATACCTAATGTAGGTAATGAGTTGATGGGTGCAGCAAACCACCATGGCACACATATACCTATGTAACAAAACTGCACATTCTGTACATGTAACCCAGAACTTAAAGTATAATAAAAAATGTAAAAATAAAAGAAAAAGTGAGATCACATAAAAAAAAAACAACCACTAAGCTGAGGAATTATTCCTTTATGTATGGTACCATAATTCAATGATGCAGTGCTTTCCTCTGTCAAAACTATCCAAGTATCAAGGAAGACATAAGGTGGTGCTCCCCATATATAGCAGAAACATGTCATCATTGTGGAAACCTGTCTAGAGTGGTAACTGGGAGATGGTACTTGACTCAGCTGAGTTAAAAGCCTGGAAATAACTGTCTCCAGATTGTTTCACTCAGAGATTTTCAGGGGCATTTATTTCAAACATGAATTTCTAGGATGTTAATTTCAAACAGGGCTGAGGACTAAGGAAAGGTGAGAGATGATGAACTATGTTCTTAGAGAGAGAGAGAGAGGGGTAAAGAGAGGGAGAAAGAGAAAACATAAATGTAAAGATTATTCTACTATGAACTAGTTAAGAGTTAAATTGGAAAGGCATCATAAGAGAGCCATGCCTGGCCGGGAGCCGTGGCTCATGCCTGTAATCCTAGCACTTTGGGACACTGAGGCAGGTGGATCACGAGGTCAAGAAATAGAGACCATCCTGGCCAACATGGTGAAAGCCCGTCTCTACTAAAAACACAAAAATTAGCTGGGCCCGGTGGCATGCACCTGTAGTCCCAGCTACTCGGGAGGCTGAGGCAGGAGAACCACTTGAACCTGGGAGGCAGAGGTTGTAATGAGCTGAGATGGCACCACTGCACTCCAGCCTGGTGACAAAGTGAGACTCCATCTCAAAACAAAAAAAAAAAAAAAAGAGAGAGACAGCCATACCTAGCACCATTTACCTCACATCTAAACAGTGGAGTGGTGCTGGTAAATGTTTAACAACCAACTCTCTGGAAAATAAAAGTCCTAATTTGTACTTTAGAAAATTTCTGCGGAATAAATATTTCCATTGCCAAATTCAAGCTACCAGTGTACCCTCACTGAACAAGAAATTGGGAAGAACTTTGCACAACTGGGTCTAGTGAACGAGTGTGAGCCGTCTCCCCCACCACTCTACATAAAAGGCAAGGACAGCCACTAGGAGAACTTCCTGAAATTAACTTGAGGGCTTGTGACATCTCTCATGTTATTCAGCTTCCTAAGGTGGCAGGCAGTGCCTTGTTATTGAAAAAGGACCAAATGTTTTATTAAAATAAAATCAATGAAACAGTTTTCCAGAAAGACTGAGTCGCATTCTTCAAATGTCTGTGTTAGCAAGCAATGCAATGCCACAGGATATATAGAAACACTTCTCATCATTGTTTCTGGATCTGAAATAATCTGTTTTATATCTAGTATTATTCTTTCATATAGCATTTTTGAGTGGACTTTTAAAGTTTACTGAGAGCCTGCTTAGTCCTAACTACTTTTTTAGGTGGAGATATTTAAAAATAAAAAGTAGCTTGGTCCCTTTCTTCAGTATCTATAAATGTCTTTCCTCTTGGTAGAGGCCCTAGAAGATTCTTGTGAGAACGATTTAGTTTTTTACAATAGTAATCCTTTCCATATTACCAATAGGAGAAGGACGAGGAGCTGTGGCCAGGATTGGGGACAAGTGGGAGCTGAGGAAAAGGTAGGCTATGGCAGAGAGTCTGATGAGATATACAGCTTAACTGAGAAAAACTTTCTTCCTCTTGTGCAGAGACAATAACCGAACTACGATCATTTTAGAAAAGTTAACATACGAAATCATTTTAAGAATTAGTTGACCAAAAAGTAAGTAAACTGAACCAGGTTACAAATTTAAATTGATATTAAAGTGATCTACACAAAATAAGCTTTGACAACTTTGACTTATTTAAATGAATAAAAACAAAATGTTAATTTATGGACATAATTTGGTAGCTAATTAGTCATGCAGTACAGCATTGCCCTTCCACAGTTTATTTCCATCAGCAGAATTAATCACAGCAGAGCAGATGTAGTAGGGACAATCCAAGGTTAAAACAAACGATACAAAATAATGAACAAGAGCATAAGATGATAACCTGGAGAAAGTCATGATTTATTATTCTGCCAGAGTCTTCTGTGGATTCTGCAGCCACTTTATGCAAGCCTGCCTCCCTTTTAACCAGATATCTCTGATTGTAGTGATCTTTTACTTTGCATTAATTTTATCTGCCTTTGAAGGTAATGTAACTGTGATAAGAGCCAATTAGTTTTGCACCATCGAGAAACACAATGAAATGTGACTTGAGAAAACAAAGATAAAATTAACTGTCTAAATGAGACTACAAGGCAATCTAATCTTTGCTATTTTCTTATACGACTAAAGCACCATACGTTCAGCATCATAAACTGAAGGACAACTATAAGGATATTTGAGTTGGTTCAAAGACATGCTGTAATGAACACAATTCTTTGAGAGTAACATTAACCAGAAATTTAATGCTAACTTTCCACAGGACTTGAGAACTATATCTACAGATTACATTACAGACAAATACAAACACCAGGGTACCACTATGGGAACCAACTTCTTTTTAAACTTTATATTGGGGAATTTGCTTATGAAATAAAAAAAGCAAGATGGTCTTCAGTTGAACATTGTCTGGCTTCATTCTGCCATTGTTTCCCTATTGTATATTTACTGTATACCCAGGAAAATTCCAGTGTCTCAATTTCAGGGGTGTTGTAATAAGGAAACACTTTTGGTGAGATTAAACTTTTTCATGTCTTTTATGTTTTTTAGTGTATGCTTCTAGTAAGACTTGGATGCAACTAATAGTTCAATAATACAAACTAGTTATGTTGGTCTAGGTCTCATTTATTTGTGATAAAGATCATACCACAATAGTCAATTTTCTATACTTTTTAAAAAATAACAAGCAATTTTAGTCTTACAAAGGCTACTTTTGAGAGGTGGTAAAAATAGTAATGAAAGTTTTTTTTTTCCTAAGTGGAGACACAGACACCAAGAAATTGAAATAATAAGAAACATTAAATGATTTTACTGTCTAAAAAATGGCAAGTAATAATGAAGGCAAAAAACAAGCTAGAAATATGTATGACATATATGACAAAGAATCTATAGTGTTAGTATGTAAAAAGATATAAAGAAATCTGCAAAAGATGATCACCTAAGAGAAAAATGAACCAAAGAAAACCCAAATATAAATAATTTACAGAAGAAAAAATAAAAGGGCAAAATAAACTGAGGAGGGGGTGGAATTCAATCTTCCTAGTAATGCAAAAAATAAAATAAAACATACTATTTTTTACTTATCAAATAGAAAAAAATTAATAAATACTCAATATTAGCTTGGAATGGGGAAAACATCCTTAAATAATTTGCAAAAGTGTAAATTGAACCTTTTTTGAGGGCAATTTGGAATAGTCATACTTTTTAATTCAATAATTTCAGTAGTAGAAATTTGTTCTAAGTAACCATAATTGTGCTAAAAATTTTTTCTAAAAGAATGTTCGTACTGGGTGTGGTGGCTCATGCCTGTAATTCCAGCACTTTGGGAGGCCAAGGCAGGAGGATTGCCTGAGGTCAGCAGTTCAAGACCAGCCTGGCCAACATGGTGAAATCCTGTCTCTACTAAAAATACAAAAATGAGCCAGGTGTGGTGGTGCACGCCTGTAGTCCCAGCTACTTAGGAGGCTAAGGCAGGAGAATTGCTTTGACCTAGGAAGCGTAGGTTGCAGTGAGCCGATTGCACTCCAGCCTGGACAACAGAGCGAGACTCTGTCTCAAAAAAAAAAAAAAAAAAAAAAAAAGGAATGTTCTTGGTAGTGTAGTTAAAAATAGTGAAAACTTAACAACCACCTTAAAATACATCCATTGAGAAAATATTCATTAAATAAGTTATACAGCTCCTATTCAGTAACACTCCACTGCCATTAATGTGGCGTTTCCGAAGTTGTCTGCAATTTAGAATCACCTGGGGATCTTTTAAAAATTCTAAAGACCAGGTCACATTCCACACAAATAAATTATAATTTCTTTTTTTTTTTTTTTTTTTTTTTGAGACGGAGTCTCGCTGTGTGGCTCAGGCTGGAGTGCAGTGGCCCGATCTTGGCTCACTGCAAGCTCCACCTCCCGGGTTCACGCCATTCTCCCGCCTCAGCCGCCGAGTAGCTGGGACTACAGGCGCCCGCCACCACGCCCGGCTAGTTTTTTGTATTTTTAGTAGAGACGGGGTTTCACCATGTTAGCCAGGATGGTCTCGATCTCCTGACCTCGTGATCCACCCGCCTCGGCCTCCCAAAGTGCTGGGATTACAGGCTTGAGCCACCGCGCCCGGCCCACACAAATAAATTATAATTTCTGGGGATGAGACATTGTTATTTTTTTAAGCTCCCCAAGTACAATGTGCAATATCATTTGGGAACTATTGCATTAAAACAATATAGAAAAATATTATCATGAAAGAATGTTCACAATATATTGTATTTTCTTTTTAAAAATCAAAATGCAAAACAATATTATTCAGGATATGGCTGTGTTCTATAGAAATTTTGTTCTACTTGCAACCTTTATGAAGGGACAGCCCCAAGCCTCCAGCAACATGCCCCACCTTCACCAAATCTGATTGTATCAAGAGTGAGCTTCTGATCTACAGGCTCAGTGTAGTTTGGCATCAAAATCCCTAACCAGGCAGAAATAAGCTGGGTCAATCAGAATTTTGCACTAATTAAATTGCAATTGTAAATATTGAAGGAATCAGGCAGTAAGACTGAAGCTGAAGTGATGTACAAAGAAAGGTCATGAGGCACAGAAAGGGTCATGAAAAAATAAAAGTAATGAAGAAACAAAAATAAATGAAAAAGAATTTTTCTATGATTCGTTTAAGATTAAAAAAAAAAAAAAAAAAAGGCTTTGGCTTCCAATCTTCAGTACTCCGTTACTACTAAGTATTCAGGTGCTATGGGAAGAATCATTTCCCTCTCTGGGCCTCACGGGTTTCCATATATGCCCAGGAAACTGAGCTAGTCTCTATCAGCCATAAACTTATCATGGATTTTTTTTTTTTATTTAGATAAATATATAAGTAAATCTAGGATGTTGGAATTTCCCCTGAGCGGCTTTCTTAAAAACAAATATGATTTACTATTAATCACTTAAGTCAATGTATTTAGGCAAATGTTTTACTATTTTCAATTTTTTTTTTTTTTTTTTTTTTTTTGTAGAGACAAGGTCTTCCTGTGTTTCCCAGGCTGGTCTTGAACTCCTGGACTCAGGCTATCCTACCACTTTGGCTTCCCAAAGTGCTGGGATTACAGCCATGAGCCACCAGGTCTGGCCTATTTTTGTTTTTTTGATATAGGGTCTGTTAATAACGAAATATTGAGTTAACTTTTAGGTAGAACAGAGCCCCAAACTGCAAGTCATGCTGTCCCAGCGTGTGCAGCAGAAAAAGCTTTGAGCTCTAACAATATCTGGAAACAGTGAATCCTCCCCTTGGAACCAAGACCAGGACATGACAGGAACCTGAACACCAGAAGTTTATCAGAAGCAAGGGGTCAATTGGCCTAGAAGATCCAGGGCTAAAATCCACCTCAATGTATGTTTCCATAAATGGTCAAATATAAAGTCCTCCAATCAGACCGTGTGAAACCAACATTCCTAAATCCTTTTCCTTGCCCTCTGAGCCCGTAAATTTGCCCCAGACTCCAAACTGGGGAAACAAATTTGAGTCTGCTCTTGTGTGCTTGCTAATCAGTTTTGCTATAAAGCCTTTTTTTTTTTTCTCAAAAGCATGTGCCTCATAGTATTGGCTCATATGTGTATCAGGCAGCAAGCTCATTTGCTTTGTAACAAAAACTTCCATTTTACTTCCAGTAAGGGCTTTAAGTTTGAGGGAAAAGAACAACAGTGGAGGTAAGTTAGTGGGTTGTCTTTTTAACATATACTCAGGCTCATAAGAAAACATTTGCACTAATATTTGCCAAAATATTGCTTGTACTGAAAATTCGTATTTCACTTTGGTGGGTCTCCTGTTCATCACATGTCAACTACTTCTCTGTTTATTTTGTTATTCCTATCGCATTATTATTCAATTTGGACTACTTTAAAGGGAATGTGTTATAGATTCTTCTGAAAATAATGCATTTAGAAACGATCATGGAGAAACCTCATAAAAGCTGTACACTTACTAGTGACCATTTTGTTAATTTCCACTAAAACTTGTCTCATTTTAGAAATAAGGTAGATTTATTCATCGATATATGCTCTATTGAAAAAAGACTTACATCCATCATGTGAAGACATGCATTTCTGATAAAATCTTACTGTTAAATGTTTAATAATAATTTATAAAAGCATAATGTGTTTAGAATTATTTGATCAATTATTCAATATTAAATGTAATCATAACTCAATCCAAAATAAAAAAATTTTTTTAAAGACTGAGTCTCATCCTATTACCCAGCCTGGAGTGCAGTGGTGTGATTGTAGTTCACTGCAGCCTCAAACTCCTTGGCTCAAGGGATCCTCCTGCCCCAGCCCTCTGAGTAGCTGGGACTACAGGTGTGCACCTCCATGCCCGGCTCAAAAGAAAGTTTAGTACTTAGAGCTCTATGGTTACCCACAGTATATGAATTTTCAAATGCATTTTATGTGTATAGTTTTGTTTCAAAGAGGCATAAAGATATAACAAAAAAACTTCCAAAAAATGAATACTTTTAAACATAAAAACATTACATTGGAATAAAAATCAATGGAGTAGGTGTATGGAAATATAATATAAGGAGGAAAAGGAACAATGCATACAGTACTTTCTAACAAAAAGATCTTGATGTATTTCTCAAACACATGATCATCAGCATCAAATCACTATCATACTGGTTTCCATTAGCTATATTTAAGAGCATTTTAGCAGTTTTAATTTAAGATGTTAATATTTTAATATTGTGGAAATGGTGCACTTCGAAACTATTAAGCCCATGATAAAAAATTTAAAAGTTGACTTAAAATTAGCAATGGGGCGCCTAAATTTTTCAAAACATTTTAGGGAGTAATAAAACAAAAAAAGCTGAAGATTCATTAAATGGAACACTTTATATTTGGCATTTAATAGTTTCATGGCCATTACTTACTGAAGGCATGGAAAAATATTCAAAATATATTACTTACTAAATGACAGTTATGGTATGATACATTGCAACTTAAAAAATCTAGAAGATGTTGATATTTTAAAATTATTGTTAATATTAGCTTATTATGTCAGTTATTTAAAATACATTAATTAGATTATAATATAAATACTAAAATGTTAACAATGATTATCTCTGGTAGAATTATGAGTGATTTTTTGTTTTCATTTTAGTTTATCTTTTTTCTAATTTTCATATCCCAAGCACATATTATTTACACAGTAAGAAAAGATTATTTGAAATAAAAATAGTAACATGTATTCTTTGATCTGGACATCAATAGCTTTACTAAACAAAAACAACAGCACTGAAAGGAAAAAAACAATGCCCTGAAGAACTTAATTCATTGATTGTAATTTTCAAGGTTTAGCCATGACAAATACTGAAATAAAATCTTGCTTCTTGATCCTAAATTCAACTGTCTTTTATTCTGAACAAGGAGTGCAGAATCAGGTCCTGTAATAGCAACGGTACTACATCACTAAAAATATGCTGCGTAAGTCTTTGTAAAAAGGCCAGTCAGCAGAAAACATATTTTATAAAGGCATCTCCTGTGTGGCTCTGAATTATAACTTATCTTAACTGAAAAATATAGAAATTAAGAACACAGAAACAGTAGTCAACTTACATTCTACATTAAGTTTGAATTATTATTCTTCAAGGAGTTCTGAGGCTGTTTAGTGTGTATTAAATCTTGAACAAGTTATAGGTTTTTGGAATTGAACAGTAATTGGTATGTAAAACTGGTTTAAGCATTTCCATCTGCACACATAACATTTTGATTAATTTTCATTCTAGCTATGTGGTGAGGCATAGCAATCTGTTTTGACATTGAGCTCTTAGTCACATTTAGCGGCCTGAAAGGTCATTATACTTTCACTCTCTGTGAAGACATTTCTTGATAATAATAGACTGTATAAAAATAGTACCAGGTGATACTTGGCTAGCAGTCAAATGGAGCTCTGCTTTGTCTATAATTACAGTTTCTTAAGAACTCAATTCCACAAACACTTGACTGAACACTTCGGTTGTGTTGGCTTCATCTTGCATATTTTGGAAATATACTGACCAGAGACTAGCCTGATAACCCTATGTCAATAAATTTCTTTTTCTTCATCTTAACCATTGATTCCAAAATTTCTCTTTAATTTAAAAGCTCGAAAACATAGAGTTACAGGAAATGTAAATAAAAACATTCTAATAAGCAAAGACTAAATTTTACTGAATCTGGCTCAGCAGGTAATGAAATAGAACTTTGAATGCCAAGTGGGTGAGTTAGGCAAGATCATCATATCTTGACTCTACAATTACTTCAAGTGTACAAGTTATGGTATTCTATGGATTATATCTGAACACTGAGGGAAGAGAATATTTGACTTACATTGTATGTAGAGATAGATGTTACTCTCCAAGAAGTGGGACTTTACTTGAAATAGAAACAATTTAGAATAAACAGGAATGAACAATTCTAATGCCCTTTGATTTTAAATGAGGACTCATGGAGAGGGAAAACTGTACTCAAACTTTAACTGGCCACCAAACCAATTTTCATGTACTAAAAACCAATTGTTCATTTTAATATATGATTTACTTGTCTAAGATATTGCTGAATATTATTTATTAATATATATAATTTTTTCTAAAAGGTTTTTCTACTTGATTTTGCTATCTACTGTATGTTTTTCCATCAGGCACTCACCCTATAATTGTTCAGAAAGTTCCCCATAAGAAAAACTTTCCTACTTTAGAGACTAATAGACATAATTTCATAATTCCTTCCAGTGAGATGTTGGAAACAAACACCAGAATTTGAATCCCACTTCTAATACTTCTAGTACTGACTGGGTGCTTGATGTATGACTAGTACTTGTACATCTTAAATGTTGGCTTCATCATTATTTAAGTGGAAATAGTAATATTCACTTTATGCTGCTGCAAGAAATAAACGAAGAAATATTGGGAAAAAAAACTACCACTATGTCTAACACACATAATAGTTCCTCAAGAAGTGTTCTGTGGCTGGGCCTGGTGGCTCACACCTGTAATCCCAGCACTTTGGGAGGCCGAGGCAGGAGGATCATTTGAGCTCAGGAGTCTGAGATCAGCCTAGGCAACATAGTGAGCCCTCGTTTCTACTTAAAAAAAAAAAAAGAAGAAAACAAAAAAACATTCCATTACATTGAATTCTGATATACCACATGTTGCCTTACATTTGTTGAAAATTTGCCAAAATCTCTATAGCAATAACATTAACATATCAATAACTATGTGAAATTAGTATTATTTTGATTATCAAAGTCCATTGGATCAGGTCATAGATAAATCTACGTTTAACTGAATTCCATGCCATAATTGGTTTGATCCAGTGTATTTATCCTATTGGTGCATTTGTTTAATGGTGCCTTTACTAATTCTGTTACTATCAATGCTGTTTATTTTAAACGTTTTGATTGTCTTTGTACTTCATTTATTAAATAAGAATATAAGTGCTTAAGAACTTCAGTGTTCAACAAATATGGTTTGATTTGGCTAAAAGTCCAAAAGCAAACGATGGAAAAGAATTTGCTGTCATGGGCAGATTTACTTTCAGTGAATATCAAATTATTGAAGGCTTACTGCAAAGGGGAAGGTATTAAACTTTATTAAAAGTTCTCCTGCAATGTAGTATTAAACACAAAGCAATTAATGAAACCAAGTATCACTCATTCACATGTGGAAAAAGTATTATATAATCATTTCAATGCTGTTGTGACCTTTGTTTCCCCCAGGCAATGACAACTTTGGAAGCAATCAAAGCTTAAGCAATAATTACATTAGTAATTGGGCCAGTTCCCATCCCGAATTTTTCCCAAGACTCCAAATTCTCTTTTCCTGGTGGGGCTATTTTGAAAAAATTAATTGTGCTAGTCAATTGTCCTATGTAATGCTATTCTGGAAGCTTCTATGGATATGTTAAAAGGACAATTTAATTAAAATACAGAGAAACAACTATTGGTTTTCTTTATCAACTCCCATCTGTTAAAAATTCATAATTACAACATACCTTCATTGAAAAAAAGCACAGACAGATACAGGAAACAGAAGGGAGATTTACAAACCTTTTTCCTATTGGAAAGGTTCTAGCTCAGTTCCCTCTAACTAATACACTGAGAAGATAAAAGCTCAGTGTAGTAAAATCTCTACTTATGCAGTTCAGCATCACCATGGAAACATCTCCCCCTCAGTGAAATAATGAGATGGTAATGAAAACAGCTGCCACATTATGAACCTAGGCACAAACAGAGGCCGAGTTACTCATGCCAAATAGTGAGTGACAGGGGGTAGAATAGATGGGGGCGGGCATGCACAAGGAGTAATAAGAAAGCCCATCAGTGGGTGTTATGGGAACGGGTGGGAAAAACTACCTAAAATTCTAATATTGAAACTCTCAATTTGATTATTGCAAATTTCGGTAGTGAATTCATGGCATTCCCATTGCAGAGACGATGGGGTATATAACTTGAGTTTTGATTATCTGAGTTCAACCTAATATTTCGCATGTCTATCACTTCAGACTCAAAATATGTGGCTTGACAATTTAGGATTCTGTATTCTGCTGGGTCCTAAAGCACATGTGTAAGATAGGAACAGCATTAGGACGCCAGGAAGAAAGTTCCATTTTGGAGGATAAATGAATATGATGTCTTTCCTTAAAGCACTCCCAAGTGAGTAGAAATTACACTCTCTCCTTCAAAGATGATCTGGGCCCGCAGATTGGAACTGGTTGACAGACTTGGATGCATGGAGCAAAAGGAGACAAATGAAAAACAGTCTTGTGGAGAAATTAACATTAAAAGGCATGAATCCAAAAGGTCTGGACCAAGAGAGAGAAACAAGGTTCAGTATAAGGCAATCAGGCAAATAACAAGAAACCCAGAATGTCATGTGGACTCTATATATCTTGTATATTACATATAGTAAAATATATTTGTATATGTGTACATTAAACATGTATGATTTACATTATATTCATGTTTAATTTAAATATATGTATCACGTGCATTTGTATATGTGCATATATATGAATATATGTGTGTATATATGTACATGTGTGTATGTGCATATGTATAATACACAAACGATTGGTTTAAAACATCTCCCATAAGGAGAAAGACACTTTTTCTGAATGAAGACTTTAGATGAGTCCCTGGGAGACCGAGCCTTCAGGGCTGTGATACAGCTGGTCACTAAAAGTGACTAGAAAATCATGGGTCTTGCCCTAGATGTCATCGAGACATAAAATGGAAACTAGTCCCGGAGGAAATATTTCAAAGGAGAGTGGGAGACAAATATAAATGTGTTTATTTTTATATTATATGCTTGCTTGTTTGATGTAATAGTTTCACCTGATGACTTGTTGCATATACATGATGAAGGAGAAGAAGCTAATACAGAGGAGAGGTAAGCATGAAGAGGGGAATAATGAGTTTGGGTTTAGAAGAAGCAGGGCTACCACAGCTTTCAAAAACTTACTGGCAATAGAAATCTTATTTATTTTTCCCAAGGATCTCTGCATCTTTTCACTAATTTGACAAAACTTTAACAGATGCTTATTAGGGTAGGAACTGTGCTTAGCATGAAGTGTAGGTGGGTGGAACAGTAAACAAGACAGTTGTGGCCTGTGTCCTCCTAGGTCTCTTAATCTCGAGGATTGACACCAGTGGTGCAGACTACTCCCATGAAGCTTGACTATCAACATGAAAAAATGGAAGTAGCTAGAAGGACTGGACAACTTAATGATTTTTTTTTTTTAATTTTTTTAAGATGAGAAAGGTTTGACCATGTTCATTTTCTGTAAAGGAAGAGCTAGTACAGGTTGGGCATGGTGGCTCATGCCCATAATCCCAACATTTTGGGATGCCGAGGCAGGCAGATCACCTGAGGTCAGGAGTTCAAGACCAGCCTGGCCAACATGGTGAAGCTCCGTTTCTACTGAAAATACAAAAATTAGCCGGGTGTGGTGGTGCGCCTGTAAGCCCAGCTACTCGGGAGGCTGAGGTAGGGGAATGGTTTGAACCCGGGAGTCGGAGGTTGCAGTGAGCCGAGAGAGGGCGCCACTTCACTACAGGCTGAGTCAGCAATAGAGGGAGACTGTCACAAAAAAAAAAAAAAAGCATTAGTAGGGAGAAGTTAAACTTAAGGGAAAGAATGAATGCAAGACCTACAAGAAGAAAGGAGGATCTGGACTTGACAATTCTCACATATATATTGGGGGAAAGACGCTGATACATGTGGGGGAAGGGGACGGTGTAAACAGTTGCTCCAGTCAGTCTCTCCTCCTGCATTGCTGTGGAAAGTCCTGCACTTGCTGGAAAGAATTGGAGGGCAGGAGTCCTGGAGAGCTTCAGGAGAGAGCAGGGAAAATGTAGAAATGCCTGTTGAGAAGAATGCAAAGCTGCCGAGTGGTTAAAATGCATTTTTTCTGGACTATGACCTGCAGCAAATGACTTAATGTCTCTAACCCTAAATTCCTTCTCCTGTAGTTTGAGGTTAATAGTAGTATCTGTTGCTGGCATGAATATGTGGTTCTTGCCAAGGGAGGAGTATGCTGGCTAACGACTATAATTTTTTTTATTTCTTCCCCAAGTCATCTAAAAAAATTTTTTTTCCTCCCCTGCATGATGCAGGGGCCCTAGGACCAGGGCTGCAACATAACTGCTGAAGCAGGAATGATTTCTGTAACTAAGAAACTGTAACTATGTTTTAAAACTTTATGTCAGAATTCCTATAGGCCTGATGGGAGTGGATTGTGACTTCGCCCCATCTGGCAAATTGGGGCTAAAAGTGAATACAGCTATATTGCCTGGTAGTAAAAGTGGCTCACGAGTTCAGAACCCATGTAACCCTACCCTCTGTGGGCGGGAATGGACTGAGAGAGAGGCACTTGTTAGACTAGTATTGCCACCAGCAATGTGGACCAGCATAGCAGCCAAACCTAATATCCCTTCCTAAGGTGGAAAAGTTTGGGTAAAAAATAAATGACAAATGGGAAAAAGGAGTACTAATAATGGCTGAGGATAAATAAATGAAAAAATGGGTTATAAATGGAGGGAAATCCAATATTACCTTAATAACTTGAAAGAGTCTCAGAGCAAGAGATAACATTGTCTCTTAGTTCAGTTATTCCAGATGCCTGAAAAGGTGAAGCTATATATTTGCCAGGGCCGCTTCTGCTTTCGGAACCTGACAAGATTGAAAGAAAGCCAACAAACATAAATGGCCTCACCCTGGGGGACATTCTTACAATATGATGGACTGGACTAATTATTCATTACTGTGAATATTCTGTTGATGTAATGGATCTGTGTTCGAAAACCAGGGGGGTGGCCTGTGGTGTTATGATCTGTTTATATATGTAGATATATAAAAGATTATCTGTCTATCTATCTATCTGTCTGTCTTTCTATCTATCTATCTATCTATCTATCTATCTATCTATCTATCTATCTATGCTTTCATCCATGGTTTCTGGCTCATAACTCTCATAGCCCCTATTCCAGTCTTTTGCTGTAGTGTTGGGTATGTTAAGTCTCAGGGCAGCCTCAGGAAACAGAATCTCTTTCTCCTGCCCTCCTTTCACCTGCCCCAAGGTGGGACTCTACTCTTCCCCACTTTTCTGATTATGGGGCATAAAACTGTCATTCCAGAGAGAGTCTTGCCCTGTACCTGGGGGGAAGGAATGCTAATATCATGAAGGATCCATAACAACCCAAGAAAACCAGCGTCAGCGAGCTTCCGGATAGCTGAACACATGGAGGTTCCCGGAGGGTGGCGAACCCAGGTAGAGAATGGAAGCTCTCGATCTCTTTCCCCGTATCTCATCCTATGCACCTTTTCATCTGTAACCTTTGTAATATCCCCCATAATAAACTGGTAAATGTGAAAAAAAGGAGAAGAATAGTATCTGTCATAGAGTTGTTGTGAGGATTAAATGAGATAGTGCTTATAAAACACCTATCACAAGGAGTGTTCAATAAATATGATCTATTATTTATATTAATACAAATAAGAGGACTGGCAGGTTACTAGAGCTTTTGGGAGAATGTATATCAACATGTGCCATTTTTTAAAAGAATTTCAGGCCAAGCATGGTGGCTTACACCTGTAATCCCGTCACTTTGGGAGGCCGAGGCAGGCAGATTACCTGAGGTCAGGAATTCAAGACCAGCCTGGCCAACATGGCGAAAAGCCTTATCTCTAATAAAAATACAAAAATTAGGCCAGGCATGGTGGCTCATGCCTGTAATCCCAGCACTTTGGGAGGCCCAGGCAGGTGGATCACGAGGTCAGGAGAGTGAGACCATCCTGACCAACACGGTGAAACCCCGTCTCTACTAAAAATACAAAAATTAGCCGGTCATGGTGGCGGGCGCCTGTAGTCCCAGCTACTCAGGAGGCTGAGGCAGGAGAATGGCATGAACGTGGGAGGCGGAGCTTGCAGTGAGCCAAGATCTCACCACTGCACTCCAGCCTGGGCAACAAAGCAAGACTCCGTCTCAAAAAAAATAAAATAAAATAAAATAAAATACAAAAATTAGCCGAGTGTGGTGGCAGGCACCTGTAGTCCCAGCTACTCAAGAGGCTAAAGCGGGAGAATCACTTGAACTTGGGAGGTGGAGGTTGCAGTGAGCTGAGATCATGCCACTGTACTCCAGCCTGAGCAACAGAGCAAGACTCTGTCTCAAAAAATTCACATAATATTAAAGTGCCAGTTGAGATTGGGTAGCCTGTACATGAAATGGTCCTATTCTATACAGTTACCCGATAGTCTACAGATGTGCTTTGTAACCTGGATATAACAGAAAAAAAAAAAAGGACAAATTCCTCAACTGATACCAAGTTGAGGCAGGGATGGCCAAAGAACCTTTAAGAGTGCTAATGAGGGCAGATTTGTCAGCTACCGTAAGGTACATTGTCTATAGAGAGGCAAGTTTAGTGGGCAGATGTTGAATAAAAGTGAAGATGTTAGGAAAAATGCAAGTATCCTTCAAATTGAAGTGGGGCAAAGAGGAAGCTAGATGGAGCAATCTAAGAATTGGAGGGAGAAAGTGGTTTGTGATTGGGAGGCCGAGGCGGGTGGATCACGAGGTCAGGAGATCGAGACCATCCTGGCTAACACGGTGAAACCCCGTCCCTACTAAAAATATAAAAAATTAGCTGGACATGGTGGCGGGCGCCTGTAGTCCCAGCTACTCTGGAGGCTGAGGCAGGAGAATGGTGGGAACCTGGGAGGCGGAGCTTGCAGTGAGCCGACATTGTGCCACTGCACTCCAGCCTGGGCGACAATCAAAACTCTGTCTCAAAAAAAAAAAAAAAAAAAAAAAAAAAGAAAAGAAAAGAAAAAAAAGAAAGTGGTTTGTGAGAATGGAAAGTAGTGACTCATCAGAGTTCCATGAGGGCTCTGTCCGTAAGGAGGCAATGTGCCTTTGAAAGCAGGTAGGACAAGTTCAGAGTTCAAAATGTTATCAGTGATCGGGCATGGTGGTTCACGCCTATAGTCTCAACTACTCTGGAGGCTGAGGCAGGAGGATGGCTTGAACCCGTGAGGCAGAGGTTGCAGTGAGCCCAGATTGTGCCGCTGCATTGCAGCCTAGGTGACAGAACAAGGTTGTATCTCAAAAAAAAGAAAAATGGTACCAGTAAAACTCATATCATGAATTCAACTTCACAGATACTCTTGACCAAACTAGCTAACTAACTCCTGTACACTGCCTGTCTCCTATTTAGCTGGCTTCCACAGTGATTCAGGGTCTTCCTCCTTGGTCACCTAGCATTGGATCCTAGTGTGTGCCCATTGCACAATTCTCATGCCATAAGAGGTTCAGCAAGTGTTTTTTCCTGGAAAATTATTCTAGTCACTGTTTTGCCCCCAAGGGGCTGGTCAAACTCTCCATTTCAGATCTCGCTCTGTAGCCCAGGCTCGTTCTGGATTTACATCATCCCCACTTACGGTCTTCCCACTCTTCCCTGCCTTGGCCTGGCTGCTGTAGTGCCCCAGCTACCTCAAGAGATCACCATCAGTGGCTGCTGTGGCATCGCCTCCCTCTGGCTGCGTTCTGTTAAGGTAAACAGGAAGAATGTCAAAATTTTCACCATTATGTGTATCATTCAGAGAACCTCTGCTGATGATGGAAGACGCTGGCCATTGGATAATGTATTACTTTGGCAGCTGTGTTTAGTAGGTTTAAAATTGACAGTTATTGCTCAAATGTGCAGAAATGATGGTGGAAATCTCATATTCCTGCCTTTTCAATATCTTTAACTCTTCTTTAAAATTTCACGTCTTTCAGGCAGGTAGCGTTTTTTAAAGTACCACTTTCCTTCTCTTCTTCTTCCCCATCTTTGGTCTTCTCTTCTCTCCCCTAAAGTGAAGTAAGTTCCCGGGGGATTTATGATCACCATGGTATATTTATGTGTTGAGGCTGAGAATAGGGAATATCTGGTCCAAGGGCTGTGCTCCATTTAGATGTGTCTTATCCCACCTGGTATCTTAACTTGGCATTTGCTGTGCCTTAGCTGCCCCTGCTTGGCCTTGGGGTTTCATGAGCTGGCATCTGCTGCTGCTATCTGTGGTGCCTGATCCGATGCATTTAGAGGTTTTCTCTCCTAGCGTCAGGCCATTTCTAGTCCCCCAGGCCTGTCAGTTCTTCTATATACCGCTTGAGAACTCAAGGACACTCAGCTGTGTTCCTTTCTGTGCTGGAATGTATGGGCCTGTACAAGTGTGCTTTCAGGCCTTGTATCCCAGACACTCCCATCAGCTGTCATCACGAAAGTTCTGTCAGCGCCAGGGTTTCTGCCAAGCCTCTCTAAGGGGCCTGTGTTCTTCTTAGATGTTTTTCTTTAATTCCTCCTCAACCTATTTGGATTTTCTAGCTAAGGCAGAATGAAAATCTCAGCCATGTCCCTTTCGTCGTCTTCTTCAACAGCTAGTTGACATTTTATCTCTTTTCACTGTGGTGAAAAAGATGCCCTGACATTTAACAATAAATTCTTCCTATTTTATGGTTTGTAGGATAAACCAGATATTTTTTCACACAATGAATCACGACTCATTAATAGTTTATAAAATAATGTTTTGTTAAAATTAAATAAAATCAAGCAGAATAGAAAATATGACTGTCATGTAATAAAGGTATGTATTGTTTTGTAATACTTTGTGTGTATGGGTGTGTGTGTGTCTGTGTGTTTTACACTGAATGAAGGTGTAAAATATTTATTTCTGGGAGTTACTGTCAAAAAAGATTTGAAAGTTTCTGGTATAATCTTTGTTTGGTTCTCTAAGTTCTGGCTTTTGGAGACCTAAAATAATTTTCTCCTTCAAATTGTTTGATTCTTGTAAATCAGTATGTTTTGACATATTATTGGTTTTTACCATAAAATTTTAGAAGCCAGTATTAGTTCTTTATTCCACCTCGCTTTACTTTTCTCTGAGACAATAAATAGCACTGACTGATTGGGTAAAGATGTTTGATGTCTGTGACAAAAAGAAAAGAAGGAAAAATGAAACCTGGGACTGAAATCTTCATTTTTTTTAAAGAATTAAATGCTCTCAGAATACATACCAATGATTAACTCTTGAAATGGGTAAAGATAAAAGAATCTCCACAGTTCCACATACATTAAGCTATGGTCATCTTATACAATAACTATATCTAACATTTATTGAGCACCTAGCATGTACCAGGGAGGAGAACACAGAAAGGAGAAGAAATTTCTACTCACATTCTAACTGGGTAGACGGACATAAATAATTAATCATCCAGTAAGTGCTAGTAATATAATTCAGCACAAAGTCCTAAGGATCCATAGAGGAAAAACATAGAATCACAGAACTTTAGAATGACTACTCCATTAAAACATAAACATGGGAACTGCAACATGGCCAATAGCAATATGGGAAAATTACCTGAATGCACAGTACATGTTCAGGAGGACTAGACAGAAGGCTTGAGACAAAAGCATAATAAGGTGAGGCTGAAAAGAAAGATTGAGGATAGGCTGAAACATGGAAGTTTCTTAACTCAGTCCTGGCAGCAGTATACATTGCTAATTTTATTGCTATGTGTCATGCTTAGGAATTTGTGCTTAAGTTTGTAAGCAAATGGGAGCCAGCAGAAGTTTTAAGCAAGTGTGTGCTATTTCAATGTATTCTGGAAAGTTAAGTGCAGAGAGATAAGTGCAGGGTGTGTGTCATAACATGGAGAAATTTGGTAAAATAATATTTTTTTGAAAAACATGATAACCAATTGGAGACAGGGAACACAGAAGTGAAAGGCATCCCCGATGCTCCTAAGTTGGGTTAGTGTGTAGATGGTGAGAGTAGTACCTGAGATGCAGCTCATAAGAGAAAGAACACAGTTTGGCACAAAGCAGTGCTAGGGGAAAATTTATGAAGTTTATTCACAGTGGAAGAAAATTTACTCTAGGCCAGGCGCAGTGATACTTCAATGTAATCCCAATACTGGGATTACAAAGCTCATGCCTGTAATCCCAGCACTTTGGGAGACTGAGGCTGGCAGATTATTTGAGGTCAGGAGTTCAAGACCAGCCTGGCCACCATGGTGAAACCCCGTCTCTACTAAAAATACAAAAATTAGCCGGGCATGGTGGCGGGCACCTGTAGTCCCCGCTACTCAGGAGGGTGAGGTGGGAGGATCGCTTGGTCCTGAGAGGCAGAGGCAGTAAGCCAAGATTGCATCACTGCATTCCAGCCTGGAAGACAGAGTGAGACCTTGTCTTAAAATAAAATAAAATAAAATAAAATAAAATAAAATTTTAAAATAAAATAAAATTTACTTGTTACTTTTTTATAAGAGGGGTTGGAAAGAGGGAGGTCCACCTTGGCCTCCCAAAGTGCTGGGGTTACAGGTGTGAGCCACTGTGCCCAGCACCTACTTCTTGTTACTATTTAAAATGTGTCTATGAGAAAACTTAAAATTACATATGTGACTCACATTACACTTGTATTGTTTTAGAGCTTCTTACGTGATTCCAGCCTAAAGTCCAGATTGGTCCTAAGGACGACAGTTGAGCTGAGCCTGGGTAGTCCAGGTGTGGGAGGTAAAAGGCTGCAGAAATTGAGAACCAGAACCTGACACTCTGTGGCCAGAGATATCCTTCCCTTTTACAACCCTTATTATGTTATAAAGTTAAAGAACATCAGGGGTAAAGGGAATCTGAAAAGTCATCCAGTTTAACTCCTTCATTTTATAGTAGAAACTATTTATTTCATTTCATTTTGTTGTCCTGAATGAAATTCTTCCAGTTGACTATCCTGATTAGGTAAGAAGCATTCTCCTTTAATAATGTAAACAACTTGAAACTGAAGAAACTATTTCTCACTGATACAGAATTTGAACTAATTCAATCAGATTGCATTCCTCATAATACCCAAGGGAAGGCTGTGGGGCTGAAAATCGAGTTAGACTCAGGGAGGAGAGATGGGACTATTGGGAACAGAGAATACCTTGGAGAGCAGGATGGGCCCAAAAGAGTCCTACAAAGGACACTTAGGGCAGTAAGAAGATACTGAAGCTGTTTATCTGGGTGGTCTAGGAAGCGACAGTGAAAAAACAAAAAAGGATACTACTAAAAGGGCATCCAGAATTTTTTTTATTTCAAAATTTTGCCTGTTTCCAAGGAAACAAGAGAAAACTAGACTTCCTTTTTTGCAGCTCCCATAAGCCTGACTAATATTGCAGTATTAAAGTTTAGTAATACTGAAAGTTAAATGGGCTTTTAAAAATCAGGAATTTGCTCGTATGCAACACTGACTGCTCAATGGAAAATTCCTTACAAAACTTCGCTTATAAACTGCACCTGGATTTGCTAAATGGTATTAAATCTGGACAAAACTAAGCACATGATATACTCGTGGGTTAGAGTTTTATAGCTTGGAGTTACTGTCTTTTTGACCGCTAACAGCTTTGATTGGATCCTTTGGACAAGAAGGAAAGCATTGGCTACCCCTTCATATCTCAGAGTCTGTTCTGATGGGCAGTTTAAAGTCAAGAACAGTAAAATGGGTGTAGGAATCTGAACTTGATTGGCAACTTTGACAACCAAGGAATTCTTTTTTAGAATTTTGTTTTGTTTACCTTGAGAAAGAGATTTCTATTTCTCCTATCACTTCCTCATATGAGATTGTTAGTTTTATCTGAGTAATATCTAGCAAATGAAAAATTCTTCTTTAAGATGAGTCATCATTCTGCTTTTGGATACCAAGAAAAAGAAGAAGAAGAAGAACCTCAGGAAACTGATAAAAAGAAACACTAGACAAGTAAAGAGGGCTATGTGAAGAAAAATTTTAGATTAGCCAAAACAATTTTGAATTGATATCCTGCCTTAAATGTATTATTGGCTCACAAAACAAAACAAAACCCTCAAATAAACTTTGTGAGAAGACTCAAATTTATCTGAAAATTTGACAATAGAGAAATTCCTGAGATTACAAGGGCAATGTGTTTAGTCAATAGGTTTAGGATAGTTTCTTGTGAGAGCTTAGATCTTCGTTGACACAAACATACGTCATCTTATTGTGTTCCCCTTTGTTGCACTTTGAAGATGCTGCATTTTTTACAAATTGAAGGTTGTGTCAACCTCAAGTTGAACAAGATTATTGGTGCCATTTTTCCAAAAGCATGTACTCATTTCATGTCTGTGTCACGTTTTGATAATTCTTAAAATATTTCAACATTTTCATTACTATTATATCTATTATGGTGGTCTGTGATCAGTAATCATTTGTGTTATTATTGTAGTTATTTTGGGGCAACACATACTGTGCCTATATAACATGGTCAATTTAATCAATAATGTTGTATGTGTACTGACTGCTCCACTGATTGGTTTTTCCTCTGGCTCTCTCCCTCTCCTTGTATCTTCCTATTCCCTGGGACACAACATCATTGCAATTAGGCCAAGTGAAAGGAAGAGTCACACATCTCTCACTTTTCAATCAAAAACTATAAATGATTAAACTTAGTAAGGAGAACATGTTGAAAACTGAGATAGGCCAAAAGCTAGTCTTCTTGCACCAAATAGCTAGCCAAGTTATGAATGCAAAGGAAAAGTTCTAGAAGAAAGTTAAAAGTGCTACTTCAGTGAACACATGAAACCATAAGAGAACAAAACAGCCTTTGGCTGATAAGGAGAAAGTATGAGTGGTCTGGATAGAAGATCAAACCAGATACAACATTCCCTTAAACCAAAGCCTAATCCAGAGCAAGGTCCTAACGCTTCAATGCCATGAAGGCTGAGAGAGGGGAAGAAACTGCAGAATAAAAGTTTGAAGCTAGCAGAAGTTGGTTTAGGAGGTTGAAAGAGAGAAGCTATCTCCAGAACATATAAGTGCAAGATAAGTCAGGCATGGTGGCTCACGTCTGTAATTCCAGCACTTTGGGAGGCTAAGGCGGGTGGATCACCTGAGGTCAGGAGTTTTAGACCAACCTGGCCAACATGGTGAAATCCTGTCTCTACTGAAAATACAAAAATGAGCCGGGTGTGGTGGCACATACCTGTTATCCCAGCTATTTGGGAGGCTGAGGCAGGAGGATCGCTTGAACCCAGGAAGCAGAGGTGGCACTGAGCCAAGATAGTGCCACTGCACTCCAGCCTGGACAACAGAGTGAGCCTCCATCTCAAAAAAAAAAAAAAAAAAAAAAAAAAAAAAAAAGCAAGATGAAGCCACAAGTGATGATATAGAAGCCGCAGCAAGTTATCCAGAAGATCTAGCTGAGATCACTGATGAAGTTGACTACACTAAACAACAGGATTTTCAATGTAGATGAAACAGCCTTCTATTAGAAGAATATGGCATCTAGGATATTCATAGCTAGAGAGGAGAAGTCTATATCTGCCAGCTTCAAAGGGCAGACTGACTCTTGTTAGGGGCCAATGCAGCTGGTGACTTTAAGTTGAAGCCAATGCTCATTTACCATTTTCAAAATCCTAGGGCCCTTAAGATGCTAAATCTATTCTGTCTATGCACTGGAATTGGAACAGCAAATCTTGGATAACAACACATCTGTTTGAATCATGGTTTACTGAAAATGTTAAGTCCTCTGTTGAGATCTATTGCTCAGAAAAAAGGATTCCTTTTACTGCTCATGGACAATGGACCGGGTCACCAAAGAGCTCTGATGGAGATGTACGGGAAAATTAATGTTGTTTTTCTTGGCTGTGAATGCAACATTCATTCTGTAGCTCATGAATCAAGAAGTAATTTTTACTTTCAAGTCTTATTCTTTAAGTAATATATTTCATAAGTTTATAGCTGCCGTAGATAGTGATTCCTCTGATGGATCTGAGCAAAATAAATTGAAAACCTTTTGGAAAGGATTGAGTATTCTAGATGCCATTCTAGATACTTGTCTAGTGTTTCTTAAAATATTTGTGATTCATGGGAGGAAATCAAAATATCAACATTAATAGAAGTTTGGAAGAAGCTGATTTCAACCCATATTGATGACTATGAGGGGTTCAAGACTTTAGTGGAGAAAATAACTGTAGATGTGGTGGAAACAGCAAGACAACTAGAATTACAGATGAAGCCTAAAGATGTGGCAATCTCACGATCAAAGTTGAATGGATGAGGAGTTGCTTCTTATGTCTGAGCAAAGTAAGTGGATTCTTAAGATAAACTTACTCCTGGTGAAGATGCTGTGAACATTGTTGTAATTACAACCAAGAATTTAGAATATAACCTAAACTTAGTTGATAAAGCAGTAGCAGGGTTGAAGAGGATTGTCTCCATTTTTTTTGAGATGGAGTCTTTCTCTGTCGCCCAGGCTGGAGTGCAGTGGCACGATCTCTGCTCACTGCAAGCTCCGCCTCCCGGGTTCATGCCATTCTCCTGCCTCAGCCTCCTGAGTAGCTGGGACTACAGGTGCCCGCCACCACACCCAGCTAATTTTTTGTAGTTTCAGTAGAGACGGGGTTTCACTGTGTTAGCCAGGATGGTCTCCATCTCCTGACCTCGTGATCTGCCTGCCTCGGCCTCCCAAAGTGCTGAGATTACAGATGTGAGCCACCGTGCCTACCCTCAATAAGGTATTTTAAAATTAGCATATGTACATTTTTTAAGACATAAGGCCATTCCACACAATAGACTACAGTATAGTGTAAACATAACTTCTTTTTTCTTCTTTTTCCTTGAGACAGAGTCTTGTTCTGTCATTTCAGGCTGGAGTATGATGGCTCAAACAAGACTCACTGCAGCCTCAACCTCCTGGGCTCAAGCGAACCTCCTGCCTCAGCCTCTGGAGTAGCTAGGAACACAGGTGAGTGCCACCATGCCCAGATAATTTTTAAACAATGTTTGTAGAGATGGGGTCTTGCCATGTTGCCCAGGCTGGTCTTAAACTCCTGGCCTCAAGCAGTTCTCCCACTCCGACCTCCCAAAATGCTGGGATTACAGGTAGAAGCCACCACACCTGGCCTAACCATAACTTCTATATACACTGGGAAATAAAAAAATTGGTGGACTTGTGTCATTGTTAACATTTGCTTCATTGTGCTGGTCTGGAATCGAACCTACAATATTGCTGAGGTATGCCTGTTTCTTGACTTTACTCTTCACAGCTTTATAAACCAAGATTCCACCACCCAAAACTTTGCGTATCAGGCTGCTCTCTACTTTCTGAGTCCTAGAAATGTCTCTTCATGTAGTGTAGTTTATTTTAAGCCTGAGGCTTTATTTCTTCAGTTTTCTCAACTCTATAGAAATGGTTCCATTTGACTAGACTGACTAATCAATTGCCTCTTTTCAAAAAGAAACACTTGACTGCCCCTATATTATACCTCTGTGAGCTTAACAGATTTTTCTTCTCAAATGTGTACTGATTTCTTTCTTTTTCTTTTTCTTTTTCTTTTTTTTTTTTCTGAGACAGAGTTTTGCTTCTGTTGCCCAGGCTGGAGTGCAATGGTGCGATCTTGGCTCACTGCATCCTCCACCTCCCAGGTTCAAGCGATTCTCCTGCCTCAGCCTCCTGAGTAGCTGGGATTACAGGTGCCAGCCACCACCCCTGGCTAATTTTGTATTTTTAGTAAAGACAGGGTTTCTCCATGTTGGTCAGACTGGTCTTGAATTCCCGACCTCAGGTGATCTGCCTGTCTCGGCCTCCCAAAGTGCTGGGGTTACAGGCATAAGCCACTGCGCCCCACTGATTTCTTTCTTGATTAAAAAAAAAAGTCTGAGGCCAGATGCAGTGGTTTATGCCTCCAATTCCAGCACTTCAGGAAGCTGAGGAAAGAGGATCACTTGAGGCCAGGAGTTTGAGACCAGTCTGGGAATCTGGGAAATATCATGAAATCTTATCTCTACAAAAGAAAAAAAAAAAAGTGTCTTTTTTTTTTTTTTTTTTTTTTTAATTAGCCAGATGTGGTGTCACATACATGTAGTTCCAGCTACTCAGGAGGCTGAGGCAGGAGGATTGCTTGAACCCAGGAGTTTGAGGCTGCAGTGAGCTATGACCACACCACTACACTCT
Source organism: Macaca thibetana thibetana (assembly GCF_024542745.1). Classification (NCBI taxonomy): domain Eukaryota; kingdom Metazoa; phylum Chordata; class Mammalia; order Primates; family Cercopithecidae; genus Macaca; species Macaca thibetana. The sequence goes on along the minus strand of NC_065580.1, from coordinate 88,539,317 downwards.
AGCCTGGGCAACAAAGCAAGACCCCATCTCAAAAAAATTAATTTTAAAAAGTATGAGATTTTCAGAGTTCCTTAGAGCTAAAGTTAAGGCATAGAGAAGCAACAGTAAGAGGAGCTGAAGAAACTTATAAATTAACTTACCAAACCTATGAACACCTCAGGAAAATATGGCAAGTATGGAGTTTGTTAGGGTTTTGTTTGTTTGTTTGTTTTGTTTTGTTTTTAGACAAAGTCTTGCTCTGTCATCCAGACTGGAGTGCAGTGGGGAGATCTCGGCTCACTGCAACCCCTGCCTCCCGGGTTCAAGTAATCCTCCTGCCTCAGTCCCCCTAGTAGCTGGGATTACAGGCACGCACCACCTGCCTGGCTAACTTTTGTATTTTTAGTAGAGACGGGATTTCACCATGTTGGCCAGGCTAGTCTCAAACTCCTGACCTCGTGATCCGCTCACCTCGGCCTCCCAAAGTGCTGAGATTACAGGCATGAGCCACCGTGCCCAGCCCCCAGTAGGGCTTTTACAGTTTCTGTTTTATATGAGGTTACTACTTTTTATTTTTACAAAGCATACAAATCTAACATTAGAATTGGGCATCATTCCAAATGAGCAGAGTGTTATAATAATCTGTCACATTTTCTAAGTAACTTTTTAGTAAAACAATGTCACTTTTACTTATAATTATTAATGGAATGTCTGGTGTTTAATTGAGTACGTGTCCACTGAGTAAATACTACATTTCTCCGCTGCCCATGTAGTTAGGTATGGAAACTAAATAGTTTCTATCAAAAGTGAGAGGGTACAGTGGGTTCAACTGCGGCTTCTTGAAAGATACGTCCAAGTGGAAATGAAAAAAGAGTCTTTGCATGTGTGATGAAGTGAAGGATCCCGAGATAATCATCCTCAATATAGGAAGGGCAGCCCTTAATACAATGACAAGAGAAAGGTAGAGGAACATTTGAAACACGGAGACACGCAGCAGAGACAGCAACGTGAAGACAGGGCAGAGACTGGAGTTATGCAGCCCCAAGTGAAGGAATACCTGGAGCCGTTAGAAGGTAGAAGAGGCAAGGAAGGATTCTCCAGTAGAGCCTGGGGTGGAAACACGGCCCTGTTCGTGCCTTGATTGATTGCTCACACCTTGTTTCACATTTGTGGCCTCCAAAACTATAAAAGAATAAGTTTTTGTTGTATTAAGCCACCAAGTTTGTGCCACTTTCTTATAGCACCCCTAGGAATCTAATATGCCATTCTTGCCCTTCTTCTTCTTCTTTCTTTTTTTTTTTTTTTTTTTTTTTTTTTTTTTTGAGACAGAGTTTTGCTCTGTTGCCCAGGCTGGAGTGCAGTGGAGCAATCTCGGCTCACTGCAACCTCCGCCTCCCAGGTTCACACCATTGTCCTGCCTCAGCTTCCCAAGTAGCTGGGACTACAGGTGCTGGCCACCATGCCTGGCTAATTTTTTTTTTTTTTTTTTTGTATTTTTTAGTAGAGATGGGGTTTCACTGTGTTAGCCAGGATGGTCTCGATTTTCTGACCTCATAATCTGCCCGCCTCAGTCTCCCAAAGTGTTGGGATTACAGGTGTGAGCCACCGCGCCCTGTTGCTCTTCTTCTTTCCTGCTCATTCTGAAGGCTGGAACTCCCAAAACAGCATGAAACCATGAAGGAGCCTTGGAAATGAAAACTAGACAGGGCTAGACATGGCAGAGTAACCCTGTCACCATGGTTTCCCACCTCTACATTTCTTAAAATGGAAAAGAAATATCTTCTTTAATCTACTGCTATTTTGAATAATGCTAATCTATACCTCTTGTGTGATATTTATTTTGTGTGGTTAGCTTGTCATCTTCCTGAGAGCCAACCTGACATGGGATTCATCTTTGTGTTCATTTTAAGTATTGATGTTAGTCATATTATCCTCACTCAATAGGCAATTGTTGAAATGGGTGGGTGGATTCAACTTTAAATCTTCCTGTCAGTGTATAGAAGATTAAGCTTCTGAGCTTCATCAAAACCTGATCAAATCTGAGTTTTAATGATAAAGCCTGCTCTATGGTGTTAGGCACATAAAAGGAAGTCAAACAAAATTAGGAGATTTTAGCCGTTATAGAGAGAATGTAAGAGACAGAGATGCAATTTATTTTATTTTTAAATTCCCGTAGTATTTAGTTCCCACTCCTCTCTTCTTCCTGTTCTTGCCTAAATGGAAGGCCTTTGCTTCCCAACAGTGTATCTGTGGGTTGTTAGGGAAATGCTTTAAACCTTCATGCAGACACGAAACATGATAGGAAGCCCTAGAGGCCTAAGCTCTAGTGACCAACAGAAAGAGAACTAGAAAGTGAAATTGAAGTCTTCCTCCCATACCACAATCTAAGATGGAGCTAGGGAACTCAAATTGTAAATTACAATGTGTGGGGGTACCCAAGGGGATATGACCTAACTCCTCCAAAGCCAACATTTTTCATTATTGGGGATGGTAGTGGAGGAGTGTATTTTAGAAAGCTTCTTCAAATCCAAGTAGCTTGCAGTGACAAGATGACACAATCTGTCACTGACCCAGAGAGAAAGGAACAAGAAAAACAGTAATCCTCATTTCTTCTTTTAAATTACAGTGGGCAATCCCAACGCTTCCGATAATCAGCAGGGGTCAGATTTGTGAAGTTTAAATCTGGACCACTGGCCAGGCACAGTGGCTCACGCCTGTAATTCTAGCACTTTGGGAGGCTGAAGCGGGTGGATCATGAGGTCAGGAGTTCAAGACCAGCATGGCCAAGATGGTTAAACTCCGTCTGTACTAAAAATACAAAAAATTAGCCGGGCATGGTGGCGGGCACCTGTAATCCCAGCCACTTGGGAGGCTGAGGCAGGAGAATTGCTTCAATCTGAAAGGCGGAGGTTGCAGAGAGCTGAGATTGTGCCACTGCACTCCAGCCTGGGCAACAGAGCAAGACTCCGTCTCAAAAAAACAAAAAATAGAAAGTATAAAGATAAATCTGAACCATACAGATATTTGGAGTGGAGCAATAGCAGTAAGCTTGCCAATAATGGCATTTAAATTTGATGTTAACACAAGTATAACACACATGATTTCCAAAATATTTGGAGTAATAACTTTCATCTCACTTCCCTATATTTTTTTATGTTTATTTTTATTTTTGAGACAGAGTCTTACTCTGTTGCCCAGTCTGGAGTGCAGTGGCACGATTTCAGCTCACTGCAACTTTCCTCCACCTCCACCCCAGGTTCAAGCGATTCTCATGTCTCACCCTCCTGAGTAACTGGAATTACAGGCATGCACCACTATGCCCAGCTAATTTTTGTGTTTTTAGTAGAGACAGGGTTTTGCCATGTTGGCCAGGCTGGTCTTCAACTCCTGACCTCAGGTGATACGCTCACCTAGGCTTCCCAAAGTGTTAGGATTACAGGCACGAGACACCACGCCCGGCCTTACTTCCCTACATTTAAATATCATTTTTGTTCTCAATGTCCTGTAGGCATATGAGCATAATAAAATAAAATCAAAGCCAGGTGCAGTGGCTCACACCTGCAATCCCAGCACCTTGGGAGGCTGAGTCAGGAGGATTGCCCAAGCTCAGGAGATGGAGACTAGCCTGGGCAAAATAATGAGACCCTGTCTCTACAAAAAAAAAAAAAAATCGAAGTGTTGTGACACATGTCTGTTCCAGCTACTCAAGAAGCTGAGGTGAGAGGATTGCTTGAGCCCAGGAGGCTGAGACTGCAGTAAGCCATGATTGTGACAATGCAGTTCAGCCTGGGCAACAGAGCAAGACCCTGCCTCAAAAATAAAATCAAATAAAAAATAAAGAGAAAATAAAATCAATGCCAGATGTATTGAAGCTCAATATTCAATGTCACTCGAATTGACAGGGTCAGTAAAAGTGCAGAGGACTAGTATCCCCATGCCTTACTCTTATCCATGTATTCGTTCATTCAATATTAATATATATGACACTGTTCTGATTCTAGGATTATAAAGTTAAATCAAATATAGATCAAATGTATTGATTTATATTATAAAGTTAATCAAATATAGATCAAAAAGTTTATACTTCTTGTAGGTAAATGGAACAGAGATCAATAGTTGTACCATATCATCCTCTCTTTATGCCCTATTAATATAATCCCTATATTGTTAAACTCAGCATATGGCCACATGGAATAAAGGCTGCATTTTTCAGCTGCCTTGGTTGCTAGATATGGACATGTGATTCAATCCTGGCTAATGTAATATACTTGGAAGTGGTATATACAACTTTCAGAATGTGTCCTTAAAGTGCAGAGGTGATGCTCTTCTTCCTCTCTTCCTCTTTCATCCTGGTTAGATTGTGGATACAATGACCCCAGCCTGAGCAACCATTTTAGACCTTGAGGTTGAAGCCATGTCCCAAGGAGGGCAGGGCAACAAGACAGAAGAACCTAAGTTGGTGACACCATGGAGCAGTGAAACAGCTTTCGGCTGCCTCCTTCTGGACTTCAGTATGTGAAAGAGTAAAGAATATATGTGTTTAAGCTATTATTATTTTGCAGAATTTGATAATTTTCAGTTACGTGTAGCTGAGCTTAATCCTAGTTAACACCAAGATTTAAATTATTGTAGAACATGAGAATAGCCATACAGAGTGACAAATGCTCTAGAAAAGGAGGAGATTCATTCTGATTGGTGGAATCAAGACTGTAGAGACAGTTGCCTTTGAACCATGTAGGATTTGGGCATTTGGAAATGAGGTGGAAACACTGCATCCCTATGTGGGATGTGCAAGGATATTGATGACAAATGACCTGGAAGGGCAGCCTGGAGCCAGGTGGTGTAGGGACTTGAATAGCACCATAAGAAGTTTGGCCTTTGCTCGACAGGCAATGGGGGAATATATTCAGACCTTGATAATGAGAATACCTGGTGATGCTAGAATAGTTCTCTCCAACTTTTTTCACATGAGACTATGCATAGAAGTAATATTATTTTTATAGCCCATTGGGTTAAATAGATGAGGCTTTTAACTGTTGAGGGCAACTGGCCCCATGCACAATTGCTATGGCCCCACCTGGGAGCCCCAAGGCCTTCAAGGATGAACACGTTAATATAGCTATTACTTATTCCTATGTGGCATGCCAGTTAGGGAACTCTGCCATAGGGGATCAATTCTGTTGTAAGATAGAGGATTTTTTTTTTTTTTTTTTTTTTTGAGATGGAGTTTCACTCTTGTTGCCCAGGCTGGAGTGCAATGGCACGATCTCGGCTGACCGCAACCTCCGCCTCCTGGATTCAAGCAGTTCTCCTGCCTCAGCCTCCCAAGTAGCTGGGATTACAGACAGGTGCCACCATGCCTGGCTACTTTTGTATTTTTAGTAGAGATGGGGTTTCTCCATGTTGGTCAGGCTGGTCTTGAACTGCCAACCTCAGGTGATCCACCCGCCTCGGCCTCCCAAAGTGCTGGGATTATAGGCGTGAGCCACCATGCCAGGCCAAGGATGTTTTTATTTAGACATATTTATGTGAATAATTTAGAAATGGAACTTGAGTGAAATGAGAGATTACATTCTATTAATAGGGTTGGTACCTTTGATTTCTACATAAATCCTGAAGAATATCATTCAATAAATTGAGAGTGCAGATGGTGATGACATTAAAATGTATACCTCTCTCTCCATCCACACATATTATAAATATATATGCATTTATATTATATATGCACATATATATATACATACACATAACGCACACATATATATCAAGGAGAAATTCAGAAACGATTCCAAGTTTTGCCAAATATAATTTTGTATTCATTTTTATAAACAATTAGACACATTTTGGAAATTGTTAATTTTCACACTCCAGTGACTAATATCCTCACCCCCTACGCCCATGCCATATGGCTTTTTCCTATGTTCCTTTTACACATAGGCGAGTATGGAGACAGGGATAGGCCCAGGGGAGCCAAAGGCTTGCAACTCCCTAAATAAAATCTTCTCATGAGTTTACCACATTGGCCAGTCTCTCTGAGATTATAGTTAACATTTCTTGTTAATCAAAATAAGAATAGTAAAATAAGAATAACTAATATGCAGAATGCCAGGTGCCAGTCATTGTATACAAACATGATCTTATTTCATGCTCACAACACACTGTTATTACCCCCATTTTAAAGAAAATCTAATTTGAGGACAAAATTTAAATCCTTTATGCATTTTTCTCCTGCTAGAACTGAAACAATGAAAGAACTGTGAAGTGTAGCAAGTTTTTTATGTGATAAGTGCCCAGGAGTTGTTCTGTGTATCCTATCATTGGGGCTCTTGCAAATATAAATCAGGACAAAGTGCCTCATGCAGGACTATTGGGGTATGTGGTGGGGGAGTTTTTGTTTGTTTGTTTGTTTTTGAGATGCCCGTCACCACACCTGGCTACTTTTTGTATTTTTAGTAGAGACAGGTTTCGCCATGTTGGCCAGGCTGGTCTCGAACTCCTGACCTCAAGTGATCCACCCTCCTCGGTCTCCCAGAGTGCTGGGATTACAGGCATGAGCCACCACGCCTAGCCTGATATATGCTTTCTTTTTTTTTTTTTTTTTTTTTTTTTGAGACGGAGTTCTGCTTTTGTTGCCCATGCTGGTGTGCAATGGCACGATCTCGGCTCACCGAAACCTCTCCTGCTTCAGGCTCCTGCGTAGCTGGGATTACAGGCATGTGCCACCACGCCCAGCTAATTTTGTATTTTCGGTAGAGATGAGGTTTCTCCATGTTGGTCAGGCCAGTCTCGAACTCCTGACCTCAGGTGATCCGCACATCTCGGCCTCCCAAAGTGCTGGGATTACAGGCGTGAGCCACCACACCCCGCCGACATATTGTTTTTAATTGGGCAGCTTGAGTATTTTGGTCCTTGACAACCCAATTAAACTCCAACTTTGGCTATTTTCATCAATAAGATGCAAAGAAACACAGCTATGAGTCATTTTCCTTTTCTATAGGCCAGTTTTTCCTTCAATTAAATCAATATGCTTAAACAATCTCAGAAAACCCGGAGTCTCAAATATCCTTGATAGTTCCGAAAATCAGGGTATTCATGGAAAAATTATTCATACTAAGATCTATTCTGTATGATAGAAACACAATCTTGATGTAAAACTATTGCTATGATTTTAAAATATTATATTTCTCCAAAAAATTCGGTTAAAACATCCATTTTTATCTATTTTCTTTTGCTTTATTCTGTCGGCTTAATGAAACCAAGAATGACAAGATACATGGAAAACCTGCATCTCAAGCCATGATTTTATTCCTAAAATCAAATCTATTTTTAACAGATACCGAGAGCCAGGGACTAATTTTTACACAAAATTATGCATTCATGGAAAAACTGTGAATGAATCTACTGCTTGTTAAAAGAACTAAAGTAAGTGATGGTGTAAACTGCCACCTAGAGTTGAGATTTAAATTCAGTTCAATATCTAATATAAAAATGACCTTATCAGTCCAAGATTTTTAAATGTCTCACATATTAAACATGTACACCAAAGACCTTCACTATAGAGTCCATTTAATCCTTTATTTGTAGAACCCATGTCTCTATAAATTTGGAAGTTCTGCAACAAAGAAAAAAAAGGGTTTTATTGAATGAGAAAAGTACAAGACTACTGGAAGTAAAAGATGTTATATATGTTATTATCTGTTGGCTATATTTTTTAAAATAGTCTTTGAAAAAGTATATTTAATATATTAACATATGCAAATTATTCACAGACAAAAGGCCAAATTATTTAGAATGTCTTATGTTCTAAATTCCTTGAACAAAAATATATTCAGCCTGGGCATGGTGGCTTATGCCAGTAATCCCAGCACTTTGGGAGGCCGAGGCGGGTAGATCACTTGAGGTCAGGAGTTTAAGACCAGCTTGGCCAACATGGTGAAACCCTGTCTCTACTAAAAATTCAAAAATTAGCTGGGCGTGGTGGTGTGCCACTGTAGTCCCAGCCTATTTGGAAGGCTGAGGCAGGAGAATTGCTTGAACCTAGGAGGCAGAAATTCCAGTGAACCGAGATCATGATACTGCACTCCGGGCTGGGCAACAGAGCAAGACTCCGTCTCAAAAAAAAAAAAAGTTTATATTATATTATATTGTATTCGGCCCAACTCTTTCAATCATAATCTATTTGTCTTCCTGTTTCACTTACATCTACACTGTGGGTCAGAGGCTTCTACCACTCAGTAGGATCACTGTCAAAACAGTTGACTATGTGAACTATTCAAATTTAAAAACAGTTAATTGCCAGGTGTGGTGGCTCATGCCTGTAATCCCAGCACTTTGGGAGGCCGAGATTCGTGGTTCACCTGAGGTTGGGAGTTTGAGACCAGCCTGACCAAGATGGAGAAACCACGTTTCTACTAAAAATACAAAATTAGCCAGGCATGGTGGCGCATGCCTGTCATCCCAGCTACTCAGGAGGCTGAGGCAGGAGAATTGCTTGAACCCAGGAGGCAGAGGTTGCAGTGAGCCGAGATTGCACCATTGCACTCTAGCCTGAGCAACAAGCAAAACTCCATCTCAAAAAAAAAAAAAAATTAAAAAAAATTAATAAAATAAAACAGTTAATTTTCGTGAGATCTAGAAAGCTAGTATTTCACCTCCTTAACTAGATTACTCTAAAACCATTCTCTTGTCAGAACCCCTAAAATTAATGGAGTAGCTATAAAAGAACCCAGACAGTTGCAAAAATTGAGAACAGCCATTCTTACCCCAAATTCGCACCTAGTCGCAAGTAGAAAAAGGATTTCTGCATCTAACTACTCATGCATAGACATGGATCAAGTCTGTGTGTGTATGTCATGGTAGAGTTAAGCTTTTCTGGGTCAAGCAGATGGTGTCTATGACATGAAGATTTAGAAGACAGCCAACGCTAATGTGTCCTCTGAAAAATTCTATTTTGTCTGCCACCTGACTACTCTAATTTATTTTATTCATTTAGTTAGTTTTGAGACAGCGTTTCGCTCTTGTCACCCAGGCTGGAGTGCAGTGGCTCAATCTCGGCTCACTGCAACCTTCGTCTCCTGAGTTCAAGCAATTCTCCTGCCTCAGCCTCCTAAGTAGCTAGAATTACAGATGCCTGCCACCATGCCTGGCTAATTTTTGTATTTTTAGTAGAGGCAGGGTTTCACCATGCTGGCCAGGCTGATCTCGAACTCCTGACTTCAAGTGATCCTCCAGCCTCGGCCTCCCAAAGTGCTGAGATTACAATTGTGAACCACCACACCTGGCCAACTACTCTAATTCTTAACCCTGGCTACTTACCTGGTTTATGTTTAAGCCTGTCAGAGCATGGAAAATAGGTTGTTAACTCTTTTCTGCCAAATATAATTTCCTACTTCTTTCTCCTCTAATACTTCCTCATTCTTATCCTCCACACCCACTTTCCCAGGGCCAGTTTATTATCCTCATTTCCTCCCATTAAATTCTCTTTCAACATTCCTTTCCGTTATATTTTTGTGACTCCCATGGCCCAGTCCCCTGAGGGCAAACCTGTGTTTAATCCTGTCTGTTTCTATAGCTTCGTTCCATCTCCTCTAAACTCTTCCCATATCTTTGCATCTCTTACAACTTCCTCTGTGAAGCTCTTGCCTTCCACTGCTTCTGTAAACAGCCAAAATGGAGGCAAAGCAAGCTTCCTCCCTAGTCCCTAGAAATTTCTACATTGTTAAACCACATTCTTTTCCTTCTCATTATTTAACACTTACATCTTGTTTGCTCAGTCAGCTTGCCAACACATACCTCTGCATCTCTTCTGTTTCTTCTGTCACTTTGATGAAGCCATTCTTGTCTATTTTAGAGGATTTCTATCCTCATTGCCTTCTTGGTTTTCATCTCCATGCCCAATGCTAACAGTGTCTTACCATTTATGTTGAAATATCTTACAACGTGACTTGAACACTCCCTGTGTGAAAAGGATTCTTCTACATGCTTTGCAGTTTTTATTACTTTTTCCTTTAAAAAATTCCATGAGATTAGTATTATTATTGTGCTCATTTTGCAGATAAGGAAAGCTATGCAGGAGTTCAAGTAACTTGTCGGAAAGAACAGTCAGTAAGTGACAAAGCTGGAATTTGAAACTCAAAAAGTTTAGACTCCAGAGTCCGTAGATTTCGTCACTAGGCTATACTGCTTTAGCTTTTCTTCCTAACTATTTCTACCCGACGCTAGCCATGAATCTCAAAAGACATGAGAAAACCTAGATTTAGGTTGATTAAAGAAGGGTTTAGAAAGTCAACTTACCTTAGACTTTCGCAATGCAAAAACACAGTGGATCCAGGCAGCACTCCTATGTAATAATAATAAAAAAAAAATGAAGAATTTGGAATCAGGCTTCTTCTGGAATTTGATTCCAGGCTTTACCACCTGTGTAACTTTATGTGATTATTGATCTCTTAATTTCCCCTTGTGTGAAATGGAAATGATATCTGCCTTTAGCCAATATTATGATTCTCATCCAAAGCTGTGTCTCTTTTTTTCTTTTTCCTTCTTTCGTACTCCCAATTATGCCTCTTCCAACCTAATACTGTCTTTTGGTTGGCTGCTATTTGAACTGATAAAGATCCTAAGGCCCAGGCCCAATCCTTTCCTCCTCTAATCTCTCCTTATGGTTCATTCTGGTAAATTTTGACTCTTGATAAAGACCGCTAAATGTCAGGCTAGTTTTCCTGATAGAACTCACTGGAATAAATATTTAACCCTTAGATAACAAAAGATATTTTCTATATGAAATAGACGATAAGTGCAAAAACTGCATGTTAATAATGTAGGGTGACTAGATAAATCGTCATAGCCCTCATAAAACCATATCAATGAAACATGTTTGGTCTATATAATGGGAATACGTTCCGCCATCTATCAATCAGCATATCAACTAGCATATGAAGTGTGTGTATATATATATATGATATGGGTCATAGAGTTTGGGAGGTATTAGATGATAATCATGCAAACTGAATGCTTAGCACAGTGCTGGGCACATAGTAAGTGGTTAATAAATATTAGCTATTGTTTGCATTACTATTCTATAAGTGAATCTACATTTAATTATTAAATGTCTAGTATTCCATGCAAATAAAAATAGATATGTCCACTAGAGAAGCAGACACAGTTCTGCTTTCATAATTGCATATTTTCAGATTGATCTAATCGATTATACTGCTCACACACTGCTAGTTATAATTCACATGAATTTTGATTGACATTAGCTTTTCTTTAATGCTGTAGTCTGAATGGGGGCCTCAGAAAAAAAGTCTTTGAAGGGAAACATTAAGCAATGCTAATATTGTTTGATCAGTATGTAAATCATAGATGATTTCCATACATCAATACATTGGAGAACACTAAGAATATGCTACAGGAAGGTGCATATTATTGGTGTTTAGAAAACAGAAAATATGGGGGATTACTTTCATGTGTATTATTGCTCAATTTCATATCTCAGCATGGGCAAAGAAGAAAGGGGGGACTGGTCTGGTCAGTAAAATGAAACTATGGCAGGGTTTCTAGTTTTGTCTCAATTCTAGAGACAAATTAGAGACAATAGTAAGACAGTGGCATTAATAATTATAATTCCTAATAAGGAAGTGGCATTAAATGTGGGCAGAAGTTTCAGAAATAGTGGTGCACAAAAAAGACATATCCACAATTGTTCCTGAGAAAAATCAGAAATTTCCCACAATCTTGAGGGAAGCTAAATTGGGAAACAGATGGGTCAACTGAGCACGGTCAATAAAAGTGGTCAGGGAAAAGCTGAATTCAGATGAATTTTCTATATAGTTTGCCTTCTAAGATAATTGTTTTTATTAATCTGGTCATATAAGCAGAAATTTTACCACGAGTATAGAAATACCTTAAAGGTACTGTTCTTCCCATGAGCCCTAAAGGACAATTGTGGATGTTTTTAAAAAATACAGAGAAACAGAGTTTCTCAGAGCCACACGAGTACTCAGGAATACCACTAGACCCATGAGCCATCAGGGTTAATGAGCGGCCCTGGGCACATTGCTAAACTCTCTGCGCCTGCATTTCCTTATCTGTGAGACAGAGATAGTAATAAACCTGTCTAGGTTTTTTACTATCTAGGGATAAGGTTGCCTAGATAATTTCCAAAGATTATACATGGAAAAACACATAGAACAGTTCTAGAACATACTATTTGCTAATTAGATGTTAGTTATCATCATCATCTGCATTTAAATTTAAAAGGGTAAAATGGGTCATCTGAGTACTTGTTCCCTGGAAGCCCCTTCCAGTGATGGTAACTTTTTTCTCTTTCTTGAGACAGGGTCTCACTTTGTCACCTGGGCTGGAGTTCAGTGACAGGATCTCGGCTCACTGCAGCCTTGACCTCCTGGGCTCAAGCGATCCTCCCACCTCAGTCCCCCAAGTAGCCTGGACTAAAGGCACGTGCCACCATACTCAGCTAATTTTTTTTTATTTTTTGTTGAAATGGGGTTTTGCTTTTTTAGGTTTGTTGTGGGAAGTCAGGGACCCCAAATGGAGGGACCAGCTGAAGCCGTGGCAGAAGAACATAAATTGTGAAGATTTCATGGACATTTATCACTTCCCCAATCAATACCCTTGTGATTTCCTATGTCTGTCTTTACTTTAATCTCTTAATCCCGTCATCTTTGTAAACTGAGGAGGATGAATGTCGCCTCAGGACCCTGTGATGGTTGTGTTAACTGCACAAATTGTTTGTAGAGCATGTGTGTTTGAACAATATGAAATCTGGGCACCTTGAAAAAAGAACAGGATAACAGTGATGTTCAGGGAACCAGGGAGGTAACCTTAAACTTACTGCCAGTGAGCCGGATGGAACAGAGCCATATTTCTCTTCTTTCAAAGGCAAATAGGAGAAATATCACTGAATTATTTTTCTCAGCAAGGAACATCCCTGAGAAAGAGAATGTGCCACTGAGGGTAGGCCTATGAATGGCCCCTGTGGGGATGGCCGCCTCTTACAGTCGAAGCTGAAGGGATGAAATAAGCCCTGGTCTCCTGTAGCGCTCCCAGGCTTATTGGGATGAGGAAATTCCCACCTAATAAATTTTGGTCAGACAGGTTGTCTGCTCTTAAACCCTGTCTCTTGATATGATGTTATCAATGACAATGCGTGCCCGAAACTTCATTAGCAATTTTGATTTCGCCCCATCCTATGGTCCTGTGATCTCGCCCTGCCTCCATTTGCTTTGTGATATTTTATTACCTTGTGAAGCATGTGATCTCTGTGACCCACACCCTATTCGTGCACTCCCTCCCCTTTTGAAAATCACTAATAAAAACTTGCTGGTTTTACGGCTCAGGGAGCATCACGGAACCTGCTGACGTGTGATGTCTCCTCTGGACACCCAGCTTTAAAATTTCTCTCTCTTGTACTCTTTCCCTTTATTTCTCAAACCAACTGAGATGCTTAGGGAAATAGAAAAGAACCCATGATCAATATCGGGGGTGGGGTTTTCCCTGATACAGGTTGGTCTCGAATTCCTGAGCTTAAGCGATCTGCCCACCTTGACCTCCCAAAGTGCTAGCATAGCAGGCATGAGCCCATTTCCGGCCCAGTGATGGTAACTTTAAAAATTTTCCTATTCTTGTCATGGAATAATCATACCTTTACCATTTTTTTTTTTTTTTTTTAGCCTGAGATAATTAAAGACATGTAAGTAGAAAGTTCTCTAATACTAGTGGAATGGAATCAATAATTATTTTTTTCTTGAGATTTATTCCAGTCTAAAGATTTAAATCTACATTGTCATCTGTTAGCACAGCTCCCAAGGAAATTGTACTAGTACTTTGTTTGAGAAGGGCTTGATATTTTCAAAGCAACTTTGAATAGTAATTAAACAACATCTCCATGAAGCAGGTCAGTACTTTCATCTTTCAGAATAGGTAAACAGGACACAGAGAAGTAAAATAATAATTTGCCTTAGGTTATGAAGTAGCCCATCATTTGAAATTACTTCCTGTCAATTAACTAGTCTGTGGTTCAATCTGACAGGCCAAGCTACAACAAAAAAAGATCAAAATACTACTTTGTACGTTGTTATAGATTAGTGAGTCATCAGTGTATCTTGTCCTTCACAAATCAGAACTTTGCATCTCATGTTCTGGCTGCTTCTATTGACCTTCCTTTCCCAGCTCCCTTATTTTTCTAGCTAATTTTAACTCATGCTTTATAATATGACTCATATGGAACCTGTAAGGAGCCTTGCCTGCCTTGCTGTCTCATTTAGAGTCTTCTACTCATTGCTCACATGGCATTCTGGGTCCCACCGCTTATCTCCATCATGGCACTAACTAGACTCTATTATGATAAGGGACTTTCTGAGGAAAAGGAACATTTCTTTTTTGTCTTTATATTCTCTAGCATAATATCTAGCACATGATATTTGCTCAGCAAATATTTTTGAATGAAAAATGCATATATGAGATATATATTAGTCAGGATAGGAGAGGATGTGCTATAATAACAAACACATACTAAGTTTATTTCTCACTTAATAGAAATGTCTAACATAGGTCAGAAGAAGGCTCTGCCTGCTTAACTCAAAGATGCAATCTGACCAGATTCTACCACCTTATGATGCTGCATTTTCTAAAGCAGGTGGACTCCTAGATTGACAAGGAAGGAGAAAAAAATGCTGGAGGAGTGCACGCTGAAAATGAAATTCACTGTGATCAATAATTTCCATTCAGAAATCATTGGCCAGAGAGCTACTCACTTGAGACCTGAAACAGACAATGTCTGTCCTTGGCTTAAATCCCTGATTGGCATGTATTCAATGGCCAGCACCTGTGACTTTTCTTCAATGGCTTCCATTTGGGTTACTGGAGCCCCTTTGCACCAAGAGTCAGAAATGCCTGGTGCATACTTTCAAGTGGCTGCTGAATTTTTTTTTTTTTTTGAGACTAGGTCTCACTCTGTCACCCAGGCTGAGTGCAGTGGTGTGTTCACAGCTCACTGCAGCTTCGACCTCCCAGGCTCAAGCGATTTCAGCCTCCCATTTCAGCCTCCCAAGGAGTTGGGACTACAGGTGAGCACCATTATGCTTAGCTAATTTTTTATAGAGATGGGCTCTCACTATGTTGCCCAAGCTGGTCTCGAACTTTTAGGCTCAAGAGATTTGACTGCCTCAGCCTCCCAAAGTGCTGGGATTATAGGTGTGAGCCATAGCACCTGGCTGTGGCTATTGATTAGAGGCTGTTTTGTACAGGAATATTAGCTCAGCTCCCTTGCTTCAGGTTGGGACAACCCTGAGAAATTGCTTGCCCTCCAAAATTCTCCTGTGGGATCTTCCTAAAGCTTACCCTGTGTGGGACTTCTGCCTTTCTTGGCTTTATTTCATTCTCTGTCTTGCTTCTATCACATCCTTACAGTCTTCCTTGAGAATATTTCCTTAATATATCATTTGCATATACATTCTTGTCTTACAGATTGGATCTGGGAAACTTGACCTAAGACAATGTCACCTAACTAAAAGGTGGGCAGGGAAGTTTAATGCATCACGTTTCCAGAAAGAAAGAACTGATGTAGGTGAGCGCTCTGATGTCTGCCACAGCATAATGAAAGGCAATTTGGTTATTAAAGAAAGCTAGTTAATTCTAGCCATGGGGACTGGACACAGGAAAGGAAAGGCAGGATTGCATGGGAAAAGCATCATTGAGAAGAGTGACTTCACTGCAAGTAAAACACTGAGGAAACCAAGCTAGTAGTCCAAAATGCAAAGTTGCAAGAAGTCCTGCTCTTGGTCCTAACAGGAGTCGTTATTTCAGAAGAACCAATTGTGCAGTAATTATTAGAGATGACAGGTAATGCAAGGGGTCCATGTCATATCGGAGTATAAATATGTATAAGGAAGCAAAAGTACCAGAAGAAGTCAATTTGATGGCATTCTTGTTCTGGGTTATTATTTTAAAGCAGGTCCTTAGTTAACAACTAATAGTATGGAGAATTCTAGAATAGGATGTGGCCTTTGGTGGGAAAATGGTAGTAAATTCTATGCAGGGCCTCTGGGTATTGGAGAAACAGACTAGAGACTCTAATTTTGGTGGAGTACTAGTAGGGAAGAAAAGGCATAATCCTAGTTCAATGAGGTGGGCAGCACTGAGAGGGGTAGAGGTAAGCTGCACTTGATGGACACAGTTTTGCCCAAATCTCACAGATGGTCTGGGTACTGGTCCTGTAGCTGCAAGGTTCATCCCAGATGCCTCTGGCTGATTTTTCTTGCTCTGGTGAGGAAACGCTCAGCTTCCATTGGATAAAAATCCCTTTGACAATAAGAGCTGCAAAGTAAAATATTTTCTCTTAATGCTTCTAGATTTTGAGTCATAGTTAGAAAGGATTTCTCTACGTTCATGTTTTATTTTATTTATTTATTTTTAACCACACAGATAGAACTTTTCAATGTAATCTGCTGGTTCTACACTTTATAGTTTATTTTATTTACCACTGACCAATGATCACATGTGAGTGACTTTGCCATGACCTATAACCAGTGCTTGATGATTGTAAAACACCCACCAGCTGGTCAGCAAATTCCTCCCTGCCCAAGATGATGCTTTCAGGAGCTTTCTGGGCACAAAATGCTTCTCAGTGGACAATTTTTAAAACACACATATAGAGCCATGTGGATCCCCTATTTGCATTGTCACTAAGGGAAAAAAAATAAGATATAACCTCAAAATCAGTGAAGAGATGGGGGTTCTCAGGAAGGATTTTGACCTGTTATTTCTGAGGAATAGCAGAAATTTGTGAAAATTCTGATTTTTTCTACAACCATATGATGGTATCATGCCTACCTCTTGCTTCCTGAACATGGAGGCCACAGTCACCAACTGAGAAGCCACAGTTTCCGATTCTGTCAGCCTCTTAACGATGTGCTGGGATAGGGGGAGCTGGAGATGTCCTCAGCAGAACTTCTGTGTCCCCTCTCAGTGGTAACTCCTGTCCCTGCTCAAGTGTTCCGCCCTCACCCACAGTTGTCTTTTCCCTTCAAAAAGCGGGATGCGTGCAGCCATGGCTGAGTTGAGGCTGTCCACACCAGGTGCAACAGGGATCAGCAGCCTGTTGCCCCCAGGGCTCTCGGCCAACTACAGAGAATCCAGGTTCATGCCGTAGGTCTCGCTGCCAACCACTGCAGCTGCTGGTGCCTCTGTCCAGTCGAAGCCATAACTCTGAACCTCAATAACAGGTAGCAAACCTTTACTGGCTCCAGTTTCTAGACCTTCCTTTTCTTCGTACTTGTGAAACTTCAGGAATCGCCAATCACACACCCAGCCATAGTCACTGTCTTTATTAGACATCTGAGCCTCAGCATAAAGGCTTCGGTTGTCAGCCAAACAGACCTGGGTGTCAGGGGGCAGGTAATTTGCCACTGTTTTTGTTTTCAGACTACTGATAATGGGCACCGGGAAAAGTACACCCATAACCACCCGTGGCACTTTGGGCTCCTAGGCATCCACACATTTCAAAATGACTAACACTTTGCTGCAGCCTGCCCCAGCTGGAGATCTCAGAATTGTCCCCAGATTCCCAGGATCACAGAGATTGTCACAAATCAATAACAAAGGCAGTGAGTGCTAAAGCTGAGTCTTTGGATATGTCATGTTAACATGGTCAGGTTTGGCAAAAATCCCCATTATTCTTGTGGCATTACTAGGTTGGACCAATCCCTCATGTCCTCGAATTTCATCTTAATGAGGCTGACACCCTTCGGCTTATCGATGAGCAGCTTCTTTATGTATTATAGATGGCTAGAGAAGAAAACTTTTGGCACAGCTCCAGCCTTGAGAGCGTCTATAAGGAGCCTGCGACCTTTCAGCAGTATCTTCCCTTGCTTTTCCCAAAATGGCCTGGACTTAACTGTTGTCATTACACTGCGGGTTCTGCGGCATGAGGAATTTGCAGAAGGCTGCAAGGCTGCCTGTAATGGGTATGATACCTTGTTTCTTAAAATCTTCTTTAGGCTCTGAATACATCTATGAATATAAGCTGTTAATTTACATGATCAGGGTGAGAGAGACCATCCAGGGAAATATGTGGCCTTCTATCTTGTAGCTTATCCGCATCAGGTTTCTCCATCGACAGAGTGGGTATGATGACAATGTATCTTCCTCACTGAGTTTTGAGCAACTTTTCGTTGAGATCACCTATATACAGTGTCTGATATGGGATCATGTACGTAGCAGCACTGACATTCATGTCTTAAATGAACTCATTCATGTTCTCTTCTAGTAATTATATGATTTAATATTTTACATTTGGATACCTGATGTGTTTGGAGAATTCTCTTTTGAATAGATGAAGTATGGACCTAATTTTGTCTTTTTCCAAAATTCTTTTTTTTTTTTTTTTTTGGTCTGAGACAGAGTGTTGCTCTGATGCCCAGGCTGGATAGAGTGCAGGGGCATGATCACCATTCACTATAGTCTCAACTTCCAAAGGCCCAAGTAATCCTCTCATTTCAGCCTCCCCAGTAGCTGGGACCACAGGCACATGCCACCAGGTCCAGCTAATTTTTTTAATGTTTTGTATAGATGAGGCCTCACTATTTTGCCCAGGCTGGTCTTGAACTCATGGCCTCAAGTGATCCTCCTGTCTCAGCCTCCCAAAGTCCTGGGGCATGAGCCACTGCACCTGGCTCCAAAATTCTAATATGTGAATACGATTTTTGTTAAAGACTATCATTTCCCCTCCGTGATACAAACTTCCACATCTATCATTTACTAACTTTCTTATGTGCTTGGATCTATTTCTGGACCTGGTATTCTTTTTTATTGGTCTCTCTATTCTTGCATCCACACTCTACTTTTTTAATTATAGAGGCTTTAAAGTATGTTTTATGTCATGTAAGTCTACTTTTCACTCATTAGTTTTTTTTTTTTTTTGAGACTGAGTCTTGCTCTGTCACCCAGGCTGGAGTGCAATGACACGATTTCAGCTCACTACAACCTCCACCTCCCAGGTTCAAGTGATTCTCCAGCCTCAGCCTACTGAGTAGCTCGGATTACAGGAGTGTGCCACCAAGCCCAGCTAATTTTTGTATTTTTTTAGTAAAGATGGGGTTTTGCCATGTCGGCTAGGCTGGTCTTGAACTCCCGACCTCAGGTGATCTGCCCACTTCAGTCTCCCAGAGTGTTAGGATTACAGGTGTGAGCCACTGTGCCCGGCCAGCTTTTATTTCTTCTTCTTCTTCTTTTTTTGGTGATGGAGTCTCATTCTGTCACCGAGGCTGGAGCGCAGTGGCATGATCTTGGCTCACTGCAACCTCTACCTCCTGGGTTCAAGCAATTCTCTTGCCTCAGCCTCCCAAGTATCTGGGACTACAGGCGCATGCCACCACAGCAGGCTAATTTTTTGTGTTTTAGTAGAGATGGGGTTTCACCGTGTTGCCCAGGCTGGTCTCAAACTCCTGAGCTCAGGCAATCTGCCCACCTTGGCCTCCCAAAGTGCTAGGATTATAGTCGTGAGCCACTGCGCCTGGCCTGGCCTAGCTTTTCTTTATTTGGAGTTTCCCTATGTATTCTTGCATGTTTACTTTTCCACATGAATCTTAGCATTAATCTATCTTCATCAAATAACAACAACTTCAGAGTATCTTTATTGGGATCACATTTAATTTATATATTAAATTAAAGGGAATTTACATCTTTATAATATCGAGTTTTCTTTCCCAAAGAGAAAGGATGTATTTCCATTACTTCAGGCCTACTTTCTGAATTTGAGTATTTTAAGGTTTTTCTTACATAGGTTTTGCACAGTTTTTGTTGATTTATTTCTAAATATTTCTTTCTGCCCTTATTTTAAACATTTGCTTCTTTAATTATATATTTTTAATATCTGCTACCTTATTAAATGTTTTTTCTTACTTGTGTTAGTCTTAGCATTGATTATCTTCTGTGTTTTCGGTATACCAATGTATCATATGTCATTACATACAGTTTTACTCTGTTTTCTAATTTTTTTATTTTTAGTTTTAGTTTTTAAGAAATAGGATCTTCCTGTGTTTTTCAGCCTGGCCTCAAACTCCTGGGCTCAAGCCCTCCTCCCACCTCAGCCTCCCAAGTAGCTAGGACTTCAGTTGCCAGGTATGCACTACTGCACTGGGTTCTTTCTTTTCAAATTCTTACAATGCTGCTTATTTTCCCTTGTATGATTTCACCAGCTAATAGCTTTGGTCTAAGTTTAGTAGTAGTGGAGCTGATAGGTATCCTTACCTTGTTCCTGACTTTGGCAGGCATGTTTCCATCATGTCTCTATATATCCATCATGTCATAGCATGTATATCAATTTGTACAGCTTTTAAAACATATCTAGCCCTATGTGCAGAGTGGGGTCCGAGAATTTGTTTTCTAAAAAGCTTCAGAACTGATTCTAATGTAAACTCTCAAGAATGTATTCTATAACAATATAAGGTATAAATAAGTAAAATAATCAACTGTGCAAACATTTATTTAGTTACATTTTGTATAGGATCTGGAGATACAAAGATAGGCTCTTTGAGAAGCTCGATGTAGTAAAGACATACAAAATAATGATTGCATACAATATAATTATTACAGAATAGAAAGTGTTTCATCACTAGCATATTTGCCAAAACTTATTCTCTAGAGAGTTCACAAAAAAATTTACTTTTAAGTTTTATAAAACTGTGTCCTATAAAACTATTTATTAGTCTCTGGTTTTTAAAATAATTCAAAATTGGCATTCATCAACAGTTACTGCCTAAAAATTATGATTCTAAATTTTCTGCTGTGTCCTCTCTTTGCGACATGTGTTACTTTCAAACTGTAACTGCATCAATTACGGCAAGCAGTCACATTCATTTTGGGGTTTTCATAATTATTTTATAATCAAAGTTCAATCAGTTGTCTATTAAACAAAGTTATGCAAATAAAAATTCTGAAAGTAAAAGAATTATCTTACTTTTGTTAAAGGACTTATACTAATACTTTAAATGTTTTGTACCTACCGCAAACCTACTCTGAGACCCATCTTTTTCCTCAGTGCCTATTGAATTCTGTTCTTTTTAATTTCTCAGCAGGTTTCACATTTGGAAGAGGGTAGAAAAAGTGGTCCTCATGTTTGGGATGGGGGTAGACATTTTGAAAAAAGAGGTGATAGGATTTTTAACCTAAAATGGGCTATAGAATTTTAAAAATCAAACATAGTAGGGTAAACTTTTGGCCTCCTTTGTACTTCAGCTTACACTGGTGCAGCATTTGGGTCTCATTCTCTTGCCTTGCAGGCTCTTTTTCTGCCTGTTGGGTCTGATGTACCTTTAGTTTAGGAGTTACCTGTGAATCAGAAAAGGTAGAGGTCTCATTATAAGGTATGAGGAGAGAAAGCACAAAAGTGGACGCTTAGGATTAATTTTAGATGCTGTATTTCCGGAGAGACTAGTAGAGAAGATTTCAGATTTTTTTTTTTTTTTTTTTTTGGTCATGTGCTGACCCTGATTTATTAAAATAGAATAGAAGAAGGGACACAGGGCAGATGCTCTTTTCAGAAACAACGGTTATTTATTTGGCTAGGTTAGTATTTTGCAGGAACATAAGCTTGTAATTGAGAAATAGGTAGAAGTAACTCGGTAGAGGACAATCTATCAAGCCTCTGGCAGAAATCCTGTCAGCTATGAAAGATGTCACATTATTGTCCATGTTCTTGAAGTGGCAATATTAGTGGCCAGGTTTATTGGTGTTTTACATTTACTTTCAGTTTTTTATCTGTGAGGGGAAAGCTTGTGCAGATATCTAAGTAGCATGTATGAAGTAGAAAATGGTTTTCGGTCATTACTTTTCTAAAATGTAACATTAACTTCCTAAGCATTTGGAATGCTGTTCATAATTTCTTTTTTTGGCAGTTTTTCTACACTTCATGGAGTAAGTGTATTAAGCATATCAATGAACTGTGTATATCATCTGTTTGCAATTTCCTTTCTGGCAATATAAGGGTGAAAACCTTCTAACTCGGTATTAGTATTATCCATGGGTGAGAGTGTGGTGTTTTATATACTCCTTAGTATCTATAAAGTCTTTGGTGTGAGGAATGAGGAATTGCCACATGGGTCTGTTGGTTATTTATTTTGTGTTTTAAAACTCTATCTGCATGTCACATAAAATAACAACTTAAATAGTGCCAAACTGTGTCACAGCATGGTTTAGTTCGGGATCAGTTACTACTTTTGACATCAGGGTAAGGTATCTTATGGAGGTAATAAAGAATTTCAGTAAGTAGATAATAAAGAATAATAAGTCACATATTTCTTGTCTCAAACCAGATTTCTTTGCATCTAACTTTTTCTTCTCGGAGCTGAACACAACACCTAAAACCATGTTAATTTGCAGTTCTATTGTAATGAATTCTCATGAAAATCTGAGTTCTGTCATCAGGAACATCCAGGGGTCAATTCATTAATCTTGTACCCAAACCTTTCTTTTAGACACACCCACACACATACACACACTCATGTAAAGGATGGTAAAATATTGTTTCAGTTCAGTGAACACGACTTAATAGCTTTCTGTGTCAAGCTTATATATCAACCTATCTGTGCATATGTTTGAATTAATATTATTGCCAATAGCATAAGAGGTATTCATGAAGATGTAGATTCCAAGAATATGAGCTAGCCTTAAAGGTCAGACTAGCCCAACTACCCATTAAATAGGTATAAACTACTGCAGACTTAGAACTAAGGATAGAATTTCTTTCTGTGTATTAATCATTCTCAACTAACAACTTAATGGTTTGTATGATTTAGAGAAGCAACACTAAATTTCAACTAAGTGCACAAATTTAAATGTAGTAAAATTCTTCTTAAAATGGTCCAGTTGGCCAGGCGTGGTGGCTTACGCCTGTAATCCCAGCACTTTGAGAGGCCAAGGTGGGTGGATCACCTGAGGTAGGGAGTTTGAGACCAGCCTGAACAACATGGTGAAACCCTGTCTCTACTAAAAATACAAAATTAGCTGGGCATTGTGGTGTATGCCTGTGGTCCCAGCTACTCGGAAGGCTGAGGCAGGAGAATCGCTTGAATCCAGCAGGTGAAGGCTGTGGTGAGCCGAGATCATGCCATTGTGCTCCAGCCTGGGCAACAAGAGTGAAACTCCGTCTTAAAAAAAAAAAAAAAAAAAAAGGCCAGCTAATTTCATAGCTTTAGCTCTTAAATTCTCATTACTAGACTTATCCATTAATCTGATATTTTAGTCTGTTTGTATTCTTCTGTAAGCCTTAAACATTGTGTATTTACTTCAACTTTGACAGGATATTTATAATGTTGTCTATTGGCTCCGGTGAGAAAGTGTTTTTATTTTTTATAAAGTTAAATATACTGCATTTTAATTTTCAATTAAGATTTATTTTCAAAGAACTCACTATATTACTTTATTGTGTGCATTACATTTTAAAGAAGATTTAAATAATTTCTTTTTAGTGCCATAGATACAATCAATCAAAACTCTCACAGAGGCTGACAAAATATTGCTTCAGTTAGGCGAGCAGAACCTGCACAGCCTTCTGTGTCATGCTTATTCAAGCAATAAATTACTTTCTTAGACAAAAATCATCCTCTGAAATTGCTTTAGCTGTTTCTGAAGTAAAGGTATTGAATGCATAGTATTGGGAACACTTTATTTTGCTTTTACCAAATGCAATTATTTTCCACTTGATAGCTAATATCACAAGAGAAAAAGATAGGTTTCTTATATTTTACTGTTTTCTAATTCACAATAAGTCTAGTTTTAATTTGCCCCCAACAAAGGTTCTTCCCACCCTATAACTTAATTTCATTGTCCTCTTAACCCAGAAGTCTTTGTAAAAGTAATCTTAAAACATCTGAGAAATAGTTACCAAATTTGAGTTTAATGCCTGATGTCATTTCCTTGAAAGTTATTTCTAAAGATAGATAAAAGTCATTTTTTGAAGTTTTGATAAAATACAGATACTGACTCCATATTCACTGTTCATCCTTCTTGAAATTTCATAAATCAAGTGAATAACAAGTGCCTTCCATTTTAGTCTCTCCTGAGAAATATGCTAACAATATCACACATATACAAATAGGTTACTATGTGAAGAAAGTAACAAGGAAGAAATCAAATGAAAATTAAGTGCCTTTGGGACTTAAAACTCCTAGGAAGCTTTGAAATCTAGGTCAAAAACATCAAAGAAAGACTCAAATTCATGCTCAGGTGAATGTAACCACCACTTGATTTCTGTGATACATACTGAACAAATTCTGACATACAAAGCTATGTATTTAGCTTATTTTGACTCACGTTAACTTTAGTCAGCTTTTGTGGGCATATATTCTTTTTTCAAATCTGAGGAAAGCCAGGAACCCTATTCCCAGAGGGTAAAAATGCACCTAAACAGAAACACACAAATCTTGCATAGAATTTCAGGAAGTTTGCAAACTCAATGAAGCCTGCCCACTAAATACACAGGGATTTTTATGAGTCAGGACACTATTGTTGCAAATAAGAGAAAGTCAACTCAAATTATCTTAAGGCAAATATCAATATATTGCCCATATAGCTGGGAAAATAGTAGAATAACTCAATGGCTGCAAGAAGTAATGCCCACAAGAACTGGGTCTGGAGAGTCAGCATTACCAGGATGTACTCTATCTGCTGTTCACTACTGTGGGAATTACCTCTCTTGGCACAGTAATCTCATTTTCTCCTGCTGCAGAGATACCTTCTTCACATGGTGGAGAACTTAACCTGCCAGAAGATCCAGCTTAACCACCCTAGGAAGAAGTTCCCCTGAGAATCTATGTATCAAACCCAGAGACAAATTCTCTGTTTCATTAGGACACTTGATAATCCACTAATCACTGTTGCTCAAATTAATCAAGTCTGAGTTCCATAGTCTCTTCTGTGGCAGGAAGGCAAGAGAGGCGAAGTTTGTAACTAGAAGAAAGAGAATGGAATACCTTAAATACTATAACCAATATCCACAGCTTCCCGTATCAAGTATCTAAGACAACAGAGATAATGGTGAGAAATTACCTTTCTCAACTTTTTTCTGACAACTATTTCAAGTTTCAGCCAAACAAATGTGAGAATGTCAAAGAAGGAAATGAGCTGGCAATTAATGGATAAACTAAGGCAGTGTGAAAGGGGTAAAAGAGTGTCAGTGCTGTGCTGATAAATTTGCTCTCTAGGAAAGAAAATACACACATGTATATATTTTTGAAATATACCTTACTAACATGAAGAATAAATGGCACACAATTATTAAAAATGATATAATATTCATGTTATGATTTTCACATAGCCAATTAAACCTCTTCTAATGCTTTTTCTGACTTTTGCTGAATTCCTGTATCCTCCCTAAATTATGGTTGCAATTAATAAAAAGTGTTCCATAAACATGAGTGTTGGCTGATATTTTCTTTTTTGTTAGCAAGTAAATGTCAGAACTTCATTCATTTGTCAATGAACAACTTCATGTGAGCAAATTCTTCGCTAAATTGGATAATTAAGTTTTTGAATACAGGTATACCTTGGAGATATTGTGGGTTCAGTTCCAGACCACAGCAATAGAGCAAATATCTCAATAAAGCAAGTCACAAAAATTTTTTGGCTTTCTAGTGCATATAGAAGTTATGTTTATATAAAACTGTAATCTATTAAGTGTGCAATAGCATTATATCTAAAAAATACACATAATTTAATTTAAAAGTATTTTGCTGCTAAAAATTGCTAACAATCATCTGAGCCTTCAGCCAGTGGTAATCTTTTTGCTGGTGGAGGGTCTTGCCTCAAGGTTGATGGCTGCTGACTGATCAGGCTAGCAGTTGCTGAAGGTTGGGGTAGCTGTAGCAATTTCTGAAAATAAGATAACAATGAAGTTTGCTGCACTGATTGACTCTTCTTTTCATGAAAGATTTCTGTGCAGCATGCAATGTTGTTTGATACTATTTGGCCCACAATAGAACATCTTTCAAAATTGGAATCCTCTCCAACTCGGCTGCTGCTTTATCAACTAATAATATATTATTATATTAATAATAATATTATGTAATATTCTAAATCGTTTGTTGTGATTTCAACAATGTTCACAGCATCTTCACTAGGAGTACATTCCATCTCAAGAAGGCATTTCTTTGGTCATCCATAAGAAGCCATTCCTCATCCACTCAAGTTTGATGATGAGATTGCAGCAATTCAGTCACATCTCCAGACTATATTTCTAATTCTAGTTCTCTTGCTATGTCTTCCACATTTAAAATAACTTCTTCCGCTGGAGTCTTGAACCTCTGTAAGTCATTTATGAGCGTTGGAATCCAGTTCTTCCAAACTCCTACATAAATATTGATAGTTTGGCCTCCTCCCATGAATCACAAATATTTTTAATGACACCTAGCAGGGTGAAACCTTTCCAAAAATTTTCAATTTACTTTGCTCAGATCCATGAGAGAAATCACTAATCTATGGCAGCTACAGCCTTATGAAATGCATTTCTTAAACACTAAGACTTGAAAGTTGAAACAACTCCTTGATTCATGGGCTGCAGAACAGATGTTGGGTTAGCAGGCATGAAAACAACATTTCTCTCCCAGACATCTCCATCAGAGCTCTTGGGTGATCAGGTCCATTGTTAATAAGCAGTAATATTTTCAAAGGAATCCCTCTTTCTGAGCAGTAGGTCTCCACTGTGGGCTTAAAATATTCAGTAAACTATGTTGTAAACAGATGTGCTGTTACCCAGGACTTGTTGTTCCATTTCTAGAGCACAGGCAGAGTAGATTTAGTATAATTCTTAAGGGCCTTGGGATTTTCAGAATGACAAATGAGCATGGGTTTCAACTTAAACTCACCAGTTGCATTAGCCTCTAATGAGAGAGTCAGCCTGTCCTTTGAAGCTCTGAAGCCAGGCATTGTCTTCTCTTATCTAGCTGTAAATATCCTGGATGACATCTTCTGCCAATAGAAAGCTGTTTCATCTACATTGCAAATATATTGTTTAAGATAGCCACTTTCATCAATGATCTTGGCTAGATCTTCTGGATAACTTGCTGCAGCTTCTACATCAGCCCTTGTTGCTTCACCTTGTACTTTCATGTTATAGAGATAGCTTCTTTCTTTAAACCCCCTGAACCAACCTCTGCTAGCTTCAAGCCTTTCTTCTGCAGTTTCTTTACTTCTCTCAACCTTGATAGAATTGAAGAGAGTTAGGGCCTTACTATGCATTAGGCTTTGGCTTAAGAGAATGTTGTAGCTGGGTTGATCTATCCAGACCACTCAAACTTTCTCCATATTAGTAATATGGCAGTTCCACTTTCATATCTTTTATGTGTTCAATGCAGTAGCACTTTCAATTTCCTTCAAGACCTTTTCTTTGTATCCACAACTGGGCTAACTGTTGGTGCTAGAGGCCTAGCTTTCAGCCTATCTTGGCTTTTGACATGCATTCCTCACTAAGCTTAATCATTTCTAGCTTTTGATTGAAAGAGACATCTGACTCTTCATTTCACTTGAATATTTAGAGGCCATTATAGTGTTATTAGTTGTTCTAATTTCAATATTCTTGTGTCTCAGGGGATAAAGTGGTCTGAAGAAAGGAAGAGAGAGTGAGAAAGACCAGTCAGTGGAACAGTCAGAACACAACATTATTGATTAAATTTGCAGTCTTATGTGGATATGGTACATATTGCCCCTCCAAAATTACAATATTGACATCAAAAATCACTGATCACAGACCATCATAACAGATATAATAATAATGAAAAAGTTTGAAATGTGAGAATTACCAAAATGTGAAAATGAAACATGAAGTGAGCACATGTTGGAAAAATGGTGCTGACAAACTTGCTTGATGCAGGGTTGCCACAAACATTCAATTTGTAAAAACCAAAATATCTGCAAATTGCAATAAAACAAACTACTACATATACACAAAAAGGCTGTGCCTATACTTGAAAGATAGTTCTTTGTTTGTGCTATACATCATGTACAGCTAGTCATGACACCTTTATGTGTGTGTTTTCTTTTTTTGAGACAGGGTTTCACTTTGTAGCCCAGGCTGGGGTGCAGTGGCATGATCATGGCTCACTGCAACCTTGAACTCCTGGACTCAGGTGATCCGCCTGCCTCAGCCTCCCAAGTAGGTGCCTCCTCCACACATGTGTCACCATGCCTGGCTATTTTCTATTTTATTTTTGTAGAAACAGGATCTCACTATGTTGCCCAGGCTGGTCTCAAACTCCTGGCCTCAAGCAATCCTCCTGCCTTAGCCTCCCAAAGTGCTGTGATTACAGGCGTGAGCCACCACGTCTGGCCTACTATTCATTATTAACATTTTCTCTTGGTCTTAACTCTAAAAAACCAGCAAAGCAATAATTCAAGCCTTAATTTGTCATTTGGCTATTTCTGTTGTGTACATTCTCCCACTATAGCTGGTTTTAAGCTACCGGCAGGACATTACTGAACACAAAGATGTGCACTAGTAGCAATTTCTGAAAATAAGATAACAATGAAGTTTGCTGCACTGATTGACTCTTCTTTTCATGAAAGATTTCTGTGCAGCATGCAATGTTGTTTGATACTATTTGGCCCACAATAGAACATCTTTCAAAATCGGAATCCTCTCCAACTACTCTCTTAGTTTCCAGTTTTACCACATCCTTGGATTATATTAGCTATTGGAACTCTCTGGAGAGTTTCTCAGGATGTTCCCTGTTTCTGGTCCGTAACTCTCTTATTCATCCTTATTGCTATTCGTCGCTTCCTTGGTTTTCTTTTCTGTGTAACCTGGTTGGAGTAGGGTATTTTTTTTTTTTCTTTTTTAGATGGAGTTTTGCTCTTGTTGTCCAGGCTGGAATGCAATGGCGTGACCTTGGCTCACTGTAACCTCCGCCTCTCGGATTCAAGCAATTCTCCTGCCTCAGCCTCACAAGTAGCTGGGATTACAAGTGTGTGCCACCACGCCCAGCTAATTTTCTATTTTTTTTTAGTAGAGACAGGGTTTCACCATGTTGGTCAGGCTGGTCTTGAACTCCTGACCTGAAGTGATCTACCCACCTCGGCCTCCCAAAGTGCTGGGATTACAGGTGTGAGCCACCACGCCCGGCCAGAGCAGGGTTTTGAGGTCACCCTTTTGACCCAGAAATCTTAATCTCTGTGTGTGTGTGTATGTAGTCTAATCTATAACACCTACGACATGATTTATTAAGGCCATAGTCCTTCGAGGATTGTATATCAATTGGAGATCTACTTAAGTAATATCCCTTAATTAAAACAGTCCCCTGATCCTGAGGGGTGGGGGGAAAAAGAGGGCAAACATTCCTTAGGTTAGAAACTTTCTATTCTCAGAAAGTAGAGTTAGAGGGTATTTTATTCAGGGCATATATTGCCAGCTGCTGTAACCACCACCCATAATAATAAAAGAATTTGTCACTCATGCAAAGTCCAAAGGTATTTTTTTCCTGATCTAGTAGATGGGTTCTCCTGTGTAGTTCCTTCCAGTTTGAGTTTCTATTATCTCAATCTGTAGCATCCAAGGTCACCTTGGAAGATGGATAGAGGGGAGGATTGCTACACTCCTTTGATTTAAGCTAGTTAGACCACCCTAACCAGATAGGTAGAGCATGTAATCTCTTTCAATATCAATGAGGAAAATGAAATGATGAGGTGAACACATAGCATCGTCATGCTACAGATAGATTTAGAGAGCTATTATAAAATATTGCCTCCTCCCCATAAACCAATGACTTTAGGGTAACAACTTTACCCTAAAGACAAACATGAAATTTAGAAACTCAATTATATTTTCACAGTGTAGAGTTTCAGCATTATCACATTTTTTGGCATAACCATAAAGTTCAATGAATTACTCAGAACAGACACAAGGTAAAAGCTCTTGTTTATGAAATCAACAATCTTTTATATAGTACTACAACACAATTAAAATCATAATAATATAGAACTTAATTTTAGGGCAATAAATTACATTAAAAAGTAATTCTGTAATTCCTATGTAAGGTTGGGATAGCCAGAAGAACTACTGTTTTTCCATGCAGTTTTAAGCACAGTATATACCAAAGTAATATTTTGTAATATTTTGTCTGTGATATTTCTCCCATCAGTTTCCTGTGGTAAATAGAGCAAAGAGTAATATATAAAGATTAAGAAAAAAATGGCTTGTATTTTAATTATATGATCAAAAGATTTAAAGAAAAAGCCAGATCTCATCTATTTTTCTTCCCTTTTTATTGAGGCTAAATTACATTAGGCAAAAATGTAAAGGGTTTAAATATCTTCTGTGCACCTTCTAACCACTAGATGTTGAGCGATAATTGATGTTCCTGATATGAATTCCATAACCTTATGATCTCTAAATTTCAATAGTTAGCCCATTTAAGATTTAATGAATAAAATAATATGTAAACTAATGAGCATATTCTATGATTCTATAGACGGATTATCTGGTAAATAGCCAATAGGGTACCTCTACCCAGAAGGCAGACATCTCACTTAAAGAAACACAGCTAAAAACATGGATTCCTTCATTCATCCTTCTGCCACTCCTACCAATAAAAACAAACACATCCCATTCAAAGCAGAACATTTAGCTCTCTGTTAGCAACAGCAGGAACACTTCCCCAGCAACAGGAAAACTCGAAAAGGACATCTATTTTTAAAAATAAAATGTGAAGCCCTCAGCATTTTGCTGATTTAGTGAACAAGACAGAATACAAATCTTATCCATCCAGATTAGGTGAACATTCCATAGATTTCAAGAATAAATAGCCTGATTTTATATGCCTTTTATTTGATAATTTGATTTGTTTTTATACACCAGAACTTTTCTTGACATTTTTGCTGATTTTTCTGTTCATTTGCACATATGGCCATTATAAGGTAGGAGGTGTCTCATTTTAAATAGAAAGGTGGTAATTCGAGGAGTTCATTACCATACGCAAAATAGTTCACAGCAGTCTGTGCCACTGCTTGGTAGCAAGGTTTTTCTAAAAAGGTGATGATGCATATATTTGTTGAAGGAAAGTGATAAGAAAATGAACTGCAACTTACTTTCACTAAGTATAACAGTTTTAACACAAAAAGAAACCTTACGAAGCATTTGATCTTGAGCCACAAGGCATTGTCCAATGATTACAATAACAACCCACCATATTAATGTAGACAGTATATTCATGTTACTCTAATTATATGTTTCAATGTCATTACTTTACAGAAAAGGAAACTGAAGCTCAACAAATGGTGATCTTTCATTTCCAAGGTTTAATTTCATTTAATAGCAAAGGCAAGGCCACAGTGCAAATCTTTCCAGACTTTTATTCTTTTTATTCCACAGCCAATATTGTGGGGCATGTGTGTAACATCTCTTCCATCTAATTGTATGTACATTTATTATAAATAGTTTTCAATTTAAAATTTTCATTCAAAACAAAAAGATCACCATATATGCAAGGGTGAAGGTATGCCAAATTAACTGTGCAAATTAACATATTATCATTTAAAAACAACAGTAATTCTTAGAATAATTTTATTATTTTACCTTAGTTGTTAAAATAGTAAAACAGGAAGCAATATAATGAAAGCCTTTGATTTCACCCTTCTTCTGTAAAAATGAAACTAGCTGAGGTAAGCCTTAAATATAGGCATGTATTAAGCTTCATCTATGAGTACTGATTCCTTTTCTCATTTCCTCCTTTGGCTAAAGGCAAAAACAGGAGTTCAAGGACCCACCACAACATTTACGATTCACATAAAAAATGAAGGACAAAGATGGTTGAAAATTTTTAGTTCTTAAAGTTAGCTCAATTAATATACTTGATACAGTATACACACAATTTTGTATCATACAACTTCACATAACATATATATGTACATACAGATAAGCTTACACATATATACAGTTATGTATAAATGTATCATTTTTTCTTTAAATATTGGCTCTTCTACTAGCTGTGTAAACTTCAGCAAAAAATTTTAACTCTCTGAGCCTCAGTTTACTCATTTGTAAAATGGAAATAATAACAGTTCCTATCTTATAGGATTGCTGTGAAGCACCTAGAACAGCTACTAGTATATGGTAAGACTTTAACAAGTATTAGGTAACTAGGTATTATAGAGAAATCGATTATATATTATTTATCAATATAAATATCTCTGATTCAAGTGAAGTTTATTCAATACAATGATCAGTTGTTTGGGTCTACAGATAAACATATAAAAGCAATTTCGTTATGTACTTCTCTTTTCCTTTATGTTTTAGGGCTATGAAACTATTCTGTATGATACTACAATGGTGGAGACATGACATAATGCATTTGTCAGAACTTGTAGAACTTTGCAGCACAAAGAGTGAAAATGTATGCAAATTAAAAATCAAATCATTTAGGAGGTAGGCAAATCTCAGGAAAGAATGCTGACTTTGACAAGAGAATTTAAATGTATCACAAACATATGAAACAATCTCAATGAAAGGGTTGGGAGAAAAGGTGCTGAACTAAGTGACTTTAGGAATGATTGGTCTATAAGGAATTGGTCTATACTGAAGGAACTGCACATAGGCAATGTACTCTAGTTGATAAATTTGTTTCCCATGGGGGTATGGGTTAACAATTCTGAAATTGCTATATATGTATTTTGAAACTGAACAATTAAGTAAATGGATGGTAGATGTTAGGTGTCAGGTTTCTCACTGTCCAAGTAGAAATTACATACAGATAAGCAAGGGGAAGAGACTAGAATGATCCATCTGATAATGGATTAGAGTTGGATACCAGTATGAATTCATGTTTAGCTTAATATAAATACAAATGATTACATGCTGAAATATTTATACACAGGTATATATACAAGGGTTAGTATACAAGTAGTTAATTCCTTGCTCTGTCAGCTACCAGGTCTTAAAAGAAATGACACCCAAGCAGCAAATAGCACTTCTTGAGCCTAGATTTTGGTTTCTGACACCATTCTCCAACAAAAGACACCAAGATTTCTGAAACATATGGCTGATTCTAGACCTGGGGCATGATGACCCCAGGGCATCTTATAGTACTAGAAAGTAAGCATGTGCTTAAAAACAAAACTAACCAAACGAAAAACCATACCACATTGATGGGAGTATATTAAAAGGAAATACTAAATTACTAAACCTCTAGTGGCGTCTAAGGGTAGTAAGATCTACTGTAATGATCTTTTTCAAATGTTAAATGTAATACATGCAAAATGTCTACCACCAGTGCCTGGCCCATAATAGATACTGAAAAACAGTATCCATAATTAAGAATTAAATGTTTGAAAAGGGCTCTAAATTTTTGTTTTCAAAATGATTGACTGAGGTGTCACTGATGTAGTAATACCTCTTAATTATTTTGTAGACTTTTACAAATTTATAATGCAGTTCTTTCTATTTAGATCTTTGCATTGCAGAGCTAATATTGAAGACATTTGTGTACATTATTATTTTGTTATGGCTGTATTTGTTAGTAAAGCCTCATATTATTTCTGCTTCTGTCTTTCTGTCTTGAGTTGGCTCAAAATTGCCTCAAAAAGTATCATGCAAGAGAAAAGCACATGCTGGGCTAGACTTCAGAGTACTCTTAAATGCTCTGAGATTTCTGCTTACTACTGCCCTATTAAAGCTGTAAAAAGAATGAGGATATCCAACTCTTACCTGTTCTTAGGATGTCTTCTCTGTTGTCAATGCATTATTTCAATACCAATTTGCAGGCTTTGACACCAGTCCTTGTTAATGAGTATATAGTATTTAATGTTCAGTAGAGATGGTAGATGACACTGATAATATTGCATTATGAAGAAACTGGAGTTAATAGAATGCTTTAAGGTATCAAAAGATTAAATGAGATAACTGCTTGCTAGATGCAATTTGCCTAGGAGGTCAAAGGCATACTTTTCCTGTTTCTCAAAAAGCAATTAGAGCCAATTGGTGACAACCTGAATATGTAGAAGAAATTGTTTTTGTTTCAAAATTAAAAAACAGGCAACTTGGATATTCCGAATATTTGCTTGTAGGTTTAGAAATCACTGGCAGTGGCCTGTTTAAAAACATCTTACACTCGATTTTTGCCTCTTACCTCTTTTTGTCATGCTTTCCTGTGTTAATCAGACAGACTGGACACGGCTGTTGAAGAATCAAACCTTTTGCAGTAATAGTCACAGATGCATCCTCATCACGTGCTTCTTAAGATAGCTTGCTTTGTTTTAATTTCTGATAGCCAAAGAACCAGGCATTTCAGATCACCCTGTCCCACGTTTCCTCTGTAACAACTGATAGGAATAGGATGGTTTTAAGACATTGAATCTGTATCAAATTAGGTGCTTTTTTTTTTTTTTTTTTTTTAAAGCCAGTTGTGTCTATAAGCATTCTCTTTTCCAACTATATAACTCCTTAATTTCCATAACTCTTATATAGTATACCTTAATCGCTTTGTTGCTTCCCTTACCAGCAAATTAACTTTGACTCATGCCCAAGATGTATTTAAGAAAGTGAAGGAGGTCAGGTGTGGTGGCTCATGCCTGCAATCCCAGCACTTTCAGAGGTCAAAGCCTGAGGATCCTTGAGGCCAGGAGTCCAGAGACTAGTCTGGCAACATAGAACACATCTCTACAAAAATTTAAAAAAATAGAAGAGAAAAAAGGTGAAGGAAAAGGCATAGCTCACAATTTTGTCATAAAGTTTTCTGTAGCATTCTAGTGGAAGTAACAATTGTCACATACTTTTTTGTTTTTGTTTTTTTTTGAGACGGAGTCTCGCTCTCGCCCAGGCTGGAGTGCAGTGGCGCGATCTCGGCTCACTGCAAGCTCCGCCTCCCGGGTTTATGCCATTCTCCTGCCTCAGCCTCCCGAGTAGCTGGGACTACAGGCGCCCGCCACCACGCCCGGCTAATTTTTTGTATTTGTAGTAGAGAGGGGGTTTCACCGTCTTAGCCAGGATGGTCTCGATCTCCTGACCTTCGTGATCCGCACGCCTCGGCCTCCCAAAGTGCTGGGATTACAGGCGTGAGCCACTGCGCCCAGCCTGTCACACACTTTTAACATTCTAGTGGCAGAAGTGATGTTCCTATTAATTGGAAGAGAACACACAATGGCCAATATTTAAATAATTTAATCTTTCAACACCAAGGATTTTGTTTTTTAAACAGTTTTAATTAGGTCTTTTCCTTTTGGTGTCTTTTAGGCAATCATTCATCCATTCATTTATTCACTTAAGAAATATTTATTGAGCATCTACTCTGTGCCATCTACTATTCGAGTATTTTAGGTACTAAGGAAACATTCAACAAAATGAAAAAAAAAAATCCCCGATCTTGTGGAGCTAACTTTCTAGTGGAGGGAAGGCAATAGAAAATAAAAACAGAAAATGACGGTGTTAGAAGGTAAGCACTATGAAAAAAACAGAAGCAAGGAAGGGAGGATTCTGGGGAAGGGGCAATACTTTAAATGAGATGATTAGGGTAGGCTTCTTTGAAAAAAGATGACTTTTAAGCAAAGATTGGACAGAAGTGGAAGATCTAGCCATGCAGGTATTTGGTGGAAAGATCTTTCCAGATAGAAACTATACACAGTGCAAGGGCCTCAGGGCAAGGAGATGCTTTGGTGTTATAGAAGCAGGGAGCAGGTCTGTGTAGCTGGAACAAAGTGCATAGCAGAAATGAGGTCAGAGGGGTGGAGGTGAGGTAGGACTTGTGAGGCCAGCTAGCATTGAATTTTTAGGTTGCAGAAAAGATTCTGGCTGAGAAAATTAGGAAGCCATTGGAAGAGCTAATACTTTTGGTTTCCTCTTAAGTCTGTAGACAGACTTCTGAATGTTAAAGGCATCTTTATGATTGGTTCAAACCTCAAGTGTCAACACTTAATTTACTACCTTTAAAATAAGTGAAATGACTTGCTTCTAGTAAAAAGATGTATGAATAAAACTGAACACTCAAGCCAGACAACTACATTGCAGTTTTAATTCACTAGCTGGTATCTTAAATATTCATGAGCCTCCTTCTCTGTTTTCTTATTTACAGGTTGGAACACTATCTTTTTCCAGGTTCCTTGTTGTCTCTAGTATCTCTTGGTTTCCTTTGATACCTCAGTCCAGGTAGGATTTCCACGCTAATTTTCTATTCGTGGCATAATCTGTCAATATCAGTAACACATTTTATTGTATTGCAGAGGTCAGAATTTTGCTGGTTTAGCAATGTGGAAATGATGTACAAAATGCAGATTAAAACAAAAAGAAAAACTACTTTGCTTCAATTAGTTGAATTGAGCAAAATCAGTTTTTCTTGAATTTTTTGCATGACTGCTTAAACGAACTGTTTTGTTTCCTTGACACAATAGAGATAACACAAGGTTTGTAATGCCCTCATTGTTTTGAGAATATAAGAGTAATGTATTAAGTAAATTTCATTTAGCACAATAGTACTGTTAAATGGAGGGAAAAGATTCTGGTAAAAGGGAAGAAACTCCTGGCTTTAGTTTTCTAAAAAGCTTTTGTACCTCTTGTAAGAATGACATGGAGGTGTTTTTAATGTCAAATCTGAAAATGTACTTTTCAATTTATTTTGGAAACTGGTTTCTAATATAAAACAGGGTAGCACACTTTCCCAGCATGTTCAGGTAAACTACTTTCATCACAATTCAGGTAGAAGTGACTGCCTTTAATTCCGTACATCGCAAACCATCTAGTGGTAGATCTAGAATGGCGTCAGTCTCAGGGACTTCTATGCACATTGACTTCTAGAGTTCAATTCCATTTAAGTTGGGACTATTTACGACATTTGCTGAAATTTGCTCACCTTGATATACAAGCATATTGTATTAAGAAACCAGTAAACCTGTGGAGATAGCAGGTAAAACGTAAAGCCTGTTTTACATTTTTTTAGAGGCGTCTTACTTGTAGCATAACTAAACCTTCATTGTTAGGCAGGTGCTGGCCAATCACATCAGCGACAGTCCTAACTCTGCTAGGATCGGGGTAAAGCCGATAAGCCGTATCATATCTACAACCTGTCTCGGACCCCTGTAAAGAACTCACTGAGGATTGGTAGGGACAAAGGAAAGTTCCTGTCAAAGTTTAAGAGAAAAGGGTCGCGTAGGGAGCTGTTTCAAGAAACACGTAAATCCCAGAAGAAAGCAGAACCCCAACTCTTCGGTCGCCGCGGGGCCAGGGAGACGCGAGAGGGAAGTTTTTCTACAGGAAATCTGTCGCTTTGTCCCCGAGACTAGCAGCAGGGCCATCAGTCGGAAGTGTCGGCCTCTCGCATTCTCTCCCCTGCCCAGGGCCAGCCAACGCTAGTGGGCGGCGGAGGATGCGCCGGCCCCAAGGGCGCGCACGTCTGTTCCCAGGAGTTTAGGGCGCTGGGGCCCCTCTGCACTCCCAGTGGTCCCAAGTTGGCCCAGGCACCCTGTCCCGGGGTCCTCCAAGCCACCGCCAAGCCGACTATCAACTCCAAGTAGACTGCCGAGCGCCCGCCTCCGCTTTTCCGCGCGCCAGCGCTATGGAGACGGTCACGAGACGCCGGCAGCCCCTGCGCCTGCCAATGGGAGCGCACGTTGCAGCGAGACGCGGACGTCGCTCTTCCAAGATGGCGGCGCGTCCGTCGCAAGCGACCGGGCCGGGGGGAAGCCAGCGAAGCCGAGTAAAGCCGCCGCCCGGGAGAGGACTGAAGGAGCAGTTGCCGCCGTTGGCAGCGGCCCGAGCAGTTTTCGCTGCTGCTACGGCTGTTGCCATGAGGCGAGGCTAGGGAGGACCTCACTTCCCCGGGGTGTAATAATGCTAACTGAGGTAAGCGGCGACGGTGGCCAGTGTTTACCTGTGAAATGGGGAAGGGGCCGGCGCCAGCCCGTCAGAGAACATCATCTCTCCGGAAGGTGGGCCTGACCCTTCGCTGCGGGCTCCAGGGCCCAGGAGCGGCGGGGATCCTACAAGTGCCCCCAGAGTAGGAGCTGTGCTGACTCAACAGAGTCCCACCACCTCCGGCTGCCCGTGCCTCGCCTTTCGCAGTTGCCACTTGCCACTCGCCCCGGCACTGGTCTCTCTCCTGCTGTCACTCCCTTCTAACTCATCGCTCCCTTTTTCTGTCCCCTTATACGCTACTCTGTGGGAGCGTTGGCCTTTCCACATTACTGCTGGTTCTTGTTATCCTGTGGTTTTCCCGAGGTCTCCTTTCTCCGGTCCCTGAGCTCCAGGGCCCTCCGCCTCCGAGCTCGGTCAGCAACCTGGGGTTGTTGCTCGGCCCGACCCGGTTTGTTTCCCACCGCCTACTTTGACTGCTTCATGAAGTGGACTTTTTATCTCAAGCTGCACTTGTATGGCTCAGTTGTGTCATCCCCTCCCCCACACCCATCACCTTTCGCTTAAATGGTGGTCATCACAAAGTTCAGTTTAGCCTCTGCTTCCTTGATTTGCGTGTGGCCCCCTTTTACTCTCTATGGAATAGTTTTTTTACTTGGACCTGAAATGGAAGTAGGGCAACTATGACGAACCAATCAATTTCCCTTTTCTGTGCCTAATGGGCATTGCAAAAAGCCGACTTTTTGAAGAAGTAGAGTTTGCCTTTGCTACCAACACTTTAAGGGGAAGAAATAAATTGGTGCAACTAGGTACTTGATCCAGGTTAGCCCAGTTATGTGTTGTAGCATCTGCAGGTGTAGGTGTCACTGAACATAAAATACTGAACTTTGTGATTTGATGAAATACCTTTTTCGAAGCCGTTCACTTTAAGTACTGTGAGGATCCTGACGTGAGGAACTGACTGGATTGGGCATTTTTATGGGCTGAACTGAGAATAGGAAACAATTTTAGTGGGCAGTGGGAAGTATTCCTACATGGTCCAAAAAGGAAATGCAAACATTTGTAGGTGAGTGGCTTTTATTTTGTGAAAAGTGATGATAAAGCACGTACTTGCCTGAAATTTCAAGTCCTTGGAACTTGACTCACTTTGAGGAACTTTATACTTTGCTGTTTGTACTTAATCTAAACATAGAGCCTGTAATATGATAAATACTTATTGGTTGATTGTAACTTCTACAGAACGTATTTTTAGTTGTTTGAAGTTCACTTTATATTTTTAAATTCTACAGATTTATCGTTCTTGGAGTTAATTTTATTCTTGGGGATTATGGTTATATTGTAAGTTTGTGTTGTGATTAGCAGTAATAGATTAGAAAAAAACCTGTAAGTAGCAGAAGTTTCATTTTTACCTTAAGTGTGATATTTTGATGGGAACAGTTAACCTTATAATAAGTGTTTAGTGTTGTCTCTAATGTGTAATATTATGTGATATAATCTTTTGATTAAACTTGGCTTATGTTAACATGTTTTAGAGTTTTAATATTTTCAAATGAACTACTTCTGTGTCTGCCAGTAAAATGATTTGGAAAGATGGAACTTTCTCAGCTTCTGTATTTTAATGCAATTTTGTGTTTTAGGGAAATATTTTAAACGGTAAATCAATGATAGTATTAAGTAAACTGTACTTTAGTGCTTTTTGTGGGAAAACCGCGCAGCTTATAAGTGACAGAACCAGGATTCCAACCTTGGCAGTTGCTACCTAGCCCATTCTATTAACTTTTCTAGATTGCCTCGCCAAAGTAAGGCCCAGATTAAATTGTACTAAAGTCTTCTCTATAGTTTTCAGTAGTCGTTTATAGATTAGGAAACTGAAGCACAGAGACTCTTGTGCAAGGTCAATTATTAAATATTAGTGACAGTTGAAACTGGAATCTCATCTCCTCTCAGTAGAGAGCTCTGACCATTTTGCTCGGTTGCCTCTCAAGTAGTTTTCAGCTCTCTTGACAGATTTGAAAACATGCTGTTGTACTTCCTTGTCTGAATATTGTGAGTAAACTGAAAATGGTTACTTGAAAAAAACTTTCTGCTTTACTTTAGCTTTTTTTCCTTTTCATTTTTTAAACAAGGCTTCTAAGCCTTGTAAACTAGTATTATTTTGAGATATTTTAGGTATAAAATTTCACTCAAAATTGGTTACTAAAAAATTAGTGTGAGACTTCCTTTTTATTGCTTCTGGTAGACATTGCTGATTTAGATCAGCAGATTTTAGGAGATGTGATTTAATTCATGTTAGATCTCAAAATGTGTAGTGATGAGCTGTGCTATGAAAGATTCTCCTGTCTTTATATTAGTCATGCTCAGCAAGCATTTACTGTGCTCAGAAAGTGTTGAATTGTACTATGTGATTGGATTCTTTACATCTTAACACTGAGGTAGGTGATAGCCCCATTAACCAATGTTAAAACAGGTTGAGAAAGTTAAAGGAGCTTGCTTAAAGTTGTATAAAGAGTGGAGGAGACAGAAATCACATTTAGGTCCTCTTATTCCACATTGTGTGCGTTTTGTGACTCAGTGTGGAATGCATCATTAATTTTCTTTGTAGCTGATAAAATCAGCATACTATTTTTAGTTTTTTTTTTAACCAAGGTGAGGATACTAAGTACAGATACATAATGAGAATAGTAATGATAAATGTTCATATGAAACTTTTCAGTTTTGCGTTTTGTCGAAATATATCTTTGTTTTTTATCTTACTCTGTTGCCCAGGCTGGAGTGCCATGGCGCGATCTTGGCTCACTGCAACCTGCACCTCCCAGATTCAAGCTATTCTCGTGCCTCAGCCTCCCAAGCAAGTGGGTTACAGGCGTGAGCCACCGCGCCAGGCCAAAAATATATCTCTAATTGAAACCTTTCAGAAATGAGAAGCCACACAAGTGATCAACTAAGGACTATTTTAAGTTAAGCTAAAATGGAAAATCACTCAGTTGAGCAAACTAATATGTACATTGAACTTTGAACCTATGAAATATGATAGATTAATGTAAATTGAAAGTATAGCCCCCATATAGTTCTCAATGTTAACTTTTTGGCTTCAATTTGTATTATTTTGTCCTAAATACAATGGAATTATTTAGAAAACTTGCTAGTCATATTTATTTATTTATTTATTTTTGCATTTTACATACAGGGATGAGCTGTATGTAATGTCTAGCTAGATTTTATTATTTTTTTTTAATGTTAGATTTTTTTCTCCTTCTGTTGTCCTTGCTCCTGTTAGGACTTCCTACTCCTAATGTGACTCCTACTATACTTGACAAAAAATTTGTTATAGTGTATATGAAATTTATTTAATACTCACTCCACTCTCCCTCTATCCCTTCTTTTCTTATCTTTTTTTTCCTAACAGTAAACTTCATATATCAAAATTAGGGCATGGGATGTTTGTTTACCTGATAATTTGTTTTAATTAATTTGAGTTTTCACAACATTAGAAGATAATGAAATATTTATCAGTGAATTTTCATTAAACACACTTTGAAACTTTTCTTGATAATTCAGGAGCAATTAGGATTATAATTCTGAGCATTTATTATTACAGAAAACTAAAGGTAAGAAATGTGGGAAAATGTGCTGAATACTTTCCAGTGTTGTGGCATACTTTGGAGGTTGTTTTTGCATAAAAACCAGTTATCAACCTGTTGTCACTTGTCCTGTGTTTTAAAAAATAATAAAAAGTGTAGTTATTTAAAGTTGTTAGTTGTTTGTAAATGTGGATCATTAAGTGACTATTAAGTAATAATAGTTTCTATTTGTATTGTTACTTCCATCCAGATTTGTTGAATTTTCAATATTAACACTGATTCTCAGAGTTAACAGATCTGATACAAATGGGAAAAGGCATAAACTGCAACACTTTGATAGGTTCTAGGTTAGTAATTGTTAAAGAAGTAAAAGGTTTTGTAGTTGAAATAAATTTGGAGGATATTTGCCTAAAGAAAGTTAACAGGTTTCTTCTCTGGAGGACTTCCCATAGCTTTTGATAGGTGATTTATTTTCAAAGAAGATGATAGAATTTACAGCATATTGCAAAGTCATTTAACCATGGAGATGAATATACTTTCCTGTATTTCACTTAGGGAAAGCCTGAGTGATGAGTTATGTATCAAGAAAGGCTCCCTGAACATCCAGGAGTCCTTTTGAACACACACATGCACATACATCCACACTCACACACAGCTGTCTTGCCCGTAAGTGCTTAGTAAAATATTGTGACTTGGTTTTGTTGATTAATATATTTGTAATAGAAATGCTCTTGGGGTAGATTAATCCTTAAGCTATATAAGCTATTTCTTTAATTATTAATGACATTGCAAGAGCTACTAACCAAATCAAGAAGACCATAGGTCCACTGGCATTCAGAGGGTGTTAAGAGGTAGGAAAGGGATTTTATAATGGGAGTGGCAAGACATCAGTGTCTAAAATGAGTTTGGCTTGCCCCTCTACACACAGCCTTACTTGGCATCTTTTGACAAACCAAGAAGAATATTGATAAACATTCTTAAAGAATTTTTTCTTTTTTAATATTATTTTAATTGACAGTCATATTTTTATACATTTATGGGGTACAGGGTGATATTTTGAAATGTGTGCACAGTGTGGAATTATTAAGTACAGCTGAATAACATATCACCTTGATTATTTTCTGTGGTGAGACAATTGAAATTTAGTTATTTAAAATATATAATACATGATTATTGACAGTTGTTTAATCTAAAAATTTTTTCCTTCTATCTATCTGAAACTTGGTACTCTTTGAACAGTATATCCCCATTGCTCCCTCTTCTCCAGGCTCTGGTATCTGTCATTCTGCTGTCTGCTTCTGTGAGTTTGACTTTTTAAGATTCCATGTACAAGTGAGATCATGTGGTGTTTGTCTTCCCATGCTTGGCTTTTTTCACTTAGCATGATGTCCTCCATGTTCATTCATGTTGTAGCAAGTGACAGAATTTCCTTCTCTTTTAAACTCAATTAGTATTCCATTGTATCTACCACCTTCTCTTCATCTGTTTATCCATTGATGGATGCTTAGGTTGATTCTGTATCTTGGATTTTGTGACTGATGCTGCAGTGGGCCTGGGAGTGCAGATATCCTTTCAACATACTGTGTTCCATTTTTTGAAAATATACCCAGGAGTGAGATTGTATGGTAGTTCAATTTTTAGGTTTTTGAGGAACCTACATACCATTGTTCATAATGCTTGTACTAATGTACATTTCAACCTACAGTGTACAAGAATCCCCTTTTCTTCACATCCATGGCATCACTTACCTCTCATCTTTTTGATTATAGCCATTCTAACAGGTGTGAGGTGATATCTCATTGTGGTTTTAATTTGCATTTTCCTAATGGTTAGTGATGCTGAGCAGTTTTTCATGTATTTGTTGGCCAGATGTATGTCTTCTTTTGAGACATGTCTGTTGAAGCCCTTTGCCCATTTTAAAAATGGGTTATTTTCTTGAAATTGAATTCAGTTCCTTTTATATTTAGTCTGTTAACCCCTTATCACATGTATGGTTTACAGTTTCTCCCCAGTTCTGAAGTGGAAAAGTGTATTCCAGCTCCGGTAGATATACATCTTTCCGTTTTTGT
Source organism: Macaca thibetana thibetana (assembly GCF_024542745.1). Classification (NCBI taxonomy): domain Eukaryota; kingdom Metazoa; phylum Chordata; class Mammalia; order Primates; family Cercopithecidae; genus Macaca; species Macaca thibetana. Next base: position 88,495,851 of record NC_065580.1, on the reverse strand, counting down.
TATCTCTGGGCCCCCAGAAGATTGGGTGGTGCCTGCCCACGTGGAAGGCAGACCTCCAGGTAGTCCACTCAGACTTACATGCTAATCTCAGTCTCCTCTGGAAACATCCTCACAGTCGCACCCAAAGGAACACTTTACCAGGTTTGTAGGTATTCCTTAATATAGTCAAGTTGACATCTAAAATATTCCACCATGATGACTTTACAGCTTTCCCTGAGTGAGGTTCTCAGATTATGGCTTTTTAAACTGTGCTTTGAAGTTTTGTGGTTTAATAGACCAAGAAGTGCCTCCTCAATTGATTGTAATCTGGAATTGACTTTCTATTTCAGAGTTAGGTTTAATTTTGATGTTACAGTGCCTTAAATATGTGTAAGGAGAGGAAACATTGAAGCAAGCAGATAGCTCTTAAACTGTTTAACATTTTAAAGGTATTTGGAATTAAATGAATAAATAGGCTGGAGTTATAGTGGTAAATACTATGTCTCTCAACAAATTATACATACGGCAACACACAAACCTATATGTTAAGCACTGTAAGGGATGAGTCTCAACTTTACCACTTATTTTTGATGGGATGTTAAGGAAGTAGTTTGAACTTTCTAAGCTTTAGTTTTCTTCTGTGTAAAATTGGGGTAATAGCACCTTTCTCGCTGTTCTCACATTGTTATGAAGATCATATAAGATGATGGAGGGTATAACTTTGCAAATTGTCAGTTATTATACAAATGTTAGTAGTTAATACATCGGATTTTTTTTTTTCCCCTGTATATTCCTTGTACTAATGAATTTAAATCCTAGGCTTCATGTAGTTTTATTTATTACTATTTTCTTGGTGGATAGGTGGGTGGGTCCTGACGGGAAATTAGCAGGGGAGTCCCCTGGCTAGTGGTGTAGTTACAGCGGAGACAGGGAATAGACTAAAAGAAGTGAAAGAAAAAAGTTGACTGAGAGCATATCTTACAAATTAAATTAGTAAGGTTGATAAACTGATTTCAATGAATGCCTTAAAGCAAGTTCTTTTTTTTTTTTTTTTAAGACAGAGTCTTGCTCTGTCACCCAGACTGGAGTGCAGTGGCACAAGCTCAGCTTACTGCAACCTCTGCCTCACAGGTTCAAGCGATTTTCTTGCCTCAGCCTCCTGACCAGCTGGGACTATAGGCATGTGCCAGTGCGCCCGGCTAATTTTTTTGTATTTTTAGCAGAGACGGGATTTCGCCAGGTTAGCCAGGATGGTCTCCACATCCTGACCTTGTGTTCCACCCTCCTTGGCCTTCCACAGTGCTGGGATTACAGACGTGAGCCACTGTGCCCTGCCTCCTTAAAGCAGAGTTCTAAATGTTTTGAAAAAGATGATTTATTTGAGGGTTACCAGTCATTTGTCTGTACATATTCCCAAACATTTGTGGGAAGAGAAATCTTTTATTTTTAATCACACTTGGTAAATCCTTAAAAGGAAAAGCTGTTAGTAAGGGTAATGTTTATAAGCCTTTGGTTATAACTTGTGCTGGAGATTGATTTTTATTGATTAATTTCTTCACCAAACAAGAATATGCCTACTTTATACTAGGCACATGCTAATAAGTTCTGGTGTTGAAATGATGAGTCAGTTGGGAAACCTGTCCTCAGAAATCACTATCAGCGCTAAATTTAGCGTTGTACCACTTTGGCCATCAAAGTGGGAGCCTTGAGGTCTTGTGTCAGAATAAAATGATACCACTAAAGGGTGAAAGTTAAGAGGGGAAAAGATTGGAGAATATAATTAAAAGATAACTATGACTTGGGTTAGCTTTACAACTCCTGGTAAATCTACTAGTTTGGATGAGACAGCAGCTCTGAAGTGGATTTCTTGCAACTGAATAGTCAACCTGGTGAAAGTAATACTTGATCCTGCAGTTCCCACCTCCATGTGTTATGTATATATTTATTTGCTCGTTACATGTTTTAATAGAGTAAACTCCTGAGGATGGGCCTCATGTTGTAACTCCCAGAGCCCAGAATAGAGCTTGATACTTAGTAGACCTCACTAAATATCTGTTGAATGAATGAATGTTGAGTATTTCCTCAAGAAAAATTAAGATTAAAGTGAAAAATTACTGAGATGAAATTGTCAATGATAAATTTAAACTATCACATTAATTACCCTTAAAGGATTGGTTACTATCTACGTTAATTAGACATTTTTTTTTTTTTGAGACAGAGTCTCGCTCTGTCGCCCAGGCTGGAGTGCTGTGGCCGGATCTCAGCTCACTGCAAGCTCTGCCTCCGGGGTTTACGCCATTCTCCTGCCTCATCCTCCCGAGTAGCTGGGACTACAGGCGCCCGCCACCTCGCCCGGCTAGTTTTTTGTATTTTTTAGTAGAGATGGGATTTCACTGTGTTAGCCAGGATGGTCTCGATCTCCTGACCTTGTGATCCACCCGTCTTGGCCTCCCAAAGTGCTGGGATTACAGGCTTGAGCCACCGCGCCTGGCCCAGACATTTTTTATAGTAAGCACATTGGTTGAATATTGTGTTTAAGAGCAATGGGACAAAAAAAAAAAAAAAAGTTGAATGTGAGGCTTTTAGTTAGGAATGTAATTCTGTCTTAATTTTTCCTAGAGGGAAAGATCTGATTAGGTTGTTATTTTGATATAACCAGTTATAAATGCAAGAAGGAATTGGATTTTATTTTGTATCTCTTACTACTTGATATTATAATTTCATTAATATTACTTAAAATTTAATTCCTACGCTAGATGCATTTAAAGAAAGCTTTGTTTATAATAGTACAATAATGCTGATTTCCATGGCACTTTGTTAGAGTGTTTCAGTTTGTATGACCTTTAATGCTATCTTGAAAGTTTTGTAAGTATCAGTAAAAATTTGGCTATGGTTTCAAAGTTGGAAATTTTGGGGGTCCATTTTTAAGGAGGGCAGCTGCTACCACAGACTCTTGACTAAAATGCCTCTCTGTTCAATGTTGGAGACAGAGTACTGTTATGTCTTTTGCCCATTTATAATTCCATTGTATATTCAGAAATAGTATATACCAGAAAAGTTCATTAAGATGATTCTGCTCTGTTCCACTGTTAAAGTAGAATAATGATCTATAAATATACTTATGAGAGGATCATGTATATCAACAGGAATACTTCACCATTGTTGACTTATTGCACTGTTTTCTCTGATTTCGTGAGGGTCATTTTATTCTGATGCATCTGTGAAGACCCTAAGGTGAATCCAGCTTTGCTCTTGACCTTAGCCGTGCATTGTTGGAGAATCCATGGTTCTTATTCCATTTAAACCTGAATTGGTTTTGTACCTGAAACTTGGGGCTGTTTTTAGCCTGACTGGCTTAGCATAGGAAAGAGTTGTGATTCTTTGTTTTGTGAGTTCTTTTATTTTTGGGCTAGAGTTGTGGATAATGGCCTTTGGATTCATTGTCATGTGAAGTTTGGAAATTATAAAACTGAAGTTGTACAATTTTAGTGGAAGAGTTAAATGTGAAATAAAATTTCACCTTATTTCTGTTATTATGAAAATATTAGGAAATAATGGTCTGACTTTAAGATACAGTATTGTGTTATCCAGTGTTTCTCCAAGCTGTAATATTGTATTTTGCAATTTATTCTCTTCCTGAGTTTGAGATAGCTTCTTTTCTCAGAATTTTTCTCAGCTTAGAAACACAATTGGCATTTAATCAGATGCAACTATCAATATAATCAGCTATTTTACATCTGGTGTTAGTTACTAACATCTGATCTTTTTCTTGTACAGTACCTAACTGCTCAACACTTAAAAGTATTGCAATAGTCTTAATCCTGGTGGGAGTCAGGAGAGTAAAATGAATGGGCTACAATGATAGTCTCCAACCTTTTTGGCACCAGGGACCAGTTTTGTGGAAGACAATTTTTCCACGGACGGCTGTTGTGGGGAATGGTTTCAGGATGAAACTGTTCCACCTCAGATCATCAGGCATGAGATTCTCATAAGGTGTGCAACCTACATCCTTGCATGTGCAATTCACAATCGGGGTTGTGCTCCTGTGAGAATCTAATGTCCCAGCTTATCTGACAGGAGGCTGAGCTAAGGCGGAAAAGCCCACTCCCCGCCACTCACCACCTTCTGTGCGGCCTGATTCCTAATGGGCCATGGACCTGTAGTGCTCTGTGGCCCAGGGGTTGAAGGGCAGAACACCACAAAGATACAGGAAAAGAAACTGAAATAATATACTTTACAAATAGTGAGTATTGGTTACATAAAGGTTTTAGAAAACCCAAATAGACTTGAGAGTGTTTTATGGTTTATTAAAAATGTATTTTATGAATCTAAAACTCCTGAAATTAATGTCAGTAGCTCAGAATATTCAGTCATATAATAGGCACTAACACAAAATTTATGTGACGATGAAAGTTAGATTATCTTTACACTAGGATTCAGTGTTAATCATCTTTTTATATATGTGTCTATATCTCCTCTAATCCCAAACCAAGTATTCTTAATTTCTGAATAAAAATGTATCCTTTTGGTTAAGAGTGATGGCTGTTGTCAGATTATTTGGATTTGAATCTAAGTTTTCTCAATTCCGAGCATTTTGACCTTGGAAAGTTTACTAACGTTTCTGAGCCTCAGCTTTCTTCTCGTATATGTGACTTATAAATTAGTGGTACTGACCTCATAGGTTTGTTGCAACTATTAAGTGAAGTAACACAGGTACTGTGCAATGTTTTCTACAGTAACAATAAATCTGAGGCATTATTCTTATTTCCTCTGATATAAATAGCAGGTGGTTTATTTTCAAAACTTAGAATTTAATGTTTGAAGCTGTTTTAGTGTTCTTTGATTGAGGTAGTCTTAAAATGTCAGAGTAATCCTCTGTGACCCAGATGATCTAATTCTTTCCTTACTTTCTATCTCAGTTTTTACTAACTTTTCAATTTACATATTGCATTTCCAAAGTGAATACTAAGAGCGAGATTTAGACTGAATTTCAGAAGGAAATCAAAAGGGATGACACCTGTGTAATACGAATTGATCATAACCAGAATTTTTGGCTAACCAATATGTTTCTTCTGGAAACTAAAACTTTTACTATAGATGAAATGAAAAGGAAAGATTGTAGTACACTTGCATATTATGCTTTTGAAATGCTATTATTGTAGTTTTCTGACATGAGAAGTACTATGGTTCTTGTCAGTTTGATGAAGTTTTATGTAAAGTGGCTCTCAATTTATATAATCTCTTCTATTGAATTGTCTTAGAGCAGAAAGGTGAGGAATGTTAAAAATCTTTTTTTAAAAAATATGTAGTTGACTTGAGTGGTGTTAATAGTACTGTGCAGTAGGTAAAGAGACTTAGGGCTAAGGTATTACAGATAAAATTTGTACTGATGTAAATTTAAATTGTAGATATTAAGCATATACATAATTTCAGTCCCTTTATGCAGCAGCTGCTGATCTTGTTCATATAATAATAGATTAAACTATTATACTTAAGGAGTGGGGTGTTCCGCCTGTTACAGTAACATTTTACTTAGTTGGAGATTATGCCATTAAGGTCCTTTGGGGGTGAATCTATATCTGTCTCTGTTCCTTTATATAGTTATACTCTATGCTTTCCATCTTTTCTTTCTTGTCACTGATCTTTTGTGTATTTGTTGATTTGTTTTTTCTCCTTTCTGTCTTCATTATTCTTCTCTGTGTCTACAGGCCTGCCAGCATGCTCTCTCAGGGTTTATTCCCTGGCCTTTAATCTTTCTACTCCTTCTCAAATAGATTAAAAAAGCCCAAATAGAAAATGTAACTTCTATTTGTATGTTATACTTTATTTATGGGTTTAAAAAATACTTTTTATTCTTAATTTAAAAGGGGAACAAATAGAATGGTTTATATACTTTTTTCATGAACAGTAGAGCCCAGTACAGTTTCCTTGTATACCTCTTATCTGAATTTATCTTGATTGAAAAGACATCATCTCTGAGTTAAATGAATACTATAAATCTTACTTTTTATTGTCAGTTAAAAGAATCTTTTAGTGTTTTCAGGGTCAGAGTCATTGTTCTGATCTTGAGTTGTTACTAACTCTAGAACATACCCTGAAAGTTATCTTAACACCTACAAAATCTACATCGGATTCCTAAAAAGCATCAAGGACTTTAAGATGTTAGTGACAGGTTAGTTCTGTCAAAATTTCAGAAAAATTGAATTTTTTGAATCTAAATAAATCAGTTTTGTTTGATTATTTAGATATTATGTGCAGAATTTTGCCCATCCTCCCTTTTAAAAAACCTTGAGAGTCAGTGTAAAGTAATGGTTCAAGAACACACTTGGGTTTTAAGCCAAAGCTCAGTTCATGCTCCAGTTTTGTCACTTAGCTGTTATTTCTTAAATCTGTAGAATAGTTAATATAACTTATGTCATAGAATTGTGAGAACTAGATATAGTTCAAGTGGCTAGCAAATCCTAGCCAGCAGTAAGCTCTTAATATATTTTTTTTTTTTAGAGATGGGGTCTTGCTGTGTTGCCCAGGCTGGCATCAAACTCCTGGGCTCAGGTAACCCTCCTGCTTCAGTCCAAGTAGCTGAGTAGCTGGGACTACGTCCATGTGCTACTGTGCCTGGCCAAGTAAGCACTTAATAAATGATAGCTCCTATTGTTGTTTTAGAGGGTGCTCCTTTTCGTAAGAAAGAAATGAAGTGTTAATACCATGCACTGAGGATCTAGCTTTCTCTGCTGTGATAGGCTTGTGTTGCTTTGATTTCCCCTTGGAGTCTATATTATGGAGAAAAGCAGAAATCAAGACTTGTAAATACTAGGATTTTTATTCTTGTATTGTTATTGTCCTGTATGAACGATAGAAGGATTGGGGGACATTTGTGAATATGGCCTGTTTTATCTTGCCTTTGTACCAGGGAACTGCTGTGATAAAAGTTTTGTGTACTTTATTTAGTGGAGGAACACTTTGTGAGTGGAAATCTTCTGATAGATAAGCTAAATTTGTTCTAATTCAGTTAAAGGAATTGAAGGTGAATTTCCATGTAACTGAGCTTATTTTTAGTATGAGGTAATGACAGAAATGGTCTTGATGCTTGAGGATTTTAAGTACTATAATGTGGCCCAAACAGAGTGCTTAGGAGGTAGACAGAAGGTTGGGTTAGAAATGCAAAGTGTAGTGTTGTATTATGTCAAAATAATACATTTTACTTTAGTTTAGTGTCATAAGGACAGGCAGTCTAAAGAGAACAGAGTATTTATGGAATAGGAAAATTATTGAGAAACCTGGACAGTCAAGAATATTTTAATTTCTGGCTGGGTGCTGTGGTTCATGCCTATAATCCCAGTACTTCAGGAGGCTGAGGTGAGAGGATAGCTTGGAGCCCATGAGTTCTAGACCAGCCTGGGCAGTGTATGGAGACCTTGTATCTGCAAAAAATTAAAAAATTAGCCAGGCATGGTGGTGTGTGCCTGTAGTCCCAGCTGCTCAGGAGGCTGAGGTGGGAGGATTGCTGGAGTCCAGGAGTTGGATGCTGCAGTGAGCTATGATCACATCACTGCACTCTAGCCTGGGCAACAGAGTGAGACACTGTTTCTAATATACATATACACACAATATATGTGTGTGTGTATATATATGTATATAGATATGTCAAAATAAATGCCAAGAGCATAGTTTATATTTTTTAATCTTATGTTTAGCTTATTAAAACAGAAATGTTTAGCTTATTAAAACAAACAAATTTGACTTATAACTTTTTATCTTTGTTTATTACATAGGTGAAAAGTTACATTCTTGCTTTAAAATTTTGGATTTCTTTGATTGCTGGTAGGGTAGATAATCTTTTCATATGCTTATTAGCCTTTTATATTTCCTGTTTTGAATTGCTGTTCATATCCTGTTTTTCTTTGGAGTAGTAGTCTATTCCTTTTTCTTTTTTTGAGACGGGGTCTCACTTTGTCGTCCATGCTAGAGTACAGTAGCACGAACATGGCTCACTGCAGCCTTGACCTCCTAGGCTCAAGCGATCCTCCTGCCTCAGCCCCCCAAGTAGCTGGGACTGCAGGCACGTGCCACCATGCCCAGCTGATTTTTATATTTTTGTAGAAATGGGGTTTCCTCATGTTGCTCAGGCTGATCTCGAACTCCTGAGCTCAAAGCAATCCATCCACCTCAGCCTCCCAAAGTGATGGATTTACAGGTGTGAGCCACCGTGCTGGCTGTGGAGTAGCAGTCTATTTCTTAATGATTTATAAACATCTGTTTACTCATGGATTATAATACTTTGTTGCATATGGTGCATGTATTTTTACAAGTATATGTATACTTTGTGATTTTGTTTTGTTACTAAGACAAAATTTTATGTTTTCAAATATGTTAATCTTTTTCTATAGATTTTGCCTTTCTAAAAATGAGCCCAGACCTAGGTAACACAACAATTTACCTTTTTTTAAGCCAGAATTTCCAAGCAGTTTTCTACATATTGTTAGTGTTTTTGTGATGTGTTTTGTAGGGGAAAAGTATTCCTAATTTAAATTAATTTTCTATATAGCACACTTTCAAACACACAGAAACCCTGAAAAAAAAAAATACTGTCACTAGCACCCATCATACAATTACCTAGATTTGTTAAAACTGTCATATTTGCTTTCTCTCTACTTTCTTCGTGTTTATCTTCTATTACCTTGCCTCTATGGACACGCCCTAACTTTCTCTGTTACTTTTGTTGTTATTATACTCAACTATTTTAAGGTAAATTGCTGATATTATGCCACTTTTTAAAATGCTCTCCTGAATCTCCCAGGCATAAGAATTTAAAAAATACATATAACCACAACATTATTGTTACACCTAGTAAAATTACCAACAATTCCCGATTATAATCTAATACTTGGTATGTTCAAATTTTCCCAGTTAGAACCAGATTCTAATTGAGTAATGTGATTGATTTGTCTCTTTAATATAGAATACCTTTATTCCTCCTCCACTTTCTTCTCTTTTTCTCCTTTTCCTCTTTTTCCTCTTCTCCTCTTTTTTCTCCTCCTCCTGTTTTTCCCCTTCTTCGTCCTCTTCATTGTTGTGAGAGATTATCCTGTGCATTGTAGGATGCTTGGCAACATCCCTGGCCTGGTCTGTGATAGTGCCTTCCTTAACAAGGTGTGATAATACATTCTTTCTCCATACATTGTCAAATGTCTCATGGGGGGCAAAATTGCCCTTGGCTGAGAACCACTGCACTAGAGGTGGTATCTTGTATTTTAAAATACTTATTTTTAGAATTGTTTTTATCTTGTTTTATCTTGAATCTGTTTTGTTCCCTTGATCTGTATGTCTGTCCTTTAGCCTATTCTGCTTATTTATTTTACTTCTCTGGGTTGTTTAGTTGTAATCTGAAAAGCAGCTTTATTAAGATACAATTCACATACCATACAATTTACCTAATTAAAGCATTCAAATCAATGGCTTCTGCTGTATTCACAGAGTTGGGCATCTGTCATCAAAGTAAGTTGAAGTACCTCATTACTCCAAACTGAAAACTCCTCCCTCTTAAGCCATTACTCCCCACTTCTTTCTCCTTCACACAGCAGGCTATCACTAATCTATCTTTATGGTTTTACATATTTTTTTTGAGATAGACTCTCACTTTTTTGCTCAGGCTGCAGTGCAGTGGCATGATATTGGCTCACTGAAACCTCTGCCTCCTGGGTTCAAGTGATTTTCCTGCCTTAGCCTCCTGAGTAGCAGGAATTCCAGGCGCACACCACCATGTCCAGCTAATTTTTTTATCTTTAGTAGAGAGGGTTTCAACCATGTTGGCCAGGCTGGTCTCGAACTGCTGGACCCAAGTGATCCGCCCGCCTTGGCCTCCCAAAGTGCTGGGATTACAGGGGTGAGCTACTGCACCCGGCTGGTTTTGCCTATTTTGAACATGTTATATGAGTGGCATTGTACAATATGTGGGCCTTTGTGACTGGCTTATTTCACTTAGCATGTTTTTAAGATTCATCCACATTGTATCATGTAATAGGACTTCAAATTTATTTTTATTGCTAAGTAACATTCCATTGTATGGATATACTACATTTTGCTTATCCTTTCATCAGTTGCTGGACATATGGGTTATTTCTGCTTTTTGGTCACTACAAATAATGCTGCTGTGAACATTTGTGGAAATATGTTTTCATTTCTTTTGAGTCTATACCTAGGAATGGAATTGCTGGGTTATACAGTAATTCTTTAACCTTTTGAGAAACTGCAAACTGTTTTTCAAAGTGCCTGCACTATTTTACATTTCTGCCAGGAATGTAGGAAGGTTTTGTTTTCTCCATATCCTCCAGAACACTTGATTACAGTCATCCTGGTGAGTGCAAATAGCATCTCATAGTGGTTTCTGTTTGCATCTCTCTATTGCCTCTAGAGAGCACCTTTTCATGCGTTTATGTTCATATTTCATTTGTATATCTTCTTTGGAGAATCTATTCAAGTCTTGTGCCCATTTTTAAATTGGGTTATTCATGTTTCTTACTCAGTTTTAAGAATTCTTTGTATATTCCGAGTAGAAGTCTATTAATCAGGTACATGATTTGCAAATATTTTCTCCCATTTGTGGGACAGCTTTTGATTTTCTTGATGGTATCATTTAAGCACAGAATTTTCTAATTTTCATATAGTCCAATTTATGTTTACTTTGTTGCTTTTGGTGTCAAAAGGTAATTATTTAAATTCTATAATGCATTAAAAAGTTAGCTTCATTAGTGGTGTCAAATATCATATATACAAGATAAATAGATAAAAGAAGAGCTGAAGTTAAACCATTATAGTTTTCCCCAAATTGAGTTTTGAATAAATGTATTTTTCGTGAATTCTATCATATCTAGATGGTGTATATATTTATAGAATATTTTATTGAGGATTTGAGGGCAGTAGGGGCTTGGGTTTACATTGTAGCAGTGCTGAATAATTAACAACCACTGTACTTTGTAGTGGAAACTAAGACCCCAGTAACTTTAAGTTCTGCAGTGTCCTCTTCCACTGCCCTGTTGTGAGTATTCTTCCTGTTTAGTCACAACTCCTAGAAGAGGACTCTCAAAAGTAGAAACTAGTATTTGCAACTCTGTTCTCCCTGCATATGAGATCTGTTTTCTTCTCCTTGCTTTATAATCTCGTGGATTATTGGGGTGCTTTCTCTTATTTTTTCTCCCAGCATATTCTCTCTGGGTTTTAGCTTTGGAGATCCCTACTGGGCTGACCCGTTCTTTTAGTAGCACTCAGGTCTAGGAATTATAGCTCAAATCATGGTATTCTTGAGGATCATCTGTTTTTGGTCAGCTGCATCTTTACAGAGTCACTTGGCAGCAGTCTGTTTGCCCTCATTGCTACCACCTTCATAATGTTACATCTTTTCTCATTGAGGGGTTTTAAAAGTTTTATTTGTCATTTAAATAATTAAACTTTGACAGTATATAAATACATATTCATTTTCTTTTTAAAACTTTCTATATGCAAGTCTGTTTTAAAGATCCTGTGTATGCTAAGTTATTTTTCCTGATTATTACTACAATTTGGACCAACTTTCTTGTTTTGCTTTCTCAAACAGGATATTTCATGTTTTTTTCATGAGGAGTACAAGTTTTGGGACAGCCTTATGACTTTTGCATGGTAGAAATAACTGTTAGGAGTAATGTCTTCACTTAAATATTTTAAATGAGTGTTAACTGAATGTAAATGAGTTAACCATATGGTGTGTTCTTTGTAGGAAAGTGGTATGTGCTATCTAAAAATAAAATATTATTTGCAATGCCGTTTTTGTTTATAATATTACATGCTACTTGAAAAGTAAACCAGTGTGAAAGTGTATTAAGTAAAAAAGTTAAAATATTGTTTACTGTTTTCATTTTTAAAACAGTCTGCATATCTACTTTCATACCTTTCCCTGAGTAAGCACACATGAGATAATTTTTCATTACCTTTTAAGAAATTGCTCTTAAAGGTAGTGTTTTGCATTATCTTTTTCTGCCTTGATAATTTTCTCTTTATCTTTTTTTTTCCCCCAGTAATTTTTGTTTATTGCTACACTTCGTATTCTAATCTTCTCCCTTTCTTTCTGCTCTGAAGATAGTAGTTACCCAGTAAATTGACTGGATACTGAAACCAAGGTCAAGCTGAACCTATATGTTCTGATGCCAATTAATGATCAGAAAGGAAAATAAACTGGTGAAGATGTTCACTGGAGAAAAAAAATCTTGATTTAGAAAACATTAGTTTAGATGATTAATCAGAACTTCTACTCTATTTTTGTTTTACTTAGTCAACACATACTTACTGGGAGCCTACTCTGTGGCAGATGTTGTTATATTTGGCATCAGACAACACTGAACAAAGCATACACAGTTTCTGCCCTCATGAGACTTACAATATGTGGTATATACATGAGGGCAGTGGGAGCTTGGGTTTACATGTAGCAGTGCTGAATAATTAACAACCGCTGTGCTTTGTAGTAGAAACTAAGACCCCACTAACTTTAAATTCTGCAGTGTCCTCTTCCACTGCCCTGTTGTGAGTATTCTCCCTGATTAGCCAAACTAGAAGAGGACTCCTTCAAAAGTGGAAATGAGTATTTGTAACCCTGCACTCCCTGCCTGTGTGACCTATTTACTCCATTAGTAGACAGGCAGTTCCAACATAATGTGATAAGTGAGGATATTTGCTAGAGAATGGTTGAAATGGTGAACCATGGAGTCCAATATAGATAGGAAAGTGACTACAGAAGTGAGTTATGTAAATGAGAGTGTGTGGTCTAAAGTGAAGTTGTAGTGAATGTTGGTGGAGGTGAAATGCTTATGATATTAAAAGTAGCATGTTTGATGGATTATCCACATGTATGTTAAAATAACTGAAGGTTATTCAGCATTCCTGATAGAGAGGAATGTTTGTAAATTATTAGTAGTACATACATCAGTGGTTCTCACAAGTAACTGCATATTGCAGTCATCTGGGGAAGTTCACAAACTGACAATGCCCTTATCTCAGCTTTCCTGAACTTTGAAAATTCTGATGAATGGCTCACAGCCTAACTATTTTGATTTAATTTGTATGTGGCGTAAGCTGGGTAGTGGGATTTTAAAATCCCCCTACTCCCCCAGGTAATGCTAATGAGCAGGAATTATACAGGAACAACGGGGGTTTTTACAGGAAATGGGCTGGGAGTTATGGTTGGGATCATGACCCTGCATCCTTAAGTTGGGTACATGATTAATGAAAGAATAAGCAGCCTTTGTTTGAGAGAGCTGCAGGAGAAGCAGCTTTTACTTGAAGCAAAAATAGTGAAGTTGTCGGTGATATAGAAGTGTTTGTTTTGACTTTGGAACAGAGTGATCCTAGAGGGAAACTTTAGGAGGGATGAAATCAGTGGGGAATTGTATAAGGGAGGAAAAAGCAAGAACAGTACAGTGGTCAAGAGTGTAGGAGAGAATTGATAACTGAATGTATTTATCTCTCTGTGATGAACAAGGATAATAAGGCTTAGTGGGTTCATTATTAGTCTAGAGAATGCATCCGGCAGTCCTGTAGTGGATAGCAATTGGGAATTGGGTAAACAGTTCTTAGGAGTCAGTCCGGATCTTGATAAATTGAATTTTATAGAAAGTCCTTTCCTTGTATCCTCTTTGGTAAGGGGTTTGTATTGATTGTGCAAGATCTAAGGAGAGCCCCAGAGTTTGGGTCTGTTGTCCCACAGGCTCCTGGATAGTGGTTGGAGGCTGTTCTAACAGTGGCAGGGGGAGGCTGTGAAGTCTTAAGGGTTGATGAAGTCTTAAGATTTGCTCTTCTCACTCCACTGTGCTGCTTGGCTGAGTACACTCTGCTGTACCAAATGATGGCAAAGCCTTTTACTATTTGTTTATACTTCATATTTTTCAAGAACACTTTAAATTGTCCAGTTCTAGATTCATGAGCAACTATTTATAGGTTTCACTTTTTCAACATACAAGAAATGGTATAGACTTAGAGTGAAAAAGGGCCTTATATATTATGTAGGCAAACTCCTCTTATTTATGCATTAGAATTTTTACGCATAGAGAATCAAAATGAAATTCACAAAGAAATCTCTTACATAAAGTATAAACTGTATATGGGACTGGAAATTTATAATTGCTGCACTGATTCAAAGTTTTTGTAAAATAAATGGGTTAACTGCAACTCATTTTATTAATTTGGCACGTAACTTGATTTCTGTATTTTTCACTGTTAAACTTTGAAATATAAGAACATCAGACATCACCACCCACAGATCGCTTCAAATTTATTTTTCTTTTACAATTAAAGAAAGCTTTTAAAAGTATAGTGTATGTGTAGGCTTTAAGAGCTACTCTAGTTATGCAAGAGAACTATGAAATTGCTTTTGAATGAAGAGTTCATTCAAACATTCTCAAAAATACTCAAATATATTTTTGGTCAGAATAAGGTAAGTAGTAAAATGGTAAATTTGGTAACAGCTTGTTGTAGAAATAAGAAAATTGTATGCTAAGTGAAAACAAGACTTTCACATAATTATAGTATATCATGTTAACTAGTAATTAAAACCCATGTGCTTTTACTAAGCGAAATATACATCATGATTAAAGCTTTTATACTTTTAAACATTAGTCTATTTTGCATATAGTTGTCTTATTTCACCTGTGTTTGAATTGTGAAATGTAAGGTAACTTTTTGAGGCTATGACACCAGATAGATGAAGCCTGTTTTGAGTCATGGGGATTTAGGCCACATCAAAAGGACACTTTTTTTTTTTCTTTTTAAAATTTTATTCTTTACTCATTCATTAATTTAAGTAATTTATTTAGAGTTGGGGGTCTTACACTTTTGCCTAGGCAGGCTTTGAACTCCTGGCCTCAAGTGATCCTACTGCCTTGGCCTCCCAAAGTGCTGGGATTACAGGTGTGAGCCACCCTGTGCAGCCCAAAAGGATACTTTTAGTAACTGAGTGACATACATTTTTGTAATGTATATTTTGTATTCATGGTTTTAGATGTGTTTTAGATGTTTCAGATGTACAAGATGAAAACTGAAGAGCAATTATGTTAAATGATGCTTGTTTCACTTTCCTCCTTCTGAATTGCTTTCATTGACTTATCTGATGTTTAGGTGGATATGAATAGTATCAATTGTTCTAAAACTCAGGGGTATTTGTTATACAACTCTGCACATTAGATCAATTGTCATCTGGGGGTACATTTCTAAGTTTTGTTTTATAGATACAGTTTCAGACTATTTGTAGGAATGCTATTAAGATTTTTCTTTGGCTATGGTAGGTGACATCATTTGGCTGAGAATTTCTAACCACAGTTATTTCTACTGAACTGTATGGTATGAAATTCTGGTAACTCAGGTCAACATTAGTTATGTTGGAATGTATTCGAAGCTGCTTTCTGAGGAGAATTTTGGCTTTTCTTACTTGACTTTGCTGTAGTCTGTCACCTTATAAAAGGGTGGTGAGAACACTAGTTAGGTTATTATTTATGGCTCTTCTGATTTTTATATGTGTATGGACCAACTATTTTTGTTTTTCAAATTATTTTAAGTTCAGGGGATAAATATGCAGGTTTGTTACATGGGTATATTGCGCATTGCTGAGGTTTGGACTTCCATTGACTCCATCAATCAAATAGTGAACATAGTACTAAATAAGTAGTTTTTCAACCCTTGGCCCCCTCCATTCTTCCTCTCTTTGCAGTGGCCAGTGTCTTTTGGTCCCATCTTCGTGTCTGTGTACCCAGTGTTTTGCTCCTACTTTTAAGTGAGAATATGGTATTTAGTTTTCTGTTTTTGTGTTAATTTTGCTTAGGATAATGGCTTCCACCTGTATCCATGTTGCTGCAAAGGACATGATTTTATTCTCTTTTGTGGCTGCGTAATATATGTACCACATTTTCTTTATCCAGTCCACCGTTGATGGGTACCTAGGTTAATTCCATGTCCTTGCTATTGTGAATAGTACTGTGATAAACATATGAGTGCAGATTACCTTTTGGTAGATTCATTTTCTTTTGGGTAAATACCCAGTAATGGGATTGTGGGGTCTAATGGTAATTCCAATTTTAGTTCTTTAAGAAATCTCTAAACTGCTTTCTACAGGGACTGAACTAATTTACATTCCTTCCAACAGTGTATTAACATTTCCTTTTCTTTATAATAACATCTGTAATTTTTTGACTTTTTAATAATAGTCATTTTGACTGGCATGAGATGATACCTCATTTTGGTTTTTATTTGCTTTTCTCTAATGATTAGTCATGAGCATTTTAAAAAGTATGTTGGCCGCTTGTATGTCTTTTGAGAAGTGGCTGTTCATATCCTTTGCCCATTTAAAAATTTTTTTTTCTTGTCGATTCATCTTAAGTTCCTTACAGATTCTGGATATTATTCCTTTGTCAGATTTATAGTTTGCAAATGTTTTCTCCCATTCAGTAGGTTGTCTGTTTACTCTGTTGATAGTTTCTTTTGCTGTGCAGAAGGTCTTTAGTTTAATTATGTCTCAGTTGTCAATTTTTGGTATTGTTGCATTTGCTTTTGAGGACTTACAAATTCTTTGCCTAAGCCAGTGTTCAGAAGCGTATTTCGTAGGTTTTCTTCTAGGATTTTTACAGTTTTAGGTCTTTAATTCATTTTGAGTTAGTTTTTATACATGGTGAGAGGTAGTCCAGTTTCATTCTTTTGTATGTGGTTAGCCAGTTTTCCCAGCACTGTTTATTGAATGGTCCTTTCCCCGTTGTTTATTTTTGTCGACCTTGTTGAAGATCAGTTGGTTGTAGGTGTATGGCTTTATTTCTGGGTTCTGTATTCTGTTCTATTGGTCTGTGTGTCTGTTTTTATACCAGTACCATGGTGTTTTGATTATTGTAGCCTTGTATAGTTTTAAGTCAGGTAATGTGATGCCTGTTTTCTTTTGCTTAGGATTGCTTTGGCTATTCAGGCTCTTTTTTAGTTCATATGAATTTTAGAATAGTTTTCTTCTAACTCTGTGAAAAATGATGTTAATACTTTGATAGGAATTGCACTGAATCTGTAGATTGCTTTGGGCAGTATGGACATTTTAACAGTATTGATTATTCTATTCCATGACCATGGATTTTTTTTTCCTGTTTTTGTCTTCTCTAACTTATTTCTGCTGTGTTTTATAGTTCTCTTTGTAGAGATCTTTCACTTCATTGATTAGTTGTATTCCTAGGTATTTTATTCTTTTTATTGCTATTGCAAATGGGATTGGGTTCTTGATTTGGTTTTTGGCCTGACTGTTCCCTTATTGGTCTATAGAAATAATATTGATTTTTGTACATTGATTTTTGTATCCTGAAACTTTGCTGAAGTTGTTTATCAGGTCTAGGGAGTCTTTTGGCAGAATCTTTAGAGTTTTCTAGGTATAAAATCATATTGTCAGTGAAGGGAAATAATTTGACTTCTTTTTCTGTTTGAATGCTTTTTATTTGTTTTCCTTGCCTGATTGCTCTAAGACTTCTAGTACTATGTTAAATAGGAGTGGCAAGAGTGGACATCCTTGTTTTGCTCCAGTTCTTAGTTCTTAGGGGGAATGCTTCCAGCTTTTGCCCATTTAGTATGATGTTGACTGTGAGTGTATCATAGATGGCTCTTATTATTTTAAGGTATGATCCTTCGATGCCTAGTTTGTGAGGGTTTTTATCTTGAAGGAATGTTGGATTTTACTGAATGCTTTTTCTGAATCTATTGAGGTAATCATATATGGTTTTTGTTTTTAATGCTGTTTATATGGTGAATCACATTTATTGATTTGCATATGTTGAACCATCCTTGCATGCCAAGAATAAAGCCCACTTGTTGGAGGTGAATTTTCTTTTTCATATGTTGTTGGCTTCAGTTTGCTAGTATTTTGTTGAGGATTTTTGCATCTGTGTTCATAAGGGATATTGGCCTATAATTTTCCTTTTTTATTGTGGCTTTGCCAGAAATTGGTATCAGGATGATTCTGGTTTTGTAGAATGAGTTAGGGAGGAATCCCCCCTCCTAGATTTTTTGAGAATAGTTTCAGTAGGATTGGTACCATTCTTTGTATATCTGGTAGAATTTGGCTGTGAATCCATCTGGTCCAGGGTGTTTTTTTGGTTGATACATTCTTCTTTTATTACTGATTCAATTTTGGAACTTTGTTATTGGTCTGTTCAGGGTTTCCATTTTTTCCTAGTTGAATTTTGGGAGTTTGTGAATTTCCGGGAATATATCCATTTCCTCTAGATTTTCTTGTTTGTTTGCATACAGATGTTTATAGTAGTCTGAGGATCTTTTGTATTTCTCTTGGGTTGCTTGTAATGTCACCTTTGTCATGTCTGATTGTGGTTATTTGTGAATCTTTCTTTTTTTTGCTTAGCTAGCTAATGGTCTGTCAGTCTTATTTATCCTTTCAAATAACCAAGTTTTCATTTTGTCGATCCTTTGTATGCTTTTTGGCTTTCAATTTCATTTGAGTTTTGCTGTGATTTTGGTTATTTGCTTTCTTCTACTAGCTTATGAGCTTATTCTTTTGCTAGCTTTTGGGGTTTGTTTTTGTTTTTCTAGTTCTCTTAGGTGCGAGATGAGGTTGTTAATTGGACGTCTCTCTAGCTCCTTGACATTTAGTGCTGTAAACTTTCCTCTTAACACTGTGTTTGTCGCAACCCAGAGGTTTTGCTCTGTTTTCACTTTTTAACAAATGATTTTGTTCTCTGTCATAATTTCCTTGTTTACCCAAAAGTCATTCAGGAGCAGGATGTTTAGTTTCCATGTATTTTTTGTGGTTTTGAGAATCATCTTGGTATTAATTTCTATTTTTATTCCACAGTAGTCTGAGAAGATACTTGGTATGATTTCAGTTGTTTTGAATTTGTTGAGACTTGCTTTGTGACAGAGCAATGTGTACAGTCTTAGAGTATGTTCTGTGTGCAGATAAGAAGAATGTATACTCTGCAGTCATTGGGTTAAGTGACCTGTAGATGTCTCTCAGGTCCAATTGGTCAAGTGTCAAATTAACTTAAGGATTTTTTGGTTAGTTTTCTGCCTTGTTGATCTATCTTATGTTGTCAGTTGGATGTTGAAGTCCCTATTGTGTGACTAAGTCTTGTTTTAGGTGTAGTAGTTGTAAGGTTAGCTGAAAGAAAGGATGAGAGAGAGAGAAAAAAAAAGAAAGAGAGAGAGGAAGGCGGAGAGAGACACCTCCAAGGTCAGGTGAGTAAGTTCCTTACCCTGTCGGGCTGCTCCACCATAGTCAGAGGAGGCAGCCCTGAGCTTACAAAATGAGGGGTTTGTATGGGGGAGAGAGATCCTGGGGTGGTTTGTCGGTTAACTTTATCACATATCATCTCCTGATGGGCTTACAATATAGGAATTTACAAGAGGGTGTAACTTAGGTTTATCCATGTTTCTCGTGACCTCCCCAGTGCTGCCTAGGGGGCTGTAATCAGGGTTTTGCTCACAAGTCTGTTGACCTTGCTGTGGGGCCTTTAAGATAAGGGTTCAGGAATGCAGTTGCAGAGTATTCAGGGTAAGGGTTAACTGCATAGAGGGGTGGGGGTCCTGGAGCAGCTTGTCCTAATAGTAGTAATTTTACAAATGTGGGTGCTCCAGTGTTGGGTGTGTGTATATTTAGGACAGTTACATCTTCCTGTTTGTGAACCTTTAGTCATCATATAATGCTCTTCTTTGTCCTTTTTTAGTGTTTTGGTTTAAAGTTTGTTTTATTTGATACAATCAAATAGCAATCCCTGCTCTTTTTTGTTTTCCATTTGTGTGATAGACTTTCTTTAACCATTTACTGTGAGCCTATGGGTGTCATTACATGTGAGATGAGTCTCTTAAAGGTAGTAAGAGAATGGGTCTGTGTTTACCCAGTTGGCACTCTGTGTCTTTTAAGTGGAGTGTTTATTCCATTTACATTCAAGGGTAATACTGATATGTGAGGTTTTGTTCCTGCCTAGTGTTGTTAGCTAGTTGGCTTTGTAATCTTGATTGTTAGTTGTGGCAGCAAGTATTGTTATTTTGCTTTCATGTTTAGAACCCCCTTAAGCTTCTCCTGTAGGGCCAGTCTCATGGTGGCAAATTTCTTTAGTGACTGTCTGGGAAAGACTTTATTTCTCGTTCACTTAGAAGCTTAATTTGGTGGGATATGACATTTTCTTTAAGAATGCTTAAAATAGGCCCCCAGTCTCTTCTGACTTGTAAAATTTGTGCTGAGAAGTTTGCTATTAGTCTGATGGGTTTGCCTTTATAGGTAATATGTCTCTTTTCTCTAGCTGCCTTTAAGATTTTTTCATTTTTGGATAGTCTGATTACTGTGTGTCTTGCAGATTATCATCTTGTATAGTGTCTTGCAGGATTTCTCTGGATTTTTTTGTATTTGTATGTTGACCTCTGTAGACAGATTGGGGAAATTTTCCTGAATTATTTTCTCAAATGTGTTTTCCAAGTTGCTTACTTTCATCTTTTTCAAGAATGCCAGTAAGCCATAGGTTTGGTTGCATTACATAATCCTATATTTCTCGAAGGCTTTTTTTTCCCCCTGTTTTCTTAAATTCTTTTGTCTTTTGTCTGGGTGGATTTGAAGGATAGGTCTTTGAACTTTGAAACTCTTTCTTCTGCTTGGTCTAGTCTATTCCTAAGGCTTCCAACTGTATTTTGAAATTTTTCAATTCCAGAAGTTCTGTTTGGTTCTTTCTTACTACACCTATGCTTTAATTACCTTTGAAATTGCAGAACCGTATTATCCTAGGCACATGATAGACTTCAGTGAATGTTTAGTGAATGAATGAAAGAAGCTTCTAGTTTAGAAGAGGTAAATATGCACGAATAACTACTGTAGAATTGTAAATTTTGCAGTGGAAGCAGAGAATACAAGGAAAAACATATTTGGTAAGAGCGTGAAATGTTTATGAGGGAAGGTTTGCTTCATAGAAGATAACAATTTCAGCTGGTTCTTGAGGGGAACTTGCTAGAATTTTTTGCTAGGGAGTAAAAGTAATCCATCCTAGAGAACAGAAGCAAGAGAGCAAGTCATGCTCATGGAGAAGCCAGGTATTTTAGAATCTTTTTCAAAGGTCCTTTTGGCAGCAAGGAGGATGGAGTACAGGGAGAAGCAGGAATGATATAGTCATGCAGCTAAAATGAAGGTTTTCTGTCAAGCTTTGACTGTGAGGGAGGGAGGGTTTCAAAAGATACTTAAGATATAAAATGGGCAGTCAGGCCCTGATAGCTTAATTGGCTGAAAAATTCCAAGAGGGTAATCCAAGGCAACTCTAGAATTTCTCTTCTCAGTAATTGGGTAGGTATTGATGCCTCCTTTTAAAAAAGTAAAGGAATACAGGAAACATTTGGGATCTTCAGAGAATTTAATTTTGGACATGATAAGTTTATGATCTTTATGACAAATTGAGGTAGAAGTGTTCAGTATGTAGTTGAATATAAGTTTCTGAAACTCAGGAGATATTTCTGAGCTGGAGGCAGTTTTGGAAGTCAAGTACATATGGGTAGTTATAAGTAGTGGACTAGAAAACTCAAGGATTGCATATCTAGTAAGACTATAAGAAGGTAAAAACAGAACCCTAG
This sequence comes from Macaca thibetana thibetana, assembly GCF_024542745.1. Lineage (NCBI taxonomy): Eukaryota > Metazoa > Chordata > Mammalia > Primates > Cercopithecidae > Macaca > Macaca thibetana. The sequence goes on along the minus strand of NC_065580.1, from coordinate 88,474,275 downwards.
GAATTGCAAGCTTTCTTCTACTTAAAGGTAATCAAGGGCATACTTGCAAAGTAGTAGTAATTTTTCTTGGTCCCTTTTATTTCCTGTATGCTTTCCCAACTTTAATCAAAAAAGCAATAAAATTATGTTGCTATATCATGTCTTGGACTTAGCATCAGATAAACCTTATAGCAAGTGTGGGGCTGTGGCAGTACTAAAACATTCATGGCTCATTTTCAGGGGATATGTTGCTGCCAACTCAGGTTTATCTAGTTATTGCCTTGCAGGTGTACAATTTCACTGATTCCTGATTCCATGTATTTTCGTTTTTCAAGAAAAGCCAGAAATCCTGATTTTTACAGACTTTTAAATGCTTACTCAGAATTTTAAAAAATGCTGTGTTGGTCGGATAAAACATTGTCAGTTTCTGATACCTTTCTTAATCCTTATATTCTTTGTAACAAAGAGCAACTAGTATCACCTTCTGAGGTATTGAAATGTACTTGTTTCTGTTGCATACTAGGATGAGAGAAAAAACTTGACTGGAAGCTACAGAAAATTATAGTGGAAAAGGAGACAGACTGAATCCCTGGGCTTAGAAGATTTAGAGATTGAGTGAGTAATAGAGGATATAAGTCAGATGGGTTGAGACCCATCTGTAGTGACTGCACTGGCAGTGAATCAATCATTGCCACTTTTGGCTCCTTATTTGCTGAGGTCTTGTTGTTTCTGGGACTTGAAACTGGAATGGTTGTTAGGGAGGATTTTTTCTATTATTTTGTCCGGCATATTTTAGTACAAAATTATAAACACAATACAAAAAATACTTAGTGTTTTGCCCCAAGAACATAACCAATATGAATGGAAATGTTTCTGTCAGCCTGTGGCTTTCAAAATCTGAACAGCTGATATACCAGATGAACTCACAGGATGTTAGGGCTGGCTCTCTTATATTTATTTATTTATTTTTGTTGAATCAGTTTAAATAATTTTTACAGGAAGTCTCCTATTTATTCTATAGAAAAATCAAGGAGATTGTTGGAACTGACCTTTGGCTCTTCTATTGGTTGACGCTGTGGAAAGAAAGAGTCATAATTCCTTGAGTGTGTGTGTTCACTTTTAGGAACAGATTTCCCTGGAAATAAATTCTACTTGTATAACAATTAGATCTCACAGTTAAAAAATTATAATTAAAAAATGTGTCACAAGATATTATAATTTGATCATTGATTCTTGATCTAACCACCTTTTAGCCATATCAGATTATGGGAGGAAGTTATGGAGTAGGCCTCCTGAGTAAAGGAGGTGTGATTTTTTTTTTCTTTGAGGTGGGAGTATAGTTGGAACTAAATAAAGTACATGTGAATTTACCATGTCAACTAAAATTTTGATCAAATGATTTTTTAAAATTGTGTGGTTCTTATTTTATATATGTTTATAGTTTCCCTTAAGGTTTTCTGTATCAGAGTTGTTGATCTATTATTTCCTTATACTAATGTTAGGGATGATAAAAGCTATGAGATGAATCTAAGCAGTTAATTTTAATGTCATGTGGAAATAGTTTTTTCTATGTTTTATTAAATGTCGAATGAATTGTGACTTTTACATTTTTTTCTCTTTCATTTGTTCTTTTGGGCACTGATAAGTCTAACCATGTATCAGCTTATTATAATTCATGGCTAGTGCCATCTGGCTGTCATTCTCCCTCTTTTGTAAAATCATCTTGTACTTGTGATTATATGTGGTTTTAAAATTACTTTTTGGAAACTCTTAAATAGTGCATTTATCCTGCACAAATTAGTATATGTAGAATAAGAATCATATTCTTTATTATCATTTATAAATGAAATATTTATATATAATTAGACATGCCAGGGCAAGGTAAAGTGGTACATGCTGGTAGTCCCAGCTACTCAGGAGGCTGAAGTGGGAGGATCCTATGAGTCTAGGAGTTGGAGGCTGCATTAAGCTGTGATGGCACCACTGCATTCCAGTCTGAAAGAGAGTGAGAGACTCCATCTTTTTAAACAAACAAAATCTGTAAAAGTGTAAATAGCCTTGAGCATTGGGCTTAGGTTCACTAAACAAATGTTATTTTATGTTCTCCTTTTGAATCAAGAGTTTTAAAGAGTACTTTCCCTGTTGGTACACTGTTGAGCAGCCTCAACATTTGTGAATATTTGTTCACTTCAAGTTTTTGTTTTTGGAAATTACCAAAACTTTAGCATATAAAGTTAGTAACTGGTTTAGGGTAGTACCATTTTGGTGGAAAGAATTGGGTAATCATAAATAAAAGAGATTGATTTTTATTGTTCACCTGCAAAACTGCCTTTTGAAGACAATTTAAAAGGAGTTCCAAAAATATTTAAGCTCTAAAGGCATTATGTTTTCTGTATTCCCCAAACACTTTGTGAATCTCTTTATTGTGGCATTTACTACACTTATGTTATCATTACATGTATATTTTACCTTTTTAGCTTCTGAGCATATTAGTGGCAGAAACTGCCTCATTCATCTTTGTATCATTAAGGCCTAACACATACCCACCTAGTAACAATAGAATCAATGTGAAGCCTCCAAAATAATTGGGTTGGAGGACAGTAGTTTTTATGTTAAATGTACGCATACCCACACATAAAATAGAATATTAAGGCTCATTACTTAGTTTTATATTTAAAGCAATTTTTTTCTTAATCGTATAGCCATGCATATGTTGCTCCACTATAAACTAATCATAGGAGTATACAGCGTTGTATCTGAAGCCATCAGGTGAGACTGAGGAGGAACACTTTAAGGTCCTTTGCCTTTTCACTGTCCTTTCCCCCTTCCCTTGGTCTCCCCTTTTCTCTCCTTTTTCTGTTCCTTCCCTCATTTCACTTGTCTAGTTAGTAATTTTCATACTTAATGAGCAGCTTCTGTGTACTTGGCCTTGGTTACATTATTATTTGATGTTAAATGGGACAAGGTTCCACATCAGGAGCGTGTTCTATTGAAATTACCTGGAGAAGAATGTTCAAGTTATTGTAGATAGAATAAGGTGGGAGGAAAACAGTCTGTACTTGTTGTAAGACCACTCTTATTATGGCTACTTATTTTTATTGTGGAACTATATATATAATTATTATGACTCAAGTTGGCACTGAAGTAGTATCAACTGTAAGATTCTTAGCCCAGTCTGTTTGGCAGCCCTAAGCTGTATAATGTATTTAAATATAAGTCGGAGAGTGGTTGACCCATTCTAGTGAGATTCATCTCACAGTCTAAGTTCCTTTCTATGGTAGTTCTGACAGCCTGTTCTAAGATAGCTAGTATAAAAGAGCTGATCTAAAACAGCATTTTCCACTTAACCCCCACTCTCCGCATGAACCAGGATAATCTACACCTGAATTAGCTGAATTAAGCACTGATAACCTAGGCCGAAATTAAGCACTGAATTAGTTGTGTGATTGTGAAGAGTTACTGAACCAGTCTGCTACTAGACTTGAGAGATGATATCACAACTCAGCCACTTCATGGTGCTGATGGGTATTCTGGATCAAAGAGAGGGTTAGTGATTTTGCAAAGGTTATACAGAAAGTTAGTGGCAATCTGGAATCCGTGATTTCTGACCCTTAAGTACTGTATTATGCTGCCTTTCCTATCATAAATATCTTTTGAGGATCAAGTGAGATAAATGTCAGTGTGCCTTGATGGGTAGAAAATATCACAAGATAAATTATTTCTACGTCCTTTCTATGGTCAGGATGCATATGTAATTTTTTGCATTGCCATTTCTTAATTTTCAGAATCGTGGAAGTTGAGGTCATTTTTTATGTCTTTTTGTGTCCTTGAGTTCAGACCAATACAGGTAGATTATCTAAGCATGCTAATAAGTAGACACACTTTGAAACTCAAATTTTTTCTGTTATTTATTTAGAAGATACATGGATAAATTGATTTTCAGACCAGGAATTTATTATATTCACTTATTGCAGGTAGTTTTCTGACTACTTTCTTGGGAGGCATATTAAGCTGATTAATATTTAAATAAAAGCATTTATTAGCATTTTTTTCTTACTGTGACTTTTTAAAATTAATTAATATTTTATTATACTTTAAGTTCTAGGGTACATGTGCACCACGGCAGGTTTGTTACATATGTATATATGTGCCATGTTAGTGTGCTGCACCCATTAACTTGTCATTTACATTAGGTATATCTCCTAATGCTATTTCTCCCCGCTCCCCCCACTTACTTAGCCCTATCTATTTGGCAGCCCTAAGCCATATAATGTATTTAAATATACCAGGTGAACTTCACTGGTGTATGATGTTCCCCTTCCTGTGTCCACGTGTTCTCATTGTTCATTTCCCACCTATGAGTGAGAACATGCAGTGTTTGGTTTTCTGGTCTTGCGATAGTTTGCTGAGAATGATGGTTTCTAGCTGCATCCATGTCCCTACAAAGGACATGAACTCATCCTTTTTATGGCTGCATAGTATTCCATGGTGTATATCTGCCACATTTTCTTTTTTTTTTAATATTTATTTATTTATTTATTTTATTATTTTTTTTAATTTATTTTTTATTATTATTATACTTTAAGTTCTAGGTACATGTGCATAACGTGCAGGTTTGTTACATATGTATACTTGTGCCATGTTGGTGTGCTGCACCCATCAACTCGTCAGCACCCATCAACTCGTCATTTACATCAGGTATAACTCCCAATGCTATCCCTCCCCCCTCCCCCCTCCCCATGATAGGCCCTGGTGTGTGATGTCCCCCTTCCCAAGTCCAAGTGATCTCATTGTTCACTTCCCACCTATGAGTGAGAACATGCGGTGTTTGGTTTTCTGTTCTTGTGATAGTTTGCTAAGAATGATGGTTTCCAGCTGCATCCATGTCCCTACAAAGGACACAAAGTCATCCTTTTTGATGGCTGCATAGTATTCCATGGTGTATATGTGCCACATTTTCTTAATCCAGTCTGTCACTGATGGACATTTGGGTTGATTCCAAGTCTTTGCTATTGTGAATAGTGCTGCAATAAACATACGTGTGCCTGTGTCTTTATAGCAGCATGATTTATAATCCTTTGGGTATATACCCAGTAATGGGATGGCTGGGTCATATGGTACTTCTAGTTCTAGATCCTTGAGGAATGGCCATACTGTTTTCCATAATGGTTGAACTAGTTTACAATCCCACCAACAGTGTAAAAGTGTTCCTATTTCTCCACATCCTCTCCAGCACCTGTTGTTTCCTGACTTTTTAATGATCGCCATTCTGACTGGTGTGAGATGGTATCTCATTGTGGTTTTGATTTGCATTTCTCTGATGTGTGCCACATTTTCTTATTCCAGTCTGTCATTGATGGGCATTTGAGTTGGTTCCAAGTCTTTGCTATTGTGAATAAACAATAATATATGTGTGCATGTGTCTTTATAGCAGCATGATTTATAATCCTTTGGGTATATACCCAGTAATGGGATGGCTGGGTCAAATGGTATTTCTAGTTCTAGATCCTTGAGGAATCGCCACACTGTCTTCCACAATGATTGAAATAGTTTATAGTCCCACCAACAGTGTAAAAGCGTTCCTATTTCTCCACATCCTCTCCAGCACCTGTTGTTTCCTGACTTTTTAATGATCGCCATTCTAACTGCTGTGAGATGGTATCTTGTGGTTTTGATTTGCATTTCTCTGATGGCCAGTGATGATGAGCCTTTTTTTATGTGCCTGTTGGCTGCATAAATGTCTTCTTTTGAGAAGTGGCTGTTCATATCCTTTGCCCACTTTTTGGTGGGATTGTTTTCATCTTTTAAATTTGTTTGAGTTCTTTGTAGGTTCTGGATGTTAGCCTTTTGTCAGATGAGTAGATTGCAAAATTTTTCTCCCGTTCTGTAGGTTGCCTGTTCACTCTGATGATAGTTTCTTTTGCTGTGCAGAAGCTCTTTAGTTTAATTAGATCCCATTTGTCAATTTTGGTTTTTGTTGCCATTGCTTTTGGTATTTTAGACGTGAAGTCCTTGCCCATGCCTATGTCCTGAATGGTGTTGCCTAGGTTTTCTTCTACGGTTTTTATGGTTTTAGGTCTAACATTTAAGTCTCTAATCCATCTTGAATTAATTTTTGTCTAAGATGTAAGGAAGGGATCCAGTTTCAGCTTTCTACATATGGCTAGCCAGCTTGCCCAGCGCCATTTATTAAATAGGGAATCCTTTCCCCATTTCTTGTTTTTGTCAGGTTTGTCTAAGATCAGATGGTTGTAGATGTGTGGTATTATTTCTGAGGACTCTGTTCTGTTCCATTGGTCTATATCTCTGTTTTGGTACCAGTACCATGCTGTTTTGGTTACTGTAGCCTTGTAGTATAGTTTGAAGTCAGGTAGCATGATGCCTCCAGCTTTGTTCTTTTGGCTTAGGATTGTCTTGGCAATGCTGCTCTTTTTTATTTCCATATGAACTTTAAAGAAGTTTTTTTCCAATTCTGTGAAGAAAGTCATTGGTAGCTTGATGGGAATGGCATTGAATCTATAAATTACCGTGGGCAGTATGGCCATTTTCACGATATTGATTTTTCCTATCCATGAGCATAGAATGTTTTTCCATTTGTTTGTGTCCTCTTTTATTTCATTGAGCAGTGATTTGTAGTTCTCCTTGAAGAGGTCCTTCACATCCCTTGTAAGTTGGATTCCTAGGTATTTTATTCCATTTGAAGCAATTGTGAATGGGAATTCACTCATGATTTGGCTCTCAGTTTGTACTGTTATTGGTGTCTAGAAACACTTGTGATTTTTGCACATTAATTTTGTATCCTGAGACTTTGCTGAAGTTGCTTATCTGCTTAAGGAGATTTTGGGCTGAGACGATGGTGTTTTCTAAATATACAATCATGTCATTTGCAAACAGGGAAAATTTGACTTCCTGTTTTCCTAATTGAATACCCTTTATTTCTTTCTCCTGCCTGATTGCCGTGGCCAGAACTTCCAACCCTATGTTGAATAGGAGTGGTGAGAGAGGACATCCCTGTCTTGTGCCAGTTTTCAAAGGGAGTGCTTCCGGTTTTTGCCCATTCAGTATGATATTGGCTGTGGGTTTGTCATAGATAGCTCTTATTATTTAGAGATACGTTCCATCAGTACCGAGTCTTACTAGGACTTTTAAGACAATTGTCAGCTGACAAATTTTATGGGTTAAAGAGTCAAGATTGGCTTAGTGTCAGATCTTACCCTTATAGCTGTGTGACCTTGGGCAATGTTTAAAAACTTTTTTATTGTTTAACTTTGCATAATAATAGTGATTAAGCCAAAATTGACCATTGGACTGTGAACTCATTTACTCCCCACAGTAACCACATGACATAGGTGAGGAAATGAAGGCATGTAGTGGTTACACAACTAATAGTAAAGGTGGTATCTAAGGTGCAACACAAAGTCCCCTCCCTCTTCCCTCTTCTTTTCTCAAGCAGAAGTCTCCCCGCATAGTTACCACAACTAGAAATGTACTGGGTCACACCTAAAGCCAGCATGTCTCTGAATCTCACCCAAGGCCCATGGAAAGTACTGCCTGGGTACCTACTGCTGCTGATTATTCAGGGCCCAAGGGCTCTTCAGTCAGCAGATAATCAATCTTGCGGGAACTAGGTCCTTCCCTTCAAAGCAGTAGATTCCCTTTTGTCCAATGGTGTGTCTAGAAATGCTGTCTGGGAGGTAGGGCCTGGAACAGGAGCCTCAGGACTCTGCCTGGTGACCTGTCCTACTGTGGCTAAGCTGGTATCCAAGTTACAAGACAGCGTCCTCTTCACTCTTCCCTCTCCTCTCCTCAAGCAGAGAGAAGGAGTCTTTCCCGGAATTGCAAGCTGCACTACTTGGGGTGGGAGGAAGGGTGGTGCAAGTGCTCCCTTCGTTGCCCCAGCTGGTGTCTCACTGGGTGGTGTGGTGGCTCCGAACCCAGCATAGCCCAGGACTTGCACTCTTGTGGCCTAGCCTGCCTTTCATGTTTACTTAGGACTCCAAAGCACTTTACAGTGGCAAGGCTTGCTGGCCTCAGGTTCCAACCACTGGGATGGTTACCACAGGCCTCTAGTGTGACTCAGTGCTTTGTTGACTTCAAGTATGATCCAGTGCCATCACAGTGGAGATGGCAACAGGGGTGCTTGTGTCACCCCTCCCCCAGCTCCACACACCTTAGCAGAGAGAGAGAGAGACTCTGTTTGGGAGAATGTAAGGGAAGAGAACAAGAGTTTCTGCCTGGTAATTTAAATAATTCTTCCACATGTTATTTAGGACCATGAAGGCAATACCACTACAAGTCTTTCAGAGCCACAACATTAGTAGGCTTAAGGTGCCCGTAATGTATATATGGCTGCAGTGACTAGAAACAGATCAGAACACCCAAGTTCCTTCGAATACCTGGAAAGCCTTCCCAAGAAGGACTGGGACAAACAAACCCAGACTGTAAAGACTACAATAAATGCCTAACTCTTCAATGTCCAGACATCAGTGAACATCCACAAGCATCAAGACCATCCAGGAAAACACCTCACCAAATGAACTAAATAAGACACCACGGATATGTGTCCTTTTGGGTGGAAAAATCAAAATAGTTGTTTTGAGGAAATACAAGAAAATTCAAGATAATACAGAGAAGGAATTCAGAATCTTATCAGATAAATTTAACAAGGAGATTAATAAAAAGAGTCAAGCAAAAATCTTGGAGTTGAAAAGTGCAGTTGACCTACTAACAAATGTATCAGAATCTCTTAACAGAATTGATCAAACAGAAGAAGGAATGAGTGAACTTGAAGACAGGCTAATTGAAAATACACAGAGGAGAAAAAAAAATAAAAAGGAACGAGGCAGAACTACAAGATCTAGAAAATAGCCTCAAAAGGACAAACCTAAGAGTTATTGTCCTTAAAGAGGAGGTAGAGAGAGAGTTAGGGGTAGAAAATTTATTCAGATAGACAATAACAAAGAGCCTCTCAAAACTAGTAAAATATATCAATATTAAAATACAAGAAGGTTATAGAACACCAAGCAGATTTAAACCAAGACTACCTCAAGATACTTAATAATTAAACTCTCAAAGGTCAAGGATGAAGAAGAAAGGATCCTAAAAGCAGCAAGAGAAAAAGAAAAAAAACGTGTAATGGTGCTCCAGTACATTTGCCAGCAGACTTCTCAGTGGAAGTTGCACAGGACAGGAGAGAGTGGCATGCCGTATTTTAGTGTGGGTTAGGAACTTCAGCAAAGTATTAGAGAAACTGAGTGGCTCTGAACTTTATTCTAAATAACTATGTCCTACTTACCAGCTCTTAGAAGGAAGTCAGAGAACACTTCTGTAGGTGAAATAGTATTCCCTCCTGATTCAGAGAGGAGAGAACATGGAGGCAGAGCAGAAACTTCATTAGCAGGCATTCTGTCCTTTGTTTAAAAGATAAAGTGACCAAGATGTGGAAAAAGGATAATAAAACACAAAAGAATAAGAGTTGTATAATTCTGAGAGACATAAAAGAAGATATGATTAAGTTGAAAATTACCATTTTGGGATAGGAAGACTCAGTATTATATGTCTCCCTAAATAAATCTTGTCCAGGATTTCTGTTCATTTGTCATCTAATCATTTAGAGTTGCTTAGACTAGCCCTATACAGTTGCTTTATTTTTCTCCATAGCACTTATCCCCACGTGATATAACTACATATTTGCTTAATTTTCTTTTTCCCCACTTTTGGAATGTAAACTTATGAAGCTGTATGAACTTATGAGGGTATACTTGTGTTTCTCTCCTTACTAGAATGTAGATTTATGAGGATATGTTTTATCCCTTGTGGTATCCCCACTACCTTAAGCTGTGCTTGTCACAAAGGAAGCAATGACTGGTGAGTGAATGAATGAATAAATAAAACCCTCCTTTCTCTCATAATCCACAGTGCTTACTGTCTGTTCTATAGTTTTTTGGTTGTTAATTTTGTTCAGTTTAGCATCTTATAATGCTTTCTATTATTTTCGTTTGGTTCAGTATCTAATTGTTTCATTCCTATAGGACATTCTTCTCCATGCTCCTTGATGGCATGAGTGGGACAAATGCTTCCTTTGTGTACTACCTCACAGTGCAAGGCCAATGGATGTAGGAACTTGCTGAATTGAACACATGTATTTGTTCATAATGACTTAAATTGCCAAAATCCAGTTTGCCTTTAATAAAAGGCGTATTTTTTTATTGGCTGAAACAGTATAATTCTGTATGAAATAGGTTTTTTTTAAAATGTATGAATACTTTTTGGTGATGTTTTGTTGAGCTCATAGTAAATTTTGGTAACTGGAAGTTGGAACTTTTGTAATTATAATTGTATGAGTTTCTACACATAATTTGAGTAAAATAATATCACAATTTTCAATGAGATAAGAATTTCTTACCTTGAAATTTAAATTTCTAATAAAATGTCTCCTTATGCTGTAGTTATATTGGAACCTAGTTTCAAGATGAAATATTAATTCTAAGTAAGTATAACTTTGTAGCCTACTTATCCTTTTATATATACGTTTGCAAATATAAATGTACAGATGTTTTTATACATACTTTGTTGTATTTCTCATGCCAGGATTTCATTTAACAGTTTGTGTAACTATTTCTGTTCCTTACCTTTGCATTACCACTAGGATATTTTTAAAAAGTAATTGCAGATGCTCTATAAATCTCTTTATACATATAAATTTTGCATATTGTTTTGTGGAGATAAATTTTCAAGTGTACACTTTACATTTTCAAAAGTTACTGAAATAATACCATAAATGTTTACAAGAAGAAATTTAGAACTGTGTTAAAGTTTTGTTGGTTCTTTTCTAATTCATGTGGAGAATTATTTACTTATTTACTTATATTTTTTCTTTATTTCAGACCAGTCTATCCATATGGGGATGGGGAAGCCTTGGCATTGTCCTTTTTCTGATAACCTTTGGACCCTTTGTAATATTTTATTTGACATTTTATATCCTCTGCTTTGTGGGTGGGTAAGTATACTCAATTACAATTTTATAATTCTTGTGTCATGTCTTGTTAAAATGGAAACAAATGACTATGAGAAATGGGAGTATGATTTGTGAATGCCATTTTTAATAAATTGCTTTTACTAAAGTTAAAAAAATAAGGATACCCATAAAAATAAAAACAGTGATTGTCATTATTTGTATCATAAATATGGGTAGTCCTTCAATAATAGATGTCCATTTCCAAAGGTATGAACTTTTTTTTGGTGATAATGTGTAAAGTTTAAAAAATTTTTCAGATTCCTTTTGGTGTTGTTTCTCCTTTAAAGTTGAAATTTTCTTTTGCATTATGTTAATAATAATAAGTAAGTTAAAATGAGACTACACATGAAGTTTTACATTATAGAAATTGTGATTAGACTTCAGACAATAATGTTAATTTTTTCCTTTAATGAATGTTGTCATTTCGGTCTAGAAAATTCAAATACCTGATTTCACAGTTTTCTCTTCGTAGTTATTTGGTGTACGTTTATATTTTCCCTTAAGTTGATAAACCTTTACAAGAGAGGTTTCAGTCATAATTTATTGTAGCTTTGTATGCAGAGCGTTTGGTATCAGACATGAATTTCAAGGAAATATTAGAAAATATATAGACAAGGGATGTTTGTTATTTAGACACTGTTACCAAAGTAGCTTAGTTGAAATGAGTATTTTGTTGTTAATGTGTTTGTATGTATGTTTATATGACATATTTATGTAATCAGTTGTGGAATGAACACTGATTTCATTCTGAAAAATCTTTTGAGACCCCAGATATTTGGAGGAGTTGTTTGAGCCTATAGGTTTAGAAGATTTAGCTGAATTGAATAGCTTATATAAACAGTAGCTTGAGAAACTATATCGGACACTGAAGGGTTAGCTTCGAAATATATCTGTCACTTTTTTGGGGATACAGATTTGATAGTCATGTTATGGTCTTTCTATAGGGAGCATATGCTTGAACAAGTGAGAATTTCTTTAATTGAGCAGCTATGTCAGAGACTCTCCATAAAACTATATTTTGTTAGATTTAGTATTTTTGTATCTATGGCCTAGATATAATACTGTGTACTGAAACATTTAAACTTATTTTAGCCATAAAAGTCTGATAATGGAGTTCAGAGTATCTTTGAAGATAATACAGATCTGCAGCCAAATGGGTTTCCTAATTACACTCCTCAGTCACAGTTAAGGCCACAGCATGGCTGAATAGCGACAAGGTTGCACCACTCCCTCTCAGAGTCAAGGCTGCATTTATTAATTGGAAAGGAAATTGTCTTGACTTTTTTTTTTTTTTGGAAAGGTAGAAATGTCTTCTAATTGCGCTAATTGTATTAGCCCTTGTAAGAGTGAAGGAAAAGGATTTCAGAGTATTTCCCAATACTTTGGCAAGGGAGGATATTGCAGCTTTATAGGCTAAGGTAGGAGCCCTTAGAAGGTAGATAAGTGAATAATTATTTCTTTTTTTACTCAACTGCTCCAAATAAGATTTAGGAAAAAGAGAAATCAGTTTATTAATTTTTTAAGTTTTAAAATCTTTAAAAATACCCAGATCCTGCACAAAGTTTATTCATTTTTCAAGTCATGAGAACCTTTGTTGTTCCTTTTTTAAATGTTGTAATTTATCAAGGAATAATTTCAAAAAATCTTTCAGATGCTTACAAAGTTCTGTAAAAATTTGAAGATAAGGTGGGATACTAGAGGATAATGGATACTAAAAAACTCTTTAGAGAAAATTAAGAGTCACATGGTAGGCCTGTGGAATCCTTTCTTGTTTTGTTTTGCTAATAAAACTTAAGTTTTTAAGTGCTGCAGTTTATTCTTCTGAAGTGTTAATAATGTCTCTATTTTGCTTATAGTCAAAGTTAACCCCTTATTTTTTAATATAAAGAATACTTTTGGAAAGAAAAATACATGGGGATTTTTCATTTTTGTTGTTGTAGGATACTTTCATCCCATTGCATTGTGGTTATTTTGTGGCATTCTGTTATATTAGTTGGGTTATATAATTATTTCTTGCACCTAAATACAGTTTAAGTTATTATTTAAACTTTACGGCTGAAGCTACTATTTAGGTTATTTTAAAATCACACTGCTCTTTATCTTGTCTTCCTATCGTCACACACTTGTAGGCAAAAGTTAATGTCTTATCAGTCTGTTTCTTGATGATGTTTTTAATAACACAGTGTTAATATAAACATTTTATTGTGTCTGTAAATATGCTTAATAACCAGGTAAAACTGAAATACAGGGCCAACTTGAATCTTAATAATAATACCAGATATAACACAGATAGATGAAATTTAGCAGTAATTCTGAGACCAGCCTTTTACAGACAACAAAAACAGAATTAATGACATAAACTGATTTGACTTTTTCCTTGTTCTCAACAAACATGGAAAGGTAGCCACAAAAATTGGAGGACTTTGAGAATCTTCCTTTCAGTAGTTGAGACTGATAATATTTAATGTCTTACTGTTCCCTTCCTGTCATTACAGTCTTTGAATCATTGTAACATTACTATAAGATCATTATAAGATTAAATGTTTTTTGATGGATTTCTAACACTTTGCTTTATTGGTAAATTTTAAATCTATGAAATATTGATAATATTTAATTAATACTTAGAGTGAAGCAGTTCAAAATCACCATTTATCTTCCTTGATCCTGTAATTATTTTTCAAAATAAGTAACTTATTTTGGGATACATTTATATTTTAATTCCAGCCTTATTTTAAACAAATCATAGATTAGATTTTTTTTTCCCCCTAATGGCCTTTATTTTTATTCTGTATTCATACTGGCAAGTTGTAGTAATGTAATACCTCACCTTAATTGGTTAACAGAACTATAGAATTTGGTCATTTAGCTACATATTTAGATCTCATTTGCCTTTATCCATGGTTATTAGCTAGCATACTTGTTTAATAAGGGCTGATTTTCCTTTTTTTGTTTTTGAGACGGAGTCTTACTCTGTCGCTGGAGTGCAGTGGCGTGATCTTGGCTCACTGCAATCTCTGCCTCCTGGGTTCAAGCAATTCTCCTCTCAGCCTCCTGAGTAGCCCGGATTACAGGTGCGTGTCACCACGCCCAGCTAATTTTTGTATTTTTAGTAGAGACGGGGTTTCACCATGTTGGTCAGGATGGTCTCGATCTCCTGACCTCAGATGATTCACCTGCCTTGACCTCCCAAGGTGCTGGGATTACAGGCATGAGCCACTGCGCTCAGCCTGATTTTTCTTAAGTTTGAAAAATGTCATTTAAGTTTTTTTTGTTTTCGAGACGGAGTCTTGCTCTGTCACCCAGGCTCGAGTGTAGTGGCGTGATCTCAGCTCACTGCAACCTCCACCTCCCGGGTTCAAGCGATTCTCCTGCCTCAGCCTCCCGAGTAGTGTGCCACCACCCTGGCTAATTTTTGTATTTTCAGTAGAGACAGAGTTTCACCATGTTGGTCAGACTGGTCTCGAACTCCTGACCTTGTGATCCGCCTGCCTTGGTCTCCCAAAGTGCTGGGATTACAGGCGCGAGCCACCACACCCGGCCTTGTCACAAGATTCTTTAGGAAGTATATTGGATTAAAACTTTAAAAAGTATTATTGTGTAATTCACAAAATGTTTATAGTTGTTTTAAACTTCAGAACCTAATACAATCTGTCAATTTCTTGCTTTGCCAAAGTCACAAATTGACTTTTTAGTAAATGATAAGCCATCTGTGAACTCTGAAAAACATACTTGGTAGTAGATTCATTAAATTATAAGAAAGTTTTGTTTTTATATTTGTGATTAAATTTTTTTTCTAGGGGTTTAGTGGTTACTCTCCTGTTTGGAAAAACAAACTCAGAGAAGTACCTAGAACAGTGTGAACACTCATTTCTTCCTCCAACATCAACTGGGGTTCCTAAGGTAAATAGTTTGAGGGAATATAAAACCTCAAAGTCCAGTTCTTTGCAATGATAATAATCATCTGTATATAGCGTGACAAATTTTCCTATAATTTACTAATGCTCACTGAAATTTATGTGAGATTGTCTAATTATACTTAGGAAATATATTTTAAAAGGCCATCTTAAAAACTTTCTTAGTGTTAGATTTATAAAGTGGGAATACAAACCTGAGAAAATGATAGAAATTGGTTAGTTTATTTTGGGTATTTTTCCTGCTGTCTTATCATAGTATTTCAAAGCATCATGCGTATGATTTGTAACAATGTCAATGAGTGTTCTGGTTTGAATGAAATAAATTGCAGAGGAACCAGAGGGAAAAAATGGATACTTTTCATTACTTTGAAAAATATAGCTTGTAATTAGATTATGCAGTATCTGAATTTTAATAATTCAGACCTAATTTTTATCATCTTGAATGGTGCTATTTTATTTTTTTTTAGTATCATACTCTATAAATAAAACTGGAATTGCGTAGGCTTCAGATTTGTAGTGTCTTCAATTCTTGTGGAATTGGGTTGGTTTCATTTTGTATGAAGAGAGGCAAATGGCCTGGAGTTGATGCTAATAACAACTTTCTTTACAGTTATTAACTTGTCTGTTACATGCTAAGGTGCAAGAGATGTAGAGGTAAATAATGTCCAATATTATTTTACATTAATAAAAGAATTTCACTCTATTCCATTGACCTTTATATTGATAAACAAATTTTTTAATACTTAAACTTTTTTATGATCTGAAACCTTTCTCTCCTTTAGGACTCATATTCATATGTATTTTTTTTTTACTTATAAGTCTTACAAAATTAACCTTTCCTTTTTTGAACCATTTCTTAGCTATTTATAGTGTACTTCAGTTGAGTGGTAGATAGAGAGGTTAGGAAATATTTTAAGAATTAAGATCCTTTACAGTAATAAATTATATTCAAGACTGGTTAAGTCTTTATAATCCATTTTTAATAGATAGTATAAAAACAGTGGTTTTTATTTTCTATTTCTAAAATATGATTTATAAGTATGTTTTATGAAAAAATTTCAGTGGTTTCATATTATAACTTGAAGCATGTATTTTTAATATAGATATCTATGTCTATATCTGTATCTATATTGTATATATTTATGGTTTGTTTTTTTTAAGAGTCTCCCACTGCCTTTAACCCAATTTTCAGGCCACTGATCTTTCTGAACACAAAAAACTAGAGAAATACATTTTCGTAAGTTGCCAAAAACTATCCCTAAATAAAATCTGTTTAAAAATTATTTTGCAGCTGGTATGCTGTTTTGGGCTGGGAAAGGGGAGGGGCAAGAGGGAGAGTGTCCAATAAAGACAGTTTGACTCACATGAAACACTAATTTTATAGTTGTAAAGTTTCATTGAAATATGGCAGCAGCATACCTGTACATTTGCAGTTTTCCCACATTCTAAATGTTTGCTGATTTAATTAAATTTTTGACGATAATCATTTTTTTGGGAGTGTCTAGTTTTGTTAACTTGAGAAATAGTGTTTGGCTTATAGTAGCACCTCAAATAGGTTATTTATTCACTTGAGGATAATGAAGGGATGTTACATTGAGTATTCAACTGGAATTAAACTAGAGAGATTTTAGATCAGAAAACTACTCAGTAAGATGTTTTGATTTCCTTTAAGTGCTTAGAAGAAATGAAACGGGAAGCCAGGACTATTAAGATTGATAGAAGATTGACGGGTGCCAATATAATTGATGAACCTCTCCAGCAAGTGAGTTTCAGCGTGTGGTATTTGAATTCTATATATTGTGTTCTAGGTATATTTCTAATGACGATACCAGGAAATACTTTTTGCTCTTTAAATAGTATCCTGGAATTTCTTTATGTTATCCTTGAATTTTATACTTGAAGATGCTTCCTTATTTATTAACTCCCTTCTAATGAGGTGGTTTACTTTATGTAAAAGCCTTTCGATTGAATTTGGATTTAGAAAAAAAGTTTTTATTGACATTTGATAGTGTTTCTTAAAATTTTACAGTTAAAGTGTTACTGTTTTGTTGATTAATAAGCTTAGTGGTGTGGTAAATCAGACTGTTTTTTTCCTACTTGTTACCTTTTAAAAATGGAAATGAAATATCTGATCTAAAAACATTAAAAAATTAGAGCTAGGTAAAAAGCTATGCCCCCTGAAATATTTTTCATTGATGTTTGATTATATGATTATAAAAATGTGTACTTTAGAATTTTAACATTATTATTACTAATATTTAGTTTATCTGGTTTGTAAAAATTATACATTGAATTGTATTATGTATTATTTATTGTCTAAATACTGTTGGCAGTATCAAAGATGTTAGTAGAAATAAGTGAACTCCTGTATAATTTTTATAATTAGACTGCAATGGATCCGATGATGTAATCTTTAAAAAAACTTTTTTTTTTTTTTTGGAATTCTCTATTATTTTACATCTCATTCCATTAAACTGATTGATATTATTTATTAGATTATAGCATGGAAAGTTTATTTTTTTTCTGCAAACTGTCTGTACCTGGATTTATATGGAACTTGGCCATATATAGTGTTTTAATTTTTTTTTTTTTTAAATCTAGGCAGTAGGTAAGTTTGGATACCAGAATAATTTAAAAATGTTTGAAGTGGTTTTTAGTATGTTGATGTTTTTGTAATGAGGGCAGGTATTTACCACCATAAATTAATATGTAGAGAGTAAATATAAATTGGCAGATACAGCATGCTTTTTTAGTTTACCACTGTAACTTTTTAAATCCTAAAATGTTGTAATTTTTTCCCAATATTTTTGTTACAGGTTATCCAGTTTTCCTTGAGAGATTATGTCCAGTATTGGTATTATACACTAAGCGATGATGAATCTTTTCTTCTTGAAATTAGGCAGACTCTTCAAAATGCGCTCATTCAGTTTGCTACTAGGTAAGGACATGGCATTGTATTTATGCAGAAAAATGTAGATGCATGGTTTGTACCACTAAGGAAAATAACTTTTAAGGGGAGGAATTGTTTATTAAAAGGTAAGTAGAACAGCAGATTATTATTGTGGGATAACTCCAGGATTTTAGAACTAGAGCTCTTAAAACCTTTACCCCAGATTTTAGGTTTTTACAGAATGTTTATTTTGATTAAGCACTGCATTCTGTTTGGTAGTTTTTTCTTTAGGGTCCAAATCAGTGACTTTTTAAATCTGTTACCCCACTTATTGATACTTTTCCCCCCGCTTTTCCCTAGACCCTCTGTTTTATGTGAGTGCTATGAAAATAGATTAGTTTCAGAGTAACTGCTCTTCTCCTTTTGCTATAACTCTTCTCCTAATTATGACACATATCAATTGGAAGTTCTCTTAGAGGGAGGAGAAGGGACCAAAGGAACATAAGTCAGTGGAGAATATTCAAGTTTATATTTTTCAGAAGAAAAGTTTATTTTGGTGAGTTTAAGGAACTTTTCTTGTCACATGTACTAAAATTCTTACTTTACAAACCAGCTGTATACTGCTTCCCATATGATGAAAGTATTTTGGCTTCTATTTTACTTAAACTGCTTGATTTTTTTTGATGGGAGGCTATTTCACACCTGTTTGAATTATGTTTACTTTCATTTTTATCATTGACGTCTAACTTTTTGAAAGCCTTTTAATGGGTAACATTATAGGAAAGGGAATACTTGTGTTCTAGAAATTATTTATTTTTGAAAGAAAGATTTTATGTTTAGATGAGTTTGTAGACTTCTTTTTTTTATTCCATTAAAATATGTTGCTACCATCACACACAAAGATTGCCCTGCTATGTATTTCCAGCTCATGCTGCCCTTTCAGGCCCTTTCCTCTATCTCCATTTGATTCTAAAGCTTTAGATTTGGAGTTGGCTAGAGGAAGGGCATGAGATGTGTTTCCCAACCTCATTGGGGAGCCTGGTACAAGGTTTATGGTTTGAACAATAATAGTTATAGAGATAGATTTGTACTTCTCCTCCCTCATGATTAGGAGTAAGCATTTGCAAAGGAGCTAGCCAGAATTACAGATGCAGACTCACTGTGGAACACAGAACATGTAATTGGTATAATCAAAGGAAGTCTGAACTTGAATGTAATCTCTTTTATTTCATGTGCACCATTATTGAGTGTTAGGTATTCTTTCAGATAATTCTTCTAAATATTTATTTATTGCTTTCTATAGTGACGCTATCCTGATGACTTTTTTTTCTTAGAAAGAGTGAGGATAAGAAGAATTCATTATTCTTGTGCCTGACTATTGGAAAATATATAAAAATGTGTAACACATTTTAGAACTGGAAAGAGATTTGAGCTCTAGTAATTTGAAAACTTGAGTTTGCGTTCTAGCTCCACCTCTGGCTGTAGGACTGTGAGCAAGTGTCTTTAAACTCTGAACCTTGGTTTTTCTCATATGTAAAATAAGTGTAATAATAACTGCCCTGTTCTGTGTTCCTCTCAGGATAATTGTCAGGATCAAAATTCGTGTTATTCAACTAATATTTTGGGCATACTTTGTACCAACCAGATGCTGGGGATACAGCAGTGAATAAAACAAAGTCCCTGCTCAGTGGAGTGAAATGAAATACCTGTGATAGTGTTTTGAAAATTGTGAAGGAATTTAGAAATTTAAGTTTTTATGCCATCCAACACCCATAATTTTACTGATGAGGAAGCTAAGGTCCAGAAAGGTAAAGTGGTTAGTCTAATGTTATCCAGTGAGTTAGAGTTAGAATCAAATTGTTCTTAAGTTTGGTATTTTTTCTCCCACCCAATTAAATATTTTATAATCTAGGTTATTTATCTTAGTTTCCTGCTCTTCTTTCCTATTATTGCAATACTTTCCCTATTTTTGATCCCCTGGTCACCTTTCTTTTCACTGTAGGTCTTAAGTTTTTTTTTCTTTTGAAAACATTCAGTGCTATCAAGCTTAATGAAAAAGCAAGGTTTTTTTGCATCCTACACTGATCTAAATTTATATCTTTGCTTGACCATTTACCTTAAGTTTCTGGCAAATTAAAACATTACAGATAATAACTACTTTAGAGGCTGCTTTTAGGCTAAAAAATGGTATCAAATAAAGTTCTTAGCATGCGATAAAACTCATTAATTGTTGGTTTGTTCCTTCTCTGTTAATTACTTTCCTACATAGACTTTTTCTATTACTACGCAAATATATGACTTACTAGAGGCTCCATGACTTCCAGTACCAATATCAAGAAAATTAGTCTGTTTACAATCATTCATATACTTTAAAAACCTTATTCTGTGCTGTCTGCTGTATACTGTGAAGCATATGATAGCAGCAAAAATTATCACCTCTATTCTTTAACTTACAGTCCTTTATGGGGCCCACAACTGTGGAAAAAAACTTTTTTTTTTTTCCTCTCCAGTGGTTTCATAGGTTTGATTTTTTTAAAGGGCCATGAACTCAGAAAATGTTAGAACCTATGAATTTTAGTGTTTGTATTTACTCATAAACTTTGAGAAACAATTAGAGAATGCCACTGTAAAATGAAGTGCTTAACTTTGAATAAAGATGGAAGAAAATAATGTATGTTTTGAGTCCGAAGTTCTGGATTTGAACTTAGCTCTATTACTTGTTAAGCTCTTGGTCTTGAGTGGACAAAACACATATATTTTTGTCTGGAGATGATAACTTGTATCCCCTTATCAGGTGGTTGTTAGGATTAAATGACATCATGTGTGGGAGAGTACTCTGTAGTGATAACATCTTATTTAGTATTAGTACTTTTGTTATTCCAGTAACAGCTTGGGGAAGGAAACTTTCCTTCAGCACCCTTGAGTTCTCCTTCTCTGTGGAATTTGGGTGTGGATTAGACAGAAGCCTCAGGGGATGAATCCTAGATAACCCATGTATTTTTTATTCCCCCTTTAAATAAGATATTATAGTGTAATATTGACAGCTTTGGCCTGTGTCAGAAAATCTATAATTCTGTCTACCATTAAGTTGTAGTGTATCTAAAAGAAAATTTTTAATATCTCTGTAAAATAGTAATACTAGTACTTGTAGCAAACTCAGAGTTGTAAGGGGAAAATGAGATGATGTGGGTGAAACATTTAGTAAAGTACTTAACAATCAATAAATGACATTTTTAGCAAATCAGTTGACTCTGTGCCTCTATAATCTGGTACATAGTAAGTGTTCAGTAAAATTAACTTCTCTGTTATTGTTGTTGCTGTTATGTTCCTAGGTTGTGTACACACATTCTTTGACCCTGTCTTAGCTATTTTTTTGTACAGCAAGGGAGGTAGAGAGGGCAAAATTAAGGCACATGAAACATGGAGAAATAAAACAATCATTTCTGTAGTATTGAGAGTGGTTTTTCATGTAGAGATAGAGTGAACTAGAGTAGCTGATGAAGACCTCAATGGAATTGAGAGCAAAACTGGTTTTCAAGAATGGGTTATTTGGATAGATAGAGAGGAAGGATATGTTAGGAAATAAGAATAGTATAAGCAAATTTCTAAGAAAGAAGATAAGGATAGTGTAGTAGAAACTACAACAAGCAACCTTGTTGATCTTGAAAGTGAAATGTGGGTGGTAAATCCCTCCATCTTTGTTCCTCTTAATCCAAGATTAGAGAAAGTTCATATATTCTTTTTTGTTCTTTTTTTTTTTTTGAGATAGAGTCTTGCTCTGTCACCCAGGCTGGAGTGCAGTGGCACACTCACTGCAACCTCTGCATCCCAGGTTCAAGCAATTCTTCTGCCCCAGCCTCCTGAGTAGTTGGAATTACAAGCGCGCGCCACCACACCCGACTAAGTTTTATATTTTTAGTAGAGATGATGGGGTTTCACCATGTTGGTCAGGCTGGCCTTGAACTCCTGACCTCTGATCTACCTGCCTCAGCCTCCCAAAGTGCTGGGATTACAGGCGTGAGTCACTGCGCCCCACCCCCGCGCCAGGGAAAGTAGATATGTGCTAATGCCACTGTGTTCCTTCCTGAAAGATCTTCCCGTGGAGGGAGGAGGGATAGATACATAGGTTTCAGGATTCGCTGGCTGTGATACTAATGACATAGTATCACAGGGAATGATTGGTAAAACTTCAAGAACATATTCCCTATTTTCTTCTTTTACCTTTTGCCATAGAAATAATGAAAATAAATGGTATATCCCTACACTTGTTAAAAGGCAAACAAAACTCAAATAGTGGACATTTGCAACAAAATTTTGTCCTTTTTTTGTTTTACCATTTTATATTCTTTGCAATTTGAAATTTGGGTAAAAACTGACATTCCTCGGAAAGACAGTTATATTTATTACAGTATAGCAAAAATAATTAGAAACTAATTTAAAATTAGAAATTTTATCTAAATATTTAAAAGAAGGGGAAATGGTTAATGTTTTTTGTTTTTGTTTTGAGACAGACTCTCGTTCTGTCACCTCCTAGGCTGGAATGCAGTGGCACGATTTCTGCTCACTGCAGCTTCCGCCTCCCAGGTTCCAGCGATTCTCCTGTCTCAGATTCCTGAGTAGCTGGAATTGCAGGTGCACACTGCCACGCCCGGCTAATTTTTGTATTTTAGTAGAGACGGGGTTTTACCATGTTGCCCAGGCTGATCTCGAACTCCTGAGCTCAGGCAATCCACTGGCCTCAGCCTCCCAAAGTGCTGAGATTACAAGTGTGAGCCACCACGCCCAGCCTAATGTTTTTATAATCTATAGAATAGACCTGGGGTAATAGTTCATTATTAACTGATACAATTCACAAACTATACAGTTCAACCACTTAAAGTCAGTAGCTTTAGTTAAGAGTTGTACAACTTTCATCACAATCAATTTAAGAACATTTTAATGACTTCACAAAGAAACCTTATATCCATTGTCAGTCACTTCTGCGTTCCCCCACGCTTCTAGCTCTAGGTAACTACTAATCTTTTTTTTTTGTCTCTATGGATTTGCCTATTCTGAGCATTTTATATGAATGAAATAATATATATGGTCTTTTTTCCTGTTTCTTTTACTTAGCATTATGTTTTCAAGTTTCATTCATATTGTGGCATAAATTAGTGCTTATTCTTTTTTATTGCTGAGTAATATTCCATTGAACACATACCACATTTGTTTTTCATCAGTAAATGGGCATTTAGGTTGTTTCTACTCTTTGAATCATATGAATAATGCTACTATGAGTATTCATGTACAAGTTTTTGAGGGACAAATGTTTCCATTTCTCTTGGATATATACCTGGGAATATAATTTCTGGATTGTATGATCAGTCTTTTGAGGAACTGCAAACTTTTTCAAAGTGATTGTACTTTGTTACATTTCCACCAGCAGCATATGAAAGCTCCTCTTTGACCAACACTTAAGTTATTGTTGTCTGTCTTTTTGTCACCATCATAGTGAGTGTGAAGTAGTATTACATTATCGTTTTAATCTGCATTTCCCTGATAGCTAATGATATCAAGCATCTTTTCGTGTGCTTATTGGTCATTTGTATATTTTCTATAGATATGTGATTTGTTCTACAGATAGATGGTTTGTTTTCAATAATGTGTTTTCCAGTGTCTGAAAAATGAAATGTTCATAGACCCAGCGGAAGCATATTAAAATGTGTGGAAAAAATTAACATGGAAGTCACAAGTAGGAACTCTATCAACAATAATTTATTACGTATTTACTGTTCCATCATGTACAAACCATGATAGTAAGCATTTGTTTCCAGATAGTGACTGCCTATACAAAATTGTTATCTATAGTTGAAAAAACAATTCTTAAGTTTTCATTCATAAGAACACAAAGAATAGAAAAGAAAAATGGCAAATAAATTAATTTTTTAAAAAGTCATAGTAGGTATCTTTATTACTGACAACCAGATGTTTCTGTTTCTGGCTGTAAAGTAATATATACCTATTTTGTAAAATGTAATTTTCTTCTTTAGATTTTCTGAATTAGCTATATTCAGCCATAGACCCACAATCCAAAGATCACTGTTAATGTTTTAGTATATTTCCTTTTAATGTCTTAGCTGTGCATACATGGTTACAATTTTTATATAGCTAAAAATCATACAGCATATGTTACTTCGTACAGTTTTGATTCTAATATGTTTTCTATATATTTGTAATTCTTCTTATATATATTAATGGCTATAAAACTGTCTATTGCAGGAATCAGTAAACTTTTTCTCTAAAGACCCAAACAACTATTTTAGGATTTGTAGGCCACATCATTTCTGTCACAGTTAGTCAGTTCTGCCATTGTAGCACAAAAGCAGCTGTGGACAAAATGCAAATAAATGAGCATAACTGTCCAATAAAACTATATTTATAAAAACCAGCAGAGTACATGTCCTTTACAGGGACGTGGATGAAGCTGGAAACCGTCATTTTCAGCAAACTAACACAAGAACAGAGAACCAAACACTGCATGTTCTCACTCATGAGTGGGAGTTGAACAATGAGAACACGTGGACACAGGGAGGGGAACATCACACACCAGGACCTGTTGGGGGGTGGAGGGCAAGGGGAGGGAGAGCATTAGGATAAATACCTAATGTAGGTGACGGGTTGATGGGTGCAGCAAACCACCATGGCACGTGTATACCTATGTAACAAACCTGCACATTCTGCACATGTACCCGAGAATTAAAAGTATGTATAAAAAAAAAAAGCAGCAGCACACTCAATAATAAAATGACAAGTAACCTAATTAAAAAATGGGGAAAGAATTTGAATAGACATTTCTCTGTAGAAGAAATGTCCAGATGTTCTGAAGGACTTAGATCTTAGTTGTAATTTTATTAATACTCCTGTTTACTAAAATAGTTAACATCATGAGTTTAATTTTCTATACTTTATTACTTAAGAAGATGTGCACTTAGCCCCATGTTATTTTTTTTTTCCTGTATTTTGTCTTAACTAAGGTGTTCACGTCTTGTTTTTTATACTGCTGAAATGATGACTATACTTTATGTGTGTACTTCTGTATAAACTTTTTACTATTTTCTGAGACCTAAGTCCTTCAGAACATCTGGATTTTGGAATCTCTTTGAAGCATTGAAACATAGGATATAGGACTGCACTTCTTAAGCAGTGTTATCGCTCACTAAATACCATTTCCCTTAATACAGTCATGTAAAGCTGCATGCCTAAGTTCGTTTCCACCAATTTTATGAATCAGGATGTTTTGTTTTCTTGTTAAGGTAGAGTAGAAAGAACACTGAACTGAAAGTTAAGAACCCTGTTTGTTTTTGTTTTTGTTTTTGAGACAGAGTTCGCCCTGTCGCCCAGGCTGGAGTACAGTGGCGCAATCTCAGCTCACTGCAACCTCCGCCCTTCCAGGAACCCTGTTTGTTTAACAAAACCTTGGTCTCACTGTGTCTCCTAGAATATGTAATTTAAATTCTGGCTCTGAAATTACAGGGAATTGTGATAGTGATTTGAGATCCCTTTCAGTTCTAAAATAGTAAGATTCTCTGGTCAGGTTGTTACTAATCTTGATTTCTTTTCAATCGTGTCTCCTCCCAAAACACACACTAACTTACTCCATCACACTCCACATTTTGAATGCCATTTGGGGAGTTATTTTTTTTAAGTATATAGCATTGCTAATTAGAGTTAATTTACTTTGGGATTAAAGTACTCTTCGTAGCTATTGTTTTATTAGTAGGTGTCTTTTCTTTTGTTTTTGTTTTTTTTGAGACGGAGTCTCGCTCTCGCCCAGGCTGGAGTGCAGTGGTGCAATCTCGGCTCACTGCAAGCTCCCCCTCGTTCATGCCATTCTCCTGCCTCAGCCTCCCGAGTAGCTGGGACCACAGGCGGCCGCCACCACACCCAGCTAATCTTTTTGTATTTTTAGTAGATACAGGATTGCACCATGTTAGCCAGCATAGTCTCCATCTCCTGACCTGGTGATCCGCCCGCCTCGGCCTCCCAAAGTGCTGGGATTACAGGTGTTAGTAGGGGTCTTATAGTAGGATAACAAAATTTATTTAAACCTTTTAGTATATTTCTAAATGATCAGAAAGAATGCTTGATTCTAAACATAAAATACGTTTACTAATCTTTTCTCGATTAAAACACTTGAATCAATGAAATAAAAAGTTTTTGTACAACTAGACTATTGCTGTTATTTATAGAATGCTGAAAGCAATAAATCTGTAGTGTTATGAGTTTAATATTTTTTTAAGTTTTCTGAGGTGTAAGTTCTCCCACCACATTCAGTTTTAAGCTATCAGCATGAAGTCACTGAACATGGAAATAGGAAGAGATGTACATAATTGTTTGCCTACTCCAGCTCACAGTTGGAAAGGATACAGCTAAGTGAAGAGTGGGCAGAGGCAGATTTGTAAACCTGAAGTAATGAGATGTATTTCCTTGTGTGTTTGCTAATTTAACTCCTATGGAAGAATTCTTCATTTATTTTTGAGGACTCTGGTAGGGGTAATCATACATTTACTGTAAGTTCAGGAATGTTTGTGAAGAAGGTCAAGTTAGTTTCATTATTTTAATCAATACTGACAACTAAATCCTTAAAGTGGATGATAAAAGGGTAAAAAAGGGGACTCTAGAGAGATGATTATGGTTAACACGTAGTATTTATGACTGAATTGACGTAGGGGGGATTGATTTAGTGGATTCAAAATGAAGCTTACAATTCTGTGCCTTTACAATTTTACCCAAATTCAATTTCAGGCTGAGTTTTTGACACTGTAGAACAAAGTAGTTCTTCAAGGACTCTGAAGGATGGAAACAAGTAAAGGATTATGTACTTAAAGAGTAGTATATCCTTTCTAATAGTGAATTAAGAGGGGAAGTTAGTATCTGATTCAGAGGCTCAAAGGAGAAGGAATTTTTTTCTTTCACAGATAAGCCACTCAGTTGCTCTCTCTCAACAAAAAAAAGTCTGTGAGTCAGTTGATCAAAAGGCCCTCTAATAGAGTAAAACTTTTCCCAAAATCTGCTCAAAGTTACTTGTCAAAAATCTACCCAGAAAAACTAGGAATTCTATTTTAATGATTTTTCAAAAATTTCTGTTTTTTACATAGAAGATAAAGACCTTTTGTAGAAGATTAATACATATTATTATAATTTTATGTGATTGGTTATTATATTGACCTTATTAACGTACCTTTAAAAAAGCCAAGTCTTAACATGCGTGTGTGTGTTTGTGTGTGTATGTATATATGTATATACCTCTTCCCTTGAGATTCCTTTCAGTTCTAAAATACTAAGATTCTGTGGACCTCTCTGTCTGTGTGTGTGTGTGTATGTGTGTATGTATGTGTGTATGTGTACATATATATAGTGTCTATATGTATACCTGCACATGTAGTATATAGTACACTCTGTCATTCTTACAGTTTTTAAAAAAGGTCTTCATAGTCATTTCTCTGAAAAACTAATGTAGCATCAGGAGCATACCATTTATTATAGGATTATTTTCTGTGGAAAAAGCAGCTTTTACTTTTATCATTTTGACATAAGGCACGTTTTCCAGGAAAGTATTCTGCCATGAATATGAAGATCGCCTTTACTGCCAAACGATCACCCTCTCCTGGTCAGGCAAGTCTACAAGATGACCCTTGCATATATATTTATCATGCTCGTTCCCATCTTCTGCTCATTCCTGTGTCCTTTCTTCTCTCGTATAAATACTGCTCTTTCATCAAGATTTAAGTGTAGCCTCTTTATTGAAGCCTCTTTAAATTACTACATATCACTTAATCTATAGTCTTTGTGTGTGTAGTTCTTGTCAACAAAATTTTAAGCTGATTTTGAAATGGTTCCAATTCTGTGCTATTGCAGTGAAAGTTCTCTTAACTGATGTTAGTTAGCCAGTGCTCTCCATTCCCTTTGTATGCTATAATGACTGATAACCTTAACATTAAGACTAGGCTCTATTACATCTATCCACTTCTGTTTCCACCCTTTGAGTTTTATGCTTATCAAAAGTCAGTTGTGTGATGCCTGGACCCCACCTCCAGAAAATCTGATACAGTTAGTCTGTGGTGTGACCTGAACATTGGTGATTTAGAGGAGACAGATAATCAAACACGTTGAAAAAAAAGTTGTATTTGTTTCTGAGCCCATTATCCCAGTTACACTTTTTTATGATAATCAGGTGGTTTAATTAACACTCAACTTAGATTGAAGAAATATGAATATGACAGGGTAGTTTCTATGAAAACCAAGTCACTTGCTTTGGAATTACTCAAAGCTGGTGGAAGATTATAGTTGAATTAAGTGAGTGAAAGGCAAGTATGAAATTTGAAAGTCTTCAAGGACTCTTCATGCAGATTTGTTCACAAATGTCTTTATTCCCTTGCCATTTTAAAGAAACTGGACACCATAGGTTTTGCAGTGTGGGAACAGTTTGTAGTTTTTTCAAGACCCAAGGCATGTTAATACCACTCAGCAGAGCCTTAACCAAAGAATAAATCTTAGTCCTACACAGGAAGATTTATATCATTGAAGTTAAAGTGAAATATATTCGTGACTCCCTCTTTTGATCAAATATTTAAATTTACCTACTGCCCAATTACCAGTTTTTTATACACTCTGTCCCTGTGTGTGTGTATGTGTATGTGTATGTGTATGTGTATGTGTATGTGTATGTGTATGCGTATGTGTATGTGTGGTTTTATGTAGCTAATATAATCAATCATAGACTCAAAGATATAATAAGTGTTGTTAGAGAAAACAAACTTTGGGAAATGATGTGACTTGCTGAATTTCATAGACTGGCACATATGCCTTTGATTTGAGTAAAAGACCCATCATTTGGGGAAGACTTTTGTTCGAATCAATGGCATATGTGCCAGTCCAGTGCATTTTCCAGAAATACTTGATTTTGGTCGTGTTTTGTGTTACTGATGATGAGCTGTACACTGCTTAGAATAGATGGAACAAGTGAGGCAATTTATAATTCTAAACTCACACATATTTGGGACTTTACTTGCCTTTTTAAGGCATTGGCATTAAGTAGCCGTGAGTCAAAAAGAGCTTCTCAGTACATATTCTACTTTAACACTTCAGGGAATAAGGAAGCAATTGTTGTTTGTGCCTACTGTTGCCATTCTCCAAACATCCATCGTAAACAGTGCTCTAACCCTGAAAAAGGAATCAATAAATCAGTGTGCATTGAGTGCCTCCAATAATATTTGAAACATTACTTTTCCACGGGGGATACAACTATGAATAAAACAAACACAGTTGGCTGAGTGCAGTGGCATGTGCCTGTACTCCCAGCTACTCAGAAGGCTGAAGTAAGAGGATCACTTGAGCCTAGGAGTTTGAGGCTGCACTGTGAATGCAGCCTGGACAACATAGTGAGACTCTATTTAAACAAACCAACAACTGCAATAACAAAAAACAGACCCAGTCAATCCGTGCCTTACTGAGATTAATATTCTAACAGCAAATAATTCAACTGTAGCTTGTAAGAGCTATAAAAAGTGGAAAGTTTGGTAGAATGCATGACTGGAGACAGGACCTAGTCTGAAGGAATAGTGGAGAGGATGGGGGTCAATGAGGGCTGGCATGTGGAATTGACGTTTTAGATAAACTTTAATGTATAAGTGGGAATTGTCAAGTGAATGGGGGGAGAGGAAAATTTATGGAGAGTAGGCAGTGCCAAGCAAATGTAGGGGAGGGAATAGTCTGTCCAGAGGCACTGAGAGTATAAGGGGCGTATTAGCATTTGACAAATGGAAAGAAAGCCTGTGGATCTGCATAACAAAGAGGCAGGGAGAAGGTGAGATAGATGGTGATGAGGAGGAAATACACAAGGGCTCTCCGGTAAGAAAGATCTTAGAGAAGGTGTTTGTGCTTAGCTCTAATAATAATGGGGTGTTATTGCAGTTTTAAAGCTGTATATATCCTATTTTAAAAATTTGACTGCTTTATGGAAATTGGAATGCAAGGGAGACAGTGGATGTGGGAGACCTATAAGTAGAATGGTGGCGAGGGATAGGATGGTAGCATTAGAGACAGAGATAAGGGCTTGCAAAATTTATGTTCAGAGAGACATACTTTATAGTTTTGTTTTGCTTTTGTGCTTTCAATTAAAATTTCATTACTTGTTTGCATTCCTAGTTAACCTTCTTAATTCTTTATTGCAACCATTCTGTCAAGATACATAAGCTTCAGGGGCCTACTGTAAATTTTTTCAGGCTAGGGTTAATTGTATCACTTTTTTTGGTCATATAGGGATTATGTTCTTTTATTTTTAAATTCAAGAAATTACAGCTTATTAGTAATAATAATAAAACTCAAGTGTCGGTAATAAGATGAGTTATGTAATAGCCCGGTTGTTTTACTAGACTAAGAATTATATGGGGGAATATTTTAAGCAAAGTGAAAAAGAGTTTTGACTGTTGGCATAATGTAAGAAGAATTGATATTAAGAGCTCTACTAGAAAGCTATGTAGTAGATGCAGTAGAAGTATGGCTATTACATAATGAAATATTTCTTACTTATTTTCACATTGCATTTATTACATATTTATCATGTCATGATTTTAGAAAGTACTTCACTGTCATCAAAATATTTTCCAATTTTGTTAAGACAAACTTTACTAGAAATTGTTAATATATATCCTTCTAATTTATAAATGGGAAGCAGTGTGCTATTGTTCTTCCTAATCTAGAAAGTTCTTTTGAGATTTATATTAAGTTTGCATGAAGTCAGTGGAAATAAGTCAAGCAGAAGGAAAATAATAACCTCAGAAAGAGATATAGGATATCTGTACTGTTTTTCCTATTTTTCCTACCCTCAGCATATTTCTGTATTGAAAATAGAAATCTGTACATCAAATTTGAAATAATTTGTATGTATTTGCATTGCTTGATAATTTTGTTCGTTTAAAATGTGATTATGTCCTCTATAATGAATCAAGATGGATTTAAAATGCCTTCTACATTGGTAAATTTTATTTTGTTTGAAAGTTTCAGTAAATTAAATAAACAGCATTGTACCATGAAACAGGACAGATGTAACTTGAAAGATTATATATTCTGCTTTCTTCTAAGTTTGTCAGAATGAACCTTTTATGGATTAAATGAGCTATGGCCTATACTAAGTAAATTTTGTTTTTATAAAATTTTCAAGTATGGATGATTTTGAATAAATATTCATATAAAGATTTTTGAAAGATGCTTATACAGATTGTGATTTTTTTTTAAAATAAGAAAAAAGAGATTCTAGAGACTGTTAGGTTTAAATTTTTATTTTAGGTTTTATGTTGAGACTGAATATTGTTACCAAGTTTAGTTATATGCTTATATGCTTGGCTCTTATAGTCTATATAATGTTAATTAATTCTTCCTCGGATTACTGAGCTTAGGGATCCACCTTTCTGTGTTGATTTGTTTTCCTGTTCATATACTTATGGCTTTCTCTTTAGTTTCATGTATACAAACAAACCATAGTTGTGCCTTAGTGTTAATAACTTATTTTTTACTTGAAAACAGCCATTTATTTTTCAATATCATACTGACTCTTTAAGGGTTTTTTCCCCCCCAAAAAAGTTACAGTAATTAAGTCAGCTTCTTCACTAGCCTCTTTATTGTATGTTTGGGTAATTACCAGAATGAGTTACGGTGTACTTTTTTGGTTCCTCCATTGTCCAGCATCTTCCCGAATAGACTCTTTGTTTTCTATCTACTTGGTATGTTCCTGAAAGGGTGAATTAATTTTAGTGCGATTTTATGAAAAAGAACATTATATTAAAAAGTCACGCAGTCCAAGGAGAGATATAAATTGTTTTTGAGTTATCTATTGTGTTTTTTACCTGTTTCACTGGTATACTGAATTAACAGTATCTTTTGAGGTCTGTTGCTTTTGAGATGGAGTACTAGGTGACTTCCTAAAATTAGTAATTACCTTTTTCATCAGTATTCTAAAGGCTTTTATATGTGTGATATTTTACATCATTCTTTAAACCATTCGTTTAATTAGTTATTTCTAATGGTTAAGGCTTTTTGTTGTTGTTGTTGGTGGTGAGATAGCTCTGTTACCCAGGCTCGAATGCAGTGGTGTGGTCACAGCAGCGTTGACCTCCTGGGCTCAGGTGATCCTCCCACTTCACCCTCCCTAGCAGCTGGGACTATAGGTGCATGCCACCATGCCTGGCTAATTTTTGTAGAGATAGTTTCACCATGTCAACTAGGCTGGTCTTGAACTTCTGGACTCAAGTGATCCTCCTGCCTCAGTCTCCCAAAGTGTTGGGATTACAGGTGTGAGCCACTGTGCCTGACCATGGCCAAGTTTTTAAGTGCTAGTGTATTCAAACAGAACATTCAGAACATGTGTTGCATCGCTAAAAAGACGAATGTGGAGAATTCAGAAACAATTCAGAAGAAACCAAGAAATGTTTGAAATGCTCTTTTAAAAGCAAACAAAACTATTCAGAATTCCTTATGTATTCTTATGTTGGGGCTGAGAAATTACATGATACACTGTTATCAGATTCACTTCAAATTTAACTGGAAAAAAATTAATTTCTTTTACTATTTTAAGCATTTAGATAGTAGTTTTAAACTTTGGCACATGAAATAATTCAAGTAATATTGTTAGAAGACTTAGTGAAGATTTACTTTGGATCTTGTGAAACAATACTAACAGGCAATAATGAAAATCTCAATTTAAATTTACAGTCTCAGACAATCATGTTGTCAGTAGTCATTAAAATGAATTTATATTTTCTGATAAAGCATTTATATAATTCTTTTATGTAATGTGTTTTTTATAAGGTCAAAAGAAATAGACTGGCAACCTTATTTTACTACACGCATTGTAGATGATTTTGGCACACACTTACGAGTATTCAGAAAGGCTCAACAGAAAATAACAGAGAAAGATGATCAAGTAAAAGGTAATATCTTTATTCCATTTGAAAACTAGGATTTAAAAATCTGTTTTCCTTTTATCATTTTATATATCTTGAATTGTTTTTCTTCAGGTACAGCAGAAGATCTTGTAGATACCTTCTTTGAAGTTGAAGTTGAAATGGAAAAGGAGGTTTGCCGTGATCTAGTGTGCACTTCCCCCAAAGATGAAGAAGGTTTTCTTTCAATTTAACTTTTTTGACAATAGTAACTGGCTAGAGTCAAGTTAGCAGAACCAGTGAACAAATCTTAAGGGTAAAATTATTCTTACTTTGGGCAGGTAGCATAGTAAAGATACTATTCATTTTATTTTATTTTGTAATTCTTAAAAGTAGTTTCCAGATTCTGTTTTCTTCTTTAAAGGCCATCTTTAATAATTAACTGGTCCTGGCTGGGTGCAGTGGCTCACGCCTGTAATCCCAGTATTTTGGGAGGCCGAAGGGCCTGGATTGCTTGAGCCCAGGAGTTCAAGACCAGCCTAGGCAACATGGCAAAACCCTGTCTCTACTAAAAGTATGAAACATTAGCTGGCTGTGATGGTGCACACCTTTAGTCCCAGCTATTCAGGAGGCTGAGGTGGGAGAATCACCGGAGCCTGGGAAGTCAAGACTGCAGTGACCTGTGATCATGCCACTGCACTCCAGCCTGAGTGATGAGAGTGAGACCCTGTCTAAAAAAAAGAAAAGAAATTATCAATCTACTTTTAAAATATAGCAAACATAAACATTTTATAATTGGATTTTTTTTATCTGTAGTGATTTCTCTTCCTCTTGAATTTATTATTTTTGCTTCAGAAGTATACCTGTTACCATAAAATATTTCCTAAGGGAATGAATATAGTGATTTCAAATAAAATTTATAGATTTCTTTTTTTTTTTTTTTTGAGACGGAGTCTCGCTCTGTGGCCCAGGCTGGAGTGCAGTGGCCGGATCTCAGCTCACTGCAAGCTCCGCCTCCTGGGTGTATGCCATTCTCCTGCCTCAGCTTCCTGAGTAGCTGGGACTACAGGCACCCGCCACCTCGCCCGGCTAGTTTTTTGTATTTTTTAGTAGAGACGGGGTTTCACCGTGTTAGCCAGGATGGTCTCGATCTCCTGATCTCGTGATCCGCCCGTCTCGGCCTCCCAAAGTGCTGGGATTACAGGCTTGAGCCACCGCGCCCGGCCAAATTTATAGATTTCAACGGGCTTGTCTTTTATTTGTAGGAGTTTACACTAGACAAGTTTTAGCTAAGGACGTTATCTTTTCCCAGTTTTGCACGTATTAAGTCTTTGTTAATTGGCACAGTTTTAAATTAAGAGAATCACTTATGCAATTATATTCCCAGGAAGTGTCAGCACAGGAACAACGATAGAAAAGCTCTTCTAGTTGTGGAAATTGTTTTCTTAGATTTTGAAAATGTTTTAAATATTTTTATTTATTTCCTTTCTTTTCCCTTTTCTTTTTATTTTTATTGTATAGTTCAGCTTTTAATGGCCAGTTTATTAGCACTGTTAAGAAATATAGTTGACACTTGAACAGTGAGAGGGTTGGGGGTACTGACCCCCTGTGCAGACAGAATTCTGTGCATAACTTTTGTCCCCCAAAAACTTAAATACTAACAGCCCACTGTTAACCATAACCCTTACCAATAATGTAAAAAATTGAGTAACAGACTAGTATCTGCACATATTTTATGCATTAATGGCATACCTTTTTCTTAATTTTTTTTTATATTTCTAGGCTATGCGGTTCATCTCTGAGTTTTTTAAATAGTCACAAATCTCTAAAAAATTTTCTAATTTATTTACTGAAAAAAATCCACATAAAAGTGGGCCTGAGAAATTCAGACTCTTTGTTCAAGGGTCAATTTGTATTATAGTAACTTAGAATGTAACTCATAGATATACTGATGTGCAATAGTTTTATGTAAGTTGAGCTCTCTTAAATCAGCAGAGTAGATGAGCATACTCTTTTTTTCCTTTGTTATAGCCTGCTGAGATGGTGGAGGTTTTTCTTTGAAAGAAGAATTACAGCTATATTTTAAAATGTGTGAATAACTTTTAAGTATGGAAAGCTAATTAATGTGTGGTAGAATTACAAAGTACCTGGTCCATCTAAAACTATTTTGGGAGAAAAGACTTGTAATGAAATTTTTTATGATTCAAAAAACTGGTTAAAACAGCAAAATTAAAAAACAATTAAGTTGATTAATGAATAGTTACTACTTGAAGAATAATGAAGGAATTTTTAATGAATACTGATGTGTACTAATTACTAAAATAATAAGCCATTTTAGGCAGAGAACTGCTTATTTCCACCTTTTTTATGTACCTTATATATCAAGAGTAAGTGTAGACTTTATATTTTCTAATGTTATGATAGCTACTTTTTCTATTTTTAGGATTCCTAAGGGATTTGTGTGAGGTCTTATTATATTTATTGCTACCTCCTGGAGATTTCCAGAACAAGATCATGCGATACTTTGTCAGGGTAAGCTTAAACTCATACCAAATCATACCTGTAAAAAAACGTAGAGCAGCAGTTTTCAAAATTTTTGGTCTTAAGACCCTGTTACGCTCATAAAATTTATTGAAAACTCTAAAGAGATTTTGTTTATGTGGGTTTTCTTTAAAATATTTACATATTATAAGTGAAAACTAAGAAATTTTTAAAACATGAAAATATACAAGCATATATTTCATTACCTGATACATAGATAGAGCATCATAGCATTATGTAACTTTTGTAAAGGTCACTGTATGTACATGAAAGAACAAGAGTGAAAAGTTAAATAATGTCTTCGCATTATTATGAAAATGGTGTTGAAAGGGTCACCTGAAACCCAAGCTTCTAGGGGAACTTCAGGTTCATGGAAACCTCCCCCCAATCCCCCAGGAGTCTCTGGCTGATAGGTGCTTTGGTTTTTGGTTATGACAAAAGTTTGTTTTAAATTTTCTTATACCCTAGTGTTATCTAAATCAGGTTAGATAAAAATAACATTTTTGGACAGAAACTTTAAAAACTGTGCAGTTAAGATTATGTTTTTTTGTAATTGGAAAATTAATGTCAGATGAGAATAGTAGTCTTGGACTCTTTATTCCCTGAGTATAAACCTTCAGAGTAAAGCTCTGTGTGTAAATTTAAAGGAATAACATTTGCCTTTGGCTGCTGGTAATGATTTAGAAATGCTAGCTACATAAGACCATGTCCTGGTTGAATGGGTGAAATGAAAGTTTTGAATTTTCCTAAAAACGAAAGCTTATGATCTCTTTACTCTTTTTTTGTTTGTTTGTTTGTTTTTTTTTTTTTTTTGAGACGGAGTCTCGCTCTGTCGCCCAGGCTGGAGTGCAGTGGCCGGATCTCAGCTCACTGCAAGCTCCGCCTCCCGGGTTCACGCCATTCTCCTGCCTCAGCCTCCCGAGTAGCTGGGACTACAGGCGCCCACCACCTCGCCCGGCTATTTTTTTGTATTTTTTTTTTAGTAGAGACGGGGTTTCACCGTATTAGCCAGGATGGTCTCGATCTCCTGACCTCGTGATCCACCCGTCTCGGCCTCCCAAAGTGCTGGGATTACAGGCTTGAGCCACCGCGCCTGGCCGATCTCTTTACTCTTTAGACAAACTGAAGAGATCATAGATACAGATATCTATATCTGCAAAATAGATAACAAATCCTGAGACTTGCTTTTATGCTTGTATGGTATTGTTTATAAGCAATACCATACAATTTCCTAACATCTACCTAGCTTGAGTTCAGTGTACTTCTCAGGTGTTAATGGTACTTACGTGAAGTAATAGAAAGTGCTTAGTGTTGATGGGAGGAGCCTTATTATATATTGTTAAGGCCAATTATTTGAGCTGGTCTTTATCAAGGGTGACAAGTACCTGGATGTCTATCACTAGATTCATATCTGCCACTGAAGGAAGATAGTACTAATCAGGTATAGCACTTGTTCATGCAGAATATCCATTTGGCATAATAATCTGTTTCCATAATACTCCAGCCAGCTACTGTTATGTGGAATCTCAGCATCATTTTGCATGTCTTGCCATCTTTTCCTTTTTGAAACTCTATTTTCTCTTTTCTTTCATGTCACTGGTCTCATTTTTAGTCACCTTTGTTTTCCTTTTTAGTCATGTTTATACTCCTTAACTTCTCTTCTGCTTAAATTTTGAATATTCAAGATCTTAAATCCCAGGACTTTTTCTTGCTCATCCATTACTGTGGCTTGAAACACCTTCCAAATGCTAATGAGTTTGAAATTTATAGCTTTATTTCATATTTACCTTCTGAGCTCCGGGCAACTCTGAGCTGCCCTCTTGAAGTCACCACTAGAGTGACTCATAGCTTTTTAAAACTTAAATGTCCAAAGTGGAAGTCTTATTCTTACATCCATATCCTGTCTGCCTTTTAGTCTTCTCTCCATCCTAGTAAGTGGTATGATCATCTAGTAAATTTTTCAGATCTCAAGTCCTCCAAGAGGCTTACAGGTTTGCACGTAGTGTGGCTTTATTTACCTCTCTAGCCTTCATGCCAAGCAATGTCAAGGAAAACCGGAGCTGGACAGTAAAGTGTACTAAAAAACAGACCTTATCTAGCAACTGTTGCAGTAGGGGAAATGTGACCTCGGTATAGAATTGATCTCAATTCTGAATACAACAAGAACAAGTTGGGATTTATAGCCAAGGAGCAGGCCAGGGATCAGTGGATGGCAAATTACTGAAAGG
Source organism: Macaca thibetana thibetana (assembly GCF_024542745.1). NCBI lineage: Eukaryota > Metazoa > Chordata > Mammalia > Primates > Cercopithecidae > Macaca > Macaca thibetana. The sequence continues at coordinate 88,436,788 of NC_065580.1, read as the reverse complement.
AAACATCAGGTGTAAGTGGGAATTATGGGTAAACAGACTTAATAGGATTCTTGTTGAGAGCAGGCTGGGATATTCAGACACAAAGGGTGGGGACTGAGGAATTTAGGGTGAGGGAGGTCTGTCTAAACCCACTTGATAGAATTCTTGCTAAAACAACAATGAAAAGATGAACAGACATGGAAACTCAAAGGTTAGGGTGTAAATGGGTGGAGGATTCAGAGGAGCCTAAGTTTGGTCAAGGATAGTCTTTGTTAGTGGTCACTATACTCTAGCCACACTGGCATTTTCCCCCAAAAGTGCCATTTTTCTCCCTGCTTCTCTAATGTCCTTTTTTTCTCTGTTAAGAATGATTCTTCGGCCGGGCGCGGTGGCTCACGCCTGTAATCCCAGCACTTTGGGAGGCCGAGGTGGGCGGATCACGAGGTCAAGAGATGTAGACCATCCTGGCTAACACGGTGAAACCTCGTCTCTACTAAAAATACAAAAAAATTAGCCGGGCGTGGTGGTGGGCACCTGTAGTCCCAGCTACTTGGGAGGCTGAGGCAGGAGAATGGCGTGAATCCGGGAGGCGGAGCTTGCAGTGAGCTGAGATCACGCCACTGGACTCCAGCCTGGGTGACAGAGCGAGACTCCATCTCAGGAAAAAAAAAAAAAAAACAAACCGATTCCTCTTATTCTGTCAGCTAAATTGTATTCATTCTTCATCTCACTTCATGTCACTTACTTAGAGATGCCCACCCTGACCACCCAATCTAAATCTCCCTCATAATTCCCTGTTATTATCGATAACATCCAATTGTTTTCCTTCATAGCATTTACCATATTTTAAGATGGTAATTTGGTTGTTAATTTGGTACCTCTTTCTCCCAGATGAATTGTAACTCTAATGAGGACAGAGACTATATCTGTATTTATCATAAATATATACTTAGTGCTTAACATAATAACTGGCACATAGCAGATGCTCAGTCAGACAATCAGTTTTATTGCAAAAGGAAACCCATTTACCATCTTGCTGGCTGTGGTGCATGTGCTACTGCAGCTTCTTGAAGAGTAAGTTGACTCCTAAGAGCCACAAATGAAAATCTTCCTTGTTACATGAGGTTATTTAAAATAGGTAGGATTTTAATGAGCACTTTTTTTTTTATAATAAATTTCTCTTTTAGGCCAGTATTTTATTTCTTTTTGGTTGAATCTAATTGAGCGAGGATAATTACAGACCATGCATTTAGCAAGTCAGTTTTTTTCCTTTAGCTCTTTCTTTGTTTTCTTTTGTCAGTAATTCTAAGATTTCTCAGAAGATATTTTGTTTAGATTAAATAACAGATGAAAGAGTTTTAATTTTCTTTGTACGGATACTTTGTATAGATTGTGTAAGTCACTGTATTTAAGATAATTGCTATTTAATTGCCTCTACTTTCTTGCCATTACTATGTTTTATTCCTTTAACATATGGCTTCAATGACTTTGTATCTTTTAGGCCCCATGTTTGACAAACAGTGCTGTCTTCTAAAAATTGGGGATCTTAAAGTAGGAATTATGTGGAAGTGGCTACTTGCTTGGAATATTTAGAGCTCTCACTAGGACCTTGAGTCATATGATTAGCCCTTGACTAACCAAACCCTTTAATGTGACAGATTAGGAGTTTTCTAGTACAAATCGACTAATTACACCAACTAATAAGAAACACATAATTTAATCAGAAATTTTCCCCAGGTGTTTTTTTCTCCTTTTGAAAAGAAACATTTGAAAAAGTGTGCGTGCGTGTGTGTGTGTGTGTGTGTGTGTGTGTGAATTTTCTCCTAACAAAGTACATTTTAAAATTTGAACATGTGACCGGAGACATAGTTTGAAGGAAGGAATTACATACACAAATACAATTTTAAAGAAGTAGGAGACTAAAACTAACCTTGAAAGAAGCCATTTTTTGTCATTTCAGACTGTGAAGTGTCTCCAAAGACATTTCAGAAAATTACTGGCGCCTCCAAATCAGCTTTTTGGAAATACTGATTCATCATGGGGGTAATGGTTGGCAGAGACTTTATAGCTTACAAAAGAGACTTGTACAGCTTACTAAAAATAAAGACCACCTTCTGTGAACTTACACGAGAAAATGGCACAAATAAATTAGAGATCTGGGAAGAGAAAATGATCCTTTAATTAGAAAAATTAAACATCCTGTTAAGCTTATTGTTATTTAATCTCCCCTAATATTCTTAAGAAATTAGGTTTCATAAATTTATATATTACTGGCACTAAAGGGTAATACCAGGTGAAATCATTGTATTTATAGAATCAGTACTAAATTCTTAGTTTCTTTTTTTCTATTCATTTATCAAATGCCTACCCTGTTTAAAACAATGACCTTGAGAAGATGGGATGAGGAAGGTAAATATTTTTGAGGATAAATAATTCAATAGATAAGTGACCAATTCCACTCATATAGAGGGTTCCTAGATAGTTGCCATCTATTAGAAAAATGTAAGACTTATAATTACAGAGAAAATATCAAGTGAGAAATGCTGTAGATACAGGGCATGAGTATTTCAAGCATATTTCTGTTGGAATGATCAAGTTTTATTTAACAGGGTAATTGATTCTGCAGTCAGTTTTTAAAGGAAGGGCAGAATATTAATATATAGAAGCATAAACAACTGAAAGAATGGGAAAGTAGATTTTAGAGAATGTCGAGTCGATTAACATATCTATTATTTTAAAAATGTTTATTAGGAAACTATTCAAACACAGAGAAGCATAGAGAATAATACAGTAGACATTTATGTACCAATCACCTAGATGTAACCAGTGTTGATAATGTACTATAGTTGCTCTGTTTCCTCCCTTGGAAGCAGTTCTAAAATCAGTGTGTATCCTTTCCTTTTCTTTTCTGTTTCTATAATTTTAATAAAGATAAATGAATCCATAAACACTGTTAATCTTATATTTTGTCTTTTTAAAATGGACATCAATGCTAACATACTAGAGGTATCATCTTGCTTTATTTCATTCCACAGTTGTTACTGTGGAGATGTGTCCAAGTTGATACAGGTAACTTTATCTCATTTATCTAAACTGAGGCAAAGTCATCTTTTTATAAGACTGTGTTGGTTATCAAGTTTTACTTGCATGTATATCATACTTTTCTTAAGTAACAGCATTGTGTTGGAATATTTACGTTATGCTGTTGATTTGAGAAATAGATTAAATTTGTTTTTGTTTTTTACTTTTTTTTTTTCAGGAAATCCTTGCACGAGGAATTCTTCTTCCATTAATAAATCAACTCAGTGATCCTGATTATATTAATCAGTATGTCATATGGATGGTAAGTGCCTTTTAAAATTATAACTCTGTTTTAGAAATAATTTTTGAAATGGAAAAATACATTTGGGAGATAGAGTATTTAAGCAGTAATTTATTAAAGAAATTAAGTAGAATTGTTTCTGAAGTAATCTCTGTGTTTCCAATATTTTTATTTGCTTATATTTTGAATGTGTTGGCCAAATTCTCTTTAAGAATTTTGTTGATTATCTTTCTTGCAGTTATGGTACTACTACTATTTCTTTAAAAAAATAGAATATTTCACTACCTGTATGTATAGATGATGAATATTTTTAATGGCTACTATTTGATTTTTAAATACAACTTGGGATTTGAACTACTTGACATGTAACTCACATTTTTACATTGTATAATGGGGAAAATATGGAGGACAGAACAGTAGAATGAGAACCAGAAGATCTGTATTCTAGATGTTTCTGTAAGTTGCCTAGTGTCTATAGTAGTTAACTCAATGGTTTTCTCCTGTCAGACATATCAAAGACTTAGTGATTACTAAGTTCACAAGCCCTATTTTTTTTTTCTTTATAACATATACTTTTCCTTAATAAACTCATGGTCAAGGAAGAATTGTAAATGGGCTACGTTCTGGGAATACTTTGATAACCTACTTCTAGATCTTTGATTTGTTTTCTTAAATCTGGTATTTCTTCTCTACATTTGTCTTCCTTTAACTCAGTCTAGCTTTCTTAAGAAAGAATTACTTGATTGTTCTTTGATTTCCCTTAGGCATTGTCAGACTTGCTATAGTTTTATTTTTTACTTTATTTTTATTTATTTATTTTTGACGTGGGATTTCACTCTTCATCCAGGCTAGAGTGCAGTGACAATCTTGGCTCACTGCAGCCTCTGCCTCCCACTTCAGCCTCCCGAATAGCTGGGACACAGGCATGCACCACCACACCCAGCTAATTTTTTGTACTTTTGGTAGAAGCATGGTTTTGCTATGTAGCCCTGGCCAGTCATGAACTCCTGAGCTCAAGTGATCTGCCTGCCTTAGCCTCCCAAAGTGCTGGGGATTACAGGTGTGAGCCATCATGCCTGACTGCTATTGTTTTATTATTACTGTTGTTGCAGAGGTTTACCCTTTGACCAGGTTGTGGTACCTGCACACAAAAATTGTTATTAATTATGTATTTCTAGAGCCTTTCCTCGAAACTGTGGAACTTGATTCTTCTTTTCCTTTGTGAACTTTTTTAGACTTTGCATTAGGCACTGTAAAAGCTTTGAAAATATACATATCTGCACAATTAAAAATATAAAAAAATGAGTCTTCTTTGGCTAGGAATTCAACTCCTAAGAAGTTATTCTAAAGTGATAATCAAATTTGTGACAACCTATATTTAAAAATTTTAACAAGTTTTTAATATTTAAAAATTATGAATATGTGATAGTTGTACATATTTATGGGGTGCATGTGATATTTTGATATAAGCATACAATGTGTAATGTTCAAATCAGGATAATTGGGGTATCCATCACATCCAGCATTTATCACTTCTTTGCATTAGGAACATTCCAGTTCCACTCCTGTGCTTTTTTTGAAATATACAATAAATTATTGTTAACTGTAGTCACCCTGTTGGGATACTGAATAGTAGATCTTACTCTTTCTGTCTGACTGTGTTTTATACCCATTAGCCATTCCTTTTATTTCCCTTCCCAGCCTCTGATAAAGAAACATTATTTGGCACTGTATCTCCATGAGTTCAGTCTTTGTTTTGTTTTTAGTTCCCACATATTTAGCCTACTGTGCATGGTTAATTTGACTTAACATAATGTCCCCCAGTCAATATTTCATTTTTTTTATGGCTGAATAATATTCTATTTTGTGTATGTACCATGTTTTGTTTATCTATTTCTTTACGTATTTGCCAGCATTTGTTATTCCCTCTCTTTTGGATAAAAGCCATTTTAACTGGAGTGAAATAGTATCTCATTGTAGTTTTAATTTGTATTTCTATGATAATAAGTGCTGTTGAGCATTTCTTAATGTTGTCTTTTGAGAAATGTCTATTCAGATCTTTTGCCCATTTTTAATGGGATTATTAGTTTTTTCCCTATTGAGTTGTTTGAGCTCCTTATGTGTTCTGGTTATTATTTCTTTGTCAAATGGGTAGCTTGCAAATATTTTCTCCTGTTCGATGGATTGTCTCTTCCCTTTGTTGATCATTCCCTTTGCTGTGCAGAAGCCTTTTAGCTTGATGTGATCCCATTTGTACATTTTTTGCTTTGGTTTCCCTATGCTTTTGAGGTCTTATATAAGAAATCTTTGCTCAGACCAGTGCCATGGATTGTTTCCCCACTATTTTTTTCTAGTAATTTTGTAGTTTCACATCTTAGATTAAAGTCTTTAATCCATTTTAAATTGGTTTTTCTATATGCTGAGAGATAGGGGTCTAGTTTCATTCCTCTGCATATGGATATCCAGTTTTCTCGGCACCATTTATTAAAGTGACTTTTTCCCCCAATACATATTTTTGGCACATTTGTAAAAAATGAATTTACTATGAATGTGTGGGTTTATATCTGTGTTAAATTTGAAGTCAAATAATGTGATGTCTTCAGCTTTGTTCTTTTCTGCTTAGGATTGCTTTGGCTATTCTGGGTCTTTTGTGGTTCCATATAGTAATACATTTTGGGATTATTTTTTCTATTTCTGTGAAGAAAGTTACTGGTATTTTGATATGGTTTGCTTTGAATTTGCAGATTGCTTTTTGTAGTATGGACATTTTAGCAATATTGATTATTCCAATCCATGAACATGGAGCATCTTTTCATTGTTTTGTGTCTTCTTCAATTTCTTTTATCAGTGTTTCACAGTTTCCCTTGTAGACATCTTTTATTTCCTTGATTAAGTTTATTCTTAGGTATTTTATTTTATTTGTGATTATATGGGATTACTTTTCTTGTTTTCTTTCACAAATTGTTCAAATAGAAACACTATTGATTTTTGTATGTTCGTTTTGTATCTTGAAGCTTTACTACATTTGTTTATCAGTTATTTTTTGTTGACTTGTGTTTTAGTCATCTTACTAAAGATATGAGTGGTTTGTACACCACAGTTGCAGTGTTATTCTGTAGTTGTCTGTGTACTTAGTGTCAATGAGTTTTATACTTTCAGATGATTTCTTATTGCTCATTAACATGCTTTTCTTTCAGATTGAAAAACTCCCTTAAGGATTTCTAGTAAGACTTGTCTCGTATTGATGAAATCCCTTAGCTTTTGTTTGTCTGGCCAAGACTTTATTTCTCCTTCAGAGTTAACAGATAAATTTGCCGGATATGGTATTTTAGGTTGGAAGATTTTTTTTTTCCTTCAGCACTTTGAATGTATGAATGATCCCACTCCCTCCTGGCCTGTAAGGTTTCTGCTCAGATGTGTGCTGCCAAATGTATCAGAGCTCCTTTGTGTTACTTGCTGCTGCTGCTGCTGCTGCTGCTCCTTCTCTTCCTCCTCCTCTTCCTCCTTCTCCTTCTCCTCCCCCCTCTCCTCCTCCTCCTCCTCCTCCTTCTCCTTCTTCTTTTTGCATATTTTAGGATTCTTTATTTATCCTTGACCTTTGAGAGTTTGATTTACATGCCTTTGGTCATCTTATTTGGATTGAATATTCTTAGTGTTTTTCAACCTTCTTGTACCTGGATATTCATGTTTTTTTCTGGGTTTGAAAAGTTCTCTGTTGTTATTTCTTTGAATAAACTTTTAACCCAGTCTCTCTCTTTATGTTCTCTTTAAGGCCAATAAATCATAGATTTGCCTTTATGACACTGTTTTCTAGATCTTGTGGGTATGCTTCATTTTTTTCAGATTCTTTTTTTCTCTATGTATTTTCATATAGCCTGTCTTAGCTCGGTTCTTCCTTCTGCTGGACCAATTCTGCTGTTAAGATACTCTGATGAATTTTTCAGTTTGTCAGTTGAATTTTTCAGTTCTAGAGTTTGTTTGACTTTCCCTTATTATTTCAGCCTCTCTTACATTTCTCGATAGAATTCTGAATTCCTTCTCTGTGTTATCTTGAAGTTCTTTGAGCTTCCTCAAAATAGCTCCTTTGTATTTCCTGTCTGAAAGGTCATATATCTCCTTCACTTCCAGAGTGGTCAGTGGTGCCTTTTTTAGTTTCTTGAGGTCATGTTTTCCTGGATGTTCTTGGTGCTTGTAGATGTTCTTTAATGTCTGGACATTAAAGAGTTAATTATTTATTTTAATCTTCTCATTCTGGGCTTATTTGTACCATCCTTCTTGAGAAGGCTTTTCATGAAGTCAAAAGGGATTGAATGTTGTAACCTAAGCCTATGGTCACTATACTATTTCAGCACTAGTGGGATCCCTAAGCCCAGGAATACTATGACTCTTGGAGACTCCTTAGTACACTGCTATGATGTACTTTATTAAGATAAAGGAGAATTCCCTAGGTTACCAGACAAAGTCTTTCATGCTCTTCCCTCTCTTTCTCTTAATTACAAAGGGTCTCTTTCTGTGTAATGCTCCCTGGAGTTGGGGAAACAGTGACATGGACACTGTCATGGTCACCATAGCTGGCACTGTGTAGAGTTGCACCTCAAGCCTTGCAGAGCAGCCCAGTACTGGGGCTTGCCTAAGGCCTGTGGCCACTGCTGCCTGGCTGCTGCTGCTATTTATTCATGGCCCAGGACCACTTTAGTGAGCAAATTGTGAATTCTGCTAGGGACTGGGTCTGTCTCATCAGGGCAACAGCTTCCCTTCTGGCTAAGGGTGGGTCTAGAAATGCTGTCCCTGATGAAAGATGTATATTCTTGGGCTTCAGGAATCTGCCTGTTTTTTTGTTTTACTGTGGCTGAGCTAGTACCTAAGTTTTAAGATACAGCCCTCTGTATTCCTCCCTTTCCTTCCTCTAAGTGGAAGGAGTCTTTGCTGGAGTTACACTGCCTGGAAGTGGTGGAGGGATGACACAGACACTCTATTGGCCACCATAGCTGGTGTTACACTGGGTCATACCCCAGGTCAACTGACCGCTGAGAAGAGTGTATATAGCACCAGGGCTTGCCCTAGGACTGCAGTGCTTGTGGCCTGACTGCCACTCACATTTATTTAGTGCCCCAGGTCACTTCAGCCAGCCTATAGTGAAGCCACCTGGATTCGAGTTATTCCTCCTGAGCTGAAGAATTCTGCTCTGCCTCAGGGCTGGTGTAAATGCTCCTTCTCTGGGTGCTAGTGGAATTCTGTCCTGTGCCATGACAGAGCAGTTCTCAGTTTCAAAGCAGAGTTCTATACTCACTTCACTCTTTCTCCCACAAACCCACAGATTCTCTTTCTGTGCTGTGCTGTCCGGGGTTGAGGGGAGGGATGGTAGAGGCAATGCAAGACTGTCTTTCCTACCCTTTTGAATGCCACTTTCCTTGATATTATGCTCAAACCAGGTACTGTGATCACTCAACTAATTTTATGGTTCGTAGGAAGGTGCATGGACAGTTGTTTAATATGGTGTTCCTGTGGGGAGGATGATCGCTGGAAGGCTCTACTTGGCCAACTTGCTCGGCCTTCTCCAATAATGTATATTTAAGACCATTCATGGCAGCATTTGTTATAGTAGCAAGAAATGAAAACAACTTAAATGTCCCAAATAGGGGATTAATTAATACATAATAACATATTGATGCAATTGAATACTATGTAACCATTTAAAATGATGATAGTATATCCTTATGAACTTGAAAAATTGTTCATATCTTTTGCGTGAAAAAGATAACTAAAATTAGCATATATGTTAGATAAATATCCCATTCTTTAGAAAAATATATTTATCAATGACTATAATTCTCATAGGATATAGACTGAAATGTTAATAGAAAGGTAGTAATTTTTCTTAAATATTTCATGTCACTTGCAATGAGTATGGATTATGTAATAAAGTAGTATTTTTTTAAGCAGTAGAAACTTACACACAAAATTTATAAACATTTAAGTTAAAATTAAGGGTAAATAGTAATAAAATTTGTTTAGTAATACAGAAAATGGATATTGTATACTAAACATAACTAATCAGGATATAATAATGTATGTTATTAATTCTGGTCCAAAAAAGGAAGCATGTTCAACAGAATGTTATGGTTATCTCTCACTCATGGGATTAGGAATTATTTTTATTCCCCCCTCTCTCTATACATATTATTTTGTAGTGTTCAGTTTTCTGTTCCTGAGCGTGTATTAATTGCATTAACTGTAATTACGTATATAGTAAAAACATTTTGGAGCAGCCTTAACCTATATTCTAAAAATATTTCAAACTGTTGGAGGCAGCAAATAGCTGAATTACTGATGGTTCTGCAGAAACCTCACTTCTTGCCTCCTCAAGAAAGAATTTGACTGAGAAGCGCAAGGCAGTAAAAGAGACTGAGGTAGGTTTCAGAGCAGGCGTGGAAGTTTATTAAAAAGCTTTAGAGCAGGAAATAAAAGAAAGTACACTGGAAGAGACCCAAGTGGGCACTTTGGAGGTCAAGTGCCCTGTTTAACCTTGATCCTATGATTTTATGTACTGGTCCACTTCTGGCGGCTTGCATCACTCTTCCCATGATTTTTCCCTTTGGGTGGGCTGCCCTGCGTGCACGGTGCCCTCCTTACACTTGGGAAGTAAGCACACGCAGTGTGTTTAGGAAGTTGTACACATGCCCATCTGAGACTTTCTTCACTTTTCTGGGGGCATTCGAAGGTCATACTCTGTCATTTTGTCTCTTAATGCTCATCCTCGAGCTCACTTGATTATTTCCTGATATTTTATTGGAAGCTAGTTACCAATTTCAAGTGTTTTTATCTGTTTGGGAAATTGCCACTTCCTGGTACCTGTGACCAGTGATTACTTTAGTGTGACAACTGTGGACCATCAGGAAATTGCCTTTCCCTGGTGTGGGCTGCAAATTATTTTTAAAGAGGCAGTGTGATAACTGCCAAACCCATCACTTGATGGCTGCCTGACATTCCTGGCAGTGTGTCCGGAATTGGTGGGTTCTTGGTCTCACTGACTTAAAGAATGAAGCTGCAGATTCTTATGGTGAGTGTTACGGTTCTTAAAGATGGTGTGTCTGGAGTTTGTTCCTTGAGATGTGCAGATGTGTCCAGAGTTTCTTCCTTCTTGTGGGTTTGTGGTCTTGCTGGCTTCAGGAGTGAAGCTGCAGACCTTTGCGGTGAGTGTTACAGCTCATAAAGGTGGCGCATCTGGAGTTGTTCATTCCTTCCGGTGGGTTTGCGGTCTCGCTGACTTCAGGAGTGAAGCTGCAGACCTTTGCGGTAAGTGTTACAGCTCATAAAGGCAGTGCGGACCCAAAGAGTGAGCAGCAGCAAGATTTATTGCAAAGAGCAAAAGAACAAAGCTTCCAGCGTGGAAGGGGACCCAAGTGGGTTGCCCCAGCTGGTTTGGGCAGCCTGCTTTTATTCCATTATCTGACCCCACCCACATCCTGCTGATTGGCCCATTTTACAGAGAACTGATTGGTCTGTTTTGACAGGGTGCTGATTGGTGCATTTATAAACCTTTAGTTGGTCACAGAGTGCTGATGGTGTGTTTACAATCCTTTAGCTAAACGTAAAAGTTCTCCAAGTGCCCCCCAGATTAGCTAGACACAGATCACTGATTGATGCATTTACAAACCTTGAGCTAGACACAGAGTGCTGATTGGTGTGTTTACAAACCTTGAGCTAGACACAGAGCACTGATTGGTGTATTTACAATCCTTTAGCTAGACATAAAAGTTCTCCAAGTCTCAACCCGACTCAGGAGCCCAGCTGTCTTTGCCTAGTGAATCCTGTGCCAGGGCTGCGGGTAGAGCTTCCCGTCGGTCCCCCGCCGTGTGCCTGCACTCCTCAGCCCTTGTGCAGTTGATGGGACCAGGCGCCCTGGAGCAGGGAGCGGTGGCTGTTGGGGAGGCTCTGGCTGTGCGGGAGCCCAGGGGATGGGGAGGGGGGTGGGTTGGGGGTGGACTCAGGGGCTCAGGCATGGTGGGCTGCAGGTGCCAAGCCCTGCTCAGTCGGGAGGTGGCTGAGGCCCGGTGAGAATTCAAGCACAGCTCCGGGTGGGCCGACAATGCTGGGAGACCCAGCACACCCTCAGCAGCTGCTGGCCCAGTTGCTAAGCCCCTCATTGCCTGGGGCCAGCAGCACCCGCCAGCTGCTCCAAGTGTGGGTTCCGGCTGCGTGCACCATGCGCCGCCCCAGTTCCCGCCCGCGCCTCTCCCTCCATACCTCCCCGCAAGCAGAGGGAGCCGGCTTTGGCCTCGGCCAGCCCAGAGAGGGACTCCCACAATGCGGTGGCAGACTGAAGGACTGCTCAAGTTTGGCCAGAGTAGACGCTGTGGCCTGAGGAGGTGTTGAGAGCGAGTGAAGGCTGCTAGCACGTTGTCACCTCTCAGCAGGGGTGGGTTGAAAGGGGTATTCTCCTGCCTTGCCATATTTTTACTTAATGAACAGGAATGCAATCTCTATTGTACTTTGCAATAAAATATCAGGAATAAAAATATCTGTGCGTGGTGGTGCATACTTGTGGTCCCAGCTACTCCAGAGGCTGAAGTGGGAAGATCATGTGAGCCCAGGAGATCAAAGCTGTAGTGAGCTGTGATTGTGCCATTGTATTCCAGCCTAGGCAACAGAGCAAGACCCCATCACACACACACACGCGTGCACACACACACACGAAAAGTCACAAATAAATGGAAACACATACTATGTTCATGAAGTGACCTAATATTGTAAAGACAGCCATACTCCCCAGAACAATTTACAGATTCAGTGCAATTCTTACCAAAATCCCAATGATGTTTCTTTGCACTTCACCCTTCCTGATTTCAGAACCTATTACAAAGCTACAGTAATTAACTGTATGGTGCTGGCATAAAGATAGAAATGTAGACTTAGTGGAACAGAGTAGAGAACCGAGAAGTTCTCATATGTGTACTCAAATAATCTGCATGGGTTTGTATCAAGGCTACAAAATGGGAAAGAATAATCTCTTCAGCAAATGGTATTGGGAAGACAGGATAGCCACATGCTAAAGGATGAAGGTGTTCCCTTAACCTTGCCCTACATGTAAAAACTCAAAATGGATTAAAGACCTGAAACGACAAAATTCCTAGAAGCATATGTAAGGGAAAAGCTTCTTAGATTTGACTATAATTTCTTTGATATGATACCAAAAGCTCAGACAAAAATAACAAAAATAGTGAGTGGGAGTGTATCAGACTAAAAAGCTGCCCAGCAAAGGAGCAATCACCAGAGTGAAAAAGTACCCTATAGAATGGGTGAAAATATTTGCAAGCCATATATCTGATTAGGAGTTAACATCCATCATATATAAAGAACTCATACTACTCAACAACAGGAAAAAGAAAAGTATTTAAAAATGTGCAAAATATTGTAATGACATATCTCGACGGAAGTTATACAGATGGCCAAGAGTGATAGGAAAAGATGCACAACATCCCTAATCATTATGGAAATGCAAATCAAAGCCATAATAGTAAATGAATTATCTTATACCATTTGGTCACTATTAAAAGAAGAAAAACAAAATAACAGGTGTTGGCAAGGATGTGGAAAAATTGCAGCTCTTGTGCACTATTTATGGAATGTAAATTGGAAAACAGTTTGGAGGTTCTTCTCAAAATTGTTACTGTATGATCTAACAATCCCACGTCTAGGTCTCTATTCAAAAGAATTGAAAACAGGATCTTAAAGAGATATTTGTGTAATCATGATTGTAGTATTCACAGTAGCCAAGAGGTGGAAATTACCTTAAGTGTCTATCAACAGATGAATGTGTAAAGAGAATGTGGTATACACATACAATAAAATATTATTCAGCCTTACAAAAAAAGGAAATCCTGTATATCCTACAACAAGATGAACCTTGAGAATACTGTGTTAAATGAAATAAGCTTATCACACAAAGACAAATACTGCATGATCCCTCTTTGAGTAGTCAAACTCTTAGTAAAATGTTGGTTGCCAGGATCTGGGAGGAGAGAACAAACAGGATTTGTTGTTCAGTGGAACTAGAATTTCAGTTTTCAAGATAAAAGATCAGAGAAATGTTAAAAACAGTGTTCTGATAGTTTATACCACTGTTAACTTAAAATGTTTTAAGGTGATAAATTCTATGTTTTGTGTTTTTGACCACAGTAGAAAAAAGAAGGAAATGAACAAATTGTCTTTCAGAGTTTTGTTACAATTTTGCCTTTCCAGTAGCGGTATTTGATAGTTCTGGTCTTTCCACATTCTGATTAACATTTAGCATTGTCAGTCTTAAATTTCAACTTCTCTAGTACATGTGAATTGGTATTTTGTTGTGGTTACTTGCAGTTTCTTTATTACTAATGATACTGAGCATTTTTTCCTGTGATTATTGGCCTGTTTTGATCTTTTTTTCCAAGTGCTCATTTTCTCTCCTTCTGTTTATCTTTTTTAAATTGATAATGTAAGAATGCTTCATGTATTCTACATAGAAGTTCTTTATCAGGTATATGTATTGCAGATATTATTCCCCAAGTTATGACTTGTTTTTTTTTTCTCGTTCAGTGATATCTTTTGATGACAATTTAAAAATTTTGATGAAACATAATTTCCCAATTCGTGTTCCACAGCTAGTATTTTTATGGTCTTCTCCAGGAAATCCTTGTTTATTTGAAGATTACCAAGTTATTTGCCTATGCTAAGTTTTATAATTTTTACTTTTATATTTTGTTCTATGATTTATCTCCCATTTTTTATGTGTGTGAAATACAACAGTTTAGATTGATTTTTAAAATACAGATATCTAGATATTCTAGCACCATTTGTTGAAAAGACTTTTTCATAAAAGTTATTTCCTTGGCACCTTACTAAAATATCAGTTTGCTATAATATGTTTGGTTGTGATTTTGGACTGTGTTCTTTTCTGTTACTCTCTTTGTGTACCCATATGCAAATATCATACTTTCTGATTACTTTAGCTTTATAGTAATATTGAAATGGGACAGTATGAGTCTTTTACAGTTGTTCTTTTTCTCTAGGATTGTTTTGATTATTTTCCACATAAAATTTATCAAAGGTTTAGTTTTTATTAAAAACGTATTAGAATTTTAATTGTGATTACATTGAATCTATAGATGAATTTAGGAATAATGGATATTTTAACATTTTGTCTTATCTAGGAACATGGCATCTCTCCATTTATGGAAGCCTCTGTAATTTCTCTCAGCATTGTTTTGTAGTTTTTAGAGTTTATGTATCTTTCACATTTTTAAAATAAATTTTTATAAATATTTTATGTTTTTGATGCTGTTATGTGATTTGTTTCTTGATTTATTTTTCAGATTGTTTACTATTGACATATGGAAATGATACTGAGTATTATACGTTGATTTTGTATTATGCAACATTTTTTGGTTTCTTTAGGTGTTTCTAAATAGGTGTTTATGTGGTCTGCAGACAAGGACAGATTGACTTTTTCCTTTCCAATTTGGATGCCCTTTATTTCTCTCTTGCCTAATTACTCTGTCTAGGACTTTGAGTACTAGGTTGAATAAAATGTGTAAGAGTAGACATCATTTTTCTCCTGGTTCTTAAAGGAAAAGGTTTTAGATTTTCTCCACTCAGTATGATGTTAACTGTGAGTTAGTCATATATGGCGTTTAATTGAGTTGAGGTATTTTCCTTCTATACCTAATATTTTGGGAGATTTTATTGTAAAGGCATGTGGAATGTTACTGAATGCCCCTTCAACATCTATTGAAATGATAATGTTTTTTGTGCTTAATTCTGTTAACATCATGTATTATGCTTATCAATTTTCATATATTGAACCGTTCTTGCATTCCTGTGATGAATCCCACTTGATCATGGTGAATAATCTTTTTAATGCGTTGTTGAATTAAATTTACTAGTTTTTTTTTTTTGAGACGGAGTCTTGCTCTGTAGTTCAGTGGCGCCGTCTCAGCTCACTGTACCCTCCACCACCCAGGTTCAAGCAATTCTCCCTGCCTCAGCCTCCCGAGTAACTGGGATTATAGGTGCCTGCCATCGTGCCTTCCTAATTTTTATATATTTAATAGAGATGAGATTTTACCATGTTGGCCAGGCTGGTCTTGAACTCCTGACCTCAGGTGATCCGCCACCTCGGCCTCCCAAAGTGCTGAGATTATAGGTGTGAGCCACCATGCCTGGCCAGTTTACTAGTATTTTGTTGAGGATCTATCTTGACATCTTTGTTCATCAGGGATGAGCTTGTAGTTTTCTTTGTTTGTTGTGTCCTTGTGTTGGTGTTAGAGTAATGCTGGGCTTGTAGAATGAGTTTCAAAGTATGCCTTCCTCTTTAATTTTTGGAAACATTGAATAGAATCAATATTAGTTCATTTAAAAATATTTGGAAGAATTCAGCAGCTGTGAAGCCATCAGGTCTTGGGCTTTTCTTGGATGAGATACTTCTATTACTGCTTCAATCTTATTACTCGTTACTGGAATGTTCAGATTTTCTATTTCTTTATGGTTTATTCCTGGTAATTTTATGTGTCAGGAATTTATTCATTTCTTCTAGGTTTTCCAGTTTGTTGGAGCATAATTATTTGTAATGGTCTCTGATGATCCTTTATATTTCTGTTGTATCATTGTAGTATATCCATTTTCATCTCTGATTGTATTTTTTTGGTGCCTCTTTTTTTCTTAGTCTAGCCTAAACATTTATTGATTTTGTCTCTCCCTTTAAAATATCACTTTTCAACTCAATCTTTTGTATTGTTTTCTTAGTCTCAATTTCATTTATTTTTGTGCTAAATCTTAATTTGGGGTTTGGTTTGGTATTGCTTTTCTAGTTCCTTCAGGTGAATTTCCTTTTTCTTTTCTTTCTTTATTTTTTTCTTGATAGAGAGTCTCACTCTGTCAGCTAGGCTCAAGTGTGGTGGCATGATCACAGCTCATTGCAACGTCAGCCTGGCTACTTTTTAAATTTTTTTGTAGAGACAGGATCTTACTATGTTGCCCAGCTAGTCGTAAACTTCTGGCTCAAGTAGTCCTCCCACCTCAACCTCCCAAAGTGCTGGGATTACAAGTGGGAGCCATATACGTGGCCTACATTCAGCTGCTCTATGTCTTTTAATTGGGGAATTTAGTCCACTTACATTTAGCTTTATAGAAATATAAATAAATACTGATAAAATAAATAAATACTGATAGGTAAGGAGGTAACTATTTTTTAGTTGTAACTTTTTGCTTCCTTCTTACTGTCTTCTTTTGTGGTTAAGTGATTTTTCTCTGGTAGTATGTTTTAATTTCTTGCTTTTTAGTTTAACTATTACAGGTTTTTGGATTGTCACTACCATGAGGCTTACAAAAGATACCTTAAATTTATAACAAGTTATTTTGAACTGATGACAACTTAACTTTGATTGCAAAGAAAGAAACAAAGAAAATTGTAAAGAACTTTAAACTTTAATCCTCCCACATTTTGACTTTTGTTGTTTCAGTTTACATTGTTGATATCGTTCAGGGTCAAATTCTAATTCTACTTCTCTTGCCATTTCTACCACATCTGTGATGACTTCCTTCATTGAAGTCTTGAACCCCTTAAAGTCATCTGTGAAGATTGGAATCAACTGCCAATCTTCTGTGAATGTTGATAT
Source organism: Macaca thibetana thibetana (assembly GCF_024542745.1). Classification (NCBI taxonomy): domain Eukaryota; kingdom Metazoa; phylum Chordata; class Mammalia; order Primates; family Cercopithecidae; genus Macaca; species Macaca thibetana. The sequence continues at coordinate 88,419,835 of NC_065580.1, read as the reverse complement.
TTGACCTCATCCCATGAATCATGAATATTCATAATGGCATCTAGAATAATGAGTCATTTCTAGAAGGTTTTCAGTTTACTTTGTTCAGATCCACCAGAGGAATCACTAGGGCAAATACCCTTAGCCTTACAAAAAGTGCATTTCCTAAATAGTAAGACTTGAGAGGTGAAATTACTCCTTCATCCTAGGGCTGCAGAATGGATATTGTTTTAGTAGGCATGAAAACAACATTGATATCCTTCATCAGAGCCCTGGGGAGACCAGGTGTGTTGTCAGTGAGCAGTAATATTTTGAAAGGAATCTCTTTGTAAGTGGTACATCTCAACAGTATGCTTAAAATATTTAGTAGACCATGTTGTAAACAGACGTGCTGTTATTCAGGCTTTCTTGTTCCATTTCTGGAGCAAAGGTAGAGTAGATTTAGCATAATTCCTGAGGACCCTAGGATTTTTGGAATAGTAAATGAGCATTGGCTTTAACTTAGAGTCACTACTAGCCTCTAACAAGGTACTCATTCTGTCTTTTGAGGCTTTGAAGCCAAACATTGGCTTTTACTCTCTAGTTGTAAAGGTAGTAGATGGCATCTTTTCTCCATATAAGGCTGTTTTGTCTACAGTGAAAAATCTGTTTAGTGTAGCCACCATTATCAATGATCTAGACTAAATCTGGATGACTTGCCATATAGCTTCTACATCAGGACTTACTGCTTCACCTTGTACTTCTATGTTATGGAGACAGCTTCTTTCTTCAAACCTCCAATTTCTGTTAGCTTCAAACTCTTCTTCTGCAGTTTCCTTACCTCTTTCAGCCTTTATAGAATTGAAGCTAGTCTGGGCCTTGTTCTGGAATAGGCTTTGGACAAACGGAATGTTGTCTGGTGTGATTTTCTATCCTTTACCACTAATACTTTCTCCATATCACCCATAAGTGTTCTTCATGTTTATCATTCATCTGTTCTGGAGCAGCACTTTTAATTTCCCTGAAGAACCTTTTTTTTTGGGGGGGGGTATTCTTATATTGGATAATTGTTTAGTGTGAGAGAGCAAGCTTTCAGTCTGTCTTGGCTTTTGATACATTTTCCTGGCTAAGCTTAGTCATTTTTAGCTTTTGATTGAAAATGAAAGATATGTGACTTTTCCTTTTGCTTGTACACTTAGAGTTCATTGTAGGGTAACTAATTGGTCTAACTTCAGTGTTGTTGTGTCTCAGTTAATAGAGAGGCCCTGCTAGAGGGAGAGAGACAGAGGAATGGTCAGTTATGGCGCAGTCAGAATATACAAAACAATTTATCAATTAATTTTGTCATCTTAAATGAGTATGGTTTGTAGTGCACCAAAGCAATAATAATATCAAAGATCACTGATCACCATAGTAGATACAGTAATAATGAAAAGGTCTGAAATATTCTGAAAATTATTAAAATGTGACTATGCCCATGACGTGGGCACATGTTGTTGGAAAAATGCTGATAAGAGTTTCTGGACACAGGGTTGCTGGAAAACTTCAGTTTGTTAAAAAAACACAGTGTGAAGTATTATAGTAAAGCACAGTGGAATTGAAACAAGGTATTCTTGTATTCTGTTTAATTATTTTAATGACTTTCCAGCTATTTCTTGTTACTACAACCATTATTATTTTAGTGGTTGCTCTAGGAATTAGTGTCCTCTTTAAGTTGTCATCATATGCCTAGAGGGCAGTACTTTATCACCTCATATGAAATATGAAGAACCTTGCTATAGCATAATTTTAATTAGCCCCCATCCTTTGTTCTTTTTCATTATATATTTTACATCTACACTCATAATTTACTCCACAGTGCCATGCTCATTGTTGCATTAAACACCCTTTCTTAAAGAAATAAAGAACAGAAAAAAATTGTTTACGCTCATACATTTACTTAGTATTTTCAGTACTCTTCATTATTTTTTGTAGGTACAAATTTTAGTTTTGTGGTCATTTTTCTTCATTCTGAAGAACTTTCTTTAGGATTCTGTGTATTGCCAATTTTCTTTCTTTCTTTTTTTTAATTTGCTTTCTTTTATTTTATTTTATTTTATTTTTTTGAGATGGAGTCTTGCTCAGTTGCCCAGGCTGGAGTGCAGTGGCATGATTTTGGCTCACTGTAATCTCTGCCTCCCGGGTTCAAGCAGTTCTCTGCCTCAGCCTCCCAAGTACCTGGGATTACAGGTGCCTGCCAGCATGCCTGCCTAATTTTTGTATTTTTAGTAGAGATGGGGTTTCACCATTTTGACCAGCCTGGTCCTGAACTCCTGACCTCATGATCCACCCACCTCAGCCTCCCAAAGTGTTGGGATTACAGGCGTGAGCCACTGTGCCCGGCCTATTGCCAATTTTCTTGTGACAAATTATCCGACCTTTTTATTCTCTGAAAATATTTTCATTTACTGCCAAGTTTGAAGGATATTTCATTGATGTAGAATTGCTCTACTTTTTCTTTTAGTACTTTAAAAATTGTTTTATTTTCCTCTTGCCTCTGTTTTTAATCAGAAGTCAGCTTCCACTGTATAATTGATCCCTTCTATGTAATGCATCTTTTAGTCTTGTGCTTTTATAGTATTCAGTTATTTGGCTTTTTGTTTAAAATAGATAACATCTCAAGTCTATTACCTTTTCACAGCCCACTCTTCTTGCTTTGCTTAGTTTAAATTTTATTTACAGTCATAGTTATTAATCCCTCCACAACATCCTGACTTCTTTACCTCTTTATTTGCTTATTGACACTACAACACTGGTTAAATCCAACATAACTGCTTCTCCATTCCTATTTTTAAGCAGGTGAATGTGGCTGATGAAAAAAAAGAAACCTACACTGGTCTCATTTTAAATTCATGAGCACGAATCTCATTTGTGCCCTTATTCTTTCTTGCCTTGCAATCATTAAATTTTTCCTGTTATGTTATCTGCTCCACTCTTCTGATCAACTCTTTTATACTTCCTTCACTTTCATTTAGCATATTTTTTTCACATCTTTTCTCTTAGCTCATGACCATAGTACTCCACTGAAAAAATTGAGGAAATCAAAAGAGATGTTTTGTAATATCCTGTTATCACATACATTCATAACTTGTATCTATGCATGTATATTTTATATTTTCTTCTGTTACCGTGGATGAAATACCCATGTATCCAGGTAAAGCAAGTCCTTTATGTGTGCATTGTAACCAACTTCTTCTAGACAATTTCATTTTATTGCTTTGGCAATTTTACACTTTCTCTCTGTACCATCACATTTTTACTCTTTATATGATCATTCTTATTATCATACACCTTTGTCATTATCTCTCTCATCTTAAAAAAGAGATAAAGCAAGTCACTGATCTTACATTCCATTTTAGGCAGTACTCTTTTCTCCTGCTTATTTTTTTTACAGCAAAACTTTATAAGAGGGTTGACTGTTGGCTGTCTACATTTTTCACTCTCTTTTTTTCTTTTCTTTTCTGAGACAGAATCTCACTCTGGTGCCCAACGTGGAGTGCAGTGGCACGATCTCAGCTCACTTCAACCTCTGCCTCCTATGCCCAAGCGATTATCTCACCTCAGCCTTCCAAGTAGCTGGGATTACAGGCACCTACTACCATGCCCAGCTAATTTTTGTATTTTTAGTAGAGACGGGGTTTCACCGTGTTGGCCGGGCTGATCTCGAACTCCTGACTTAAGGTGATCCGCCCGCCTTGGCCTACCAAAGTGCTGCGATTACAAGCACTGCACCCAGCCATCATTTTTTAAAAACACTTCTTTACTTGGCTTGTTAGAACACCAAAGTTTGTTGATTTTTTTTTTTCTACGTTTTTGGCTTTTCTCAGTCTTTTTGCTGTGTAAGTAAATCTTCTGAGTATCTCTCCTTAGATCTCTTCTTTTTTCACTCTACCCTCATTCTCTTGATTATTTCCATCCATGTTCATGGTTTTAAGTGTCATCTCCATGTCAATGACTTTTAAATGCATATTTCTGTGTAGTCCTCCTTTCTGAACTCTTGTCCATCATATTCAAAAGCATGCTAATGACCATTTTTATATTTAATGAGATCTCACACTTAATTTTGCCAAAAGCACCCTCATAATATTTTGCCTCCCCGCCACTGTCCCTGGCAAATGCTGCATCTCTTAATTTTTTTCTCCGTCTTGTTTAGTGGTAACTCCACTATTCCAGTTGTCAGGCCAACGATGTTAGTGTAGTTCTATGTTCTCTTCATTTCATGGCGATATCTGATTTATCAGCAAATTCTTTTGGCATTGTCTTTATAAAACACTTTTTACCAGAAAACACTTTATAACACACTTTGTACCACACCACCACTGTCACCACCCTGCTCCCTGACTATATTATCTTTCACTTGTATTATTAACTGGTCTTTTTTTGTGTTTTTGGCTCTGCCTTTATTTTTATACAGCAACACAGTGATTGTGTTATATTTTAGGTTAGAGAGTGTTACTCTTCTGTTTAAACCTTCCAGTTTAACTTCTGACTTGCTTCAGAGTGAAAGCTAAAACCTTTATACTATAACAGAAGATTTGCCATCCATTGCTGCTGACCATATCTTCTGCTCAGCTTGTCTTTGGTTTATTTCCAGTCATCATGGCTTCTTTGCTATCATCAAATATTGTGAGCATATTCCTATTCCTGCAGTTTCAAGCATGCTATATAATACTTACTTTATTTTATTTGCAGTCTAAGAACCATTGGTGCCCAAATATAGGTGCCCAAATACAGAGCTTTTTTCTTTTTGTTGTAAGCACTGAGTATGCAGCAAATTGTCCTAGCACATAGTAGGCACTCAGGATTCAGTTTTCCTTTTAATAAGTGAGTTCCTCTTTCACCTATTTTTCTTAAACTTGTTTTCAGATCCGTGATTCTAACTGCAACTATGAGGCCTTTATGAACATTATTAAATTGAGTGACAATATTGGAGAGCTAGAAGCAGTCAGAGATAAGGCAGCAGAAGAATTACAGTATCTTAGATCTCTAGATACAGCTGGTGATGGTAAGTAATGTATTTAATTTAAAGTATTTTTTGAAGGATTATTATATCTTCAAAACTTTGGTTAATTTACCTAAATGTCATTTTCTGCTATTAATGTTTTCACTTTAATTAAATCTTCCTTATTAGATTAACATGTGCTTAGTTAGAGTAAAAGGATTATTTTCAGAATGTGAGAATGTGATTATTGTAATTATCCCTAGAGTGGAGGTAATTGGCATGGTTTACTTTTAATTAAATAATTTCACTGTATAATTTCAGATGGTTTCTTTTATTGAATAAAACAATTGCTGTATTGTTGGTTATTTTGTTAAATTACAGTAAGTGCATGTTTAAAGTATTTAATAAATAACATTACCACTTTCTAGTTCATGATTTGTTTGCTTTTAGATATCAACACTATCAAAAATCAAATAAATAGCTTACTATTCGTAAAGAAGGTATGTGACTCAAGAATACAGCGATTGCAGTCAGGCAAAGTAAGTAAAGTACTTTTGAATTAATGTAATTAATGTTTAGTTATAAATACTTTATAGGGATTAAAATGCACAGTAAAGGACAAAAAGTAGGACATTTCCCAGTGCAGCACTTTACAAGAGGACTTTAAAAAGAGTTTTCTTTTCGACAATGTGATATAAATATTTGTTAAAACATGCCAAAAAGGTTAACTAAAGTGCTGCCTGAAAAATGTTAAAGTAATTGAAGATTTTATTTTATTCCTTGATTTATTTATGCACTTACTTGGGTATCGTTTTCAAAATTTACATTTATTCAGTTTTGTGAGTTGGGTGCTTTTTAGAAGAGCCAAGTAGACAAACTCTTTTCATGGAGTTTACATTTTAGTTGCAGAGTCAGGAAATAAATCAATAAGCAAACTGATGCATAATATCAGGTGGTGATATCTACTGCAAAAACAGTAATAAAGCAAAGTAGCGTATAGAAAATGTCTTGGACTGGTTTAGATAGGTGCTGAGAGGTTTGATGACACTTGATTGTAGTGAGATCTAAATAACATGAGGCAGTTAGTCCTGTGCTGTATTTTTGCTTGCCTTTGAAGTATCGATCTTACAGGCAGTCATGAGAGCAGATGCAGGAGCACTAAGGTAAGAATGTCTTTGGTGAATTGGAGGAGGTCGTTGTGATTGGTATGGAATGAATGAGCTATTGTGCTAGGAATGAAGTCATAGAAGAACCGGGGGGTTAGATCTTATATGGTCATATATGGTCTTACTGGCCATAGTAAGAGTTTTATTCTAATTATGATGAAAGTCAATTGGAGATTTGCCCTGGCAAGTGACATTACCTGACTTACGAGCTAAAAGTTAAAATTATTGTCTTTATTCTTTGTGAAGAATAGACACAAAGTATGAGATGATATGGGTAAGAATGGAAACTGAAAGATTATTTGCGATAACTCCTGATTTAAAACTAGGTAAGAGATGTCTATGGAGGTTGTGAGAAGCGATTAGAGACTGGATATAGTGCTAGTAGGATTTTCTTAATGGAGTGAATATGGGGTGAGAAGGAAAAAAAAATAACTCAGGGACAATTTCAGGGTATTTTGGTTTGAGCAACTGTATAAATAGTGGTGCTGTTTACTGAATTGGGTAACACAGAGAGAGGAGGAGGTTTGGAAAAGAGAATTGAGTTTTGGGTATTTTAATTTGATATCCCTGTTTGACATTCAAGTAGACATGCTACTTGGTAATCTTGAGTTCTAAGGAAAAGTTAGTGATGGAGACGAATTTTGTAAATTCTCAACAATTATCAGATGTTTAATGAGAGACTGGATGATGTTACCTAAAAGAGCGTGTGTAAGTAGGAATGCATTGGTGACTTGGTCCTACTACACTTCAGTGAATAGAGTTTAAGACAAAGTAAAGAGTCTAGCCAAAGAAACAGAGTAAATAGCCAGTGAGATTGGAGGAAAACCTGAGCATGTGATATTGAAGCAGGATATTTCCCTGACCCCTTCGCAGGACTTGCAGCAGGGGTGCCTGGTTTACTCATCCTGCCATTCTCAACTTCTTGTGGTGGGGGGCGTGCAAGCAAACGAGTGAGAACTTGAGTGAAGGAGTGCTGGAACAAGCCTGCCACTTCGGTACTGGCGAGATCAAACTCCACTCACTCGGACCCACTGTATTCCACCCCTCACAACAGGGAGTGCACAAGTGAGTGGGTGGAGGAACTGGCCCAGATGCATTAGTGCTGGTAAGAGCAAACCCTGTTCAGGCCCTACAGCTGTCCAGTTGGGGGTGCCTGTGACTCCCAAAGCCCCAGAAGGTGTGTGACAGTGCTCTCTTAGCTCTGCTGTCTGTGGATGGCTTAAGGGTTAACAGCTCAGTGGACCATTTGCCTTTTTGCATGAGGCAGCTGCCCTCCGCCGGTGAGGGCAAAGGGCCAGTGTGACAGCCTTTTGTGTCTGCACTCGTGGCTTCTGAGCTCTTATTCGGCATCCAGGAAATATGAAGTTGCATCAATGAGTTGAAAGATGGTAAATACTGGAGATTTTATGGCCGATGAAAGTGGCTCTCAGTGGGAAGGGGAGCTGAAAAGGGGAATGGGGCAGGTAGGTAATCTTCCCCTGAAGTCCGACTGTCTCCATTTGGATTCTTTCTGAAGTTATGCCATCAAGCTGTCCCTTTGAAGTCCAGTCGCTTCTCTCCAATATCCAGCCGTAGTCCTGGCTATCAACTGAGTCTGGGGTTTTTATAGGCACAGAATGCGGTGGTGTGCGGCCATGGGCGGTTTAGGAAAAGGCAACATTTGAGCAGGAAAACAGGGATGTAAGTTTTCACTTAGGGCTCCGGTCTCAGGCTTTTTGGCTTGAGGGTGGTGTTTCGCTAGGGACTGCCCTTTTCTGCCTAGAATTTTGTGCACCCTGTCCCTATCAATATCTCAGAAGCCAAATGCAAAAAGTGTTTATAAAAGGGAAAGATGAGGTGTATCAAAGGATAACATGGAGAAAGATGAAGACTGAGAATTGATCAGTGGACTTACTACCTTCCGGATTATTGGTGATCTAATGAGAACATTTTTTTGTGGAGTAGTGGAGAAAATCTTAATTGGAGTTCGTCCATGAGAGAATGAGAAGAGGTAAATTAGAAACAGGAATGATAGTTGCTCTTTAGAGAAGTTTTGCCCTAAAGGAGAGCAGAGATTTGGGGCTTTAAAGCAGGAAAAAGCATTTCTTAATACCCTTAGGTTTTTAATGAGGTCACATTTTTGCTGTGGTTTTCTGTTTTGAAAATTTATTTATGACTCTCTGGTCTTATAATTTTACAGTGTATTTAAATTCCTTAAGGAATAGAAGAGTTATTTTTAAAAACCATGGTGGCACATGCCTGTAATCCCAGCTACTCGGGAGGCTGAGGCAGGAGAATCACTTGAACCTGGGAGGTGGAGGTTGCGGCGAGCCGAGATCATGCCATTGCACTCCAGCCTGGGCAACAAGAGCGAAACTCCGTCTCAAAAAAACAAACAAAAAAACACGTTAAATTTAGTTTTCTAGATGAATTATAACTTAAGAAACATTACTTGAGGGCCATATTTGTTACGTGTGTGTGTGTGTGTGTGTGTACCTTTGTTTTGGTTAACTATATTTTAAAACTAGTTTATATACTCATGCAAATTAGCATAGAAGAAAGATACAGTTTCACTTGTGCTTTTCTTTACTTCCTTATCTAGATCTCAGAGGTAGTGATCTTTCAGTGTCATTACTCAGTGTTTTTTCCCAGGCACTTTTTGATATTGAATCCTTTTAAAATTTAGATATTTTGTTTGCAAGCCTGTCAATTCCATTTTGAATACAAGCTTTTATTTTTTAATGAGCTCAGATCATACAATGTTTTCCTTTGTAAATAAACTCAGAATCCCCACGGATTTGCAGTTACATAGCTATGTTACTTATCTTGAAATCTTAGAAACCTTTATCCTCAGTGAATTTTCCTTCCCATCCTGTATCTGTGGAGCCGCTGCTGGGCAGGATAAAGAGGTGATACAATTTGAAGAAGGGAGACTTATTAGAAATCATGTGCTGGCTCTAGATTGCTCTCTACCGGACTTTGAAAGTCAATTCGCTGTTATTATTCAGTACTTACATGAAGGAAAATACAAATTATAGAGATGGATTTGTTTTTCTTTTTTAATTCTCTTCATTTTCCTTTATTTACCACTTATGCTTAATTTAGTATCTGCCTCTGAATATGGCAGCCTACTTCATTTACAGTAAACCTGCCTATTTTTCTTTTTTAAATAGAGGGTTCTGAAATATGGATTTGGGAATATAGAGAAGCCAGTGAAAATGAATAATTCATAGAAACATTATGGCTGTTATGGAAAGGGCAGCAGCATTTGAAAACACATAGTCATACTTACCGGCTTTGCGACTTAATAGGCAACCTTTTTCATCTTCGTTTTCCTTATCTGTTAAGTAGGCTTGGTGATACAGATCCAACAGTATTGCTGTGCAGATTAAATGAAGTAATATGTGTAATGTAACTAGCACAATGCCTGATACGTAGATGCTCTTTAAATTTTGAACCCAACTTTTCCTTTTTTTTTTTTCATGTGTAGGTTGTTTCCTTGCTCTATGACTTTGAAAAGTATGTCTGAAATTCACTGTTTAGAGAGTCTGGAAAAAAACACATTTTCTGTAATAATTAGAGATTTTTATTGAGTTAGGAGCAAAATTACTCTTTAGGCATATTTTGTTTTCCTAGTAATAAATAGACTTTATACATGAAAATGTTGAGTTTTTAAAATTCTTGCATATATTAAACATTTCCTTCACCCTTTTAGCCTCTGGAATGTTCATTTTCATATGGAATATATATAGAGAGAGAATAATTGAAAATATAGTGATTTCTATTTATTTTATATTGAAAGAGTTGAATGCTAATATTTTTAATGTGCTAATATTTTTAATTTGCTAAGCGACACTTGGAATTTAAATTCACAGAATGTATATCTATTGGGAAACAACATGCATGAGAAGGGAAGAACTTCATCTTTACTTCATTTTTAGCTTGATTTTTTTCCTTATATTTATGTAAACATCTTTAACAATGAATGATTAGATAAAATATTAACTTATATTCACTTTTGCCTGTAGGAAATAAATACTGTGAAACTTGCAGCAAACTTTGGGAAACTTTGCACAGTCCCCCTGGACAGCATTCTTGTAGACAATGTTGCACTACAATTTTTTATGGGTAGGTAGATCAATTCTGTTTAAATGATATAGCCATTGAATTTCTTTTTCCATTTTTTATTGTGGTAAAATACACATAAAATTTAGTATCTCAACTATTTTTAAGTGTATAGTTCAGTGATATTAAATGTATTCATGATGTTGTACAGAGATTACAACCATCAATATCCAGAATTATTTTTATCTTCCAAAACTGACACTCTACTTATTAAACACCAACTCTCTCCATTCCCCACACCCTCAACCCCTGCAACCCATTCTGCTTTCTGTCTCTATGATTTTGACTACTCTTAAGTACCTCATGTAGGTCGAATTGTACAGTGTTTGCCTTTTTGTGACTGGCTTACTCACTTAACATGAATATGCCCTCAAGTTTTATCCATGTTACAGCATATGTGAGAATTTCCTTCCTTTTTAATGCTGAATAATACTCGTGTGTGTGTGTGTGTGTGTGTGTGTGTGTGTACACGTGCACACACTTGCTTCTCCCATTACCTCTTCTCCCTTCCCTCCACTTTTCCTAATTTCTCTGCCTAGTACTTCCAGTACTACGTTGAACAGGAGTGGCAAACGCAGGCATCTTTGTCTTGTTCCTGATCTTAAAGAAAAGTATTCTGTCTTTCATCATTGAGTATAATATTCACTGTGGGCTTTTTCATATACAGCTTTTATTATTTTGAGGTAGTAGCCTTCTGTTCCTAGTTTATTGAGTCTTTGTCATGAAAGTGTGGAATTTTGTGAAATGCTTTTTGTGCATCAATTAAGATATGTGGTGTTTATCCTTCATTCTGTTGTGCTGTATTACATTGATTTTTTTTTTTTGTATGTTCAACCATCTTTGGATTCCAGGAATAAATGCTACCTTAGTCATGGTATATAATCTCTAATATGCTGCTGAATTTGTTTTGCTAGTATTTTATTGAGGATTTTTACGTCAATATTTATAAGGAACATTGGTCTGTAGTTTTCTTGTACTATCTTTATCTGGCTCTGTTTTCAGAATAATGCTGGCCTCATAGAGTGAGTTAGGAAGTGTTTCCTGTTTAATTTTTTGGAAAAATTTAAAAAGGATTGGTGTTACTTTTTCTTTAAATATTTGATAGAATTCACCAGTAAAGCTATTCAGGTCCAGGTCTTTTCTTTATTGAGGATTTTTGGTTACTGATTTAGTCTCCTTACTACTTATCAGTCTCCTCAGATTTTCAATTTCTTCATGATTTAGTCTTGGTAGATTTTCTGTGTTCTAGGAATTTTTCCATTTCCACTAGGATATCCGATTTATTGGCGTACAGTTGTTCATAGTACTTTTAGTTTTGTAGAGTCATTAGTAATATCCTCACTTTCACTTCCAATTTTAGTAATTTTAGTCTTTTCACTTTTTGTCCTCCTAGATAAATGTTTGTCAATTTTGTCACTCTTTTCAAAGAATCAACTATTGCTTTCATTGACTTTTACTATTTTTCTGTTCTCTCTTTTGTTTATCTCTGCTGTAATCTTTACTGTTTCTTTCCTTCTGCTAGCTTTGGGTTTAATTTGTTCTTTTTCTATTTCCTTACATTATACAGTTAGAAAGCTTTACAACGTAAGGAAAGATGATTTGAGATTTTCCTTTTTGCTGTGTCCCATTAGTTTGGTATGTTATGTTTGTTTTAATTAATCTTTATGTATTTTCCAATTTCTCTTGTGATTTCTTCTTTGATCTATTGGTTGTGTGAGTGTGTTTTCATGTTTTCAAAGGATAAGTAGGGTAAATAAAAAGTGTGTTGTTTGATTTCCAAAAATATATGAGTTTTCCAGTTTTAATTTTGTTACTGATTTATAATTTTATCCCATTGTAGTTGGAGAAGATACTTTGCATGATATCCATTTTTAAAAACTTTATGAGATTCAATTTGTGGCCCACTGTATGGTCTGTTTTAGAAAATGTTCCATGTGTACCTGAGAAGAAGCTGTGTGCTGTTGTTGGAAAGTGTTCTGTATGTTTGTTAAATCTACCTGTTATATTGTGTTAAGTCCTCTATTTCCATACTCATCTTCTGTCTAGTTCTATCCGTTACTGAGAGTGGGGCATTGAAATCTCAAACTATGATTGTGGCACTATCTCTTTTTCCCTTCAAATCTGTCAGCTTTTGTTTCATATATTTTGATGATCTGTTACTAGGTATGAAAATGTTTATAATTGTTGTATCATTTTGTTATGCTGAATCTTTTATTAATATATAATAACCTTATTTATATCTTAACCTTTTTTGATTTAAAGTCTATTTTTCCTGATACTAGTATAGCTTCCCCTGCTCTATTTTGGTTGCTGTTTGCATGTGATGTGATTTTTCATCCTTTCACTTTCAATTTATTTATGTCTTTGTATCTAAAATCTTTGTAGACAGTATATCATTGGATTGATTTTTTTAATCCATTCTGCCAGTCTCTGTCTTTTGATTAGAAAGTTTAATCTATTTACATTTAAAGTAATTATTAATAAGGAAAGACTTCTGTCATCTTGTTATTTGTTTTCTACATGCTTTATATCTTTTTTGATAGTAATTTTCTACGTAACTGACTTCTTTTGTATTTAGTTGATTTTTTGTAGTAACATGTTTAAATTTCTAATTCCTCTTATGTATATTATGTAGCTATTTTTTTTGTGGTTACTATGGGGATTACATGTAACATCCTAAATTTATAACACTGTAATTTGAAATTATATCAGCTTAATTTCAAATGCAGTCAAAACTTTGCTCCTTTACAGCTCTGTCACCATCCCTCTTTTGATGATGTCACAAAACTACGTCTTTACAAATTGTGTGTTCAAAATATGAACTAATAGTTCTTATTTAAATGAGTTACTTTTGTAGATTATGTAGAAACCAGGATGTGCAGTAACAAAGTACAATATTTCTGGCTTTCAGATTGATAATTAATTTTTTAAAAACCATATTCGTCTTTCCAGTCACATAGAAAACAAAAAAAAATAGGAGTTACAACTCACTGTTAATAATACTAGCTTTTATAATTGCCCATATTTTTATTTTTACTGAGATATTTATTTCTTCATATGATTTCAAGGTACTAAGTTACTATCTAGTGTCCATTTGTTTAATTTACCCTTCAGCACATTTTGCAAGGCAGGTCTTATGGTAAGATGCTTCCTTTGCTTTTGTTTATCTGTGAATCCTTATTTCTCTCTCGTTGTGAAGTATAGTTTTGTCAGATATAGGAACTTGGTTGACAGTATTTTTCTTTTAGCACTTTGAATATCACTCCATCACCTTCTGGCCTCCAAAGTTTCTTGAAAGAAATCCGCTGATAATCTTTTGGGTTTTTTATATGTGTTGTTTTTCTCTTTCTGCTTTTGGATGATTTATATTTTGAAAGTTGAATTATAATGTGTCTCCATGTGGATATCTTTGAATTCATCTTAGTTGGAGATTGTTGAGCTTTTTGGATATTTATATTCATGCCTTTCTTCAAATTTGGGAAATTTTCACTTATTTCTTCAAATATGATCTGACGATTTCTCTCTGTCTTCTCTTTATAGAACTCCCACATGTAACTTGGTCCTGCAGGTACCTTAGGCTCTGTTTACTCTTCTTTATATTTTTACATTCTGTTTCTCGAATCTACAACTTTTATTATTCTATCCTTACATTTGCTGATTCCTCTGCCTGCTCAAATCTACCTTAAATTTCCTTTAGTGCATTTTTTATTTTAGTTATGTACTTTTCACCTCCATCATTTTATTTTGGTTTCTTCTAGGTTTTCTATCTCTTTATTGATCTTTCCGTTTTGTTCATAGATTGTTTTCTTGACTTTCTTTACATCCTTCTTTAGTCTTTTGGGCATCTTTAAGGTAGTTATTTTAAAGTCTTCTTCTAGTAGATATTCCGTCAGGTCTTTTTTGGGGACAGTTTCTGTTGATGTATGTTGACTTTTTTTCCTCTTTGAATGGGCCACACTTGCCACATACTTTGTGTGCCTTGTTGTGTGTGTGTGTGTGTGTGTGTGTGTGTGTATATGAATAACTATTTGAATCTAATAATGTAGTAACTCTGGAAATCACTTTCTTCCCTTTCCTTAGGGTTTGCTGTTCTTTATTGTTGTTACTGTTTTTATTTTTAATATGTAGGCTGTCTATGCTAAGGATCAGCCTGAGGTATAAACTTAAAGTCTTCTCAAGACTATTCTGAGCTTGTGCTTTTCCCTGGGCAGGTATAGTCACTTTCTAATTTTCCCGCATATGTGGTTGCTTTTGAATGTCCTCATTTTTAATGCATGGCTCCCAAAGGGAGAAAAAGATAAAACTGTGGGAGTCAAGGGAGAAAGGGTGCCAGTCTTCTAAATACCTTGCTCGTTACTTCAGCAAGAAGTAAAGGGGCTTGGACCAATCAAGAGATATGCAACAACAAAGGCTGCCTATATTGTGTGCACCTCTGTAATCAGAAGCAGCAGTGTGCTGTCAGAGCCTAGATTCTGAATATTTGAAGGACAAGTTGTTTTTTGTCCACCCTGGTTCCTGCTTGCTGTGTACAAGCTAATTCTGGAGTGCATGCATAGCTACTTGTTCTAGGGGTCTGGGAGTGAGGAATGGGTAGCTGCAGTTGTGCTGCAGCTGAAATGAACTGAAATTAACCAAAGCTTACTTCCCAAGCCTTCCCCTAAATATTGCAAATCTTCAGTAGATTCCAGAGTTCCAAATTAGTTACATCAGATTCTGCCATTGCACTTGCTGTGGAGGTGGAGAGAGAGAATTCTGGTGTTTCACACTCCCACGTCTTCTTTGAAATTTTTAAGAATTTTAAATATTATTAAATTTTAAGTAGCTAATATTTTGCTTGCCAAATTCAGTCCTCTCTTTATTCTCTGAAATGTTTTTCTTTAGAAACCATGGAGGTAGAGCTTTATTTTGTTTTGAAGGAAATAGTTATCAAAACTAATGTGCATTTACCAAACTGCTTTTAAAATAAATTCTAGGAGATTCTAATGCAAATTAAAATTCATTGAGAAAGAGTACTTTATTGGGAACATACAATGTATAAAACCTGTTTGTATCATTTTTGTTCATGTGTACATGAGGGATTTTGTTTTTATACCATTTTAATATATATATTTTTAATTTAGATTTTACTACTATTACATTAGAATTGCTTTTATCTGGAGGACATTTTCAGTAAACCTCTATACATTTTCATTTTTGTGATAAAAATATAAATATGTGGTTTGTTGAGTCATTTTAAAAAATATGTCTAGAAATATTCATAACAGTCTTTATTGAGAACAAATGTTGAATGTTTTATGTAACAAATTTATTCACTAGAGATTTTATGAAAAGTGGGATTTAAAAAATTATGAAATATATTCCTTCACTTTTGTTTTTAACATAACTGTTTTTTTTAGCATAACTAATTTACAACTATATTTTCACCTCAGGGATTTGCTAAAACATTTTCAAAATGTGGAGTTTTAAACACTTGAAACTTTAGTCCTTCTTTACTTGTCATACAACTACATGGACCCCAAATTGTGTGACACTAATATTTATGTTATTATGGATTTTTGATTGGTAGATTACATGCAGCAAACTGGAGGTCAAGCACATCTATTCTTTTGGATGACAGTGGAAGGATACCGGGTTACCGCCCAACAGCAGCTAGAAGTTTTATTAAGTCGTCAGAGAGATGGAAAACATCAAACCAACCAAACCAAAGGTCTTTTAAGAGCAGCTGCTGTTGGAATTTATGAACAGTATTTATCAGAAAAGGTGAGAGTTTATTTTGATTACTGTTTTCTTCTTTATCAGTATTATTAATAATTTTTGTAATCCATTGCTTATGCCAGGCTGACTACCTCAAAAACGTTGTTTCCTTTAATCGATAACAATCTTCCTGTCTGTCTGTATCCTCGTTTAAGTGAAGATTCTGATGTTTAGGCAGTCAAATTATCATGTCCACAGTCATGCAAATACTAAATGACAGAATCAAGATTCAAGGTCACATATTAGATTCACCACAGGCTGAAAGTAAAAGTATAGAAAAAGATAAACCATGCAAAAATAAACAAAAGAGAGTACATATATATTTTTTAAAAATGTATATATGTTTAAATGTATGTATTAAACATATATACATTTAATAACAGCCCCCAATGAATGAAACAAAAATTTGCAGAATTGAAGGGTAAGAGAGACAATTCAACAGTTATAGTTGGAGACTTCAATACCTCACTTGCGATAATTGATAAAACAATTAGAAAAACATCAAGGATATACAAGACTTCAGGAACATTATAACTCACTCAATCCTATAGAAGAATATATATACTATACTATAATTCTGTAGAATGTAATACATCTGTAGTGTCTATAGAGTATATTTTATATGATTATATAGATTATTATAGAATGTATAGAATACATATATAGGATAGAATTGCTTTAGAACTTATAGAATACATGTATTATTCTAATAATGTAATATTCTAATAATATAATAATTCTAATATAATATTGTAATTTATGTATATATTATATGTAATATATGTAATACTGTAATACATATATGTATATTATTCTATAGACTGTTTCCTCTAATGACAGCAAAATACACATTATTTTCCAGAACACATGAAACATTCTCCCAGATAAATCGTTTGCAAGGCCATAAAAGTCATCTCCATTTAAAAGTATTGGAATAATTCTTTGATCAGAATGGAATCAAATTAGAAATCAACAAAAGGAAATTTGGGGAAACTACAAATAATCGAAAATTAAACAACATATTTCTAAATAGCCTCTGAGTCAACAAAAAGTGACAAGGAAACTAGAAAGTATTTTTAATTGAGAATGAAAATGCATTGTATCAGAATTCATGAGATGCAGCTACTTAGTGATTAGAAGAATATTTGTAGCTCTAAAAATGTGTAGGATAAAAGATCTACAATCAACAATCTTAAGTTTTTACCTTAAAAATCTAGAAATGAAAAACCCAAGCCAAACAGAAGAAGGAAAACAAAGATTATTATGAGAATCGTGAATAGAAAACAGAAAAACCATAGTGAAAATCTAAAACCAAAAGTTGGTTCTCTGAAAATATCAACAATATTGACAAACCTTTAGCTAGACTGGCCATGAAAAAATGGGAGGAGACACAGATAACCAAATTCATAAACGAAAGAGGAGACATGAATCCTGACCCTACAGAAATTAAAAGGAGTAAGCAAATACTATGATCAATTTTATGACAACAAATTAAACAACTTAAAGTGGACAAATTTTTAGACACAGATTGCCACACTAACTCAAGAAATAGAAAAGAAGATAATTTACTTAATTAGGTCTAATTTTTGCTGGCTATAGAAAAAATGCTAAAATCTTGGTCTGTGGTAAAATCATATTTTTTTAAGTATAGGACAAAAAAATGTTTTTCTCCAATTTGAAATACTTTTTAAATGAAAATGGAGAAAAGGATTACAGTAAACAGAAATTTATATACTGTTTCTCTAAAATTGGTAGGTGATCTTTGACGAGGCCAAAAGCAGCCTAGAGAAGAGTTGACAGACTGACCTGAGTTGTTTGATGTTACATGTAGGTTGTGGTAAAAACTCATATAGTTAACAGAATGACTCCTGTTTTTGAAATAAGACTACTTGAATATTAAAAAAAAAAAATGTGTCACCAGAAAAGCCAACTTAAACAGGATTTTCTAAATTTCTTTACTAAAACTAATTTATCTGGAATTGAACTTCAGTTTCAAAAGTTTGTCTATTTAAAAACCATTTTTCCTCATAAAGGGATTTAACTTATGATAACATCATTATGCTTCAAAGTATTCAAAAATGAGCATTGTAGGCATGGATAGCCTGTGTGATAAATTTATAGATGGAAAAGACCTGATTGACAAACAATTGAGATACCTACCAAACAAGCCATATATATGGTTTTTGGACTTTTTTTTGAGCACCAAAATCAAATTTCTACGCATTTAAAAACCTATTTTTAATAAATAAAATCCCAATTATTACATGCCCAAATTATTTTGTTGAAAGGATATTTAGGCTAGGCGCAGTGGCTCACACCTGAAATCCCAGTACTTTGGGAGCCCAAGGTGGGAGGATTGCTTGAGGCCAAGAGTTCGAGAGCAGCATGGACAACATAGCAATACCTTGTATCTACAAAAAGAAAAAGAGAAAAAATTAGCTGGAGTTGGTGGCACAAGGCTGTATTCTTAGCTACTTGGGAGGCTGAGCCAGGAAGATGGCTTGATCCCAGGATATCAAGGCTGCAGTGAGCCATGATCACACGATTGTGTTCCAGCCTGGGTAACAGAGCGATATTCTGTCTCTAAAAAAATTTTTTAAAGAAAGGTTATTTAACTTGATCCTTCACATTGGATTGACACAAGAAATAAGTGTGAGGTGGGCTTGAAAAGAGCAGATCTAAAAATCAAGGTGAATTTTTATGTTTGACTATATTCAGTGGTAACACTGCATAAAAAGATGTCCTAAAGGCTTCAGGCAGTTCAGAAGAGTATTATTAGAGAAGGAAACAGAAAAAGCAAAAATATCCTACTGCATCATGGACTCGATAGAAAAGTCATTATTTATTTTTGTTAAATATAGATAATACCTGTTTTGCACATACATTCTGCTTTTATGTACATTTGCCTTTTAAAAAGTCTTTCTATATTTTAAGAATACAAAACAATATAACCTATAACATTTAGGTATCCAATAGATTTTATAAAAGGTTTAATGGTACATCAGAGGTCACAAACATTGTAAATTACATATTGTTGTATTTGTCTCACACAGATTATTTGCCACTGTTAGTCCCATTGGTTTGTTTAAATAATCACATTTCTGTAATAGAAAAGTAAAGAATACACATTAAGAGATAATTTTGGGAAAGCATTCACTTTTATATTTTCATGTTAAAGTAATAACATGCGTACAAATATTTCTTTTTTGTTGTTGTTTTGTTGTTTTGTTTTGTTTTTTGAGACAGAGTCTCACTCTGTCATAAAGTTTGGAGTGCACAATCTCACTGCACCCTCTGCATCCCAGGTTCAGGCAATTCTCTTGCCTCAGCCTCCCGAGCAGGTGGGATTGCAGGCATGCACCCACACCAAGCTAATTTTTGTATTTTTTTAGAGAGACAGGGTTTTTGCTATGTGGGCCAGGCTGTTCTCAAACTTCTGGCCTCGAGTGATCCGCCTGCCTTGGCCTCCTGAAGTGTTGGGATTACAAGCATGAGCCACCATGCCTGGCCATATAAATATTATTTTTGTGTTACTTTTTTTGGAAGAGGGGATCCTGACTTGTTGTGTTTCATGTTGGTACACTAAAAGTGTTGGTCATCCTATACCAAAGATGTGGCTTAATCCATTCTGTGTACTTGAGATATATAGGAAAAAGTAAAGTTTAAATAATTGTAAAATATTATTTTTCAAATTCACCCTTTTTATTTCCTAGAAAGTGAGTTTAGTGAGCTTAGAGGGCAGATGAAAGGGCAAAACCAAGTAACATCATATTCCTCTCTAATATTTGTTACATACTCGAAGCTGTTTAGTTCTCCTGTTTTTATTTCGGGGCAACTCTGCTACCCCCCAAAACACAAAACAAATAAGCATCCCACTCAGAAAAACAACAACCACACAACCTGCTTAGGTTTACTAACAAAAGTGTCGAATTGACAATGGGGCATTAGAAGTTGTATAGCCCTTTTCCTACATATTTATACCCTGATGTTTACTTTTTTTTCTCCTTTCTTGATTTATCCAACCTGTTCCTTATTTTATTGGATAAATTAGAGAAGTTATGTAAATAATATTTTTTGTTAGTTTCTCTAAAAGTTGTCTCTAGGGCTCATTTACTCTCCAGACTTTTCAGAACTAAAAATGCAAAAGTTGATGTGCTGAAGCTGTTGACATGTCTAGCTTTTCAGCATTTTTTCTTTTAATAAAGAAATTTTTGAAGTTGAAATGTCAAATTTTGTATTTCCTTGTGTTATCTGTGTTACTATATGCTTTGAAATGGAAGTTCTTAAAACGAATTAATTTTAAGGATTTCTTTCCCCATATCACACTGGAACTTTGCTGCAGCATTGGTTATAAAACCAAATTTAGGATAACAGTAGTCTCTTTAAAGGACATTCAAAAGGATTCTCTAGTGTCAGATAATAAATGAAATCACTTATTTGTTGATCAGTCATATTAATACACATCTAGTACTACTGAATACTAAACACTAACTCCTAATGACAGTGTTTCCTATGTGCCAGACACTATGGTATATATCTTATATAGATCTCTTTTAATCCTTACAATAATCTTAAATAACCTTGCATAGTATTATCTCCATTTTACAGATGGGGTAAATGAAGCTTAGTGAGAGATAACTTGTTAGGCAGAAGTCGAGATTTAAATCCGTGTTTGTTTACAAGTCTGCTATGTAGTACATGAGGAAGAGAAGGATTTAGTCCTGTTTCATCCTTCTTAAATGTCAAGGCGTCATTTACAAACCAGTGATTCTTACCTGCCAGTTATTTTCAATATTATATTCCATTATTATCATACTATCAAGTATCATCTTGTATTAAGAAATTACAGAGATCATTACTATTATTTTTCTCTGTTAGGCATCTCCAAGAGTTACTGTTGATGACTATTTAGTAGCAAAATTAGCAGATACTTTGAATCATGAAGATCCAACCCCTGAAATCTTTGATGACATTCAAAGGAAGGTATTATTATGTACAGCATTTATCATTTTATCTTTTTTGAGAAAAAATACTTTTATGTAATGTAATTAGTTTTTAAAAACTTTTTAAAAGTAGAGTGGTATTAAAAAGATAAGCTATGGCAATTATACTTCTCAATTCCAGAAATGTAAACCAGTATTTTTGTTTATTTTGTTTATTTTCTGAGGAAAATCCTTAAGTTGGGTTGTTTTATTTGAATTTGATTGTAGAGCTAGATATTAACATGAGCCTTGAACCTTTATATGTACTTATTTCTCAGAAAACACTTCCCAGAACATGCTGTCTGTGACTTGTGTTGCAGTAGGATTTTTTTCAATATAATTTAGTTACTGGAGGGATCAGAGGAAATCATTTGTTGTGAAAAAGTCTTATTGCTGACAGCGTGTAACTATGATACATTATGACAAGACCTCGGTGTGTCTTTTGGTGAAATTGTATTTCGTAAAAATCACCACATACCTGTATTAATTGTTGACTATCTTGATTTATTTCACTAAGGTATATGAACTGATGCTACGAGATGAAAGATTTTATCCTTCCTTCAGACAGAATGCACTTTATGTGCGCATGTTAGCTGAGCTTGACATGTTAAAAGATCCTAGTTTCAGAGGATCCGATGATGGAGATGGAGGTAAGGTGGCACCCATTTTACACATATATGCATATATATTTGTATATATTCGGCTTACCAAAAGAGCTTTTATATAAGTTAAAAATGTTATTGGAGTCCAAATATAAACTGTAATATATTTAAAAATCTACAAATGAATGACAGAGTTTAGTGACTGTACTAAGTTAAAATATTGAAAATTTAATAATGGATTAGAATATAACTATAGAAACCTTGAATTCTTAAAGAAGAATGTTTTCTTCAGGTGAGTCACTAAAATATTTTTATGGCAGTTTCCCTTTTGCGAGTAAGTAATAATATTCATGATTAACAATAGAATTATTGAGAAGATTTAATATGCAATAAGTAATGACTCAGTATATCATAAACTATAAAGCATTATAAAAAAAACTACAGTTTTAAATATCTTTAATTGTATACTTTTCCAAATTCTACACAGTGTGAGAGACTTTTGAGCTAGAAAAAGCTGTAAGAGTCGTTTATTCCAACCTTCAGTTTTTTCAAATGAGGATAATGAGACCTATTAACATGTTATAGTGAAAAACGTGTTTTAGGAGTCAGAATGTTTAGATTTTACTCCCATTCTACCACTTACTACCTATGTGTTGTCCAAGTACTTAAATTCTTCAAGCCTCATTTTTCTGAGTTGGTAAATCTGGAACAATATCCTCATAATATCTTACATTAGTCATTGTTAGATTTAAATGGAATTATGCATTTGAAAATGATTTATAAAGTAAAACACAAGTATCGATTTTTATTAGTAAATAGTGAGTTATATAAGAATAGTGGGAGGGATAGTCTTTAGAACACAAGTTTCCAAATTCTTAGGCCCAGTGATCATTAACTTGTGATTCAATTCAGAATTATTTATTAAGCTCTAATTAAATATCTGACGTTTGATGATCTTTCTGGTATGTTCTACCAAGTAAATGAATGAGGTCAGTAAAAAGTAAACGGGAAAGATTAAGTATTTTAAGAAAGTGCTTCAGTTATGACCATTTACTAATGAACAGGTTTTATGGACAAGCACACTTGGGAATGGAGATAAAATAGCGAGGTCGTGAGCACTGCTTAAAAAAATATCTCTATTATGGAAGTCTCTCAGTCTCCCTTCTCCTCCACCTCTTATCCCTCTGTCTACACTAGTGAGATTTTGTTTTTTAAATAATCTAAGAAATCTAGTTACCGAAGTTTACATTTGAAATTTAGTAACTTTTGTTTGGATGGTTTATCTGATGCCTTGGGTTTTTAAATTAATACTCTTTCAAGTTTACTTTTGTGTACAATTGGAATAATCTATTAACTGATTTTGATTGCATAAGTATGGAAAATTTTAAAAAAAGAATAGAGTTCTTCTCTGTGAGTTGAATAGTAAAATTTTATGTACCTCTAGTTTGTTGTATATATCTGTACTTACTGTCTCTGTTGAAAAATGTTCTTTTATAGAGATACTATATGAAATTTGCAATAGCAACTCTGTGTCAGCTAACCATCCTAAAATGACTATCATAAAAGCTTTTGTTGTTTATACTAATTTTATCTATTTTAGAAATTTCTTAGTATTTGTGAAGTAGATTTTCTATATGACTCAGAAAGAGAGAAGACAAAGTCATAACCAACTAATTTTATGGGCTTCTAAGTAACGTGTAATTTAAACTGGTGATGGTAGCAATATATTCTGTGGAAGTAATTTTTGATCCTATAATTTAAGAACTCTTTCCAGCTTTTAAATGGACTTTTAGCTTCCATTGATATCTTTCCAGCCAGTCTGTCGTCTTCAGTACAGCTATTGGAAGCAAACTATAAGCAATCTCAAACTTCCTAAAATCATATGCTGTACTTTTTTGAAACATGAAGTATATTAAATTTTTTTTTTTGGGAACTGGTTTTGATCTGAAGTAAATTTGCTTCTCATATATCAGTCATTGAGTAACTTCTCACATTTGAATCATTGATTGTAGTTTCAGATTACATACTTATATATCTTATTGTCTTTCTAAGACATTGCTGTCTAATATTTTGTTTCCTAATTGATGAGTTTTATACTGTGAAATTATCCCTTTTTTGAAACCATTTGAAAAAAATATGTGGACTGATGGGTATAATATGAAACATTACTATTTAAAATAACTGTCAGGTTTTTTTTTTTTTTTTGAGACGGAGTCTCGCTCATCGCCCAGGCTCGGGTGCAGTGGCGCCATCTAGGCTCACTGCAAGCTCTGCCTTCTGGGTTCACACCATTCTCCTGCCTCAGCCTCCCAAGTAGCTGGGACTACAGGCGCCCGCCACCACGCCTGGCTAATTTTTTGTATTTTTAAATAGAGATGGGGTTTCACTGTGTTAGCCAGGATGGTCTCAATCTCCTAACCTCATGATCTGCCTGCCTCGGCCTCCCAAAGTGCTGGGATTACAGGCGTGAGCCACCACGCTGGGCCAATAACTGTCAGCTTTGTTGTCTTTGTCAGTGTTTAGGTTTTAGGCCACTGGTTTACCTTTTTCAAATAGTAATGCTTCTGATATACTTCTTTTTATATGATTATTTAATCAAAAAAAGGCCTTTCCACATTTTTTTGTTATAAATTAGTTTTCTGACTTTTAAAATTAAGCTGCTCAGCACTACATGCATTTTTTAGACATTCTGAAATTTTGACTACCTTTTAGACATTCTGAAATAATTATCTAATCTAGGGATTAATGTGCAGCTGATTTTTTTAAAAGTAGTCTACATTTGAGCCTAAAATTAATGGACCAAGTCATATCATATGGTATAGTACTGTATCCTCTGGTGGTTTTTCTTTGCTTGAGTAGAAATTTCATTCCTATTTAACTAAACTTAATAGTAGGTAGAGAATTAGCTGGTTGGCTTGCTTGTGCTTACTATCTCTCCTCTCTCTTTTTCTCCTCATTTCATCCATTGCCCTTTCTGTTTATTCATGATTACTTTCTTTAGTTATTAAATTATTTTAAAAATAGATATTTTCTCCTTTATTACAACAGAGTTTCATAGTCTTTTAAAACTATATGAATATGTTTTCCTTTTTAAGTTTTAATCTCAACATTGTTTTTCTCACCATGTTGAACAGTGCTTTCTTTTGTTTTCTAATATTTGTAGGTAGTCATCCAATTCTTGATTAAATGTCGACCAAGATTGATTTTATACTGTATTTCTGGATCTTCTTATTGTTGATCAAGAAAGTAAACTATGCCCTATTTTGATCCCAAATTCTCCTTTAACTTGACTTGTCTTTGGTGGGAAGATTTAAGAGGTGGGCAGACTACAGAAGAGGTAGGAGGCATATAATTGAATAAGGAGGATAGAGAACTATTTTACTCATTTTAAGTATCACCAAGGGATAATCCTAGGTGAAATTCCCATTTTTTTAATGACCCAAAGGGCTGAAGAACCAAGAAATGTTCTTGAGCATTTAGAGTAAATTTGGAAGGCAGTATCAGCTGCCTCCTTGTAGAAATTATAGTCTTGCTTTTTTGAAGACCCATTTAGAGAACCAAATTCATAAATAACCTCTTAAGTGCTAGAAACCATATATTAAACTGTGTATGAATATTGCTTTACCATAGATTTGTTTATGTGTTTAATAAAGAAACACCTTAATTGGTAACTTAATTTTCTTAGATTTATAATAAAACCATAAGGGAAAAGATTATTGCTTGATATTAATGTTTACTAGTAATCTAAAATTGACTTACTCTCTAACATTAATTTTTCCCAGTTGCTTTTTAAAAAAGTTAAATGGAATTGCATAAGCAGTTTTAAGTGTCTTTTTGTCTATTAGTTATATATTGATTTAAAAATCTGGACTTCCAGTATTTTCAAGAAAATCTACCACCAAGAATAAGAGGACTTAATAGACCTATTAAAAATAAGTCTGTTTCTCCCTCACACTACAGACTGATTTTATTTGTAATCTTTCTTAATCCAGTGAGACAGAAGTTACAGAATAGTGCTGATGTTTCCTAATGGGCCTCATTCTGCAGTGTTTTCCTCATGCTTATATTGTATTAGGCAACTTATTTGATACTATGAGAATAAAAACATTTAATAATTACTCTCCTGAACACTAATGCCTTTTTGATTTTTGGCCAGCTATCAGGTACATACCATATTGTCACTTAAATGCCTGGCTTAGAAAACCATAGAACTTTAAGGGATCAAGTTTTTGGGAGTATTCCACAATTTTATTTTTTTATTTTTTTATTTTTTTTTTTACTATTATGTTATATCTTGGCTTATGTGACTTTCATTCTTGGTGTTTGAACCTTAGATAAAGCAACCGTTTTAAAGTTTTTTGCTGTATACTAAGTTGAATTTCCCCCCTGCAGAATCTTTTAATGGGTCTCCTACAGGAAGCATAAATTTGGTAAGTACTATTATGGGTACTTTATTAAAGTGACTTGAAAATAATGTAAAAGGCTGAGCCTTAACATATGTAAATAAATGATATATAAAGAAGGCCCCAAATCATAATTTAGTGTTATAAAAAGTTATTATGCTTTTAAAGAAATGCTAAGTTCACATATAAGGCATATATGAATTAGAACTTAAAAATTATATTTTATCTTTATTTAAAAAATTGGTTTAGGTTAAACCTGCATAATTGCTTTTGTGCATTTTGTAAAAAATTGATTTCATTATTTTTAATTCCAATATTTAGCATGTTTAAATTATGATTACTAAATTGCTATGATAGGCAGTAAGTTTGTGACACATAAATGTTTATATTGGAATCAGTTTTTTTCTCCTCTTGTATTTAGAAAGAAATATAAAACTGGTGAGGATAACCAAAACCAAATAGATATTTCTTATAGTCTACACCAAAACAAATTCAGGTCGTTGTAAACAAAAAAAAATTTTTGTTAAGTTTAGACAGTTTTACAGCAACTACATCCTTAATGATTAGAAGTTAGAATGACATGTTTTTAGAATCTCAACTGTCATTGGCATTTTATATATTCAAGGTACAGTGTAAAATAATGAACATTTTAGCTCTCTTATATATCCAACCTTGCCATTGAATAACTTATTTCCTAAGATGCTGTTAGGAGGAAATATTAGTGTTCTATGAAGGTTTCAGTCCAGTTTGGCTGGGTTGGGGAGGGGAAAAACAGGTAAGGTATTGTTTGTTTTGTTTTTCCTCCTACCTGCATTACTTTTTCTTTTAGACCTTTCGTAATAGCTAAATGTTTTAGAGGTTAGTTGTCTTATGTTTACTTCTAAAATAACCTTATTGAGTAAATGTTCTATTACTGTATTATAACCTTTAGTAAAACACTAAAGCAGATCTGTTGTGGAATTGTCAGATACTTTGTAACTTTTAAAATATTTCCTAAATCATTTGGTATTATTACCATTTACTTGTTGTAGTCCAGAGCTTTAAACAAAAACTAATTGCTCCTAGAACTTGAAGGAAGTGTTAAAAATAATGTTCATCATATAGAAAAGTTTCCAAATGTGATGAAACCCTTCCTTGGTTTGAAAGTTTTTAGTATTCACATTTGTAGTGCTTGTGTAAATATTTAAACACTACTAAAATTTTTTTTTTCTTTATTCCATGTCTGGAATAAATGCTTTTCCAAATAAGATAAGTCTCCTTTGTCACATGGTAGTATAAACCAGAATAGTCTCTGGATAAAAAGAAGGTCATTCTTGAAGTCAGTGACTTGGAGTATTTTATTATTCCCATAAATCTATTTGATTCATACTGTTAAGTAGTTGGACCATGTAGACAAATTTTAGTGAATATCTGCGTTTTAAAAATAGCTTAAGATTATAAACTAGATCACAATAGTTTATTCCAGTATGCTAAACAAAGGAGATATTTAATGTGTTTGGTATTGTACTCATTTTGCCATTGGTAGCTTGGTAAGTAAGTTACAAGCATTTAGTGCCATTTTCGTTGTGTTTGATGACTATCATCGTAAATTTGAATTTTCAATTTTTGTCTTAGTGTTAAAAAACACTTTCTTACAAGGAGTTTAAGAATCATAACTTAAGGAGTACTCTGCAAATTGTGCTTATTTCAATATAGCATTAATGTACTTGTTTTGAAATCACAATTCTCTTTTGCTACATTTCTAAATCAAGTGTAGTTTTGTCAATATTACTTTACCAATTGTAACTTTGTAGTCCATTGGATATTTACATGCATTATAACTGTAACTAATATTTTTCCAAAGTTTTCGTCATATGTAATGAAAACAATATTTACTAATTGCATATTTTAAAAGAGATAAAAAGACATTTCTCCACAAAGCCTTTTTAACAACTTTTGGATTGCATAGTATGAGATGCTAACATGTTTAAAGAGATAAGTATATTTACCTTTTTAAATGTTTACAAGGGAAGGTTACCATTATTAATAATGCTTTTTTTAAAAAAATAGATTATTTTATGTTACCTGTGCTGGCTTATAATTAGAAGAAGTTATAATAGAAAATATAAATTTGGTAGAATATTCCATTTCCTCTGAGTCTTCTATCTTTCACATAAAAATATTGAAGTAAAGGTTGTGCTATTTCTATCAAAATGATTTCTTGAGCACATAAAAATAAATGCATCCTTTTTTTTTTTTTTTTCCCAAAGCATTTTCATTCATAGTGTGTCCTGACAGTGATGTAGAGTAGGTATTAGCCCCATTTTACCATTGGGAAAACTGAAATCCAAGAAAGTAGTTGATATGGTTAAAGTCTCTTAAGGTATTGATAGTAGAGCATGGACTAGATCTAATTTAATTTGATGTCTTTGCCATTTGAGTTGACCAGGGAAGTCTTGTGGATTATCTGCATAGAATTATCACATTTTACTTCTCTTAACAATCAGTTTTTAGTAGATACATTTTTGGCCTTCTTCTTAGAATGCAGTTGCCTTAATTTAAGTGACTGTGTCATATGGATGGTTGCATTTAAGTCATTTAGATGACTGTTTTAGTAATAATAATATTACATTAGGACTCAAAAGCTCATTCACATCCTATTATTTTTAAAGAGTGAAATATATCTGAATTTTATGAATATGTGAAATGTGTGAATAATGTAAATACATGAAATATGTCTAGATTATATATGTTAGGTGCCCTCAAGACCACTTCCAGGCTCAGTGATTTGCTAAGAAAACTCACAGGACACACCATAGTCTTACTCATGGCTAGAATTTCTTACCATGAAAGGTTATAAAGCAAAATCAGCAAGACAACACGTGTGAAATGTTGCCATCAGGAAAACTCATTGGAGACTAAATGTACAGGTTTTTTATTGGAGGCAGATTACATAGCACATACCAAAATTCTAGACTCCTAGAAGGAAAGCAGGTGTTCAGCATAAACATTTCTTATATAGATAGTTTAGATATGGTAAACCACTCTTACTGGTTGGAGAATGCTGGGAATCTTCCCCAAATTTAAGTTCCCAGATTCCGTCCAGGGAACAACCTTGGAAGCAGTCTTTTCTAGGCAGAGCAGTTTCAGGCTGCTATGTTAACTCTGCAGTCTGCTTTAATTATATGATTATATTCCTTTTTATGTATGTGTGGATATATGTATACGTGACAAAAATATTTTTAAAGTTTAGACCCAAAGGTCGTAGTTATAAAAGATTCGTTTTGAGTCAATCAATAGGCATTTATGTTTGTGGAATTGTTTTTGAAAACTGATCATTTAAAATCTATCATAGTCTATGGATTTACCTCATTTAATAAATAATCAGAATAATAGCTAACGTTTGTTATATTAGGCAGTTTTCTAAATGTCTTACATGTCTTATTTAATCTTCACATAATTCTCTGACTTAGGTAGTATTCTCATTTTATAGATAAGGAATCTAAATTAAGTATAACAATTATTTCTATATTAACAAAAGTATTAAGCTAAAAATACAGAGCTGGTTCTAGTATATTTCAACATAAATGTTAACGTAAGAATATGTCTACTTATTTTTATCTAGATTTTCTTGCCATATAAGGACCATAATTGAAAAGTAGCAAGTTACAGTAGATGGACAAGCAATTAAGGGAGAACTAATCTAATAAGTTTATTACTGAATTATTTTGTTTTATTGTTTCTTAATCTTTGCTTTTTTTCTGTTAGCCTAAATGGAAAAGATTATTGTGTGTGGAGGGGATGGAGGGTATACAAATAATATATAGTTTACATGCATGAAAATGAGTAATTGTAATGCATATATGATGTAGAATTCTTTGATACTTTTTTTCCTACAAAATTTTAAAAATTTGTTTCCGGTTTTTTTTTTCTCAGTCTTTAGATGACCTTTCAAATGTGTCTTCTGATGACTCAGTACAACTTCATGCCTACATTTCAGACACTGGTAAGAGAGTTTGAAGTATAATTACTGCATTAAAACTATGTATTATTGTATCCCTAAATAATTTTCCACACTTAATTTTTACTAACCTTTTTTTGTTCTCTAGTCATATTTCTGTTACTTTTTTTCTGCAGCATGTCCTTCATTAAATTCTATTGTATTTATTTGCTTATGTATTTGATCTCTCTAAGATTGTGACTATCAACATTTGAAAATGCTTATGTTCTAAGTGTTTTACTATTTCTAATAAACTCTGAAACCATTCTTTTCCTCTTTGTGCTTGAGTCTAGTTGATAATTGTCTGTATAATTCTCATTAAATCTTTTCTGGAGAGATCTTAGTTCAGGATTAGTTTTCATACATGCAAAGTCAGGCTAGGTAACTGGGTTAAATGAAGCCTCCGGTATAGAAACTTGCAGAACTTCAAGAAGTGCTTGAATGAGGTGAGAAACCTCTAAAGCTTTGTGATCATTCAGCGTACATGTAGAATTGTTAGTAAACCCAGGAAAAATAACCAGTTTTCATCATTGCCATTGAGTTATTAGATAACACTAATGAGTATTAAATAATGATAGTTTTCTTATCTGACCTCTCACTGTTCTTAGAATATAGAAGTGTGTTTGTCATATTACATACTGAGGTATATACCTCAATTCAATTTCATGGTTACATTTTAGACACTGAAGAGATTTTATAGTATAGTATAGTATAGTATAGTATAGTATAGTATAGTATAGTATAGTATAGAAGACATTAACTTGTATCTTTTAAAAATAGATCTTCGTTTCCATTTTCTTCTCACTGGAACTGAAGTCTCAATTTACATTTGTTGCCTGCCAGATTTCTGGAAGAAAGCAAGTATTTATTAGCTTCTTAAAATGTATGGAAGCACTGTGCTAGGTATATTTTTAAGAAATTATTTCAGGCTGGGCTTGGTGGCTCATGCCTGTAATCCCAAAACTTTTGGAAGGCCGAGGCAGGCGGATCACGAGGTCAAGATATCGAGACCCTCCTGGCCAACATGGTGAAACCCTGCCTCTCCTAAAAATACAAAAATTAGCTGGGCATGGTGATGCGTGCCTGTAGTCCCAGCTACTCGGGAGGCTGAGGCAGGAGAATCGCTTGTACCCAGGAGGCGGAGGTTTCAGTGAGCCGAGATCACACCACTGCACTTTAGCCTGGCAACAAAGCGAGATTCCATCTCAAAAAAAAAAAAAATATTATTTCTTCTTGAGAATCGTGTAAATACTGAAGAAGCAGCATAGTATAGTGGTTAAGAGTATAACCTTTTTACTGAATTGCTTGGGCTCAAACCCCAGCTCTGCCGTTAATAGTTGGGTGAGCCATCCAAAATTAAGATCTAGTTTAAAAAAAAAAAAAAAAAAAAAAAAAAGCTGCTGGTGAACCTGAGTGAGTTCCTTAACTTCCTTGTACCTTAATTTCCTTATCTGTAAGATGGGATAGTAATAATAATAATACATAACTCATAGAGTTGTTATGGAACTAATTAATTACATTGGTAATTATGCATGATAGACATATTTGATTGTTGGTTCATTAAATACTTATTTTACTAACTGGACTTCAGAGTCTCTTTGATTCTAGATCTTTTAGCATCTTTATTTCAGAAAGTAGGAGTTTATAGACTAGTCCAGTGCTACTGAAAGGAAGCAGTACACACACAAGAATGGTGATCTAGTATGTGTATTGCTTCCTTCATTAATCAAGAAATCTTGCTTTAAAAAGTATTGGCTAAATTAAACAATGTGATTAGTAATGAAGTTGATTTACATTCTGGTGCCTTTTTTTTTACATAATAAAAATTAGTAGCAAATAGTTTGCAGATCACCTGCTGTGAGTAACATTGGTCTAACAAAAACAAACCGTTCTAGCTAAATCACCGTCTTCACAAAACCAGTATGTGTAACCCCATTGTCTTTAAGTCACATTACCTTGATGTCTTCTGCATTTTTTTTTTATAATT
Organism: Macaca thibetana thibetana; assembly: GCF_024542745.1. Classification (NCBI taxonomy): domain Eukaryota; kingdom Metazoa; phylum Chordata; class Mammalia; order Primates; family Cercopithecidae; genus Macaca; species Macaca thibetana. Next base: position 88,387,919 of record NC_065580.1, on the reverse strand, counting down.
ACCTTATTATTTTTCCTACCGTGCATGCACCCTGGGTGATCTTCCAAGCCTATCGATTTTTGACAAATTCTGATTATTCTTTCTTATAGCTCTTCTCCTTTTTTGTTTCTTGCTATTCTTGCTCTTGTTAATTTTTAATTGGTTATGGTTAGCTGCCTAATTGGCCTCTGCTTTCTATTTTCCTTTCCCAAACCTATCTTGGACACACCTGATAAAACCATTCTCTTGTTGCCACGCTAACTCCATTGAGAAATGGTGGTTCTCTAACGTGATTAAAATGTGTTGTGCTGTTTGATTTGCATAAGTCTCTGAGAGACAGACAAGTGGACGAGGTGAACAGTGAATAATAGTGCTACTTATAGAGCAAGATGTCCAAAGTCTACTTCTAGTCATATATTTTGTCAAATCAGAAACGGTGATAATAGATGGAAAGGGAATGAAAGACAATTTTGAAAAGAAAGTGCAAATCTTAGAAAAATTTTTATGAAAGTTCGGGAAGAGCTTCTGTCCAACTACTCTTGCCAATATAGAGTTCTAACTTATATGTTATTAATTTACCAAAAAGCTATACTGAACTTCTTCTGCCCAGTTGTATACAAAGTAGCAAAATATTAGCCCCAGACCTTGACCATTTTTATTCACACTTACAAATCAACGTAATACATTATTACAAGATCAGTTTTAGACTTCTGGTTAGTGTGGTAGTCTGAACTGCTATGGGAAATCATGCCTTCCACGTATAGAAAGGCTGAAAACATTATTACAAGAATAGCTGAAGGGGAAAAACTACAGGTGCCATATACCATGAAGAAAAATAAATTCAGGGAATTGAAGGGGTGTTAAAGCAAGGGGTTCATAGTAGCATAAAGACTGGATCTTGATTTTGATAGCATTTTCATTCCCTCACATTTAGAGGAGGCAGGATGGGCCAAGGCCATGGGAAGCTGGAACAAAGTACTTCACATAAAGCCTAGAGTCACAAAGGGCAGCTCGATGTCAAAGAGGAACTAGGAAAACTTAGCCTGCCATCAGTAGAAAGAACAAGAAATGTCAAGATTATGATTGGAAATGGTATCTGTCACCCACAAAATACTGAAAGCCCAGCTTGCATCCCATCATGAGTATGTCCGGATTTAGCTGTCCTCAAGTGATTATGTACTGCAAGATCTCAAGCCAGAGAGTTAGTATTAAAATTATTTCTGAACCACTGAAACCAGCAGTTAGAGTGATGACACTTGACACTGTTCAATGTGAATGCTTCCCTAGCCAAGGGCACTCAGAACACCCAGGGAGAAATAAAACCAGCTGGAAATGAGCTTACAGAAAGCAATTAATAGCAACAGAAAGAAATATGAACCACAATAAGAGAAAGCCAACAGAACCAGCAGATAATTTGCATCCTGTGAACTTGGAGATGGCAGTCTTAATAGATTTGGCCATAAGTATGTTAAAAATATTCCTAGAGAGAAATCCTAAGACAAGAATAAACAATATGAAAAAGAACCAAATAGAACTCTACAGATAAAAAAATACAGTGATTGAAATAAAGGTCACAGGATAGATTAAGAAATAGGCCGGATACAGATGAGAAGAGACTCAGTATTAACTTTTGGAGACCTAATTGTAGAGTGCAGAAAGATAAAGAAATGGAACATCAGAAAGACAAGTTAGAGAAAATGATTTAAAGTGCATCTCCTTAGTTAAGATTAGCACAAAATGGGAACAGGCTTTGATTTTAGAGATTACCTGACTTGATATGTGGCAAATTAATGCGAAAATGCTTTGAAAAAAAAAATCCCCAGAATAAACTGCACTTGTGAACTATTGAACATATCAAAGAAAAAGAAAATTACCAGAAGATAAATGTTACCCCGTGGCTGTTGCTGTTTAGTTGAAAATATTTTAATTATAACACAACTGAAGAGTGAAGGCTAGGACAAAACATTATTTTGTTTATTTTTTCTATATTAAATTTAAGAAATTCTAATTTTACTCTCTGAGGTAACATTAGATGTAGTAATATAATGATGTAGTGATGTAGTAACAGAAAGCTCTTTGGAAGAGAGAGAATTGTAATGGGTACCACTTTGTGATTGATAGTGTCGTACTAAACTTAGTTTATTTTGTATTTTAGCCATTATATGTAATACCTTATGGATGTGAGTATGGAGGATGGGAATCTATCCTTTGGTGACATCCTTCTGTCTCAGTCTATCATTTCAGATTCTTCTTCATTTCATATTATCTTTTTTGTTTTCTTCATCTTCCTCCTTTTTTGTGTCTTTCGTTCCTCTTCATTTTGTTTTAAATGACTAGTATATGCTGACTATGACCCATATGCTGTGGCAGGCGTTTGTAATGATCATGGCAAGACATATGCATTATATGCCATCACTGTACACCGGCGCAACCTGAACAGTGAGGAGATGTGGAAAACCTATCGTCGTTATAGTGACTTCCATGACTTCCACATGAGAATCACTGAACAGGTAATGAATTTTTAAAAACTTGTGTACTTTATGTTGTTTCTTGATTTGATTTTGATTATAAATCTGAGGATGCTCAGATATTGATACGTTTAAAAAATAAGGTAAGAATTTTTGGTATAATCACCATAAATCTTAGAATTAATCTGAGCATTTAACAAATAAATCAGATGTTGAACGCTTCATCAGTCCTAACCATTACGGACTAGTGACAAACTATCAAGGGTATACCTTGGAAAATTAAAGTGAATACATGTTTCTGATTTTAAAATTTGTTTGTGTGTATTGTGCTTTTCGAAGTTTTTTGGGCTTACTTTGAAGTAGGAATGAGGATTGCTATAGGACATTTTGTGCTTTTGTTTTTGAAGGCATAGTTTAAACCTAGAAGTTATTTTAAATGGCAGTTTCATCCAGCAGTGTAACAGTGAAATGAATCCTTGATTCATTACTCAAATTATTTTGAATCACAACCTAAAATAAATTTAATATTAACCAAATAATATTTTTAATTCTTTTAATTCTTTTAATTTTATTTTTAATTCTTGTTTTATAGAAATAATTTAAAAGGACTCTTAAAGATAACAAATCTAAAGAAATTATTTCCCTGTCCTATTTTTTTAATTAAATATTTTATTTTCTCAACTTAAAAAAAATTTTGATGAATTGGAATAAATGATCTATGAAATTTATTTTAATTCTTAAAAAGTCTTTGACTCATTCAGGGCTTTTAGGTATACAACTGGTATTAAACCAATAATAGTTAAAAGTGATATCTGATTGGGTGAACTAAAGCTTTGAAATGACATTGCACTACTTTAGAAATCAGAAAATATCTTTTTCAACTTAATATAGTGGAAAATATATAGTTGGCACCATGATAATCTTATTAAAATATCTTGTGGGTAGAGATTAATAGCTTAAAAGTGATGAAAAACAGGTTAATGTTGACTTCTGAAGCCTGTATTAAAAGGACTATTTTGAATTATATTAATAAGAAAATTAAATTAATACCTTTAGACGTACCTGTTCTTCTGTTCTGGAGTCAAATATAACCTTTCTTCATGTTTAGCTTGACTTGTTTGCAGAGATGAAATAACTTTCTGCCCCACATTGAAGAAATAATTGCTTTACCTTTTTAAAATATTACCTGTTTGATATTGTTTTAAAAGCATATAGCTCATATATCTTTTTATTCCCATCCTTACACTTTAACCAAACATGATAATTTAAAAAGTAATTTGAATTGGTAAGAGTTTTATCTATTTGCAAATGAATTTACTTGCAAATTAATGAGAGTATTGTTTAATATGAAATTTTTATTGTGTAAATAGTTGTAATTTTCTTTCTAGTTAAGAGGAATAATCATTCCCTGATTTAAATGTAGAACTAGACTAGAACTGTAGGCATTATGTTTACATATTGACAAATGTAAATGAAGAACATACCTTTTAAGAAAACTTTTAAGAGGACAGTTCATACAGAAATTTCCCTTTTCAATTCAGCACCAGAAATTATATGACATTGATACAGCACAATTTCTTTTTCAAACAGCTCATGCAAGTGAAATGGACGTGTTTTGACTTGGTGTTTCCTTTTTTGTGTTTGTGTGTGTGGGTGTGGGGGTGTGTGTGCGTGTGTTTCTTATAAAGTCACAGTAGTGATATATCTAAGTGTTTAGATTGTTCACAGAACTTAAGAGATTAAAAACTCTTCTTTTAAATGAAAATTAGGTTTTAGTAAAATATTAAGTATCTGTAAATAAGACTTAGGGTGTTTGCCTTTTAGCTCAGCCTTATCTATATTTTAAAAACAAATCCCTTATAAAATAATGGAAGAAAAATGTAATGACTTGTAATTCAGCAGTTGGTCACAGTACAGCCTGTTAACATGAACAAATGGTAACTGCATAGAGCACTTAAAGTAAAATTGTTTTAAAACAAGTTTCATTTTGTTTATATCATTTCGTGATACAACATTTTTTCCAAGACCAAGCTTGGTGCCTCACACCTATAATTCCAGCACTTTGGGAGGCTGAGGTGGGCAGATTGCTTGAGGTCAGGAGTTTGAGACCAGCCTGGGCAACATGGCGAAACCTTCTGTCTACAAAAAATACAAAAAATTAGCTGGGCGTGGTGGTGCCTGCCTGTAGTCCCAGCTACTCAGGAGGCTGAGGTGGGAGGATCACTTGAGCCTGGGAGGTGGAGATTGCAGTGAGCTGAGATCCTACCACAGCACTCCAGCCTGGGTGACAGAGTGAGACCCTGTTCCATAAATAAATAAATGACAGAGTGAGACCCTGTTCCGTAAATAAATAAATAAATAAATAAATGAAAATCCAAGCTAAATGTATGAGCTATCATTTATTTTCTTTAAAGATTTTAATAATCTTATTTGTTGTTTTATGGAGACTTATAAGAATTAAAAGAAACTAATTAAAATGTTAAATGTCATGATTTTGGAAATGGCCTGAGCTGCTCATTCATTGATTTAACAAATATTTATTAAGCTTTTCCTATGTGTCTGGTACTTTTCTTGGTGTTAGCAACATATAAGGGAACAAGACAGACCAAGTCCTTGCCTCTAAGAGCTTATAGTGTAGTAGTTACTGTGCATTTCTGTTTTATTTGGTGAAATCTATATGGGTACAGATAAACTACTAATGATTTAAATGATAATATTAAGTATTCATTAAGATAACTGAGTAAAAATATGCACCTTATTAAACAAATTTTGAATTGCTTTAATACAAAATTTTAAGTCTGTTCTTTAAATTTTCCAGGAGTGTATTGGGTATCTAAACTTGGTGTGTTTAATGTAGAAAAGTAAGATCTTTGATTTTAGAATGTCTACGATTTATGTGTAGTATTTGAATTATTTGTAAACATTGACATCCTCTGTTATAATTTATTTTAGTTGTTTTTTGCTGAATTTCTAATTTCTTTTAAATGCCTTTAAAAATATTTTCATGAATTTTTGGCAGAAGGAATTACATTACTTTTCAGGGAATGGGCAATTGTTTTGTTCGTACTTTAAAATAATATTTTAAATAGCAAGTTTATGATGAGTTAATACAGAGTGTAAATTTTCACATTTTCTCCCTTGCTTTTATAGTTTGAGAAAAGTGTTAGTGATTTATGTTTCTGTTCCAGACAGACAACTTACAACGGAGTTTGTTTTGGTAATTTAGGCTTTAAGAAAACAACTGTTTTTGTAGTTTTTTTTTTTCTTTTTATTAGTAAGGTTTAATATTTTAAAGTTTCTGAAATAAATTGTTGTTTTAATGGATACTGTCATATTGCCTTGGTATATTAGTTTGGTAGGGCTGCCCTAATAAAATACCGCCAACTGGGTGACCCAAATAACAGAAATTTATTTTCTGACAGTTCTAGAAACTAGAAATCAAAGATCAAGGTATTGACAAGTTTGGTTTGTCGTGAGGCCTTGCTTCTTGGCTTGTAGATGGCAGGGTTCTTGCCATGTCCCTATGTGGCCATTTCCCTCTGTGATGCCTTCCTGTTGTCTCCTAGTGGGTCCAAATTTTCTTTTCTGATAGGATACCAGTCCGGTTGGTTGGGTTGGGGCCCACCCTAAGGGGCTTATTTAAACTTAATCATCTCTTTAAGGGCTTTATCTCTGAATTCAGTCACAATCTGAGGCACTGAAAGTTAGGGCTTCAACATGAATTTGAGGAAATACAGTACAAGCACAGAAGACTTGGTAATGCCAGAAAAAATATGTATTTTCTAAAATTGAATCAGTAGTTTAATGTGGATAGGTCATATTGCAGGAAATATCTTTTAGGACACCTTGAAAAAGTAAATTTGCTTCCAAAAAATTTTTTTTGACATGTGATATTCAGTGAGGATCCCATTTCTAATACTTCTGTGAATCACCACATTTGAGAATATTGCTATAGTATGATGTTTTCTCTATAAATTACCTGTACCCATTTTTGGTTTTCCTCCCAATACTGGAGTAAAAAACTACTTTTGCCTTTCATGTGTAACATATAATGAACTTGTTCACATTTTAGCTCTAAGCAGCCGTCAGATTTGTCCTTCTTTTAATAATGTCTCAGAATCTTCCAGTTTGGCGATGGAAATTATCCTAATCCTTTTCATTTCTCTTTAATCTCTGCACCAAGAATTAGTTTTCTTTACAGAAATGTTCTTCTTTTGAACAAATAATTGTTTTAAAAAGTTTGTTTCACTTTAGGATATGTATCACATGGGAAAAGTGGTGAGGCCTGTTTGAATTTCAGTACTAGGCTGTTGGTCAGGTACAGTCACTAGTTAAATGACTTTGCTGTTAAACTATTTTAGCAGCTAGTATGGTTAAAAAAAATCTATGTTTTAGCAAGGCATTACAGATTACGATGATGGACCTTTGAAGGTGCATCCAAATGTTAAGTCCATAAGTGCTAGACTTATAGTATACACATTTACTTTGTGTTTGTGATTTTACAAAGATAAAGTATATGCTGACTGTTACTAATTTTTTTTGGTTAGTGTAATCTATGAGTTTATGTTTAATGTGGTTGATGGGACAAAGGTATCAATATTTATTATAATTGTATATACACAGGGTTATAATATAGCTACTATCTGTATTTTGAAAATTGTCATTTTATTTGCTAGTACTTTATTCACAGGTCAAAGACTTATTAAGGAAAATATTTTTTAAAACCTTTTATTATAAAAATTTTGAACAATCTCAACGTTAGGGAGAATATGAAATGAAATCCCACATGGTCAAAATCCATCTTCATCATTTATGCAAATTTGTCATTCTTGATTTAAGATACTTTTTAAATAAATAATATTAGAACGTGTTTTGAGTATATTTGGACAATTTTTTTATTTTCTGATTTTCACGTAATATATTGCAAAATTATCTGTTGAAGATGGTTTTGTTATTGTTGTTTGAGATGGAGTTTCGCTCTTGTTGCCCAGACTGGAGTGCAATGGCGCACTTTCATCTCATCGTAACCTCTACCTTCTGGGTTCAAGCTATTCTCCTCCCTGAGCCTCCCAAGTAACTGGGATTACAGGCGTGTGCACCACGCCCAGCTAATTTTGTATTTTTAATAGAGACGGGGTTTCTCCGTGTTGGTCAGGCTGGTCTCAAACTCCCGACCTCAGGTGATCCGCCTGCCTCAGCTTCCCAAAGTGCTGGGATTACAGGCATGAGCCACCGCACCTGGCCTGAAGATGTTTTTAATATGTAGAGAAATCATCACTTGGGGAAACCTTTTGTCTTTATAAAAAGTGCTATTGAATGTATTTTGTCTTACAGTTTGAAAGTCTATCAAGCATATTGAAGCTTCCTGGAAAAAAGACTTTTAATAATATGGATAGAGATTTTTTAGAAAAGAGAAAAAAGGATCTAAATGCATATTTGCAGGTAAGCTCATGCTTACTATAATCTACAGATTTTCATTTAATATAGCACACAGGTATAGAACTTTTTCATTTAATATAGCACACAGAGTGTTTTTACTGTAATCGCAGGATAGCCACCACTTTTGTGTAGCATGTCAAATGTGACATGCAGTCTGCTTAGTAATTTGTAAACATTATTTCTGCGTGTATTGATTAACTTAGAAGTTTTTAGACACTCCGTGTTAGGAATTTTGCTTGTTTGTGTTTAGATAAATGCACATGCCTGTCTTCTCCTGGCTCAAACATTTGAATTTTTTGTTTAAAGTGCTAAATGTCTGTATCATTTATTTACAAGATTCTTAAGAAAAATTACCTTTTTCCAAATCTTTTATCATAAATGTATCTTTTAGATGTTGCTGTATTGTGTACTTCTTAGCTAATGAACTCAGTATGTCAAAACTTGTTCCATTGAAGGGACCAAGCTAGAATGTTGTTACATTCCAGTTGTGAAAGCAATATTTTGTTTGGGGCTTCCGTATAACACTTGAATGTTTTTGTTTGGATTATTTTATGTACTTTATTTCATACCATTTTTATTTAATGTTTTGTTTGTTTTGAGACAGGGTCTTGCTGTGTCACCTAGGCTGGAATGCAGTGGTGCCATAATAGCTCACTGCAACTTTGAACTCCTGGGCTCAAGGGATCCTCCCGCCTCAGCCTGCTAAGTAGCTAGGACTACAGGTGCATGCCACTGTGCCTGGCTAATTTTTTTAATTTTTTGGTAGATATGGGGTCTTACTTTGTTGCCCAGGCTGGTCTTGTATTCCTGGCTCGAGCAATTTTCCCACCTCAGTCTCCAAAAGTGCTGGCATTACAGGCATGAGCCACCTTGCCCAGATTATTTAATGTTAACTCTAGAATTACTATGCAAATAACATAACACTTTTCTAATGTGGATCTTCTTAGTATAAGCTATAAGATCTGAAAATAAAATAGTAAATATATTCGGACAACTTTCATATTAGTACACTTAAAGTCAAAATAGCTGATGTGAAGAATATGTATACCTAACTGTTAATTGTCATAAAATTATTGGTGACTTTATCTTAACTGTATAATTGGGTTTTTAAAAATATAAATTGATATTTTTTACTATACATTCTTAAAATTTATGAGCTAAAGTTATAAACAATAGTTAATTTCTAGCATCCTGTCAGTTTAAGATAATCTCTCTTTTTTTTTTTTCCTGTTAGTTACTCTTAGCTCCTGAAATGATGAAGGCATCCCCAGCTTTAGCTCACTATGTGTATGATTTCCTTGAGAACAAAGCCTATAGTAAAGGAAAAGGGGATTTTGCTCGCAAGGTAAGTAAGCAGACCACTGCACTGGGTTTCTTTTTAGGTCTGTTTTCTTACTTTGTTTGTAATAAAAGAAAATAAATTTAGATTTGTATGTGTGTTTTAAAACTAGAAAATTTTATTAAGTTCTCCTCAGCATGTTTATCACTATTGATAGGAATATCTACATATAAACTCCTGTCTTGACATGTTGATTATAATTCAACAGATGCTTGAAAGGAAGAAAAAAAAATTTTTAAATGGTACATTAAGAAAAGTTTGCCTGAGACAAGTCACAAGCTTTTTGTTATCTTTAGAAGGAAATGTTTCGTTCTGAGAGAAAATGTCATTTACTTGGAATAATGATAAAAATATTAAATAGGATATGTTCTGAAAGTATTTTTGCCTCTTGAGTAAAATCTTTATTATATAAAATATTTTAAATAATTTAAAATAGGATTTAAGACCTATACTTGGAATAAAATCATAAGGTAAGACAGTAAATAAGTGCTTAAATTAGGTAGGATAGCTTAGTGGGTAAGAACACAAGCTTTGAAATCAGGCAGTCTTTTGGTTGAAATTCCTGCTCTGCTATTTACTAGCTGTGACCTTGAGCATGTTACTGAACCTTTGGTACTTCAGTTTACTCAAGAAATTAAGATTTAAATTTCATTAGAACATTATGTGAATCATGCAATATTCTGTTTATTACAGTGCCTGGAAAATAATAAACCTCTGAATAAATGTTTGCTCTTAGTAATAGTAGCAATAGGAGCAGGAGCAGCAGTGGGGGAAGCTGGTATTATTTATACCACTCTGTATTTTATCACTTTTTATAAGTCTGAAATTATTTCAAAATGAAAATGTAAAAAGAATAAGGACTTTCTCACTACTCTTCATCCCCCTAAAAAGACCAACTTTTTAGAAAAGATTAAGGAATTAATACAAAATAAGTAAAAATTAACAATTATAGGAAGTTTGGGCCAAGCATGGTGGCTCATGCCTGTAATCCCAGCGCTTTGGGAGGCTGAGGCGGGTGGATTGCTTGGGCCTAGGAGTTCAAGACTAACTCTGGTAACATAGCGAGACCCTGTCTCTACAAAAAATAAAAAATACTAGCTGGGCATGTTGGTGCACACCTATAGTCCCATATACTCAAGTGGCTGAGGGGGGAGGATCGCTTGAGCCTAGGAGGCCAAGGCTTCAGTGAGCCATGGTCATGCCGCTGCACTCCAGCCTGTGAGACAAAGCAAGAACCTGTCTCAAGAAAAAAACAAAAAAAGAGTTCATATGATTACTTTAGGATTTTTGATTGTATAGTTTGGTGCAAAAGTAATTGCGGTTTTTGGACATTAAAAAAATGGCAAAAAACACAATTACCTTTGCACCAACCTAATAACATTTCTAAATTAGTGTTTTATTTTAATAATAAGTTCCAGGGTGTAGACCTTACAATGGAGGGGAAAAATATATGTTGCTTGTCTGTGTATTTCCTGATTGAAGTGATTGAGTTAAATTCCAACTTTGAGCAGTTTTGTCACTGGAGATGCATTTTAGTCTTCCATGTTTTTTATGTTTATATATCTTTTCTCCTCTAAAGATTGTATCCATTTTAAGATAAACTGATAAATTGATAACAGCTTTTGGAGATAAAAGAAATATTAAAGTACACTTTTTTAAAACCAAACAACAATAGCACATGTGTATGTCCCAGCAGTTATATACCACTTTTTTTTCATTTTTTATTTTTTATACTTTAAGTACTTGTATACATGTGCAGAATGTGCAGGTTTGTTACATAGGTATACATGTACCATGGTGGTTTGCTGCACCCATCAATCTGTCATCTACATTAGGTATTTCTCCTAATGCTATCCCTCCCCTAGCCCCCAACCCCCTGATAGTCCCTGGTGTGTGATGTTCCCCTCCCTGTGTCCATGTGTGAGAACATGCGGTGTTTGGTTTTCTGTTCTTGTGTTATTTTCCTGAGAATGATGGTTTCTGGCTTTATCCATGTCCCTGTAAAGGACATGAACTCATCGTTTTATATGGTTGCATAGTATTCCATGGTGTATACGTGCCACATTTTCTTTATCCAGTCTATCATCGATGGCCTTTTGGGTTGGTACCAAGTCTTTGCTATTTTGAACAGTGCTGCAGTCAACATACGTGTGCATGTGTCTTTACAGTAGAATGATTTATCATCTTTTGGGTATGTACTCAGTAATGAGATTACTGGGTCAAATGGTATTTCTGGTTTAGATCTGTGAGGAATCACCTCACTGTCTTCCACAATGGTTGAACTAATTTACACTCCCACCAATGATGTAAAAGCATTCCTATTTCTCCACATCCTCTCCAACATCTGTTGTTTCCTGACTTTTTAATGATTGCCATTCTAATTGGCATGAGATGGTATCTCCTTGTAGTTTGATATGCATTTCTCTAATGACCAGTGATGGTGAGCTTTTTTTCATGTTTGTTGACTGCATAAATGTCTTCTTTTGAGAAGTGTCTGCTCATATCCTTCACCTACTTTTTGATGGGGTTGTTTTTTTTTTTCTTGTAAGTTTGTTTAAGTTCTTTGTAGATTCTGGATATTAGCCCTTTGTCAGATGGAGAGATTGCAAAAATTTTCTCCCATTCTGTAGGTTGCCTCAGTTCATGCTGATGGTAGTTTCTTTTCCTGTATAGAAGCCCTTTAATTTAATTAGATCCCATTTGTCAATTTTGGCTTTTGTTGCCATTGCTTTTGGTGTTTTAGTCATGAAGTCCTTGCCCATGCCTATGTCCTGGATGGTATTGCCTAGGTTTTCTTCTAGGGTTTTTATGGTTTTTAGGTCTTACATTTAAGTCTTTAATCCATCTTGAATTAATTTTTGTATAAGGTGTAAGGAAGGGATCCAGTTTCAGCTTTCTGCATATGACTAGCCAGTTTTCCTAGCACCATTTATTAAATAGGGAATCCTTTCCCTATTGCTTGTTTTTGTCAGAGTTTTCAAAGATCAGATGGATGTAGATGTATGGCGTTACTTCTGAGGCTTCTGTTCTGTTCCGTTGGTCTATATATCTGTTTTGGTACCAGTAACATGCTGTTTTGGTTACTGTAACTTTGTAATATGATTTGAAGTCAGGTAGCGTGATGCCTCCAGCTTTCATCTTTTTGCTTAGGATTCTCTTGGCTATATGGGCTCTTTTTACTTCCATATGAAATTTAAAGTAGTTTTTTCTAATTCTGTGAAGAAAGTCAGTGGTAGGTTGATGGGGACAGCATTGAATCTATAAATTACTTTGGATAGTATGGCCATTTTCACAACATTGATTCTTCCTATCCTTGAGCATGGAATGTTTTTCCACTTATTTGTATCTTCTCTTATTTTCTTGAGCATTAGTTTGTAGTTCTCCTTAAAGAGGTCCTTCACATCCCTTGTAAGTTGTATTCCTAGGTATTTTATTCTCTTTGTAGCAATTGTGAATGTGCGTTTACTCATGATTTGGCTCTCTGTTTGTCTATTACTGGTGTCTAGGAATGCTTGTGATTTTTGCACATTGATTTTGTAACCTGAGACTTTGCTGAAGTTGCTTATCAGCTTAAGGAGATTTTGGGCTGAGATGATGGAGTTTTCTAAATATACAATCATGTCATTTGCAAACAGAGATAATTTGACTTTCTCTCTTCCTATTTGAATACCCTTTATTTCTTTCTCTTGCCTGATTGTCCTGGCCAGAACTTCCAATACTGTGTTGAACAGGAGTGGTGAGAGAGGGTATCCTTGTCTTGTGCTGGTTTTCAATGGGAATGCTTCGAGCTTTTGTCCATTCAGTATGATATTGGCTGTGTTTTTGTCGTAAATAGCTCTTATTATTTTGAGATACGTTCCATTGATGCCTAGTTTATTGAGAGTTTTTAGCATGAAGGGGTGTTGAATTTTGTTGAAGGCCTTTTCTGCATCTATTGAGATAATTATATGGTTTTTGTCATTGGTTCTGTTTATGTGATGGATGATGTTTATTGATTTGTGTATGTTGAACCAGCCTTGCATCCCAGGGATGAAGCCAACTTGATAGTGGTGGATAAGCTTTTTGATGTGCTGCTGGATTCGGTTTCACAGTATTTTATTGAGGATTTTCACATTGATGTTCATCAGGCGTATTGACCTGAAATTTTCTTTTCTTGTTGTGTCTCTGACAAGTTTTGGTGTTAGGATCATGCTGGCCTCGTAAAATGAGTTAGGGAGGACTCCCTCTTTTTCTGTTGTGGGGAATAGTTTCAGAAGGAATGGTACCAGCTCCTCTGTACCTATAGTAGAATTTGTACCTCTGGTAGAAGTGTACCTCTGGTAGAATTTGGCTGTGAAGCCATCTGGTCCTGGGCTTTTTTTCTTTGGTAGGCTATTAATTGCTGCCTCAGTTTCAGAACTTGTTATTGGTCTATTCAGGGATTTGACTGCTTGGTTTAGTCTTGGGAGGGTGGATGTGTCTAGGAATTTATCCATTTCTTCTAGATTTTCTAGTTTGTGTAGAGTTGTTTATAGTGTTCTCTGGTGGTAGTTTGTATTTCTGTGGGATCTGTGGTGATATCCCCTTTATCATTTTTTATTGTGTCTATTTGATTCTCCTCTTTTCTTCTGTATTAGTCTGGCTAGTCCTCTGTCTATCTTGTTGATCTTTTCAGAAAAAAACCAGCTCTTGGGCTCATTGATTGTTTTTTGAAGCATTTTTCGTGTGTCTGTCTCCTTCAGTTCTGCTCTGATCTTAGTTCTTTCTTGTCTTCTGCTAGCTTTTGAATTTGTTTGCTCTTGCTTCTCTAGTTCTTTTAATTGTGATGTTAGAGTGTCGATTTTAGATCTTTCCTGCTTTCTCCTGGGGCATTTAGTGCTATAAATTTTCCTCTAAACACTGTTTGGCTGTGGCCCAGAGATTCTGGTATGTTGCGTCTTTGTTCTCATTAGTTTCAAGGAACGTATTGATTTCTACCTTTATTTCGTTATTTACCCAATGGACATTCCAGAGCAGGTTGTTCAGTTTCCATGTAGTTGTGCTGTTTTTAGTGAGTTTCTTAATCCTGAGTTCTAGTTTGATTGCAGTGTGGTTTGAGAAACTGTTTGTTACGATTTCTGTTCTTTTGCATTTGCTGTTCTTTTGCATTTACTGCCAATTATGTGGTCAGTTTTAGAATAAGTGTGGTATGGTGCTGAGAAGAATGTATATTCTGTTGACTTGGGGTGGAGAGTTCTGTAGATATCTGTTAGGTCTGCTTGGTCCACAGCTAAGTTCAAGGCCTGAATATCCTTGTTAATTTTCTGTGTCATTGGTCTGTCTAATATTGACAGTGGGGTATTAAAGTCTCCCACTATTGTCGTGTGGGAGTCTAAGTCTCTTTGTAAGTCTGTTGCTTTATGAAACTGGGTGCTCCTGTATTGGGTGCATATATATCTAGGATAGTTAGCTTTTCTTGTTGCATTGATCCGTTTACCATTATGTAATACCCTTCTTTATCCCGTTTGGTCTTTGTTGGTTTGAAGTCTGTTTTATCAGAGACTAGGATTGCGATGCCTGCTTTTTTTTTTTGTTTCCATTTGCTTGGTAAATATTCTTCCATCCTTTATTTTGAGCCTATGCGTGTCTTTGCATGTGAGAAGGGTCTCCTGAATACAGCACACCAGCAGGTCTTGACTCTTTATCCAATTTGCCAGTCTGTCTCTTTTCATGGGGGGCATTTAGCCCATTTACATTTAAGGTTAATATTGTTATGTGTGACTTTGATCCTGTCATTATGATGCCAGCTGGTTATTTTGCCCATTAGTTGATGCAGTTTCTTCATAGTGTCAATGGTGTTTGCCATTTCGTATGTTTTTGCAGTGGCTGGTACTGGTTTTTCCTTTCCATGTTTAGTGCTTCCTTTAGGAGCTCCTGTGAGGCAGGCCTGGTGGTGACAAAATCTCATAGCAGTTGATTGTTTGTACAGAATTTTATTTCTCCTTTGCTTGTGAAGCTTTATTTGGCTGAATATGAAATTCTGGGTTGAAAATTCTTTTCTTTAAGAATGTTCAATATTGGCCCCCACCCTCTTCTGACTTGTAGGGTTTCTGCAAGAGATCTGCTGTTAGTCTGATGGACTCCCCTTCATGGGTGATCCGACCTTTCTCTCTAGCTGCCTTTAACATTGTTTTCCTTCATTTCAACCTTGGTGAATGTGACGGTTTTGTGTCTTGGGGTTGCTCTTCTCGAGGAGTATCTTTGTGGTGTTCTCTGTATTTCCTGAATTTGAATGTTGGCCTGCCTTGCTAGGTTGGGGAAGTTCTCCTGGATAATATCCTGAAGAGTGGTTTCCAACTTGGTTCCATTCTGTCACTTTCAGGTACACCAATCACACTTAGGTTTGATCTTTTCTCATAGTCCCATATTTCTTGGAGGCTTTGTTCATTTCTTTTCATTCTTTTTTCTCTAATCTTGTCTTCACACTTTATTTCATTAAGTTGATCTTCAATCTGTGATATCCTTTTTTTCCACTTAATCGATTCAGCTATTGATACTTGTGTATGCTTCACAAAGTTCTTGTGCTGTGTTTTTCAGCTCCGTCAGGTCATTTATGATCTTCTCTACATTGGTTATTGTAGTTAGCAATTCAGCTATCCTTTTTTCAAAGTTCTTAGCTTCCTCGCATTGGGTTAGAATATGCTCCTTTAGGTCAGAGGAGTTTTACTCACCTTCTGAAGCTTACTTCTATCAATTTGTCAAACTCATTCTCCATCCAGTTTTGTTCCATTGCTAGTGAGGACTTGTGATCCTTTGGAGGAGAAGACGCCTTTTGGTTTTGGAATTTTCAGCCTTTTTGCACTGGTTTTTCCTCTTCTTCGTGGATTTATCTACCTTTGGTCTTTGATGTTGCTGACCTTCAGATAGGTTTCTGTCTGCACGTCCTTTTTGTTGATGTTGATGCTGTTCCTTTCTGTTTGTTAGTTTTCCTTCTAACAATCAGGCCCCTCTGTGGCAAGTTTGCTGGAGTTTGCTAGAGGTCCACTTCAGACCCTGTTTGCCCAAGTATCACCAGCAGAGGCTGCAGAGCGCCAAGATTGCTGCCTGTTCCTTCCTGTGGATGCTTCATCCCAGAGGGGCACTCTCCACATGCCAGCTGGAGCTCTCCTGTATGAGGTGTCTGTTGATCCCTGATGGGAGATGTCTCCCAGGCAGGAGGCATAGGGGTCAGGGACCCACGTGAGGAGGCAGTCTGTCCCTTAGTAGAGCTCCCAGCTGTGCTGGGAGATCTGCCAGTCTTCAGAGCAGGCAGGCAGGAACGTTTAAGCCTGCTGAAGCTGTGCCCACAACTGCACCTTTCCCCACATGCTCTGTCCCAGGGAGATTGGAGTTTTATCTATAAGCCCCTGTCTGGGGTTGCTGCCTTTCAGAGATACCCTGCCCAGAGAGGAGGAATCTAGTGAAGCAGTCTGGCTACAGTGGCTTTGCTGAGTTGTGGTGGGCTCCGCCCAGTTCGACCTTCCTTGTGGCTTTGTTTACACTATAAGGAGAAAACCACCTCCTCAAGCCTTAGTAATGGTGGACGCCCCTTCCCCCATCAAGCTCGAGTGTCCCAGGTTGACTTCAGACTGCTGTGCTGGCAGCAAGAATTTCAAGCTAGTGGATCTTATAGCTTGCTGGGCTCCATGGGGGTGGGATCTGCTGAGCTAGACGACTTGACTCCCTGGTTTCAGCCCTCTTTCCAGGGGAGTGAACAGTTCTGTCTGGGTGGCGTTCCAGGTACCACTGGGGTATGAAAAAGACTCCTGCAGTTAGCTTGGTGTCTGCCCAAACTGCTGCCCTGTTTTGTGCTTGAAACCCAGGCCCCTGGCGGCGTAGGTACAGGAGGGAATCTGCTGGTCTGTGGGTTGCAAAGATTGGGAAAAGCGTAGTATCTGGACCAAAAATCACTGTTCCTCAAGGCACAGTCCTTCATGGCTTCCCTTGGCTGGGGGAGGGAGTTCCCCGACCCCTTGCACTTCCCGCGTGAGGTGACTCCCCACCCTGCTTCAGCTCGCCCTCTGTGGACTGCACCCACTGTCTAACCAGTCCCAGTGAGATGAACTGGGTACCTCAGTTGGAAATGGAGAAATCACCCACCTTCTGCGTTGATCTCTCTGGGAGCTGCAGACTGGAGCTGTTCCTATTTGGCCATCTTGCCAGCCATTCACTTTTTTTTAAAAATTAATAATGGAGTCTATCTGTCCTTCTGATTAATTTCTGGAAATCCACCATAGCACACGTTTTTCAAAAACCATATTGGTGATAACCAAGATCATGCTGACCTCTTTAGAATGTCAGAATAATTTTTGTGCATATTAAGAATTTGTGGTTTCCAGCTTTATTTCCTTTTTGACTAAATGATAGTTCAATTTTTTTTATTTCACTGGAAATTAAATAGCTATTAAAGTAGATCATCTGCGAACGTTTTATCAGTGGCCATTCAGAACTTGAGAAATAATATTTGTAACACATTAACTTGGTCACACAATGTATCGTAGCTTTAGAAAACCTGTGAAACAATTTTTAGAAAGACTAACTGACAAGTAGCCTTCCTCCTTTGTACACAGTATCTTTCTATTCAGTTTTGTATCATGGTGAAGGCATTTTAAACTATAATTAAAGATTAAATTTAAGTTAAAATACCATTGTATATGTTGTTGACATTACATATAACTCAGCCGGGGTGGTAATTGACTGAATATACAGCATCTGTGTAAGGACAGCTAAGTGTACACTTATGCTGGCAATCCATAATCTGTGCATGATCATCTGAAAGTTTTTCTCTTTTTCTAAGAATCTACTTTAAAACAAATCTTGTTTTTGGAAATGTTTTCATACAATGATGGACTTTGCTTTTATGCCTATGAAATTCTGCCTCTTTCATGGTTAAGCAACAGAGTCGCTTTTAGAGGTTTTTCGTTCTTCTTACCCCACTTCCCTCCTACTACAAATGCTTGGGCTTTACCTTTAGGGAAAAAAAATGCTTCTGTACTTCTGGGATACTACATAGACAACTATTTTTAATTATTGGGAAATTCATTTTATAGATGATACAGATTTAGTTTCTCTTAGAGTATCAATGGTAGTATAGCCTCATGCCTGGGTAAGCATATGAGATAGTATTCATTTAACCAATGCATAGTAGGTAAACTCAAGTTTCTGCTGTGAAGTGTAAGATGTATGAATTTCTAAAATATTTTTAAGGATGTCATACTATTTATAAACTCAGGTTGGGGATTAAATAGAAATTCATGCCTTTTATGCTTCTGAAATGCTATTTCTTCTGTGAACATTTTAACTTGTTAGCAAGGTGGCAGTTTTTTCCCAAGCTGCACATTTTAAATGTTGTATTGTCATGCTTAATGCTTATCTTGCTTTAGAATTCTACGCTATGTTCTCATGACTTAGCTTACTTATATGTTATTACCATTTAAAAGAAAAGGCCACAGTGTGCACGTGCGCGCACACACACACGCACACACAAGAATCATTAGCCACACGTGAGAATTAACTTCATCTTTTTGTCTTTGTATTTCTCTCCACCAGTGGTCGTGTTTTTCAAATCCTTATTCAAGCCAGTTTCTGTCCTTTGATTTTACTCTTGGTTGTACTCTGACAGTGTCCCTTCTAGGGGTGGATGTTCCGTCAAGCATGTCTGCGGTGCTAGTGGCTGAGCTTAAGCCAGGGAGTAACCAACAAAAACTCTCAGCCCTTGTGCAGTTATCTTGAAATTCACTTCTTATTAATACACATTTTATCTTTTCTAGTTTTTCTTGATGAAAGCCATGAAAATATAATTAGAGTGAAGGAGTTTTGTCTTCTTGTTATCTATTAATGTTGCTATGATTCCTAAGCAGTGAGATTCAGTTTTGTTACTGTTACTCATTTTTTTCTTTTTGCATGGAACATAATTTGTTTTTCCTGGTAGGTTTTATGATGTTTAACTTTTTTTTTTTTTTTGAAAATATTTCTGTAGTTTTGTATGACTGGTTTTGTGTCTTTTCTTTGATTTCTTTATTTTTGTTAAAAATCTCTCAGTCTCATCTGCATTTCTAGTCTGGTTTCTTTAGATGTCTCTTTATTAATTGAAATTATTTTACATTTTATGGCCATAATACCATTTTTGCTTTCTGACACTCTGAAGATTTTTGATTCCTTTTTATATCTCTGGTCATATTTCCTTTTACAGTTTTTGTAATTCCACCTTGCTAAGATAAGATTTACATGTCTGATTTGCAACGTCTCTTTTCCTTCTTTGTAGTGAACTTTAAATTTCCTCTGTAGATTTTAATTGCACATATAATGTATTCTAAAATTACTTTTTAAAAAATCTTAAATATTTATTAGTTATTTCAGTTTTCTATTTATTTTACCTGTTTTCTGTTCAGTATCTACTCAGAATACCTAATTGTTGCTTTGACCTGTGCCAGAAGTATATAGTGGCTAATTCTCGTTGCATCAGTTTCTGTTTTGGAAAACATTTTTTTTTCTTTTACAATTTTGAATGGAAAAGTTTTTTTATTCAAAATTTCTTTAATAAAGAGGCAGCCAAAGCTTATATTGATATTCTAAGAATAACCTCATCTGTCAAATTTTCAAAGCATATATGTGTATGTGAAAATGCTTTTGTTTTTTGTGACAAGGGTCTCACTTTTGCCCAGGCTGGAGTTTGTGGAGTATAGTGACATGATCACGGCTCACTGCAGCCTTGAACTCCTGAGATCAAGCCATACTCTTGCCTCACCTTCCCCAGTAGCTCGGACCACAGGCATGTTCCAACATGCCTGGCTTTTTTTTTTTTTTTTTTTTTTTGTAGAGATGCAGTCTCACTGTGTTGCCCAGGCTGGTCTCAAACTCCTGGATTCAAGTGATCCTCCCGCTACAGTCTGCCAAAGTGCTGCGATTATAGGCATGAGCCACTGTGCCCAGCCGAAAATACATTTTTAAGACACACTGAAGACAACATTTCTGTACTTTTAAAATGTAACGACATAATATAAACCAGAAAATTATTGCATCTTTCCAGTGTTGCACTCTATATTTTCCAAGGCTTGTCATTTGGGTAACAACTCTGGTACAATAAAATCATGGTATAATATCTTTTTTCCCTTTAGATGGACACTTTTGTAAATCCGCTTCGCAATTCTATGAGGAATGTTTCAAATGCAGTTAAATCCCTTCCTGATAGCTTGGCAGAGGGAATGACTAAAATGTCAGACAACATGGGCAAAATGTCAGAAAGATTAGGTCAAGACATAAAGCAATCATTTTTTAAGGTAAGAAGACATTTTCAGTAATGTCCAAAGCAAACTATTTTTAAGTCAACTAAGAAGTATTGAATTCTGGTTGGATTTACCTTATTCCCTTAACCTTATTTCTTTTCCAGATGTTGCTAGACACATAGTCTCATAAAGAATAAAAAACTAAAGAGAAAAATTCTTATCAGAAATGAGTATTATAAAATCCACTTACTTGTTAGTCTCTGCTGTGGTAGGGTTTTAAAATTCATTTAAAACCAAAGCTTAAAATTAGTAAAGTTAACTTTCTTTATCTTGTTTTATTTCATTATGCCATTTTTATCATAAAGTACTATTAAATTTAGTAGCAAACAAATAAATTCTGTTGTGCAAATGAGTTATACTAGTATTCACTCAGGAAGCATAAAGTCTTATTTCTCCTGATTTACATGATAGAATGATTACCAGATCAAAGAGAAGAAAAGTTCATCATTACCATCAGTCTCTGGGCTCATACATTACTGGGTATAGACCTCTGCGTGTCATAGAAGAATTTCCCAGGGAGATTTTTTTTTTAAATTACATTAACACATAAAAATACTAGACTATAGTTTGTTGAATTCCTAATTAACATTTTAAAAATCATTTTGACATAGTTACTTGAAGTTGTAATCAAGGCTATAAAACATATAGCTATTAGAATTTTGTAGTGGATAGATTATGCTTGAATGTAAGGGAAATGTATGAAAACATAGGTATTCTTTAATCTAAGGGCCACTCCTAAAATTGTGTGAGTCATACTTTTAATTCTCGTACTTTCTCTGATGCCTCATTTTTATTTCTATTTGCGAGGAAGTATACTAACACTGAAATCAGTATTGTTCAATCCCACTTCTGCTGTTCATTACTCATATGAATTTGTACAAAAGTCACTGAACTTTTCTAGGCCTCTTTGTCGTCACCAGTAACTTGAGATGGTCTTGACAATCCTTCCTGTGCTGACAAAATGATTTTCAGCCAATACTGATCTTTCTGTCCTTTCCATCTAACATTTTGTTAATTTCTTAAACATATTAACATACTATATCAAAAGCTCTTCATGGCAAAAAGAAAGTCGATTGGAGCTCTGTTCCCTGGCAGTACTACTAACTACAGTCGTACATCACTTAACAACAGGGATATGTTCTGATAAATGTGTCATTGGGCGATTTCATCATCTGGGAACATCATAGAATGAACTTACACAAACCTAGATGGTATGTGTAAGTTCCGCAAACCTACTTCTCACTTAGGCTATATAGTATTGCCTATTGCTCCTAGGCTACTAACCTGTACAGCATGCTACTGTACTGAATACTATAGGCATTTCAACACAATGGTACACATTTGTGTATCTAAATATATCTACACAGAAAAAATGCAGTAAAAATATAGTGTTACAGTCTTATGGTACCACTCTGGTATTGTTGAACAAAACGTCGTTACGCGATGCATGACTTTTTGGCTTTCAAGTCATTTAACCTTTCATGGCTTTGAATTCTTCTAAAAAATATGGGAGTTTGACTGACTAATTTTTCTTTCTAACTCAAAAGTCATTTATTTTGTAAAGGAGAAAACCCTTTTAGTAATGAAATAATTACTCTTTGTATTTGGGTCCAAATTTTAGATTGTTAAATTTGGCTTATATATTGTACCAAAAGTCAGATCAAATGCTGATACTCATTTAGGTTTATTATTGTGTTGTGTTCTTTCACTGTCTGCTTTAGTGTGTTTACTTTGTGGGTTTGGTTTTGGTTTTAGGTGCCTCCTTTAATTCCTAAGACTGATTCAGACCCTGAACATCGCCGAGTTTCGGCTCAACTTGATGATAATGTGAGTTAATTTTATTCTTGGTAGTATTTAGTTTAAGTCATACTTGGCATATCTTTTTAACTTTTTAATGAAGTGTAATATGTATATGTATCATTAATGTGCACATATTGTGAGTGTTAAGCTTGAAGAATTCTTACAAACTGAACATGCCCATGTAATTAGCACTCTAATCAGAAAACAACATAACCACTACTCCAGAATAGCCCCTCATCCTCTGTTCCTGTTAGGACCTTCTCCTCCACCAGGGACCATCACTATCCTAACTTCTACTCTGCTTTTATACTTTGTGTATATGAAACTGTAATGTATGTGTTCCATGAAGTCTGGCTTTTTTGCTTAACATTGTGATGTTCTTCCATGATGTTTTGTGTGATTGTAGTTTCTTCGTTCTTGTGGCTTTATAGTATTCCATTTTGTGAATATAGTACAATCTATTTGTTGTATCATGAATAGTATTTCTGTGAACATTCATACACGTCTGTACATGTTTCTGTTGGATCTATACTTAGGAATGAAATTGCTGTATCAGGATATATATATATAAGTTCAGTTTTAGTAGATACTGCCAAGTACTTTTTCAAATTATTTGTACCGTTTACATTGCTATCAGCAGTACATGAGAGTTCCAGTGTTCTACATCCTGCCAATACTCAGTATTTTGTCTTTCTAATTTTAGCCAATCTGGTTGTTGTATTTCATGTGAATTTGCGTTTTTATAACTGTTGAAATGTTGAACACCTTTTCATATGTTTATTGGCCATTTGAATGTTCTGTCTTATGCGTCTGTCAAGACCTTTTGTCATTTTTCTATTGGCTTAGCTGTCTTAGTTCTTTTGATTAGTAGGAGTGCTTTATGTAATCTGAATGTGAGTTCTTTGTCGGATATATGTAATACATTGTCTTCTACTCTCTAGGTTTCTTTCTTGTGCTATATATGTAATCTGTGCCTATTACAGGGTCACAGACATGTCCTAGAATTTTCTTTAAAAACCTTTTTTGTTTTACTGTAACAACATTTAGGTTTGCAATTCATCTGGGATTGATTTTTGTTTATGAATTGAGGTATGGGTCCAGTTGATCCAAACACCATTTACTGAAAGGGCCATCTTTTCCCCACTGTACTGTTTCTCCCTTATCACAAATCAGGTTACCGTATATGTTTGGATCTGTTTTATTCTGTTCTATTAGGCAGATTTATTTTAAGGTTGTAATTATCTCCTTTCCGTTTCCAATTCAATTTGTTTATAATCAACTGTCTTAAACAAAAATATTATTTTTATTTGCTTTTTCAAGATTATTTTAAGATGTGTTATTAAGTTTATTGATGGCATAATATCCATAACATTGTACCTTTTGGTATGTGGTTTTTACAGTTTAGCTATTTATTAGATTTTCATATGACATCAAACTCGTAGGAATATACTTGATCAGAGAATATGGAAGAATTTATTCTGTCTCAGTGATGAAATGGGTCTCCTTCTCCCCACTGGTTTTGATTAAGCTATTTGATTTCAGTTTTTGAAATGGAAGGTGCACTAAGGAAAGGTTTACAACATGACAGTGAAAACTGTGTAGCTCATGCTTTCTTGCCAGTATTTAAATCACAGTGTTGATGAGGAAATAATTGGAAACAGTTTCTCAGTGATGAAAGAATTATAAAATTACTAACAATTGTATGTGGTACTAAATCTGTACCTGCTTTTTATTTTATACGTATTTTTTCGCATCAGAGCATTCCCATCATCTTCCTTCTTACCTTACTGATTGTATACTCCCATAATAAAACTGTACTGACTTTTATTTGTTAAAAACTAAAAGAAAATTCTAGTAATTTAGTAAACTATGCCTTTTGTAATGTGAATTTAGTTGTGTGCTGGATTGAACTTCAGCATCTTTTTCCTGAAAGTACATAAATACATACAATTTACTAACTAAGCAAAATGCATTATTCTATATAGTTTGTGTTTTGTTCTATTAAATATATGGAGATGTTGAGAATATCTTATTCTTGTGAAAAAGATGCATTAGAAAATAGACAAAGGGTCTAGCATTTGCCTTATCAAATTCATACAGTCTCTGCCAATAGTAAGAACCAACTCATCTTTTCCTAGGACCTTCATGAATCTACTTTGCCTTGAAAATGTTAAACTATAGCCTTAAAATGTATTCATTATTGTGGGACTATGAAGTTCTGTATTCTGTCAGAATGACTGCTAGAAATATTTTTTTTACATTAGAATTTAATGTCAAGTTATGAAGGCTAAAATGTAACTTGTTCTCTGACTTGTGAAATACCAGTCATTTAGTAAAAGCAACAAAAGTAACCATTCATAGTAGATAGCTAACTCAAACTTATTCTTATTTCTTCCCATATTTTGTCAGGTGGATGACAATATTCCACTTAGAGTAATGCTGCTTCTCATGGATGAAGTATTCGACTTAAAAGAAAGAAATCAGTGGTTGCGAAGGAATATCAAAAACCTACTTCAACAGCTTATTAGAGCTACATATGGTGATACTATTAATAGGTACCACTCTTTTCCTCCTCGCTTCTAATCTGATTTTACTTAGCTATTAAACTTTTACTTCTGGAAGTAGATTGCTCAACCTTTGTAAGAGAATTTTTTTCTCTGGGTCTTTTAAGAACATCGTTAAAGCAGTCTGTTGCTCTCAGGGATAATTTACATCCAAATTAAGTTGCTTGCTCTATGAAAGTCATATTTATTTTTTTCACCTTCTAAAAATTTAACCTTACTCATTTACATTTCTTTACTTTCAGAAAAATAGTTGACCATGTTGATTGGATGACTTCACCTGAACAAGTAGCCGACTCAGTGAAACGTTTCAGGTATATCTTAAGACACAGTCACTTCTTTCAGGTAGTACAGAGTTTAGCATTGTTATCACTAATTAACTTTCATTGCTTTTGTTTCCTTCCTGGACATAAAGTTGGTTTAGTTATCATTGATAAGCAAAAAGACTTCTAAGAATTATACTAAACGTTTGTCTCATGAACCTATTGATCTTTGTTTCTTTAAAACCAGAATAGGAAAAGTATAGAAGAAAGATCTTTCAAATGATAGGCTACATTTTTATCACAATACAGTGGCTGTAAGATAATTGAAATATTCACCTAAAAATGTTACGGTTGTATAATCAAATATCTAGTTTTGGGGATTAGTTTTTCTCAGTTGTATTTGCTAACCTTCATTTTAAATGGAACTTTTTAAGTAAGTCTCTTTGGCTATGTTTTAATTTTTTATTAAATATTGGAACCTATACAAGGAACAAAAATTAAGTAGATACTCTACTTCATATACAAAAAATACTGAGTCCCTCCCCTGGGCCTAGCACTCAGCCCATTGCTGAGATAAGATGCAGTCCCTTGAGGAAAGTACAGCTAGTAGAGAAATAAACCTCTTTTCTAAAAATGAAGATAAGCAATGCGTAAAAATTCATGGCATCACGTATTTGGAAAGGAAGGAAAGGAAGCAAGAAGGGAACTATCAGTATTGAACACTAACTAAGTTCTTGGCACTGTGCACGGTATTTTATGTATGCTTTCTGATTTTATGCCATTTTATGAGGTAGATATTTTGTCTCTATTTTGTTAGAAGTAAATTGAGGATTAGAGAAGTTGAATAGGCTCTCAGGCTACAAAGTGGGGAATCCGGTTTCTCTAATCTGAAGCTAAGTTTCTTCCCACTGTACCATACTGTTTCCAAAACTTGGACAACCTGCCCTGGCATGTTTATTTTATTTCAGGTGGGTAAATGATGTTCCTCTGGAGTGGTGATTCTCAGCATTGGCTGTTCATTGAAATCACCTGTAGAACTTTAAAAATTACTAATGCCTGGATCCCATGTCCAGGGAGTCTGACTTAATCCAGTGAAAGGCCTGTACATTAAGAGCCTATAAAGCTCTCAGGTGCTTCTAATGTGTAAAGTTAAGAACAGCTGCTCTGGGGAGTCTGACCCTCACACCAAATTCCCAGATGAAAGGTTAGTTTTTGTGCTCATCCCTGCCTTCAGACCAAGAATTGGGGAACAGGAGTAAAGCCCACTGAAAGTTAAGGAGAATGGGTTGTTTTACGTGTGAAAGTCAATCCATCTGTAAGTTGTGGGCTTGGAATTTAGTCTTATGTAGGCTTAATTATAAGAGGAGTGGGATGGCATAACTGAAGGAGATAGGTGTTAAACTCTAAGGCATTGAAATTCAAGATATTGTAGGGTTGCATTTGGATGAGATGTTCCATCAGCGGATGCCCACTTTGAGTTTAAATGGCTGTGATACAGTCATCTACGTATCCCATTTTGCTGTCTTCATTAGTGTTTATGAACTGCATTGGTGCATAATTTATCTGTTATTTTTTCTTGTGTTTGTTTTTTTTTGAACCCCAAAAATTGAACCCTACACTTGGTCTTTGTTGAATATCATTAAAGCTATATATTAATAAAATTTCAGAAACTTTTTGTTTCTCTTCGCATTTGTATTTTCTGTAGAAATTTGAAATAATTTTATCAACTTGTATCATTAGAAAATGAAAATGTTTACAAAATTTATTTAATCTTCTCAAATAGAGATGCATTTTGGCCAAATGGCATTTTAGCAGAGACTGTTCCATGCAGAGATAAAAGTATTCGAATGAGAACAAGAGTAGCAGGAAAAACGAAATTACTTGCAATTATGCCAGGTGAGTGGGCATGTGTAGTTAAAAATCTCTATAATTTGTCATTCTTCTGAATTTTTAGCATTCATCATGCCAGTGTAACTGCCTTTTGATGATAACAACTACCTTTTGATGACTTAATACATATCAGGCACTGTGCTAGGCATTTCTCATATGTTCTTAATCAGTCCTCATAACCCTACTGTAAAGCTAAGGACTGTTAACATCACCACTTTGTATGTGAGGAAACAGAAGCTCAGAGAGGTTAAATAATCTATCCAGTGTTTATAGCTACTAAACAACAGTTGGTATTCTGACTCGGCTTTAAGTGATGTGAAAGCTTATGCTTTTAACCATTTGCTTTGCTGAAATGGTTAAACATATTGGGAGTTAAGTTAAATAAAATACATGACAGGTGAATGGGCTAATAAAATATAAGGTATGAATTTTTCAGGAAGAATATTTGTTCTACTTAGGAAAACAAATTATTTCAAAAACTCCATCTACATAGAAACAACTGATTGGCTGATTATTAATCTTTATTAATATATAATCCCAAACAAAATATACTTAGTAGCATTTTGTTGGTCTGATTTTAGTTACTTCATTAGGGTACAGCTATCTCACTACCTTAGATTTACTTTTTCTCGTTTTTCTTCTTTCAGTCAGAGAAGTTATATAATGTGAAAAGCAATTTAATGTGGCTGGGAGGTGGTGATGGTTGTTTTGCCACTTGTTAATGAATATCTTTGAAAATGCCGACATGTCTTTTCTCTGTATTTTAATTCTGGATGTAGAGAATGAACAGACATATTTGTGCATTATTTAATATCACACAATACTTATTTTTTCTCTAATTTTGTTATAATTCAGAACTCTCTTTTCTCCATAAATTTTAATGACCAGCTTTGTCTTCCGTCAATTAAATTAAAAATTTGCCACATGATTTTAATTCTTACCTATATACTGTTTCATTTGTTGGTAAAAAAGCAAATTATAGAAATAACATTTTAGAAAAATAAGAAACAATTGCTTAGGATATTATTTAATATACTATTATAGTAAACCTGATTGTGCTATATAGACTGACTCAGTTATCTAGCTGGAAGAAATCTTTATTCACCAAATATTTATTGAAAGTTATTATGTGCCAGATGCTGTTCTTTGCACTTATGTTTGCCTTCTTGGAGATTACTATCCAATAGAAATAGAGGGACTCAAAAACACACAAAACAAATAAATGGAATGTAGTATGTTAGATAAGTGGTAAGTACTAAAGAGAAAGATACTGCAGGAAAATGGAATAGGTAGTGTCGGATGGGTTGCAGTTTTAGATGGGGTGGCCAGGGCAGGCCTCACTGAGAAGATGACAGTGGTGTGAAGATTTGAAGGAAGTGAGGGTACATATAAAAGTATATGAATTTATATATACATAATCCTTGCCTATTTTTTAGTAAATTCTCAAAATTTTTGCTATAAATTATTTGGTACCCCTAGTTAGATAAAGACTTTTTGGGAATTGTATGTTTCTTTCCAAAGCAGCAAAATGATATTTATATTATCAATATTATGAATAATTATGAATATGAATAATTAATCATACATGTTGGTCTCATAATCAAATCTCTGTAGTAACTTGGTGTTATTTATGAATAAATGCCAAATTTGCTCACTCTTAGTCACAACACCATCAGTTTTCTATTTTCTTCACTTTCTTCACTTTGAATTTAAATAAAATTCAACCAAACTTGTACTATCCCCATTTCTTGAACATGCTTTGTTATTTTAGTTACTGCTTATTTGCTCATTCATGTCCATTTCACCAAGGCTAATCCTTCATCCCATTGCACCTATCAAAATCCTGCCCAAGTAGAAAGTCTCCTTTACCTGTCACTTTCTTAAAGGGAACTTTTCTTTGTTACCACATCTGGAAGTCTCCCCACTACAAATATTCTTACACTTTTAGCATTTTTATGGCATGGTTACTATGTCAGGGGTTTTTGTAGATCAGGGATTAGGGTTTTTTTTTTTTCCTGTGTTCCAATGAAACTTTATTCACCATCATGGATTAGTTTGTTTCTTTATAGCATTTGTTACTGTTCATTAGGTGTACTAAGAATATTTGTATAATATTACAAAGTTTACAGATCACTTTTCACATTATCTCTTTAAAGACTTATAAATCCTTATAGTTATAAGGATGTTTGTTATTATAAATTCTCCTTTTCAGATGAGGAAAGAGGGTGGTGGGTAAGTATCACATGGGTATTAAGGGACACGTTTGTAATCATAGTTTGGGATCTTTGAGACTTTTTTTTATCTTTTACACCTGTGCTATATTCTCTCCCAGTAGCTTTTGCATAAGTGGGTAAATAGATGCATGCATGCGAAGATGCATATTAAGCTTCAGCTGTAGTACATAGCTGAAATGCATTAACTGGTTACCTACTGTTTATCAGTTACTCTGCTGTGTACCTTAATTTAAGAGCATTTAAGAGTTTAGGCCTTGTGTTTCCTTTGAGTAATTGTGTGTATTTTCCCCCACTTCATTTAGATGAACTGAAGCACATTATTGGGGCTGAGACAACACGGAAAGGTATTCTTCGTGTTTTTGAAATGTTTCAGCATAACCAATTAAATAGGAGAATGGTTTATGTCTTCTTGGAAGGCTTTTTAGAAACCTTATTTCCACAGTATAAATTCCGTGAACTTTTCAACAAACTGCATTCACGGTCAAAGCAGATGCAGAAATATAAACAGAAACTTCAAACTACGCAAGCGCCTTCTTTACAGAAAAGGTGACACTCCACTCTATGAAGCTGGTGTTCATTTTGTCCAGGACTAATGGTATGGACAGATCTTCTGGGGCTTAACTCAAATACTGTTGTGTCTGCACCAGTCTTTTAGTGTCTCAAAATAGATTATTAATACATCCATAAGTCTGTGGTTCTTCTCATTCTCATCTATAATCCACCATTAACAAGAGAGATTTCTGTGTCTTAAATGATTTGGTGCATATTTTGCAACATTGAGAGAAAACTGCCCCCATCTCAAGCAAGAATGGCGTTGGTTTCTTCCATTTCGAACTAATCAGCATTCTCCAGCAATGACAAAATGCCAGAGTGTATATATGAAAGCTAAGGAAAGCACAAAACAATGGTTCAGAGATAAATTGGCTAATTTGTTTAACGGTTGGAGACTGTGCAATGTATGATTTGGAGGAATTTGGCATAATGATTTTGTAGGTCTGTGTCAGCATTTTGATATATTGTGAATTAGCCAGGTGAATGATCCTTGAAACATCTCTTTCAGGTCTGGGGAAAGAGACAGAATGCCCTTAAAGTGTGAAATAACCTTATACCTGAATTACAGTTTTGTGATATAAAATAAAGCTGAGTATAAAATAAAACCAATCAAACACAGAATTTGATTGGATTTGTTATTCATTGGTATACAACAATTTTTATTCTTATGTGTGCTTTAAGGGCTGTGTTATGCTCTTATGGTACTCAGTTTTGTGTTTCCTTTTGGCATTCTTTGTGCAAAAAAGAAGCATGTGGTGGCTCTCATTTAAATTTCAAAATTATTAGTTTTATCTTTAACAGATTACTGATTATACAGAAGATATAATTTATTGGAAGAACTGCCAAATACATTTTGTCCTTCTAAAAATATGGAAATTTAAATAGTAGTCTGGAAAGTTACCATATGATAATTTTTAATTATGTGATCTAGACATGCCTTAGGTAACTGCAGAAATAGCAAATTAAATGATGAATGAGCTTATTAGTCATAGTAAACATACAAATTCCTAATTCTATGACAGTGTACATATATGAAAATAAATGAAAAAAGAACTATAATATTTTTTAAAATATGCTTTTATTTATATTTCACATAATGTAAAATTCTACAAAATAAAGCTAGTAGGCAAAACCCCTCAGTGTATACCTTTAAACCCATAAATTAATTTTATACCAATAAAATAAAATACTTTCTCTAGTTTTGGAGCTTCTGTATTTCCTATAATTTTCTCACTGTCCATTTTATCCATCTTAGAAGTCTTCATATCCCTTCTATGCAGGATTTCTGCGTAGTTTTAAATATTTTCATTGTCTAAGGGTTTGGGTGTGTCAGCTTTTTTTGTTTTAAAAATAATTAACACTAAAACCTTAAAATAGTGAAGCTACTTATCAGACCACTGAGCCAAGATCCTGGTATTAAAAGAAAGTCTGGGTGCTTAAGATAAAGGGACAGAGTATTGGTATCCCAGTTATTTGGGAGCTTTAAGATTGGAACAAGATATCACTGTCTTGTTTTCACTTAGATCCTACTTTCAAAGTGAGGCCTATTAGCAGAATAAAGCCTTCCTTTAAAGCTTTATAATAATCATATTTATTAATAATGCTGTTGTGTATACTTATAGTATGCATATATTCAGCATATGTTGCATGTCTTCAGAATTACATAAAATGAAATCCCTTTCATTGCAACTTGCAAGTGAGAAGAGATCCTTAGTGGCTCTGGTGGAAGAAATAGTATTTCTTCTTCTCAGGGTGTCTCCCTGCCTTGGCCCCTCCCTGAGCCCTAGGCTTTAAAAGTGAAGATGTGTGAAACATGTCTGTGGGAAGCATCAGCATGGCCATAAGTGCAATGATTTTCATATATGCCCCTGCCCATTTCAAGTATATTTTTGACATGAATAAATCTAAGAGTATACGGAATGATTCATGTAAGAGCCTAGCGTGTACATGTGAAAGAGCATTTCTATATAATGTGAGGAGCACTGGCCATCAACCAGGGAAAGAAAGGTCATGTAATACTGTAAATTTTCAAAATAGAGCCCTACAAGATAACTGCAATCATACCAAAAACTATTTGAGTAAATAGATTTTTAAAGTAATTTTTGTTTAAAAGAGTTTATATTTCAGAAGCAGAAAATGTCAAATGATAGTCTTTGTAAATGGTGGTGCATCTTCTCTATGCACATCTGTGTTTTACATCAGAAAGAGCTGTGGTCGTGCTAAAATTAGAGATAACTTTTTGAATGACTTGGTCAAGCTGTGTGTAAAATATTTAACCATAAGTCAAGTACAGTGTACTATGTTTAATAAAGTTACTACATTTAATGCATTTATTGCATATATGAATATATACGTGAAGAGGCTTTATGTCTTCTCTTATTTGATTTTGAATGTTTTTTAAGTCAGTGGTGCCTTTAGGCAAGAACTTTCTAAATTAATCATTCTTTGTGTTTTCTGATTTTTCAGGTAACGTGTAAACTATTTAGAAACCATCATAGTTTATTCACCTTAAAAAATTGATTGTATTATTTAAATATATCACTTAGATGGGCATTTCCTATAATTAGGATATTCCAAATAGTTGCTGAAATCAATTGTGCCATTGACCAATGGATGCACTTGGTTAGCCTTAATTTTTTTTAAAAGAAAACATTAAAAACTTTCTTGAGTATTTCAGTTTGTTCATTTTAAGTTTGTGCTGCTGGTATTTGGGGAAAAAAATCAAACAGTTAAATGCTACCAGAAAGTGTACCAATTTTTATAAAAATTAAGAATAATATAAATTTCTCAATCTAAAATTTTAATTTTGTGCAATATTTTCATTTAATGCATGTGTATTTGAGTAATTGTAAGAAATGAATTTTTAATTTTTTGAGATGTAGCTTAAACTATCTTCTTAATCCAACAACTTACATTCCGTTGTTGCTGCATCCTTTTATTTAAGGACTTGTTTTAAAAGTCTTTTTTGTCACTCCTTGGAAAATTCTTTTATTAGTAGTAAATTTTGCTTATAGGAGCATGGCTCCTGTATTACAAGGGAAAAAATGTAAAGAGCACATTTTAGGATTATACTTGTTAAAAGATAATGTGTGCATATCATTGTACAGTAAGTGTCAACTGTGTGCCTAACTGTTCTATCAATACTTTCCTTC
Source organism: Macaca thibetana thibetana (assembly GCF_024542745.1). Classification (NCBI taxonomy): domain Eukaryota; kingdom Metazoa; phylum Chordata; class Mammalia; order Primates; family Cercopithecidae; genus Macaca; species Macaca thibetana. Next base: position 88,354,960 of record NC_065580.1, on the reverse strand, counting down.
TTTAACAAAGAAACAACAATCAGAATGTCAGTTATTTTTATTCAACTAAAAGGATTAAAAAATTTATTTGGTTTGCGTTCTGTCCATTAGAAAATACTAATAAAGTATTAACAAACATTTTTGTTGAGTTCATTTAGTAGTAATGTATTTTTGTTACTTTTAAGATGCTTGTTCAGTAGTCTTATTTTTAGGTCTGTTTGTATTTTCTTTTCTTTTAGATATCAATCAATTCAAGTTCCAGGTTGGTAGATGAGTGCTTGAGTGATTACTGACTTAAATGGACTGAATTTAGTTTTTCTTTTATGGGGCAAATAATTTACACCACAGTGTTAAAGAAACTTTATACTTCCTCCTCATATAAAATTATAAAATATTTTTCCCACAGTTGAAAAGATTCATAATTAGTAATCCATTTTATTTGATCTCATTTTAAATTCATATTTTGACTAATATTTTAGACTTTTTCCTTTCTAAAAGTAGATTGGTCATAATATTTGCATCCTTCTTGGAGCTGTTTCAATAGACTTCTAAGGCATCAGATGTGATAACTTCTAGCCCATCAGGGATTGGCATAATATTTCTTAAAATGCATGTGGTAAAATATTGTTCCCTATAAGATGTTCCTGAGGGGAAAGTTTTATACTTTTATGTAACGTATACAGGACTATCTGTATATGAACCAAAAAGCAAAAATATTCCTTCATAATTCAAATGATTATATCAAAAATTCTGAGATGTTCTATAAGAAACCTGTTGAACTTTGCTTACCTAATTTCCTAAACTTAACCTCAGAATCTTTTGTCATGAGCAGCTTGAGGATGATGTTCTCACGGAATGTAGTTTGGAAAATCTTTAGTAGGAGAGAAAAAAAGGTGAAGTGTCTTTAGTTAGGGAATGTAAACTGGACAGAAAACCCAGTGGATTTGGAGCACAAAGATTTTTTTCTTGCCTGCCATTTTAATGGAAAGTTCAATCTTTGGAAGAAAAGGGAAAGATGGAAAAAGGGTGAAGATGGAAAGTTAACAGCTGATTATATAGCAGATATTAAAGAGTAGAATTTGGCTCTGAATACCAGAGTAATGACTTCAGTGAGGAATAATAGAGCACATCTCATGAGAAGCGGGAAAGATACTTCCACAGATTTTGCTCATGTGACCAGAAGAATAGTAACTCAAAAATGTAAGGGGAAGAAGGAAATGCCATACAGTTTAGTTTATAAAATATTTGTGCCAGACATTGACCCATATATGTAATGACAGGTAATATGTTTGATTTAGGAAAACTTGCAGTAGCTGAGTGAAAATGAAACTTAACCCATGGGTTTACCAATGGAGTGTGTGAGATGTGTGTTAAAGATGATATTTTAAATTGGTAAACATGATCTTTTACATATCATCAAGAGTGAAATGAAACAATAAAACTATGTATTAGGAGTTTTCCCCTTGGTGATTGACTAGGAGGACTTACAAAACTAAGCATATAGTCATACAGCTAAGATTTATTATGGCAAAAGGATATAGAACAAGAGCAAAAAAAAGTGCATGGACGAAGTCTGGGGGAACAAGGCTCCAGCTGCCAACTGTTCTCTCCCAGTAGAGTCACACAAGATGCAACTTAACTCCCACAGCAAGGAGTTGTGACAACACCTGTAAAATGTTGCCAACCAGGGAAGCTCTTTCGAGACTTGGTGTCTGGGGTTTTATTGAGGGCAGTTTATTTAGGCACCCTCTGCCTGGCACGTAACGGAATTCCTTTATGGAATTTCTTTCTCAGAAAATTGTGGTCAACATATGCCATATTTTTGGTACAGTTTAGGCTTACTGAGCCATTTTTATCAGTTTTGGGAATTGATGGGAACACTCCTAAAATCTTAAGTTCTCAAACACCTGCAGCCTTCTTTGCAAGTAAACTCCTTTCCTAAATGCTGTTGTCTGAGTTTTCCTTTGACAGGTGGATGTTCCACTGGGATGCCCAGGTGACTTACCTCTTGAGCCAGTTTTGCCTCATTGGCTGTTTACATCCAGGCTCACCTAGCCTCCAGGGATGGACCTCATTCAACAGTTAGAGGCTTTACACTTGCTGACTGTTTTCTACTTTCCCCTCCTCATGGCTCTTTTTCTGGGTCTCGGTCAAGTCTTGTTTTGAGTTTGATTAGTGCATAGCTACTTTATTTCTCAATTGGTGGAAACAGTGTTAGGGAGCTGACTTCTGTGGTCTGACCTAATTTTCTGCCAAGCAGCTATTTATCTTTCTTGATTGTCTTCATGTCTTCAAGACTCTTGATATCAGCTGGCATCTTGGTCAGGCCAATATCTTGTCTCTCCTGTATGATTACGTGGTTCATGTTGCAGCCTAGATCAGTTTCTTCTGCCAGTGGCAGAATCCTTCATGTTCCTTGTCTTATTTATTTTATTATTATTTTTCAATGTGTGGGTGCTCTCTTGTTTTATTGTATTTGGGGTGAGGTTATTTTATGGCATGGTCCAGAGTAAACTGTAAGGCCTGGGTGCCCTGCTGCGAGGTCAGGGGCAATGGGACTAAGACTGCAGAGTCCTGGCTCCCCTACTACCTACCAGTTGCTGGCCCTGTGTGGGGGTCTCTTCTGCTTTATCTGGCCTGAAAGAGACAGATGTTTCTGATCCCGGGGCTCCTGGGGGTTGGTTCCCAGTATTTCCAGGGATAGAGCGTGCTGTGGGCACTGGTGGGAAGCTTTGGTGTCTCCTCCCAGACTCTATCTCTGCCTCTTTATCTCTTTCTTCAGCTTCTGGACCTTGAGCACCAGAGCTTCAGCCCTGACCCCCTCCTGCCCTTACAGCAGGGCCTGGTTCAGCTCCAGCTGCTGCTCCAGCAACTCCTCAGCTTGGTCCAGCTCAACTGTGCGGTGTTGAGGTGGAGTCGGGGAGCATCAGCCAGGGCAGGGGGCGCTTAGACCCTTGGAACCTGTGTTGCAGGGTCTGGCTGTAAGGAAGGAATTCAACCTCCCTTTCTCTTTTTCTAGCCCATTAGGTTAAGGTCCCCTGTACTGAGAAGCCCAGAGAACTCCCTTTCTTGGGCATGTTCCTTGTCTTGTTTACACAGTACTATGAGCTTTAAAAGTATTCAAGAAAATAGTTTTCATGCTTGCTGGAAAGCAAGCCATCTTTCAGCTATCCTTTGTGTCTCTGATCTCTCTCCTCCAATAAGTTGGTGAGTTTCATTCTTTATTTTTGATTAAGAAGGATGAAGTTATTAAATTTAGGCTGCTAGTTCTGTGTGTGTGTGTGTGTGTGTAAATAAAAGACTTCTTGTAAAGTGTGTGTGTGTAAATGAAAAAAAAAGACTTCTCCTTGTAAAAGCTTTTTACAGATGTTTATACTTGTAACAGTTCTTGTATTTGCAGCTGGCATTTACCCACTTTATGGTCTCTCAACTTCTGGAAATTATGGATATTAATTAGACATAAAAATTTATCACTTCTATGCACTACTGGTGATATCTAATTTAAAAATACAGATTAACCATCAAATGTGAGGGAGTGATGCAGGGATTTAAGTAAAAAATTTGAAATTAGTTTTACATAGTTGTAAAGACTTCAGATTTAAGAATTTTCCTCTAAAAAATTATATTAATGAGTATGTAAGTGTAATGGAATGAGACAGCAGACTGAATGGGGAAATTACTTCTGGTTTTTCGGGAGATTCGTGACCTCCTAAGCAACCTAAAGGGTGTTGAGTAGCTTGGAGTTTTCTTTATCGTTTCTTTAAAAAAAGAAAAAATGTCCCATAAAAGAAAATGAATCAAACACAAATCAGATGGTCTGAAAAAGTTTTGTGTTTAAAAACAAAACATACATACATAAATACTGAAATGGAAAGAAATTTGGCACTAAACTCCTCCAGAGTACCCAAATGTTAGACAAAAGTATTTTATCATGAGTTATACAATATTTTCTAAATACGTTTGTTGATAAACTTGCATGCCTTTGCTTCTCTCCAGAGATAAGTACTAAATTAGATTTTAATGTCTTAAATTTAATGGAGCTCTATGTCCCCTCCAAATCTCATGTTGCCCCAGTGTTGGAGGTGGGGCGTGGTGGAAGATGTTTGGATCATGGAGGCGTATCCTTCATGAATGGCATGGCACGGCACGGCACGGCACTATCCCCTTGATGATGAATAAGTTCATGTGAGACCTGGTTGCTTAAAAGGTATGTGGTACCTCCCCCTCCTCTCTCTTGCTCCTGCTTTCACTGTGTGACAATCCTGCTCCTGCTTCACCTTCTGCCATGAGTAAAAGTCCCCTGAGACCTCCCCAGAAGCTGAGCAGATGCTGGCTTGAATAGCCCACAGATCCATGAGCCAGTTAAACCTTTTGTCTATATAAATTACTCTGTCTCAGATATTCATTTGTAGCAATGCGAGAACAGCTTAACACAAGCTCCTATTTCGATTGGCATAAACAGACAAAGTAAGACTTGTGTAAGAACCAAATAATTTTCAGAGAGAAAGTGAAAAAGAAAAAAAAGTCAATGGGTAAGTTTGTTGGCTCTTTAAGGAATTTCAAATAGTTGAGGTGGGTAGAAGAAGTTAGTGATGATTTAATGGCCTTGATTGCTAGATTACAAGAAACAAATGTATGCATATGTTATCAAATAACAGGAAACAACCTAAGACTGTCAGTATTTTTAAATAAGAGGTTTTTAATCCTGTTAAGAAGTGGGCAAAGGATCTAAATAGACATTTTTCAGAAGAAAGCATACAAATCACCAACAGGTGTATGAAAAAGTGCTTATTATCACTAATCAGGGAAATGCAAATCAAAACCATGAGATGTCATCTTACCTTAGTTAGAATGACTGTTACTGAAAAGACAGAAAATAACAGATTCTGGGAAGAATACAGAGAAAAGTGAACTCTCATACACTGTTGATGGAAATCTAAATTAGTATAGCCATTATGGAAAAAGTGTGGAAATTTCTCAAAAACCTAATAAAACTACCATATGATCCAGCAGTTCCACTACTGGGTACTTATTCAAAGGAAAGGAAATCAATATATCCAAGGGATGCGTGTACCGCCATGTTTATACAGCACTTTTTACAATAGCAAAGATAAGGAATCAGCCTAAGTGTCCACCAATGGATGAATAGATAAAGAAAATGTAGTATATTTACACAATGAAATACTATTTGGCCATAAAAAAGAATGAAATCACATAATTTGGAGCAACATGGATGGAACTGGAGGTCATTAAGTGAAATAAACCAGCCACAGAAAGCTATTATATGCCCCCCAACTCATATGTAGGAGCTAAAAAAGTTGGTTTCGTGGAGGTAAAAAGTAGAATGATTATTATAAAAGGCTAGGAAGAATGTCAGTGGGGAGGGTGTTGGGGGCAGACAATGAAGAAAGGTTGGTTAATGGGCAAAAATATACATTTAGAATGAATAAGTTATAATCTGTAGTAGAGTAGGGTAACTATGCTTAACAACAGTGTGTTGTACATTTCACAATAGGTAGATGTAAGGACTTGAAATGTTCTCAGCACATAGAAATGATAAATACTTGTGGTGTTGGATGTCCAAATACCGACTTGATATTACAGAATCTATGCATGTAAAGTATCACGTATGTTCCATAAATATGTACAAGTATGTATCACCAAAAATTACTCAGCTCTAAAAAACATTAGGTTTTTATTATTTATTATGTAAATGGTGGGAAAACATCAGGTAATAATACTAAACAAAGTGAATACTTGGACAATTTAGACAAGTTAATTTTTATTTAAGTCAACTGTATATCTTTGCCTTGATGTGAAAAATAATATTACTCTAAAGTTTGTAATTTATGTAAAATTTTGATATGTTTTTCTATGGAAAGCGTAATTTGAATGCCATAAATTTTATGCACTGATTTAATAGGTCAGGTAAGATTTTTGTTTCCACAAAACATTTAAGATTATGAAGATATAAAAAAAATGTTTAGCTAAATTAGTAGTTTTCAACTGGGGGTAATTTCACCAGTCATGGAACATTTGATAATATTTGGAGACATTTTTGATGGTCACAACTGGGACGTTGCAACTGGTGACTTTGTGGATGGAGGCCAGGGATGAGGCTAAATATCCTATAGCTCCCCACAGTAAAGAACTATATGGTCCAAAATGTCAAGAGCACTAAGGCTGTGAAACACTGAACTAAATTACGGCTTTATAAAAAAGCATTTGTTTCTCTGATGCTACAGTTCATAAGATGATGCTGTATTGATAGTTATTCCATTTACAATGTCTGTGTAAAAAATGGTCATATGCTTAAATTCATCTATGTTATTGTATGTATCAATAGTTTCTTTTATTGTTAATAATATTTCATTGTATGGATCTACCACAATTTTATCCATTCACCAGTTTAAGGACAGTTGGATTATTTCAAGGTTTGGGTGATTATTAATAAAGCTTCTATAAACATTGTTGCATAATAAAGAATTTGGGCTTTTTCTTTCATTGTTGGGAGACTGTAAATCCTTGGAATTTCCCTCATAATAGGAATGTGTTTGATTCATGAGCCCCTTGGATTACCCAAGTTTATGGTAACAAGATGAGATGACTCAGGATGGAGGCTGGTCCCCAGAAAATTTAACCTGTGATTAGAGTTTGGGATTTTGAGCCAGCTGACCTCTAAGGAGGGGAGAAAGAGTTGAGATTGGATTCAGTCACCTGGCTAATCAGTTGTGCCTGTGTAATGAATCCCCAATAAGAACTCTGGACAGTAAAGCTCAGTAGAGTTTAATTCAGAAGTTATTCTTTTTCTATTTGATTTCTTCTTTGTCCTATGGGTTAGAAATGTGTTGTTTAATTTCTAAATATTTTGATTTTTTTTCATATTTTTCTATTGATATGTAGTTTAATTCCTTTTTAGTTGGAGAACACACTTAATGTGATTTCTTTTAAATGTGTTGAAGTTTGTTTTGTAGCCTAGAATATGATCTGTCTTGTCAAAAGAATATATATGTTGCTTGTTATTGGGTAGCGTGTTCAGTGATTGTTGGTTACATCAAGCTGGTTGATTGTGCTATTTAAGACTAATATCCTTACCAACTTTTTTTTTTTTTTTTTGGTCTTTCAATTACTGAAAGATGAATACTGATGTCTCCCACTAAAATTATAATTCTATCTATGTTTCCTTTTATTTCTGTCAGATTTTGCGTCATGTTTTTGAAGCTTTTTCTTAGGTGTATACATATATAAGATATTTATGTCTATATGATGAATTGACCAATTTATCATTGCTTACTGTTCTTCTTTATCCCTGGTAATATTCTTTGTTTTGAAGTCTACTTCATCTGATATTTGTAAAGCCACTCCAGCTTTCTTTAGTGTTTGAATAGTGTATCGTTTTCATTCTTTTTCTTTTAAGCTCTTTGTGTCTTTATTGTTGAGAGACAGGGTTGGCGAACGTTTTCCGTAAATGGTAGATAGCTAATATTTTAGACACTATGGGTCACATATGTAAAACCATTCTTTGCTTTAAGGTCTTAAAAAAAATATGTGCGGCTAGAGTTAGCCAGTGGGTTGTAGTGTGTTGACTCTTGTTTTAACAGGTATTTTTGTTGACAAGACAGAGTCGGCTGCTTTTTTTGTTTTAAAAAAATCTCTGCCTTTTACTTTATATTAATGTAATATATTAAATGTGGTCATTTTAATGTGTTAAATGTAGTTAAACCATTTGTTTTTAATTATTGATATGGTCGAATTTAAATTTGTCTTGCTGTAACTGCTTTATATTTGTCCCATTTATTCTTTATCCCGTTTTAATCTTTTTTGTATTGAATATTTTTTATGATTCCATTTTATCTTCTCTAGTGGGTTATTATTAGTTTTACTTTCTTTTTAAAATGAGTGGTTTCTCTAAGATCTGAAATATACAACTTTAATTCACCACAGCTGCCTTAAAATAATATTACACAGCTTTATTTATAGCTGAAGAGTCTTATAATGGTGTATTTCTATAAGCCCTATAATAAGCTTATTTATTTTATGTTAGTCAAGCATCTCTTAAAAGTGATTAAAAACAAGAAAAGTACCTTTTATATTTACATTTATTTTTACCATTTCCAATGCTTTTTATTTCTTTGTGCAGATCCAAGTTTCTATCTGGTAATAATACTCCTGCCAGAAAATTTTTAATTTAACATTCAGTGTTGGACATGTCTGCTGCCTTTGACTTCTCTCAGTTTTTGTTGCCCATAAGTTTTTATTTCACCTTCATTTTTGAACAATATTTTCACTGTGCATAGAATTCTGTGTTGACTATACTTTTTTTCAGTACTTGGTATATGCCACTCCATAACTGTAAAAAGGTCAGTGGTTGCAGGGACTTGGGAAGAGAGAAGGGAGGGATGGGGGAAAACTATTCTGAATGAAATCAAAATGGTGGATACATGTCATTAGGGCTTGTGTCAAAACCCACAGAACTGTACAATACAAAGAATAAACCTTAGTGTAGACGATGGACTATAGTTACTAATAATGCAATCATTATATTATGTAATTATTATAATTACATTAATTATCTTAAGCAGTTATAACAAATGTGTCACATTGATGCAAGATTTTAATTATAGGAAAAACTGAGGATGGGGAATGAGGAGGGGGATGGTTTAGATATATGGAACTCTGTACTCTCTCTCAATTATTCTGTAAATCTAAAACTGTACTTAAAAATAGTCAATGATTTTTTAAAATTATCACTCCATTGCTTGCCTTGCTTGGTTTTGTTAGAGAAGTCTGCTGTAATTCTTTTCTCTTTTTTTGTATGTATTGCACCTTTTTTTCTATTATTCTAATTTTTTAGGTGCCTTCAATAATCCTTGTTTTACTATAGGTTGACTATGATGTGTCTAGGGGAGTGTGTGTGTCTGTAAGCACATGCTCCTGTGCACATGTGTATTTTCATCTTTCTCACAGTTGTGTTTCTTGGGTCTACAGTATTGTGTCTTTTATTATTTTTGGAAAATTATCTTTACCTATTTCTTGTTTTTGGTTCCTTTACTTTTTCTGGGACTCTGTTACCCAGATATTCTCTTAGTGGTGTCCTACATTTCTGGAATTTTTTTCATTACTTTTTCTCTTTGTGCTCAATCCAGGAGAGAGGATTTGATTGATTTACCCAGTCAACATCCAGTTTAGGGCATTTCTGTTGGGTGGAGATTTCAGTATGGAGCACCTCAGAAGTCATCTTTGGATCAGGAGCCATTCTTTGTCCCATCAGCCATGGCAGTGCTTTATGGTATGGAATATGGATGCCTGCCACTGATTCTCTCCTAGAACATCACAAGCAAGGAGATTTCTAATGGAGAGATGTCATAGTCATGGCCAGCAGCCCAAGTGTGGCAGACTCCTGTCCAATAGATGTTACAAGGGCAACAGGAAAAGCAAAATCATCCTTTGGGTGAAGGAAATCAAGATAATTTTCAAATGCATGTCTTAAAACCCAGAAATACCATTCAGAAGTTCTGAGTATACATATATGAGTAAGCGATAGTTATTTCCATTTTACGTAGGAAACATTTGCAATAGAATTATGAGTTCCCTCTGAGGAGTCTGTTTAAATGATACTTACAATCATGCAATTAATAATATCCTGACGATTAGACACCAGGTCTTGGTTTCTATTACAACAGAAGTACATCCCACCAAAACTCCACTTGTCTGAATTTGGTGCATAGAAAACAGCTTTTAAGGAATTCACTAATTCCCTCTGCTGAAGACTAATTGTTGGAAAGATACTCCTTTATTAGTTGTGGTGAGACCCTGTCCCTTCCTGGCTACTTCTACTTGTAACTGACCTGAGCTCTTTCACAGAGTGAGTAAACGTGCAGTGAGGGAAATAAAAAGAAAAGGGGCATTAGAATAAGAGTCTCCTGACTAAAATACTATCTCTGTAACTCACTGGCTAAGTGACCCTATTCACTGATAAAATCATTCCAGGGCAGGGGCTAGCTTGAGCCTCAGCTGTGCCCATTCTAGGATTCAGATGCTTTTGCGTACATATAGTTGACTTATGGAGAGGCCCTATGAACCCTCTGGAAGACAATGTGTCCTAAGGGAAGTGAAAGGGAGTCTGGAATAAAAACTTGGTCAAATAACCTTGCTCCAGTGACGAGTAAGGAATAATAACACAGAGGGCAGTGTCTCAAAGAGGGGCTTTCCCCAAATCACTGCAAAACCTTGGAGTCACAGGGCACTGACTCCATGTAGCCAAGATTGTAGCCCAGAAATGAAATCATAATGAATTCTCAGTTCAGCAGAACAGCTTTGGTGTGCCGGGTGTCTGGAGAACAGAACACATCTTAGGCACCTGGGAACCATTGACAAGCAGAGCTCTGGCAGACGTGGGACCCAGCGAGATTCTGGATCCTGGCTCTTCTCCTTGGATGTGTTGCTTTAGGAGTTATTTTCCTTTTAGCCTGTCATTTGTTTTTCTTAGGAAACTTTTCACTCATTAGAAGTTAAGCTTTATAAATGATGTCCACACATTCTTTTGCAGAGCTATTTGTATTTCTTGAATTATTGCTGAGCTTGCAAATTACATTGAGGATTTTCTTATATAAATAAAACAGCATCAAATTAGCATTAAAAAAAAATAGTTTCTGTTTCTTTAGTTCATCTGCCAGCTGGTACTTAGAGCCCATCCTTTGGTCTTGGTGCTGTGAAGTGCATTGATACAGCCTTCCATTTACAGAGTTACTTAATTTATTTCTGTTGGGCTGCAGTCATGGAGATAAGCTTACCACGAGTCAGCTTACAACTTATAAAAAATAATTAGGCACTTTTACATTCTATCTTCTAACCCTCTACTTCAGAGTGGCCCTTCAGAGTTTGATTCATGAGGCTGTTCTTTATTGATGGATGACATGCCTTTCCCTGAATAATAGCAATCCTAGCTAACAATTAATGAGTGCTTGACATTTGAAGTGCTTTAAATCCTTTTAAAACCCCCAAAGATTTAAGTATTATTATTATTATTATCTCCATTCTATAGCTGGAGAGACTTAGTTACAGGGGCAGGGTACATCATCTGTGCACAGTCACACAGTCGAGACTTGGCACCAGAATTCCAAGTTGCTCTTAATCACTATGTAATTCTGCCTCCAAATAGTGAGAGAAGAGAGCCACTGGGTGGAAAGCCAAGTTTGCAAGCAAAGAGACTGGACTGTGAATCACAATGGGAGCAAATGGTTAGGACAGTAAAACCAGTGGCTCATGAGATACGAGCATATGTGGTTGACTGATTCATGAATGTGGGAGCTCTGAGTACATAACACTTAAGGGGATGACTCCTTGGAAACGACATAGGACATGTAAGGCATTATTAATGCTTCATATCAATTAGTGGGTCTGTTTCTATAAAGTGACAAGCATGAATTCATTTTCTTTGTCTTATCAATTCTTGCTCCCCTCCAATGACTTGGAAAGAAATCCAGATGACTTGTAATATTTATCAGAGATGAAACTTTAAGGATGATACATTCAGAATGCTTAAGGATGATACATTCAGAATGCTAATTTCAAGAAGAAATAACAGTTTCAAAGTTTTTCTATCTCAATGTTTTACTAGAAGGAAGACCTACAGAAGTTTGTCCCAAGACTAAGACAAGTCTAGAGGACTGATGCCACAGGCTGGCCAGGCACCATTGGCAGGAGGGACTGAGAAACTTGGAATGGCATGCACTGTGTTGGAAGAGCATTCAACAATAGTAGGTCAGGAAGGGGATGTCTATCACTCATTTAGATGGTCCTCAAATCCTGTTTCTGCTGTGTGTCTGAAGGTAAAGGGTATAACGAAAGATAAGGTCGAAAATGAATAAATCTAGGACATTGAGAGCACAAGATGTCAGGAACTTGGCATGGAACTTATGGCTTTACAATCTGGGCACAGAAATGTGACAGTGAGGGCTTTAATAGTCATGGTGGTACCTTTACAGGTATTAATCGGCACAAAACTTAGCAGATGAGAGTTAAAAAAAAAAAAAGGGGGGGTAGTCAAGAAGACCAGGCTAAGGAACACAGAAGGTCTTCTAGAACAATTTAGGGAGAATTTAAGGCACCTGTAGGTCCCCAAGGGTGGATGAACAAGGGAGAGAACCAGTCATTAGTGGCTATATTGCAACCCAGTGTTTATCTATAGGCTGTGCTGACAAAGCTTATTGTGCAATGGGGCTGTGTGGCTGTTCTCTTTACAACTGCTGCCCCTTTGGTCTCCTATTTAGAATTTATGAATCATCAGGTACGAGAGAGTTACTTCAGACTATGACAAACTAATCAGTGCTATTGTGGTGAAAGTTTCTAGCTTCCTTAAGTCTTTCAAATAAGCTAAGGCTCATTAACAGATAATCCTCTGACAATAAATTGGAAAATAACAATAAACGGACAGTTGTTTTCTACTGTTCAGCTAGTTCTTGAAGAGATTGGTTTCTAAAAGACACAGTCTTTAAATCTGTCCACAGAGCAGGATAGTTAAGCTTTTGAGATTGTTGGAGAACAGAGCCTGCTATTCTCTTGGAATATCTTTCATCAGTAGATGCTGTTTCTTTTTCTTTTCAAGACATTAAAAGATCAAAGAAGTATGAAATGTGCCCTAAGGCAGCTGAGCTGCTAATCATACACAAAAAAAATGAAACTGTGATGGGATTGTGAACAAATGCCTTTTGGCACCTGTTTTTGTCATCTTGGTTTGTTTTTCTTCCCCCAGCATTTTACACCTCCTAATTTAATTTGTGTTGGGGGGTGGGGGTGGGGGTGGGGCTTCTTCCAGCTGTTCAGACCTGGAGGGCACAAACACACATTCCACCTGTGGTTATTGCAGCTTAACATGGAGCAGGGATTGAGCCAAGAGCACTGGCCAAATCATATTCAGACTGTGACTAGCTCTCACACCGCCTTATCCACTATGAGCTGGTAACTTGAGACTGTGAGTCTGATAGGGAGTCTCCATTCTCAGGAGAGTCAAGCTGCTATTTTGATGTGCTTTCTGGGGAATATAGGCAGATCCTGGGTGCCTTCAGCAGACACACCCACCAAGCTAGGAGTATGAAGAATTGGAAAGTTTGCTTTTAGTTCTGCACTTTAACACAATGGCAATAATATGAACAGACAGTGGTAGTATGCTTTCTCTTTGGACCACAGACAATGGGAATTTAACCTTAATCCTCATTCCTGCTGCTTCCCAAAGGAAGATGAAAGGTACTTGCAGAGTTGAGCAGACAGAATCATACGAATTTGAAAATCTCAGCAGGTGAGGGGTTCAGTGCGCTATCCTCAGGGACAGTGCTTCTCTAGATCTGTTTTCTGCTGAAGCCATCGCTGTAAAACTACTGTTCATTATTTCTGTAACTTCCCTAGGATGATAAGGGATGTCAGCAATAACATGGTACATTAAACAGGCCATAAATTTATCTCCAGGACTAAAATAATACTTGAGTACAAAAATAAATGCTTCTGGCTGCCTCATAAACTAAAAACGTGGTCCTCAAAGGGACAAAATAAGTCCAGAAATAATCCAAAATACATAAGAAAATTCACTTCATGATAAAAAGGACAACTGAAATTAGTGGGGCAAAGAGGGCAACTTAATACTGGGTGTTGCGACAAATAATGAGCTTGTTCATACCTGTATATCACAGTAAACTTAACATACATGAAAAATCACACGTTTAGAAAGAAATCCTGAAAGCACCAGAAGAAAATATTAGGATAATTACTTTGTATCCTTGAAGTGGAGGAGTTCTTTCTAATGATGACTCAAAATCCAAAAACCATGAAATAAATAATGAAAGTACATAAAATTAAAGATAACTTTTGCATAGCAAATTATACCATAAGTACATAAAAAGTTAAATGACAAATTGGGAAAATTTTTTACCTCGTATAACAAAAACTAAACTTCTAATACAGATCCAAAATTCAATTTGAAAAAAGATGTATTTTAAACAAAGTCAGCATGTTATACACATTCTGTACCTTGCCTTTCAGCTCTTACTTTTTCACAGCTGCATTTCGTTGGAGGAATCATAATTTCTTTAACCATTCCCCTAGTGATGAATATATCAGTTTGTTTTTTCAAATCTTTTGCCATTAAATCATTTTTCAAAGAGAATAATTATAATATTCAAAAGCTTAGACTCTGAAATCAGGTTGCCTGTGGGTTCGAGTTTTGACTCTGTCAATTTCAAGCTACTTGACCTTGGGCAAGTCTTAACCTGTCTGTTTCCTCATTTGTATAACAGATTTAAAGTTAATAGAATCAACAACAGGAGACAGTTGTGAGGATTTAGTGTGCTAATACATAGGTAAAGGACTTAGACTAGTACCTGGAGCACAATAAGTCCTCTGAAAGTGTTAGCTGTTATTATCACTATGTGCCAAATGATAGAAATTTGACTAACTTTATAAACTCTTGCTTTTATAATGTTTAGGACTCATGGTAAGAGAGGCAGAACTTAAAGGGGAGATTCTGTTTCTTAATGGCAAAAAGGGAAGTCCAATGGTGAGGCAATAACTGTTTCTTGCTGTTTAATGAACAGCTACTTAAAAATACAGCATGTCAGGCACCAGCGTAGACATCAGTAAATGAAAGGAGTGGCTTTGAAGTGTGCATTTTAATAAGCATAGCAGGGGATTCTGCTGCAGATAGACCCAGACAACATTTTGAGAAAATAATACTAACTGTCCCCTGGGTGAATGATACTCAAGTTGTAACTACAGTGCCTTAAAGAAATTGGTCAGGTTCAAGCTTCATGGAAGTTAAGCCATAGTTTAGATGTTTAAAAACATCACAGACCAGCCCAGAGGAGAAAATTTCAATGAAGTATCAGAATGTATGATGTTAACTTTATCAAGTCATTATTACTTCATAACTACCTTCTGGGTATGTTGCTTGTTTGTGTTTTGCATTCTAATTTATATTGTAGGTCCTGAGGTCTGGAAGCTTGATTTCTAGTTTGTCCCGTAAGTCCAGGACATATTCTCTTAACACATTTTGTTAAACACATTTTAATGCTCTAAACACATTTTAATGTTATTTAGAATTACTAAAGATAGAGGCCAGTTCCGATGCTTGCTTCAGGATTTTTTGTAGCCCTGTAAGATGGAGATTGGTGGTATAAAAGAAATAGTAGAAGCTTTATAGTCAGTCAAATCCCACCTCATCAATTACTAAACTGGAAAATGTTAGGAAAGTTACTAAACTTAGAAAATCAGTTTCCCATTTTATATCATGGTAGTAATACTGTACTCAATGCCCACAGTTATTCTAGAGAATAGAGATAATGCCCATAAAGAGGAAGCCACGTAGCAGGTTTTCAATGAATGGCAGTATTACTTGATTAAAGCTGTCTTTTCTAGGGACTTCTCTTCTTGTTGTCTGATGCCCCCTCCTGGACAGTCAGTTGAGCTAAGCAACTGTCAGCATCACTTGCTTGAAACTGAAGAGTCTGAAATCAAAGCCAGAGCCAGTCCAACCAAGAGGCAAATCCAGAGGGTGTGGTAGAGGTGGATACCAGATAAATTAGATGAAGGTGGAAGAAATTAGATGAGGTGGAAGCCTGGAGGAATTGTCTGAGTGACAATATCAGATATTACTTCCCACTGATAGTTACATGCCCAGAATTTACATACATTATCCCAGTTAATCTTCACCAAAATTTCGTAAGACTGTGGTCCCCAGCCTTTTTGGCATCAGTGACTGGTTACGTGGAAGACAACTTTTCCACGAATGGCTGCGAGTGGCATGGTTTCGGGATGAAACTGTTCCACCTCTGATCATTGGGCATTAGTCAGATTCTCATAAGGAGCACAACCTAGACCCCTCACATGCACAGTTCACAGCAGGGTTCGTGCTTCTATGAGAATCTAATGCCACTGCTAATCTGACAGCAAGGCCAGGTGCGGTGGCTCACGCCTGTAATCCCAGCACTTTGGGAGGCTGAGGTGGGCGGATCACCTGAGGCCAGGAGTTTGAGACCAGCCTGACCAATATGGTGAAACCCTGTCTCTACTAAAAATATGAAAATTAGCCCAGTGTGATGGCGTGTGCCTGTAATCCCAGCTACTTGGGAGGCTAAGGCATGAGAATCACTTGAACCTGGGAGGTAGAGGTTGCAGTGAGCCAAGATCGCACCACTACAGTCCAGCCTGGGCAACACAGTGAGATTTTGTCTCAAAAAACAAAACAAACAATCAGAAAGCAGAGCTCAGGCGGTAATACTTGCTCACCCACCGCTCACTTCCTGCTGTACAGCCTGGTTCCTAACAGGCCACAGACTAGTACCATTGATGGCCCAGGGGTTGGGGTCCCCTGCTATAAAACATAGGAGTAAATCTTAATAAACTTTGATTAGGCAATAGTTTCTTATATGTGACACCAAAAACACAAAGAACCAAATAAAAAAATAGATACATTAGACTTAATCAAAATTGAAAATTTTGTGTTTCAAAGAGCACTGTCAAGAAACTGAAAAAACAATCCACAGGGAGAAAATATTTGTAGATTATATATCCAATAAGAGACTTGTAGCCAGAATATATAAAGAACTCTTACAACCCAATAATAAAAAGACAAACTACTTAATTAAAAGATGGACAAAGGATCTGAATAGACATTCCTCCAAATAAGATTTACAAATAGTAGCACGTGAAAAAGAAGCTCAACGTCATTATTCACTAGGGAAATAAAAACCAAAGCCACAATAAGTTAATACCTCGTATTCACTAGAATGGCATTAATAAAAAAGATAACAACAAAGACATGGAGAAATATAAAACTGATGGGAATGTAAAATGGTGCGGCCACTTTGAAAAACAGAGTGGCAGCTCTTCAAAATGTTTAACATCGAGTTACCATAATACCCAGCAGTCATGCCTAGGTTTATACCCAAGGGAAATGAAAACATATATCCACAGAAATTCTTGTACATGAATGTTCATAGAAGCACTATTAATAATAACCTAAAGATGGAGACAACACAAATATCCATCAATGGATGTATAAATAAAATGTATTCATACAATGGAATATTATTTGGGTGTAACAAGGAAAAACTTTTAATACAGTCTACAATATAAATAAAACTTGAAAATACTATGCTAAGTGAAAGAAACTAGTCACAAAAGGCCACATCATGTATAATTTCATTTATATGAAATGACCCAACAGGGAAATTCCATGGAAACACAAAATAGTGTTTACCAGGGGCTGTGGGAAGAAAGAGAGCTGGGGAGTGACTGCTAATGGATATGTAGTTCCTTTCTGGGGTGATGAAAACATTCTAGAATTAAATAGTGGGGATGGTTGCATAATTTTATGAATATACAGACATACCTCATTTTATTGCACTTTTTCACAAACTGAAAGTTTTTGGCAATCCTGTATCAAGCAAATCTTAATCATTGGCATCTTCCAATGAAATATACTCACTTTGTGTCTCTGTTTCACCTTTTGGTAATTCCTTAAATATGTCAAACTTTTATTATCATTTTTAAATTTTATTTTAATTTTATTTTTCCATAAGTTATTGGGGTACAGGTAGTATTTGGCTACATGAGTCAGTTCTTTAGTGGTGATTTATGAGCAGTATACACTGCACCGTATTTGTAGTCTTTTATGCCCGCCCGCCTCCCACCATTCCCCCAAGGCCCCAGAGTCCATCATTCTTATGCATTTGCATCCTCATAGCTTAGCTCCCACATATCAGTGAGAACATATGATGTTTGGTTTCCATTCCTGAGTTACATCACTTAGAATAATAGTCTCCAAGGCCGGGCACGGTGGCTCATGCCTGTAATCCCAGCACTTCGGGAGACCAAAGTGGGCGGATCACCTGAGGTCAGGAGTTCTAGACCAGCCTGGTCAACATGATGAAACCCCACCACTACTAAAAATACAAAAATTGACCAGGCATGGTGGTGGGCACCTGCAATCCCAGCTACTTGGGAGGCTGAGGCAGGAGAATCACTTGAACCCGAGAGGTGGAGGTTGTAGTGAGCCGAGACCACGTCATTGCACTCCTCTGGGCAACAAGAGTGAAACTCTGTCTAGAAAAAAAAAAAGTCTCCAATCTCATCTAGGTCACTGCAAATGCTGTTAATTCATTCCTTTTTATGGCTGTGTAGTATTCAATTATACATATATACACACACACACACACACACACACATATATATGCCAGTTTCTTTATCCATTCATTGGTTGATGGGCATTTGGATTGGTTACACGATTTTGCAGTTGTAAACTGTGCTGCTTTAAACATGCACGTGCAAGTATCTTCTTTGAATAATGACTTCTTTTCCCCCAGTAGTGGGATTGCTGGATCAAATGGTAGTTCTACTTTTAGTTATTTAAGGACTCTCCACATTGTTTTCTTAGTGGCTGTACTAGTTTACATTCCCACCAGCAATGTAGAAGTGTTCCCTGTTCACTGTATCCACACCAACATCTACTGTTTTTTGATTTTTTGATTATGGACATTCTTGCAGGAGTAAGGTGGTATCGCATAGTTGTTTTGGTTGGCATTTCCCTGATCATTAGTGATGCTGAGCATTTTTTCTTATGTTATTTGGCCATTTGTATATCTTCTTTTGAGAATTGTCTATTCATGTCCTTAGCCCACTTTTTGATGGGATCTTTTGTTTTTTTCTTACTGATTTGTTTGAGTTCATTGTAGATTCTGGGTATTAGTCTTTTGTCAGATGTATAGATCTTGAAGATTTTCCCCCACTCTGTGGGTTGCCTGTTTACTCTGCTGAGTGTTCCTTTTGCCATGCAAAAGCTCTTTAATTATGTCCCAGCTATTTATCTTTGTTTTTATTGCATTTGCTTTTGGGTTGTTGGTCATGAAATCCTTGCCTAAGCGAATGTCTAATAGGGCTTTTTCCAATGTTGTATTCTAGAATTTTAATAGTTTCAAGTCTTAGGTTTAAGCCCTTAATCCATCTTGAGTTGATTTTTGTATAATGTGAGAGATGAGGATCCAGTTTCATTCTCCTGCATGTGGCTAGCCAATTATCCCAGCACCATTTGTTGAAAAGGGTGTCCTTTCCCACTTTATGTTTTTGTTTGCTTTGTCGAAGATCAGTTGGCTATTTGGGTTTATTTCTGGGTTCTCTATTCTGCTCCATTGGTCTCTGTGCCTGTTCTTATACCAGTACCATGCTGTTTTGGTGACTATGGCCTTATAGTATAGTTTGAAATCAGGTAGTGTGATGCCTCCAGATTTGTTCTTTTTGCTTAGTCTTGCTTTGGCTGTGCAGGTTCTTTTTTGGTTCCATATGAATTTTAGAATTGTTTTTTCTAATTTTGTGAAGAATGATGGTGGTGTTCTGATAGGAATTGTGTTGAATTTGTAGATTGCTTTTGGCAGTATGGTCATTTTCACGATATTGATTCTACCCATCCATGAGCAGGGGCTGTGTTTCCATTCGTTTGTGTCATCTATGATTTCTTTCAACAGTAGTTTGTAGTTTTCCTTGTAAGTCTTCCGACTCCTTTGTTAGGTATATTCCTAAGTATTTTATTTATTTATTTATTTTTTTGCAGCTGTTGTAAAAGGGGTTGAGTTGTTTTGATTCTCTGTTTGGTCGCTGTTGCTGTACAGAAGAGCTACTGATTTGTGTACATTAATCTTGTATTTGGAAGCTTTGCTGAATTCTTTTATCAGTTCTAGGAGCATTCTAGAGGAGTCCCTAAGGTTTTCAGGGTAAACGATCATATCATCAGTCAACAGTGACAGTTTAACTTCCTCTTTACTGATTTGGATGCACTTTCTACCTCTTGTCTGATTGCTCTGGCTAGGACTTCCAGTACTATGTTGAAGAGGAGTGGTGAGAGTGGGCATCCTTGTCTTGTTCCAGTTCTCAGAGGGAACACTATCAACATTTCCCCATTCAGTATTATGTTGGCTGTGGGTTTGTCATAGATGGCTTTTATTACATTAAGGCACGTCCCTTCTGTGCCAATTTTGCTGAGAGTTTTAATCATAAAGGGATGCTGGATTTTGTCAAATGCTTTTTCTGCAGCTGTTGAGATGATCATGTGATTTTTAAAAAATTCTGTTTATGTGGTGTATCACATTTATTGACTTGTGTATATTAAACCATCCCTGCATCCCTGTTACGCAAACCACTTGATTATAGTGGTTTATCTTTTTGATATGTTGTTGGATTTGGTTAGCTAGTACTTTGTTAAGGATTTTAACATCTATGTTCATCAAGGATATCAGTCTGTCGTTTTCTTTTTTGGTTATATCCTTTTCTGGTTTTGTATTAGAGTGATACTGGCTTCATAGAATGAATTAGGGAGGGTTCCTTCTTTCTCTATCTTGTGGAATAGTGTCAAAAGGATTGGTACTAAATCTTTGAATGTCTGGTAGAATTCTACTGTGAATCCGTCTGGTCCTGGACTTTTTTTTTGGTTACTAATTTTTAAATTACCATTTCAATCTCACTGCTTGTTATTGGTCTGTTCAGGGTATGTAATTCTTCCTGATTTAAGCTAGGAGGATTGTATTTTTCCAGGAATTTATCACTCTCTTCTGGGTTTTTCTAGTTTATGTGTGTAAAGGTGTTCATAGTAGCCTTGAATGATCTTTTGTATTTCAGTGGTGTCAATTGTAATATCTCCTGTTTAATTTATTAGTGAGGTTATTTGGATTTTCTTTCATCTTGTCTTGGTTAATCTTGCTAATGGTTTATCAATTTTATTTATTTCTTCAAAGAACCAGCTTTTTATTTCATTTACCTTTTGTATTTTTTTTGTGGGGGGTTCAATTTCATTGAGTTCTGCTCTGATCTTGGTTATTTCCTTTCTTCTGCTGGGTTTGGGTTTGGTTTGTTTTTGTTTCTCTAGTTCCTTAGGTGTGACCTTCGATTGTCTGTTGGTGCTCTTTCAGATTTTTTGATGTAGGCATTTAGGGCTATGAACTTTCTTCTTAATACCACCTTTGCTAAATCCCAGAGGTTTCGATAGGTTGTGTCATTATTGTCATTCAGTTTGAAGAATTTTTTAATTTCCATCTTGATTTCGTTTTTGACCCAATGCTCATTCAGGAGCAGGTTATTTAATTTCCATGTATTTGCATGGTTTTGAAGGTTCCTTTTGGAGTTGATTTCCAGTTTTATTCCACTGTGGTCTGAGAGAGTGCTTAATATAATTTTAGTTTTCTTAATTTATTGAGGCTCATTTTATGGCTGTTCTACAGTCTATCTTAGAGAAGTTTCCATGCACTGTTGAATAGAATGTGTATTCTGTCATTGTTGGATGACATGTTCTGTATATATCTGTTAAGTCCATTTGTTCCAAGGTGTAGTTTAAATCCATTGTTTCTTTGACTTTCTGTCTTAATGACCTGTCTCCTGCTGTCAGTGGGGTATTGAAGTACCCAACTATTATTGTGTTGCTATCTTATTCTTAGGTCTATTAGTAATTGTTTTATACATCTGGGAGCTCCAGTGTTAGGTGCATATATATTTAGGATTGTGATATTTTCCTGTTAGACAAGGCCTTTTACTATTATATAATGTCCCTCTTTGTCTCTTTTAACTGCTGTTGCTTTTAAGTTTGTTTTGTCTGATATAAGAATAGCTACCCCAGCTCGCTTTTGGTGTCCATTTGCATGAAATGCCTTTTTCCACCCCTTTATTTGCATCTTTATGTGTTAGGTGAGTCTCCTAAAGGCAGCAGATAGTTGCTTGGTGAGTTCTTATCCATTCTGCAGTTCTGTATCTTTTAAGTGGAGCATTTAGGCCATTTACATTCAATGTTGGTATTGAAATGTGAGGACATTATTGTTATTATATCTGTTTTGGTCATTTGTGATCAGTGATCTTTCATGTTACAGTTGCAGTTGTTTTGGAATGCCATGAACTGTATCATTATAAGACAGCCAAATTAATTGATAAATGTTGCATATGTTCTGCCTGTTCCACCAACCAGCCATTCTTCCATCTCTTTCCCTCTCCTCATGCACACAATATTGAAATTAAGCCATTTACTAACCCAACAATGACTTCTAAGTGTTCAAGTGAAAAAGTCACACAACCCTCACTTTAAATCAAAAGCTAGAAATGAAGCTTAGTGAGAAAGGCATGTCAAAAACCTAAGACAGGGCTATAACTAGGCCTCTTGCACCAGTTAGCCAAATTCTGAATGCAGAGGAAAAAATTGTGAAAGAAATTAAAATTGATACTCCAGTGAACACACAGATGGTAAGAAAGTGAAATAGCCTTATTGCTCATATGGAGAAAGTTTGAATGGTCTGAATAGATGATCAAACCAGCCAAAATATTCCCTTAAGCTAAAGCCTTATCCTGAGTAAGACTATACCTCTCTTCAATTCTATGAAGGCTGAGAGGAGGCAGCTGCAGAAGAAAAGTTTGAAGCTAACGGAGGTTGGCTCAGAAGGTTTAAGGAAAGAAGCCATCTCCGTAACATAAAAGTACAAGGTGAAGGAGCAAGTGCTGATACAGAAGCTACAGCAAGTTCTCCAGAAGATCTAGCTAAGATCACTGTTGAAAGCATCTACACTAAACAACAGATTTTCAGTGTAGATGAAACAGCCTTCTAATGGAAGAAGATGCTAGTTAGACTCTGATAGCTAAAGAGGAAAAGTCAATACCTGGCTTGAAAGTGTCAAGGGACAGGCTGATTCTCTTGTTAGGGGCTACTGTAGCTGGTGACTTTAAGTTGGAGCCAATGCTAACTTACTATTCTGAAAATCCTAAAGCCCTTAAGAATTATGCTAAGTCAATTTGCCTGTGCTCTAGAAATGGAACAACAAAGGCTGAATGACAGTATATGTTTATAGCATAATTTATTGGAATATTTTAAACCCACTATTGAGAACTGCTACTCAGAAAAAGAGATTTCTTTAGAAATATTATTGCTCATTGGCAACGGGCCTGGTCACCCAAGAGCTCTGATGGGGATGTACAAGAAGATCAATGTGTTTTCATGCCTCTAGGTAAAACATCAATTCTGCAGCTCATGGATCAAGAAGTCATTTTTATTTTCAAGTCTTATTATTTAAAAAATGCATTTCATAAGGCTGTAGCTGCCATAGATAGTGGTTTCTTTGACAAATCTGGGCAAAGTAAATTGAAAACTTTCTGGAAAGGATTAATCACTCTAAATGCCATGACAAATATTCATGTTTCATGGGAGGAGCTCAAAATATCAGCATTCAGAGTAGTTTAGAAGAATTTGATTCCAACTCTCATGGATAACTTTGAGGTGTTCAAGACTTCACTGCAGATGTGGTGGAAATAGCAAAAGAACGAGAATTGGAAGTGGAGCCTGAAAATGTGACTGAATTGCTATAATCTCGTGCTCAAACTTGAATGGATAAGGAGTTGCTTCTTATGGATGAGCAAAGAAAGTGATTTATGGAAATGGAATCTACTGGGGATGATGCCATGAATATTGTTGAAGTGATAAATGCTTTAGGGTATTACATAAACTTAGTTGATAAAGCAACACCAGGGTTGGAGAGGATTGACTCCAACTTTGAAAGAAGTTCTACTGTGGGTCAAACATTATCAGCAAATTAACCACATTACATGCTACAGAAAAACTTTTTGTGAAAGGAAGGCTCAATCAATATGACAAACTTTATTGTTGTCTTATTTTGAGAAACTGCCACAGACATCCCAGCCTTCAGAAAATACCAACATGATCAGTCAGCAGTCATCTACATTGGAGGTAAGACCTTCTACCAGCAAAAAGATTACAACTTGTTAAAGGTTCGGATAACTGTTAGCTTCTTTTTAGCAAAAAAGTATTTTTAAATTAAGTTTTGTACATCTTTTTAAACATAATGCTATTGCACACTTAATAGGCTACAGTATAGTGTAAATGTAACTTTCATATGCACTGGGAAACCAAAAAGTTTGTGTGACTCGCTTTATTATGATACTTGCTTTATTGCGGTGGTCAGGAACTCAACTTGCAGTATCTCCAGTATATCTGTCCTAAAAACCATTGAGCTGTATTCTTTAAATGTGTGCATTTTATACTGTGTGAATTATATCTCAATACAGTTATTGAAAATGAAAACTTTAAAAAGTTTATGAAGTAAATATTCTTTCTACTTAATAAAGTAACCGAGGCTTGCTGAAGGCCACCATGGCTAGGATTCAAAAGTGGTTTGTCAACTCCAAAACCTGGATTGCTCTTTTTACAAAAACTTTTAATATCTGGGCTTTTATTTTAATTTTTGGATGGAACCTTGGCTCCTTCACTCACTGTCTTCTCCTGCTTCTCTTTCCTTTTTATTATTTTAAAAGTTTCAGTAGCTTTAGGGGTACAAGTGGTTTTTGGTTACATGGATGAATTGTATAGTGGTAAAGTCTCGGATTTTAATCTACCCATCACCTGAATAGTGTACATTTTACCCAACAGGTGATTTTGTTGTCCCTCACTCTGCTCCCACCTTCCTCCCTTTTGAGTCTCCAGTGTCCATTATAACACTGTGTATGTATGCCTTAGCATACCCATAGCTTAGCTCTAGCTTATAAGTGAGAACGTGAAGTATTTGGTTTTATGTTCCTGAGTTACTTCACTTAGGGTAATGGCCTCCAGTTTCATCCAAGTTGATGCAAAATACATTACTTCATTCATTTTTATAGCTGAGTAGTATTCCATGGAATGTATATGCCACATTTTCTTTGTCCACTTATCAGTTGTTAGGCACTCAGGTTGATTCCATATCTTTGCAACTATGAATTGTGCTGTAATAAATATATGCATACAGGTGTCTTTTTGGTATAATGACCTCTTTTCCTTTGGGTAGATACTCAGTAGTTGGATTACTGGATCAAATGGTAGATCTACCTTTTAGTTCTTTGAGAAATCTCCATACTGTTGTCCATAGAGGTTATACTAATTTACATTCCCACCAATGGTGTGTAAGTGATCCCTTTTTACCACATCGGCACCAACATCTGTTATTTTTTGATTTTTCAATAATGGGCATTCTGACTAAGGTAACATGGTATCTCATTATGTTTTTAACTTGCATCTCTCTGGTGATTAGTGATGTTGAGCATGTTTTCATATTTGTTGGCCCTTTATATGTCTTTTGAGAAATGTCTTTTCATGTTTTTTGCCCAGTTTTTAAATGGGATTGTTTGGGTTTTTTTCTTGCTGATTTCTTTAAGTTCCTTGTAGATTCTGGATATTAGTCCTTTGTTAGATGTATAGTTTGCAAATATTTTCTCCTATTCTGTCAGTTGGCTATTTACTATGTTGTTTATTTCTTTGGCTGTGCAGAAGGCTTTTAGTTTAATTAAGTCCCATTTATTTATTTTTGTTTCTGTTGCATTTGCTTTGGCAGTCTTAGTCATAAATTGTTTGCCTAGGCCAATGTCCAGAAGAGTTTTTCCTAGGTTTTCTTCTAGAATTCTTTTTTGTTTGTTTGTTTGTGAGACAGGGTCCCTCTCTATCACCCAGGCTGGAGTGCAGTGGGGTCTTCGTGGCTCACTGCAGCTTCAACTTCCCGGACTCAAGCAATCCTTCCACCTCTCACCCAAGTAGCTGGGACTACAGGCATGTGCCACGACACCCAGGTAACTTAAACAAAATAATAATAATTTTGTTTTTTTTCTTGTAGAAACAAGGGCCTCCCTGTGTCGTCCACACTTCAGGACTTGAACTCCTGAGCTCAAGCTGTCCTCCCACCTTGGCCTGCCAGAGTGCTGGGATTATAGTCGTGAACCACTACACGTGAACCTCTACACTGCTCTTTCTAGAATGTTTATGTCTTTAAGTGTTACATTTACGTCTTTAATCCATCTTGAGTTAATTTCTGCATATGGTGAGAGATAGGGATCCAGTTTCATTCTTCTGCATGTGGCTATCCAATTTTCCCAGCACCATTTATTGAATAGGGTGTTCTTTCCCCAGTTTTTTTTTTTTTTTTTTTTTTTTTTTTTTTTTTTTTTTGGCTGCTTTGTCAAAGATAAGTTGGTTGTAGGATTTGGCCTTATTTTTGGGTTTGCAGTTCTGTTCCATTGGTCTGTGTGTCTACTTTTATGCCAGTACCATACTGTCTTGGTTGCTACAGCTTTGTAGCATAATTTCAAGTCAGGTAATGTGATGCTTTCGGATTGGTTATTTTTGCTTAGGATTGTTTTGGCTATTCAGGCTATCATATGGTTCCACATACATTTTAGAGTTTTTTTTTCTAATTCTGTGAAAAATGATTTTGATATTTTGAGAGGAATTACATTGAGTTTGTAAATTGCTTTGGATTATATGGTCATTTTTACAATGTTAATTATTCCAATCCATGAGCATAGAATTTTTCCATTTGTTGTGTCATCTGTGATTTCTTTCATCAGTGTTTTGTAGTTCTCCTTGTAGAGATCTTTCACCTCCTTGCTTAAGTATATTCCTAGGGGTTCTTTGTTTTTGTTTTGCTTTTTTTTCTTGTTTTAGGTGGAGTCTCGCTCTGTCGCCCAGGCTGGAGTGCAGTGGCACAATCTCGGCTCACTGCAAGCTCCACCTCCCGGGTTCATGTCATTCTCCTGCCTCAGCCTCCCGAGTAGCTGGGACTACAGGTGCCCGCCACCACGCCTGGCTAATTTTTTGTATTTTTAGTAGAGACTGGGGTTTCACTGTGTTAGCCAGGATGGTCTCGATCTTCTGACCTTGTGATCCGCCTGCCTCGGCCTCCCAAAGCGCTGGGATTACAGACATGAGCCACTGCGCCTGGCCTTGTTTTGCTTTTTTGCAGCTATTGTAAATGGAACTGAGTTCTTGATTTGATTTTCAGCTTGGTTGTTATTGGTGTATAGCAGGGCTACTGATTTATGTATGTTGATTTTGTAATCTGAGACCTTTCTGAATTCATTTATCAAAACTAAGAGTCTTAGTTTTTGAGGGGGTTTTTGAGGTATAAGATTATATCGTTGACATATAGTTTGACTTCCTCTTTTCTGATTTAGATGGCCTTTCTTTCTTTCTCTTGCCTAATTGCTCTGTCTAGGACTTCCAGTATGATGTTGAATAAGTGTGGTGAAAGTCAAAGCCTAGATTCTTGACCATGATGTTCTCATATTGTAAGATCTTAGAACACCATGGTCTTAAAACATGTTGCTAGAGAGAGAACCTGTAGTAGCTTTTAAAAGAGCCTTATAGTCTTAGATCTGCCAGGGAGGGAGCCATTTCTTAATGGTCATGCCTGGCTTCTACGAAAGATTATTCTGACATGATTCTGGTTCACTATTCCATTGAGGTGTAGTTTCAGGATTCTGAAGCTATTCATTGGTTACTAAGACTTTGATGAGGCAAACTGATGTGTAGGGCACAGAAAGCTCTGTTCCATTGCAGAGAACATTTACTGGGATATGCTGAGTCCATATGCTTTGAAAGTTTATAATGTTTCAGCATCACCTGATGATCCTGTTGAAATGCAAATGTCTATGCTCCACCCCAGACACACGGAGTCAAAAACTGAATATCATAGTATGGTGATTTTTATCAGCAGGGAAGGATAAGAGCATGGAATCTGGTGATAACTGGTGGGTTTCTGTGAATAGGCAGTGTTAACCAGGGAACTTAGTGAGCAATGGGCTGCTGTATGCAAGAAGCTGAACCCTGGTCATTTTCTGTGGAGCTCAGAGTGCCTTGCTTCAAGTCTAGGACCACAACAGTGGCCGGAGAAGCAATATTTTCATGTAGGGGGATCTGATACATGCTTTGACTACATTGGTAAAAATAATTTGTCCTTTTTGAAGCAACTTAAACAATCAGGAAAAATATGAAGTGTTAAGTAGAATTGTTCCAAACCTTTCCACCAGAACATAATCCCAGATATATGACTCTGAGCCTATGTACGTTTAGAGATAGTCTTATACAATTTTACATAAGTGGGACAGTACAATCAATACATGATATACTGTAGACTTGCTGTCAATATCTTTGGGACTGCCATGTTTTAGGAAGAAAATACTTCATTGTTAAAGGAAATAAGCCAGCTTGGTTTTCATTCTCTACTGTTTCATAACAGCACCATTTTACATGAAGCATAAAAACAACCCCAGTCTTAGAATACATATCTCAAATCAACAGATCACAAAATTTTCGTTGACATTTGTATCATTACTCTTTCCCTCCCTGTACTGCCAGACTAATCTTTTTTAAAAGGGTTAAAGTAAATCATTAATTTCTATTGTAAATTTTTAGCAGTGGTGGAAATATTATGGTCAAAAAATTTTTATTAGTGCTTTCTAGCATGATTCTACACAGGTCCTCAGTGATGTTTTAGAGTTTATAAATTTTAAGTCATTTTTTTATATGTAGAAGGACAGAATATTAGTTCTTTGTCAGTGAGCTTTCTTGCAAATCTAAAATTCTACTAGGGCAAGAATCAACTTACAAGCTATTCTCTCCACTTCATGGTACTTTGTAGTAAGCATACACTGGGAACATACCCAGTAAATGTTCACTGACAGAAATCCTAGAATTTTTGAAAGTCAAACTTTGGATCCTCATAATCATTTTTCCTATCTTCACGAATTTCTGTGGACTATTTTCTGCTTTTATGATGGGGGATGTCTACATGAGACTGAAATTCTTTAACTGGGAAGAAGAGGTAGGTTGTTCCAAAAAAGGAATTAGGTGGAAGAAATTTTGTTTTCAGACATATCCTAAAAATATTAGTTGATTTTCAAGAGAAATGCTCAACTTGATCTGCATAAATGAGAAACAGTAAATCATTTTTATTCATGATTAAGTGGATTAACTCTTAGTAGGGATTAAGGAAACATCTTGGACAAACAGACAAAAACCTTTTATGCTAAATGGTAGGACATTGAAATGTAAAAATGTATATTTGACACTTTTCCCACCACATATAACTTCCTATTCCCACTCTTTGTATGAATTCATCTTCTTTTTTTAGAGGTGTATTCCTCCCTCTAGAAAATATTAAAATTCCCAGGATATCCATAAATAAGCAAAACACATTTTTACTTTGAAGGGGTTTCACACATAACTATTCTGCTTGTTACCACCTCCACCCATGTAATTGGAGACCTTGATAAAAGTGAAAACTAAACTTTCTTTAAAAAGCATAAAAATACCAATCATTTATTAAAAATTTTTCCCTTTTGTGTGTTCCCAAGAGACCACATTGGCTCACGAGTTCTCCTAACCCATTGCATGCAGTATCTGTTTTCTTTGCTTTTTTTGCTGAGCCTGATGGAAATTTCTGGGCACTGGGGTCAGGAGGGAGTGAGGGAAATGGTTCTCAGTTTTTGAAGAGTTAGTGTTAGAAGTCCAACTATATATTTGATCATATGCTTTTAACAATGTTATTTACTAACTAACCCATTATCACATGAACATAGTGACAGAGAAAAAACAAAGAGAGAAAATGTAGAAAAAGCATAAATTGACATTAATAGTGCTAAGCATGTCCTCCTTTCCGGCCAAAGAACTTTGTCAAATGAACTTAAGAGAACCTTTTCATGTTGGCACTCACATGTGGACACCACAGCTGAATAAAAAAATAAAAAGTGAATAAAAACCACTGCTTATGCTGAAAGAATTCTTAAGGTTTTCCTTTGAATGTTACCATCAAGACTTGGGGTGAGAACTCTCAACTTCATCACCCTTCACACAGACATGAATGTTAGAATAACTGAATTCAGGCCCAATTAAGGATTTTCAGTTTTTATGGATATCCACTTATTTAGAGAGAGATTGTTAATTTTCAGAAAAATGTCAGCCTAAATTTATATGATCCTCAAAGAGAGGCAAAGGCATTGGCAGAGACCACTGAATTCCATTCAAAAGGAAAAGGGGGACACATAGCGCTAGTTCATATTGCTCCACTAAGGATTTCACTTCCATTCTGAAATTATAGCTAAAGGCAGTTAAGTTGCTTAAGAAAGTGTGGGGCCCTATTGAGAGAATCAGAAAATGTTGGGAGACTGAAACAAATAGGATTCACCACTTTCCACTTCCATGTTCTATAATAACAGTAAACAGCAGGAAACTAAATCATATCACTATAGAAAATCACCTTCACTAAAAGGAGGACAGGAAGGAAAGGAGGAAGGAAGAGAAGACCACAAAACAACCAGAAAACAAATAACAAAATGGCAGGAGTGAGTCCTTACTTATCAATAATAACACTGAGTGAAAAATGACCCAACTTTCCAAACCACAGAGTAACTGAATAGATTAAAAAAACAAGACACAGTGATCTGTTGCCTACAGGAAACACACTTTACCTATAAAGACACAGACTGAAAAGAAAGGGGTAAAAAAAGATATTCCATGCACACAGAAATAAAAAAAGAGCAGGAGTAGCTATACTTAGATCAGATAAAATAGATATCAAAATAGATAACAAAAACTCTGAGACAAAGTCATTATATGATGATAAAAGGGTCAATTCAGCAAGAAGATATTATAATTTTAAATATATACGCACCCAACATTTGTTCACCCAGATATATAAAGCAAATATTATTAGAGATAGATAGGGTAGAGAAGGGATAAGTCCACCCTGAAGCTAAAGCCACAGCACTACGTTTGATTTCTGCCAACAGTAGTTTATTGAAGCCACCCCACATTGTCCACTGAGTACATCTAGAAATGCTAGCTAAAACAAATGAACACTAGTTTGAAGACATTGACCTACTACCAAAGCAATCAGAAACTGGCACCATGATCCCAGAGAGAAGGGAAAAGAGAAGGTGTGTACTTTTCCTTCAAAAACATTAGTTGATTTGTGAAACCAAACCAAGAAGCTAAGAAGCAAACAGCTGCTGCTAAGAAGCTGGAAACTGAGTAGAGCTTAGAGCTGTCTCACAAGGGTAGGGAAATAAAAGTGAGGTTTCAAGACCCATCAAGATAGAGTGACACTGGAAACACCCACATTTCCAGTAACGATGCCAGAAAGGGCTAGAGCCTAGGAGAGAGGGAAAATTGGAAAAATGCCAGCCTTTATAAAGACTGAAACCTGGTTTTGATACAGTTAAAGCCCACATTTTGTTATGATCATTTATTATGATATGGTACATCTGTCTGTACCATAACTGCCTATCCCACCCACCCTCAAAAGATAAACTAAATCCTTTCTGGGGGAATATAACATCAGCCAGAGATTCAAGTTACCTCTAGAGTCTATCATTCAATTCTTTATTTTATTGTGCAAGAAAAGAGAAACAAATGACATATATATATATATATATGAAACCAACCCATAAGTGATTTAGTTATTGGAATTTTCCTACATAGACTGTAACATAACTATAAGTATTATTTTAATAAAATAGGTAAGATGGAGAATTTCACCAAAATCAAACCTTTGCAAAAAAATAATAAAATGAAAATTCACATGCTGAAAAATAACTCTATAGATGAGTTTAACAGCAGATTGGGAATCTCAGGAGGATTATTGGATAGAAAGATAAATCAGGAGAAAATACACGGACAGAGATGAAAAAACTAGAAAGTACATGACAGCAAAGTGGTCTACCATGTGTAACAGTAGTCTCCAAAATGTAGAATAGAATGGGACAAAAGAAATATTGGAAATGATACTGGGTGAGAATTCTCTGAAACAGATAAAAGTTATCAATCCACATATTGAAAAAGCTTTATAAACCCCAAGTAGGAAAAATACAAAGAAATCACACCTCAGCACATCCTACTGCAACTGTTAAAAAACAAAGACTACGAGAAAATATTCAGAGAAATCAAAAGAAAAAATACATAACAAATAGACAGGAGTAACAGTAAGACAGCTGAATTCTCCACAGAAACGACAGAACCAGAAGGCAATGAAATGACACCTTTAGAGTCCTCAAAGAAAATGGCCACCAACTTAGAATTATACATCCAATAAACAGGTCCTTCAAAAATGAAGACAATAAAGATATTCATAGATAAAAACAAATACAATTTGCTACTTTCACTAGACTCACATTAAAAAACAAAACAAAAAATCTGCCGGGCATGGTGGCTCACGCCCGTAATCCCAGAACTTTGGAGGTTGAGGTGAATGGATCACTTGAGCCCAGGAGTTTCAGATAAGCCTGGACAACATGGCGAAACCCTGTCTCTACAAAAAACAAACAGATACAACAGTTAGCTGGTTGTGGTGATGCACACCTGTAGTCCCAGCTACTCGGGAGCCTGAGGTGGGAGGATCGTTTGAATCTGGGAAATGGAGGTTGCAGTGAGCTGAGATCGTGCCTCTGCACTTCAGCCTGGGTGAGAGAGCAGGACTCTGTCTCTAATAAGTAAATAAAATGAAATGAAATAAAATAAAGTAAAATAAAAAAGGAAAATTGAAAGCGAACTTCAGAAAGAAGGAAAATGATTCAGGATAAAGCATTGAAGTACAAGAAAGATGGAAAGGGTAAATAAATGGGCAAATGTAAATATTTACAATGTAAAGAATGTTTTATGAAATTTAAAATATGAAGAGTTAAAATACATGATAATTATAACACAAAAGGCAGGAAAGTGAAGAATGCAGTTACAGTGTTGTAAGATTCCTGAACTGTCTGGGAAATGATAAAAGCCAATGATGCATGTTATAATCCCTAATATCCAGTAAAAGCAGTGTAAAATTTTATATATATATATAAATAAAGCTAGCAAAGGGCAGTAATGAAACGCTAAACTTAATTGACTAATGCAGAGAAAGGCAAAAATGAAGAAAAGGTAATATAAAACAGGTGGACCAAATTGAAAAAAAAACAGTAATATAGTAGACTCAAACCCAAATACATATGTTTTATTAAATAGAAATGGAATTCAAAATCAATAATTGTGAGGCTCAATTTAAAAAATAAAACATATACAAATACATTTAAGAGCTACTCCTTACATATAAAGAGAAATAATGAAAATAAATGGATAAAAAAATCATGCAAAATTTAACCAACAAAACAACAGGTATGCTAATATCAGATAAGGTAGACTTTAGGAAAAGTGTTTCTTGACATAGAGGGGGATGCTTCATAATTATAAAAGGATCAGTACAACAAGAAATTGTACAAGTTTCAGGTATATATCTAATAATATGACTTCAGCTTCAAAATATATAAAGCCAAATTAATGATAATAAGTAGACAAGAAATGATATAAGACAAATCCACAATTATAGTGCGAGATTATATCTATTTCAATAACAAGTATATTAATAGCAAGCATACAAAGTAAATCTATAATGTTACAAAAGACTTGAATAGCTAACTCAATTCTCAAACTTGACCTGAGTAACTTATAGTTTTAGATGTGATCATGGAGTACTGGTTGTATTTTTTTAAAATGTATTTATCAGTTAGAGGAACATACTAATGTAGTTACGAGTGAAAAAAGAAGACCTTGAAGATCCTAGCCTTACATAAGTAATGGAGAATAGAAGATGGACTGGAAAAGGTAATGGAAGCGCAAGCAACAATAGAGAAGTTGTATGGCACAGACTTCTGGCCATAATATTGGAGTGAGACTGAAAAACAACAGGCAACCCAAAGACAAATAATTTCAAAACATATCTTTCAGTGCCTTAGGTTGCTCATATCATTATGCTTCACAAAAATTTTTTAAAGTGTGATAATAACATGGGATATTTAATAAACAATCTTATTAATACAACAATGATATTCCAGCATTTTATGTGTATGTTAATTTAATAAAATTTTGTTGTAAAACTAAAAAATAGTCTCCCATTTCTTCTGTTCATATGCATAATTGCTTTGATATTTTATGGTAATTTCCCTTTTCGAGTGAAAACTTTTTCAACCATATATGTAATTGGAAAGCTATAAATAAGTAATTAGGTTCGGTCTGCAAAAAAATAAGAGTCTTAGTGGATGTAAGCCTTTTATAGTTACACTAGTTAATTTATGCTTTCCTCTCAAAGTCAATTTTTAGTTCAGTTAATTCTTCCTGAAAATGAT
This sequence comes from Macaca thibetana thibetana, assembly GCF_024542745.1. Taxonomy (NCBI): domain Eukaryota; kingdom Metazoa; phylum Chordata; class Mammalia; order Primates; family Cercopithecidae; genus Macaca; species Macaca thibetana. Next base: position 88,321,003 of record NC_065580.1, on the reverse strand, counting down.
GGCTAACATGTTCCATTTCTTTTTTAAAAACGGGTAAATCACAGAAAATTGTATTGTAAAAATCATATAGACCATTGAATGTCTATATGAGAATTATAACAGCTTCCTATTGAGAGTGTATATATTTAGTTCATTAGTTTAAACCAGTCATTTTCTAATTGCTGCAGGAATGGAAACTGAAAATTCTCTGGACGAGCCTACTTTAAAATTACGTAAACTTATCTATAAACTTTCATTAAGCTTTCTTTTACTTTAATAATCGTTTTCTTCTCCCTAAAGAAGGATTTCATTTAACCTTCAAATGAAAGAGGTTATTATTTGAAAGGGATTCATGTAACTTCACAATATTTTAATTTCCTTAATATTTTATTTGATAGACTAAAAAATCGTAATATTTAATAATGGTATCAAATATTAAACCAAAAAAGTCAAATAATTTCCTTTGGAGGGTCAACTTATTTCCTTTTGTAGCATAATGTATACAAACTCTTCTTTATGTCATCAAACATTTACAAAATAATCTATCATTCAAGGGGTTACTCTCACTATAAATAGTACTAAAACCATCTGTTGATTTGTTCAATTTCTCACTATAATTCTTAGCAATTAATTGTCAAGGAATAATATAGTGAATTGCCAAAACATCTGTTGCCACTTTTTAAAAGCTGCTCTTAACCTATGTTGCCAACTAATCATAGCTGTAGCTTTATCTTTTGCACAAGGAACAATTTTAGGAAAAGGAATACATTTCCCCATTAATTTTTAGAGTTTCAAACATTGACAAATCTTACATTGTCAGTATGTTTTTAAAAATCAGCCCTTCCGTTGCTTTTTGTCCTTAAACCTATTACATAAGTATAAGACCTTATCACACAGAATACGTGTTCATTTGGTTTTCGTTATACTTATTAGGCAACTGAATTTTGCCATCTTTCACCACATTATTGGTTACCCTTAAAACTATTAAATTAAATAGAAGATGACACATTTATTTAGATTTTTTTCTGTCATACTCTAAAAATCCTGTCATACACCTGGTAGCATCACCTTTTCTCCATTTTGTGAATAGACAAAAAATAAATTGTTCTCTGGCAAAAACTTGGAGATGAACATATGGGAGAGAAAGAAACACTTTAGTCCAAATTTTATTGGAGAAAACAATGTCTTGGTTAATTTGGAATTGAAATGTTGATTCTTTCTCTATATTCATATCTGTGGACATATCGTTGATGATGGTATCTGGACTCAGAAACATGCAAGATAAGACAAAAAGAGTCTGGTATTTGGACTTTAGTCAAATGTGTTGTAATTGTGTAATAGTATTAGATGATAACTGCAGAAATACTGTTACAGCCTCAATAAAAGAAGGTCTGGCAAGTATAGGCTAGTTCACTTTAGCTGATGTGGGCTACAGATATGGGATTCTTATTTATTTTATTTTATTTTTATAATAATTATATATATTTTTTGAAACAGAGTCTCACTCTGTCACCCAGGCTGGAGTACAGTGGCATGATCACAGCTCACTGAAGCCTCAAACTCCTGGGCTCCAGTGATCCTCCTGCCTCAGCCTCCTGAGTAGCTAGGACTATAGGTGTGCACCACCACACCTGGCTAATTGAAAATTTTGTTGTTGTTGTTGAGACAGGGTCTCACTTTGTTGCCCAGGCTGGTCTTGGACTCCTGGCTTCAAGCAATCCTCCTGCCTCAGCCTCCCAAAACTCTGGCATTACAGGCGTGAGTCACTGTGCCAGGCCAGAAGATTTCTTTTAAACAAATGCAACGTTTAAAACTCCCCTAATTTTTCCCTTTTGCCCTCTGAAGGTTTGCTGAAAATCAACTGTCAAAAGGCAGATTAACATGAGAAAAGAAAGGGATCCCAAATTTATTAACATACACATGTGTGCATGGGATTCATACAAAATATGAACACGCAAAGGGCTTAGATGGTTGACACCTTTATCCCTTCTTGAGGTTATAGAAAGAATAGGGGCTTGGAGTGTGGTAAAACAGATTATGAGAGGGAGAGGAGGGGAAAGGCATGGCTAGCAAGGGTGATCATGTTATGTACATGCAATCTTACTAGTAGCAGCTCCCAGAAAGAATAAATGTCTTTCCTAGATCCAGACTGGAGGGGAGGCGTTGTCAGAGAAAGACTGGCTATTTATTTCACTAATGTAGATTTTTCTCTACAGATGCAAATCTCCTCCACAAAAGGCAGCTTTGCAGGACTATTTCTGTCTGTAGGCCCTCTGAATAGTCCTCTCAAAATGTGTCAAAGAAGTATATTTTGGGGTGAAATATTTTTGGTTTCCTTTAGTTCCTCATTTGAAACTTTATTTTCAGAAAGTTTCACATATTAAAGTAGGATTGGTAGCTATGGAGAGATTTGGGGTAGAGGTTGTGAGATAAGAGATTGGCAAAGGGGAAGAAAATATACCCATAGATGGGAACAAGTCACCCATATCTTCTTGACTCAATCCTGAGTCCTGAGAGGATAGATCAGCTCAGTTCAACAGTTGTGTCTCATTTCAAGAGATGGCATTGCTGATGGGCCTGAAAGCTAGGCATCTATATATGGTGTAGACAAACAGATCTTCAACAAGAGACCTTTCTATGACGAAAAAAGAAAAACCAAGATTAATGTCTGGAGTCTTCTATAAGCTTATTTTTCTAGAGTCTCTAAAGCATTTTCAGTTGGAGTGGGTAGGCAGTGACAATTTGATGGATTTTTCTAAATTGGGTTTGAATCATGAACTTTCTGAATAGTCCATACATCAGTAGGCATGAAGGCTGTTTATATATAAGTTAATGTGGTGATTTTTCCCAAAATTTTATCAAGTTGTCCAGCTTTAGTTTTTAGGGTTAATTTTTCGTAATTATAAGTCAGATGAGTGGGAGACCAAAAAAGTCGTAATGTTATTTTAGTCCTCCATCAGTTCAATCTCACGTACTTAATTCTTGTTCTGCTTGACGTTAGGTTAGCAGTTCCGTGAGTCCAGTTTTGTTCATGGGATGTTTTGAAATTCTTACCTCATCCTGTTGAATAATCAGCACAGGCCCGTATTTCAGAGTACCTGTCAGTCGTTCCTCCTTTTCACGAACCTCCTTAACATATCTAATCAGGTTGTTTATTTTTCTCTCTTTTGGATGTTTCAGGAGCTCTCTGTAACACCCCAAAGCTAGTTTGAGTTCAAAAAGCTTAATTTGGGGATTTTGAAATTTGATGTTGGGAAGACTATCAGACATGTTAAAGGCTTAAAACACTTTATCAAAATAGGAAAGTTTTAAAATACTTTATCAAAATAAGATTACAGGTTGCTATAAAATAATAGTCATTCATTAGCCAAAGTGATAATTAAAAGATTTCAAAAAGCAAAAATATCTTAGTCTTTGACAGAGAGGAGATTCAGTTTTCCATACAACATGAGGCAAACAGAATTTCTCTCCTTCTCTCCTCCCGCCCACCATTTATTGCAGTTTACTTAAAAATGAACACTTTTTTTTACTATTACTAAAAATACATAAAAATCTTCAAAAGAGAAAGTCAAATTTTGCATTAGTATATTTTTGATATTAAGGCTCAACAACCTCATACAAATTTTAAAACCCTTATAATAAAGTTGTTTAATTTTGGTCAATTTAACCACATGTTTTGAAATTCTCTTTTCCCCCAACTTTCTGACCCATTTATTTTTATTTTTATTTATATAATTGTTTCCCTTCATTTTGGTTTTTGCTTTTTTAAAATTTCAACTTTCATTTAGATCCAGGGGTACATATGCAATAGTGTTAGAAGTGTGTATCACATGATGTTGAGGTTTGTGGTATGAATGATTCTGTCACCTAGATAGTGAACATAGTGCGCAAGAGATAGTTTTTCAATCCTTGTACCCCTGTCGATTCTCACCCTGCTATAAAGAACTACCTGAGACTGGATAATTTATGAAGAAAAGACGTTTAATGGACTCACAGTTCCACTTGGTTGAGGAGACCTCAGGAAACTTACAGTGATGGTGGAAGGTGAAGGGGAAGCAAGGCACGTGTTACATGGAGGCAGGAGAGTGAGAGAGAAAGTCAGGGAAGTGCCACACTTTTAAACCAACAGATCTTGTGAGAACTCTATCAAAAGAACAGCAAGGGGAAGTCCACCCCCATGATCTAATCACTTCCCACCAGGTCCCTCCTTCAGCACATGGGGATTACAATTCGACATGAGATTTGGGTGGGACACAGAGCCAAACCATAAAGCACCCCCTACATCCCCCTTCTAATAGGCCCCAGTGTCTGTTGTTCCCAGCTTTATATCCATGTGTACCCAATGTTTAGCTCCCACATGTAAGTGAGAACATCTGGTATTTGATATTCTGTTTCAGTGTTAATTTGCTTAGGATATTGGTCTTCAGCTGCATCTATATGCTGCAAAGGACATAATTTTATTTATTTTTTTATGACTAGTGTTCCATGGTGTATACGTACTACATTTTCTTTATTGAATCCACCATTGATGAGCTCCTAGGTTGATTCCATGTCTTTGCTATTGTGAACAGTGCTGTGATAAATATGTGAATGCAGGTGTCTTTTTAATAGAACAATTTATTTACCTTTAGGTAGATACCCAGTAATGGGATTGCTTGGTTGAACGGTAGTTCTATTTTTAGGTGTTTGAGAAACCTCCGAACTGCTTTCCACAGTGGCTGAAGTAATTTACCTTCCCACCAACAACATATTGCGTTCCCTTTTCTCTGCAACTTCACTAGCATCTGTTATTTTTTGACATCTTAATAATAGCTGCTCTAATTGGTGTGAGATGGTATCTCATTGTGGTTTTGTAATGCCATTCTTTGTCCTTTTTTACTTTTGTTAGTTTAAAGTCTGTTTTGTCCAATATAAGAATAGCTACTCTTGCTCTTTTTTGTTTTCCATTTGCATGATCTTTCTCCAACCCTTGAATTTGAGTCTATGGGTTTCATTACATGTGAGATGAGCTCTTGAAGACAGCAGGTGGTTGGGTCTTTTTGTTGTTTTTGTTTGTTTTTTAATCCAACTTCCCACTCTGTGCCTTTTAAGTGGGGTGTTGAGACCATCTACATTCAAAGTTAATATTGATATGGAAGGTTTGATCCTATCTTGATATTTCATAGTGCCAGAATTCTTGTGCTATTTTACTCTCATCTGGCGATGCTAATACTTCTAATTTTTATAATTATTTTCATACGAATATTGATTTTTTTTCTTTCCCTATATATTTCTTTCCCTTTCCCCTCTCCCTAGGGGAGTGTGACTGCAGAGTATGTTGCGTAGAATTCTTTGGATTTGCTTCTATAGCCCTGTGCACTTCTGTCAGCGGGCTTTTTATTGGGCTGTATGATTTCACTTAGAGGCCACTAGATAGTGCTTTTAAGAGGCAGCTTTGACTCAAGCAGATGGATCTGTACCTGATCTTCATTTACTGTGAGATATTCTCTGTTGTTGCAAGTAGAGGTCTGGACAGGGGTTCCCAGTGCCCTTAGGTTCCTATTCCATGGGGGACACAGTTGAGCAGAACTGGAGCCCCTGGCTTGCCCACGAATACCTCGTGGTGAGTGCAAGCACCAGCCCTGACAAAGGTGGCTGGGAGGAGCTCCTAAAGAAATGCAGTGAGGTCTCTGCAACGGGGTGAGGAGGCTCCACCAGCTCCACATGCTAGATAGGCAGGAATACGATCTGTTTCCCTATCATACCCCTGTCCCGGGACTCATGACTCCTAGTTCAGATGAACACTGTAGTCCATCTCTGGACCCCAATGTGATTGAAAGCCATGGTAAATGTCTGTTTTGCCACTGGCCATGGAAGTGGTTTTAGGGTAGAACCTCTCACTCTGTCTGATACAGATCGGTTTATGGCTTCCTTGTTCTCTGATGTAGTAGCACTGCTGCTTCAGGTAAAGTAGGGGAGGGGGCTACACCTTTGGGTCTGTACAGGTGTGTGTTGGCTGTGGTATTGTCAGCTGGTTTGGTTGGCCCAACCTCAGGCCCTAGGGAAGTGGTAAGGTGCCAGCAGAGTTGGCAAAGAGGTATTTAGTTCCCCAGTTTCCAGGCCCCTCAATGGCCCACTGGACAATGTGTATGAGTCCTGAAAGGGCTGGACTCTGATTGGGTGAGCCCAGAATTCAGGTGCTGACTATGATGGGGAGGAGTGGGCTGGTCCCCAGGTCACCTGCTGAACTCTCAGGTCGGGGCAGGTGGAATGCTTAGGTGGTGGGAACCAGAGGGAAGATCACAGACCTGTGGTGCTAGGATTTTCAGAAGGGCTCTGGACCACAGCTGAAATGTGCATGTGAGAGCAGGTTAGGTGCACTGGGCAAGCCCCATTCAGCAGGGATCATCAGAGATAGGGAGTTGTGTGCTGGGTAGTCTGTCTACTGCTCCTCTGTGTCTTGGCTGTGGCATCCTTGCTGCAGGTGCACAGAAGTGCCCAGTTTCTTTGTTCCTTCCCTTGCCTGAGGGCAGTAGGGATGGGAACAACAGCAGCAGCAGTTATGAAGGGCTTATCAGCCACCTGTGGGCAATTTGCTCCCAGAAGAACATAAAGCCACCATCGAAGAGTGTTCAGGTGGGGACAGGGTGGCTACCCTGGGAGCCCAAGCTGCTGGGCCCTGCGTGGCGAGAAGCAGCAGGGATGGGGTTGCACAGTAAACAGTCTTGCCACCTCTTAGTGGGGCGGCTGCGACACTCCTCTGAAGGGCTCAAATATGCTCAGCCTCTTTATTCTCTCCATGGCCTTAGGAAAGAAGGGGCAGGGACAGCAAGAATGGTGATGGCAGAGTTAACTCTGGGAGTTCCATCCTAGACCGACCACAGAGTTTAGAAGGCCACAGGTCATCTGCTCTGGGAGCCCAAATCAGCAGGCCCTGCCTAGTGCAGAGCAGCAGGGGTTGGGGGATCAAGCAATCTGCAGTCTGTGAGCTCCTCAGCACTGAGGCTGTGGCATTTGTCCTAGGGGAGTGCAAAAGAGCCTGTCATCCCTTTTTGGCAGGGCTATGGCAGCTGCTGCCAGGCTGCCCAGGGACCCAAGGCCTGTTGAGCTCCATGTGAACTTTGGTGCCTCTGCACAAGCTCCAGGTCACTCTCTGTGTCATTCTGGAGGCCCAGAGGGGCCAGGGGTCTCCTGTGCCCAAGATTACAAAGATCCACAGCTGAAGTGTGGATCCACGGGAGACTGTCACTCACTCCCCTTTTCTCTGCATTAGGGAGCTTCCCCTGCCTCCATGCCAGTTCCAAGAGGGCAACTGCCCAACTTTATTCCTCTCTGTTCTCCCCATGTCCCCATTGCTTCCTTGCTGAATCCCAGCATGATCTAGATGATTCATGTGAAGAACTAGTATTTACTTGCCTCTTTGTTTCCTCTTCGTGAGAGTGCTGTACACCAGCTGCTTTGAGTCAACCATCTTTTCCCCTTTGTTTTTTTTTAATATTAAAATATTTTATTTATTTATTTATTTATTTATTATACTTTAAGTTCCAGGGTACATGTGCACAACCTACAGGTTTGTTACATCTGTATATATGTGCCATGTTGGTTTGCTGCATCCATTAACTCATCATTTACATGAGTATATCTCCTAATGCTATCCCTCCCCCTCTCCCCCAACCCCATGACAGGCCCCAGTGTGTGATGTTCCCCACCATGTGTCTAAGTGTTCTCATTGTTCAGTTCCCACCTATGAGTGACAATGTGTGGTGTTTGATTTTCTGTCCTTGCAATAGTTTGCTTGGAATGATGGTTTCCAGCTTCATGTCCCTACAAAGGACATGAACTCATCCTTTTTTATGGCTGCATAGTATTCCATGGTATATATGTGCCACATTTTCCTTAATCCAGTCTATAATTGATGGACATTTGGGTTGGTTCCAAGTCTTTGCTATTGTGAATAGTGCCACAATAAACATACATGTGCATGTATCTTTATAGCAGCATGATTTATAATCCTTTGGGTGTATGCCCAGTAATGGTATGACTGGGCCAAATGGTATTTCTAGTTCTAGATCCTTGAGGAATCCCCACACTGTCTTCCACAATGGTTGAACTAGTTTACAGTCCCACCAGCAGTGTAAAAGTGTTCCTATTTCTCCACATCCTCTCCAGCACCTGTTGTTTCCTGACTTTTTAATGATCGCTATAGTAACGGTGTGAGATGGTATCTCATTGTGGTTTGATTTGCATTTCTCTGATGGCCAGTGACAATGAGCATATTTTCATGTGTCTGTTGGCTGCATAAATATCTTCTTTTGAGAAGTGTCTATTCGTATCCTTCGCCCACTTTTTGATGGCGTTGTTTGATTTTTTCTTGTAAATTTATTTAAGTTCTTTGTAGATTCTGGATATTAGCCCTTTGTCAAATGGATAGATTGCAAAAATTTTCTCCCATTCTGTAGGTTGCCTGTTCGCTCTGATGGTAGATTGTTTTGCTGTGTAGAAGCTCTTTAGTTTAATTAGATCCCATTTGTCTATTTTGGCTTTTGTTGCCATTGCTTTTGGTGTTTTAGTCATGAAGTCCTTGCCCATGCCTATGTCCTGAAAGGTATTGCCTAGGTTTCCTTCTAGGGTTTTTATGGTTTTAGGTCTAACATTTAAGTCTTTAATTCATCTTGAGTTAAGTTTTGTATAAGGTGTAAGGAAGGCATCCAGTCTCAGCTTTCTACATATGGCAAGCCAGTTTTCCCAGCACCATTTATTAAATAGGGAATCCTTTCCCCATTTCTTGTTTTTATCAGGTTTGTCAAAGATCAGATGGCTGCAGATGTGTGGTATTATTTCTGAGGGCTCTGTTCTGTTCCATTGGTCTCTATCTCTGTTTTGGTTCCAGTACCATGCTATTTTGGTTACTGTAGCCTTGTAGTATAGTTTTAAGTCAAGTAGTGGGATGCCTCCAGCTTTGTTCTCTTGGCTTAGGATTGTCTTGGCAATGGGGCTCTTTTTTGGTTCCTTATGAACTTTAAAGTAGCTTTTTCCAATTCTGTGAAGAAAGTCATTGGTAGGTTGATGGGGATGGCACTGAATCTATAAATTATCTTGGGCAGTATGGCCATTTTCAGGATATTGATTATTCCTATCCATGAGCATGGAATGTTCTTCCATTTGTTTGTGTCCTCTTTTATTTCACTGAACAGTGGTTTGCAGTTCTTCTTGAAGAGGTCATTTACATCCCTTGTAAGTTGGATTCCCAGGTATTTTATTCTCTTTGAAGCAATTGTGAATGGGAGTTCACTTGTGATTTGGCTCTCTGTCTGTCTGTTATTGGTGTCTAGGAATGCTTGTGATTTTTGCACTTTGATTTCGTATCCTGAGACTTTGCTGAAGTTGCTTATCAGCTTAAGGAGATTTTGGGCTGAGACAATGGGATTTTCTAAATATACAATCATGTCATCTGCAAACAGGGACAATTTGACTTCCTCTTTTCCTAATTGAATACCCTTTATTTCTTTCTCCTGCCTGATTGCCCTGGCCAGAACTTCCAACCCTATGTTGAATAGGAGTGGTGAGAGAGGACATCCCTGTCTTGTGCCAGTTTTCAAAGGGAATGCTTCCAGTTTTAGCATGAAGGGCTGTTGAATTTTGTCGAAGGCATTTTCTGCATCTGTTGAGATAATCATGTGGTTTTTGTCTTTGGTTCTGCTTATATGATGGATTACGTTTATTGATTTGCATATGTTGAACTAGCCTTGCATCCCAGAGATGAAGCTGACTTGATCGTGGTGGGTAAGCTGTTTGATGTGCTTCTGGATTCAGTTTGCTAGTATTTTATTGAAGATTTTTGGATCAGTGTTCATCAGGGAATTGGTCTAAAATTATCTTTTTTTGTTGTGTTTCTGCTTGGTATCAGGATGATGCTGGCCTCATAAAAATGACTTAGGGAGGATTCCCTCTTCTTCTATTGATTGGAATAGTTTCAGAAGGAATGGTACCAGCTCCTCTTTGTACCTCTGGTAGAATTTGGCTGTGAATCCGTCTGGTGCTGGACTTTTTTTGGTTCTTAGGTTATTAATTATTGCCTCAATTTCAGAGCCTGTTATTGGTCTATTCAGGGATTCAACTTCTTCCTGGTTTAGTCTTGGGAGGGTGTATATGTCCAGGAATTTATGCATTTTTTCTAGATTTTCTAGTTTATTTGCATAGAGGTGTTTATAGTATTCTCTGATGGTGGTTTGTATTTCTGTGGAATCGGTGGTGATATCCCCTTTATCATTTTTTATTGCGTCTATTTGATTCTTATCTCTTTTCTTCTTTATTAGCCTTGCTAGCAGTCTATCAATTTTGTTGATCTTTAAAAAAAAAAAAAAAAAAAAAAAAAAAAACACCCAGCTCCTGGATTCATTGATGTTTTGGAGGGTTTTCTGTGTCTCTATCTCCTTCAGTTCTGCTCTTAGTTATTTCTTGCCTTCTGCAAGCTTTTGAATGTGTTTGCTGTTGCTTCTCTAGTTCTTTTAATTGTGATATTAGGGTGCCAATTTTAGATCTTTCCTGCTTTCTCTTGTGGGCATTTAGTGCTATAAGTTTCCCTCTACATACTGCTTTAAATGTGTCCCAGAGATTCTGATATGCTGTGTCTTTGTTCTCATTGGTTTCAAAGAACATTTTTATTTCTGCCTTCATTTTGTTATTTACCCAGTAGTCATTCAGTAGCAGGTTGTTCAATTTCCATGTAGTTGAGTGGTTTTGAGTGTTTCTTAATCCTGAGTTCTAGTTTGATTGCACTGTGGTTTGAGAGACAGTTAGTTATAATTTCTGTTCTTTTCCATTTGCTGAGGAGTGCTTTACTTCCAACTATGTGGTCAGCATTGGAATAAGTGTGATGTGGTGCTGAGAAGAATGTATGTTCTGTTGATTTGGGGTGGAGAGTTCTGTAGATGTCTGTTAGGTCTGCTTGGTGCAGAGCTGAGTTCAAGTCCTGGATATCCTTGTTAACTTTCTGTCCGTTGATCTGTCTAATGTTGACAATGCGATGTTAAAGTGTCCCATCATTTATGTGTGAGCATCTAAGTCTCTTCGTAGGTCTAAGGACTTGCTTTATGAATCTGGGTGCTCCTGTATTGGGTGCATATATATTTAGAATAGTTAGGTCTTCTTGTTGAATTGATCCCTTTACCATTATGTAATGACCTTCTTTGTCTCTTTTGATCTTTGTTGGTTTAAAGTCTGTTTTATCAGAGACTAGAATGGCAATCCCTGGTTTCTTTTTGTTTCCCATTTGCTTGGTAGATCGTCCTCCATCCCTTTATTTTGAGCCTATGTGTGTCTCTGCACGTGAGATGGGTTTCCTGAATACAGCACACTGGTGGGTCTTGACTATCCAATTTGCCAATGTGTGTCTTTTAATTGGAGCATTTAGCCCATTTACATTTAAGGTTAATATTGTTATGTGTGAATTTGATCCTGTCATTATGATGTTAGTGGGTTATTTTGCTCATTAGTTGATGCAGTTTCTTCCTAGCATCGATGGTCTTTACAATTTGGTATGTTTTTGCAGTGTCTGATACTGGTTGTTGCTTTCCATGGTTAGTGCTTCCTTCAGGAGCTCTTGTAAGGCAGGCCTGGTGGTGGCAAAATCTCTCAGCATTTGCTTGTTTGTAAAGGATTATATTTCTTTTTTACTTATGAAGTTTAATTTGGCTGGATATGAAATTCTGGGTTGAAAATTCTTTTCTTTAAGAATGTTGAATATTGGCCCCCACTCTCTTCTGGCTTGTAGAGTTTCTGCCGAGAGATCCACTGTTAGTCTGATGCACTTCCCTTTATGGGTTACCCGACCTTTCTCTCTGGCTGCCCTTAACATTTTTTCCTTCATTTCAACTTTGGTGAATCTGACAATTATGTGTCTTGGAGTTGCTCTTCTTAAGGAGTATCTTTGTGGCATTCTTTGTATTTCCTGAATTTGAATGTTGATCTGCCTTGCTAGGTTGGGGAAGTTCTCCTGGGTAATATCCTGAAGAGTGTTTTCCAACTTGGTTCCATTCTCCCCATCATTTTCAGGTACCCCAGTCAGATGTAGATTTGGTCTTTTCACATAGTCCCATATTTCTTGGAGGCTTTGTTCATTTCTTTTTACGCTTTTTTCTCCAAACTTCTCTTCTCGCTTAATCTCTTTCATTTGATCTTCAATCACTGATACCCCTTCTTCCACTTGATCGAATCAGCTACTCAAGCTTGTGCATTCATCACGTAGTTCTCATGCCATAGTTTTCAGCTCCATCAGGTCATTTAAGGACTTCTCTATGCTGTTTATTCTAGTTAGCCATTTGTCTAATGTTTTTTCAAGGTTTTTAGCTTCCTTGTGGTGGGTTCGAACATCCTCCTTTAGCTTGGAGAAGTTTGTTGTTATGGATCATCTGAAGCCTACTTCTGTCAACTCGTGAAAATCATTCTCCATCCAGCTTTGTTGCATTGCTGGCGAGGACCTGCATTCCTTTAGAGGAGAAGAGGCACTCTGATTTTTAGAATTTTCCACTTTTCTGCTCTGGGTTCTCCCCATCTTTGTGGTTTTATCTACCTTTGGTCTTTGATGATGTTGATGTACCGATGGGGTTTTGGTGTGGATGTCCTTTCTGTTTGTTAGTTTCCCTTCTAACAGTTAGGACCCTTAGCTGCAGGTCTGTTGGAGTTTGCTGGAAGTTCACTCTAGTCCTTGTTTGCCTGGGTATTACCAGCGGAGGCTGCAGAAGAGCAAATATTGCAGAACAGCAAATATTGCTGCCTGATCTTTCCTCTGGAAGCTTCATCTTAAAGGGGCACCCAGCTGTATGAGGTGTCAGTTGGCCCCTACTGGGAGGTGTCTCCCAGTTAGGCTACTCAGGGGTCAGGGACCCACTTGAGGAGGCAGTCTGTCTGTTCTCAGATCTCAGACTCCATGCTGGGAGAACCACTACTCTCTTCAAAGCTGTCAGACAGGGACATTCAAGTCAAGTCTGCAGAAGTTTCTGCTGCCTTTTGTCCAGCTATGCCCTGCCCCCCAAGGTGGAGTCTATAGAGGCAGGCAGGCCTTGTTGAGCTGTGGTGGGCTCCACCTAGTTCGAGCTTCCCTGCTGCTTTGTTTACCTAGTCAAGTCTCAGCAATGGCAAATGGCCCTCCCCCAGACTCGCTGCCACCTTGCAGTTCCATCTCAGACTGCTGTGTTATCAGTGAGCAAGGCTCCGTAGGCATAGGACCCTCCAAGCCAGGTGCAGGATATAATCTCCTGGTGTACCATTTGCTAAGACCATTGGAAAAGTGCAGTATTAGGGTGGGACTGTTCCGATTTTCCAGGTACCCTCTGTCACGGCTTCCCTTGGCTAGGAAAGGGAATTCCCCAACCCCTTGTGCTTCCCAGGTTGGACAATGCCCCGCCCTGCTTCAGCTCACACTCTGTGGGCTACAGCCACTGTCCAGCAAGCCCCAGTGAGATGAACCCGGTACCTCAGTTGGAAATGCAGAATCACCTGTCTTCTGCTTCGCTCACGCTGGGAGCTGTAGACTGGAGCTCTTCCTATTCAGCCATCTTGGAACCAGACCCTTCCCCTTTGTTTTTAAACAATATTTAAATAACCTCTATAGACAAAATTAATTTTTCCTCAACACACGTCCTCATGCCTTTATAATTTTCCTAACCAAAACATATCTTGCTTTCTTTGTACTCTTTACATACAGAATTGTTTTTCTTGTATCTACAAGTTTTAATTACATATATATAATTATTTTAACTCTTAATATCCCTAATTTCCAGTGAAAATCCAGGAGGTAAGTGAGCAATTTTAATTGTTATGTACAAAGTGCAGAGCTCACGAGAGAGGACAAAGCTGTGAAGACCATGCCTGGAGGATCCGACTCTCCCAGCACATCCACAAGGCATAGCTGAGCCAGGGAGGATGGGGCCATATTGTGCTTGGCCCTGCTCTGCAGCTGGTGACCCAAGCTCTGTATGTCCCCAGGACTCAGCATGGCCACTCGGCTAGACTCCTAAATTCAAAGTCTCAAAACCAAAGACATAACCTCATAGACAAATTAAATTGAGTAAATATAAAAAATACCAGGTTTATTACCTTAAAACATCTAGAAGAGAAAATATAAATATGTCTGACCAGTTGACCCAAGCAAAAATGTCTAAAATTCTGTAGGCATTTTAATTTTATTTTACCCCAAATTTTAAAACTATTTTTCTTTACCAAATATAGTTGACTCTTGAACAACACAAGGGTTGAGGAGCCAATCCCCCACATAGTTGAAAACATTTGACTCCCACAAAAAGTAACAACAACTAGCCTATGGTTGACTAGAAATCTTACTGACAACATATTAACAGTTGATTAACAATTTTGTTTAATGTTATGTATTATATGCTGTATTCTTACAATAAAATAAGCTAGAGAGAAGAAAATGTTATTAAGAAAATCATAAGGAAGAGAGAATATTTACTACTAAGTGGAAGTGAATCATCCTTAAGGTCTTAATCCTCATCATCTTCATATTGAGTAGGCTGAGGAGGAGGAGGAACAGGAGGGGTTGGTCTTGTTGCCACAGGCATGGCAGAGACAGAAGAAAATGCATATAAGTGGACCCTTGCAGTTCAAGGGTCAACTGTATTACTAAAGTGAAAAATATTTGGGCAAGTTATTTAATTTATGAGTGGGTCCAGAGTTGGTTCCTGCCAGTGGGTTTGCAGTCTCACTGGCTTCAAGAATGAAGCCAGGGACCTTCGCAGTGAGTGTTATAGCTCTTAAAGATGGCACGAACCCAAAGAGTAAGCAGTAGCAAGATTTATTGTGAAGAGCAAAAGAACAAAGCTTCCACAATGTGGAAGGGGACCTGAGCAGGTTGTTGTTGCTGGCTGGGGTGGCCAGCTTTTATTCCCTTATTGGCCCCTACCATGTTCCGTTTCTGTCTTATCAGAGTGCCCTTTTTTCAGTCCTCCCCACAATTGGCTACTTTTAGAATCCTGCTGATTGGTGCATTTTATAGAGTGCTGATTGGTGTATTTTATGGAGCGCTGATTGGTGCATTTTACAAACCTCTTGTAAGACAGGAAAGTTCCTGATTGGTGCGTTTTACAAACCTCTTGTAAGACAGAAAAGTTCCCCAAGTCCCCACTCGACCCAGGAAGTCTAGCTGGCTTCACCTCTCATAAGTACTCGCTTATTTGTAAGTCAATGTAGTACCATGTAGAGAATATATAAACACAGACGTGTACACATGTATACACACACACACACAAACAGACATAAAGATTTTATAGATTTGATTCTAAAATTTTAGCCATGAGGCAGGTAAAACTCATTAGTTTAAAAGGACAGTTGGATTAAACTGTGCCTCTGTAAATGGAACAAGTTAAAGTTTATTTGTTCCACATGGCCGAAGCCCTTACCAAGTTTTAGAAAAAATAGGTCGTTAATTTGCATATCAAAGTGCAGAGAGATAATTTAAGCTTTTTCAAGAAGAAGTTGAGTGTGTTAGAGGAAGATTGAAAATGGATGCCAAAATAACACAAAAATGTAGGAATTTACTAGCAGATTTTATAAGGAGAACAATTTAGTTAGTTTCCAATTAAGTCTTCCTTTTCCAAGTGAGCTTAGGGCAGAGCCCATGAATGCATAGGGCCATCAAAGCATCTGCAGTTTCTGGGGCTTAATGGTGATACATGTGGAAAGCAGGCAGAGCTGGAAGAGCACTTGGATCCCCAGGTATCATTTTTCACTAAATCCTGGGTTCCCCAGAGCTGAGGCAAAAGCCCAAGAGGAAGCGCCATACCCTTCCACAGTGGACTTTGCTACAAGGACATTCCCCTGAGGCTGGTGGGCAATCCAATGCCAACCAGTTCACTCTGGAATCGGCCCATCCCCCATGGGAGTCTTATCCTTCAATGGCAAGTGTTCCCACAGCCTCCAAGTGCCCAGACCATGCTTTGCTTATCTAAACACACAAAGAACCAAGTAGCCCCTTGTAGTGATAAGCATTCACTAAAACTGCTGTCAGCTGCCTCCAGAATTGCAGTCTTGCCAGGGACTCACCAGCCACAGCATACTCAAAGGTCAAGTGCTCACTCACAGTGAAAAGTAACTCCCGATACTCCCAAAAGCCAGAGAGATCAGGGAACTCAGTGCAAAAGGCAGCAGAGCCTTAGACCTGACAGGACGCTGTCTATGACTCTTGAGGGTCTGTGAGAAGATAGAAGGCCCCCCAAAGTGAGTGTATGGTACCTTTTTCTGTGTTTTTCAAGAACATAGGTCTCAGGGTCACTAGACATCCCGTGTATATCTCTTCATTTGATATTGAAGGAAGCAAAAGGGAGAGAAGAGTAGAAGTAAATGAGAACCAATTTGGGGAGGTTTTAAACTTCCAAAAACGTCAATGAAGTTTTACATTTTTCTCAGCAAAAATCATGCCAACAAGAAAGGAAGTGAACAGAGAGATGTAACATACACATTTTAAAGAAGGGTTTGAATCAACTAAAAAAGTTCCCATGGGAGAAATAGGATCCAAAAGAGAAAAAGCAGAAAGGCTATTAAAAAAATAGCCTAAATATCAGCTTTTAATTTTGGCTATAAAGCTCTTTAAAATTTGTTTTAAATATTCAAGCAGCAAGTGTTCTGTCCTACAAGCGGTCAGCCTTTTGCCAGAGCTGAGAGTGTGATGGCTGCAGTAGGGCCCACCTCCTCAGCTCACCAGTTTGGTTTCCAGTGGCAGAGGGAGGTATGGCTGCCTGGCTCACTAGACCAAGCAAGATCAACGGTGGGAAAAGTTGCTATCACACTCTAAATATAAAAGTTTTACAGCAGAGGGATGCCTGAACGAATGATTCAAAACCAAAACAAATAAGCACACATGAGACTAAAAGCAAGAAGCCCTTTATGGTTTTAACCAAAGTCTCCAAAGAGGGAGGAGAGCTGCAACTCACCCAAGAGACCATCCCCAAAGACATCTCAAAGAAAGGAAAGTTTCACTCACCCCAAATAGGGTACAACCCACATTTCTGTCTGACCATATTCTCTGGAGTCTCAGCTTCTTAGCTGACCATCTGCACACAAAGGCCTGACATCTAGCATGCCCCATAGATGGAAGATTACAAGAGACAACCATCTCTTGTAAGACAGGACATCAAAACTGTCCCTGAGGGTAAAAAGGATTACAAAACAATGGATACCCTAAAAGTTAAGAGTCATACAAATATCAAATCAGTTTTTATAGATTTTTTTTTTCCTTTTGATTTAAAGGACTTACATTTCCAAGGAATGGGCTCCCAGACAGGACTCACACCCGGACCATGGTGGTTAAAATGTGGAATCCTGGCCCCAAGAGTACAGGCTAGAGTCCCTTCTTTGCAAATCTTGCAGGGGACCCAAAGCAGACAGTTTGAGTATACAAAGGATTTTAACTTTGTTTTAAAACTGATATCTGCTATTTTTTTCTTTTGATCTTGCCAAGGGAGTTTTTAAGGCTATTGTTTGTTTGTGTTTTCTAATACATACCAATAAGATAGCTGTTTAAGATGAGCACTCTCTAAAATGTTTTTTTAAAAAAATATAGCCAATTTATTTATTCCCTAAGCAGCTCAGGCCAATAATCCCTTTTAATGAAAAGTTCTAGTGGTAACTTTCCAGATTTAGAATACCATAGATATAAGCGGTGTCTTAAAAATCAGCACATAAGATGCAGTCCCCTATGACTCCCCACCAAAAAAGTCACTCACAGATATAGTCTAAGATAACAAAAGGCTGTTGTTGCCACAGACAGTTAAGGATACTGTTTGTGCATATGATGCCTCTGGTATCCCACAAATTTGTGTGTAGGGGAGCGCCAGTCACAGACCCATTGATCCGGGACACTGGGTAGGCCCTCCTAGGATTAGACTTTTCCAGAACTAACCAGGCAACAAAAGTTGAGACAACAAAAACTCTTTATAGATGGGATTTGTTAAGACAAACGCCCCTGAAAATTTGGCACATTTGGAACAAAAAGTGTTCTTAATATCTTATGTTTCTTGGGGTTCTCAGCCCTTTCATACTGTCCACTGGATGTGACCCAAAAATCCTGGCCCCTGAGATGGTGGAGACCAAGATAGAGTGCTCCCATTTGATCACAAGTCAAGGATGTACAACAAAATGGGAGGGAAATCTCCAGTGTTTTGGGGGGTATTTTGCTTTTTTTTTTCCTTCAGAGACAGTCTTGCTCTGTCATTCAGGCTTGAGTGCAGTGGCAATTATAGCTCACTGCAGCTTAAGACTCCTGGGCAATCAAGTCATCTATCCACCTCCCGAGTGGCTGGCACTATACGCAGATGCCACCGTGCTTGGTTAATTTTTTTTGTTTTTGTAAAGATAGGGAGGGTCTCCCTTTGTTGCCCGGGGTGGGGGGATTTCTCTTTATTGCCTGGGCTGGTCTCGAACTCCTGACTTCAAGTAATCTGCCTACCTCAGCCTCTCGAAGCGCTGGGGTTACAGGCGTGAGCAACCATACCTGGCCAACTTTTGGGTTTTATTCCGTAGTCTATAGAATCCTTCTTTATGACAAAACAGCACGGGAAGACAAAGACAAAGAAAAAACAAAGACTCTTTCTGGAAGAAAAGGGATAAGATAATACACCTATTTATACAAAACCAATGACAATAACATCAAAATTGTTAAACCTAAGACCAGTCTGCATAAATGCTTTTCTCCCACAATCTTAAATTTGGAAGAGGAAAAAAGAGACAGTGATTTTTACTGTCCACTCAACCAGATTCCACAGACAACCAAGAATCTAACCTTTAAGGAATGTCTACTCTTCTGCCAGCTTGTTGGGTCCTGGGTTCCCTTGACTGCAGCTTCTGGAAGAGCAGAGCAGTTTTGGTTATCCTGCTCACAGCACCAAAACTGTACAGGCTGAGGGTTTTCCCTCTGCCCTCTGAAGGTTTGCTGAAAATCAACTGATAAAGGGCAGATTAATAGGTGAAAAGATATATCAAATTAATTAACATACACACATGTACACAGGAGTCATACAAAATATAAAAACTCAAAGGCCCAGAAAATTGACACTTGATATGGTTTAGGTCTCCGTCCCCACCCAAATCTCATGTGCAATTGTAATCCCCAGTGTTGGAGGAGGGACCTGGTGGGACGTGATTGGATCGTGGGGGTGAATGCTTCATGAGTGGTTTAGCACCATCCCCTTCGTGCTGTTGTGATGGAGTTCTCATAAGATTCTGTTGTTTAAAAGTGTGTAGCAACTCCCCACTCTATGTCTTAGTCCTGCTTCTGCCATGTTAAGATGCCTGCTCCTGCTTTGCCTTCCACCATGAGTAAAAGCTACCCAGAAAGAATAGAGGCTTGGAGTGTGCCATGACAGGTTATGGGATGGAGAGAAGGGAAAAGGCACGGCTAGGAAGAGTGGTCTTGTTATGTACATGCAACCTCACTTGTACTAGCTCCCAGAAAGGATAAATGTCTCCTAGGTCCAGACTGGAGGGGAGGCGTTGTCAGAGAAAGCCTGGCTATTTATTTCCCTAATGTAGATTTTTCTCTACAGATGCAAACCTCCTCCACAAAAAACAGCTTTGCAGGACTATTTCTGTCTACAGGTCTTCTGAATATCCATCTCAAAATATATCAAAGAAGGAGTATGTTTTGGGGTGAAATATTTTTGGCTGTTCTTAGTAGCTGTTACCTTAATTCTGACTTTACCTCTCCTATAATAAGAGGTGCTTATATTAAAAAATAAATAGCCAATAAACTTTAGTCATTTTATTATTTCTCATCAATACTCTTGGGAAAATGGCAGTGTAATGAGGAGAGGGAGTGGCAGTTGATACACTTACATACAGATGAACTATTAGAACAGATTAGCAGGCTCTAGAATGCATAATGCCTTTCGGTGATGAAATCTGTCATTAGCAGCCTAATTCAGATTCATATTTAATGAATAAAGAAAAATAAAATAGGGTATGGGCTCCAAAGGCTAAGATAATTTCAGACGTCAGAGTCTCTCCCTTGGTTGGAGGTTGGGAGTCATCAGGAACCCTGAGAGAAATGCGTGAACGTACATGTGTGCACAAGACTGGAAAAGAAGTTTTATGAATAGCAAATGGCTTTCCAAGAATTGGGAACACACAGACAGACACTGTGTTGCCAAATGCTGTGGCACAGCCCCCAAATGGGGAGAACTTCACCAAGACTGGGGAGTGTCAGGAAACAGAGTGGCCTCTTTTGAGGTCTGGACCCAACAAATACCACTTTGGTTCCCAGACTGTCCTCTAAATTAATTGCTATATATAGGCCTTGAATATAAAGCTGGCAGATGCAACCCGAATATAGCACAACATTTTTTTTAATTATTATTATACTTTAAGTTCTGGGATACATGTGCAGAACGTGAAGATTTGTTGCATAGCTATACATGTGCCATAGTGGTTTGCTGCACCCATCAACCCGTCATCTACATTAGGTATTTCTCCTAATGCTATCCCTCCCCTTGCCCCCCACCCCCCAACAGACCCCAGTGTGTGTGTTTCCCTCCCTGTGCCCATATGTACTCATTGTTCAACTCCCACTTATGAGTGAGAACATGCAGTACAACAGTTTTTAATTTAGGGAAAAATTAGGGGCTAAGGCTGAAATCTAAGAGGATGGTTGGAAATAAGGGATATATTTTTAAATATCAGGGTCATTTTAGACCAGCTTCTGTAGAAACTAGAGCCCACAAAAGCTTATATTGGAATACATTATTAGGGAGTGCAGCCCCAGGGAAGCGGGAATGAGGGAAATAGGAATGAGGTAGAGAAGGATGGAGGGCAAGTACGAGGGTGTGCACTATGGAGCTGGCTACCATCTGATACTGAGTGCAACTGATTGCTCTACTTCACAAGACCATTTTCTGAGAGGCCACATGAGCTACCAAATTATTTAGGAAAGCCTGTCTGGGGAGAAAAAGGAGAAGAATTTATATGACAGCCTCCATTTCCCACTGGTCAAAGATTTACCCTACAGGGTACGAGCTCTTTATGGGATATGAATTCCATACTTCCACGGTACACGTAATGAACCATTAGGAGGATCCCTGGCTTCTCATGCTCCAGCAGCAATGGTGAAGCCGGGAGGAGAGCAGAGGTGTGGAGCTGCGTGCATGATGTGAGGCATGGCTGGCTTTTGCCATGGAAGCTGATGCAAAAACAAATGGCCAAGGGCCCTGGAGGTAGGTGCTGCCGAGAGAATTGGAGGTACAAATATGAATTGGAATACAGGGGAAGACTTGAGTCTGGGTAGTTCAGCCCTTTGAATGCCTGACCTCTCAACATAAATCAAGATAAAATGCAGTTAGCCCTGTGTGTGTAGAGAGCCCCATAATAGAGGCTTTATGCAGCAGGACACATATCAGGTCTTTGTTCTCCTCTTGAGCAGACTGGGACCCAACTTTTTGTGTATACCGTCAAGATGGATTTGATGGAAAGTAACTGAAAACTCAAACTGGTGGAACATTAAAGAAGTTGATTAACTCAGATAAGAGGAAATCCAGAAGTTGTTGGATTCAGCAGTTGAATCACATTTAAGCTGCCTGCTTTCAAACAGGCTACCATCTGCCCAGATTTCTTTCTTTCTTTTTTTGTAGAACAAAACAGTCATATGTAATGTGTTCCAACATCATAAATCTTTCTTATTTGCCTTTATACAACAGCCTCAGCACCCTAAGGTATAAAATTCAACTGTTTAGTCAGCTGTTTCACAACTTCCTAAGAAAAGTTGCCAGTTTCTCAGCTAGATAAATTAGTTGGGTTCTTGTTTATTTACCTTCCCTTATTTGCCATAACTCCTCTTCCTTCATTGTATTTTGTACTTGTAGGATCCTTGGTTGCAAACAACAGCAAAAACATGGCTACTTCAAGCTGCAGTTGAATCTACTGAAAGTCTATCTAGGCTGCCAGAATCTATGGGAAAGCTGGAAAAACAACTTGGGCAGAAACCATGACAGGTTAGGCACAGCCAAAATTCTGTCACAGGATGCTTGGCTTAGGATACCATTGCATGGGTAGCTCTGCCACCCTACACCTGCCTCGGTGCAGCTGGATCTATTATTTCTAGCCCCCCACCCTGTTGCGCTGCCTCACCCATCCATTCGGGGATGATTTCTCATCATTTTTCTTTGCTGAAAATAATCAAAAGTTAACAGTACTTGCATTTCAGAAACAGAAACCTTTATAATTGAATTGGATTTTTTCAGCCCTTGTCTCTAAAGACCAGGGTTTTCAAATAGTGAATCTTAAATATTATACAAGAGTTAACTTAATTTTTATGTGATCTGAGTTTCCTGTGGGGGTTTCGCTACAAATGACTGATGTTTTCTCCCCACTGATTTTACTTCAGTTTTAATCAAATATCACCAGATCATTTGAATTTTCTGCCAGACTATTTGGCATGTTTTCTGGTGGTGAAATGAATAAATTTATTGAGCATGCATAGCTTGAAATTTTCTCGTAATTGTGTTTTATTGATTTGCTCTTGTATAATTATATCAAATAAGTTAACAGTTCTAGGTACCCAAGCAGAGAGAACATGACTTAAACATTTATTGGACTGGATTTTTTATTTTGTAATATTGTATTGATAGACACACTGAACCATGCAAGATGAGATATGAAATGTAATAAACCTCACATATTATCCACAGAGCAAAATTTACTTTTCTCTAAGCTGTCCAGATTTTTTAGCACCAGCTGAGGAGGAAAATGCCATAGTAATGGTGGCTTATATTATCCAAACAAATGTGATTACAGCTAGAAAAAAAAAATGGATTCTTTTTAACCTAGAGGGTCTTTCCTCCAAGGAACACCAAACCATAACCACATTTTATATGTTTTTTAATATGTTTAGTTAAAAAAAGGAAGAGTCAATAAAAAATTTAATTTTGGAAATGGGATCTATAAGATGCACATGAACAAAACGTTATTGATTGACTTTTTAATTCTCAAGCCAGCATTTGAGGTGTGTTGAACTAGTCAAAATTTTCTATAAATACTATCAAGTGTTCTTTGAGAGTGAGTTAAGGGTTTTAAAAAGCAAGAAACCACCTACAGAATGGGAAAAAATATTTGCAAATTATGCATCTGACAGAGCTCTAATACCCAACATCTGTAACGAACTTAAACAAATTTATAAGAGAAAAACAACCCATTAAAAAGTGGACAAAGGACATGAACAGACACTTCTCAAAAGAAGACACACATGTGGCCAATAAGCATATGAAAAAAAGCTCAACATCACTGATCATTAGAGAAAGGCAAATCAAAATCACAAATACCATCTCCCATGAGTCAAAATGGCTATTACTAAAAAGTCAAAAAATAGCAGATGCTGGTGAAGTTGCAGAGAAAAGGAACCCTTATGCACTGTGGGTGGGAGTGTAAATTAGTTTAACCATTGTGGAAAGCAGTGTGGCAATTCCTCAAAGGGGTAAAAGCAGAACTACTCTTCAACCCAGCAATCCCATTCTTCGTATATACCCAGAGGGATATAAAACACATGAATGCAAATGTTCATTGCAGCAGTATTCACAGTGGCAAAGACACAGAATCAACTTAAATGCCCATCAGTTTCAGATCAGATAAAGAAAATGTGGCACATATACACCATGGAATACTATGTAGCCATAAAAAACGAGTCATGTCTTTTGCAGGAGCATGGATGGAGCTGGAGGATATCATCCTTAGCAAACTAATGGAGGAACAGAAAACCAAATACCACATGTTCTCACTTAGAAGTGAGAGCCAGATGAGAACTTATGAACACAAAGAAGGAAACAACAGACACTGGGGTCTACATGAAGGGGGTGCATGGAAGGAGGGAGAGAAGCAGAAAAGATAACTATTAGGTACTGAGCTTAATACCTGGGTGATGTAATAACATGTACAACGAACCCCCATGAAACGTGTTTATCATGTAACAAACCTTCACATGTGCCCCCAAACCTAAAATGAAAAGTAAAAATAAATAAATAAAAAGGAAGAAACCCAGAACACATAACATCATATGAACTTACCATGGTCACAATTAATAGAATCAATAACTGGATTATTTTGCTCTTCATCATGTGGAAGTAAAGAAACAACCCCTACCAGGCCCTCTGCCACAGCCACAGAGTTGCATAATATACGCTCTACACTGCCTTCATTCTGCTCTACCGCATATAGAAACTTCGATCCAAATAAACCTAGAAATATAGTGTCTTTTCTTTTTTTCTCTAATCAAAAACAAAGACCAGGGCTTCAAGAGTGATGTGTTGAAACTAGATGTATTTATACATGAAATATTTACAAATGGTATCATTGCATGAGTGGCGACCTTGTCCTAGGGCAAAATGGCGGGAGGCTGTCCTCTTTTTACCTGGATGGCAGCTCTGGCAAAACAAAATGGGGCAAATTTTGGAGAACTTTTATCACTCTTTATGAACATTGCTAAGTAAGCCCTTCTGGAAAGGCTGCTTCGATACTAGAGATACTTCAAAAGAACCATTTTAGAAGCCTGTGGAATGCAGGTTTCCTCCACAAACTCGAAAGAGCTTTGGGAGCTACCTGAGTTTCTCCGGCTGGAATGTATTCTGTACTCGGCAGCAATGAAACTGACTCAGATCTATTACAGACTCGCTGAAGTCAGTGGCTCTTGACCTTGTAAAGATCGGGTGCTCCCTTTCAAATGGCTGACCTGGTAATCCTAGTTGAGAGGTACAGAGTGAGGGTGACCTGTGATTTTCAGGTTTCCTTTTGATCTTCCAATGCTCCTCATTTGCTGTGCTGCCACATGTGCATTTCAGCACAGCAACTGTCCTTGCACCTTCCCTGGAGAGCAGCCCACCTGCTCCCTGCCAGACGTCCCTTTGAAGTGAAGGCTTCTTTTTACGTGACACCCCCATCACTCACCCTCCCACTCCCCCAGCTCCCCCCACCCACCGTCCCATTTTTTTAAAAAAAGAGAGAGAAAAAAAAAACACAGATTAGGCACCTAGTTCAGACTGGAGAAGCCGATGTGATCTCTTTGCTTTTTAATTTCATAACAAAAAGTATACCATGGTTTTTAATGCTTTTGTAACCAATAGGAATGGTACAATTAAGCAAATATTACTCAGTGATATTATTAAATCAGACCTCTTTTCTGTGTGGTGACCTAGGAGTCATTTATAAATACAAACCAAGTGCCACATTATGATCCAGAACAGAATGTTCTGTTTCTCTTCCTTTAAGTTGTAAGAACACTGTTGTGAAGTTCTGACGTAATGATCACATCATTTAATCATTTATCAAATGGCCATTCCGTGTACTTATTGTTCTGAGTATGTCATTTTAGAACAATGATCAACAATGATGAATTACTTGATGCTTGTATGATTTACTAGTAATTATTTAACACAACAAAAATCTTGTTTTCTCCAATTCTTGAGCAACTGGAACAAAAGCAATGGATCAATTTTTTTTTAAAGACACAGCTTCATTAAATCAATATCCTTATAGAATGCAAAGCTTAGAATAAAACTGGAGACCTTTTTATTCTGGGGCATCCGCATTACATTTTAAAGCAGGTTCAGATTAAGGGATAACAGGATGGAGTCTTGCTTCACTTTGTTTGGGACAAGCTTCTTAACTTCCCATTCATCCACAAAATGAGGCTAATTGTTACATAAGAATGGTGCTCAAAAGTATTGGAGCCTGTGTCACAGGCAGGAATCCCAAAACTCAAGCCAAGTCCTCTTCCTGGGGGAGGAAGTGAAAGTCTCTGAGAATTAAGTCTTTTCTGCAGTACCTGCTAGTGAGCTACACCCTTCTTGCTCCCCTCTTTCTCCCTCAAATTGATTTCTTACTCATTGCATAGCAATAACTACCTGGGCCTAGCAATTCCAATTCCCCAAAGCACAGGTTTTTCAACAGTAGCATTTGCCACTTACCCAGGACAAGTTTGTAATATTTTTTCCCACATGAACCATTTTGACCAAACTAACATGTCCATGTTTAGAGACCCCTACTTTAACAAGGAATAGGTTACAATGAATGATTGATGACTACAATATTTTAATTGAAATTATGCCAACACTGAAGCCTTCACGATTCTCTATAATTCAATTTAATCACTCAAAAATTTTTATATAGCACTTAAACCTTTTTCCGATTTTATTTTCTTCAGAATTAATTTTTTTGTACTTTCATCAGAATTAATTTTTTTCTATAGAAAGCTTATACCAAAATTTATTGATAATTTTGTTTTTATTCATATGTATTTTTATTGCCATTATAAAATTTATTTTGCCTTTATTTCTGTAATTTTTTAAATTGTAAAAACATTCCAACTCACAGAAAAGTTGAAAGAAGAATAAAATGAACAGTCATATATTCCTTTCCTGAAATCATTAGTTCTTATGACACTTGCTCCAGCTAACATTTTCCTTTCCCCAAATCATTGAGAATAGGATACAAAATCATGATAATTCACCCCTAAATACTTCAGTGTGTCAGTCCCAAGGACAAGAACATTCTACAGAAACCAACTCCTTAGTTGTCTTGGGCCCAGAGTTAAGAAGGGGAAAATTATTTGATCAATGTAATTCAATAGCATTCACTAACATAAAGACCATATTAAATTTTCCCACATTGTGTCCAAAAGGTCCTTTGTAGTTTTTGTTTTTTTATTTTTTGATTTGGGAGCCAATCAACTCATGCCTTTTATGTAGCTGTTGTTTCTCTTGCTGAAGCAAGACTGATACTCTTCCACTGTTAACAACTCACAACCCATCACAGTCAAGAGAAAAAGCACTTCGCACCATTAGTTAAATAAAGGTAATTGAGCCACCATGTATGTTTCTGATCCCTAAACAAAAACAAAAACAAAGTATGAACGTTTACCATAAGCCTAAACTTTTTAGCAAAAGCAAGTTTATCCTTAACTTTTACAGTGTTAATATTGTGATATATTTGTCAGTATGTTGTTAGTTTGTTTTTGTTTTTTTGTAGAGACAGGGCATTGCTATGTTACCCAGGCTGGTCTTGAACCCCTGGCCCCAAGCAATCCCCCTACCTCAGACTCCCAAAGCACTGTGATTACACACATAAACACGACACCTGGCCTGTATGTTAGTCATGATGGAAAGTTGTATTTACACTATGTAACCTGGATAGCCTTGATAAGTTTTGCTTTTTTTCTTTTAGATGAACTGGTGATTTTTTTTTTTTTTTTTTTTTTTTTATGGTGGGCTGATCCCCTTGTGCCTTTCTGCATGACCTTTATATATTTACATCTCCAATGATCCTGTGGGCCCTCCTGAGTCTTCCTCAAACCAGTACAATCCCACTGCCTCACCGTTTTTCATGACACTGACTTCTTTGATGAGTCGAGGCATATGGTCCTGCAGAACATCCTTCCTTCAGGATTATTCTGTTCAGTGTGATAAAGTCCATGACCATCATTACTCTTTTTGATGCCAACCTCGTTCCAAATTTAGCCAGTGTGTGCCACATCAAAAGCCAGCTCCAGTGTGCTGCTATTATGACCCCACTAATGTTTGAGTACTTACTTGCTTTCCAGTACAATAAAGTGTTCCTGATTCATCCCAGCTCTGAAATTGGTTATATCTCCAAACAGCTCTGGTTCCTTTTAACAGAGAATAATGTTTAGAAACCAATATCTAGGCCCTATAGAGCTAGGATAATTTTTTAAAAAATCAATCGTACTACTATTTTTGGTCAAATTCAACAATATTGGAATTTTCCCTGTTTTTGTCCATTTTATTGTGTATCTTCTTTCTTTAACAGTGAAACTACTGGCTCTTAACAACATCACTATATTTACTTATTTATTCCAAATTGCAATACTACACTTTCAGAATTACAGCACCAATCCCAGCAAACCTATTAAGGAAAGGTTAAGATTACTTTCAGTTCTTTTTGTCCTCAGAATGTATCCACAGTACTGTGTTCTGTGGATAATTGCATGAATTATTTTCTCCATGTGGTTGTCACCAATTACATATATGGTTAGGATAATTTGTTTTGATTGCATTTAATTTTAGGATTTACCTTTTCCATCATTTCTGATTTAATTTTATGCATTCACTATGTAAAACATTTACATGGTATAAAAGTCAAAATTAAAATATAAATTACAATCAGAAAAACCTCGTTCCAATTCCTGACCCTCTAGCCCATTCTTACGCATTGCTCTTGGTAATTACTTTCATTAGTTACTAATTTAGCTTTCCTGTGATTTTCTTTCCTTTGTGCGTGTGTGTGTGTCCTTTTCTTTCCTTTCATTAGTTACTGATTTATCTTTCCTGTGGTTTTCTCTCTTTCTCTCTCTCTCTCTCTCTCTCTCTCTCTCTCTGGGTGTGTGTGTGTGTGTGTGACAGAGTTTCGTTGTTGTCGCCCAGGCTGGAGTGCAATGGCATGATCTCGGCTCACTGCAACCTCTGCCTCCCAGGTTCAAGTGATGCTCCTGCCTCAGCCTCCCGAGTAGCTGGGATTACACGCACCTGCCACCACGCCAAATTAATTTTTGTTATTTTTAGTAGAGACGGGGTTTCACCACGTTGGCCAGGCTGGTCTCAAACTCCTGACCTCAAGTTACCCACCTGCCTTGGCCTCCCAAAGTGCTGGGATTACAGGTTTGAGCCACTGTGCCTCACCTCCTGTGTTTCTTATAAGCAAAAGCATATATATTTTCTTAATACTTTTATTTTTATGTATGTATGTATGTATGTATGTATGTATGTTTTTTGAGACAGTGTCTTGCTCTGTCACCCAGGCTGGAGTGCAATGGCACGGTCTTGGCTCACTGCAACCACTGCCTCCTGGGTTCAAGTGATTCTCCTGCCTCAGCCTCCTGAGTAACTGGGATTACAGGCGCCCACCACCACACCTGGCTGATTTTTGTATTTTTAGTAGAGACGGGGTTTTACCATGTTGGCCCGGCTGGTCTCAAACTCCCATCCTCAGGTGATCCACCCACCTTGGCCTCCCAAAGTGCTGGGATTACAGGCGTGAGCCACCGTGCCTGGCCAATACTTTAATTTTTCTTCGATAAAAGATAGAATTACTATTTATAATCTTTTTAAACTTTCCTTTTAAACTTAACAATACAACTCAATGACTCCTACTAGGTTCATAGAGCTATCGTAATGGGCATTATTTCTATAAAGTTCAATTTTCCTGGTTTAAATAGATTTCTCTATCAATTTTAAGTCAATAAATTTACTGTGTAAAGCCAATGTCAGTTATGTTCTTATGTTTTTATCAGGTCAGTTTAAAAACATATATTTCATTACCACCAAGATATTATTATTCTGTCAATCAGTTTTTAAATCAAGAACAAAATTTTCTGTTTTCACATCTTTTTATTGCAATAGTAATTTTGGCATTTTAAAAACTATAGGATTATTTTTGTTATTTCTTATGGAAATATGTATTATTAATTTGATAACTGACCTGTGATTTATATTTATTTCTCATCTAATCAATGAGAAAAGTTTAAACCGTATCTTTTAGGCTTGCTCTCTTGTTAAGGATTAGATAGCAAGTCAATTTCACATTCTTTTCTTTTCTTGAAACAGGGTCTTGCTCTGTCACACAGGCTATAGTGCTGTGGCATAATCATAGCTCAATGCAACCTCAAACTTCTGGGCTCAAGCAATCCTCCCACATCAACTTCCTGAGTAGCTGGGATTACCGGTGAGTACCACGATAGTCAGCCCAATTTCACATTCTTCATATCACTTTTGGTGATGTGTAGTCACTGACCACATTGCTGGCTGAGAAAAATGTCAATGGCAAAGTTAAAACTGCTTAGGGCACTCGGTTTAAAATAGTGAAGTCATCTGACTTATCTTCACGACAGCTGTATGCATAATCTATATATGCGGCTTCATTGAACAGATTATTCTGATCTGTAGCATAAATGATTCATCCAAGTTGGTTTAGGACATTTTATCAGTTGTCAAGATCCTCTTTTGTCAGCATCAATTAGAGTTTTCAAGTAAATTATTAGAAGGAGACAACTGTGAGAAAAATTTCGTGACTTGGTAAATCTATGTCTCAAGCCTAAAATTCTCAAGAACAAATCTCAGTCAGGTGATTGTAGTTCTTCCTCTAGCTCTGTTACTTACTAGCCATTTTACCTCAGGATCTTTTAAGCAATAGCTTTTCATCTATAGGACCTCTCATCCTGACCATGGTTACCATAAGCATCTGAATTGAACTATGTCTATTTATAGAAAGACCTAGACAAATAGATATAAGGCATTTTTATTATTGCCATAGCTTTACAGCAGCATGAGACCGTTGTACATTTTCTATACCTAGCTCCATCATAATAGTTTTTGTTTGATAGCCGTGGCAATTTGCCAAGTGGTAATACTTGGGAAGTGGTTATGAGCCTTGGAGTTTGATGTGATGTAATACGGTGGCTCTTTCAAGTCATCATTTATTTGAAGAGTGGATTCGCTTTCCTCCATAATAAACATTATGAATATTATGTTTATTAATGTTTATTATTTCCTCCATAATAAACATTATGAATATTATAATAAACATTATGAATATTATGCCATGTTTATGATGCATTTTTTAATTCTAGATAAAGGGGCTGCTAGAAGCATACAAACTTTATACCAGAGAGTGCTAGCCTAAAGTAGGAAAACAGAATGGAGATCCAAGTTTGAGTGTAAACTGTCTCCTTTTGGCTTTGGGCATGTCTGGCAATGCCTGGGATTGTGGCAACAGGCTCTTGAAGTGGATATTTGTAAGAGGAAAACAAGGCACCTCATACTATGTAATGAGAGAGTCAAGACAAGTTTGGTTTAATAAGATTCTGGTTTTGTAGAGGAGGATGGAGCTGAGGATACCATGACAATTATCATTCAGAGCCTCCTGGGGCCCAATCCACAAAACTGATTCATGGGAGAGGGCTTTGAGCAGAGCAGACAGGAGAGAGCTGGGGACTTAAAACTGCTGTGCTTTGGGAGCTGTGTAATAGGAAAAAGAAATCTGGTTGCCTTGTTTTGGTGAATTGGGAACTCTGGTGCCAGCTGTTCTGACAGTAGCAGAACACAAAGCAAGTGAAGTCTGCACGGTCTGAGACTCCCCTGGGACTCCAGAAATCATTATGTAGTGGAGTGTGTGTGTGTTTGTGTTTTGAGGGAATGCATTGGAAGAGGGACTTAAAAGAGGCTATTTGTCCTAAGAGAACACTAGGAGAAAGAGAGACACATGCAGAGGCACAATTTTTTTGCTATTATTGGAACCCTCTGTTTTATCATAGAATAGTTCACTGATTTGATTGATATTAAAAAGTGAACTTAAAATTAAGTTTTCAATAATGTAAACAAGGGGAGATGCAACAGTATGAATATATTTAATGCCACTGAACTGTACACTTAACAAGGGTTAAAATGGTAAATTTTATGTTATGTGTGTATTTTGCCACAATTAAAATTAAAAAAAAAATGAGAGCAGGGGAAAAGGAAACACGGAAAACTTTTCCTTTTAAGGAAAAAAAGAGGTAGCTAATTTAATAAATAGGACAATATGGGTCAAAGGATAGCCCCAAAGGGATTTCTGCCAGCCAGGCTGAATGATAATCCATCCTGGTTGGGTCATTAACTCTCCTATCTTCTCATTAATCCCTGTACTTTGAAAAAAGACATGAATCAACTGCAGGCTTCAGTTCATTTCCAGTAGGATATCCAAGTTACACTCACTCCACTGAACCTTCTCCAGGCCAGATGTTTGAAGACTTTTCAGTCCTCTGGATGAAAACTATCCTTTATCTTCTTGATTTATAACAGCCTTTCATTTGATGATCAAACAAAGCCACTAATAATTCTGTTACAGATGTCTTAGAAAGTCCTTAGGAGAATATTTATACCCGTAGGCTCTTGGCCTTCAGTTCTGCCTTACTCTATCAGCAGCGCAGGTGTTAGTGCACTGAGAACTTTCTTCCATGTTGGAGTATTATTACATATTGTCCTTATCCTTAGTCTTTTTAAGATCAGGCCTCTGCAGGGTGATGGCTGAAGTGGTAGTCACCTAGGGTGAAATGCCACAGGGACTGCATCAAGCCACTCCTGTAACTTGGCCCTATCAAGTCCTGTGATTCTTCCATTGTCACACTGTGGTATTAGGAAAAGTTTTGCTTTACCTACTCAATCCAGTAAGGAGGTTTGGAAAGTGTGATCCTTGTGTGGTAAGAAATAAAATGACTGTATATTAGTTAAAATCTGTACTTTCTCTCAGAAGAAAGATAAAAGGGACATATTTTCTTTAAAATGAGAAAAGTTGTTAGAGGACTCAGTAAGAGTGAAGTGTCTGGAGCATTCAGAGGAATTCACATTTAGAAATATAACTTGCTATTTCTAGTTGATTTTATCCCCTGGCTATAAGACTAGCACCTCACAAAGCAATTGCTTCAGCCTTCTTCAATGTAAAATCACACGGCTTAGAGTCCATGCAGCAATTGATTGAAAAACACTTGGTTTGATTTTGGATAAAGCCACAGATCAGTAGGTATTTGTTACTGTAAAAATAAAAGGTGGTTATATTACTTATAACTGTAAAGAATAAAATGCATGTAATTTTGATAGGACAGGAAACCTTCACACTCAAGAATAGTTTTCTTATCCATAGTCAGGTGCCTGAAGAAAAGATGTTAATATTTTTTCTCTTCTATGGTTGAAGACCTTATATAAAAACATCTATGGAAGTAATTAAGCCATTCTTTCTAAGTGGGGAACTAGCTCTTTTAAAATTACTCAAGGTGCTTGTTAAAATGTTGATTTGTTACCAAGATCTTCTGAATCAGAGATTTTCCAATCTACATATTAACAAGCCCCCAGGTCATTTTTTTTTTCTACCAAAGTTTGACATCACTGTTTTAATATGGTATTTGTCATCTTGACATGATGGAGCTGCCATCTTGAGGGCAAATGATGGTAGGGAGGAGACTTAGTGGGCAATCAGGAGAGGGATAGGGGACAAGACTCAAGGGTGGGGAAAAGGAGGGAAGGACTGATGGAAAATATAGAGGTCGGTCACAGAGATCCTCGTCCTATCTCACACTTGGAATTTTACATTTTGAAAGGTCTCGATGTTGTTTCAGACCATGCAATATAGGAGCATTAGAGGAGAAAATAAAAATTCAGACCATAAGCTGAAAATAAAAGAGGAGACATCCTACTTGACAATGGAGGAATGATAGCTTGTAACTCTTGGAAGCAATACAGGAAATGACAAAGTGAAAGACGATGTAAAGCTTCATACAAACAACATTTTATATACCCAAACACAGGAGCATGAGTGCCCGCAGCACTTAGGAGCAATATGGTTAACTATAACTTATTATATACTTTTAAAAAGCTAGAAAAGAGAATTTTGAATGTTTACAACACAAAGAAATGATAAAATTAGGTAATGGATAGGCTAATTACACTGATTGGATTGTTATATGTTGTATACACTTATCAAAATATCACTCTGTATCCCATAAATATGTCATTTTTATGTATCAACTAAAAGTAAAAGAGAAAAAGAACAAGTGTAAATTGAAAAAAATCAAAATATAAACACACATTTACCAAAAATGTGACAGAAAAATTATGAAAGGAATTTAACATAATAAGCCTACTCTATGCCATGAACTTGCACATATTTATGTAAATTAATCCTTACAACTGCCCTATAATACACTTATTTCTATGTTATATTGGGAAAATGAGAAAACTCAGGATCAGACAGTATAAGTACCTTGCTGGATATGATAGTTACATGAGTGTGTCTCACTCTGGAGTCCATGTTTCTACCACTGAGCACAGCAGGTTTCATACCCTGGTAATGACTGATAACGACTCACCTCAATCCATGGGGATACAAAATCTTCCCGGGTACGCAGCTGGACTGCATTTTCCAGAACCTCTGCAGTGAGGGTGGCTTCATGACTGAGTGTACTGAATGGATTGGCAGTAAATACAAATGTTTCACTTCCAGGCCTGGCTTAATAAAAACCCTCTTGTGAATACCCCTCTCTTTCCTTTCCCTAGTCTTGCTAACTGGAATGGAGATGAGCTGCATGCTGTGTGTCAGCCCAGTAACTGCGTAGCTAATCTGCATAAGCAAAGAACAGATTCCTCATGGACTTAAACCATGACACATGTAGACTTACTGATTACAATGCTTATCCTGTCATAAGTAGTGTTCATATGAAGAATTCATATAACACCTCTAAAACTCCAGGAACAAATGACCAATATATATACACATACACACAAGAAGTTTATGTAACAGGAAACATACCCAGTAGGTTTATGTAACAGGAAACATACCCAAGAAGTAAATGTACAGAGTCATATTCTACCTACAGAATAATTAAAAATTATAAATTAAAATGTGAATTGTGCTGACAAGATTGTGGTGGCCAACATATATTGATATAACACTGAGGCATTATATGTTAGTACAATCTTTTTTGGAGGGAAATTAGGGACTTTTATTAAGAGGCATTGTAACATTCACCCTTTTTGAATTGAAACCTAGTCCTAGATCTTAATCTTAATAATGATTTGAGATAATCATCAACATAAAGTTGTATTTAGGACAGCAAACAAGCAAACAAACCCCAAATACAAAAACCAGTTTATAGGTCAGGATTCTCCAGGGAAACAATCAACAGGTACACATATCTATATACATCTACCTCTACCTCTACCTCTACCTCTACCTCTACCTCTACCTCTACCTCTACATCTACATCTACATCTACATCTACATCTACATCTAATCTATATCAAGATTTTAAGGAATTGGTTCATGCAATTACGGAGGCTGGCAAGTCCAAAATCTGTACATCTGCAGGATGGGTCAGCAGGCGGAGACCAAGGGAAGAGTTGCAGTTTGAGTCCAAAGACAGTTGACCAGCAGAATTTCTTCCTTTTCAGGGGAGTTTGGTATTTTCCTTTTCTTTTGTTTGCTTGTGGTTGTTTTTCCAGGAGCCTGGCAGGGCCATTTCTCTCTTTTTTTTTTTTTTCTTCAGCTTTTATTTTAAGCTCTGGGGTACACGTACAGGTGTTACATAGGTAAACATGGGCCATGGTGGTTGACTGCACAGATCAACCCATCATATTGGTATTAAGCCCAACATCCATTGGCTATTCTTCCTGATGCTCTCTCTCCCCTGTCCTGTCCCCTGATAGGCCCCAGTGTGTGTTGTTCCCTCCTATGTGTCCATGTGTTCTCATCATTCGGCTCCCACTTATGAGTGAGAACATGTGGTATTTGGTTTTCTGTTCTTGCATTAGTTTGCTGAGGATAACGGCTTCCAGCTCCATCTATGTTCCTGCAAAGGACATGATCTTGTCCCTTTTTATAGCAGCTTAGTATTCCATGGTGCATATGTGTCACATTTTCTTTGTCTGGTCTCTCATTGATGGGCTTTTGGGTTGATTCCATGTCTTTGCTATTGTGAATAGTGCTGCATTGAACATACACATGCATGTATCTTTATAATAGAATGATTTATATTCCTTTGGGTATATACCCAGTAATGAGATTGCTGGGTCAAATGGTGTTTTTGCCTCTAGAACTTTGAGGAATCACCACACTGTCTTCCACAATGGTTGAACTAGTTTACACTCCCACCAACAGTGTGTAAGTGTTCCTTTTTCTCTGCAGGAGGTTGGTATTATTCTATTAAGGCTTCAACTGATTGGATGAGGCCCACCCACATTATGGAGAGTAATTTGCTTAATTCAGCCTGCTAATTTAAATATTAATTTCATCTAAAAAATATGTTCATATAAACTTCTAGAATAAAGTTTCACCAAATATCTGGGTGCCAAATATCTGGGTACCATGGTCTAGCTAAGTTGACACATAATGTCAACCATCACTGTCAGTATACTTAAATAACTAAAAATTGCGGCTGGGCATGGTGGCTCATGCTTGTAATCCCAGCACTTTGGGAGACTGAGGCGTGCAGATCACTTGAGGTCGGGAGTTCGAGACCAGCTTGGCCAACATGGTGAAACCCTGTCTCTACTAAAAATACAAAAATTAGCTGGGCTTGGTGGCACATGTCTGTAATCCCAGCTACTCAGGAGGCTGAGGCAGGAGAATCATTTGAACCTAAGAGGCTGAGGTTGCAGTGAGCCAAGATCATGCCATTGCACTACAGCCTGGGCGACAGAGTGAGACTCTGTCTCCAGAAACAAAACAAAACAAATAACTAAAAATTGCAAAATGTTTTATCAAACTGTGGCAATCAATTTGGCCAACTATCACACAGCCATTCAAAATTATGAATATGAAGACTCTATAGAACATGAGAAATGACATTTTCTTATTTCACAAAAGCTTGTTGAATGCCCTAATTGCCAATTGTACACATAATGATGGAGAAGCTACAACTTCTTATCTCAAGAAATTCATACCCCTGTAAGATGGACCTACTGGAAAATGGTTTGGGGTCATGGTGTGCTGTGCTAGAAGGTGGGCATTAGTGGCATATGAAGCTGAGGATGTGGGCAAAGACCAGCTCACAAAGGGCTGAAAGATTAATGTGTTATTGAGGCATTTGGGCTTTACCTTGTAGCAACAGGGAGCCCCTGGGGTGTTTTTAAGGTGAGTAGCTTTGCTTTTATAGATCAGTTTGGTAGCAAGATACAGAGAGTTGTGTAACAAGTCCTGAAGTCAAGAGATTAATTAAGTAGGCTTGGTAAGAAATGACTTGAGCCTGAATTAGAATGATGGCAATGGCAATGGAATGGAGGAAGAGATTCCAGGGATATATAGGAAAAGCAGAGTCAATGGAATTTGATGATAGATTGCCTACAGAGGCTAAGAGAGAGAGAAAACATTAGAAAAAGACTCCTAGGTTCCTAGCTCAGTTGCTTTCCAGCAAAGATACAGAACAGAGGAGCAAAGAAATTAATATAAGGGATTAGTTAAGCAACAAAAAGTTAACATGGGACATTTTGGTAACATGAAGCTAGTAATTACAGAAAACAGCTTCTACCACAGGGCTGAGGGATGAAAGGGAAGGAACTGGGGTTTTTAGAGCAAGAAGCTTGAAAGATGCCCTATGGAGTCAGGACAGACTCCCAGGGAATGATGATGAGGCTGGGCGACAGAGTGAGACTCTGTCTCCAGAAACAAAACAAAACAAAAAACTAAAAATTGCAAAATGTTTGCAATTTGGAGACTGGAATTGGAGGAGTTGGAGACCAGAACAGTAGGCACTGCTGGGATGAAAGGCTGTTGCTGGGGCCATGCTGACAGAACAGAAAAGTAACAAAAGAGTGACTCCGTCCTTCCACCTCCAGGCCTGCCATCTCCCTCAAGCATCTCCTACTTGCAGAGTCTTACCTACCGGTAAAGGGGAAATGCAGTTTGCTTAGTGGAAGTCCCAGCATTACAGAGTACAGAAGGATGGGTTTAAAGATGAAAGAAGTAATTTAGGAAAACAGTATCAGAAAGAAGAAAGGCTGAAAATCGGTGACTGAGGTATCTATCTCAAAAGTTAGGAGAAGACACAAAATCAATCAAGAAAAAACATTAACAATAAGAGCAGTCATTAGTGAAAGTGAAAGCCGACATATAATAGAGAAAATCAACAAGGCGAAGAGTTGTTTAAAATAAAACCAGTAAAATTCACCAATTTCTGAGCTGAAGAAAGTATATTACTACACATTCTATAGGCATTAAAGTGAGAAAAAATATATTAAGAATGACTTGATCCAATACATTTGAAATTTCTGGAAACTAAAAATGAAAGTAATGATTTTTAAATGTACCAACCCTGTAGGTGAAAGCCTGCTAAATCAGGGCTGCTCTGTCATTCTAGAGGAACACTGGTTTTATTTTAATAGAAAGTTGAGGTCAGCTCTAGTATCTTTGGCTCTTCTGAGATTAGTAAATATTCTTCATTGGGAGTATGAAGACATTCATCGTTGTATTTTCATACAATCACCAAACTTACCACAGTGAACATGGAGGAATCTTAGCCAGACACAAAAGAGTGTGTCATGTGTGACTATTTCAAGTTGAAGGAAGGTAAAACCGGCTGATGAAGATAGAAACCAGACTTGTGGCTGCCTTTGGAGAGCTAATGCCTGGGATGAGGCATGATAGAGGCTTCTGGAGTACTGGATACGGTCTATATCTGGATCAATATGGTGGTCATAGGGGAGTATTTGATTTTAGAAAATTCCTCAATCTGTACCCTTATAATTTATGTACTTTATGTATCTTATACTTTAAGAAAAATATACTTTAAAAATCCAGTTGGGATAGAGACTAAGAGAGGGATTCTATTTTGCTGTAGACTAATTTCTTTTCAACTGTTACTTGATTCTACATTGTCTTCTGATTTGCTTCTGTGCTTCCTTCACTACCAGGTCAGCAACTCCTTTCATTGGGGAAGACTCGAGGTCTGGTTTGCAGTGGCTAGAAATGCTGAAATACAAAGAAGCCCTTTTAGTTTTCATTAGGAAGGCGTTATTGGCTAGATTTCACCTACCCTGGCTGTTTGTGTTGATCATTGTTACTTTGCAAAGCAATAAACAAGGGAACTGCAAGAAGAGGGGCTTTCCCAATGCCAGGGCACTCAGTGAAGGACATCTGCAAAATTGCTGGTTCAAAATTCTGGGTGGGTGACAATTTTATAAATCTCAGCCTTCAGACAAAAAAAAAAAAAAAAAACCTCTTGATTGGGTGTCTTCCGGAAGTCCATTCTGCTGTGGTTGTTTTCTAGTCTGTCACTAACAAATGCCCTCCTGACAAGAGAGCTGAAATTCGAGACTGTCTGCTTGCTGCTACACTGGGATTTTTGCTGTTTGACTTATTCATGGCTACTTGTCCCTAGGTGTTGCCTACTTAATAACAACTTTAGTGGATTAAATTTTTTTAAAGTAACTATTAGAGAGTAGTCATATAAAAATACTAAAAAAAGACACCACCAAACAAAATTTTATTTATAAGGAACACACACAAATATACACATTAATACTTTTATAAAAATACTCAAGCATTTGTTAGCTTTGCTTCCAAAACCTTTAAATTATTGATGAAGTCCACTTTATGTATTTTTCCCTCTTGTTGCTTGTGATTTGGGTGTCATTTAAAAATAAATTGCCTAATTCAAAGTCACAAACATTTACACCTATGTTTTCTAGTAAGAGTTTTGGAGTTTTACCTCTTAAATTTGAGTTTACATTTTGATTCATTTTGAATTAATTTTTGTATATGATGTGAAGTAAAGATCCAAATGTATTCATTTGCTTGTGAATATCGTCTCAGCACCATTAACATTCTTATTCCTCATCTTAGCATCCTTGTCAAGAATCAACTGACCATAAATGTGTGAATTTATTTCTGGACTCTCACTTCTATTCTATTGGTCTATATGTCTACATTTATACCAGTACCACACAGTATTAATTACTATAGCTTTGGAGTATATTTTAAAATCAGGAAGTGCCAAATCTCCACTTTGTTCTTCTTTATCAAGACTGGTTTGGCTATTCTGTGTTTCCTGCATGTCCATATAAATCTTAGAATCAGGTTGTCAATATCTGAAATAAAGCCAGCTAAGATTTTGATAGGAACTGTGTTGAATCTGTGAATCGGTTTAAGAAGTATTACCATCTTAACAAAGTTGGACGATCTTAACAGTATCTTCCAATCCACAAGTCTGAGATATCTTCCTATTTAGTTAGGTCTTCTTCAATTTCTTTCATTGGTGTTTTTTAGTTTTCAGTGTGTAAGCCTATATAGTTTCTTTGTTAACTACTAATAATTTTTTGATGCTATTGTAAAAGCAGTTGTTTTCTTAATTTAATATTTGGATTGTTCACCGCTTATGAGCACATTTTATTTTGTCCAAGAGTGAACTTTCAATTTGATTGAAATAGTCCTTAGGAAGTCACTCTCAAATATGGCTTAACAGAAAAGATGCCTTTTATGGCATGAATAATTTAGTGGGAACAGTAACCCCTCATAGATAATTTTTTTTGTAATGCCTTAAAACTTGAACTTACACTTCTAAAATTGAATTTGATCTCTTTAGAGGAGGTAGAGTATACATATACATCTTTGTAGTGTTATCAATGAGACAATTGTGCTAGTACAAAGTAGGAGAAGTACACAAAGCATTCACTTCCAGACCATTTTGGAAAATATTTTATTTTTCAGATTTGTCATTGTAGCTCCCAAATTTGATTAATAACTTTCATGTTATCCAGAGAGACTGTTATAAGTTGCTTCCAGGCTGGGTGCAGTGCCTCATGCCTGTGATCCCAGCACGTTGGGAGGCTGAGGCAGGAGGATTGCTTGATGCCAGGAATTTGAGACCAGCTTGAGCAACATAGCAAGACCCTATCTCTATGTAATAAATTAAATTTTAAAAATTGCTTCCTTAAAATATATCTCGGTTATACCCTGAAAATACTTTCATGTCCCAGGGATATTGTGTACTAAGCATTACGTGTGTCTGGTGAATTTTACAGTTTTCAAATGGTCCTATAAAGTGCAAAATGCATTCGATCAGCAAAAGGATTTTGTTAATCCAACTTCATCTTGTCACTAACCAACTGATACTCTGGTTAAATTCTCATCATTTCCAGGGTTGAAACGAAATTTTTGTCTATTTATTATGCCAGGATTACTCTATCTTCTGAGAAGACAAAAAGTACCTTTTGCTAAGATTTCCCTATACTGTGGTCGTGTACCAAACAAAATTTCTCAGCTTTACTTGTGTGGTGCTAAAACAGTTGTGTAGCCAGCCAGCCTTCTTTTCCTTGCCCACTTGAAGGCTGCAACTGTTAAACAGCACTGCCCTCTTGTGAGCAAACTCCAAAAGGACCAGCTTGAAAAAGTCCCCTCAATTTAACTGCTGCCTGTCTGTAATAAAAACTGCACTCCACTTGAAACCTAAATTTCGTGAACCACCAGTTTCTACTACAGATTTCCATCACAGATTCACAGAGCCCTCTAGAGATACTCAATTTTCACCCTAAAAGAACAAGAACATTCCCGGCATTCTAATAGTCACAATCTTCTCTCTCTTCCTCTATCCCCAGCAATTTAATATTTTTTAGGTTTCTAAAGTCTCAATGTGTTTCACAAACTGATGTAATTAAACAACTTCAACTATGTTTTTTCCCTCAATAATGAATGCTTCGTGACAGTAGGAAATTGACCGTAAAGAAGAAGGCAGGAAAATCGATGTAGATTGTCAGTTTGTTTCAGAGATACTGCCCCTCATTTTTGCAGAAAAGAAACCAGAGGTCCAGAGAAGCTCAGAAATTAGCAAAGCATGTGGTTCAGAGTCCTTGTCTCTTGCATCTCAGCGTAGCCTGTTATTGCTACATAATGTGACAGGATGTAATTCCTTAAAGGCAGAAGCTGCTTCGGTAATGTTTCTATCTTCCTGACAGACTGGCATTGTGAGCAACATTGAATATGAAGGGCTTTCTCACCCATCAATATTTTTCTTGTTAAACTATAGGTTTTGATTTATTAGTTATGTAAATAGTGTTTGCATTTAATGAAACTATAAAATCAATACGTGGATCAATATACAAAGTATTGCCAATAGGAATTATTCCTGTCCGAGCAGGACTCTCCTTAATACATAAATAATGCTATCAATACCTCTAACAACTCATGTCTCTTGTCCCATTCCTTGGGCTCCTTTTTCCATTCAGCAAATGTTTATTCGATGTTCCATGTGTCAGGTAATATATTACTACAAGACCCTGTGGACTTTTCTTATTCACCTTCCTCTCATTCATTTTCATCTATATCTTATCAGGTTGGAACGCAAGATGCTTAGTTATCCACAGCACATTGTTTAGTGTAGCAGGCTGTACTTGTAAACTGCAAATCAGTAGAAGCAATGTTGGATGAGTGCTTTTTCTCCTTTCATTCAACACATGTTTTGAACTGTGACATTTCCCAGCTTTAAGATATTTTATAGATTTAAATCATGCTCCAAATAAAAGAGTTGAGTGTGTTAGCTGCAAAATAGACAGATCTTAAGCAGAAACGGATACTTAGTTTATTGTGACCTTTATCCTCTTTCAATGAACTGGCTGCTGGAGAGAAATAGGTACCTATGAGAGGCAATAGCACACTGAGGTTTGGAGCCAGATGGATGGGTCATTCCTGTTCTGCTTC
The DNA here is from genome assembly GCF_024542745.1 of Macaca thibetana thibetana. Lineage (NCBI taxonomy): Eukaryota > Metazoa > Chordata > Mammalia > Primates > Cercopithecidae > Macaca > Macaca thibetana. The sequence goes on along the minus strand of NC_065580.1, from coordinate 88,278,832 downwards.
TTTTCAGCTGTATGAGCTTGGGCATAATTAACTTTTTATTTTTAGCTTCATAGGGTTGTTATGAGGATGAAGTGAAATTTTACGCGCGTGCGCGCGTGCACACACACACACACACACACACACACACAAATTAGCACACCCTAAGTGCTCAATAAGTATTCACTCTTGGCCGGGCGCGGGGATTCACGCCTGTAATTCCAGCACTTTGGGAGGCCGAGGCGGGCCGATCACGAGGTCAGGAGATCGAGACCATCCTGGCTAACGATATGAAATCCCATCTCTACTAAAAATACAAAAAATTAGCCAGGCATGGTGGCCGGCGCCTGTAGTCCCAGCTACTCGGGAGGCTGAGGCAGGAGAATGGCGTGAAACTGGGAGGCGAAGCTTGCAGTGAGGGCCACTGCACTCCAGCCTGGATAACAGAGCAAGACTCCATCTCAAAAAAAGAAAAAAGTATTCACTCTTATTGTTACATGCTCTACCTTGTGTTTTCTTTCATTTACTTTTAGTAAAGTATATTATTTCTTATCATTTATTTTATTTTCATTTTTGGCAGCTTTATTGAGGTATAATTAACAAATAAAATTGTATATATTTACGGTATACAATGTGATGTTTTGATTCAGGTACACATTGTGGAATGATTACCACAATCAAGCTAATTAACATATCCATCACCTCACTTAATTATCTTTGTGGTGAGAACAGTTAACGTCTGTTTTCTTAGCAAATAGCAAATATATAATATGTTGTTATTAAGTATAGTCACCATACTGCACACTAGGTCTCTGCAGGAATTATTCAACTTATAATGGAAAGTTTGTACTCTTTAATCAACATCCTCCAATTTCCCCCAGCCCTCCATCCCTGCTAACCACCATTCTACTTCTGTTTCTATGAGTTTGACTTTTTAACATTTCACCTGTAAATGAGATCATGCAGTATTTGTCCTTGTGAACCTGGCTTATTTCATTTAGCATAACATCTTCCAGGTTCATCCGTGTTGTCTCAAATGACAGAATTTCCTTCTTATTTAAGGCTAATAATAATATTCCATTGTGTGTGTGTGTGTGTGTGTGTGTGTGTGTGTGTGTGTGTGTGTGTTTATACATGCCATATTTTCTTTATCCATTCATCTAGCAATAGACACTAAGGTGGATGTCATATTTTGACTATTGTGAATAATGCTGCAATGAACATGGGAATGCAGATATCTTTTGGAAATAGTGATTTTATTTCCTTTGATATATACCCAGAAGTGGGATTGCTGGATCATATGGTAGTTTTAGTTTTAATTTTTTGAGGACCCTCCACCTTGTTTTCCATAATGGTTGTAACAATTCTGTTTCCTACAAATAATGTCTAAGGGTTTCAATTTTTCTACATCCTTGCCAGTGTTTTTTGTTTTTTGATTTTTTTTTTTTTTTTTTTTTTGGTCACCCAGGCCAAAGTGCAGTGGTGCAATCATAGCTCACTCTAGTGTTGAACTCCTGGGTTCAGTCTCCCTGAGACTGCCCTGGTGTGAGTCTCTTTGGAATAATTTTACCTCATGTACTTTAGGCTTTCTGGATATTTTCTCCTCAGGCTTGGGATGTTTTCTGCCATTATTTCTTAAAAAATGTTTTCTCTCCCTCCCTCTTCTTTTAGCATATCAATAATTCCTAATTTATTCTGTTTAATGTTGTCCCATAAGCCTCTAAGCTATCATCACTCTTTAAAATTTTTTTTTTCTGCTCAGATTGGGTGATTTCCAGTGATCTGTCTCCAAATTCACTGATCCTCCCTTTTCCAGAATCTGTTGTCAAATTTCTTTACTAAAGTTTTCAATTCAGTTATAGTATTCTTTAGCTCTATGATTTCTGTTTGGTACTTTTAGATATTTTCTATCTCTTTGTTGGAATTTTCAATTTATTCTTGCATTGCTTTCCTAACCTTGATAAGCATCTTTACAGTCATCATTTTGAATTCCCTGTTGGGCAGACCACATATTTTCACCTCACTTGGGCCAGTTTCTGGGGATTCATGTTTTTCTTTTATTTGGAATATATATCCTTATTTATTCGTCTTTCTTGACTCACTGTGTTGGGTCTGTGCATTAGATAAGACAACTGCCTCTTCCAGTCTGGTCAGACTGGCCTACTGTAAGAGAAAAATCTCACCAATTTGCTTTGCCAAAGATAAGGTGCCTTTCAAATCTTGTGTTTGTCTCTGTTTTTGGTGCTGCTCCCCTTCCCAAATTAGGACGTACCATGTTCTGTCAATACTCTAAGATCAGTAAGGTAGGAGCCAGTCTCTCTGATGTAGCTGGAAAAGCTGGTGGGGGGGTGTTGGGTATGTATTTTCACTGCTATCCTCATGGTGAAACTGAGTGTTGTGGTTTATCTCCCACTGTTTCTGCTCTAAGCTAGAGAGAGGATCTGTGACAAAATCCTATACTGGAGTTCAGGCTGCATCATCTGAGCTTGAGGAGACAGCTGATGGAAGTAGGCTTGTTGTATATCCACCTCTTTGTTTTCTGTAGTCTAGGGCCACTTAGGAATGAAAGTGGCAACTTTCAGAGCTAGGTCATTATGGAGACAGTCCCTTTGGTGAGAGCTATAAATTTGTGGCATTTGGTGCATGGACAAACTCCTTCCAGGAAAAATAGGTAGACCTTGGTGTGAGGAAAGGCTTGAGAATTGCCCAGCTCTAGCTCTGACTGCTGGAGGGCTAATGTTTGTCTTACCTGTTAGGTCCCTGACACAAGTTCATTAGGAGCCAGGCTGTCATATAGCCACTGGAAGAGTGTGTAGTGAGCCCCTTCTGGTGAGAAAAATGGTAGCTGTGTTTCAGCCTCATTTCTACACTGTTCCCAGGAAGTATAGCCTCTGAAACTATTTCTGTGTAAATTTAAAACCACTTTTATGTTCTATGATCTAGAGGTGCTCACATATGCCTCGTCTCTTCTGCTCTCAGAGCTAGGAGGTTTTTAGGATGCAGTTTTTCAGACAGTAGTTATGAAAGTTGGGGCACGCAATGCATGGCATAAATCCCTTCTGCAGATAAACAGGAAGCTGCTTTTTAAAAGCTCCTTCTCTACACTGCTCCTAGGGATGGAACTTCTGGAAGAGCTGTGGATCTCTACAAAACTGCCACTTTTCCCCTATAGTCTAGTGAGACTTGAATATGCTTAATCTCCTTCACTCCTAAAGCTGCTTAAGTAAGAGCCAAACTGTGGGGAAGCTTAGAGTTAGGACTTTACATATGAGATCTATACCCTACTTGCCACAGGGAGAAGCTGAATTTGGGGATTCCTTTCCTGATTGTATGATGTTGTGCCTGGGATGGCATCGGTGCCTGAGCATGCCTCGGCTTTTCCTATCTGTTTGGTGTGGATATTTTTCACTTGCCTGGTTGGGTCAGAGTTTCTCAATTGATTTCTTACTTTCTCTCAGAGATAATTGATCTGTGAATAGATGTTTATTTGGTGTGCCCAAGAATGGAGGGAGAGGCAAGGGCCTCCTACTCTGCCAAGTTGCTGAGGTCACCTCCTTGTCTCTTATAACTCATTGTTTTTTAAGACCTTGTCCCTCTGTAACATCGCACCTAGTATTATCTTTGTAATGTGGTTGACTTCCTATGCCCTACTTGGAATAGCATGAGTGTTCAAAAATGTGCATTAAATGAATGCATTGACCCTATGTTAAAAATGTTAGAAAAACCTGCTCCTGCTTCTTCAGTGCTCCTTCCACAGAGAGAAGGTCCCATCAAAGATGATTGTTCCAATGGAAACACTTGTGATACAAATTACCAGACTAATCAAATGACAGACATTTAGTGGGTATGTGCAGAATAGGCCAAGGTGGGGACAGAATTCCTAATAGATAGACTGAATAAATGCTTAGATCACCAGTAAATGGGGACATGCAAATAGAACAAAATTTGGATACAGATTTTGATATTTTAAAAAATGTATTGCATCATTATCATGCTAAGAGTTTGAACTTTGTTGAAATTCTCTTTTACTTCAGGGTTTAGATCTTGAAAAATATTGTATTACATATGGTGGATAGTTGTGGGATGTGAAGCATAATCTCTTTAATGCTGAAGACTTTTAAAGATCTTCACCCAGCCCTGGGAGGGTGTTGTCTCTGATCAAATTATGGTCAGAATTTAATTTCCTGGCTTCCAAAAAATCTTCTGTTAGTTTCTGAGGTCACAGGGCAGGGAAAAAAATCTCATGATTCTGGAATGAAGTTTGAAGAGATTAGAGCTTGACAGAACAGGCAGTACATATCCTTTCATGAAGACAAAACATATGCTTCAAACTTTGGGTTTTGCTGGTGACTGGCGAGCACTCAGGGAAAAAGTCCCAGTGGAGAGGACAGGAAAGGCCTCCCCAGCTGGTCACCTTCATTCAGCATCATTTGCTACCCTGGAGCCAATGTGATTGACCCTCTGCCTCTCACGCACCCCTTGGCAGCAGGTTGGCCCTTCCTGATGAATTTTCTTCATTCACAACTGTTCTGGAGGCACATCCTGACCTGATTTTACCTTTGTGAGGAATTTCATGGGTGACTATAGAGATATTCATGGATGACTCTGCAGTAACCCATGATTCTACAGATATTTATTAAGGCCCAGAAAACTCTAGAGATGGTCTTCACTGAATGGATTTCCATTTCTTGCAAAAGAAAAAAAAGAAAAGGCTCAAGTTAAGACAAGTAGTGAGATATGAGGTCAGAGGAAAATAACAAGGAGAGTTCACAGACTCAGTCATGACATAAATAGAAGATGGAGATGTTTAACTTAAAGAACAGTGGTGAATTCAACCTCATGGAAGAAAAAATAAAACATGGAAAGACAGCTTGTTAAATTAAATTTTCTGCTGTTTATCAAGTTGAATATCTTCATCTTCCCTTTTATTGACATAGATGTCTCTCTCTGGTGAAATCATTTCAGTGACTGAGAAAGGCTGAGTAATTTTCACCACTGGCCTTGTCTAGGAGGGGCCTGGGGGACACCCGTCATTGTTTGCACTGCTTGGGTTGAGTGATGCAAGTCTCAAGCGGCAACCTGCAATCGTCTTGGCTTCTCTGAGTGCCTCGGGCCTTGTTCTAGACAATATTTCTTTTTAGGCTGAGGAGTGGCAGGCTGCCCACACTACTTTCTTCCCAGTATCAAATGAAACCTTCCTTAAGTGTTACTACATGTTAATAAACATAGTCAGTGAAACCCACTTAAAAAGAATGAACTGTTTATGAAAGAAACCTTTTGAAAGACAGAATATTTTTCCCTGTGGGCCAGAGCTTAGGCAGGAAAACAAAGGACTCTTTCAATGGCTTAGAACATGATGGAGGATGGATTCTGACTTTCCAACTACAAAAATAATGATGCTTTTAGCATCAATACCTGCATTACTCCAGGTTGTAAATATACTTTACAGACACAGACTGGGCCTTTCCAACTTTTTACCTCAGTGCTCTTTGAACTCCTTAAAGGGCAGTGATGTTGGCCCCAATTTGCACACTGAGAAACTGAGGCAGAAGAAATCTAAGCAGTTTGTCCACCAGATAACTTATAAGTGAAGTCAAGAATAGAACAAACGGAAACTGAATGCTTCCATGACACAGGAGCATCTGCCATCTGGAATAGTTCCTTCTTTTTCTCTAGTTGATCTCTTTCTTTTCTGTTTTTGTCTTTCATTTTCTGATTTGTTAATTCTTAGCTCTTGTCAATTAATTGGGGTCAGCGTGAACGTTGGCACATCCATCAGAAAGTCTGTGTTGGTCCAGGAGACAAAGAATCCACAGCTTGTATCAGCCAGCCTGTGCAGGTTGTTGCAATTCCTTTGAACGATACTATTAGCAAAACTCATCTTGAAAACAATATTCTTTCATCCTAACCTATTTTGTACTTCCAGAAACACTACTGTAAAGTACAGATGCTCCTTGACTTACAGTGCAGTTATATCCTGATGAACTCATCATAAGTTGAAAATATCCTCGTTAGAAATACATTTTATGAACCTAACCTGTTGAACATCATAACTTAGCCTCGCCCACCTTGAATGTGCTGAGAACATTTATATTAGCCTATAATTGAGAAAATTAACTAACACAAAGCCTATTTTATTGTATGGTATTGAATATCTCATGTAATTTATTGAATACTGTATTGAAAGTGAAAAACAGAATAATTGTGTGGGTACTCAAAGTGTGGTTGCTACTGAATGAACATTGCTTTTGCATCTTCATAAAGTTGAAAAAGTCTATGTTGGAATCTACAGCTTGTGTAAACCAGCTTGTGCAGCTTGTTGCTATTCTTTTGAACAGTAAGATATTGTCAAAACTTAACTTGAAAAAAAGATAAACCATCATAAATTGGGTATTGTGTGTATAAAATTTTACATGTGTACATTTAAAAAATCTCCAGTGTTTGGCTTTCTAAAAAAATAAATGGAACCTAAATAGTTCTTAATTTCCCCCTATGGTTAGTCTCCTAGCTGTTAAATGTATATTTATTTACTTATTCTTTTTTTATTTGACAGCTATTTGTTTGAACTTACTTTTGGCACAGCATTGGGCTTTGTAATGAATACTATACAACAGATCAAAATCTTCTATAAGATTTAAAAAAGATTAAATCTTAAGATTTAAAAAATTTTTAATTTTTTTTCTTTCTTTTTTTTTTTTTTTTTGGCTGAGTCTTGCTCTGTTGCCCAGGCTGGTTTACAATGGCATGATCTCAGCTCACTGCAACCTCTGCCTCCTAGATTCAAGTGATTCTCCTGCCTCAGCCTCCCGAGTAGCTGGGACTACAGGTGCACACCACCACGCCTGGTTAATTTTTGTATTTTTGGTAGAGACGGGGTTTCACCATGTTGGCCAGGCTGGTCTCGAACTCCTGACCTCATGATCCACCTGCCTTGGCCTCCCAAAGTGCTGGGATTACATGTGTGAGCCACTGCTTTCGGCAAAAATGTTAATTTCTTAAGATTAAAAAAAATTTAAATCTTTAAGTTTAAAAAATAAAGTCTATTTAAGGAATGGGAATTAGTGTCTGGTTGGTTGCTTTTCCCCAGTTAAATAGCCAGGCACAGTAGCTCGTGCCCGTAATCCCAGCACTTTGGGGTACCAAGGCAGGAAAATTGCTTGAGGGCAGGAGTTTGAGACTAGTCTGGACCACATAACAAGACCCCATCTTTACAAAAAATTTTAAAATTACCTGGGCATGGCAGCATGTGCCTGTAGTCCCAGCTACTTGGGAGACTGATGTGGAAGGATCTCTTGAACCCCAAAAGTTCGAGGCTGCAGTGAGCTATGATGACTCCATTGCATTCCAGCCTGGGCAAACAGAGAAATACTCTTAAAAAACTGCAAGTTCGCTCAGTGGAAGTAAGTGTCACTTTGAGTGATCAACCATTATTGATGCATAGGCTGATACTATTTTGAAATATTGATAAACTTTCTCTTATGGACACCATGGTAGAAAACCTTCCTCAAGTCAACCAAGTACCGTATTACCTTGGTAAGGCTGTTTCTAGAGATGTTTAAGAGTAATAAAGTATCATTGTTCAGCCTGGACAAGACAGACAATAAGACCAAAATATTCTCAGAAGCAATAGTTATTAAAACCAAAGCTTTCTATTTGAAAAAAAAGTTTTTGAGTGTGTTTTTGAAAAATTTTACGAACACATAGAAACTTATACATGAATGTTCATAGCAGGATTTTTCATCTTGTCTAAAAGGTGGAAAAAACCTAAATGTCATTCCTGGATGGATAAGCAAAATGTTGTATGTTCATACAGTTGAATGTTATTTAGCCATCAAAGGCATGAAGTACTGACATGTGCTATAGTGGGGGTGAACAGTGAAAACAAAAATGAAAACAGCCAGATATATAAGGCCACAGTTTGTATGATTCTACTCACATGAAATGTCCAGACGAGGTAAATCCATAGACAAAAAGTAGACTATTGGTTGCCAAAGCTGGGAAAAGGAGGGAATTGGGGTGATTGCTAATGGGTACAGGGTTTCTCTCAGGTAATGAAGAGGTTCTAGAGTTAGTGGAGATGGCTGCATAAGTGAATATACTAAAAAAAATCACTGAATTGTACACCTTAAAAGAGTAAACTTTCATGGCAAATGAACTATATTTCAGTAGTGATAACACCAGAACAAGAGCAACAGCTACAACAACAAACTTGAAAAGACAATACAGGAAGACTTAGGCAAAAGGTTTCAATGACCTCCTGGGCTGGAAGACCTTTGCATCCCACCTTTGCAGAAGGAGATCAGCTTCAAAGATTGCTCACCTCTTCATGAAGAAGCATTGTGAGATCCAAGTCGACTTTGGTGGAGGATTCGTTCTTGAGAGGGAGCAGCGGAGGTTACTCAGCAACATGCACCTGCAAATCCCACTTGTATCTTGGGACCGGAAAGATTCTTGCTTATTCTTCAAGGCTTTGCTCAGTCCATCCAACAATTCCCCACCTTTAAAAGACTGGGAAAATTGAAAGTGACCACCTCTGAATTAGAAACAAATGAAATGAACAGAATAAAGTTCATGGGGCTATAGATGCCAGAGAGCATAGAAATAGTCTGGAAAGGAAAGTCCTAGATGTCAGCAGGGCCTAGTATAATTTGCTTGATATCATCTCCCTGCTCTGAGGCATGAGAGGGATGAGACCTGTCTCCAGGCTGTCACCTTATATTTGTGGGAGGCCATTCTCCTGCTGCATTGTTGCTCTTGTGGTCAGTTGTGCTTGATGCTATGAGCTAAGGGGGCTTGGCTTTTCTTCTTCTTGTCAAGTGTCCTGCTTCTGATGTTTCCAGGAATCCACTCCTTTGATCTTAGCCTTCACCCTCTGTAGCTTTGGGGCCTAGTGGAAAGAGATGGAATTAGAAATTAGAAACACTGATTGTAAAACAACCTCTACTTATCTGTGAGACCTACACTGGAGTCTCCCAACCACAGTGTTGCAAGTGCATTGTGCTGGTGCTTCAAACAGTGGCTCTTTCTCACCCTTGGGGTCACTCAGAAACTGGGTGGCTGAAGGTCCCAGGAACAGCACCTTTGGCTGTTAGCTGGCTTGCTCAGGGTGCCTCAGAGGGCAAACCTAGCAGGGTGAGGCCTGCAGAATCCCAGGTGGTGAGCACTGTTAGCTACATCAGCACTCATGGCTCCCTGTCAACACTGTGCACTGCCAACAGGAGCTCTGCCACCAGGACATCTCCAGCAGCCAGGGACAGGCAGAACCATGCCCATATTGTGGAAATGTGGCCGATGGTTTGTTGGGGGCAGGGAAGGGACATGTTCCAAGTGTCCAGATATGCCCAGAGCTCGGTCAAGGTGTGGACAGTTAGGAGTTGGGTATGGTGCTGGGGGAGGGATTCTGATTAGGGACTCCTGAGGGCACTGACCCACATGGCAGTCTCCCATTTTTCTCTTCATATGTATAGATATAATAATTATGTACCAATTTGGTTGATGGGCTATTTTTATAAGATTTCAGTTCAGTAATCAAGAAGGATTATTCTTTTTATTGAGATAGAGTCTTCCTCTTTCGCCCGGGCTGGAGTGCCGTGGTGCCATCTTGGCCCCACTGCAACCTCTGCCTCCCAGATTCAAGCAATTCTCATACTTCAGCCTCCTGAGTAGCTGGGATTACAGGCATGTGCCTCCATGCCTGGCTAATTCTTGTATTTTAATTTTGTATTTTTAGTAGAGATGGGGTTTCACCATGTTGTCCAGGTTGGTCTTGAACTCCTTGGCCTCCCAAAGTGCTGGGATTACAGGCGTGATCCACTGCACCCCGCCCATAGTAGGATGGTTCTTCTAACAACACATGCAGCTTTTGCAGATTAGAACTTCATTGTTATCTGGATATATTTGATATAAAAATTCTATTAAAGCCAAAGTCCTTTTGCATTATTTTGATGAAATTAATATTACTCTTGTCCATGAAAGAAAGGAAGAATTGTACCAAAACATACTGTTCCCAAATGACCAATTTGATATGTGCCCTGCTGTCAAAGAGGACATGAGAAAAGAGGAAGTTCCAGACTTTCTGAGCCTCAATTTTCTCATCTGCAAAATAAACATAATAATTCATAATTAATTTAGGCTAGTGCTCAAGGGTGAATCTATTCTCCATGCCATGCCCTAAAATATTTAGGTTTTTTGATTAAGACATAAAAAAAGATTCAGAATTTCATAAAACAGGAATCTGGTAGAAGTTTTTTTCAACTAAGGCCCTTTTATTTTATACTTAAGGTAACATGAATTAAGAGCAGGCATTGCCCATAGTGGTTTCTCAGCCTTCTGTTGGTGAAGTTTTCACCCCTTCGTTTTACATGTTGGAACAGTGAAAATCTGCCAACCCTACAATCTTGGGAGGTAGACATGGAGATATCCTCAGGCCAACTCCAGGTATATGGTCTGTTCCCTGCTTCCCCCCAGGGCAAGGTGTCCACCTCCTTCCTCCGTACTCAGGTTAATCTGCAGTGATGGTATCTTCTTATAAATGCTTCACTTTCTCATCTGGGCCTCCTCTGAGCCATGTGCTTGGTAAAACAACACAGGACAAAACAAAGACTGAAGCAATCACATAGTTTCTACTCCTCCGTTTATTTATTTTATATAAATTGTCTCTTGCGACTGGATTGACCCAAGCCTTGGGATTCTATGTATTCAGGTCATGTCAAGTTCATCTGTTCTCCATACAAAGGGATAATTGTCACATGGCAAAAAGCTAAGAAGCCTTGGCCTACAAGGACATATACATACAAGGATTCTGTGACAGACCATCTTGCTGGGAACAATATTGCAGGGTTGTGATGAGGATCAAATGTGGTTATATGTGTTACGGGGCCTGGAAGAGACCTGCCCTTCCCTGGTGCATTGTAACTCTCCCCCACTGAACCCAGAGGAGAGAAGAGGTTATAGACCACAACGAGAAGCTTGTTTTCCTACCTAAAAAATGGTTCCTTTTTCTGAGGACTACTCAAGCAGAAATGGCTGGTGTAATGAGAAGGAATGTTACCACAATGCTGACTCATGGCCTCAGGTCACTCGTCGGAGTGTGCAGCATGAGGACAACCAGACAGATTCAGCAGAAACACCCCCCATGCCAGTGGTGCTCAGGGCCAAGAATAACTCTAGAAAAGACTTGCTAAACCACACACCGTATTCTGGTATTTCTACCTTACAGGTGGTTTCATCAGCTCTAGAAACTTACAGTAGTCTCAGGGGACACAGGATGGGGAGCTTGAGGGAAAGTCTTTCAATGGAGCCAAGTAAGAGTGTTAAAGAATGTAAATATTCTAGCTTAAATCTTGGAATCACACACCAGCAGGAATCACCTTAAATACAGTAATACTTACTAATGCATAAAAGGTTTATTCTAATTTACCCATGTTTCTTCCAAGGAGAGAATTTTTTCGGTGTTGACATTGTTCCAAATTAGCCAGGAGCTGTGTTTGTAGTCACCATTTTGTCAAGATGAAACAGGCAATAATAGTCTTAGTAACCGAATCAAAACTTATCTTCCTGAATTTTGATGATGGACAGGAGTTTCATCATGCATGTTAATGCTATTACCTGCTGGGTAAAGAGTGTGGGCTAAGTGTGTTGTAATTAAGGTGCCAATGATCTTGACTGTTCTGTGAACCAGTGTCAACTATAAATTAAATCTATTTGGTGTGTGCTCAGGTCTTGTTGGGAGTTTTCCCTTTCACAGATGGATGACCTTGGTATTTGGCTGTCCTAGGTGCTGAAGGAGCATCCTATCATTCCTATTGTATCATATAAATTGAAGAGGCATTAAATTTATTCTTCAGTACAAGGTGAAAGACATATCATGATTCTTTTGTTTATTTACATCAAATTTAACCTAAGTTCCCATTCTGTAAGGTGGGTGGAAATTTCTATCTCTATTTTCTTTACCCTGGCCCCAGGATCTATGAAGATCCTAGCTCCACTCATTGTCCAGAGCACTTAAGGAAAGCCCTGTGGCCGCTTGAGTTTATAGTAATCACTACTGATATTTTATTTATCTTGGCCCACTTGGTTCCTTAAAGGCAAATACCTTGACTTCTTTTAGGCCAAGCTCAAAGATGGGCTTTGACAAGGTGAGATGTCTTGCTAAGCTGTACTGCAGAGATTAGCAAAGCCTTCACTCCCTTCCTGATCCTGAGAGGAAACTATCAACACTTTATTTTAAGACTACTGGGCTCAAGCGGTCTTCCCACATCAGCCTCCTGAATAGCTGGGACTACAGGCTCACACCACTGTACTCTGGCTAATTAAAAAAAAAAATTTTTTTTTTTTAGAGATGGTATCACACTACGTTGTCCTGTTGTCCTGGGTGGTCTCAAACTCCTGGCCTCAAGCAATCCTCTTGCATTGGTCAGCCAAAGTGCTGGGATTACCGATGTGAGCCACCATACCTCGTCAGAAACCATCCATATTGTATATCTCCTTCTGATATGCCCACATCTTCAACTCTAAACCCATTCTTCTATCCCTGTACCTCTCAGAGTATCTGGCATAATTCTCCTGAATGAGCTAAGTTTCCTATGCATAAATATCCAAGGAGAGTGAAGATAGGTAAGGTGGTGGTTGGACATTGATTTTTCGATACCAGGCAATGCTGAATTTAACCCTGCAAAACAAAATCTCTGAGGTAAGGAGAGTAAAGCCTTGGTCATTCTCTTACTGTAAGAAAGAAAAGAGTCTTTTCCAGAAAGATTGGGGTAAGAGGTTGGAGAGAGCCTTCTGGGTAGTGCAGGGCCTCAGGGCATATGTAGGTACTATTGCAGGGGTAGGAGTGGCAGGTAAGAGTGGGGGAAGCAGGAAGCCTCACCTTTCTGCCTGATCCTTTACCCAAAGCAAAAGTCTTAAGCTGCTGGAAGAGGAGGCAGCAACATTTGTAGCGTCTAAGACAGATACAGACCCATTGCTGCTGAGGAAAGGCAAACTCTCTGCTCTGCGGGTGACAAAATGCCCTGGGCCAGAATCCTACACTATCACCATTAGGATCTCCCATCACTAGGGGAGGGCAGGAAGACTCACTACAGATACAAAGCAGAGCTTGGCTTTCATGGGAAGGATCATCAGGGACACTCAAATGCTGCTGAAGGGAACTGGAATATGCCAACCAAAGTATGCCTCTTTAGCATATGGATTATTTTGAGCTAAAGACCACTGAGAACCAGCAGATTCAGGAGAAGCTTTAAAAATGGGGAAAATTGTTATTTTTGTAAAGGAAATTTACATTTATAAAGAACATCTCTATTTGTAAACCTGTCTCCTTCTCCAGGAGAGGAGGATCAGGAAGAGGAGGACTATACCAACTCTATCCACGGGGAAGGTACTGATGTAAACCTGCATAATGAATCTTACTAAACAACCTTTGTTGACCATGTTTTTCTTGGTCACTTTCCCATAACTTGCCACCTCCCCCCTCCCTAGAAGGCCCAAACTCCTTTTCCTTTGTTTAGCATAGGATGGTATATAAGCCTCAATCATCTGGCTACCTCCTAGAGATACATTGTTTTCTCTGTGAACTCCTGTGCATGCTTATTCGTTCATAATTAAAACTTTTTTCCCCTCTTGTTAAAAAAAAAGAAAGAAAGAGTCCCTATTTAATGAGAGCAAAATTAATTATCCTGTCAATTAACTTGTCATAATTGTAAATGTCACATTGGGTTCATAATCACTGAGAGCAAAAACTAGATGTGACTGAGAAACATAAACTAGGAGGGAAGGCGAACATATTGAACTCCTATTATATGCTAGATGCTGGGACACATATAGGTGTTTCATGTTTCATTTAATCCTTACAATAGGCTCGCTAGGAAGGCATCATTATTCCCATTTTCTGAGAAGAAATCAGGGGCCCAGAAAGATTAAGTGACTTGCTGTGATAGACATCCTTGGCTGCTAATCTCACACACTCCCACCCCTTTCTCCCTTGTCCATCTCCATTGTAGAGACAGGAAGAACTGAAGAGTCACTTTCTCAAACCTCCCTTTTGGCTAGGGGTGGCCCTGGGACACAGTGTTTGGCTATGAGACAAGTAGGAGGGTGATGGAAACTTTTAGGGGAGACTTTGCCCCGCTTTTCCCTTTTCTTCCTGTCTTGAGGATGCCTATTCATCTTCAGGCAACTTGCACAAGTGTGAAGCTGAACAGCTGTTTCCCCCAAAGTCCTTAATGCTTTTCTAGTGACGTTCATTGTCTCACATCATTTATTCAGCTGAGAGCAGCCTGCGTACTCCATCTCGCGCCACCACGTCCCAATCCTTCTCATACTTGTGAACCCAGCTCAGTTATCGCCTCTTTCCTGGAAATCTTTTCTAGTCTTCCTGAATACAGTGATTATTCTATCTCCCATGTCTCCACGACATGGTATCCATACCTCCTTTATGGTTCTTATGGTCTCCATGTCTGTTTTTCTCTGCTGTCATATAAGGCTTTCTAAGCAGGGCCTGTGTATATATTTATACTTCCCAGAAAAGCCTAGCATACATAGTGCCTGGAATACAGTAACGTTCAACCAATATTTTTTGAGTGAATAAGAGAGAATTAATCCAAGGTCAGATTTGACTTTGCAGACTACCAAGAAGAGGCCAGGAGACTGCTACATGCTGGTCCTAACATAGTGAAGTCTGTTGAGTGAATGCCAGGCACTGCTATCCTCCAGACTTGGGTTATATGAGATAACTTAATGTCTTTTGCATAAGCCACTATTTTGGGGGGCGTTGTGTGATTTACAGCTAAAAGGCTACTTTCTCCTGATACACTCCCCAAGGCCATGGAACTGTCTGTAAAATCCAGCATAGCACACAGATGACACAATTCAATATCTGAACATTTAGACAGTACTAAACTACCTATAAGTGGGCATAGAATATCTGACAAAGATATTTGAAAAAGTTTTGAAAAAGGCTGGTGAACAGATTGAGTAGGTATTAAGATATTATTAGAGACGGGTAAAGTCCCCAGGACAGTACTACACCCAAGCAGAGCATGGGTACAATGGACAGGAAGAAGATGTAGCTTTCTCTTGTTGCTGCAGGATAATGATTTCAATTTATCAAAATTTATGGGGACCAGTCAGTGTGGGCATCTTCTCAGATTGCTGGGGTGCCCACATTTGCAACACGGTTATCCTTCTGAGTTTGAGTGTTTTGTTTGTAACCCAGACGGAAGTGGATGGAGAATCTCCATGTGTTCCATGAATAGCTATGGCTGCCCCTGACATAGAAAGGTTGGAGAAAGCAGCCAATTAATTCACACCTGAAACTGCTTAGAATTCTTGGCACTTTGCAGATCTTTGGAGAACATTTAGAGACCTGTAGTTCAAAATACAGTAGTGGCCAGGCATGGTGGCTCACACCTGTAGTCCCAGCACACTGGGAGGCCAAGAGGGGTGGATCGCTTGAGCCCAAGAGTTTAAGACCTGCCTGGGCAATATAGTGAGACCCTGTCTCTACTAAAAATACAAAAAATTAGTTGGGCATGGTAGCACACACCTATAGTCCAAGCTACTCTGGAAGCTTGGAATCAATCTAAGGCCAGATTTGACTTTGAGCCTGGGAAGTGGAGGTGGTGGGGATCATACCACTGCACTCTAGCCTGGGTAACAGAGTGAGACCCTATCTAAAAAAAAACAGTAGTAGTTCTCTCCATTTAAATTCACGTTATCAAAGTGAATAGAAAGTGAACTGGAAAACAGACTCCCAATTCATTTAAGGCAGGCAGTGAATAATCATGTGTGGTTGAGAGAATGGTAGAGTTTTTGTGAAAGAAAAGCAAGGTTCTCAAAGTGGGTGCTATGGATTGAATTGTGTCCTCCCCCTCAAATTTATATATGGATGCCCTAACTTCCCATGTGATGGTATTGGAGATAGAGCCTTTAAGGAGGTCATTAAGTTAAATGACATCATAAGGGTGGGGTCCTAATACAATAAGATTAGTGCCCTCATAAGAAGAGGAAGACCCGAGATCCAGGACACAACACACACTGAGGAAAGGCCGTGTGAGAGTACGCAGCAAAAAGGCAGCCACCTGTAAGCCAGGAAAGGGCCCTTGCTACAATCCATCCCTGCTGGCACCCTGATCTTGGACTTTCAGCCTCCAGAACTATGATAAATACATGTTTGTTGTTTAAGTCATCCAGTCTATGACATTTTGTTCTGGAAGCTGGAGCTTAGATATAGAGTATTCTCATAAAAAGAGCAAAGAAGGGTTTTAATTTTGATGAATTTATGGTTGCAGGGGGGTGTACCATGGAGTGTTGCCTTTCGGGAGCAGCATTTGCTTCTGAAAATAAGGCAGTTTTAAATATATCTTATATTTGTTGATTTGTTTGTCTGGGAATTGCCAGGTCAGAGAGGTTCAAGAGAAACAATAGCTTCAAGAGGCTCCAGAACAAGTTTGTACGCCCAAATTTTGGGGCATACAAAAATTTTGACGGGGAAATTTTTCTCCCCATCAAACCAGGCTTGAAAATAAAACACTAAAAGAACTCTTGGCATTATAACTGCCTTTAACTGGAATCAGTGTTTTCACTGGTCTGCATTTTGGCATGAGATGAAATGACTACCGGCAGCTCTTGCTGTAGGGAACATTTGATCTCTTTAGGGGCATCAAAGATCTGATAAGCCAGAGGTCTTGAATAGCAGATTTTTGACATGACCATATTACTATTATTACTTAATATTTTATAAACAATAATATCTGCAAATTAATGGATGGTAGACTAGTCATATTTTTCATTATATGTTAAAATAAGTATTTAACTATTAAAATAATAATAAAGTTAATCCTGTCATCTAAACCCACTTTGTAGTCTTCCAGGAATACCTGGGGAAATACTGTGAAAGCCCTGAGGAGTTTTGGTTAAAAACTCAGATGTGTAAAGCTGTTATTTACAAAAGAACATTTCCGGTTGATCATGATGTCACCATGAAAAACTTGCAACTAGTTCTTTTGACTTTAAACTTTAAAAAAAAAGCATTAAATATGTGATTTGCTCTAAAATTCAAAGAGGTTTTAACTCCTGACGTGTTGACTTTTTAATATTAGAGTGGTCTTGATTAAATGCCTTTTTTTGTAAGTGAAATTTCAGCTTGGGGTTTGTTTGCATGAGTCCTTTATATATCTTTTGCATTAGCTTTTTTTTTTTCCATCTAAAAATACATATAGCACATTGAATGACTTCCTAATTATCCTGAGGGAATCCTAAGGAAATTCTCAGTTGAATTTTTTATTTAATCTTATATCTTGACTATTTCTTAAAGGTAGCTAGCTGCCAACTAGCCTAACACTGTTGGGTTAATAGTAGTTAGTATTTCAGCTCCCTGCTTAAAAACTTTTGGTCGCTCCCTTGTCCTGATACTAAAAAGCCTTCTCAACACTTTAGCTAGTGCAACTTCAGCATCTTAACCTCGGTGATACTAAGTTGCTTATTTTCAACATACCGGATACTTAATGCTTTTTAAAAATGTTCTTTGACTCATATTGTTTACACTTTGAAGTGGCCTCTGCTTTATCTCCTGTGTCCCAATTCCACCTCAGTGCCCATTCTTTAAAGTTCCAGCTTAACCATCACATCTTTTCTTGAAACCTCTTCTTATCCCCCTAAAACAGTTTTATGTCCTGAATTCCACCTCCCTTTATACATTCTTTATGACTTGTATTACAAGCTTGCATTGCAGTTACACATGTACACATGTAACTACATGTGTGTACATGCTTTGGTCTTCTTTGATGTCATACAAGGCCTTTAGGAAGGGCCTATATGTATTTTAATTTCTTCTAGAAAAGCCTAGCTCATTGTGTGGCATATAGCAGCATTCAGTAAATTGTTTTAAGTAAATAAGTGAATACCTGAGCATCCAAAGCCAGCTGTGTGTGTGTCTGTGCATATGTTAGAAGAGTATGTGTAGTCTAGGATCCACCAGATATAGATGTGATACCTTCAAGATCTATAGAAATGGAATTGACTTTGTGTGAGAGAGCTAGGTTTTATGGCAGCCTTTGGGACTTAGGAAGTTTCTGTCACAGAAATGGTTAAAGCCAAGGCTGTAGCAATTTTGAACAGTTTGGGAGTCTTTCAGACATGCCTAGAGCCATAGTCCTCAATGTGAGGTCCCTAGGGTAGCTGTATCAGCATCTCCTGCAAATTAGAAATGCAAATTCTTGGACCCCATCCCATACCTACTACATCCAACAGTCTGGCGGTGGAGCCCAGCAGTCCATGTTTTAACCAGCCCTCCAGGTGGTTCCGATACACACCTGAATTGTGAGAACCATTTAGAGAAAGTTCCAGGAGGGTTTCTGTTCAGTCTTGATATCTCTTGACTCAGCTACCAAATAGGGCTTTTATAATTACAGAATGATTGAGTGTAAATTCTGTGAGAGTGAGGGGTCACAGCATGCAATAATGCTTGCTCAATTTCAGTGCATGAATCAACGGATGACAAATTAAGAGCCTAATTTGACTTTCCGTCCTCATTTGGTTCATTGTGAAAAACTGCTGCTCATAACAGCTTGACAAGTGAACAATGATGCATACATCTGAGCAAAGTATGCTGACGTGTGAGAAGTAGCAGCAGCTATCAGCTTCCAATCAGCTGACTAGTGAAGGTCACGGTGGGACTAATATCCGATGCTAAAGGAATATTCTTTGAGTCTGAGTTGCCTGAATGTCCCCTGTTTTCTTTCTTGCTTTTTCTTTTGAACCTTTTTAAGAGACGGGGCCTCAGTCTGTTGCCCAGCCTGGAAAGCAGTGGTGCGATCATAGCTCACTGCAGCCTTGAACCCCTGGGCTCAAAGAATCCTCCCGCCTCATCCTCCCAAGAAAGTGGGACCACAGGCAAGTGCCTATTCCTTCTTTTCTGATCTCTCCTGTTTCTTGAACACAGTGATATCCTAGTGCTTAGTTCCACTACCCCAGTACAGCACTCAGTGCTGGTTCACTTATCCAAGATGTAGTTTTCCTTTCTTGCATGCTGGCAGTACCCCAGTTTTGTGCCAGTGTCCACCTCTCCTCCATGTGAGTCAGGTCTGATTTGTCAAAGCCGATTGTGATGGTTCCGTTCTCTCAACAGTGACTTGTGGAGGACTGAGCAGGTGACCCAGTTCTGGCCAATAAATTGTGAAGGCACATCTGTTGGTATGTTTCTGTGAAAGCTTTTTGTCATTTTAAAATAAGAGATGCACAAGCGGAAAATGACCCATTCTTTTGGACTTCGGTGTGTCCAGATGTGGTGCTTGGAGCTGAGACAGCTTTCTTGGCATGCAAAGGCATCTCAGGCAGTCCACTGCAGACAGTGAAGTCGAGGGAGTGGAGGGAACCTGGGCCCTGATAGTGTTGCTGAACCATTGAATTAACTGGAGCTGCTCGTATTAGAACTTTTGTTATAAGATGTAATAAATCTCCTTCAACCAATAACTTATTAAATATTAAGTAATTATTATATCTGTTTCTTTCCCTTTAATTTATCTTGAAAATGAAAAGGGAATGATATGATGACATCTCTAAATTTCTTTCAGCCTTAACGATTGGTAATTCTTTGCTCAAAGTGGATGTGTGGAGTTTTAAGATGTGATGTTTAGCAGGCATGGAATCTGGAGAGGGGTGCAAACATTGCCTGACTTAGGGTCGTTTGTGTGAGGTCTAGGAGGAAGCATCAAGGTAAGGCGGTGCGGTTGAAGAATGAATTCCTAGGGACAGCCTAAGAGCTATGTCCTAGAGCACAGCAAAATCAGAAATCCATAGTAAAAGCCAGACGTTGAAGATAATACTAGGAATCAGATATAAAACAAGTTAGAAAAACTGGGATGAGATTTGCTTGCCAGCAATGAGAGCTCACGGCATGTGTTCAGCCTAGGGCCCTCTCAAGGTACCAAGCGCGGATGAAGGGCCAGCAATCTCCTTGGGGGACATTACCAGCATCTGAAATCCTTTGGTTACCAAGATTTACTGAATTTCCTCCCTGGCCATTCACCCTGTGAACCTCTATGCTTGGCCTGCTGCGTTTCACTGTCTCTGCCAACCTCAGGCAGCTGCTTTTCTTTCTTTTCTAGGTGTCTCTTTACTGAATATTTTCCAAATCGGCATTTCAGTTCTTGGTCTTGACTGCATAATAGTGCAGTTCTTCAACTCTTTTGATGTCCCGAACCTTGGAAAACAGATTTAAGTCAGCCACAAAATACAATAAAAGGGTGTTTACATTGGTTTCTAGTATTTTTTAATCAACATTGCCACCTAGTGGTAAAATAACCCTTGAAATTGTGTACAATTATTTTCAGTTGGGATTGAATATTTGATTCAATGTCAAGCATCTTCAAATGGTAAAATTTTGACCAAGAAGAGACCACAATGATTATTCATCTAAATGTATTGTTTTACACTTAAATAAACTGAGGCTTAGGAAAAGTCTTAGGAAAAGGCTTAGTGTCTTTTAGGCACATTAATTACTGGGCTAATAGTGTAGGGTCCTCATTCACAGACTATCACTCTTCCCCCTCCCAGAGAAATTCTTAATTATTTCCTCTTAAGGTTTTGGTTGATCACTCAGTTTTTCTCCCTTAAGTTTTAAGATATTCTTACTCAATTTAGCTATTTCCTGGTGGTAAGTAAAAAACAAAGCAAAACAAAAACAAACGACAAAAATTAGTTTCAAATGAAGCAAGGTTGTGTATCACGTTCTCTCTTTTTGACACATTTGTTTTGTCTTTCTTTTCCAAGTCTTTCTCAAGACGTGTCAATCCACGAGCATGTCTTCCTTTCTTGTGTACATTTCAATACAGGAAAAATATTCTAATACATCCTGTGTTCCATCCAGCAGTATTTACACAGTTTTGGGCAGGTCTAGGGTAGAATCAGAGATTCTGAATTCACACCAAGCTTCCCAAAGATGACAAAACTCCTGTTCGGGGATCACACTTTACATTGTAAGCCTTTATAGAACAATGACTACATTCTTGAGAACTCAAAATCTTTCTTCAGAATGGATGAGTAAACTGTGTGTTCTGTTTGAGCAAATGAGGAGCACAAGGGGAAATTCCTTTGCCTTAAGCAACATCTCCGCTGAAGTGGCTAATTCCCTTTTTGGCTGCCACGGGGGTCATGCGCCCTGTGAAACTGCTGCTGCTTGCACTGCTTAACGAGACAAGGTCAGGGAATTTCCCTGCACTCTGTGATGAACATTGACCCTCTCCAGGGGTCCGTGATAACCGGGTCTGGAGAATGCCCTCCCAGGACATTCCAGGAGTGATCCTAGGCTTAGACAGTTGTATTAAAGTTCTGAATTTGGTTGCACATTGGGATCACCTGGAAAGCTTAAAAACATACTAACATCTGGGTCCTATCCCTGGATACCAGGGTTTTCAAAGCTCCCCAGGTAATTCCAATGAGTAACAATCCTGAGGACCACTGGAAACCTAAAGGCACATAATGGGCCAAAGGATGCCAGCTTGTCCTTCCTCTCCTCTCCTTTCTCCTTGTCACCAGTTTAGTCTGAAACAAAGAGTTCAGGATGCTGCTGGAAAGGGAATTCAGCTCCTAGTAGCTCTGGCCGTTATTCATCCTCTCAGGCCTCTCCTCCCACCCACGCCCCAACGGGATGGGCATACTTTTTGAGGCAAGTCCAGTCCCTTCCCAAAGTTCCCAGGGTGACTTTCATAATACTTTTTATTATGTCACACTCACCTGCTCTGCTAGGCCAGCTGAGGTCATGTGATAAGGCTGCTGCATCCCAAGGAAAGGGTTTTGGCTTTTACAAGGACAAGTTCCGGATCAGCCTGATCTCCTGGGAATTATGAATCAGATGGTCTGAATGTCCTTGCGAGACTTGTGGAAAGAGAAATGTTATCCAGGTTTTTCCATCAGAACTTTTCATAGGCGATCCTGGGAGCTCTGACCTAGAACTGAAATGACTTTTGACTTTGAAAATAATTAGAATTAATTTTGTAAGACTGCTTCTCTCTCTCTCTCTCTCTCTCTCTCTATATATATATATATGCTTCTATATATATGCTTCTAAATATGTATATATTTGTAAAATACAGTAATATATGGGCTAGAAAAGGTGATAAGAAGCTATTAACAGAAATTTACAGTTAAAGAAACAATGGATAATGTGGGATTGTGGTTAAAGATCAGAAGAAAAATGCTTTTGTTCTCCAATCTTGACTTCTTCCATTAAGTATTTTGCTGGGGGAAGGGAGGGAGGGAGACACACACACAGACACACACACACACACACACACACAGAGAGAGAGAAAGAGAACTATATATATATATATATATATATATATATATATGTTTAACAGGACATTTTCTCTTGGCTCTTCTGTGGTTTTGACCCTGTTGTTCATCAAATCTTCTTGAAACTGTTTTCTCTCTGGCTTTCATGGTATCACTACCTCCTGGGTTTTCTTTAACTGCCCCAGGTGCTTTTCAGACTCTTATTTTTCTCCATTAAATGTAGAAGATCTCAGGAATTCATCCTTGGCTTCTCTTTTCCACTTCCCGGCTATCCTCATTACCAGGCTGATGCATGCAGCACTGCCGGATGTAGTCCTGCTTTCCTTCTGAGCATCAGACCTGCATTTTCATTGCTTACTCAACAGCTCAGTAAGTCCTACTGTAGGTGCTGTGGAAACCTAAAATTCAACATGTCCTGCACTGAACTCATCACTCACTCACACAATTAATATTTACTGAGCAGCTACTCCGTCCCAGGCATATACATCTCTGGAGATTCACTCTGGAGTGAATGAGAAATATACTGTTCCTACCTACGTGGAACTTGTGTTCTGATGGGCGAGAAGAGCAGAAAATAATATAGTCTGTTGTCAGGAACAGATGAATGCATTGAAGAAAAATAATGCTAAGTAATCAAGGTAATGGAGGATGATGGTATTTGCATTTTAGGTGGGAGAGTCGGGGAAGCCCTCTCAGAGAGGTGGCCTGGAGCCCAGACTGTAGCAGGGTAAGTAAGAGAGTCACGGGCTCTCTGCGGGGAGACGTTCTAGGCAGAGGACTTTCTCTAGATTTGCTTCTCTGTCTACCTTCCAGTTAGTTGCTCAGCCTAGGAAGTCGGGTGTTTATGTATCCCTTCTTCACTCCCATGCCCCAAAGTCATAAGACATACCATGTTTTTGACCTTAATCTCTCTTGAGGCTTTCCTCTTTTCTTTAGCTCCGTTACCACTACTGTACTTTTATCTGTCCTTCAGTTGTTTTATTTTTCCCACCAAGATAACTACCATGGACTCCAAAGAAGTGTTCTCACACCCAGCCTTATCCTTTCAATTCTTCTGTTTTGCATAGTCATATGCCTGTTGCATTCATCTGATCCTCAACATTGCTCTTTGATAGCTCCCCCGAGCTTTCAAGATGAAGTGCAAACACCTTCACTGTGCACACAGGGCTTTAATGATTTGGCCCTTACTTCTGTCTTGAACTTTATTTCTCTCTAAAGCAAAACTATTGCCTTGATCTCCTAGTTATGCTTAGCAATTGTCCAAATGAGTCATATTTCTTTTTACTTCCAGAGTTTGCATGCTGCTACTCTTCTTGAGAGAGACTGCCTCTGTTCTTCACCTGATAAACCCAGTCTCATCCTCTAAGATAGTTAAATGACCCTCGTTTCACTGCATCCTGTGTTACCTCTTTCAAAGGGCTTACCTATCCCAAGCATCTTGGCATGTCTAACTAATCCACTCCCAACTGATTTATCATGGAACCTCAGCATGTGATTCATAGTAGGTCCTTTATTGAGTGTATAAAAAAATGTAAAATACAGACTTAGTATTCCTTATCTGAAATGCTTGGGACCAGAGTGTTTTGGATTTCAGAAATTTTTGGATGTTGAAATATTTGCATGCACATAATGAGATGTCTTGGGGATGGAGTCCAAATCTAAACACAAAACTCATTTATGTTTCATAAACACTTTATATACATAGCCTGAGTGTAATTTTGTATGATATTTTAAATAATTTTGTGCAAAGTTTTGCCTGCATTTTGACTGAGACCCATCACATGAGGTTTGGTGTAAAATTTTCCACTTATGTTGTCATGTTGGTACTCAGAAAGTTTTGGGTTTGTGAGCATTTTGGGTTTTTGGGCTAGGGATGCTCAGCCTTTATAAATTTTTATATTTTAATTTTCAATATTATTATAGAAATAAAAATGGCAATAGTTACAATACTCAAATGCTAAGTACTGTTTTGAATACTTTATATGTTTGTCTCGTATAAACCTCATGCCAGCTCCTTTGAAAGAGTTGCATTGTCTCTATTTTACAGATGAGAAAAGTGAGGTAAAATAAATTTCCCAAGGTCATACATCAAACCCAGGTAGACTGGCTCCACAGTTCATGTTCATAACCTCGATGCCTTACTCCCTTTTTATAGCTTTAGAAACAATTTTATGTTCTGTTAAAACATTTTTTAAAAAATTTGTAGAATGATGTGTGAATTATACAGAAAGCAACCTTATTTCTTTCGAGTTATCCTTTATGTTTAACTACAATAGTTACTTCCCAAGGAAATAAAGATTTCTCTAGACTGGGAGAAAGGGGAGAGAAGAGAAAATAATTTCCCACATCAGTGGAAAAATGGCCTCACAGCAATTTGGAGATGTGAGAAAATGTGTAGATGACGTGTAACCAGAGGGCCTCTTCTACCCTTAAGATATCTTGGAGCTGCATAGAATCTTGGAAGCATGCCACAGGCCCACGTTGGTATTGGTGGGCAGGGAACCACAATGACTGAGTTAAATTTTCTACCTGCATGGACGAATGGGAGCTTATAATAAAATTAAATTATTTTACAGAAAATGTACAGTTGCAAATGTTCTTACACACATAGTTGAGTTTATAGTGATTTTTATACCCTTCTTACATCCTTTAGAGAGCTATTTTTCTCTAGATGTATCCATGCCTTCTATGAATTGGTCTTTTCAAAAAGGTTTTTGATTGAGGAAAACTTCTAACACAATCTGGCCTGGTCCCAAATTGGGCAAAGCCATCCTTGGAGAGCAATTAATATCTGACTTCTAGTGTTAGAATGAGACGGGAATGTGTTTATAAACATGAAATTTAAAATGAAGTATCAGGTGAGTATAATCAGAATTGTTGAAAGGACCCAATTCAGAGAGATTTAGTCTGTTTCTTGATAACCTCCGAAGTCCAAGAATTGCAAAAGGCTATTAGTAAGTAGTAGATCTCATGTAAAATCAGTAATTGTGGCTGTCTGTGGCCTTCAGCAAAATTTCATTCGTGTTCATTTTCACTATTGTAAGCATCTCTTGGTGCACCATGTATTCCATGGTCACTATTTAAATAGTTGTTGTGACCCTGAGTGAGGCACCAAAACTGTATTTTAAGCATAAATCAGAAAGCCAGTGGGTCTGGGATTTTGACTATGGGCTATTGAGTCAGAATGTTGTCGTTATTTCACCTTGGTTATTATCCTCTTTAATCAGACTCTTGTACTCTCTACAATCAAGATAGCATTTCTATTAATCTTTCATGGGAAGTGTTGGAGAATCTACCTAATATTTTATTTTGTAAGCATATTTTTAAGCATTTCAGTAGTTTTCCATGTTTACTGTATTTGTTTGTATTCAACAGACAAATTAATGTTTCAAATGTTCGAACTCATATTGAATGCTACTATGGGCCAGTTATGGATGACGTAAAGATGAATAAGACAAGGCTCCTGCCCTGCAAGAACTGTAGAGCTGTGGTGGCAAAGAGGGGCAGTAACCTGGCAATTCCAAGTCAGGGGTGAGGCAGACACCATTGGTTTGCTGTTCAATAGTTATTCTTTCTGTCTTCTTGGCTAACAGGGCCCTGATTTAAAAATAAATAAATAAATAAATAAATAAATAATAAAGCAGCAAAATGCCCAAAGAAGATAGGCCTCATTATTCAGGAGATGCATTATGATTGGTTAAAGCCACTTATGTAATCCTGTTCCCCTTTACCATGATTGGCTGGAATGGCCATGCGGCCTTCTTCCTGGCCAATGAGACAAAAAGTAGACTCTTCTGGAAAGCAAACCTGGAAAGGAAATCCTTTCCACTAATCAAAAATGGAGACAAGTGGGTAGGATATCACTCCTTCTCTTCCTGCTTTTGAGAGTGGTTTTGAGGTGATGGTGGTTGGAGCCTGAAGGGCAATTTTCTAACTTGTTGGGGATGGTTGATGGACAGATAAGGAGGTAGTCCTTGATAACAATGTAGAACCGAACCAACCATGCTACCAACTTTCTCCAGAATTCTTGTTTTGCGAGGTAGTAGTGACAATAATCTCCTCTTGTTTCAGGTACTTTTAGTTACTTATTAAATTACTGGCACCTGAAAAAAAAATCTACTTGATAGGTATTTCAGTAAAGTTAGGTACAAATCCCTAAAGAAGCCCAGGAGACAAGAAGGTAATTTAGCTGGGGGAATGAGAGAGGGTCTCCTAGATAAGGTGAACTTTGAGCTTTGTTTTGAAGAACAAGTAGGAATTCACTAGGAAGAAAAGGCAGGGAAGGGCATCCAGGAAAGGCATGTAGAATGGCCTGAAGGCATGACAGCCCTGGCCTCTCTAGACTACTATATGGTTTTAGATGCCCAGAGTACTTTAGATGCTCAGTGGTATGGATCTCATGACATGAGTAGACTTCAAATTCACTTACATGAGATTGTTAAAGTTTCAAATTAAGTGTATAGTCTGAGATGTACTGTTACCTATAATCTTGATTTAGAAGACTTGAATCTACACCTTGTGGCTTTGAGTTTGGAAATGGAGTGGCAGTGAGCAAGTGACAGCAGAGCACACGGTGTGGTTTCCAAGTTCTATGTTTTTTTTTTTTTTTTTAAATTGTTGTTCACAGCTCGGCAACTTTTATGAAGCATTTGAAGTTTGCTTCTTTTGTTAGTGCCGGTCATCTGAGAAGCAGATGAAAAGACATGAATAAACATGTAAGGATTTTATTAGGGGAACAGCCTTGTGAGAGGAAATGGAGAGTGAGCAGGGTGAGGCCACGAGACTGGGATGCAGTTGTGATATAGACAAGGAAAGACGGAGGGAGGTTGTGTGAAAGTGCCCTAGGCCACTGTGTAGTCTGAGGAAGGTTGGGAAAGGCCGTGGGGAAGTCCTCAAGCCAGAGTCATGGTCAGTACAGTCCCCTGTCCCCCAATGAAGAGCCTGCCTCCGCATCCCTGCCCTACGCAAAGCAGCCAATGGGAAGCCCAGCCTCCACACAAACATGGCAATGGATCTTAGAGCGCAGCTGCTGGGGCCACAGATTCCTTGCAGTTGGACGTTTGCGAGGATTTTCTGTGTCTTTTCAAAACATTGCCTTAAAAAGAAAACTGCCGGGCGCGGTGGCTCAAGCCTGTAATCCCAGCACTTTGGGAGGCCGAGACGGGCGGATCACGAGGTCAGGAGATCGAGACCATCCTGGCTAATATGGTGAAACCCCGTCTCTACTAAAAATACAAAAAACTAGCCGGGCGAGGTGGTGGGCGCCTGTAGTCCCAGCTACTCGGGAGGCTGAGGCAGGAGAATGGCGTAAACCCGGGAGGCGGAGCTTGCAGTGAGCTGAGATCCGGCCACTGCACTCCAGCCTGGGCGACAAAGCGAGACTCCATCTCAAAAAAAAAAAAAAAAAAGAAAGAAAACTGCTAAGATTGGTGATGGAATTATTTAAAAAATCAAATATTTTATACATTTTTTAGGTAAAATTCTTAACCTTTTTTGAGTCATGGGACCCATTCAGCACTTGATTTCAGCTGTGGACTCCAGCCTGACCCCTTGGCCTCCTCTTAGCTTCCTGCACCCACAGCTTTCCTGCAGCTGGGCTCCCAATATCTGCTCTGCAGCCCCTCCACAGCTTCCCACGTGCTGACACCTGGATCCCTTTTGCCATTGCTTGTCCTCCTTCTTAGATTCATGGTTCTGCAGCTGCAAGCACACTTTTGCTTGAAAGATACCTTGGCTAAGAGTGTTTACGTTTTGCCCTTCAGGGCCTCTGTAGTTCACTTCCAAGTCTCAGAACTATCTCTGAATCCTCACTGAGTATTGATTCCTAGACTACCTGAAGGATGAGATTACTTCTATTAATGTGTTTAGATCGTGACCATTGCCTTGTCCACATGGTCAATTGGCATCTCTTTCCTGTCTTCCTTATCCAATATGAGCCCTTTGTCTCAAATTTAGGGTTGACAACCTAGACTATGTTCTTGACTTCATCCTTAACACTTAATGGTGTATACCCTCTTTTTAAGACCCCCCCAACCATTGTGCTCACATAGTCATAAAAATCACATATATAATACACACATATATGTACTCCCTCACACACAGCATTAAAAATGCATATGCAGTTGATTCTCACTATCCATGGTAGTTATACTCTACAAAGTTGCTGTGAACACTGAATTAGTGAATACAGAACCATTTCTCCCAGGGAAAATATGTACACATATATACATAGATTATAATCTAAATCCCAAACCCAATTCATGCTAGTGGATTCTATTTTCTTTACTTTTTCAAAAGAGAAAACAAGCATCAGAAGTGTTAAGTGACTTGCCTGAGGCCACCCCACTAACAGGTGTCAGAATTGGGACTCAAACCCCATCCAACCAGCCCAGAGCTGGAGCTTGCAGCACTGCCCAGATCAGTTCCCTGCTGTCGCCACCCTCGATTCATCCCTGTATTCATCCCTGTATGAGAACTGAAGCCAAAGGCAGAGCTTTTCCGGGTTCCATCTCAGCTGGGAATATGCTTGTTGGGGCAACCCAAAATTTCCGTCAATCTATGAATGTCTGTGAATGACGGTTAAGGCATGCTAGTATTGATTTTGGGGTTACACATAAATTATAGCTGGTAGACAAATCTGTAAACAGGAAATCCATGAATAATGAAGATCAACGATGCAAGGTAAAAAAATTAAAATGTACAAAGAGGTGTACAGTGAAAAATATGTCTCCTTTTCCCTCTCCTTAGATTTCTGGTTCTTGTATCCCTCCACCCCCATCCTCAAGGAACTGCTATTATCAATTTCTTATTTATTCTTTCAGAGATAACCTTCTAATAGCACCTTGGACAAAATGAGTGGTTAAAAATGGGGGATTTGAATTTAAACAGATCTGGCTTTAAAAATGCAAATGTGGGCAAGTTATTCAAACTCTCTAAGCCTCAGTTTCTTCAACCCTAAAACAGAGGCCTCCTAGGTGGGCTGACAGGATTAAACAGCCTCATGTATGTAAAGTACCTGTCACTGTAAAGGCCTGTATGACAGCTGTGATCTTCACCTCCAAAGCACTGAACTTCCCAAAGACTTCTTATTTATTTTTATTTTTTGCAATGCCACGGTTTCTTATAGTTTAATGTTTTGCATGCCAAGGTGGCATTGCAAAAATAAATAAATAAATAAAAGAATAAGAAGTCTTTGAGAAGCTCAGTGCTTTGGTTAGACCCAAAGACTTCTTATTCTACACTGTGGTTCTGACTTTAGCTGTTTCACTGCCTGTGGCTCTCCCACACATCCTCAACCTTGTGTGGGAGATGTGGGTTCAATGTCATGTGAGGCTGGAGAGAGGAGTTTATTAGCTGGAGCCATTCTATGCAGGCTAAGCCACCACTTCTAGTTAGGATTTATGGAAAGGATCACAGGATTTTTTATTTTTTTAAGAACTGGTGTAAATCAGGGCTTAACTTCAGCTTTAACCAAACACAGAGAGGGGAAACAGGAAGAAGAGAGGGGCCATTTCCTTATTCAAATAAATAGGGTAGTGTCACTTCACTCAATGTAGGCATCTAATAATGCACCCAATGTTTTTCCCTTCTTTCAAGTGGAAGTCTGTCTCTAGTGGAGAAACCAGTTTCTTCCCAGGAAACCTAAGCACTCTGTCTATCCAAATAAATTTCAGGCATTAACCATACTTGAAAAGATCTCTGTAAAAATGGCTTCCTTGAAAGAATTAAATAGCATCCCCTCTCCCAGCCATTGTAAATCTTTTTCAACTGTACATATATTTTCATTTGCTAGATGTGCTACCATTGGTAGAGCCTTTAGGAAGGATTCAACATTTGTGCTATCATTTTTTAAAAGAAAGTTGTTGTATTTGACTCACGTCTGTCATGCAGTCAATCTGCTAGCATATAATAAAATTAAAAGTGAAATAGAAGACCATGTCATGGGGAAATGGGTCTGTATTTGAATTATTTAGCTTCTTTATGTTATCAGGCAAAGCTGTCTGGAGCTTGGTTGTTACTGCGTGTTCAGAATCCTGGCATTTCTCTGCCTTGTGTATCTTCGAGATTTAATTCCTATTGACTTCAAAGGGAAAAAATATACATCAAGTTTCTGCAATTCTCCTGCCTCAACCTCCCGAGTAGCTGGGATTAAAGGCACCCGCCACCATGCCCAGCTAATTTTTGTGTTTTTAGTAGAGATGGGGTTTCACCATGTTGGCCAGGCTGGTCTTGAACTCCTGACCTCGTGATCCACCTGCCTTGGCCTCCCAAAGTGCTGGGATTACAGGCGTGAGCCACCGCGCCTGGCTGGAGCTAAAATCTCTTCAAGAACTGATATGTTAATATATTTTTTTCCTTTATTTTTCAATCACTGCTACTTCTTTGGACTTCTATTTAACTGAAAAGTGTTTGAGGAAACATTAGAATTTTCTGCTGCTGGATTTCACCTGAACCAGGTTGTGACAGCTAGGGAGATATAAGCAACATGTGGTTTTCCTGGCTATGGTTTGTGGAAAGGGATCCATGAAAGTAGTTGTTATCCCAAGTTTTAAATATGGCATATTTTCATGGGAAATGCATTTACTTAAATATTTTGAGAATATCCACCAGGTGCGGTGGCTCATGCCTGTAATCCCAGAACTTTGGGAGGCTGAGGAGGAAGGATCAACTGACTTCAGGAGTTTGAGACCAGCCTGGGCAACATGGTGAAACCCCATCTGCACTAACAATCTGAAAATTAGCCAGGTGTGGTGGCGGGCACCTGTAATCCCAGCTACTTGGGAGGTTGAGGCAGGATAATCGCTTAAACCCAGGAGGTGGAGGTCGCAGTGAGCTGAGATTGCACCACTGCACTCCAGCCTGGGCAACAAAGTGAGACTCTGTCTCAAAAAAAAAAAAGAAAAGAAAAAGAAAAGAAAAAGGACACCCTCCTACTATTTTTCCTTAAAAATATAACTTCTTCAGTAGAATGCCAAGTACACACAATTATTTCAGTTAAAATGAAACATTAAAGAAGAAATTGTAATCTTACAGCTATGCATCCAGTTCCTACTTCAGCAAGCACTGCTCCAGCCCTCGTCCATGCCCCATAAGAGTTTACTCGCCTCTGCCATTTGGTCATAAAAGAGTGGGGAAAAAAGAAATGTAAAAAATGCTGCTTTAGAGGCATTTGTTCATCCTCCACTCATTTTCGTCAAACATTATTTGAGCATCAACACTATCCTAGGTATTGTAGCCATCTCGAACTTAAGAGCACGCTTCTGCGGAGATCAGTTTCAATATTGTGCACATGATTTCAAGGTGTTTTATAACTGTGTATCATACAAAGCTGCAAGCTGCATAATTGATGGGAGGACATATATACTCTTGAATTAGAAGAGACTGCTTTAAAGTCTTTGCTCTGCTATTTCGGATTAGGCAAAGCTGCTTTCCACTATGCCTTAGTTTTTTCATCTGTAAAGGGAAATAATTGTATTTGAAATTGTATTATGGAATCTATGCAGATTCCATGTATAATGTTTAACATATAATAATATAAAAATTGCTAACATTTATTGAAGCCTTACTATATTTCAGATACTAAGTATTTCATGTTATAAACATAATTATCCTCACAAAAGCACTCTAAGACATTATCCCCATTTTGTAGAAGGGGAAACTGAAGCAGAGATGTTAAATGCATTTTCCCATGTTACACAAGATGCGTTTCAGGTATGTGCCTAGGCAGTCTGGCTCAAGAGCCCAAGTTCTAGCCTCTTTGGTCTATGAGTTGCCTGGCACAGCCTTGGTCTAGGGAGGGCAGGTATATACTCTGCAGGGTCCAGGGCAAAACAAAAATGTGGGGGCCTCTTTTTCAAAAAAACAAGAGAAAAATGGCCTTAAAGGTAATAAAATATAAAACTTGCTACCCTGTCTCTCTCTCGACTGATCATGGTATTTTTAATTTGATATTTAATGTTATGTTCTTTTGACCTTCCCAGGCACCTGGGGCACATGGGCAGCGCACAGGCTGCTGAGGCCCGCTTCCCACCAGCTTTGTGGGCGGTGGCCAATCCCGGTTTCTCACAGTCCACAATCCCAATCCCCGGTCATGGCAATGCCTAAATAGACTGCACTTGGTAGCAGGATCAGAGTGTGCAAGAGGCTGCCGCTAGCAGAGTCATTTGCCCAACCCACGGCGGTGCCGCCAAGGCCATGTGTTTCCTTGAGACATGTGTTGGGGAGGGAGTTGGGGACCGTGGGTGCGTCCGACGTGGCTCCTCCCTGCGCAGTCACCTCCAGGGCAGAATGCAGGCCTCTCTGTCGGTGCACTTGACGCAGTGGCCCCCACTGGAGGGTGGCAGCAGGGGCTGGGCAGGGAGCCAGGAGGGGGAAACTGGATCAAGTTCGGGGTGTCAGGGGCTGAGGAAGCTGACTGAGAACACATCTCGGAGGGGTGTGGATGTGCCAGAGGCAGGACTGCATGTGAGCTGGTACTGCGAATCCCCTATATAACTTCCAAGATGAACTTACTAAGAAATTCAAGACAGTGATTGACGAGTCTTAATAACCCAGTGCAGGGCCCTTTTGAGGAAGACCCTGTGCAACCACTGGTCACACGCCCTGAAGCCTGCCCTGGGTTTAGGAATGAATGCTTTTCGCTCCTCCCGGATAGACGCAAAAGGAACTGTAGGGCTCTTGGTTGTAGGGCTGTCGTTTTTTAACAGGTGTTGAGGATTTCCTCATTGTTCTCGCATGAATAATACAAAACAGCCCCTTTGGACCAAGGTAATGTTGCAAATCAGTACATTCTTTTGTTCTTTAAGTTTTTGTTCGTTTGTTTGTCTGTTTATGGTGATGAGCGGTAATTACAAAGTGCTATGAAAGGACTGAGGATTGTTCTTTCCTTCTGGATCCTTCAAGGATGTTTTTTTCCTTTAGGACTCCCTAAAGACTTAAATCTCATATACCCACAGGGTCAACATGGTCTAATTCCAGAGAAATGACATGGATTTCTACTAAGAGAGACCACATTTACATTTGATGTGGATATATAATATTTTCCACATGTGACCACAAAGTAACCCAAATTCTCCATCACAGGAGACATGATTACAATTTTAAATAAACCCAGATCAAACAGCAGGTGATGAGAGTAAATAAAACTCTGATTGGTGAGTTCTTTCTTCCTGCCTCTGAGGCTTCCACTGAATAATTAATTCAATTTTAGAAGCCACTTAAAGATGCTGGCTGAGGATTATATTGATAAGAGCAATGAGATATACTATATACCACCTTGCCACTGCTTTTCCTCGTCACCTTGAGTACATTCTTTGTGCGGTTTCTTGCAAAGTCAGGGCAATGTTATGCTCTCATGTCTTTTCAAGAGTATGTGGCTGTGAGGTGTAGACGACAGTCATTGATCTTAGTTTCTTTAGACCCTTTGTCATGTAGTCAAAAGAACTAGAATGTAGTCAAAAGAACTAGAATATAGTAAGTGCCCTACTATTCCATGTGGTACTTTTAAAACTGGAGTGTCTTGTGTCAGGCCTCTGAGCCCAAGCTAAGCCATCATAGCTCCTGTGACCTGCATGTCTACATCCAGATGACCTGAAGCAACTGAAGATCCACAAAAGTGAAAATAGCCTTAACTGATGACATTTCACCATTGTGATTTGTCCCTGCCCCACCCTAACTGATACGATATATTCTCCCCCATCCTTAAGAAGGTACTTTGTAATATTCTCCCCCAGTCCTTAAGAAGGTACTTTGTATGCCTATTCCAAACCTATAAGAACTAATGATAATCCCACTACCCTTTGCTGACTCTCTTTTTGGACTCAGCCTGCCTGCACCCAGGTGAAATAAACAGCCTTGTTGCTCACACAAAGCCTGTTTGGTAGTCTCCTCACACGGACGCGTGTGACATTTGGTGCCAAAACCTGGGACAGGAGGACTCCTTCAGGAGACTGGTCCCCTGTTCTTGCCCTCACTCCTTGAGGAGATCCACCTATGACCTCGAGTCTTTAGACCAACCAGTCCAAGGAACATCTCACCAATTTCAAATTGGGTAAGTGATCTTTTCACTCTCTTCTCCAGCCTCTCTTGCTACCCTTCGATCTCCCTCTCTCGCTACCCTTCAATCTCCCTGTCCTTCCAATTCCAGTTCTTTTTCCTCTCGAGTAGAGACAAAGGAGACACATTTTATCCATGGACCCAAAACTCCGGCGCCAGTCACAGACTCGGAAAGACAGTCTTCCCTTGGTGTGTAATCACTGGGGGCACGCCTGCCTGATTATTCACCCACATTTCATTGGTGTCTGATGACTGCAGGGATGGCTGCCTTGGCCATTCACCCACATTTTCTTGGTGACAAGTCAATAGAGGGTACTTCTGCTTTGTCTGCTCACCCACATTGCAGCCCAGGGCCGCTCACCCAGCCCCTTCTCCATGTTTCTACCCTTCTCTTTAAACTTGCCTCCTTCACTATGGGCAACCTTCCACCCTCCATTCCTCCTTCTTCTCCCTTAGCCTGTGTTCTCAAGAAGTTAAACCCTCTTCAACTCTCGCCTGATCTAAAATCTAAGCGTCTTATTTTCCTCTGCAACATCGCTTGGCCCCAATACAAATGCGACAATGGTTCTAAATGGCCAGAAAATGGCACTTTTGATTTCTCCATCCTACAAGACGTAGATAATTTTTGTCAAAAAATGGTCAAATGGCCTGAGGTGCCTGACGTCCAGGCATTCTTTTACACATTGGTCCCTCCCTAGTCTCTGCTTCCAATGCGACTCTTCCTGAATCTTTCTCCTTTCTCTCCTGTCTGTTCCTTCAGTCTCCACCCTAAGCTCTGAGTCCTTTGAATCCTTCCTTTCTACGACTCATCTGATCTCTCCCCTTCTCCTTGAGGAGAAGGCTACTCGCCAGGCTGAGCCAGGTCCCAATTCTTCCTCAACCTCTGCTCCCCCACCCTATAATCTTTCTGTCACCTCCCCTCCTCACACCCAGTCTGGCTTACAGTTTCATTCCGCGACTAGCTCTCTCCCGCCTGCCCAACAATTTCCTCTTAAAGAGGTGGTTGGAGCAAATCAGTTAGCATTTAGGCTCTTTTTTCATCAAATATAAAAACCCAGCCCAGTTCATGGCCTGTTTGGCAACAACCCTCAGACGCTTTACTGTCCTAGACCCCCCAGAGGAAGGCTGTCTTATTTTCAATTTGCATTTTATTACCCAATCCCCTCCCAGCATTAGAAAAAGCTCCAAAAATTAGATTCTGGCCCTCAAACCCCACAAAAGGACCTAATTAACCTCACCTTCAAGGTGTACAATAATAGAGTAGAGGCAGCCAAGTAGCAACCTATTTCTGAGTTGCAATTACTTGCCTCCACTATGAGAGAAATCCCAGCCACATCTTCAGCAGACCTGCAGCAGCCAGGTGTTCCTCCAGGACTGCCTCCCCCGGGATCTTGCTTCAAGTGCCAGAAATCTGGCTACTGGGCCAAGGAATGCCTGCAGCCTGGGATTTCTCCTAAGCCATGTGCCCTCTGTGCGGGACCCCACTGGAAAGTGGACTGTCCAACTCGCCCAGTAGCCACTCCCAGAGCCCCTGGAACTCTGGCCCAAGGCTCTCTGACTGACTCCTTCCCAGATCTTCTTGGCTTAGCGGCTGAAGACTCACACTGCCCAATTGCCTCAGAAGCCTCCTGGACCATCACGGATGCTTTGGGCAACTCTCACAGTGGAGGGTAAGTCCGTCCCCTTCTTAATCAACATGGAGGATACCCACTCCACATTACCTTCTTTTCAAGGGCCTGTTTCCCTTGCCTCCGTAACCATTGTGGGTATTGACGGCCAGGCTGCTAAACCTCTTAAAACTCCCCTACTCTGGTGCCAACTTGGACAACATTCTTCAATGCACTCCTTTTTAGTTATCCCCACCTGCCCAGCTCCCTTATTAGGTCAAAACATTTCGACTAAATTATCTGCCTCCCTGACTATTCCTGGGCTACAGCCACATCTCATTGCCACCTTTTCCCCCAGTTCAAAGCCTCCTTCAAATCCTCCCCTTGTGTCTCCCCACCTTAACCCACAAGTATAGGACACCTCTACTCCCTCCTTGGTGACCAGTCATACACTCCTTACCATGCCATTAAAACCTAGTCACCCTTACCCCACTCAATGCCAATATCCCATCACACAGCAAGCTTTAAAAGGATTAAAGCCTGTTATCACTTGCCTGTTACAGCATGGCCTTTTAAAGCCTATAAACTCTCCTTACAATTCCCCCATTTTACCTGTCCAAAAACCGGACAAGTCTTACAGGTTAGTTCAGGATCTGCACCTTATCAACCAAATTGTCTTGCCTATCCACCCCATGGTGCCAAACCCATATACTCTCCTATCCTCAATACCTCCCTCCACAACCCATTCTGTTCTAGATAAACCTAGCTGACCCCATAAATCCTAAATCCTTTCCCCACTCCCTTTTCCATTTCTTAAAAAACAGCCCTAAAAGCTGCTCCCACACTAGCTCTCCCTAACTCATTCCAACCCTTTTCATTACACACAGCCAAAGTATAGGGCTGTGTGGTTAGAATTCTTACACAAGAGCCGGGACTGCACCCTGTAGCCTTTCTGTCCAAACAACTTGACTTTACTATTTTAGCATAGCCTTCATGTCTGCATGCGGTGGCTGCTGCTGCTTTAATACTTTTAGAGGCCCTCAAAATCACAAGCTATGCTCCACTTACTCTCTACAGTTCCCATAACTTTCAAAATCTATTTTCCTCCTCACACCTGATACATATACTTTCTTCCCCCCTGCTCCTTCAGCAATACTCAGTCTTTGTTGAATCTCCCACAATTACCATTGTTCCTGGCCCAGACTTCAATCCAGCCTCCCACATTATTCCTGATACCACACCTGACCCCCATGACTGTATCTCTCTGATCCACCTGACATTC
This sequence comes from Macaca thibetana thibetana, assembly GCF_024542745.1. NCBI lineage: Eukaryota > Metazoa > Chordata > Mammalia > Primates > Cercopithecidae > Macaca > Macaca thibetana. Next base: position 88,241,623 of record NC_065580.1, on the reverse strand, counting down.
ACTCCATTTCCCTATATTTCCTTCTTTCCTGTTCCTCACCCTGATCACACTTGGTTTATTGATGGCAGTTCCACCAGGCCTAATCGCCACTCACCAGCAAAGGCAGGCTATGCTATAGTATCTTCCACATTTATCACTGAGGCTACCACTCTACCCCCCTCTACTACCTCTCAGCAAGCCGACCTCATTGCCTTAACTCGGGCCCTCACTCTTGCAAAGGGACTATGTGTCAATATTTATACTGACTCTAAATATGCCTTCCATATCCTGCACCACTATGCTGTTATATGGGTAGAAAGAAATTTCCTCACTATGCAAGGGTCCTCCATCATTAATGCCTCTTTAATAAAACTCTTCTCAAAGCTGCTTTACTTCCAAGGGAAGCTGGAGTCATTCACTGCAAGGGCCATCAAAAAAGCATCAGACCCTATCGCTCAGGGTAATGCTTATGCTGATAAGGTAGCTAAAGAAGCAGCTAGCGTTCCAACTTCTGTCTCTCATGGCCAGTTTTTCTCCTTCTCATTGGTCACTCCTATTTACTCTCCTACTGAAGTTTCCACCTATCAATCTCTTCCCACACGGGCAAATGGTTCTTGGACCAAGGAAAATCTCCTTCCAGCCTCACAGCCTCATTCTATTCTGTCGTCATTTCATAACGTCTTCCATGTAGGTTACAAGCTATTAGCCCACCTCTCAAAACCTCTCATTTCCTTTCCATCGTGAATATCCATCCCCAGTCCTCCATTCTTGACTCCCTCTTGGAGTGGGTAGATGATCTTTGCTGACAGGGCGCCCTCCAACACTTTCACCCTGATGAAGTCCTATTCTTTACTTTTATACGCACTCTTCTTCTCGTTCTCGTTCTTATGCCACCCTCTACCTCTCCCCAGCTATCTCCACCACACTATCAATCTCACTCTCTCCTAGCTATTTCTAATCCTTCTTTAACAAACAATCGCTGGCTTTGTATTTCTCTTTCCTCCAAAATCACCGAGGCCTCAATTTATTCACTGCTGAAAAAGGAGGACTCTGTATATTTTTAAATGAAGAGTGTTGTTTTTACCCAAATCAATCTGACCTGGTATATGACAACATAAAAAAACTCAAGGATAGAGTCCAAAAACTTGCCAAACAAGCAAATAATTATGCTGAACCCCCTTGGGCACTCTCTAATTGGATGTCCTGGGTCCTCCCAATTCTTAGTCCTTTAATACCTGTTTTTCTCCTTTTCTTATTTGAACCTTGTGTCTTCCTTTTAGTTTCTCAATTCATACAACAACGCATTCAGGCCATTACCAATCATTCTATATGACAAATGCTCCTTTTAACAACACCACAGTATCACCTCTTACCCCAAAATCTTTCTTCAGTTTGATCTCTCCCACTCTTGAATCCCACTCTGCCCCTAATCCAACTCGAAGCAGCCTTGAGAAACATCGCCCATTATCTCTCCATACAGCCCCCCAAAATTTTCACCATCCCAACACTTCACCACTATTTTGTTTTGTTTTTCTCATTAATATATGAAGACAGGAATGTCAGGCCTCTGAGCCCAAGCTAAGCCATCATATCCCCTGCATGTATGCATCCAGATGGCCTGAAGTAACTGAAGATTCACAAAAGAAGTGAAAATAGCCTTAAGTGATAACATTCCACCATTGTGATTTGTCCCTGCCCCACCCTAACTGATACAATATATTCTCCCCTGCCCTTAAGAAGGTACTTTGTAATATTCTCCCCTAGCCCTTAAGAAGGTACTTTGTATGCCTATTCCAAACCTATAAGAACTAATGATAATCCCACCACCCTTTGCTGACTCTTTTTGGACTCAGCCCGCCTGCATCCAGGTGAAATAAACAGCCTTGTGCTCACACAAAGCCTGTTTGGTGGTCTCTTCACACAGACGTGTGTGACATCTTGAAATTGTTAGGATACCAAGTAGGTTTATAGTTGGAGATGCTGAATGGCACTAATAATGGTAATCTCAGAGAAAATAAATAAGGACGAGTATCCCACTCTCAGAAACTTCTAGAATTTAGTAGAGATGGTTTCCAAGAACTTTTCTTTTTTCTGCATGAAGAAAGGGGAAAAAGTAGACTGCTTTTCTTCTGCTATTTGAGATTGGGAGTCTGGTATGTTAGAGAAGAGTAGGTGCTTTGTTTTAATCTTGTTTCCGTTCTTTTATTCTCAGTGTAGGTTCGTTTCAAGATTCTTAATTTTTCATTATTCCTTTATTTTTCTCCATATTACTAGTTATCATCTGACTTACTGTACATTCACCTGGTTATTAGTCTATTGTCTGTCACCACCAGCAAAATAAAAGTTTCATAATGACAAGGACCGTGTGTTTTATTCTCTCCATACCCAGTGCCTTACACAGTGACTGGAAGATAGTGACAATAAGGGTTGACAATCACTAACACTTACTAAATATTTATTATGTGCCTGACAATGTTCTGAAGCACTTGATATTTATATTACTTGATCCTCACCATAGCTCTTTGGAAATGTCAAATTTTTATCTCCATTTTACAAATGACAAAAGTGAAGCTTAGAAAAATTAAGCAAATTTCCCAAAAGTCACACGATTGGAATGTGGGAGAGGCATGATTCAAACCTAGGCCAAGTGGTTCCTGCATTTGCAGCTAACCGCCAAGTTGTGAGGCTGCTCCATGGGAACAGGAACCTGGGCTGTCTTGTTTCCTGCTGTGCCCCCCACCCGCAAACACACACAAAGCTCCCAATAAATATTTTTGGAATAGATGAAAGTTCAGCCTGAAGGGTGATGTTCCTGGCAGAAGGAGTACTGGTCATGAAGAACAAAGAAAAGCCCGAGGCACGTTCTTGGGACTGAGCAGCCTGGTGGGATCTGTTCTCAAGGGTAATGTGGAGGCTGCTGTCTCCATCATGCCTGTGCTTCCCCCTTCTCCTTCTTTCCACCCTTCTCTCACCTACATGTGCACTGCTGGGGGCAAGGGCTGCTCTGGATTTGAAGAGAACAGCTCTGGCAGAAGCCTCCAGGGCAGATCTGCCCATACATCCAAGCAACAAATCCCTTTGATGTGCAGCTGAGTCAGTGGTGTTGGCGGAGCCAGCCCATCTCCTGCTCAGCCGTCAGTGTCCTGGATCTCATCACAGGCCCCCACAAGTTGTTTAGTCCAAGAAACGTGTGGACTCCATTGACTCATGTTGCATTAATTTGATGTCTTTCATAAGTAGCTCTCTCTGGGGGCAAGCCTTTGACGTCCCCTTCTCATGTCAAACTAAAAATGCTCTGTGGTGTGTGTGTGCGTGTGTTCAATGACTGTGGCTGGGCCCAGAAAGCATTTGGATCAGCTTTTAAAAATTAAGTATAAGGCATTCAATGTATTTTCTTCTCTCTTGTTGTCATACAGCTAGTAAATTGTAAGAGAGTTCAAGGGCAGCTTTGGAAAAGAACAATACTTCAGTGTGTGTGGATGTGTGTGCGTTCACACAGGCTTGTGCACCTGGGTAGGAGGGAAAGGGCAGGTAGGAGGTGGAGGTGCATTATAAGGCTAAGTTTCAAGTATAAAAACAAAGGTGTTGCTTCCTCTGGGACTGTTAAGCTTTGCAGCCCATTAACGCAGACAGTGGGGGATCGTTGCAATTTGCATGCTTGGAGGTAACATATGCAACTCCTACTTGGACACAAAGGCTGCCTTGGGAATGAGGTTGCTAACCACAGTTGAGGGAAAGCCTTTCAACTAAGAAGGAAATGAAAGAGGCCTTTATTTGTGGGCACCTGACAAGCTGAATCCTGCTTCTGTTACTAGGGAATTCGTTTTAGGATCAAAGTATGATATAAGCCCATAAAAACTGAACAAAGAAATAGAATTGCTGCTTACTAATCAAGTTCTGATAAATATAAAGGATGCCTCAGGACTATTTCATACTTTCATACAACAAAGGAGATATGTAATAGTATAAAACTCATTTGGCAGCCAAACATTTCTTATCACATATTCTCATATGAGAGTTTGTAAGGTTTTCCTTTGTTTAATATCTTGAATAAGGAAATGGATTCATGCTTTTAGTTTATATCAGTGTTTTTGTTTTTTAAGCTAATTTTCCTATTTTTACTTCTAAAGTTTTGGTGTCTTGATATAAGGTCCTTGGGAAGATGGTCACAGCAGGCATGATTTGCCTTTGCTTGGTGATCACTGTACTCCCTGTCTTGGCACTACAAAATCTCATCAGCACTTTGAAAATCTTGAAAACTGTGATGTTAAATAAGGAGTAATGATAACAAATAATGTATTAAGTCCATGTTAAGTATTTTTACATGCTAAAAGCGGGTTATAATAATCTTTGTATGGGAAAAACTCTTTCTAGATTATTTCTGAGAGCAGGGTAGTTAATTTAGTTATCTTCTAATACAGAAGAAAAAAGGCAAAGTTCTCTCTCCTCTTGGAGTCTACATTATTTTTGGAGGAAAGACCATTAGCAATAGCATAATAAATAAGTAAAATATATAATAAGTTAGAAGTTGATACATGCTATGGATAAAGAAAAGTAGAGTGGGGAAAGAGAAGATATAGGCAATTTATAATATGATGCTCAGGTTAGGCCTTATTGAGAAGATGACAGGTGATTGAACAATTGAAACAGGCAAGGAAGTTAGATGTATGGATATCCGGGGAAAGAAGATTTCAGAGAAAGGCAAAAGCCAATGCAAAAGCCAATGTGTGAACACACCCGGCATGTGTGAGGAACAGTAAAGAAACCTGTGGGGTGGGGGTGCAAACAAGTGAGTGGTCAGATTTGAAGTCACAGCAAAGGGGAGTCTTCTGATCTTTTAGGTCTTGTAAGGATTTTTACCTTTACTCTGAAAAGGAGGGACCCATTGCAGGGTTTTGAGCTAAAAGATTACTTTATCAGACTTGTTTAAAAGCGTAAGTCTCTGTACTCTGGAAAGGTAATAGTAGAAGTAAGGAAACACTAGAAGGCTATTGCTAGAATTTTTGTGCATTAGTTATCTAGTGCTGTGTAACAAGTTACTCCCAAAGTTTTCAATACATGTTAAAACAACAAACATTTATTATCTCATGGTTTGTGAGTCAAGAATTTGGGCAAGGTTTAATTGGGTGATCTGGTGCAGGGTCTCCCTTAAGTGGCAATCAAGGTGTCAGCCAAGGTTGTAGTTGCCTCAAGGCTTAATTAGGGCAATATTCACTTTTATGCTTACTCATATGGACGCCAGTTCCTTGTGGGTTGTTGGACTGAGGGCTTTGGTTTTCTTTCTAGATATTAATTGGAGACCACCCTCAGTTTCTGGCCAAATGTGCCTCTTAGGCACATTGTAAGGCAACTTACAACATGGCAGCTTATTTCAGGAGAGCAAGCAAACAAGTGAGCAAGCAGTAAGAGCCAGGGAGAGAGAAAGCACGCATAAGATGGGGGCCACAGTCTTTCAAAGCCCACTCAGAAGTGATATCCCCATAGCTTTGCCAAATTCTGCTTGTTAGAAACAAATCATTAAGTTCAGCACACACTCAAGGGGAAGGAATTGCACAAGAGTGTGAATACGAGGAGATGGGAGTCATTGCAAGCCACTTTAAAAACTGTCTAATATGCTTTGCAAGAGATGATGCTAAAGTAGTAGCAGTGGAGGTGGTGAGAAGTGATGCCAAAATACATGAAAAATCTTGGAATTGTAATCCATGATCTACCCTTCTGTAGGTGACTTCAGGTACCTTGTGTAATACTTCTGAGTTTCGTATTTCTACTTATTATTATTTTTGAGATAGAATTTCTTGTTGTCCAGGCTAGAGTGCAATGGCAGGATCTCAGCTCACTGCAACCCCCGCCTCCTGGGTTCAAGCGATTCTCCTACCTCAGCCTCCCAAGTAGCTGGGATTACAGGCATGTGCCACCATACCCAGCTAATTTTTGTAGTTTTAGTGGAGATGAGGTTTCACCATGTTGGCCAGGCTGATCTTGAACTCCTGACCTCACATAATCTGCTCACCTTGGCCTCCCAAAGTCCTGGGATTACAGGCACATATTTCTACTTTTAATTGAAAGTCTATTCACACACTACTCTACAAGTAGCTTAATCTTAGTTTAAGTAACTAGCCAAAGTGTACGTAGCTAGTCGGTGATAGCGATAAGGTAAGTAGTACTTAAACCCTGGCAGTCTGATTCTACTACCTATTACTCTTAATCTCAGAGGACACCAGAAAAGATAAAAATGTCTGAAACTATTCTAAAAAATGCGAAGTGCTATGTAGTACAAGTAAATAATGCTCGCTACTATGGACACAAGAATATAAATGCTTAGTTTTAAAGAATGTTCGTTCCAAAAGATGATACTGGTGTCAATTTTCCTGTGTGGAGAAATTGAGCAATGTTGGCCAAAAGATGGAGCCCTTCCGTCTTTCCATGTGGTGGAAGCAGAAACAAATTCCTGCTGCAGCCTGCTTTTATGCAGCATGGCAGCACTCAGATGCTACTTGGAATAAAGCCACATGGATTTTGACCTAGAGTTCAATAACTTGGGCTGGAGAAGAAAGGTTGGTTTGGGAACAGATGGAGAGTTTGACTTACATGGGGCTGGTTCTGATTTTAACCAAGAAGGCATGTGGCTATGACAGGGGCAGAGTGGCCTCACAGGACCCTGCAGTGGAATGAGGCCTGGATCTGAGTGAAGTCCACTAGGGTCTAGGGAGTTCAGGGCAGAACCTTAGGGCTTGAGCCAGGCCGAATAGTAGCAATGTGAGTAGAAGCAGGCATCACATTAATAGAACAGAATGAGGCAAAAGCCTTGGCGATACTTGGCTAATATTGGCAGTTTCAGGCATTCTAATATTAATACAGAAATTGCAGCTGCCTCATGGATAGCTGTGCATAGTAGCTCTGTTACCCTCCTTTTATTTTATACCATCTGTATTATTATATTTTAGAGGAGTTTCTTGGTACCATATAGTTGAATTTTATTTTGTTTTTGTTTTTAAGACAAAAACAAACAAAAACATAAACAAATACAAATCTATAATTCTATACCTAGTGAAAATATTTTTTAGAAATGAAGGCAAAGTGAAGGTTTTTTAGAGAAACATGAAAACTAAGAAAATTCAACACCTAACCTGCATTGTAAGAAACATTAAAGGATGTTCTTCAGGCAAAAAGAAAATTATACCACATGGAAATTTTAATCCACACAAAGGAATAAAGAGTAAAAGAATTCTTTATTTGTTTTTGTTTTTAAGAGTTTCGCTCTTGTTGCCCAGGCTGGAGTGCAATTGTGTGATCTCAGCTCATCCACAACCTCTGTTTTCTGAGTTCAAGCAATTCTCCTGTCTCAGCCTCCTGAGTAGCTGCGATTACAGGCATGCACAACCACACCTGGCTAATTTTGTAATTTTAGTAGAGATGGGGTTTCTCCATGTTGGTCAGGCTGGTCTCGAACTCCCGACTTCAGGTGATCCTCATGCCTTGGCCTCCCACAGTGCTGGGATTACAGGCATGAACCACCACATCCTGCTGAATTTTGCTTTTTTATCTGGGCTGACAATCTCTGTCTTTTAATTGGAGTGCTTAGATTGTTTATATTTAATGTAAATGGTGGCATGATTGGTTTTAAATATAGCATTATGGTATTTGTTTTTTATTTGCACCATTTGCTCATTTCCCTTTTGTTCTGCCTTCTTGTAGATTAACTGAGCACTTTTCAGGATTTAGTTTTATCTTCACTGCTGGCTTATTAGCTATACCTCTTTGTTTTATATTTTTGGAAATTATTCTAGGTCTTAAAATATGCACACTTATAACTCACTACAGTCAACTTTCAAATATTATAGAGCTTCATATATAATGTTAAATCTTTCAACAGTATACTTCCATTTTACTCTTTCATCCTTGATACTATTGTCATACATTTAATCTCTGCATATATTAAAGATTCTACATATACTTATTGTTTATGTTTAAATAGTCAATTATCTTTAAATAAATTTTAAAAATGAGAAAAAATTTTAATTTACCCATATATTTACTATTTCTTTCACTCTTTATTCCTTTGTGTAGATTAAAATTTCCATGTGGTATAATTTTCCTCCTGCCTGAAGAAAATCCTTTAATGTTCTTACAATGCAGGTTAGGTGTTGAATTTTCTTAGTTTTCATGTTTTTCTAAAAAACCTTCACTTTGCCTTCAATTCTAAAAAATATTTTCACTACGTATAGAATTATAGATTGGTATTTGTTTATTCTTTTTTATTGTAAAAACCACACATTATAAACTTTACCATCTTAACCTTTTTAAAGCATGTAATTCATTTTTAAGTGTAGAGTGTAATAGTTTTAAGTATATTTACATTATTGTAAAACAGATTTCCAGAATCTTTTTATCTTGCGGAACTGAAACTCTATACTCATTAAACAACTTCCCTCTTTATGCTCGCTGCAGCCTCTGGTAACTAACATTTCATTTTTTATTTCTATGAATTTGATTACTTTGTAAACTTCATAAAAGTAGAATCATGCAGTGTTTGTCATTTTATGGCTTACTTATTTCACTTAGCATAAAATTCTCCAGGTTCATCCATGTTGCAATATGGGATAAAACTTCCTCCCTTTTAAAGGCTGCCTAGTATTTCATTTTATGTATATGTCAATTTTATTCATTCACTCATCTGTCAGCAGACACTTGAGTTGCTTCTACCTTTTGGTTATTGTGATTAGTGTTGTTATGAACATGTGTATGCAAATATCTCTTTGAGACCCTGCTTTCAATTCTTGTACATATATACCCAGAAATGGGATTGCCGGACCATACTGTAGTTCTATTTTTAATTTCCTGAGGAACCACCATACTGTTCCAAAGCTATTGCCCCATTAAATAATCCTACCAGTAGGGCACAAAGGTTCCAACTTCTTCACATTCCTGCAAACATTTGCTATTTTGTTTTCTTGTTTTTGTTTTCATAGTAGCCATCCTAACGGCTTTGAGATGATACCTCATTGTGGTTTTGATTAGCATTTCTCTGCTGATCAGTGATGTTGAATATTTTTCCATATGCTTGGTTGGCCATTTATATGTTGTCTTCAGATAAATGTCTACTCAAGTCCTTTGCCCATTTTTAATTGGGTTATTTTTTTTTTTTTTTTTTTTTTTTTTGCTGTTGAGTTGTAAGAATTCTATTTTAATTTTCTAAATATTTAATTTTGTTCTTTCTTCAGTTTTGAAAGATCCAGGAGTTCTTTATGTATTCTGGATATTAACTCCTTATCAGATACACGATTTGCAAATATTTTTCCTATTCCATAGGTTGCCTTTTCAATCTGTTGATTGTGTCCTTTGATGGAAAAAAGTTTTAGGCTTGATATAGTCCCTTTGTCTATTTTTGCTTTTGTTGTCTGAGGACATTTATTTATTCTTTCAGTACTTTAAGATACTGTTCTTTTGTCCTCTGGCTTGCATAATTTTTTTTAAAATTTTTAATTTTTATGGGTTCATAGTAGGTATACATATCTATGGGGTACGTGAGATGTTTTGATACAGGCATGCAATATATAACGATCACATCATGGAAAATGGAGTATCCATCCCCTCTAGCATTTATCCTTTGTGTTACAAACAGTCCAGTCATACACTTTTAGTTATTTTTAAATGTGCAATTAAATTATTATTGACTATAGTCACCCTGTTGTGATATCAAATACTAGGTCTTGCTCATTCTTACAATTTTTTGTACCCACTAACCATTCCCTACCTTCCCCTCAGCCCACAACTACACTTCCCAGCCTCTGGTAACCATTCTTCTGAATTCAATTGTTTTGACTCTTAGATCCCACAAATAAGTGAAAACAGAGCTTGAATAGTTTCTGAAGAAAAGTAAGAACAGTCTGTGGTATTTTTATCTTCGTTTCTCTGTATTTAATGTGTTTTCTTTCCTCAGGCTGTTTCTTAAAGATTTTCTCTTTTTACTGCCTTTAAGCAATTTGGTTATATTGTTCTGTAGTGTTTTGTGTGTGTTTTTTTATGTTTTTGTATTTTTCTTGGTTGAGGTTTGCTGAGCCTCTTTGTGCATTTACAGTTTTTCAATTCTGGAATATTTTCAACCATTATTTCTTAAAAATTTGTTTCTATTCACTTCTTTCTCCTTTTGGAACTCCAGTTTTACTTGTGTTAAAGTTCTTAATGTTCTTCCACAGATCACTGAGTTCTGTAAATTTTTTTTTAGTAATTTTTCTCTATGCTTCATTTTGCATAATTTCTACTGCTGTCTTTGAATTCACTGATCTTTTCTCCTGCAGTTTCTAATCTGCTATTGATTCCATCTAGTGATATTTTAACCTCAGATATAATATTTTTCATCTATGTTTCTATTGACTAATTTTTTTTTTGTTATGGCCCATATTTTTCTGCTGCTTCTCATATCTAGTTGTTTTCGTCTGGAACATGTGGCAGACAAGATGTATCTGTTTGAATCTTTTAAAAAGAGTTTTTAAGGGCATATCTGGAGTAGTCTTTATACTAGAGGTAATTTAAACTCACTTTTTAGGTTGGCCCTTCTGTGGTCTTCACTGGCTGCCACATGCATCCCATGGGGCCTTTGCATTCTCACTGGCGGAAACTCAAACTATTCCTGGCCTTGTGTGAGCTCTAGGAATTGTTTGGTTTATAACTCCTTGGTACATTTTCTTTTCTCAGAAGTCATTCTTTGCCGTACCTTAGGGTGTTTCACACTCTACAAGTGCATATTGATATTCAGACATATATTCTAGAGTTCCCCTGTGCTGATTTCTAGAATTCTTTCTCTGTATCAGCTCCAGATTTTTGGGTATTCTGGCATGTAAGTTAAAGCCAAAGCCCCCTTATCCTCCTGAACCTCATCTTTGTCTTCTCCACTCAGTGAGATTGCAGTTTGGGTTTCCCCTCCTTGCTCAGCAGTTCAGAAATTGCCTTTAGGCAAAGAGCCTGGGCAGTCATAGCACTCTATTTCCTTTTTCCCTGGGATCACAGTTCTCTGTTGCCTGTTGTCCAGTGTCTGAAAATAGTTATTTCCTGTATTTCGTTCTGCTTCTTAGTTGTTTACAGAGGAAGGATAACTTCAGATCTTGTAGTCAGAAGTGGTTTTTGCCCTAACTGTATTGAAAACTCTCCTTATGTAGATTTATGCAGGCCTAGGATACAGACCTAGTAATGGAAAGCACTTTGATTTTTGAAAGAATTGAATTAATGAATGAAGCATGGAATTAGGTTGAGCCACATGAAGTTGACAATTATTGATGATTTTAACCCATACAATTTATATGGTTCAATTTTGTACCTTGGCTAATTTGGATTAGCTAAGGAAAGCAGACTCAAGTAAAGGTAATTATACCTTTAGAGTGAGATCTCAGGCAATGATGATGGATCCTTTGTTTCCTGTGCATCTGGCAACCTTAGAAAACTTCTGTTGAATTTATTTTTCTAACAGAACATGGTAGGTCTATCTATGTGGGCTTTGGGTTTTTAGGTCCAACTATTTTCTTTGGAGAGGAAGATTCTTTCTGTGATTGGGTTTACAGTTTATTCAAAGAGTATATCCCTGTTCCTCATAGGATCAATTGAGTCATGCCCCAAGACAAGGGGTTTATAAGAGGAGACTTCAGCCTTATCGTCATCAGGGGGATGGAGCACAGGGACTCAATCTTTGTGAACTGGGTTGGGAATCTTTTAGCAGGATGGTGGTGGAATTCCTTTTAAGGAAAACAGTGTCACTAAGGACATAGGCGTGTTATTGGTTGTTGAGTTTGTGGTTGTGGTGGCTAGGAAAGACAGAGGATTTGATGACCTATGATACGGGGTAGGTAAGACTATATTATTGTCTCATTGTTAAATGCATGAAATGGAGAATGAAACTTAATAAATACCTCAGCAGAGGATGATCAAAGAAAAAGCCAAAGTTGCTGGATTCACAGTTAATTACCAGGTGTGGTTTTAGTTTCACTATTTCATATTATTGTACAGTAAACAACACACGCATTTAGAAGAAAAGTGTTCTATAGGTGACCAGACTGTAATGAATTTCACTTGCCATCACAGGATACTAGTCTGTGAAAATTATTGTAGCTTCTTGCAAATTATTAATGAGCTGACACATGGCCCAGTGGGTTTGGCATCCTTGCTTCTCAGAGTGCATATTGCCCTTAAATGTCAGTGGTGTTCACCATATAAGAATGGATAGATGGTTGTTATGGCCTGAATTCTGTACCCCTGAAGTTTATATATGGAAGTCCTAACCCCTAGTCCTTCAAAATGTGACCTTATTGCAAGGTAAAGTCTTTACAGAGGTAATCAAATTAAAACGGGGTCATTAGGACAGTTGGACCCTAATCCATTATGACTGGTATCTGATCAACAGGGGGAAATTTGAACAAAGAGATATGCGTAGTGGGAAGACAATATGAAGGGACACCGGGAGGAGATGACTGTCTCCAAGCCAGGGAGACAGGCCTGCAACAGATCCTTCTCTCACAGCCCTCAGAAGGAACTAACTCCGCCAATGCCTATATCTGACTTCTAGCCTCCACAGCGTTGTGAGACAATGAATTTCTGTTGTTTAAGCCACCCATTTTGTGATATTCTGTTACAGCAGCCACAGTAAACTAATAAAAGCATCTTTGCTGAACTACTGTCATAGACTGACTTGGTAGGAGAAACATGTTAGGAGCAGTGGGCCATCAGGAAACTCCTTGAAGCTGTGAGACTGTTAGATGGGGTGGGCAGTTCTTGTCTTTATCCATTTTGTGGATAGACACAAACACCACCCAACTGAGCAGAATAGGGCAAGGCAGCTGACCATGCCAAAGACCTCTAGGAGCTTTTACCCAGCGCTCATCTGAGTGGGAGGAGTTTAGGAGAAGTTGAATTTCCTACGTGAGTTGTAAAGAGATGTTATGGCTTCCAAAGAAATTATTTGAGGTGCATAGATGGTTGGGAAGAAAAACTCATAAACGCTAGCTTTTGCCATTGGCATTTAAAGAAAGTTAATAATCTGCAGCAGAGTTATTTTATACTCCACTGCTCTGAAAGATTATGATTACATAATCAGAGTAAGATTACATACTCCGAAAGATTATGAGGTATAAAGCATATGTATGAACCTTAGTATTTTAGTTCATGTTTAGGACTTCTGAAGGTCTACACTATTTCTCCCTCTGCCTGTCTGTCTCTCTCTCCCTGTGAATTATGTGGGTGACAGTGCACTTTTTTTTTTTTTTTTTTGAGATGGAGTCTTGCTCTGTCGCCAGGCTGGAGTACAGTGGTATGATCTCAGCTCACTGCAACCTCTGCCTCCTGGGTTCAAGCGATTCTTCTGCCTCAGCCTCCCAAGTAGCTGGGACTACAGGCGCCCACCACCATGTCCAGCTAATTTTTGTACTTTTAGTAGAGACGGAGTTTCACCGTGTTGGCCAGGATGGTCTTGATATCCTGACCTCGTGATCTGCTTGCCTCGGCCTCCCAAAGTGCTGGGATTATAGGCGTGAGCTACTGTGCCTGGCCGACAGTGCACAAGTTTCAATCCTTGACTCATTCTATTACCTATTTGCTCTTATGTTCATGTTGAAAAAATGCTGCTGTTAATATGGCTACTATCCTAATGTACAAAACAAAGGATGTCCAAGTGTTACCTCCCAAGCAAAGAGATCTTATTAATGGTGGAAGTAAAAAGCCCCAAGACACTCACTGAGTGAGTGAGGCTACAAGAGGGGCCCCAGGCCTGTCAGCAATCTGTTATCATTGATGTCTTTCCAGTTTCTTTGACCAGTGTATAATTTAAAACTCAGTTGGCCTGTGCTTTTTGACTTGATTACAACAGTTCCCAGCTTGTGAGGCGTTAAGCCAAAGTGGTTTTCATTAATTTGCCTTCTCCCTGAAGATTTTAGGCTTGCTGTTTCAAAGAAAGCTAGATACCACAATGAGCCAACTATTTGGTGAGAAGTTTCTCCTTGGGGAGAGAGCTGTTTGCTGCAGTTCCAGCCTTTCAAATGTCAAACGTTACTCATTCTCGCTTTGGCTCTTGTAAGTATGTGTAGTCCTTTTTATTTTAATTTGAGAGTGTTTGCTTGCACTGGTAGCTCGGGGAACTTTTACTTGTCGTTTGAAATGTAACCCTGGAACACAAAAAGTATGACTAATCCTACTTACTGGAATTTCACTGTTTTCATCAAGGCCGCCGTTTCCATTTCTAATTTTATATAATAAGGGCAAAATACCAACTGGCAAACATACTTCTTTTTTTTTTTTGGTTGCTGTACATTAAACTATCTACTGTGTTATAATAAAAAGCAATGCTTCATAATAGTGATCTTTGCAATCGAGATAAAACAGTTTCCAAGGGTATTTAAAGAGCAAATAGTTCATGATATGAGTCCCCAGCTAATATATCTATGCAAAGAAGCCTAAATTTCAGCTGCTTTTCATCTTCTGTATGGCAAAGATATTAGGTTATCTCTAGGCAAAAAGAATGGTTCATACACTGGAGTCACAGCCAACGGAAAGATTTTAGAACAATATACAAACACTCGTGCCATAACACTGACTTAGTTAAGCAATCATTGTGATGACCATTGGAAAGATGAGAGTATCAGCTAACGCAAACCAAGTTTTTGTCTTCTTTCATAGGAATCCTTTATCATTTCCTTATGTCTTAGCGCTCTAAATGTGGATTTCTGGAATGCCATTGGGAAGATCTCATATGAGGAAGCTCTAGTGGAATTGGGTTGAGACTTACTGACCAGGCAGTTCTTTAAAGACAATATCTGAGTAGCTTAAAGGGAATATAGGTACTACTTTGGAATGACCTAAAAAGAGATTTCCAATCCTTTCTGCTTTAAGCGATCACCTGGAGATTTGAAAAATGTGGATCTCCAGTTCCCATTCCCAGAGTTTCCAGTTCAATGGGTCAGTGTATCTATGTTTGCTTCCAGATTATTCTGGGTGCTGTCACCACTGGGAACCCCTGGCCCCAGTTGTCAGTTTGTAACTGTATACACAAAGAAATTATTCTGAGTTATTGGATCTGTAGGGGCTGCTGAATTTGGCATGTAAAGGAAAACGTTCTGCTTTTTGGTTTAATCTACAGATCACTTTAAATCTCCTGTTGTTGGTATGGCTTCTTTGACTCCTCATGGCCTGATACACTTGTGGGTCAATTACTAAGCACTCAGCTGGAACGACTATGTCCTGGCCCTGGGTGGGTATCAGAAACACCTGTGGAGCTACTTGAAATTATTTTTTTTTTTTTTTTTTACCAGACTTCCTGAATCACAGTCTAAGGGAGGGGTCCAGATATCAATTCTTCTATAAGCCTCATTGTTGATTTTGAAAAGCAGCTAATTTTGAGAATCTCTGAGTTATACTAATGGGGAGGAATATTGATTGACTGGCATTGGATACTAATTGAAGCTGAAGGGCCTATAGAGAAATCACATTAATTTGATTAAGATGATTAAAACTGCTCATTTCACTAGTCTATGATCTAGGCTTTGTGTTTGATCAACAGATATTTGGTAATGGTCGTAAGACCATTACAAGAGAGGGCAGAACTCTTTACCACTTGAAGTATATCAGAGCTTTCAGATACAGCTTAAGGTGAATCTTTAAGGCAAGTGTTTCCTTAGAACCTGAATAAGGAGTGGAGTAGAGGGCACACTGTTCAGGTGAAAAAGACAAAATGAATGAAGTGATTATGATGGGAACTAGAAATCTGTGCTTGTAAGACAATGTGTTAATGGACACGTTGTCACTTCCTTATGTCTTAGAGCTCCAGATGTGGATTTCTGGAATGCTGCTGGGGAGAACTTACATGAGGAAGCTCTAGTGGAGTTGAGTTGAGACTTACTGACCAGGCAGTTCTCTTAAGGCAAGATCTGAGTAGCTTAAAGGGAATATTGATACTAATTGACCTAAAAAGAGATTTCTAAACCTGGAAGACAATGTGTTTTCCATATATAGTGGGAAATAATAGAATATGAAATTGTACAAAGTGGGCTGGGGTCTTGAAGGTGGCTTGAAGTTGACAGAAATCAGGAGCTATTACAGCATTTTTGTTGTATCAATTTACAGGAGTAAAGTGAAAACATTTTCACTTGGTAGGTAAGGCAGAAGTTCAGAGGCAGGGCTGTGGCAGTAATGCAGAGTAAAGAGACGAGACTTGGTCTAGCATAGTGCTGGGGGATTGGAGCAGGATAGATTTGGCAAACATGTATGGAAGTGATCTAAATGAAAATTATTTTATTTGCAGATTATTTATACATTTTCTGCTTACGAAAATATTATCCTGCCGAAGAGGGCATAAAATATCTATCTCTGAAACTGCATAATAACTTCTTTGGTCAAATTGGTTTCTTGTTCAAATGGTCAAAAAAAGCATTCAGAATCAGCGTTAGCAAGCAAGCAAGATATTTGGTTATGTTCCTGGTTGAAACTTAATATGAGCGTAGAGTCAGTCTAGTTTGTTGCTTGTGTAGCAAGCAGACAGACAGTCAGGTATTCAGGTATTGTGAATAAGCAGGTAAGACAAATCAGTATAATTAACTGTAAAGCTGCCTAAATAGTCCTTTTATCCCAATATGTGTAATGTTTGCAGTTTTAAATGCTTTTATACAAACAGAGTGACATAAAATACAAAGAATTTGAAATTTTCCTGGTTTCTTCCAATCATGCCCCTACTATCTTTCAACATCCATTTCAAAGACTGCCTTGTGGGCAAATATTTCCTTAGTTGCCCCTTTTACGTGCTTTACCTTCCATCTGATGGCTCATATTGTTTCTACTCTCCCTTCTCTCACTTCCAGAGTCTTGATGCCAAAGGACTCAAGTCAGCAGAGGTCTTTGGTCAAAGACAGCAGATGGCCTCTGTAAAAATCAGAGGACTCTCTCGGCTGCCAGAGCAGTGTAAGGGAGACTCAGACTAGCTGAGGTGGACCCCTGGAATCTGGGGATCGGGGGTGTAGCAGAATAGGGAGCAATGAGAGTCAGAAAAGACGTGGAAAGATCTGCTTTAAGATGTGGATATATCAGGTGTCAAGGTCGTAAAATAGCTTAAAAGTAGAAAAGCAGTTCTATAAACATTCACCAGCAGGCACTGGGAAAATAGCACTGAACAGAGCTGGACACAGCCTTTGCTTTTGTAGAGCCATGCCTCAAGATAAGCTCCATTTATGAGGAGAAAGATGGGGAATTATAGAATATATACCAACCCTTTATGCTTTTTGACCCTCTGTCAGTTTTGTGGGAATAACTTCAGCCTTGCCACAAAGCACAGCCTTCACACTTTCTTAGATTCAATAGTAAATAGTTTAAGAAACATAGCTATACTATGTTTCTTCATGTCCTTAAACACGAAAATGAAATTGAAAGCTGGACAGATCTGAACAGCACAGATTGGGGTGCTAGCTCTTATGGTTGAAGTAAAGAGCTATATGATGGCTTAATTTTTTTTTTTTAACAGTCTAGGGTTTTTTCCTCAGGAGACCAATCCAATTTCTCTTGCAATTTTTTTTTTTGTTGTTGTTGTTGTTCTCTTAGGAAATTCCCAGAGATTGCAATGTTATTATGCTCATAATATTTTTCTTTTCTTTTTGAAGTTCTAGTTCATTTATTTTAACATTTAATATTCCATTGTATCAATATACCACAGTTTTTTAAAAACCCATTCTCCTGTTGATATATATTTAGATTATCTCCAGTTTTATATTCTGTCAAACATAATCTCAAGAATTTCTTAATCATTATCTAATCAAAGGTTAAAGAATGGCCTCAATTATTACTATGAACAATAGTAAGAGAAATGTAATTTGTCCATCGTGCTGTCAAATACAATAACACCAATATAAATTTCCTTAATGAACAATGAACACTTCTATTCAGTTACAAAAGTTTTTTGACTCAGTGGCAGCTGGAGATTGGACTTTGTGCTAATACTTAGGTTAATTGCATCTCATGTTAATATGTCTTAGTGGGTGCAATTAAGCAGAATTATAACTTGTTCATGTTATAATTCCTTTTGCCTTTCTAATTCATTGGTGAACTCCTATAACTTAACCCCTCTTTCGTTTAGGTATCTGCCCCTTCACAGATGAGAGAATGTTAGCAGATTTTCTTTTATAGCTTAGGTTACTTTGACAGAGAAATATTAGGCATCATCTTAATTTCAGCATCATCATCATCATCATCTTTTTTTTTTGAAACGGAGTTTTGCTCTTGTTGCCAGGCTGGAGTGCAGTGGCGCAATCTTGGCTCACTGCAACCTCCACCTCCTGGGTTCAAGTGGTTGTTCTGCCTCAGCCTCCTAAGCAACTGGGATTACAGGTGCCCACCACCACATCCAGCTAGTTTTGGTATTTTTATTAGAGACGGGCTTTCGCCATGTTGGCCAGGCTAGTTTTAAACTCCTGACCTCAGGTGATCCACCCACCTTGGCCTCCCAAAGTGCTGAGATTACAGGTGTGAGCCAATGCACCCAGCTATCATCCCTTTATGAAGGCAGAAGCACTGGATATGGCAATAGGTTGCTGGAAGATTAATTCCCATGGTGGTTCTTTTAACACCATACTTTGGCCACACCCTCAACTGGAATTCAAACTTAAGATTAGAAGGAAAATGCTCTTCACCAGCCCTTAAAGATTTCTAACCTAAACTTACAGCAGTAGTCCCTTAAATGTGAAGAATAATCAAGCTCAATAAATACTTTGATATTTTTGAAAAAAATGACAGATTTTCAGCATTGAGAAATTCTCTGAAGTATAAGCATATCCAAGAAGAATGTCCTATATTCTGTCTTTTTCTTGCTAAATGGAATGTTTAAAAGCTGGATAACACTGTATTCAAATGTTAATTCATGTTTTGGGTTCAGTTTCATAGCTTAGCATCTGATATTTATTATGAATTCACCTGAGGTGTATTTTATTTATTTTTTAAGCGATATAGTCCCTAGTTTGAAAGATAACTTGAGAGAATGATTCTTGACACAGTTAAATTCTCTTTCTCCTGTGCCGTGTTTTTTAACCTCAGATACTGGTCTTAAAAAAATACATATATATCCAGTGCCAGAAACTCCCAGCAGATGTCATTGTAAGGCAGATTTTTTTAGCAAGGCTTTTCTAGAATAGTGAATAGGATTGTTGCATATAGTAGTGATGTGTGTATTAGATACTGGAGTTAATTCATTCTAGTCTCATCAGAGTGGGATTTGTTATGAAGAGGTAAAGAGATTCCTGGGATTCTTGCCTGTCCTTTTATAACATGGGGGCACTGCTTTTCTGCAATATAAGTTAGAGAACAAGAACAACAGCCTTTCACCCAAGCATTTCCTTGGCTACTCTACCTGGGGCTACCAGCTTAGCACAAGGCATGACTGTGTTCTGCATGGGACAGAAGAACCACAGGGAGGAGACTGTTGCTTAGACACATAATATAGTAAGTGAGGGAGTTGCAGTTTCAAATAAGAGAGCCTCACTAATTCTGGACTCCACACCCTTAGTCCTGAAGGGAAAATACAAATGGACATGAAAACATGTGTCCCAATAGAGCACATCTGGTCCTTATCTAAAGCAGAAAGGCAAATTGTATTGGAAATGCCTAACTGATTTTATGGATATCAATTTCAAGTGAAAAAAACATTTTTTTCCCAGGGAAGCTCATGATACCTTGTCTTATTTGCTATAAATGTAAATGAAAGTCAATCTAAATTCGCCTATGTTTCCATGTATATATATATGGTGATACATGTTGGGTACCTGTGAAGATCTTATTCTATTACTCTTCAATATTGTAAAAGCTCATTTCTCACTTACCATTTTTACATTGATTGATTAGATTTTTTAAAATAAACTCCTTTGGCACTTTGGGAGGCCGAGGCGGGCAGAGGTCAGGGGATTGAGACCATCCTGGCTAACATGGTGAAACCCTATCTCTACTAAAAACACAAAAAATCAGCTGGGCGTGGTGGCAGGCGCTTGTAGTCCCATCTACTTGGGAGGCTGAGGCAGGAGAAGTGCTTGAACCAGGAGGCAGAGGTTGCAGTAAGCCAAGATTGCACCACTGCACTCCAGCCTGGGAGACAGAGCAAGACTCCGCCTCAAAAATAAATAAATAAATAAACTTCTTTGATGAAGCCCCCTTTTAAAAGCCAGAACTATACTTTGTATTGTATAGTATTAACTGAAATGTAGATTGCTTAGAAAATGTTAATAAAATGTGTTTGAAAATCAACTACTTTTTTTTTTGAAGCGGAGTCTCGCTCTGTTGCCTAGGCTGGAGTGCAGTGGCGCGATCTCGGTTCACTGCAAGCTCTGCCTCCTGGGTTCACGCCATTCTCCTGCCTCAGCCTCCTGAGTAGCTGGGACTACAGGAGCCCACCACCACGTCCAGCTAATTTTTTGTATTTTTAGTAGAGATGGGGTTTCATCGTGTTAGCCAGGATGGTCTCGATCTCCTGACCTCCTGATCCGCCCACCTTGGCCTCCCAAAGTGCTGGGATTACAGGCGTGAGCCACCACACCCAGGGGAATCAACTACTTTTAAAAAACCACAGGGATCATGTAAAAGAGGCAAACTATATCAAAGATGGAAGGGTGAAAGTGTGAGGAAATAGTAAAAGATATGGACTTGGATATGGATTTGGATATTCCAACTGAGTATCTCCACTTAACTGACTCAACATATTAACCAATTTTTTTTTCTTATGCTATCTGATGTCTGTATCATTCTGAAATTAAGCTAGCAGGATCCCCACAGTTTTGCTTCCCCAATAGAATTGTGTGCCTGCCAAGGGTCAGGTGAGTTTGTCCCAATCCTGTTTATGCCACCTACACTTGCCATTGAATTAAAGTGGGTAATTGCAATATTATGTGAACCAGTGAAATATGACTGCAAAATAAAAGGGGATTTTTATTTCTCTGAAAACGAGTTATATATAATGCTTAGAAAGACTTGATAAAGAGAAATTACTAGACTTGCTGTTAAATTTGGATGTGGATGAAACAAATATAAGAGGTTGGAGGGAAAACTGAAAATCTTGAAGGTATGTATTCTAAAATTTCTGCAAAATTATTTGTGGCTTCTTGCTCCACTTAAAGGGAAGTGGGGATTTAGAGAGAATGCCTTGTGGATGTGGGTTATTCGGGAAAGATTATATGGATTTCTAATCAGTGTTGCAGGAAGTCAGGGACCTCAAATGGAGGGACCAGCTGAAGCCGTGGCAGAAGAACATAAATTGTGAAGATTTCATGGACATTTATTAGTTCCCCAAATTAATACTTTTATAATTTCTTACACTTGTCTTTACTGCAATCTCTGAACCTAAATTATGAAGATTTCATGGACATTTATCACTTCCCCAGTCAATACTCTTATAATTTCCTATGCCTGTCTCTACTTTAATCTCTTAATCCCGTCATCTTCGTAAGCTGAGGATGTAGGTTGCCTCAGGACCCTGTGATGGTTGTGTTACCTTTACAAATTTTTTGTAAAACATGTGTGTTTGAGCAATACGAAATCAGGGCACCCTGAAAAAGAATAGAGTAACAGCGATTTTCAGGGAACAAGGAAAGATAACCATAAGGTCTGACTGCCTGCGGGGTCAGACAGAATACAGCCATATTTTTCTTCTCACAGAGAGCCTATAGACAGATGTGTGAATAGGAGAAATATCACTGAATTCTTTTCCCAGCAAGGAATATTAATAATTGATAACCCTGGGGAAGGAATGCATTCCCACAGGTAGGCCTATAGACGACTGCTCTGGGAGTGTCTGTCTTATGCGGTTGAGAGAAGGGATGAAATATGCCCTGGTCTCCTGCAGTGCCTTCAGGCTTACTAGGATTGGGAAATTCCAGCCTGGTGAATTCTAGTCAGACCGGTTGTCTGCTCTGGAGCCCTGTTTCCTGTTAAGATGTTTATCAAGACAATGCATGCCCAGCAGGACATGGACCCTCATCAGTAATTCTAATTTCACCCTTGCCCGAGCTTGTGATCTTGCTCTGCTCTTTTGCCTTGTGATCTTTTATTGCCCTTTGAAGCATGTGATCTCTGTGACCCACTCCCTATTTGTACACCCCTCCCATTTTGAAATCCCTAATAAAAACTTGCTGGTTTTGTGGCTCGGGGTCACCATCATGGTCCTATCAATATGTGATGGCACCCCCCGAGGCCCAGCTGTATTTGTACTCTTTTTCTTTATTTCTCAGACCAGCTGACACTTAGGGAAAATAGAAAGGACCTATGCTGAAATATTGGGGGCTGATTCCCCTGATAAATCAAATAATGTGCACTCAATAAAGGGAGACCCTCTACATTAAAATATTGGCAAATGCATGTTTATTTTCAGGTTTTAAATTACAATATTTGATTTTAAAATTCCTCTACTTTGTTCAGCTTTTTCAACTAACTGACCAACTGTTGGTATTGATCTTACCAGATGAAAGTTACTGCTCTGCATTTTAAAACTAATTTTTAATTTTAGGCTATGTGTCTTAGCCTGTTTTCATGTGGCTGATAAAGACATACTCAAGACTTGGCAATTTACAAAAGAAAGAGATTTAATGGACTTATAGTTCCATGTGGTCAGGGAGACCTCACAACATGGTGAAAGGTGAAAGGTACATCTCACATGGCGGCAGACAAGAGAAGAGAGCTTGTATAGGGAGACCCCCGTTTTTAAAACCATCAGATCTCATTAGACTTATTCACTATCACAAGAACAGTGCAGGAAAGACCTGCCCCTATGATTCAATTACCTCCTACTGGGTCCCTCTCACAACACATGAGAATTCAAGATGAGATTTGGGTGGGGACATAGCCAAACCATAATATTCCACCCCTGGACCCTCCCAAATCTCAAGTCTTCACATTTCAAAACCAATTATGCCTTCCCAACAGTCCCCCAAAGTCTTAACTCATTTCAGCATTAACTCAAAAGGCCACAGTCTGAAGTCTCATTAGAGACAAGGCAAGTCACTTCCACCTATGAACCTGTAAAATCAAAAGCAAGTTAGTTACTTCTTAGATACAATGGGGGGTACAGGCATTAGGTAAATACAGCTATTCCAAATAAGAGAAATTGGCCAAAACAAAGGGGCTACAGCCTCCATGCAAGTCCAAAATCCAGCAGGGCAATCAAATCTTAAAACTCCAAAATGATTTCCTTTGACTCCATGTCTCATGTCCGGGTCATGCTGATGTAAAAGATGGGCTCCCATGGCCTTGGGCAGCTCTGCCCCTGTGGCTTTGCAGGGTATATGCCCTCTACTGGCTGCTTTCATGGGCCGGCATTGAGCATCTGTGGCTTTTTCAGGTGCACAGTGCAAGCTGTCAGTGCATCTACCATTCTGGAGTCTGGAGGATGGTGGCCCTCTTCTCACAGCTCCACTAGGTAGTGCACCAGTGGGGGCTCTGTGTGAGGGCTCTGACCCCACATTTCCCTTCTGCACTGCCCTAGCAGAGGTTCTTCATGAGGGCCCCACCCCTGCAGCAAACTTCTAAGCCTGGGCATTCAGACATTTCCATATATCTTCTGAAATCTAGGCAGAGGTTCCCAGACTCCAATTCTTGACTTCTGTACACTCACAGGCTCAACACTGCATGGAAGCATCTCTGAGGCCATGGCCACGCTCTACGCTGGAACAACTGGGACACAGGGCACCAAGTCCCTAGGCTGCACACAGCATGGGGACCCTGGGCCTGGCCCACGAAACAACTTTTTTTTCTCCTAAACCTTGGGCCTGTGATGGGAAGGACTGTAGCAAAGGTCTCGATATGACCTGGAGACATTTTCCCTATGGTCTTGGTGAACATTTGGCTCCTCGTTACTTTTGCAAATTTTTGCTGCCAGCTTGAATTTCTCCTCAGAAAATGGGATTTTCTTTCCTATGGCATTGTCAGGTTGCAAAATTTCCAAACTTTTATGCTCTGCTTTCCTTTTAAAACTGAATGCCTTTAATCATACCCAAGTTACCTCTTGAATGCTTTGCTGCTTAGAAATTTCTTCTGTCAGATGCTCTAAATCGTCTATCTCAAGTTCAAAGTTCCACAGATCTCTAGGTCAGGGGCAAAATGCCACTAGTCTCTTTGCTAAAACATAGCAAGAATCACCTTTGGTCCAGTTCCCAACAAGTTCCTCATCTCCATTCATAGACCACCTCAGCCTGAATGTCATTGTTCATATCATTATTGGCATTTTGGCCAAAGCCATTCAACAAGTCTCTAGGGAGTTACAAATTTTCTCACATTTTCCTGTCTTCTTCTGAGCCTTCCAAACTGTTCTAACCTCTGCCTGTTACCCAGTTCCAAAGTCACTTCCACAGTTTTGGGTATCTTTTCAGCAGTGCCTGCTCTACTGGTACCAATTTACTGTATTAGTCAATTTTCATGCTGCTGATAAAGACATACTTGAGACTGGGCAATTTACGAAAGAAAGAGATTTAATGGACTTACACTTCCACGTGGCTGAGAAGGCCTCATAATCATGGTGGAAGGTAAAAGGCATATCTCACATGATGGCAGAGAAGAGAAGAGAACTTGTGCACAGAGACCCCCATTTTTAAAACCATCAGATCTCATGAGACTTATTCACTATCACAAGAACAGCATAGGAAAGACCTGCCCGGCGATTCAGTTACCTCCCACCACCCACAACATGTGGGAATTTAAGATGAGATTTGGGTGGGGACACAGCCAAACTATAACACTATGGTTTCAGAATGTAGCCACTGCAGAGTTTATGCTATACCACAAGGGACACTCTAGATGAGCTCAGTGATTTTCTAGGTAAATGTTTTGCTCTTTTTTTTTTTTTTAATGATTTTATCAACAGGTTAAGTAAATACTTTAAACTGGCGAACTACTTCTTGGCTTAGAATGATTTTATGCCAGATAATGATGTCAAGCTTAATTTTTATATGAAATGTGATTATAAAACAACTTTAATAATTTCATAAATAATCATTTTTTCATACACAGCTCTTGCTGGCATGTTGAGGTTCTTGACAGGCTGACTTTGGGTTAGAGGCTTGGAAAACTCACCTAGACAAAGGGAGATGAACCTTGTGGCAAGTCCCCATCAGTTTGGTCCATGGTCAAGAACATTCTAGTTTGAAATGTAAGAGAGTGGCACATAGAGTATTCTTAACCAGAAGTGGCTCTACTTTTTTAGGAAATGTCTTATATTACTTAATTTAATCCAGCTTCCCAAATCATTGCAAATATGAAAAAATAGGTACATTCTATGCATAACTCCAACCTTACTAAGTGTACTTCTAAATTCACATAGTAGCAAAATAATGAGGACAGAAGGGATTGTTGTGATAACAAAATAATCCTTTTGTTGTTTGCATCCATCAGGTTTAACTCCAGAGTTGTTTGTCTTTAAAACAATTCTAATGTTATAATGGCAGTAAGAAGAACTATCTTTCACAGGGATAAACTTCCTTTTGAAGTTTCAGGTGGTGATAGGCAGAGATGGCAATGAGAATGAAGGAAAAAAAAGGTGGAAGGAGGAAGATGAAGAGAAGAAAAGCAGACAGCTTGCTTACAAGGTGAAATCACTTCTTGGAATCTAGTTTATTTCATTTTGCTTTCTTTTGGGCTCTATTGGTAAGATTGGTAAGATGTTTGCCTTACTAGTTTAATGAAATAGAATAACAAGCATTGATTATTTAAAGTCTGGATCTATACACACCTCTCCTAGGCATTTTAAAGTAATACATTCCCCCCTAAGTATTTGATCTTGTAAAGGAAAATCACATAATCTACTTGAGAATGATACTTTGAAGAAATATTTACCAGAGTAAGAGTATTTTACATCCTGTGGTAAATGGAACAAGTGAAAAACTAGGTTCCAATTGCCATTCATTCTCCATCAGAGAAATTTAATTATAGTGGGTATACATAATTCATATTTCAAAGAAAGCAACACTTGCTGAAAAGAAAAGAATAAAAAATTACTCCCATGTAACTTAAATACTTTTCCATTGCTGAATTTAAACATTTGGGGAGAATTCCCTGAGCGACTCTAGGTACATCTGAAATGGAACTGAACTGTGAGCTTTACAGCCACCTGCCAAGATTCTGGCTATTCCCTTTCTCTGTCAGTGGGATATTGTTTTGGGGGTGACATCTTACGTTACCTTGGCAGAGAGCCCTTCATTTTCTGCCTCTGGGTAAGTGGCTAGAACTGAATTATTTGTGTTCCTGGACTTTGTTTTATCCTCAAAATATAATAACCTTAGACAGCCTGGAGTACAAAAAAAGAGTGCTAGTTTTAAAAAACTTTCTTTTAATAGTTCTGTAGAGGTACTGGAAAGAATGCTGGGCTGGGTGTTAGATTTTGCTGCTTGTCCTAATTCTGCCCCTAGTGGGTGATCGTGGCTATGACACTTTAATTTGAGGCGTCTTTACTCAAGGACGGAATTTAAAAATTCAATGGAGAAAGGCTTTAGTTGCTTTTTCATTCTCAGGAATTCTCTCCAGAGTTTTTGAAGCTTGCTTTGGTGAAAAAATTCAAATGAAATGACATCTAAAATCCAGTTTATATGTTACATTTTGGATCCTCTGATTTTAAGGTGTGCATCTGTGTTCACTTTGTTGATGAAAAAAGTGGAGGTAACTTCCTGTCTAAATTTATAGATCACAGTCATGACTTATGGCGACAACAGAGCCTCACATGGTCTTCGTCTTGGTTCTGTTATTTCTTAATCTCTTCCTAAGAGATTCCCTGTTTAGACTGAATAAAACTTTGCCATGTGATTTTAATGTTGTTGAAAGGATAGCACAGGCTCCACACGTGAGGTAGTGGCTGATCTGGCTGCTCCACTTCCCCATGAAGCCTTATGTGTTTTGTTTTGTTTTGAGTTTAAAAGACTATTATTTTAAGACAAAAAACAAGTAGTAAATTTTTAGGGCAAAATGTAATGAAGGTGAACCCACATTTTGTGATTTTTCTTTGTGATTTTTCTTTGACTTTCAGAGATATAGGTACTTTGGTACCATCTTCCACAAATGCAAATCCTGCTATGTTCAGTTATAAAAGGAAAAAAACTTTTGACTTCAGCAGTAGCAGGCACAATCGTAGCCATAATAACCACTAATTCATATAGACACTTGTAGATGCTGGGCTCACTGACTTCTGTACTCTGCACACATCATCTTGTTTAATTCTCACAGGGTCTTCATGAGGCAGATCTGATTGTTATCCACATTTTACGGATGAGGAAACTGAAGCGTTGCAAGATTAACTAACTTGTTCAAAATATTCTAAAACCACCAATATTTTTATCTTTTTGAAGTTTTTAATCTACATTTTACCAAACAGTCTTAAATTCTATTTCTCTTGTACTGTCTTCTTATCACTTTTTTTTTTTTTTTGGTTGAGCATTCATCATTCTTCAAAATATGCAATTCTTCAAAATATGCAATTTAATATGATCCCATATATGAATTTAAGCATCAATAGAGTCATTTTATCATATGGACTAGGTTTGGATAGATTTTACTCTACTCTAAGAAAATCCTATATGAGAAACTCTACATTTACTCAAAACATAAACGATGAAATGGTTATTAATTATTCATTAGGTAAGACATATTTTGCTTTAATATAATTAATAGTAGGGACCTTTTAAATGTGATATTACTCAAACACATTAGCTGTTACATGAATGGATTTAGAATTGCAGAATTTTGGTGGCAAAAAGAAAATGCCTTTTTTGCGTGTTTAAAAAAACACACTTGGTGAACGTTGAGAGCAGGGGAGGTTGTGCATGTGTGGGGATGGGGTAAGTGAAAGCTCTCTGTAATTTCCAGTCAATTTTGCTGTAAACTTAAAACCACTCTAAAAAAATAAAGTTTATATTTACAAAAAGGGGATCAGTTAGAATTTTAGCTCTGTGATTCACTGTGATCTTGAACAAGTTATCTCTCTCTTAGTATTTATTCTGTCAAGTGAAGATAATAATAGATCCCATACCAATATTGAGAGAATTAACTGAAATGTATATATATGCAGCTCCTGGCTCATTATGCATACTAAAAAAATGTTATGCCTTTTCCTTTAAATTCCCTTATGTCACACTTGAGGGAAGTGGTGAGTTTATAGCTGAATAGGACTGATTATAAGTATTCTTCCTCCTTGTCTGATGCATTTTGTGTAATCCCACACACTTATCAGAAATCCAGCTTGGTGTGCAGACAGAGTTGCCTGTCTGTGCAGGTGGTGACTTGTGCAATCTGCATGGTGGGGGATGGTGAGGAGGCCCTGTAAGAAATGTAATAAGGAGCAATAGGCTGCTGTCTGTCAAAGAGCCTAACTGGGTTCTATAGTCTGGTGAGGATGTTTGAAGCCTACTGGTTTTGACAGGTGAAAAGCTGTGCACTTTAGTCATGGATGAGCCGCTTCCAGAAAAGGATAACTCACTCTATCTCCTGGAT
Organism: Macaca thibetana thibetana; assembly: GCF_024542745.1. Taxonomy (NCBI): domain Eukaryota; kingdom Metazoa; phylum Chordata; class Mammalia; order Primates; family Cercopithecidae; genus Macaca; species Macaca thibetana. The sequence goes on along the minus strand of NC_065580.1, from coordinate 88,213,186 downwards.
GGCTTAATTGCTTAACTGCCAAATGGTTTCTTCTTGTCCCTTCTAACTTTATTATTTTGATTCTCTGAATTACAAGCACATCTACTCTACAAAGCAGAAATTTTTAATCTCTTGGCATTAAGAACAGCTTTGAGAATCTGATAAAAACTGTGGACCTGCTCCTCAGAAAACGCACACACGTATATACACAGTGACCTTTACAAAATGTTTGAATTAAATTTTAGGAAGCTAATGTCTGCTGTAAAAACTTTAGACATCAAAAACACTCAAACACATGTAGAGGAAGCAAAACTAATGTTGGAAGATAAGACTGAAATATTGAGCAGTTGTTCCTCTGTATTAAACAATGAGAAATCCTAAAATAGGCCACCTTCAAGAAAAATGTTAACCTAAAGTCTTCTTACTGCAACTGGACAGTATGAGTTTAAGTCTACCAATAGATATGGTTACTGAGAGTGAAGAATTAGTAAGAATTGTCTCGGAAAATTGCCTCTAATTCTACACAACGAAGGCAGCCAATGTTTATGATATTTATTTAATCCTTAAGAAAGTTTGTTTCCCTTTCCTTATATCACAACAATATTATTGAGGCTTTAAGAACCATGTTTAGAAAATCAGTACACATTGTAGCAAAAACATAGAGCACTTTAGGAGGGAAATCTTCAGGTGAGGAAAATGGAACAGTAGCTCATGTGATACATATAACAGGTGGAAGATTGTTTTGAGAGGATATTTGAGAATAAAGGAAGAATTAGCAATAGTTACATAGAAAAGGAAAAAATAATAAAATAAGAAAGTGCTACTTTTTAAAAAAATGAAGCAAAGTTGTACATCTAGAAAATAATTATAGTTTACCACTTGGTTTAGCAGTGACTATTTACACAGTTATGGTAATTTAAACAAAAATAATTGGGGCGGGGGGAGGTCATCTCTGATCATAAGAGTTGAATAGAGTATACTTAAAATGGATAAATCAAGAAATAACAACATGAGCACAGTTTTTTAGAAATAGCAAGATAAATATTTGGAAAATGCAGGTCATTAAAAGTGCTTACATTGGGGATTGAAATTAGAGAGTCAGAGGTGTTAGGTTGGGGACAGCACTTTTCTTAAATAACTTGAAAAAAAGTCCGAATCTTTAAAACAATCAAAATTTTAAATAAAAATCCAATTTCTGGGATTTCCCAAGTAATTATAAAATCTGAAACTACAAGACTCAATTCCCAGAAAGCAAACCTGTCTGGACCTGAGAATGAGCTGCCACCTTAAGAAGAGACTGTGTTCTTACTTTGGCTTCCTCAGCCAGCCCCATCCTCCTGTTGTTCTCACGGTGCATTTTCCAGCTTTCCTCCCCATCCTCCCCCAGCTTTGTTGAGGTATAATTGACAAATAAAAATTTTGTATACTGAAGGTGAACAACTTGATGTTTTGATACATGTATACATTGTGAAATAATCACCACCATCAACCTAATGAACCTCACACAGTTACAATTTTATTTTTCTTCTCTCTCTTTTTCTCTTTCTTTGCTGTGGTAAGAATCCTCGAGATGTATCTTTTAGCAAATTTCAAGTATGTAATAAGGTATTATTAACAATTGTCACCATAGTGTACATTCGATCACTGGAACTTATTCACCCTGCATATCTGAACCTTTGTACCCTTTGACTAAAATCTCCCTATTTTCCCCTCCTCCAGCCCTTGGCAGCCTTACGACTCTCCCGTTTTATAAATTTGGCTGTTTTAGATTTCACATGTAAGATCACACAGTATTCGTCTTTCTCTGTCTGACTTATTTCACTTAGTTTAATGTCCTCCAGTTTCCACGTTGTTGCAAATGACAGGATTTCCTTCATTTATGTGGATGAATATTTCATTGTACATATGTAACCCATTTTCTTTATCTGTCAATGGGCATTTAGTTTGTTGCCATATCTTGGCATTGTGAGTAATGCTGTAATGAGCATGGGAGTGCAGATATCGCTTGGAGATGGTGATTTCATTTACTTTGGATATATACCCAAAAGTGGGTTTGTTGAGCCATTTTTAGAACCATAGTTCTATTTTAATTTGTCGAAGAACCTGCATTGCATTTTCCATGATGTCTGCACTAATTTACATTTTTACCAACAGTGTACAAGGGTTGTCTTTTTTCCACATCCTCACGAATACTTATCTTTTGTGTTTTGATGATAATCATTCTAACAGGTGTGAGGGGACATCTCATCACAGCTTTGATTTGTATTTCCCTCATGATTAGTGATGTTGAGCACCCTTCCATATACCTCTTGGCCATTTATATATCTTCCTTGAGAAATGTCTTTTCAGGTTATTTGCTCATTTTAGAATCAGGTTATTTGGTTTTTAAATTATTTTCTGATGAGTTGTGTGGGTTCCTCAAATATTTCTGATATGAACTGCTTATCAGATATATGGCTTGCAAATATTTTCTCCCATTTCAGAAGTTATCTTTACACTCTGTTTGTACTCTTTGCTCTGAAGATTTGTCTTTTGATGCAATCTCACTTGTCTATTTTTGTTGCCTGTGCTTTCGTTGTCGTATCCAAAAAAATTATTGCCCAGACCGCTTTCAAGTAGCTTTTCCTCTATGCTTTCTTCTAGTAGGTTTAGGGTTTCAGATCTTAAATGTTTGTCTTTAGTCCATTTTGAGTTTATTTTCTTATATGGTGTGAGATAAAGGTCCAATTTTATTCTTCTGCATGTGGATTTCCAGCCCTCCCTTTGATGAATTTTTAGTATTACTGTTTGTTAAAAACATTTATTTACAGTTCAGTAATCCAACCCAGTTTTACTCTGATTTCTGTTTCTTTTTTTAATTCAAGTATAGTTTTATTTAATAATTCTACTAAAATCACATATAGTGTGATCATATCTACTTGTCTCTAGAGCTGCCCAGAGGTGCCTGGAATTGTATTAATCAAAGATAGCATGAGCTAATCCAGAAAGGAGGATATGGGTGATTTACTGCTTTCTTTCTTTGTGATTTTCTACATAGCTTGATTTAAAAAAAAAATTAAAAAGACTTTTTTAAAAAAAAACAATAAAATCATAACTTAAAAAGAATCTCATCCACTCACCAACTCATTTTGAAACTCTTTTTATAAGTGAAATTGCATCTTGTCCTTTTTATCATTCTATATAATTTGTTGTCAGGACTAGTTCCTTATCAAGCTAAGTTTTAGTTTTCATCCAGCTACATTTGCAAGTAAGCAAGATTTCTGAGGGCAGATATTTTTTCTTTTCTGTTTATAGCTCTACCCTAGTGCCTAGATCACTGCCTAGGTGCATAGGAGGGCCTCAGAAAACATTTCTTGAAAGACTAAGTGGATGAAGAACCTTGAGCACCTTTGATAGGATGTTTTATAGTAGTAAATCCATATATTTATGACTGGCTGATTTTTGACAAAGTTACCAAGAGCATACATTTGGGAAAAGACAGCCTCTTTCAGTAAATGGTCATGGGAAACTGCATATCTATATGCAGAAGAATGAAACTAGACCCCTATCACTTAACATATATAAAAATCAACCCAAAATGGGTTATAGACTAAATGTAAGACCTAAACTATGAAACTATTACAAGAAAACATAGAAACAATGCTTCAGGACATTGGTCTGGGTAAAAATGTTTTGGATGAGACCTCAAAAACACGGGTAACAAAAGCAAAAATAGATAAGTGAGACTATCAAACTATAAAGCTTCTGCACAGCAAAGGAAACAACAGAGTGAAGAGACAACTTACAGGATGGGAGAAAATAGTTGCAAACTATTCACAGATAAGGTATTAATATCCCTTGTATTGATTAATATCCAGAATATATAAGGAACTCAACAGCAAAAACAAAAACCAAATAATCCAATTTAAAAATGGGCAAATGACTCGAATAGACATTTCTCAAAAGAAGACCTACAGATGGCCAACAGGTATATGAAAAAATGTTCAACATCACGAACCATAACGGAAACGCAAATCAAAGCCACAGTGAGATGTCATCTCACCCCAGTTAAAATAGCTATAATCAATAAAATAAAACACATACTGGCAAAGATGTGGAGAAAGAGGAATTCATACACTGTTAGTGGGAGTGAAAATTAGTGCAGTCATTATAAAATACAGTATGGAGGATCCTTAAAAAACTAAAAATAGGATTACCATATGATCTAGCAATCCCAGCACTGGGTATATATCCAAATGAAAGGAAATCAGTGTGTTGAAGTGATATCCACATTCTTATATTTATTGCAGCACTATTCACAGTAGCAAAGATATGGAATCTATGTAAGTGTCCATCATTGAATGAATGGATAAAGAAAATGTAGTAAATACACACAACGGAGTATTATTCAGACATTAAAAAGAATAAAATCCTATCATTTGCCACAACATGGATGAACCTGGAGGACATTATGTTAAGTGAAATAAGCCAGGCGCAGGAAGACAAATACTACATGTTATCTCAGATTTGGGAGCTAAAAATGTTGATCTCATAGTTGAGAGTAGAATAGTGATTTCCAGAGGCTGGGAAAGGCAAAGGGGAGGAGGAATAGGGAGAGGTTGATTAACAGGTACAAAATTATACTTAGATAGAAAGAATAAGTTCAAGTGTTCTTTAACACAATAGTTCTAGTGTTCTATAACACATAGTTAACAATAATTTATTATACATTTCAAAATAGATAAGAGAATTTGAAAGTTCTGAAGACAAAGAGATACGTGTTTGAGGTGGTGGACCTGCTAATTATCCTGATTTTACAATTATACATTGTATACATATATAACAATATCACTTGTATCCCATAAATATGTACAATTATTTGTCAATTAAAAAGTCTTCCCGTAGCAAAAAGTATGAGAAGTACATAAATGTTACTAAGAATTCGCCATGCCTTTTTGAAAGAGCTCAAGATACCTGATAACTTTTTGTTTTCTAAGAAAAGTTTTATAGGCTGGGCACAGTGGCTCATGCCTGTAATCTCAACACTTTGAGAGGCCGTGGTGGGCAGATTGCTTGAGCCCAGGAGTTCAAGACCAGCCTGGGCAACATGGTGACACCCTACCTCTACCAAAAAAAATATGCAAAAATTAGCTGGGCATGGTGGTGCATGCCTGTAGACCTAGCTACTTGGGAAGCTGAGGTGGGAGGATAAATAGAACCCCAGAGGCAGAGGTTACTGTGAGCTACGATTGCATCACTGCACTCCAGCCTGGGCAACAGAGTGAGACCCTGCCTCAAAAAAAAAAAAAAAAGAAAAGTTTTATGAGGCAGATGTTAGGCCTATGTTACCAAAAATTTTGTTGTGTAACTGTCCTTGGTTTTTCCTCAATTCCAGTGCTGCTGACCAGTGTAAAATGGGTGTGGATCACATTTATTGCTTCTTCAAAGAAGCAGTATGGGAAAACAATGACTCACACTGTGGTGATAAATGGGAATGACAATGCAGATCAACAATGTCTGAGCCACTGGTAAGCCTAATTAAGAGGTACAAAGAGAGGCAGGGGAGTCCTCCTGTGCCTCTTGTATCCAGGGTTGGGCTGCCTGGGCCAATTGATAGAGCAGTTCCCAGCAATACAGCTCTGACTTTGGAAGGACCCCTGCTCCTTGCCTCCTTTAATTCCCTAGGCTTTAAGCTCTAGGGACTCAATCAGTTTCCCTTTTATCTAGTAAATCCAAGACTAGCTGTGGAGTAAGAACCATCCTCCTTGCTGCAAACCCCATGGCATTCTTCCTGTTTCTTTGCTCCTCCAGAATTTTGGATGCAAGAAAATGTGCTAGTTCAGAGTTTGCTTTACAGGTTAGAGAGGCTTAGATTTGAAGCTTTTGCCAATTCATGGGCTGGGACAAGGCACCCAACATCTTTAAAACCTCTGTTTATCTATAATAGTACCTACCTGTAGTGTTATTGTAAGCTGTTAAATAAAATATCCATGTAAAGTACTTGACAAAGTGTCTAGCAAACAGGAAGCACACAGCAAGAGTTAGTTAGTACAACTGCTATTGTTCTGATGTTATTTGTTTATGTATTTGTCTCCTCTAGTAATGAACTTTTCCAGGACAGAGATGATATTTTAGTCATTTTTGTATCCCATTTGCCTAACAACCTAACTTTAGTATGAAAGTTGCTCATTAAATCTTCGACTAATAAATAACTGCATATATATATGTGTGTGTGTGTGTGTGTTTGTGTGTATGTGCACATATATAATATAGAAAGAGATGAAATGGTCTTTTGAAGCTCTAATTTGCTTACAAATATGAATAGCATTATTAAAATAATAAAAAGCCCTATTACAACTCTGAATTAATTGTATTGGAGATTTTCTCTCACCATAATGGAAAGTTTTCCAAATTTAATTACTGTTGACCTCAAGAAATTTGGACCTTCAGGACAAGACCCAGTTCCTAAAAAAAGGAGACTTCATATCCATGCCCTAGGGATGGACTAGGCTAATTTCAGATTAAACTGAAAGTAGAGGACCAAGGGCTTTGGGATAGCTGATCCCTTAGGGGTGGGAAGAGAAGTGCTGCAGGTTACTCTTTGTTGGAATCTCTGTTTCATGGTGTCAACTCATCACCAGGGTCAGATTTTTCAAAGCAGGGAACTTGAGTGATAACACTGACACAAACTGGAGACTCAAGAAGGTGGAGGAGGAGAACCAGTTTTGGGCAGATGAAAATTTAGCTATTGATTATTTTCAGATTTAGTGTTATTGTGTTTGAGTAGATGTGTTAAGATGCAAGCGATAATAATATGGAGCACTGGGCATGGTGGCTCACACCTGTAATCCCAGCACTTTGGAAGTCTGAGGTGGGTGGATCACCTGAGGTCAGGAGTTTGAGACCAGCCTGGCCAAAATGGTGGAACCTTATCTCTACTCAAAATACAAAATATAGCTGGGTGGTGGCACCACCTGTAATCCCAGCTAATTGGGAGACTGAGGCAGGAGAATCTCTTGAACTTGGGAGGTGGAGGTTGCAGTGAGCTAAGATCATGCCACTGCACTTCAGCCTGGGTGACAAGAGTGAAACTCCAACTCAAAAAAAAAAAAAAATTATGGAGCTTGAGGTAAGGCTGCCACACTCAATGCTATGAGCAATACCACAGGCTGAGAATGGAGAAAAGCTGTGTGAAGACATTTGAAAGTGTTTGAAGTCATTCTTTCTCGATATCTGTTCATGTCGAATGTACATGTTATGCTGGTTAGTTGATAAAGAGCATCACATAGTCTAGTTAGGATGGAGCTTGTTCTGACAGCACAAATAAAATTGAGGAATTGAGAATACATTAGCAACAAGATCTGCAATAGATCTTTGTCTCCACACACAGGACAATGCCCACTGAAGCCTCACCAGAACCGTTCCCCAGCCTTGTTTCTGACCAGCAGTGTGCAAGAGAAGTCAGCTCCTGGAATGCAACTGCTGACCTTTATGAGCTCATTTTCATTCACATGCAGAAACCATATTTAGCCATTTGAGAATTAAGAACCAGAGACATTGGAGCCCACCACATATTCAAAAAGAGATGGTAAAAGGTAAAGGAGCTATAAAATTATAGATAGAAGTGTAGCAAGAAAAGATTTTGCAAAAAGTGGGGAACTAGTATGGAGAGAACACAGCAGAGGAAGAGAGATGAAAGATGTTGAAGGAAGCAATGAGAAAGTAAGATCCAAGAAACATGAAGTAACAAGATGGAGAGATTGGAGGGTTAGTATGGAAAATGATACCATTTTTCTCTGAGCCTTGAGAGAAGGATGAAATGACACAAGGAGAGTCAAGGCTATTTAGCAATGAACAGGATATTTGAGAAATTAAGTCATGTTAAGGCTATACAATTGTGTATCAACAAGGTTACCATTTATTGAGTTGTTACCATGTGCCAGGCACTGCATTCACTTTAATTCTCATGCCAATCTTCAGGATAGGTTTGATTATTACCATTTTATGGAGGAAGAGACTCCTGTTTAGGGAGTTTGAGTAATTTGCTCAAGGTTACACTGCAAGTAAGTAGGTGGCCTGAGCACACATATCTGCAGGACATCCTAACTTGCTTTTTTTGTGTGAATTATGAACATTTTTGAAAATCTGATGAGAACAGACAGTTTTCTCCTCTGATAAAAAATAAACCCAAAGGCATGTACATGCCACATTTTACATGCAATTGCAGGAGATTGCCCTGAAACCCATCTGTGCATCCTTGTGAATGTGTTGACACTGGATTAAGAGCAATGAATCAATTTTTCAACAAAATAATCTTTAAATATGTGTTAGTCTTCCAAGTCATCACAATGCTATTCAAATAACACTTTTGCAGCTCAAAATATTTCTGGAGCTCCATTTTCAGAATGGCCTCAGAACCCACTCACTGTCTACAAAAGAAAATCAATCCCAGTTATTTACTTCTGTTTCCCCCAAACAGTATTTATTGTCCTTCCTTGTCCATTATCCTTGTTTTCAAATGGCTTTTGGCTATTTTTAAAAATACAAACCATTCTCAAAGGAATCCATCATTAAATAAATCCAAAGAATGTGCAAAAGGCTCAGAAAGAAACCCTAACAGGGCATTTGAGAAGGGATTATATCCGAGGTTAAAGCTTGGGATAAGAAACTCTGTTCTCAAATACAACCATATGATAGCTACACATGCTATCTGTGATTATTACTTTAATGATAGGAACTCGTATTTCCATGCATAAGGGAAAGTGTGCTTCTTAAAATATTACTTAGAAAATATACTCCTAAATTGGATTATTATAAGTTACCAAGTAAAATTTACTGCTGCCAGATATTTTTTGATTATTGGAAATAGAACTTTGTTACTCATGTAGGTAAAATTTAGTGTCACTTTTGCAAAGCCAATCCTTCAGTGAATTATGTAGAAATAGTACACTTAATCATTGCTCATTGACTTTTCTTATGTGTTTCCATAGTCCAGTTAATTTTCAATGCTTCTGAGAAGGTAGTAAATAATTATACCTAAATTAATAATTTTTAAAAATTGCTTTTTATGGCAGCTTTTGTATCACTCTCTTTTCTTCTAATGTGAAATGGAAATATATCTTTTTAAAAATTAATTTTGTTTTGGGAATATCATGTTACTTCTTAGATCATTGGAAATAGTTCTAGAACTGTTTTTCTCAACACATGTTTATCTCAACTATATTAACTAGAAAATTGTTCTTTCTCTATGGTGCTTGGGAAACCAGGGGCCCTATATATTGCACATAAATGTCAGTCTATAGAAGGGTATGCTTAAAATTTCCACAATGTTGTCATCTTGTCCCCCAGCCCACTTAAATGCCTAATAACTTTGGTGATGTGTGTTTATATCAACCTGATGAGATCCCCTTCTGGAAGGAGCTCTAGGGCTAAAAAACGAGTAGTACACTTCTCAAGTTATAGCAGAAAGGTTCTTGAGGTGATGATTTTCACTTTTTGTTTTTTTTTCTGCCCCACATACCTGTTCATAAGTTCTTAAGGCAACATAGCCCTGTCCAGTAACTAATGGTTGGGTCATTGATAATATAGGTTGTGGTGCACAGAAGTGATTCTCAAGACGAGGTGCTTGTTTAATTATATCACTTTCCTCCTCAGTGGAAATAGTCATACTGGTGTACTCTGATACTATTGTGGACAATAGTTGGCTGAGGGATAGACAGTTGATGTCCTGCTGTATTTCCTCAGTACATTTAGTATAGATTCTTGCTTTTCAAAGTGTGAGCCAAGAAACAGCAGCATCAGCATGAGCTGGGGAACTGTTAAAAATGCAGAATGTCAGGCCTCAGCACAGGCCTACTAAATCAGTATTTGCATTTTAATAATGTCTCTCGTAAATTGTATACACATCAGAGTTTTGGTAGCACTAAGTTAGATGGGACTACGTAAGCTCTATACTTAGCAATTGCAGAAATTCGTTAGTTGCTTTTTTTTGGGTGATGGAAATTGATAAAAAACCAATGAACAAAAAACACAAGCAGACTGAACAGACGCAGTTCCATCTATTGCAAGTGATAGGTATAAAGATGTAAAGTGGTTACATTTCAGATATTTGGCTTATTCACTTTTAGTCTTTGGAACTGGTTATTTTTCCATTTCTAATTTCTTTTACTCTGAGTTTATGTTATGTTCTGGCTCATGTCGTAAAGCTGACTAAAACTCATCATCCAAACCATTTTTAATTTGCTTATCCTGAGAGTAAGATTTTGTGGTTTTATCTCATTTGCAACCACAGTTCTTGTGAAATAATCTATTTTATCCCAAATCAGTAGCAAGGATTAAGGATACAACAAACTGACCAAAAATATATTGTAAGCCCAAGATGCAACCACAGGTCTGTGTCAAAAACAAAATGCTGTGCCTGAAAATTAACCTTCCATTGGAGACTCTGCAGAGCCCCAGCAAGTTTAGCTGGAGCCCCAGGTAGCACTGTATCGCCTCCTGACCCACTGTTTGGTGGGAGGTTGAAGTGGATTCCCCTCCTTTCTTACTCTGCTGGTGGGATTGTAAATTGCTATAGGCCTTGTAGAAGATAATTTTGACACATATATATTGAAATCATCCAAAAGTGAATATTCTATGATGCAGCAATTCTGATGATGCAAATTTATTAAAAAATAATTATGTGTATGGATTAGGAAGTGATCAATTTTAAGAGAGATGGCTACAGTGTCCATGGGAGGCAAAAGACAGTTTCTGCTTGCTCCACAACTCGCATGCCCCTTTTTGTTCTACATCGAATCCTTCCTTCCTCAGAGTAATGGAAGGTCCTTTAGTAAATCATTTAATCTCACCTGGGTGTCAGTTTCTTCATTTGGACAACATGGAGTTTGGGGAGACAGAGTTTCTCAGAATATTATTTATGTAAACAACATGTGAGAGTCATTTTGCCTTTTTATATGAAATGCAGATTCCTGAGCCTGAATCATCAGAACACCTTGTGAAGAAGGGATTATTATTATTATTATTACACAGAGGGGGAAACTGGTAGAGCTGAGATTTGAATCTAGTTCTACTGATTAAAATTCCAGTTTTTGTTCTGTCACTCCTAGGTGTTAGGGAAACAGGTGAGCAGAGAGGTGCAGACCTCTGCCATTGTGAGCTTACCTCCTAGCAGGGAGGACTTGTGATTGTTATTGTCATGTGCCCTACATGATTCCTTAAAGTGGCTTTTTGTGGTTGGAAGACTTTTGTAAATCTTAACTTCTTCCTATGGAATTAGTAGAAGATGTGATTTTTAATAATTTTGAGTTATATTAGAGAGATATTCTATTTGCCAGATATTTAATACTCAGTAGCCAATGAAAATGCTTCATCTCACTTTTAATTTACAGACCTCCCTAGTAGGAATGCACGTTGCTCTGGTGAGAGAGAAGGTGTTTCTGTGAACTGGAACAGGACTTACTCTTGTCTGTGGGTTATGTCTACGCTAATTGGCTATGCAACCTACCCTTGCTTTGTATTCCACAAAAGTCATGGTTTCATTTCCAGTAGTTATAGGTTTGATAGTGTCCTCAACCTATCCATTGAAAGTATATCCATTATACTTTCTGAACTGTTTCTCAAGTGCAGGGGAGGAAATGAATCTCCTTTAAAGCATAATTTAAAATACATATATTTATGAGCACCTCATATGTGCCTAGCACTACACAGTCATGGGGATACCCAGTGAACAAAGTATCCTAAGATCTGTGTCCTGATGGATTTAGATCACTTTGTTAATAGTCCACTTTTAAACCCTTTCCCTCTTTTTTTGTTATGTTCCATACAAATTTTAGTTAATTTAAAAAAATGATCAATTGAAATGAAGTCTCATATATCATCTAAGTCATTGGAAGCATGGTGGTGTGCAACACCCTGCACAACTTAAACCATTGCTTCCAAAGAGAAAGGCCCATAATATGTTAACTCCCTATGTTAAAACTGTGAAATGTTTTTTATGGAGTCAAAGAATTGGATTGCTTTGAAAATCTTGTCATGCTACTTAATCCTCTTTCATTATATTTGGTCTTCAGTTTTATGGGCTGCTTTGGTTAGTTATGGTAATAGCAGAAAATTATTGTAGCTTTTAGGGGAATGAAAGGAGGAATGGAAATGATTAAAAATAAATTAGCTTTTTTATGCCCAGAAAGGAGGAATAGTGAAGAAGCAGCAATGCATTCTTAAAATGATTAAGTAATTTACTAGGGCATTTTGAAGCCTCATTAAAAATTAACAAATTGATCTTAATGCAGCTCATCTCATTTTGTTGGCAGGATGCCCAGTGCCTTAAGGCTCTGGTTAATGGGCTCAGATGATAATCTCCACCAAATGGCAATAATCTAACATTTTAAAAAACATCTCTTCTTTCTGTTGATTATACAGTGAGGCAAAGACAGAAAGAAGTAGGCCCTTACAGATAATCCTTAGGGTGATTTTCAAAAATTTTTAATGTATCAATTACACAAAAAAGATGAAATCTGCCAAGCATTGCTATGGAATCTGGGACTTGTTGGCTTACATTGGGATTATAAATGCCATTGCTGAACACCAGCTACATCTACATACATTTAAGTAAATTAGACCAGAATCAAAATTCTAACTCTCTATAAACTCTGTGAATTTGCCGTCATAATATGAAAGGAGCAAGAAAAGGAAGCCAGGCTTTTCCTGTGGTGCTTTTGTTGGTTTAGGTCAATGCTGTGGCTTTCTCATGGATCATTACTTCCTATGAAAACTGATGATAAATAAGAATCCTTGAGTTAGAAAGCACCTTAAAAGATTCTGATTCAAATCCATGCCTTTAGGGCTTTTTCTATACCCCCATTTTAGGGCTGAGGCTATATAATTTGCCTAATGACATAGAACTAGGACATGGAAGAGAGTCACACCAAATCCTTTCACTTTGTTCATTGCTCTCCCCTGCCCCCCAAGCATTAATCCAATCCTTTACCTTATTCATTGATTCAAAATACACACACACACACACACACACACACACACTGCATCCTCTCCTATTTCCAGTCATCCATTTTTAAGTGGAGGGATAATTTAATGATGCTTCTCAGGTGGTCTTCTAGATATATCCTTAAAGGGTTAAGAAATTCCTTAGTTATTTTTAGTCAACTCATCCATACTTTATATACTACCAGTATTGTTTTTCTAGTCGTCCTTGTTTATGAATCTTTCCAAAGATTCATTTACATTCACACATTTTAGTTTTTATAGAAATGGTCTTTTTCTACTCATATTTTATGAGTTTACATAAAATTTAATCGATTGCACATAATTAAAACAATATGTCTGATTGGAGTGTGCAGTTTCGAGAACATAAACACCAGTTAGGAGCAGAAGTGTGCAAGGGTACTGGAGATGAATGTAGTAGCTGTAAGTGCTCAGTATATCACAGACATCAGCATGCATCAGTTAATCTAGTGACTTGATTAAGAGGAGATTGACTAAGAGAGCTGTAATAACTAACATTTTTGGGGGGTTCATTCTGAGCCAGGCTCCATGTGAGGCACTTAACACACAGTCTCCTATCTAATCTTTACTGTAACTATGAGGGTTAGGCATTATTAACCTCATTTATACAAATGAAAAAAAAATCTCTGCTAAGTAGCTTGTCCAAAGCCACAATGCTAGCTAGCAAGTAGCAGATTAAGAGAAAAAAAAAACCAGATTTGGCTGTCTCCAAAGACTTTATTTTCAACCATCATGCCATATCATAACAAGGGGTTTGACTATCTAAAACTCAAAGAAATCTTCACCTACAGAAAGAATGCAGATATCACAAATGAAATCTCCATTTTAAGAAATAACTATAATTTTTCCCTAGTTGGTATTAGTTTGTTGCTTTCCTGTTATAAGAATTCACAAGAAAAGTTTTGCTGAAGGAGCCTGGAAAAACACAGGCAATACTTTTGGGTTCTGCATAAATGGAGGTAAATAAACTAAATGTCCCATCCTGCTCTGTGTTATTTATGAGAGAGTTTACAATTTCTGTAGTGAGTGATGTCAAATATAATATATCCTCAGGACTTGACATGAGTTCAATCAACTTGCAGATTTTTAAGCAAGGAACATGGAGATTTTATGACAGACATTTGTTTGCTTGTGGTTCTTTGTACTGTTGCTCCACCCCGTTCAGTTTAAGTCCTTCAGTTTTGATGACAGCTTTGATCTTTGATTAGAGAGAATAATTAGGATAATTAGGAAATGTTTGTGGGTTTTATTGGTGATCTAGATGATGATAGCTATATGGCTAAAGCTATGGAATGAACCTGAGTTCATATGTACATTTTTTCTCTTCTCCTACTTTTAGGGATTAAAGGGCATTAAAAAATGAATTTAAAATAGAAAATTGGCCTTGACTTTATGCAATCAGTTTTGGAGTAAGCCAATCATTTGTTTTGGCTTTCCAAGAGCTCTTGAAAATAGCTACCTAGAATCCTTAATCATATGTGGATCACAGGCTTTATGGCTCCTTGTTTTCTTTAATGAAGTCAAGATAATCCTGGGTTTAATAGATTTTTAGAATCTCCTGTCCTTAAATGGAATGCTCGTGCGTTAAATGAATGTGGCACTCAATTCCCTAGAGTAACCTTATTATCAGGATATTTATCTCATATCTTTCGTATATTTTCATGCATTCTGGAATTATTTCTCTCATTCTTCTTCTGAGTCATGACAAAGAACATCTGATTTATCCAGAACAGCCTCTCCCTTACCTCATGGTGTGCTGGGAAATGCTTAACAATCATGGAAAAACAAACAAAAACAAACTGAATGCCTTGGCCTGATTGGTAGCATTTGCTGATTTCCGTAGTGTAAATACTCCTCCAACACCTATTTCAAGCTACCAACCTGACACCACTGGATGCTGGGTTAAAAATGTGCATAATGAGATCTCAGGAGTTGGCTCCTGAAGAATTCTGCTTTGCCCCTTTTGTCTTTTCATCAAATAGCTCATGTGGGCTCAGCTCACTTCTGATGCTTTTGACCAATGGGAAGGCAGGCAGCTAAGAGTTTCCTCCAGCAGCAATTCCTTGCTGAGTGTCAAGTTATTACTCTATCAGCTCTTTCACTTACCACTTCAAATGTACTTTTAACTGTAAAATTTCATTTTAGGGATTATTTTGTCAAGATGCACACCCCTACAACCCCGCACACACATGAATTGATATTTGTTCTGTTTCAGGCCCTCAGTCTTGGTGTTGGCATACCATGTTTTTCCAGTGTTCTCAAGGGTCTCAAGCCTTCTCTCTTCAATTTTCTCTCGATAGCCTCCTGAGGCTGTAATGAAATAAATCCACATATCAGCTCATCAGCTTTAACTCTTTTTCCCAGTCTATACTCACAGATTTCCCAGGTACAACCCGCTGATGTGACCTTGGCAAGTACTTTACTACAATGTCTCTGAGTTTTGCGAAATGGCACAAACTATGCAAATAGATAGCAGCCCTCAATTTTATGCAAGGTCATCCTAATATTGGAACAGAATTCCAAGTGCAAGTAAGATGATTCAAATGATTTTTAATAATATAATGAAATGAGGTTAGCTGTTTCATGATGTGTCTTCTGCTTTTCCGATCATGTTTTGAAGCTGTCTCTATTGAATTGTATAACATTAGCAGGATGAAATATAGACTAATACTATGATACTAATACTAATATAGACAAATACTATAGACACACTGTTCTTCTCTCTCATGACAAGATTTCCAAACTTATAAAAGGTTTGATCTAC
Organism: Macaca thibetana thibetana; assembly: GCF_024542745.1. NCBI lineage: Eukaryota > Metazoa > Chordata > Mammalia > Primates > Cercopithecidae > Macaca > Macaca thibetana. The sequence goes on along the minus strand of NC_065580.1, from coordinate 88,197,444 downwards.
TTGAGTAAGACTTTAGTCCTTTCACAGTTGATACAAAGAAATGACCACACTTGCCAAGTTGATGTAGAGATTTTACACTTGGATAATCCCTTCTGCTTTCAACACATGGAAATGATAGATAAAATATAATAAAAGAAAAAAAACCCAAACAAACACAAGTAGCTCAAATATAAAACAAATATTTTGAGGGTCTCAAAGTGTGGCAAAAATGCCCAAGAGTGAAAAAAACTGATGCTGCTGTCTTTCTCAAATGTCACCTCCTCAATAAGGCCTTCTTTAGACACCCTAGCTAAAGTGGCCACTTCCCTTTTCTCCCACTCTGACACACACTATCCCTCTTCCCTGTTTCATTTTTATTGCTAACACTTATCTTCTAAATATTATATATTTTACCAATTTATCTGACTGCCTGATTGGGTGTTAGCTTCAGGAGGGCAGGGATTTTGTTAGTTAAATATTTGTGAATGAATAAAGGAATGTTAATACATGTAACACATTCACATACATGTAACAAATACGTGTAACACATGCAAAGTACTAGCATGTAGTAAACGTTTAGTAAATGTTACTGTTAGTATTGACAGGTTGGTGCTGGTATGTCTGAGGCTTCCTACCTCACTCTGTGTCTATCCCTCTCTTCCACCCCTCTATTGCTCTTGCCTTTCAATGTATTGCTCTCTTCTCTACTTTTCTCCACTATTCTTTCTTTCCCATTTCCTATCTGTCCGACGTTGGATCAATGCTGTGTGTCCGTGGAGAGCAATAGAGACTGCTTCAGGTCCCCCCTGCTCCAGTCTCTCAGTTCCAGCTGCATGTGGGTATCTGGTGGCCAAGAGAAGAGTGGGTGGTGGGAGAAGGCAGAGGCTCATGGCAAGGGTAAGATCCTTTCTAGTCCCTCACCATTCTCAACCTCACTGCCATGGCTCAGGGCTACTTAACTTGGGTGAGAGCAGAGCCCATGTTCTTTTGACCTATATCAACTACACAGATAAAACATAATCACCTTGGTTTTGAGTTTTAAGGACACATTACTTTTGTTCTTTTAACTTTATTGAGGTATAAGTTGACAAATAAAAATTATATATATTCAAGGTATACAACATGCTGTTTGTGACATACGTGTATGTAAAAATCACTGCTACAATGAAGCTAAGTGATGTATACATCTCTTCAAATAGTTACTTTTCTTTATTTTGTGTGTGGCAAGAATACTTGAAATCTTCTCTTTTAGCAAATTCCTGGTATATAACACTTTGTTGTTAACTACAGTCACCATACCATGCCTTTGGAAGGATGCATTACTTCTATAGAATGAAACATGGGTTTTGAGGTGAAATAAATAGAAATTTGTAGGATGAAGAGGTGAGATATAACCTACAACAAAGACATGATAGGAGGGGCTCAGAACATCAGGGATTTGAACTTAGGTGCTGAAACTATTTTTCGTGGTCCAGAAAGGTAGTGAGGACAATAAGGCATCTCCCACCAGAAAGAGAGTCTCAAGAGAAATAAGGAACCTTGATACTGGCTTTAGTCTCCGAGGTCCTGAACGTCTCCTAATTTCCTAGATTCCAGTCTACAGGTAGAGAATAAGTAGTGTACACGGAATACTATGTAGCCATAAAAAAGAACAAGATCATGTCTTTTGTAGTAACATGGATGGAACTGGAGGCCATTATCCTTAGCTAAATAATGCAGGAACAGAAAACCAAATACCACATGTTCTTACTGAGGGAGCTAAATAATGAGAACTCATGAACACAAAGAAGGGAACAACAGATACTGGGGCCTCTTTGAGGTTGAAGGGTGGGAGGAGGGAGAGGAACAGAAAAAATAACTATCAGATACCAGGCTCAGTACCTGGGTGACAAAATAATCTGTACAACAAATTCCCATGACACAAATTCATCTAATAATAAACCTGAATATGTACCCCCCAAACCTAAAATAAAAGTAAAAAAATACATAAAAATATAAGAAAGGCTATATTCATGTTCATATGGTGAAACAAAAGCTTTAACAAATGATACCCCCCTTTACTGTCTGTCATGCAGCTTATTTTAAAAATCTGCTTATTTCCTTTTCTATTTTGTTTTCATTACAAGCACAGTATGCTGGTTGCAAGAACAAAAAAGAGTATGTAGTGTAGATGGTAGAGGGTGAAATGATGAATCAGCTGCGTTTGATGAGTGAGCAGTTGCCAACTTTTGCTTGATAAGAAAAAAGTAAAACATATGTCTTGTTCCTATTAGCACTTTGTAAGAGTTTTTATACCTTTATGCTAGTCCTCAGCAAATAGCAAAAATATTTTTAAGAAGCCTCTCAAAGATTTTATCTATCACAAATAACATGTGGACGGAAGGAGTTGTTTAAGAGTACACTCAAAACAAGGTGTTAAAGCTAAGCTGAATATTTCATTCTACCTTGAATTTCAAAATGAAATGACCATGAGCTAGCACACAGTGCTATGCCCCACACATCTAGTGACTGCTTTATCAATGGATGTTAACCTACACAGATCTCTAAAATGTGAGCAATTAGCTTCAGAGTGATGCTCATCCTTGCTAAGTATTTGAAAATGGGATGCGGTACTTAGGTCCCCTAAGGTAGGAGTAGGAAGTGGGCAATGTCCACCTGAATAAACGGAGGCCTCCTAAATAAACGGAGACCCTCCCAGAGTGACATGTTTTGGTTTTCACCTGCCTCAGCAGAGCCATGCCATTCTGGCAGAGTCCCAAATTTGCTGTGTGTCACGTCTCTGGGTCATAAAGTGATGAAAATTGTTGAGGAGCCTCACAAAACAGAGATTGGCTGCCCATCAATTGTGGGGATCGTTGCATTTCAGAACCAGGAGGAGTCTTGGGGCATGCTCCAGTCTGTTTCCATTTCTGCACCCTTGTGGAACTAGTCTAGGCTCTGGGGTTATACAGATTAGGCCTAAATCCAGGCCACTCTATTTACCAGTGGTATGACCCTTTGAAAGTCACTTAAACTTTCTGAACCTCAATTGCTTCAGCTGAAAAATAGAAATAATGGTTACTTTCAGCGTTATTAAGACAGTGGACATTTGGTAAGTTAAAAGAGAAAAGAAGAAATATGAACCATCTTCTATGCCGAACCCATGTTAGTGTTGAGAATTCAATAGTGAGCAAAAGAAATACTCTCCTTGCCCACACTGAATTTATAATCCAGCTGGGAAAGCAGATATTAACTAGTGACTGGTACAGAATAAGGTCTCAAAAGATGGTAGCTATCTCGTTATTTATTTTTGAATGAGGGCATTGCCATGCCAAGAGGTTAAGTGACACGTTCCAGATTTCACAGTGACTACTGGCAGAGTCAAGACTTTATGACTAGGCTACAGAATTTAACATCAATTGTTGTCATGGAAGCTGCTGGTGGTGGCCCAGAACTTTGGCGACAAGACTAGACCTTTTAATTCACTTGGGGACAGTCTTTTCCAACCAGACGCCAAGGTAGCATGGGTTTCCCCACACCATTGTCAAGTATTGCCAGGTCAGATTTATATCAGGTCAATTGGAATAATTCCAAAGCCACAATTAGTTCATTCTATATGGAATTTGTTACGCTCTTGTGGGTTCTTGAAAAATCTGCACAAAGGTCAGTAACATAAGCCATAGGCTTAGGGTTAAATGAGCATTGATTTGCACTGACCACAGCACTGGTATTAGGAGAATGAACATTCTCCTCAATGTGTAGCTCAGTGATTCCCATTAAAAGATTTATATGAAAAATTTGAGAGTGTAGTGTCCACAGAAATTTTCTCCTTCCTTTATTATAATGGGAGTTATGTAAATAATTATGTTTACCTTTTTGCCCAAACTGCCAAAAGACTTGGACTCAAAATTGTGCCCATTTACAGGGAATGCATTAACCCTGGAAGCTGGCATTTAAGTTTCCTTCTCATTTCCTTGGTTCTGATATGTCATTCATTTCTATTATTTTATTATCTGTGTGTTCTTTAAGCTAGTATACCAAAATAATATGTCATAAACTGCTTTCCCTTGGAGGGCAAGAGAGTGCCAACTCCTCCAGGAAAAATTGTGAATGAACATGACCTCTGGACAATTATTTTGTCACAAGCTCCTTTTCTCAGGTAACTATAGGCTTTCTGTTTGCTGCTGATAGAATGAAGCCCAACGACCTATGACCCCTCAGTTGATCTGGGTCTGATCTCAAAATGAATGCCTTCCAGCATTTTCTTTCAGTTTCTGTGTACATTTGCTGGCATATCAGATAAAGTACAGCAGTTAAAAGCCCTTTGGTCCCAGATATACTGTTTATCTAGATTTGCAAGGTTGGTTTAGCCTTGGCTTTCAGTGTACTTGCTGTGATTGGGAATTTGTTCTCCGTGACCAGAGTTACCTTTACATCTATTTTCTTTACCTTTGTCTACTAAGTTCACATCAATTTTCTGCAGAATGGCAATTTTCTGCAAAATTGGTTCTTCTGTTCTTGTTGCTAATCGAAAAGCGAATACAAATAAAGTATGTGAACTCAACTCTTCAACAGTAATATGTTTTGAAGAAGTAGAGCTATAAAAACACGAGAAACAACCCAGATTTACTCCAGCTCTTCTGCCTAGGACACAGTAAGATCACAGTAATAGTCACAGAGCAGCTGATTTCTAGCTCAGTCCAATTAGTGATATTGCTGCAATTCAAAATTCTTTCTAGTTAAAGGGGTCACTGGGTGCCCTATGACATGCTCACTGAAGGCCACAAATGACCTGCCCTTTTTTTCTGCCTCGAGGGTCCCACTGTTCTCTCTGTGGCCCCTGTTCTGCATTTTTCCAGCGACCCTCTCCTGGCTGCAGTGCTTAAGACTCGTTTTGAGGACAGTCTTCCTGGTACTCTACTCTGCTAGCTCCCATAGGAATGGATATAGCCACTCCTCTGCTCGCTCCTGTTTCATGATGTCGAAGCTTCCTCCGACCAGCATTACACCCTGGTACCAGGCACAAAGCACAGCTTCCTATGTCCTCCATTGTCTGGAGGCCCTTGACTATCCTGACACTTGACCTGCTCATTGATTAATGGGGTGGGCATGGCAGACTGCTGATTATATCTCCAAATCTGTTCTTCCCCTCATCCACGTAATACGGCTTCCTCTTCCGAGTACCTTTCCCAGTCTGTCCTAAAGCCAATTGAGGCCATTTTACTAGGCTCTCATTAATGGAATGTGAGAGTTTACATTTGTGGTCACTTTCTTGAAAAATATTTGCCCTGTACATTATCCTTTCCCGTATTTACCCTAGTGCAGCAGTTCTCAAAGTGTGTTCTGCAGACACCTAAAGATTCCTGAGGCCCTCTCTGGAAGTCTAGGAAATCAAAGCTGTTTTCATAATAACACTAAAATACTATTTGCCTTTTCACTGTTTTGCATTTGCATGGATGGTACAAAAGCAATGATGGGTAGAACTGCTGGTGTCTTAGCATTAATCAAGGCAGTGACATGAGGTGGAGCCAAGACTCATGACATTCTTCACAGTTTTGTGAAGTTTTGTGCTTGCAATAAAACAAAGCAAAACAAAACGCCAGTTTCAGTAAAGAATGTCCTTGAGGAAGCACTTACAAATGATGGATTTAATTCAATCACTGTCATTGAGCACACTTTAAAAAAGATTCTGTGATAAAATAGGGAATATGCATGAGTACTTCTGATGCATATGAATTCATGTTGTCTCCAGGAAAAAGACTTGGGTAATTGTTACAGTTGTAAGTTGAACTACTCACTTTTCTCAGATAACACTCTTTTTACTTGAAAGAATGATTGTCAGCCAGTTGTGGTGGCTCACACTTGTAATCCCAGCACTTTGGGAGGCTGAGGTGGGTGGATCACCTGAGATCAGGAGTTTGAGACCAGCCTGACCAACATGGCGAAACCCCATCTCTACTAAATAACAAAAATTAGCCAGTCATGGTAGCACATGCCTGTAATCCCAGCTACTTGGGAGGCTAAGGCAGGAGAATCACTTGAACCCAGGGGGTGGAGGTTGTGGTGAGCTGAGATCATACCATTGCACTCCAGCCTGGGCAACAAGAGCAAAACTCCATCTCAAAACAAGAAAACAAAACAAAACAAAAAAAACAAAAAAGAATGATTGTCAAGTTATGTTTATTTAGACATTTCTTTAAAAATGGGCCTGTCACTTCAAGGGAAAAAAACAACTGACAATATTTGTTACCAGTGATAAAATTTGAGTTTTCAAGAGGAAATTTTAATTTTGAAAAATATGTATCTGTTACTATAAACTTGGCAACATCCCAATATTTTAAAATGCTTCTGATGAGACTAGCAATAATATTAAATGTGATTTTCTGATATTGTGTAATAAAATGTGTCAAAATTTGGAAGTTCTGCATAATTTGGTGAACCAGTAATTTCTAAAGACCGATGCAAAATATTAGGAATCTGTGCATGGGTAAAAGAGCCATTGTAACTATAAAATAAGAAATTTTGCTTGTTTTTTGTTTGATATGTTTTGACAAATGTAATCAGTTGGATAATTACCACCATTCTAATGAATTTTAATGTAATAGAGTATTAAAAGTTTATTGATATGGTTTCAGATTCCATACCTTTAAGAAACTACCATTTGAGTTTTGGTGTAGTATCAAAGAACAGTGTTCATAATTGTCTGAAAAGGAGTATTCATCCCTTTCCCAGCTATATTTGTGTGAGACTGGTTGCTCTTTACATACTCTCTTTTTTTTTTTTTGAAATGGAGTCATGCTCTGTCACCAGGCTGGAGTGCAGTGGTGCATTCTGGGCTCACTTCAACCTCTGCCTCCTGGGTTCAAGCGATTCCCCTGCCTCAACCTCCCAAGTAGCGGGGACTACAGGTGCACACCACTACACCTGGCTAATTTTTTGTATTTTTAGTAGAGATGGGGTTTCAGCATGTTGGCCAGGATGACCTTGATTTCCTCACCTTGTGATTCCCCCTACCTCGGCCTCCCAAAGTGCTGGGATTACAGGCATGAGCCACCGCACCAGGCCACTCTTTACATACTTTAACTGAAACAACTTACTGTACCAGATTGAATGCAGAAGTATTCCATAGTAACAATAACGATCATCTGTCTTCTAGTAAGTCAGATATTTAAAAGATTTACAAAAATATCAAATAATGCCACTCATTTTCACCATCTTTTTAGAAGATATATTTATTTATTTTTGAGACAGAGTCTCACTCTGTTGCCCAGACTGGAGGGCAGTGGCGAGATCTCAGCTCACTGCAAGCTCCGCCTCCTGGGTTCATGCCATTCTCCTGCCTCAGCCTCCTGAGTAGCTGGGACTACAGGCGCCCGCCACCACACCCAGCTAATTTTTTGTATTTTTAGTAGAGACGGGGTTTCACCATGTTAGCCAGGATGGTCTCGATCTCCTGACCCAGTGATCCACCTACCTCGGCCTCCCAAAGTGCTGGGATTACAGGTGTGAGCCACCGTGCCCGGCCAAGATATATTTATTTTTTATAAAATAAGTAACATGTTAGCAAACATTGAGTTTATCATGGTTTAAAAAATGAATTAATAAAGTGTTTATCATAACAGGATGTTGACTTTTGTCAAATGCTTTTCGTCTGCATTGTTTGAGATAATCATATGTTTAGATTCTTCATTCGGTTAATGTGGTATCTCACATTTATTGATTTGTGCATATTGAGTCACCCTTGCATCCCAGGGATAGGTTCCACTCGAACCTTTTAATGTGCTGTTGGATTCAGTTTTTGAGTATTTCATTGAGAATTCTTTACATCTATGTTCATCAGGGCCAATGGAGTGTATTTTTCTTTTCTCATAGTGTCTTTATCTGGCTTTAGTATGAGGATAATGTTGGCCTTGAAAAATGATTTTGGAAATGTTCTCTTCTCTTCAATTTTTTGGAAGAGTTTGAGAAGAATTGGCATTAATTCTTTAAATGTTTGTTAAAATTCACCAGTAGAGCCATCTGGTCCTGAGCTTGTTCTTTTCTGGGAGATTTTTGATGACTGTTTCTATTTCTTTACTCATTATTGTTCTGTACAGATTTTCTATTTCTTCTTGATTAAATCCTGATAGATTGCCTGTGTTTAAGAATTTATTAATTTTTTCTAGGTTATCTAATTTGTTGGCATATAACTGTTTATTGTATTATGATTCTTTGTGTTGCTGTGCTATCAGTTGTAATGTTTTCTCTTTCATTTATACTTTTATCTATTTGATTCTTCCTTCCTTTTTCATAGTTAGTCTAATTAAAGCTTTGTAAATTTCATTTATGTTTTTAAAAACCCAGGTCTTGGTTTTGTTGATATTTTCTACTGCTTTGTTCATCTCTATTTTATTTATTTATGCTCTGGTCTTCATTATTTCCTTCCTTCTGCTAACTTTGGGTTAAGTTTGTCCTTCCTTTTCTAGGTCCTTAAAGTTTAAAGTTAGGTTGTTTATTTGTAATTATTCTTTTTTCTTAATGTAAACATTTATATTATATGCTTACATATAATATTTAAAAAGCAGCTCCCTCTTAGAACTGCTTTCATTGCATCTCATAAGTTTTGATATGTTACGTTTCTCCATTTTTGGTTGTATCAGAGTTTTAAAAATTTACCTTTTGATTTCTTTGACCAATTGATTGTTCAGGAGTGTTTGTTTAATTTCCACATATTTGTGAAGTTTCTGATTTTCCTCCTATTATTGATTTATAGTTTCATGTCAAACAATGCCACTCTTTTTATTATCTTTTTAATAAGATTTAAAAACTGAAATATGTTATGACTAATATCAGCAAGATGATGGAATAGGACTTTCCAACACTCATTCATCCTCTCACAGAAACATTAATTTGAACAACGGTCCACTCATGGAACTGCCTTCACAAGAACTAAGGAAACCAGATGAGAGATTATACTACCTGGGTGTAGCACACAAACAAGAAAATACATCGAAGAGGGTATGAAAGACAATTTCACATTACTTGCATCACCCCAGCCACAACCCTAGACAGCACAGTGGGGAGAAATACACCCTTTCTACAGCAGAAGGAGAGTGGAGTGAGCAAGTGAGCATCATGTTCTGCCTCAGTCTCCAGCCCAGGACCATGCCAGTAAACTCAGTTATAGGCCAGCCCCAATGGCCCCGGGCTTCAAGCCCATTCCCGTGCCAGGTCAGCCCTTGTGGATTCAGGCTCTAGGCTTGTCCCCATGGATCCAGGTGCCAGGCCCATTTCAGTGCCAGGCCAGCCCCTGAATATGCAGGCTGAAGAAGGCCTTCCCCAGTACCAGGTTAGCTTCCATGGGTCCAGGCATTAGACTGGCCTCTATGGATTCAGGCTCCAGGCTAGTCCCTGTAGACCCAGTAAGCAGGTCCATGCAAGTGGACCCCAGGGCCAGGTTGGTCTCATGGACCCAGGGTCCACCCACTCCAGCAGACCAAGCTGCAGGCCTGTCCAAGTGAACCAAGGCTCTGGGTCCTATCCTGCAAACCCAAGTGCCAGGCCCACCTACCTGCTGACCCAGACACCAAACTCGCCCAGGCCTGGCCACATACTATGCCAGATGGCCTGCCCAGAATCTCTGTGTGGGCTGACTACTGTAGGGCTTTCCTTGCAAAAGCCGTTCTGTAAAGACTGGAATATGAGCCTGCTTCTTCAAATGCGCAGGCATCAATGCATGGCGGCAGGATCACAAACAATCAGGGAAACATGACACCTTCAAAGGGGCAAAATAAAGCACTAGTTACTGACTCTAAAGGAATAGAGACTTATCAACTGCGTGACAAAGAATTCCTGAAAGAAGTTACTTTTGTTAACAAACAATGGGTTGATTATAGTTTTAAAAAATAAGTTAATAAATACTTAAATAATTTTTCAGTTCAAATTTCTTTTTCCTTCTAATTTCTAATATACTAATTATCAACAGATATTTCCTACATAAACAAAATCTATTCAGAGTCCTCAATACTTTTTTTTTTTTTTTTTTTGAGACGGAGTCACACTCTGTTGCCCAGGCTGGAGTGCAGTGGTGTGATCTCGGCTCTCTGCAAGCTCCACCTCCCAGGTTCATGCCATTCTTCTGCCTCAGCCTCCCAGGTAGCTGGGAATACAGGTGCCCACCACCATGCCTGGTAATTTTTTTTTTTGTATTTTTAGTAGGGATGGAGTTTCACTGGGTTAGCCAGGATGGTCTTGATCTCCTGACCTCGTGATCCGCCCACCTTGGCCTCCCAAAGTGCTGGGATTACAGGCATAAGCCACCACGCCCGGCCTAGAATCCTCAGTACTTTTTAAGAGTGTAAAAGGATCCTGAGACCAAAACATTTAAGAACGTTTGCCTTCAGTTATGACAGAGCTACACAATGAAATCCACCTGGACCATTGAGCGAGCTCTTAGAACACAGACAGCTTCTTTCAGACTGGTATATGGAAGATAAATACATCTCTGTTTTGTTTGAGCCACTTGTGTATTGGTGACCCTTTGGTACAGCATCTTGACCCATACCCTAAGTAATATATTGGTCTAGAAAGTGATCAATGGACACAATTAGAATTGTTCCTCCCCTCAACCCCCAACCAGTATCTCCAAATCAAACTTGTATATCTTGACTCTCCGAGATATAGCCTGAATGGTTGAGCAATGGCTTTTTTCCCTTAACATTTTAGCAAAATCAGTATGGTACAGCTGTTAGTATGAACATGTCAAGTCAATTATCCTTCCCATGAAGGACCTCAAGATTCTGAAAATGTGGATTTTTTAACAAGTAAATGGCTTATACCCATATTTTGGAATCTTTGTTACAGAAGGTTTTAATCTGCATTCTGTTTTTGTTCTCTTAATGTCAGTATGTTTGGTCTAGTTGTTATGGTAGTAATATTTTTCAGAGACAACAACGAGGCCTGTGGTTTAACAAGTATAAGGGTATCATTTGGGACAATGGAATAGTACTGGAATTTGAAATTTTCTGGAAAAATTCATTGCTGTTGGTCATCATGCTTCTAACAAAAGTCCCTGGAATATGGGAATCACATTTCAGTAATTTCTCTTTACTGGACTTTGCACAGTCGATATAATTGATTTGCTAGGATGCTGTTTAACAATAGCATAGCTTTTCTACTGTGTAAACTTAGGAACATATAAATGCTCACAAGTCCGATTACTCAAGAGAGGAGAGGAAACCTCTTGCTTCTTTGCCAATTTCCCTCTTTTCTAAACCATGTTAGGTTTTTAAAATCTTATCACTTACTTGTTTAAAATATCATGAATGACTACCTATTTTCTCTATGATCGAATCTAACTTCCAATCTGGGCGTTTAAGACTCTCCATAATTTGGCTTTATTCTACTCTACCACTGGTATTCTTGACAGGTGATATGAAGCCCTGTAGACTACTGAGTTCACAAAGGAGGAAAAGAGAGAGGAGTATAGCTTTCCTAATCAGATACTATTAACTAGCCTTAAAAAAAAAACACCCTTTATTCTTTTGTCCCCAGTTGTACTCATCTGTAACACCAGAACCCTAATTAAAATTAACTCTGCCTACTTTATTTAACAGCTGAGCATCATTGGAGAAAATCGAGCAACCGTGCTTTCTTCCTTTAAAATTGTAACTACAGATCTAAAATGGGCACTCAACATAGACTGTCAATCCTACTAACGTCTTTCCTACATTCCCTCTCCCACTAACTGAGGTGACATTTTTTGTCTTCTGACTTCCTCAGCTGATGACATTGCCTCTTAATTTATTTTTGAAAGAATAGATAAAAACTGACATGTATCTGCTCACTCATTTTTACCTTCCCTCCTTTTATGATGGGAGAATTGTCCTCAGTTCATATCTAAGGACTACCCTTCTCACCGCCGTCCCACTATTTATACTTTAAGATCATCCATGTGAAATGGGAGAGAGCATTTCTATGCTCTCCAGAACACATTTATCTACACCCCCATTCCTCGTGCCACAGATATATTGACTTCTTTCTGTTTTTTGAAATTTCTGTCTCTGGTTTCTTGCACTTGACATTTTCTCTGCTTGGAACAGACAGTGCTCCTTTAAGTTTCAGACCTGGTGTTACCTGTCATCACCTCACAGAAACCTTCCTTGACAATATTAACTAAGGTAGGCTTCTGTATTAATTTTCTAGGGTTGCCATAACAAAGTACCACAGACTCGGCAGGTGAACAACAGAAATTTATGTTCTCACAGTTCTGGAGGCTAGAAATTTGAAATCAAAGTGTTGTCAGATTTAGTTTTTTCTAAGGCCTCTCTCTTTGGCTTGTAGATGGTCATCTTCTCCATGTGTCTTCACATGGTCTTCCCTCTGTGTCTGTGTCCAGATTCCCTCTTCTTGTAAGTACATCAGTCATACTGGAATAGGGCTCATCCTAATGAAATAATTTTAACTTAATTATCTCTTTTAATATCCTGTCTCCAAAATAGTTATATTATGAGGTACTGGGGGTTAGGATTTCAATACATGAATATTAGGGGGACACAGTTCTGCTCATAACAGCTTTCCCATTGTGCTATTTTCCCCAGTATTTGTCACTCTTAGAATTTGAATTTTTTCTCTATTTTTTTATGCATCTCTCTCCTTCACTAGACTGTCAGTTCTAAGAATGGAGAGTCCTTGTGTGTTAGTCCATTCTGCATTGCGATAAAAGAATATGAGACCAGGTAATTTAAAAGAAAAGAGGGTTATTTGGTTCATGGTTCCGCAGGCTGTACAAGCAGCATGGTACCAGCATCTGCTTCTGGTGAAGCCCCAGGAAGCTTTCAATCATGGAGGAAGGCAAAGGGGGAGCTGACATATCATATGGCAGGAGAGGGAGCAAGAGGAATGTCAAGCTCTTTTAACCAATCAGCTCTTGTGTGAACTCATTACTGCAGGGAAACTATCAAGCTACTCATGAAAGGTGCACCCCCTTGGTCCACACACTTCCCACCAGGCCCCACCTCCAGCATTGGCGATCACATTTTAATATGAGATTTGGAGGGGACAAACATCCAAATTATATCACACGTCATTGAATATTCCTTTCTGTTGTTCCTGAACTGCCTAATGTCTTCATATGTGTGCTCTCTCTTTCTAGTGAGATATGACATCCCCAAGGGTATCAACCATCATTTATATATTTTGATTCTGAGTATGCCGTAGAGCTTTATGTTATAATAAAGCTGAATTTTGTTTTTCTCCCCAGAAAAAAGAGAAAAAAAATTCTAAAGCTTTCTTTTTTTCTTTTTTAAAAATAATTTCGACTTCTACTTTAGAGTTAGCTTGTACATGTGTAGGTTTGTTATCCGAGTACATGGCATAATGCTGAGGTTTGGGGTATGATTGAGCCCATCACCTAGGTACTGAGCGTAATACCCAACAGTTTTTCAACCCTTCCACTGCTCCTTCTTCCCTCTGGTAGTGCCAGTGTATATTGTTGCCACCTTTTTGTCCATGAGTCCCCAATGTTTATCTCCCACTTATAAGTGAGAACAAGTGGTATTTAATTTTCTGTTCCTGTGTTAGTTCACTTAGGAGAATGGCCTCCAGCTACATAAATATTGCTACAATGGACATGATTTTGTTCTTTTTTTTTTTTTTTTTTGAGACGGAGTCTCGCATCTCGCTCTGTCACCCAGGCTGGAGTGCTGGAGTGCAGTGGCGTGATCTTGGCTCACTGCAACCTCCACCTACCAGGTTCAAGTGATTCTCTTGCCTCAGCCTCCCCAGTAGCTGGGATTACAGGTGTGTGCCACCAAGCCCAACTAATTTTTTGTATTTTTAGTAGAGACGGGGTTTCACAGTGTTATCTGGGGTGGTCTCGATCTCCTGACCTCGTGATCCACCCACCTGGGCCTCTCAGAGTGCTGGGATTACAGGCATGAGCCACTGCGCCCGGCCCTGTACCACATTTTAAAAATCCAATCCACCACTGATGGGCACCTAAGTTGATTCCATGTCTTTGCTATTGTGATTAGTGCTGTGGTGAACATACGAGTGCATGTGTCTTTGCAGTAGAATGATCTATTGCCTTTTGGATAAATAGCCAGTAATGAGATTGCTGGGTTGAATGGTAGTTCTGTTTTAAATTCTTTGAGAAACCTCCAAACTGCTTTCCACAGTATCTGAACTACTTTACATTTCTACCAATAGTGCATAAGCATTCTCTTTTCTCCACAGCCTCACCAACATCTGTGTTTTGTTTTTTTTTTTTTTTTTAACTTTTTAATAATAGCTATTCTGACTGGTATGAGATGATACCTCATTGTGGTTTTCATTTGCAATTCTCTGAGGATTAGTGACATTGAGCATTTTTTCATGTTTCTTGGCTGCCTGAGTGTCTTCTTTTGTGAAGTGTCTGTTTATCTTTTTTTTGACCATTTTTAAATGGAGATATCTGTTTTTTGCTTGTAAAATTGTTTAAGTTTCTTATAGATTCTGGATATTAGACCTTTGTTGAATGCATAATTTCTGAACATTATCTCTCATTCTGTAGGTTGTCTGTTTACTCTGTTGATAGTTTCTTTTGCTGTGCAGAAGCTCTTTAGTTTAATTAGTTCCCACTTGTCATTTTTGTGTGTGTGTGTTGCAATTGCTTTTGAGGGCTTAGTCATAAATTCTTTCCAAGGTCAATGTCCAGAATGGTGTTTCTTAGGTTTTCTTCTAGGATTCTTATAATTTGAGGTCTTACATTAAAATCTTTAACGAGGTAATTTTTGAATATGGTGAACAACAGCAATCCAGTTTCATTCTTTTGTATATGGATAGCCAGCTATCCTATCATCATTTATTGAACAGGGCATCCTTTCCTCATTGCTTATTTTTGTCAGCTTTGTAAAAGATCAGATGGCTGTAGGTTTGCAACATTTTTTCTGGGTTCTCTATTCTGTTCCATTGCTCTGAGTGTCTGCTTTTGTACAAGTACCATGTTTCTGTAGCCTTATAGTATAGTTTGAAGTTGTGAAGCCTTTGACTTTGTTCTTTTTGCTTAGGATTGTTTTGCTTAGGATTGTTTTGGCTACTCAAGCTCTTTTTTGGGTCTATATGAATTTTCAGATAGTTTTTAATAGTTCTGTGCAAAGTGACATTGGTAGTTTAATGGAATTGCATTGAATCTGTAGATCTCTTTGGGTAGTATGGCCATTTTAATATTGAATCTTCCAATCCATAAGCATGGGATGTTTTTCCATTTGTTTGTGTCATCTATGATTCCTTTCAGTAGTGTTTTGTAGTTCTCCTCATGGAGTTCTTTCACCATGGTTAAGTATATTCCTAGGTATTTTAATTTTTGTGAGTATTATAAATGGGATTGAATTCTTGATTTGGCTCTCAGCTTGCACATTGTTGGTGCATAGTAATGCTACTGATGTACAGTGTACATTGATTTTGTATCCTGAAACTTTACTGAAGTAGTTTATCAGTTCCAGAAGCCTTTTGACAGAGTCTTTAAGGTTTTCTAAATATAGAGTCATATTTTCCAAAAGAGAGATAGTTTGGTTTCTTCTTTTCCTATTTGGATGGCTTTTATTTCTTACTTTTGCCTGATTGCTCTGGTTAGCATTTCCAATACTATGTTGAATAGGAGTAGTGGGAGTGGGCTTCTTTGTCTTATTCCAGTTCTCAAGAGAAATGCTTCCAAATTTTGCCTGTTCGGTCTGATGTTGCTTTGTCATAGATGCTCTTATTATTTTGAGGTATGTCCCTTCAATGCCTAGTTTGTTGAGGGTTTTTATCTTGAAGGGACGTTGAATTTTATTGAATGCTTTTTCCGTATCTGTTGAGATGATCATATGGTTTTTGTTTTCTGTTTATGTGGTGAATCACATTTATTGATTTGCATATGTCGAACTACCTTTGCATTCTGGGAATGAAGTCTATTTGATCATGGTGAATTAACTTTTTGATATGCTGTTGGATTCAGTTGGCTAGTATTTTATTGAGAATTTTTGCATTTATGTTCATCAGGGATATTGCCCCGTAATTTTCTTTTTTCACTGTGTCTTTGCCAGGTTTTGGTATCAGGCTGATACTGACTTTGTAGAATGAGTTAGGGAGAAGTCCTTCATCCTCATTTGTTTTGAATATTTTCAGTAGAATTGGTACCATTTCTTCATTGTACATCTCATAGAATTTTGATGTGAATCCATCTGGCCTGGCACTTTTTTTGGCTGGTAGATTTTTTTCTTCCTGATTACATTTCAGAACTTGATATTGGTCTGTTCTGAGTTTCACTTTCTTCCTGATTCAGTCTTGAGAGCTTGCGTGTTTCCAGTTATTTATCCATTTCCTCTAGATTTTCTAGTTTGTGTGCATAGAGATTTTCATAATAGTTTTTGAGGATTTTTTGTATTTTTGTGGGATTGATTGTTATTTCACTTTTGTTGTTTCTGATTGTGCTTGTTTGGATCTTTTCTCTTTTCTTTGTTAATCTAGCCTGTGGTCTATCAATCTTGTTTATCCTTTTGAAGAACCACCTTTGGATTTTGTTGAATTTTTATGTGATTCTTTTGGGTCTCAATTTTATACAGTTCTGCTCTGATTTTAGTTATTTTTTTTTCTTCTGCCAGTTTTGTGGTTAATATGTTCTTGTTTCTCTAGTTCCTTTAGGTGTGATGTTAGATTGTTAATTTGAGATTTAACTTTCGAGGTAGGCATTTAGCGCTATAAAATTTTCTCTTAACACTGCTTTTGCTGCATCATAGAGACTTTGGTATGTTGTATCTCTATTTTCATTTATTTCAAAGAATTTTTTTTTTAATTTCTGCCTTAATTTTGTTGTTTACTCAGAAGTCATTCAGGAACAAGTTGTTTAATTTCCATGAAATTGTATGGTTTTGACGGATCTTGGTATTGGCTTCTGTCCTTATTGCACTGTTGTCTGAGAGATTGCTGGTATAATTTCCTTTCTTTCAAATTTATTGAGACTGGCTTTATAGCCAAGCATGTGGTCAATCTTGGAGTATGTTCTATGTGGAGATGAGGAGATTGTATAATCTGTGGTTGAACAAAGTATTCTGTAGATGTATATTAGCTTCAATTGGTCAGTGTTAAATTTAAATTTAGAATTTCTTTGGTAGTTTTCTGCCTCAATGATCTGTCCAATGCTGTCAGTAAAATGTTGAAGTCCTCAATTATTATTTTGTGACTGTCTCAGTCTTTTCATGGGTCCAGAAGTACTTATTTTATGAATCTGTATGCTCCAATGTTGGGTGCAGGTATATTTAGGATAGTTAAGTCTTCTTGTTGAATAGAACCTTTTATCAGTATGTAATGCCTTCTTTTTCTCCCCCACCCCCTTTTTAATACTGATGTTGGTTTAAAGTATATTTTATTTGATAGATGAATTGTGACCCCTGCTCTTTTTTGTTTTCCATTTGTGTGGTAGATCTTTCTCCAACCTTTTACTTTGATCCTATGGGTGTCATTATGTGTGAAATTGGTTTCTTGAAGACAGCAGATGGATGGGTCTTGTTTTTTGTAGCCCAACTTGCCACTCTCTGCCTTTTAAGTGGAGTACTTAAACCACCTACATTCAAGGTTAATATTGATTTGTTAGGTTTTGATCTTACTGTCAAGTTGTTAGCTGGTTGCTTTGTAGTTTCTATTGTGTGGTTGCCTAATAGGGGTATGTGGTCTATGCACTTAAGTGTGTTTCTGTGGTCACAGGTATTGTTCTTTCATTTCCATGTTTAGAACTCCCTTAAGGATCTCTTGTAAGGCTGGTCTAGTGGTAATACATTCTCTTAGTGCATAGTTGTCTGGAAAAGCTTTTATTTCTCCTTCACTTATAAAGTTCAGTTTGGTAGGATATGAAATTTTTAGTTGGAATTTCTAGCCATTAAGAATGCTGAAAATAGGCCCCCAAATCTCCTCTGGATAGTAAGGATTCCTGCTGAGAATTCTGCTGTTTGCCTAATAGGGTTCCCCTGTACATGATCTGACCTTTTTTTTTTTTTTCTAGCTGCCTTTAGGATTTTTTTCTCTAGCATTGATCTTGGACAGTCTGGTGACTATATGCCTTGGTGCTGTTTATTTTGTATAGTACCTAGAAGGTTTTCTTTGGATTTCTTGTATCTGAATGTCTACCTCTCTAGTAAGATGAGGAAACTTTCTTGAATTATTCCCTCAACTGTGTTTTCCAAGTTGTTTACTTTTTCTCCTTCTCTCTCAGGAATGTCAATAATTCATAGGTTTGGTTGGTTTACATAATCCTGTATTTCTCAAGCAGTTCTTTTCTTAAAAATTCTTTATTCTTTATTTTTATCTGACCGTCAGCTTCAAAGACTGATCTTCATGCTCTGAAATTCTTTCTTCTGCTTGGTCCAGTTTATTGATAGTTTTCAGTTGTATTTTAAAATTCCTTAAGTAAGATTTTCTTTTCTTTTCTCTTCTTTTTGTTTTGGAGATGGGGTCTCACTCTGCCTCCCAGGCTGGAATTCGGTGGCACAATCATAGCTCACTGCAGCCTTGAACTCCTGGGCTCAAGTGATCCTCCTGCCTCAGCCTCCAAAATAACTGAAACTATAGGTGTGCATCGCAATACCTGGTTGAAAGTGAGTTTTTCAATTCCAGAGCTCTGATTGATTCTTTTAAAAATGTCTATCTCTTCATTCATTTCCTGGATTGCTTTATAAGTTTCTTTGTGTTGATTTTCAACCTTGTTTTGGATCTCATTACTCTTCCTTGCAAACCATGCTTTGAATTCTTTATCTGTCATTTCTGAGTTTTCATTTTGGTTAGGGACCATTTCTGGAGAGCTAGTGTGATTCTTTGGTGGTATAAGTATATTCAGATTTCTCACGGTATCAGAATTGTTTCACTGGTTCCTTCTCATCTGGAGATACTGGAACTTCCAATTTTTATAATTACTTCATGCAGGTAGGATTCTTTTCTTTTTCCTTCCCTATACTTATTTTTTTTAAATTTCCCTTTCCCTTTCTCCTTCTCCATAGAGGGTATAACTGTAGAAAATGCTGTGTAGAGTCTTTTGGCTTTGCTTCTCTACCCTATGTACTTTTGTTAGCAGGATTTATGTTGGGCTGTGCAGTTCAACCTATAAGCCAGGAAATCATCCTTATAGGTAACAACCAGATTGTGGCCAACATGGTGGGCATATACTTGATCCTTGTTTACTGGAAAAAACTCTCTGTTCCCTCAGGAAATGGGTTGATTCATGGAGTGCACAGTGGTTTGAGCTCCCTGCTCAGCTGCAGGAGAAAGGGGGCCAAGATGGTCAGAGCCAGACCAGGCATGTCCATCTATGGGTCCCCCAGTGGCAGGCACAAGCACCAGCTCTGAGGGAGAATCCAGTGGGTGGTGACTAAGTGCTCAGAGGTGTGCTTAGGTGTAGCATTGGGAAATCTCCTCATTCTCAATTTCTCTGCATAGGGAGGCAGGTAGCCTCAACGAATCCAGGAGAGTGAGTGCTCCAGATGCCTCGAGATCTGCCTGGGCATAGAGTAGAGAGCCCTCCACCCCCACCTGAATCAAGATCTTTGCACAGGCAGGGTGGGGCAGCTCAGGCTGCTCAGCCAGGCAAGCAGGTGCCCTGAATGCCTTCAGATCTGCCTGGGTTTGAAGCAGAGAAGGTCTCCCTATAACAGAATTTCTACACAGGAAGGGTGGGGGTGGGTCAGGCTGCTTCTCCAGGTGAGTAGGTGCTCCAAATGCCTAGATATCTGCCTGATCGTGGAGTGGAGATGGCCCTCCTGGGCCAGGATCTCTGTGCAGGAAAGGTTGGGCGACTTAGGCTGCTGACCCAGGTGAGGAAGTGCTCTGAATGCTTGGAGATCTGCTTACACATGGAGTGGAGGGGGCCCCAATGTTAGGCCACCTCAGGCTGCTGATCCAGATGAGGAGATGGTCTAAATGCCTGGAGATCTGCCTGGGAGTAGTAGCATGGAGAGGGCCCTGCTTCACCATGATCTCAGTGGAGCAGGCTGGTGCACCCAGCAGTGACACACTCAGACCAGTTTCAGGTCTCCAAGGTGGCCCTGGCTGCAAATCTCATCACTCCAAAGAAACTGCAGCGGTAGCAGCTCTCCTCCCACCCCACGCCTGTGATGGGGGAGAGCACAATTCCAGGATCTACTCCAGAGGTACCTTCTACAGTCCTAGCTGTGGAGGCCACTACCCTGCTCCAGAGCAGGTGCTCCAATCTCTGGCCCAAGAGTATAATGCCTGTGAAGTCATGATGCTGTGTTACCAAAGAATGACTGATTTTGTATGTACTCAGATTAAAAATGACATTCTTCTGTTGGTTCTGGTCTAGGAAAATGTCTACAGCTTTTCCCAATGTCCTTCCCTCACAGTATGTCCAAGCTTCTCCCATGTTAGCTCCAGTGCTTGGGAGAAACAAAATGCTCTCCCTGGCCTGGGTTGCTCAGATCCTTAGGGGAAAGGTGAGTCATAGAAGGAAGCTCTCTGCCTCTCTCACACACTAGGGCTTCAGTCAATTTTATCAGCTGTATGTATATAGAGGCCATTTGCCTATGTTCTCCTCCTCAGGATCTGTTGTCCTTCATGATTCTGGTAGATTTCCTTTTTCCTTCCTGAGTTAAAGCTCACACAGTTGATATATATGCACTATCTTTCTATTTCCAAGTGGCTGAGGCATGCTAAAAGCCCCTCATCCACCATCTTGAGGGGAAAAAACCCAAAGGACTAAAGCTGACTTTAATAGACTTGGATGAATTTCTATACCTTATGTAGCAAAAAAGTAGGAATCTCTGGACAAGAAATTATGAGTGAGTTGGTAGCTCCATGTGGTGTGCTTTCTGAGGCATGAAGGAAAATTCTGCCTTACCTACATATTTCTGGCCCATTCTTGCCTCCACATTTGCTGATAGATATCTAAAATTTCTTTAATGGCAACTTTCTGAGAAACTTTTAGGTTGAAAAATAGAGCAAGGTGTTTTAAATGCAAATATCCTCAGGGGAGGCAAAGCAATGATTTATCTTTACATATCCTGACTGATAACTTGTTTTTTCTCGAAAACAAACTTATTGGAGTGTGGGAAAGGACTGGATGGCTGAGGTGGGAAAAACATGCTGAGAAAGGAGCTGAGGATGTGATTTAAACTTTAGCCTCTCAATCCTGACCTGGCCTATCATGCTGAAGAATAAGATGTTTCCTTGAATTAAAATCAGGTGTGGCTAAGTCTCTGCTTTAAGGTGGTTCAATCACTCTAGCAATGTGAGTCACGTGACCTTAGGAAAGTTACTTCTTTGTATTTGAGAACCCCCATTTTTAAAATTGGTTACTTCCAGGTTATTGTGAGGATTAAATTAATGTTTAATAAATATTAACTGCTACTGTAGGGCGCCTTTCTTAATTTAAAGCATTCTCACTGTAAGTAAGAATAAACACATTGTCTTAGGAGTGTTGTGGAAGGTGGGGGATCAGGTTAACTAATTTATACTTAAGTGGTTGCCCTTCCTTCCCTATATGCTTTCTTATTAAGGGTAGTGGTCCCCAAACTTTTGGAGAGGAGATGCTACTTTTTATTTTCCACAAAGTTTGAAGTTACTAGGCTGTAAATTAGAAGAGAGGTGTAGATATTGAAAAATTTCTGGGCAAGTTTAGGTGACCATGGGGTGATGTGCTAATGTTGTCTCTCAGAGTGAAAATTGCCCCCAAGAGATATTGGAAAGAGAGAGTTTTTCATCACTGGGAATTCTATCAAGCTATGGAAAAGGAGGCTAATCCTACCAAAAAAGGAGGTCTAAGATTATTTTCATTTTTGGGTAAACTAAAGCCAAGTGAACTGACTTGAATGAAAATCCCACAGATGAACTCTAAGTCAAGGGCTCTTTTGATGACTTTATTTGGCCTTTCCCACACACTTCAGAAATGAGTTGGGCTGCAGGAGTGCCAAAACCCAAAGAATGTTGTAGAAGTCCAT
This sequence comes from Macaca thibetana thibetana, assembly GCF_024542745.1. NCBI lineage: Eukaryota > Metazoa > Chordata > Mammalia > Primates > Cercopithecidae > Macaca > Macaca thibetana. The sequence continues at coordinate 88,175,548 of NC_065580.1, read as the reverse complement.
GTGGGACCTCTTAGAGGTAGAGTTGACCTCTCATGTAGGGTAGGGATGACCTTGTAAATAGTTTAGAAATACAATATTTACATTACATCAATATTTTCATAGGCCCTACCTACTTTGCGGCCAATTTTGTGCTCTGGAGACACATACTACTTCCTGCCAGCTACCCAAACAGCCTTGAAGCAATGGGCATAATGACTCATGGTCATGTAACATTCTTTTCAGACACATATCAGCAGATTTGTTATTACATTACTGCCCAAACACCCACAGAATCCCGGGAGGTAAAATAGGATTAGTGTTGAAGAATTTAGTCCCACCCATTTCTCTTTTATTCAAATCAAACGTTTGAAATGATCACTGTTGAGGGTTCATTTTTGCTTCTAATAAGGGATATGGTAAAGATGAGCGAACAGGCTGGTCTCAGTCTTTGGAGTCAAGCCATATTCTGGAACTATTTTATTTGGAAACCACACCTAAATCATAGCAAGGAAGTCATCCGATATGAACCACATGATCCAACTTGCTGGTGTGAAGGAGCTGGCATTACATAGGACAGCATAGAATGGGAAACAAGAAGATATCTTATAAAATGTCCATTAGCTACTCAAGATAGAAAAGTGGTTTGCTTACAGCTGAAGCTCATAATTTATGTCTAATAAAATGGTCAGAGTCACCTGCCTCAGCCATAAATCTCATGCCATAAATCATGGCTAATGACCAGATTCTTCTGAATGATTTCCTTAACTGACCTATAGCATAAAGTATATGTAATATTTACAGTGCATATAAGGATTAAGGGAGCAGCTATTTTATGTCAACAACAGGGCCACAAAGTACTATCACACACTGAGAATCCGTTACATGGGTATTGATTAATTTCATTGAATTTTTTAAAGTGCTAAAAGTGTTTTAGTAGTCCCTGAAATATTTATTCTCTTGCTTTTCAGAGCAATAGGGATATTCATTTATTTATTCATTTGCTAAATGAATGAATTAATGTCTATGTATTTAAAATACCTAATCTAAGCACTCACTCTAATCCTTACTTAGCTGAGTGAACTTTGGCAGTTAACCTTTCTGCTTCAGTTTCCTCATATGTAAATAGGAAAATAATTGTATTTATCTCCTGAGGTTGTTGTCATGATTAATGAATAAATACATATGAAGTTCTTAGAATAGCTCCAAACAAGACAATAAATTTATTATTTTTTTGGTATTGGAGACACAATGATTATACTGCTGCCTACCAAATTACCCTAAAACTTAGTGGCTTAAAACATCACTTCTTTACTATCTCATAGTATCCATGGGACAGAAATCTGAGCATGGCTTACTTGGGATCACTGTTTCACAGGCTAAAATTAATGGGTCCACTGGACTTAACTGAGGAAAAATCTGCGTCCAAACTTACATACATAGTTGTTGGCAGGATTTACTTTGTTGATGGCTGTTGGGCAGTGATTGCCCTCAATTCTTTGCTGTTTGCATCCTTTCAACATGGCAGCTTGCTTTGTCAAAGCATGCAACTTGAGAAGCCAATAGAATCAGCTAGCAAGATACAACTCACAGTCTTTTACAACCTAATTATGGAAATGATATTCCATCACTTTTGCCATATTTATTTATTAGAGGTGAGTCACTAGGTCCAGCCCATACTCAGGTGGAGAGTATGACACAAGACTATGAATGCTAGGATTTGTGGATCATTGGGAGCCACGTGAAAAGCTGCCTACCATGATGGTGAACAATATAAACATGAAGATTATGTTTGTTAGGGGAGACAGATATAAAATACAAATACAATATTCATTACAAATTTTGATAAGTACTATGGATTAGAAATATAATGTTTGATGACAAATTACAATACTGGTACTTGATTTGAGTTGGAGTATTTCAAATGAAGCCATCTCTGAGGAAATAATTTTTAATTTCAGATTTGAAGGATGAGTGGAACTACTGAGAGATAGAGCAGGAAAACAGATGAGTCTCCTTGGAAGAGTGAACAGATGACATGTAGGCCCTGAGATGGGTGAGAACCTATGCATGGTCGCTCCATGTAGCTTGAGTTCTCAGAGCATGGTGGCTAGTTTCTGAGATAGAGTGCTTCTTCTTGGAGTACTGCAAGAAAAGCAGAAGCTGCCAGGCCAGGATATACAGCAGCCCTTCCAATGTATTATGTTGACTAAAATAGTCATAGGTGCAGACCTGAGTCAAGGGAAGAGGTAATAAACTTTACTTTTTGAATTGAGGAGCAGTCTGCTTATACAAGAACTAGCAGAATTGTTTTGGGCCATCTTTGGGAAATAACCACGATCAAGAGTAATTTAGATTAAAGACTGTATAATAAAAAAGCAAAGAAAGAACGTGTAGATATCTCTTTACAAAGCTTGGGTGGAGCTAGGAGTTGACACTTAGATGGGTAACTTTAAGAAAATGATGGTAAAGACAGAAATTTTATGAAAGTGATGTTTGTATGTTATAGGTCATGATCCAATAGAAAAGCAAAGCTTGGTGATCATGATAGAGGTGAGATGGTGGATGAAGGAAGTTTCTGAGAAACAAGAGGAAGAAAAATTCAGAATACAAACTTGGGTGATTGGGCTTTGATAGAACATTTTTTCATAGTAATAAGAACAGAAGAGGGGATGGTATGAGCAGATGTAGGTAGTTGTTGAAGGCTAACTCTTCCATTAGTGTTGGGGATCCCATGTAATGGAGACTCAATAAATATTTGTGAATGAATAACTATCTTGATCATAGCAACATAAACAGAATGCAGAAAAGCAGTGTGTGGACATGGTGCAGGGGGAACTCTGTGCCCTGCAGTGGCACAGGGAAGAAAGGAAGATAGGAATTAACACAGATGCAGCTGAACTCAATTCAAGGGAAGCATTTTAGTTTAATTGACATATTGCTACCTCAGTGGTTGTTTTATTGCAGATTTTATTCTCATTTGGTCTCCTGAACAGGAAATAGCACAAGAGAAGCTTTAATGGTTGCATGATCTCTTTTCCCTCCTATTGGGCTTATTTCCTAAGTTAAACTGAGCCAGACAAGGAAAATTCCTTTTGCGAAGGACCCTGTTCTGGAGGACCTATTTATTCTTTAGCCTCTGTGCCTTCTTCACTTGTGGAAAACCCACTGGGTTCCAGGTTAACACTGTGTCCTCAGCTTTAATTGGAGGTTTATACAAGAAACAGATTATGAAAAAATATTGAAAACTCTTTTATGCCTGTTAATATGTCCACTATTTCTAACATAAGGCCAGACATGATTTATTCTTTCTGAATTTTGCTCTCAAAATTTTTCTCTTTTGAAGGACCCATTTAATTTGTTGGAAAATTAAAATGCTAACATCACTGTTTTTTGCCTTTTTTTTTTTTTTTTTTGCATTTGACGTCAGGATCTCAGAACTGAATTTAGTGCTGTACCACAGTATCTATGGGTAGACATGAAAGAGTTTAAGAGTGTAGATTTTGAAGTCATATTTCTCAAAGCCACATTTTTAATCTGTAAAATGAAATAATTTCAGAACCTACCTTATAAGGTTATTTTAAAGACTAAATGAGTTCCTACTTGTGAAGTACTTGGCATATTACTTGGTATTTGATTGTTAGCTCTGTTGGTCTTAATTGTGCCCTTCAATTTAAGTGGCTGATTTGCAAATATGGAACTTCCCAGTTCTCTGGTCTCACATTTCTATAAGTAGGTCCAGGTTTGTCTGATGTAATCACCTTTTCTTTCTGTTTCTTCCTTGTAAAACATTTCACCCAGGATTTCTTTTCTAAATCTATTTTCTTCTGCATGGCCAAAGTAGATGACACCTAAAGAATTTTCCGGTTCTTTAACCATCTCATTTTATGACTCTTCTCTGTGGATGTGAAGATGAAGAAAAACAATATATATGTAAGGCAACACGCCATCAATATGAATGGTTCTAACTTAACATAGATGGAATATTTAGTTACTTTTGAACTGGAAAGTAGATACTAATTTGACACTTGTGATATTCTTTTTTTCTCTATAAACGCCTCCATTATCTAGTATGAATGGATAGGCTAGGCACATGAAGGATTTACTGGCTCATATAATCTGGGAAAAGGCAGGGTAAGAAGGCATCAAAATTCTTGGCATGTAGGGGCATAGATTATTCTTCTACATATAGGTACGAAACGATGATTATTTATCATTAGGATGAGGAAAAAACAACAAGGAATACACATCATTTTAGGCACCCAGTGATTTCTCTGTCACGTAAACATTGTGTTGGAAGATAATCATTTCCTTGTTCAAATAAACTTGATGACTATTTTTCTAGAATGTTGTAGTGAGAATTGATACATTAAATAGAAGATTATGGTAGATATAGTAGAAACTCTAATGTCGTTCCAACTCTTAATAGTCATACTTTTATGATTTTTGTCTTCAGAGCATTGAGACTGGAATTTCTCTACTCACAGTGTGATTCTCATCTGAGAATTAGGTGAGTCATTTTGGTTTCATAGTAGGGCTTGGGGTCAGGGAACCCCAAACATAACAATCAGATCTTTCCCTGGTATTTTAAATTAATCTCTTTGAGATCAACTATAATTATATCTTCAATATCTGGATCTAATTGTGCATTCTTTCAGATGACAGTATAATTTTTTATTTGTGACTCTATCATAATAGGAGTTGTCAAATCCTAGTTAAGGGTTGGGTAGGTTAGGTGTATTTTTGCATGAAATCAGGAATTTTTTTTTTTCCTTTGAGATTTTGAATCTAGCTTGGCACAAGAGACAGACATACCAGAGACTTTTTTTTTTTTTTTTTTTTTTTTTTCTGTCTGAAGCATCAGGAATCTACTGGCTGCTACCTAAGCCTTTGAGTCAGGCTGGGGTCTCCTCACCGGCTTTGATTCTTTGTTTATAGCTTTTGATTATGTGGATATATGCTCAAACTTAAAGGCATCACTATGGGTGGGGGAAGGTAGCTCTCTAGGGTCTATGCATGGGCACAGGAGGCAGCTCTCTTTAGACACTGAATCTGCTGGAATAAAACTCACTTGCTTCTGAAAAGGCCAGAATGCTGTAAATTTATCAAGACTCCACAGTCACACTGCTCGAGTATCTGAAATAGCCAGATGCAGAGATGTCTCAACACCACTGCATAGAAAGAAGACACCTGATTCATATATGCCCAACATCCTGGAAGACATTACACAAATACCAGAGAAGAGTAGATACTAACTGCCGATGATTGCTTTTGACGAATGGCATTGATAACCCCCATGTGCCTGGTGCTTTCTCTTTCAGTTCTTGCAATGTCAAACTAGCTAGGAAAGATAGGCAAAGATGTATGTATTTTGTCTTTCTTCTCTCTAATATTTATTTTATTTTATTTTTGAAGCAGGTTCTTACTCTGTTGCCCAGGCTGGAGTGCAGTGGTGTGATCATAGCTCACTGCAACCTTGAATTCCAGGGCCCAAGAGATCCTCCTGCCTCAGCCTCCCAAGTAGCTAGGACTCCAAGCACACATCACCATGCCTGGCTAATTTGTTTTAGAGACAGCATCTTGCTATGTTGCCCAGGTTGTTCTTTAATTCCTGGCATCTCACTTTGGCCTTCTGAAGGACTGAAATTATAGGCATGAGCCACCAGACCCAGCCTCTAATATTTCATTTACTAGGCTATCATTTTTTTGCTTCTTCATTTTAAATGATCTTGTATTCTTCAGTTGCTTAAATTGTAGACAGGAGGCATTTCAATGGCAGGCACTGGACTTTTTAAACTCCCTTTTAATATTTTAGAGCCTTCTCCCGGACTAGGTCAAAAGTAGAAGTAGAAGTAATCTCTTGAGACTTACTTTGTGATTGACTAAGAACTTGGTTCCAACTGATGCATTACAAATTGAACTTTTTAGGTTATGTTTATTCAGATTATCCTAGGTGGTCTGACAATTGAATAGTGTGGAATGTGGCTGCATACTTTCTCCTCAGGGAAGAGTTAGTGTGTCAAAATGAAAGGATGGGAAGAGGCAGAGAGGAGCCCAGAAGAGGCATGGGGACAGGCTTCCCTAGGGCCTAGCACATTGTCTGTCTGGTGTGTGGCAGCCACTTGGTGGAGGTTTGTTGATGAATGAATGAGTGTATAAAAGCTGAGTTAATCTGAACAGTCAAGTTGGATTAATTCCAAATCCCTCTCTTTTCTTGGGACGGCTAAATTAAATCCAGCTGTTCTTCAGACTGCCAAGCCACTTTTGAACAAGTTCTATTTCTTCCATTTCTATTTATTTTCCCCTTGGGTACTAAAGAAATAAATGCTTCACCAATTATTTATTCTTTATAGGGGTTGGCCCTCTGCACTTGACATTTGCTTGATTGTTCACATTCTGCATATTATTTTCCTAATGTTGTTCCATTGTCAGCAACATCTTATTATGTGACTCTAGTGATTAGAGTATAACAGGATTTCCTTGTGAACCCTTTTATTTTATCCTTTCCATGTCTTCGCTACATATTCTTCCTCCTAATACCAATATTCGTATGTAAGCTGACCACACCATTGATTATATAAATATGACTTGGAAGTTTCAAATGATGTGAGATGTATCCCCTACCTTTTATTGATTGGTTAATCGATCGATTCATTGAGACAGGTTCTTGCTTTGACACAGGCTGGAGTGCAGTGGTACAAACATTGCTCACTAGAGCCTTGAACTCCTGGGCTCAAGCGATCCTCTTACCTCAGTCTCCCGAGTAGCTGGGACTACAGCTGTGCCAACATGCCAAGCTAATTTTTATATTTTTGGTAGAGACAGAGTCTCACAACATCTCCCAGTCTGGTCTCAAACTCCTGTGCTTAATCCATCCTCCCACTTCGGCCTCCCAAAATGCAGGGATTATAGATATGAGCCACCGCAACCGATCTCCTCCATTTTAAACAAAATGGTTTAAAAACATGGATGTGCAACTTAGCTCTTTCTACAAAATTCTGCCAGGCTTTTGGAGTGCATTCACATCAGTCAGATTCACCGATCACATTAGCGACACCTGACAAACTGGATGAACCCATACCTGTGTAGAGTTGTTCAACATGAAGCAACAATAATGTGCTGCACAGCCTCCTGGCACCGCTAGGCCCTGCAGGACATGATCATAGAACTTATTAGTTCTAATAAGAACTAAGAACAGAGAATCTCTCAATCAGAGCACCTTCTGAGACAAACACCAGTACCCCTCAGCCAGCATACCTTAACAAGGAAATACATTGGTATTAGAGTCAATTTTAAGAAAAACAATCATTCATCTGATCTACAATGCTATTCATTATACTATTTTTCAATTCTTTTTCACATAACACTTTAAAAAATAGTAATGATAACATGCAGCTTTATTTTCTGTTCTGTCCTTGATCTTTCTCTGTAGGATGGCACTTTCTTCGTTGTTATATCACTTATAGTTTACCTTGCTTCTGTCCTCATTTACCAGATCTTCCCCCTTCCTTCTTAAACATTAGCTAATATTATTATTTATCCTGCTTAACTTCTGAGTTACTTTGCAATCCAATGGGCAAAGCCAACCAAAACATAGCCATAGTCAAACTTCCTCCTCCTCCTCCCCCTCTTTCCACTCTTCCTCCTCCATTATCTCTTCTCCTCTCTCTGTCCCCCTCTCTTTCTGATGCACAGAATTGGATTGATTTATTGAGTTATACTCATATCTTGGTAAGAACATAGAATAATTTGTCTATGCATAGCCTTTATTTTATGACCCTTTTTTACCTCATTCCCAGACATGAGTCCCATTCACAAAACATCCTATTTTCAGGCATCATTTTGGAAATTCTTTGACTCATCCGATACTTCAATGTCCTTGGAGCATATCTGTCTCTTTTGGAAAGAGAGAATTTCCTCACATTTCCCACATTTGATTGTGCTGGTGTCAGTGATAAATACAAAACAGTGGTTCCCAAATTTCAGTGTACTTGTTATCACCTCGAGAGCTCATTAAAACAGATTGCTGGGCACCAGCCTCAGAATCTCCACTAGGAGATCTTGGGTGGAACTCAGCAATTTGCATTTCCAGGTGATACTGGTAATGATTAGGGCCCACTTTTGAGAACTACCTCATTTGAGGATTTCCATCTTTTTATCAAAGTACAGGTGAGAGAGATTGGTGATTATTTAAGGAAGAGCGATTTGCCTTAGGTCAGAAACCCAAGAATTTGCTCTGCATATATAAAATCCCAGCATATAGGACCACTTATGAGAGTCCAAAAAATGTGTAAAATGTGGGATTCTATTATATCCAGCAAGAGCAAAAGCCATGTCAAGTCGACCCCTAGGTTAGGGATATACAGCAGCCAGTGGCTTCATATCCAAATATGTTAATAGCAGCTAAATTATCTGGGGGGCTTCACTATAACATTGGCTTTAGAGAAAGATTACTTCTCTGACAAGTAATAAGGAGGAAAGAACATTTCCACAACGTTCCCCTCGAGTAGGCACACCTTTAGCCTCCACAATCTATCAGGCCATTGTAGAAGACAGTAAAATTGTAGAGCCATCATTGTTACTATTATTATTTTTAGTCTGCCAAGAAAGCCCTCCCACTGTCCTTTCTCTAGTCACAAGCCCACCATCTCTGGCTGTGTATGGGTACCAGGTGTAGCTACTAACACTCTCTCATCCGTGGGACGTAAGTTGGGCATGTGATACAAGCAGAACCAATGAGCATCCTTCCCTGTGATTCATGGGGTGGTACAAGGCTGAGGCTGCCAGCAACCATGTCTCCTGTTAGCAGAGAAGGCTAACTTACAGAAGAGAGTCAAGCCAACATACGAAGAGAAGCAGGGATGAGAGGCGAATGGAGACAGAATCCAGGAGGTAAGGAGTTCCTGGGGGTGCTGGCTCTGGCAGCTTTCTTCAATGCTGAGCCTACCCCAGTAAACATAATGGTTTCCTTTTTGGTTTAGTTTGAGTTGAGTCTGTTGCTTAAATAGGGTTCTAACCCAGGTGACTTTCTTAACTCCAAACTCACCTCACTCATCATTAGAGCTGGCAAACTGTGGCAGGGAAATCTTTAAAATGCTACTTTCTGAATATTCTTTTCACAAATACTTCTATGATACTACTCTCTATTATTATTTTTTATTATTAATTTCAAAGCCAAAAAAAAAAGATATTGGTGACCTTTCAGACTTTCAAAGCACTAAATGATGTAGGGTATAATCTAAAAATAGAGAAACCTCAAATGCCCTAATCCATTTTGGAAGCTGTAATGTGTTTGTCTCTGAGGGTGACAATTTTTAATGTCCAGTGGGAGTTGACCACGATTATTGATGACATCTGGGCTGAATCAGAATTTAAATTTGGACTTGAATGAGTTCACTGTGAAGGGCCTTCCTTTGGGGGAGGATCAGGGTTTTCAGAAAAACTGAAACCAACATAGTCCTTTCTTTACTTCAAGCTGCTGCAGACCAGAAAGTGGACTAATCTAATAAATGCCAGAGTTCACTGTCTTTGGGAGTCTGCTTCCCAGGTGATTCAGGTACCCTTTTCAGAGAACTTTGTCATTCCATGGACTTCTTTACAGCATTAATGGGGCAGTGGAATATAATCTCCAAATGCTTGGCTGATTTTCGGGAGACTGGTTGTTTAGCACTCACAAAAATGCCTTCTTTAAACTTACGCACAGAGATAGACCTATCCAGCATGTGTTGGATTTAGACTGTCATGATTTATTGCTTAAATATCTGGGAGTTGGCAGCATGTTTTCTGCTAAGCAGATCTGCTTTATTTTTTTGAACCAATGAGTTATTTGACTGTATTAAGATTCACATGTTTTTCATTAATTCACAATTAACTCGTATCAAGATGTTATTTTATGAGAGCCTTTTAACATCCATCAAACCCTCTGAGTATTTCTAAAATACACTCTAAGTTCCCTTTTAACCTTAGAATATGTTAGGCATGTTGTTTCAAAGGCGGTTGTTTCAAAGGTGAAGTTGTGGATCTGGCACAGAGACAAGGGCAGAACATCACAGTGTTAAATGAAGAGTCAATAAAGCTTCATTTTATTAGTAGTTAACTAGAAATTGAAGCTGGGTACCAACTTAGTTGTGAGATAATGGGCTTTCCTTGCATTTACTTTCTTATCTATATAATGTGAGTAACAATGAATTTTTCAGAATATGAAAGGATATAAATATATTTTTAAAATGCCTTGAAAGCTAGGACACCGTTCAATACAAATAAACACTGATTTGTGTAGTCCATCAAACCTTTCTTTCTCAATGGTGACGACAGACTTGATATTGAAATGAATTCTGCCTCTGCCATATACTCCCCAAGTTATAAGCTAACATATGTCATGTTTCCCAAACACTTCCCAGTGCCTTTATTTTTATCTTATATTTCCATAAATGCAAGCTTTGTGGTGCAATTGGATATAAACACAGAATTCTAAGTCAGAATTGCATGTGTTGAGACATAGAATTGAAGGCAAGTCAATGATCCTGTTTTTTCAATGTTTTCTTCCCTCTTTGGAGGAACATGGGTGCAAACAGCTGTTGTGAACATGTGGCTAATTTGCCTATGAGGCATTGGTTATCTATCTACCTGAATAATTAAAATAAAAATAGGAATATTTTCCTTTTCAGGGATGTATATTCTTTATGTAAATATATAAACAATGCATTTGATATACAAATAAATGCAATACAATTTGGGGAAAATTAAATACATTAATTCCTCAGATACAGCCTGCTTCATTGCCTTAGAAAATCATTTTCCTCATATTCTTCTTGTTAAATTCCTTTATATTAAGACCTATCTAAAAAAGCCACCACCTCCATGAAGCCTGCCATGTTTTTCCAACAGCTATGTGTGTAGATGATGAATACTTGTACTCCGCTGTGAGTTAGTATGAACCTTTCAGGAACAGGGCTGGGTGCCCATCATCTTTGTCTTCTACCATATTAGTCAATATGGATTGATTATGTAGCAGATTTCCAATGAATATTTCTTGAACTACAAATTGAGTTCAAGTGTTCTTTTCAAAGTTTTTCTACCAACCTCATTATCGCTATTTCCTAGGACCAAGCTCAGACATCTTCCAGAAATTCTTCTCTGATAAGCTCAGCCAACAGCTTCCCTCCTTTATCTAAGTTTGACTTCAAACTCTTATATCTTGTCCTTTGTTTCTGTTGCTTATTTTCTCATGGGTTGACTTTCAAATTGCATTTTAACTTTCTTAAAAACCCAGATTAAGTTGAAAGTATAGCACCTGGAGAGGGCCCTGTTATAATAGATGCCCAATTGCTAGTTATTTATTGACCAATCCCCACAGCAGGAGATAATGGCCTGTAAGGAAGAGATAATTTTGTCATCTGTGGTTCATTCTGCCAAAAGTACAGATGATGTAGAACATTGGGAAAGAGGCTCTAATGACTTCAATATTAGAATCTAGTCTTGATGAGTATACAATAAATCATTATTGGGCAAATCCTGTTTCCTATTTTTGGAAATGTTCAGTATGTAAACAGACTTTTATTTAAAATAATATAGGTTATAATTGTCCGAGAGAGTTTATCAGAGACTGTAAAGTAAAACTGTGGAGGCTCTCAGCTGGATCATGAGAGGGAGTATGTTGCATTAACTCTTCTTTGGTGGATAATATCTGCAATTTCGGAAGCTGCCACCAGTGGAATGGTGATGGCTTGTGGTTATGATGGGAGGTACATATTAGCATCTCTGGATACTTAACATGTAATACACATTCCTGGACCATGCTTACCCTAGGAGTTTCTGATCCAGATGGTTCAAATTGGGAACCAAGTGGGTATGGGGTGTTGTGTGTGTGTGTGTGTGTGTGTGTGTGTGTCTTTTGAAAGCTCACAGATGATTCTGATGTACATTTATAGTTAAAAGCCATTGGTTTGGAGTTTGGAATATCTTGGTGCCCAAGAATAGGTTTTCTTTTGTTTTTTAAAGTTTTCAAATTTTAGATTCAGTGGGGTACATGTGCAGGTTTGCTACATAGATACATTGTATAATGGTGAGATTTGGGCTTGTAGCGTACCCATCACCCAAATAGTGAACTTTGCGCCCAACAGGTAATTTTTCTTAGTCCTCACCCCTTCCCACCTTCCCTGCTTTTTGGAGTCCGCAGTGTCTATTTTCATCTTTATATCCATGTGTACCCATTGTTTAGCTTCCACTTAAAAGTGAGAACGTGCAGTATTTGATCTTCTGTTTGAGCTGTTTCAATTAGGATAATGGCTTCTGGCTCCATCCGTGTTGCTGCAAAGGACATGATTTCATTATTTTTCATGGCTGCTTAGTTTTCCATGTTGTATATATACCACATTTTCATTATCCAATCCACCACTGATGGACACTTAGGTTGATTCCATGACTTTTCTATCATGAATAGTGCTGCAATAAACATATGGGTGCAGGTGTCTTTAAGAAAATAGAATGATTTCTTTTCCTTTGGGTAGATAGCCAGCAGTGGGATTGCTGGGTCAAATGGGAGTTTCATTAGTTCTTTGAGAAACCGTCATGCTGTTTTCCACAGGTGTTGTACTAGTTTACATTCCTATCAACAGTGTGTAAGTGTTCCCTTCTCCCTGCACTCACAGGTTTTCTTCTGGTAAGAAAAAACTAGAATCCAAGATGGAAAGCAAGGTGCATTCGACTTTGCTTTTTTATACAATTATTTATGAAGAAAATGATATGTATGTTGATAAGCTGCTTTTGTCTTCCAATTTAGTCAAAGAAATGGATAGTCCTAAGTGTAGTTCATAGGATGTATTTGTAAGTAATAACTAATAAAAACTGAGTAAGAATTTAGCTTCCTTTTATTCCAAAGGAAGGTTTTTAGTGTTCTTTCATGTTTGAGACTATTTCGGTACTTTTTCATGTTTCCAGGCCCCATTGCAGCTATTCCTGACTTCTACTCAAAGGAAAGGTGTAATTTTTTTTTTCTTCTGTAAGCCTCTCCTGTTGCAAGGTAGTCCTTTCACCTCCGTGTTCCTCTGATCCATAGATTGCAGCCTGGTTACTGAGCATTGGTTCTGTCTGCCCTCCAGCTCTGAATTGCCTCCTAAAAAGAAAAACCATAGTTTTGGAAGTATAAGTGTTAGTAATTCTCTTGTTCAAAATCTGTTTCTTTATTTTACTGTTTTCTTAAAAGGGCCAGACAGTTCGAAAGCTTAAAAATCATCAAATGAAGTAGCTTTTAAACAGGATTCAATAGCTGATGGATGGCTGTCATTAGTGTGAACTGTGCTTAAAAACTTCCCAGGAAACCACAAGCATTAATCTGGAGGAAGTTAAGACCCTGGGTGTCCTCTCTATTGTGCCACATGGATTCCTCTCTATGAAACAATCTTTCAACAAAGTACTTTAGGTACTTACGTTCATTTAAATGGGGGTTATTAACTAGAATTTTATGCTAGAAAAGTGTTATATCACGATTGATTTTTATGAAGATTTATTGAGTAGGTCATGTGCCAGTCATTTTTGTGAGGCAAAATGCAATCCTCAAAATGTCTCATGAGCAGATGTTATTCCCATATCCTGTTTAAGAAAATTGAGAGTCAAAGAGTTACATAATTTGTACATGGTCAGTGCAACTGCTTGGTGTGTATTTCATCTCTCATTGCAGCCAAGTCAGCGTCAACTTGGATTTCTAATCCCCATCACCAAGGCAGAAGACACAGAAATTGTAAGGAAGCCAAGTTCAGAGTGTCCACCAGTAGCGTTCCTACATTCTACACAAAGGATGCTATAATGGCTCACTGGTCCTGTTAAAGTCTGTCAGTCGCACCAACTGTCATATCCTTTGAGCATATCCATTTTCTTTCACAGAAATAAACTGCCTCTGGACAAATGTGCAAGCTCCCACAAATGTGCCCCATTCTGCCTTGACTTTGTTGATTAGAAGACTTCTTTTCTGCCTTTAGGCAACATCTTTGGTGGATTCTCTACATTTCTGGTTAATTCTCATTACTATCACTCAGCTCAGTTTTCAACTTCCAAGCTCACAATTTACGCCAAAGAAATCCAAATTTTTCTGCTTCATCTTTTAGGTGCAAGTACCTCCTGTGCCTTGGAATGGAAGGAGGGAGTAGAGGAGGTGTCTGTCTTCATCGGTCCCTGGTTTAGATCTCTTCGTTGGTGGTTGATGCTTCTCTGCTGTCTTTCCATGCCTCTATGGGGCAGCATCCAAGTGTCCACCTTTGACTGGGGCACAGGGTGGAGTCTCTCCACTGCCCAGTTTTCAGAGTGGAACCCTATGTCTTACAGCCCAGGCAATCCCCACCATCAGTAGTCTAGCCACTGATTTTTGCTGCCACAACCCAGACTTTGGCTGGTACCTGGTAAACAGCTTTCTTGGGTAAACTATGATGAAAGACAGCTGGAGCATAGCTATCTATTCCATGTCAGTCTCTTCTTTGTACCATAATATTGTTCTCATTCTCTTCCCACACTGGCAGAGGCTAAGGATACCTGTAAACAGCATCCTTTCTTATAGGAAAACCCTCTTGGACTTGTTTCCAACCACATTCCCACTCTACAGGCTATTCAGAGAAGAAAGATACACCTTACTTGGAAGCGGTAATCTTCTCATTGCTTGAGAAGCAGATGACAGTCTTCTCATTGTCTTCAAGGCCAATGTCTGCACTACCTCCTTCTCTTGTATAGCAGTCATTCCAACCTTGCCTGCAATTAGAATTACCTGGATAGCTTTAAAAAACATCTTATTGCCAAGGGTGGCACCAGACCAATCAAATATCTCTACAGGAGGCATCTAGGCACCAGTAGAAGCCTGATTTTGCCATTCTTAATCCCTGGCAGATGTTAGGTGCTATCTGCAGATGTTGATATTCTAAAACGTTAGGATACTTCTGTCTTGTAGTTTCTAGTCATGGATCCTAGCCAATCATTCCGAGAAAAATTCCCTTCAATATCCTGTTCCACAAGGATAAAATGACATGCTTGAGTATAGAAAATGAAGTGAAAAGAGGGCCTTTTGCTTTTCTTAGTTATGGCCCCTAAAAGGGAGGTTATCATAAAATTAACCACCACCAAGTATTTATGCTACAAATGAGTTGTATGAACCAGTGCAACAGCTTCCTTTCTATTCCTTCATTTCCAGGACAAATACAGGCAGACAATACATGTGGTTAGTTTTTCTCTCTCTTCCTTTTTTGTTTAAGGAATGAATAATGCTGAGGCTTGTTTGTTGTGGTTTAACCAGTCATGGCTTGGTTGTAGTAGGATGTAAAATGAGTGTAGCTAAGGGAGAGAAATTCCATCTGTAAAAATAAGAAACACAACCAAATCTAAAATTTGAGGAGAAAAGAAAGCATTTTGGTAAAGAGGTAGCAAAGAGCCTCAGTGACTAGGATCATGAAAACTTGTGTTGGCTGTGTAGTAACAGAAATTTTAGAGTGGGGAGAAAAAAAAAGATTTGGACTCGGGAGCCTTGTGTTCCGGGTTTCACTCTGCCACTAACTGGTTTGGAGATGCAACTAGAGCAGTGATTAGTTACCTGGTGTGTGGAATCTACCTCCACCTGCCTGGGAACCAGTCCTGGCTTTACTGCTGACTGGAGGAGTCTCTTAATTTCTCTGTGCCTCAGTTTCCTCATCTGTAAAATGAGGATCACAGTAGCACCATATCAAGATTGTTATGAAAATTAAATGAGTTAATGCTCTAAAACATTCCATGCAAGCAATTGTTAAATGAAAAATAATTAAATTTGAGCATTTCATTAAATCTTCATGTACTTCAATATACTCATCATTAAAATACATCTTTAAAATACCTGAAAACCTCCATATTCCCTCCCTCCAATACCTATACAGATTTGACATATTTCAATAACCAAGTTAATTTTATTTATTTGTAGATAAATAACACTCAAACAGCTTCGGAGCTACATATAACAACGTACCTTCACCAATGGGATTAATGATATAACAGAACTTTGACTTGTTTTGAAGATATCACAATAATAATTATTAAATAAGGATTAGCTATTCAGGAAGGCTAGTTCTTAAAGAGTGTCAGAAATAGTTCATTATACGCTATGAAATTAGATAATTGGACACCAGTGAGGAAAAGTCACCAATGTCCTTTGCAATCTAATTACAAACTCATGATGTCTTCCGTCCATGTCTTGGTTCCTACTGCTGTTTTTTTGTTGGTTTTTTTACCTGGAATGCCCTTTGTGTCCAACTGCAGTGCAGAGAGCGGAGCTATCCTTCAATGATTAGCTCAAATATCTCCTTTATTACACCTTCCTTGATTTCTCTTGTTGGAAATGACTACTACCTTGTATCAACCTCTCCTGCAGAATTTTGGGGATTATATTCAGAACTATAGTTGTTTGGGTACTTATCTTTGGCCTTCACATTAGACTGTGGAGCTCATGCCTGCATCGCATAGTATACTATATCAAAATACATGGTCTTTAAATGAAAGACTTTGAAGAGAAGAACAATTCTTCTTTTCCAACTTTAAAAAAAGTTAATTTTTTAAATAAAAGTTTTAGGTTCACAGCCAAATTGAGAGGAAGGTATAGAGACGCCTATGAACCTCCACCCCACACATGTATACCCCATCCCTGCTGCCATGTTTCCAACCAGGAATGGTACACTTGTTACAACTGATGAACCTACATTGACACATCATTATCCACAGTCCATAGTTTACATGAAGGTTCACTCTTGCTATTTTTAAAAAAAATTTTCTATTTCTTCTAAAAAAAACAGGATATATGTGCAGAACATGCAGGTTTGTTACATAGGTATACATGTGCCATGGTGTTTTGCTGCTTCTACTGGCCCATCCTCCCCTCCCCCAACCCCCTAATAGGCCCTGGTGTGTGTTGTTCCCCTCTCTGTGTCCATGTGTTCTCATTGTTCAACTCCCACTTATGAGAACATGCAGTGTTTGGTTTTCTGTTCCTGTGTTAGTTTGCTGAGGTTGATGGCTTCCAGCTTCATCTATGTCCCTGCAAAGGACATAATCTCATTCCTTTTTGTGTATGCATGGTATTCCATGGTGTGTATATGCCACATTTTATTTATCCTGTCTATCATTGATGAGCATTTGGGTTGGTTCCATGTCTTTGCTATTGTAAATAGTGCTGCAGTAAACATACACGTGCATGTGTCTTTATAGTAGAATGATTTATAATCTTTTGGGTGTATACCCAGTAATGGGATTGCTGGGTCAAATGATATTTCTGGCTCTAGATCCTTGAGGAATTGCCATAATGTCTTCCACAATGGTTGAACTAATTTACATTCCCACCAACAGTGTAAAAGTGTTCCTATTTCTCCACAACTTTGCCAGCAGCTATTGTTTCCTGACGTTTTAATAATCACCATTCTGACTGGTGTGAGATGGTATATCATTGTGGTTTTGATTTGCATTTCTCTGACTATCAGTGATGTTGAGCTTTATTTCATATGTTTGTTGGCCACATAAATGTCTTCTTTTGAGAAGCGTCTGTTCATATCCTTTGCCCACTTTTCAATGGAGTTTTTTCTTTTTTTTTTTCTTGTAAATTCTGGATATGAGAGCTTTGTCAGATGGGTAGATTGCAAAAATTTTCTCATTCTGTAGGTTGCTTGTTCACTCTGATGATAGGATCTAATTAAACTAAAGAGTTTCTGCACAGCAAAGGAAACTATTTGTCAATTTTGGCTTTTGTCACGATTGCTTTTGCTGTTTTAATTTTTACCCATGCCTATGTCCTGAATGGTATTGCCTAGGTTTACTTCTAGGGTTTTATGGTTTTGGGTTTTACATTTAAGTCTTTAATCCATGTTGAGTTAATTTTTGTATAAGGTATAAGGAAGGCGTCCAGTTTCAGTTTTCTGCATATGGCTAGCCAGTTTTCCCTCACTCTTGCTATTGTATATTCTATGGGTTTGAACAAATGTATAATGACATGTATCCACCATTTGAGTATCATACAGAGTATTGTCACTACTCTCAAATCCTTGGTCCTCCACCTGTTTTTCCATTTCCCCAACCCCTTGGAACTGCTGATCTTCACTTTAATTTTTTACCTTAAAAATTAACAATTAGTGACTTTCTCCTTGGCAATTAAGATACTCCTTTTCTGTTGATTGTGGTGTTTTTGCTTTTATAACTAGGTACTTCAAATTATGCAGTTATTTTATTTCAGATTCTACAGTATGTGGTTTTGTCAAATAGTTCTTCAAATAATCTGAAGTACCTTATTTAACTTACCTAGCATAATAAAATCCTAGTATTATATGTAAACACATATATGTATATCATATATATTTCAATAAAGTATGATTTTTACATACTCATTTTTCTTCAGAATTAGAAAATGAATTCTATTTGTGCTTGGGGCAGGATGTTGTGTACATTTCCGTGTTATGTTTATATGTCTAACTAAAATATGATGTTACCAGATTAGTTTTGTAATTGCAATCCAGTCTTTTCAAAATGCCCAAGAGATGTCAGTTTCAATCATGCAAGAACCTTTTTAAGTCATAGACACCAGGATGAAGTTACTAGGTTGCTTATTTATTTTTAATGATCAATAGAGTTCTATCACAAGGGAGAATAAATATAGATGGTAAAAAGCTTTCTCAATTCTGAAAAAAGCGTAGACATTTCTGTGCTGCTGTAATTACTTGCAGATCCTTGTGGAAGCAGGGGGAAAGTTCCATGTGAAGATTATTTCCCAATGTTGAGTCTACAAATAGTTCCAGTCTTAGGTGTGAGCATTCAGTTTCTGGCTGTGAAGAATCATCTACCTGCACAGAAGGAAGTGATTGCTGATTATTTTTCCTTTAGCAATTAATCGTTGGGAAGATGACCTTAGAACTCTGAGCTAAATTGCCTGGCAAGTCTCTTGAATTCTGATAACGTTTTCCTGAATGCTTATGTTTTACATATATTTTTAATTTACCTTGCCTTTTTAAAAGATAACTTGTTCTATACACATGCTTAAAGAGATAGTATGAAACAAAGGCAATCAGGGCCTCTACTAGCAAGACACGTAGAAACACAGGAGACACATGGAGAATTTCCAACATCCAGGTTTTGTCAATTATGAATAAAGCTGCTATGAACACTAACATAAAAATGTTTGTGTGGACATATGTTTTTATTTATCTTGGGTAAATACTTATGAGTGGAATTTCTGGGTTAGATGGTAAGGATGAGTTTGACTTTAAAATAAAATGCTAAACTGTTTTCCAAAGTGTCTTTACCACTTTGCATTCCCACCAGCAATGTTGGAGATTTCCAGTTGCTCCACAGCACTTGTTATCAATCTTTTTAAATTTTAGTCATTCTAGAGGGTGTATTGGGACATTGCATTGGAGTTTTTTAATTCATAGTTAACAACTAATGATATTGAATACATTTTCATATGCTGTTTTCCATCAGCATCTTTTTTTGAAGTGTGTCTATTCAACTATTTTGTTTGTCTCGTTACTGAGTTTTTGAGAGTTCTTTATATTCTCTGCACACCTGTTTTTTATTGTTTGGAGATAACTCTTTATGGATCTCTCATATTTCTGCACATTTTGTGAGCAGAGACATTGACAACTGTTGTTCTAGACTATCTTTTCAAAGGAGTTTGAATAGCAAAACAGCCTTGGACAACTGAGATACTGTTTTGCTTTTGGAAAGACAAGATGTATTTGGTGTCCAAGATAATAGAGGTAATATCTCCCTTATTTTCTTGCAGACCTTAAATAAGACTGGGCTATTAAGCTTGGGGTTACTCAGTGGCAAGACAAATCTGCATGTGCAGCATCCATCGGGGCCAGTCACACACACACCTCTCACCATCCCCGCTACTATGAGTAATAAAGTCCTTTGTCTGTGACTCAGGAATCTCATGTCTTCTGCCAGAATCCATGAAACTGGTGGGGGGGTGGGGAGCTAACTTGTCAGTTTGCTGGTAGTATAAAATCCCAGAACTGTCATAACTCTTTACAAATACATGTTTTCCAAAAATTTTTCTCCCAGCTTGTGGTTTGCCTTTCATTTTTTAAACAGTGACTTTGAACAGCAAACTATTTAAATTTTTGTCAACTCTAATGTATTGGGGTTTTTTTTCCTGTTCCTGCTTCTTGTGCCCTACAATAAATCTTTGCCTAACCTAAGGACAGAAACTTTTTTCCCTGTTTTCTTCTAGAAGTGTTATAACTTTAGGTTTATGAGTCATTTAAGTTAACTCATATATAGTGTGAGGTGTATTTTGTATTTGATTTTTTCACTTAGGGATATGTAATGATTCCAGCACCACTTGTTGAAAAGATTCTCTCTTCTGCATTGAATTTCCCTGGCACCTTTGTCAAAAATGAATTGCTTAAAGATAGATAGGTCTGCTTACACATTTTCTATTCTGTTTCCTTAATCTATGTGTATCTATTCTGTTTCCTTAATCTCTAAGTCACACTATCTTGATTACCAAAACTTTATAATAAAGTCTTGAAATCAGGTTGTATAAGTCCTATAACTCTCTTCTTTTTTGGAAAGTATTTTGTGTACTTTAGATCCTTTGCATTTCCTTAGAAATTTGAGAATCAATTTGACAATTTCTACAAAGGTTTCTGGAGTTTTTATTGGGATTGTGTTGATCTATTTTATTGGGATTGTTAGATCTATTTGGGGAAAAATTACTTCTTCACAATACTCTTGATTTATTAACACAGTATGTTTCTTAATTTCTTTAAGTCTTCTTTAATTTCTCTATGTAATGTTTTATATTTACCACTTATAAATCTTGTAAATATTTTTTTTAATTTATTTGAATTTTAAGTTCTGGGTACATTTGCAGGATGTGCAAGTTTGTTATGTATAAAAACATGTGCCATGGTGGTTTGGCCTGAAGTTTTCATTTTTCTGTTATATCTCTGCCAGGTTTTGGTATAAGGATGATGCTGGCCTCATAAAATGAGTTAGGGAAGAGTCCCTCCTTTTTAGTTGTTTGGAATAGTTTCAGAAGAAATGGTACCAGGTCCTCTTTGTAACTCTGGTTGAATTCAGCTGTAAATCTGCCTGGTCCTGGCCTTTTTTTGGTTGGTAGGCTATTTATTACTGCCTCAATTTCAGAACTAATTATTGGTCTATTCAGGGATTCAACTTTTTCCTGGTTCAGTCTTGAGAGAGTGTATGTGTCCAGGAATTTATCAATTTCTTCTAGATTTTCTAGTTTATTTGCATAGAAGTGTTTATAATATTCTCTGATAGTTTGTATTTCTGTGGGGTCAGTGGTAATATCCCCTTTGTCATTTTGTATTGTGTCTATTTGATTCTTCCCTTTTCTTTATTAGTCTAGCCAACTAGCAGTCTATTTTATTAATTTTTTTCAAAAAACCACCTCCTGGATTCTTTGATTTTTTTGAAGGGTGTTTCAGTTCCACTCTGATCTTGGTTATTTCTTATATTCTTCTAGATTTGGGGTTTGTTTGCTGTTGGTTCTCTAGTTGTTTTAGTTGTGATGTAAAGATGTTGTTGATTTGAGATCTTTCTAGCTTTTTGATGTGGGCACTTAGTGCTATAAATTTCCCTCTTAACACTGCTTTACCTGCATCCCAGAGATTCTGGTACATTGTCTCTGTTCTCATTGGTTTCAAAGAACTTTTTGATTTCTGCCTTAATTTCATTATATACACAGGAATCATTCAGGAATAGATTATTCAATTTCCATGTAGCTGTGTGGTTTGAGTGGATTTCTTGAGCTCTAATTTGATTGCACTGAGATCTGAGAGACTGTTATGATTTCAGTTCTTTTGCATTTGCTGAGGAGTGTTTTACTTCCAATTATTTCATCAGTTTTAGAGTAAGTGCCATGTGGCACCAAGAAGAACGTATATTCTGTTTTTGGGTGGAGAGTTCTGTTAATGTCTATCATATCTACTTGATCCAGAGCTGAGTTCAATCCTGAATATCTTCGTTAATTTTTTGTCTTGATGATCTAATATTGGCAGTGGGGTGTTAAAGTCACCCACTATTATTGTGTAGGATTCTATGTCTCTTTGTAGATCTCTAAGAACTCGTTTTATGAAATGGAAGCTCCTGTGTTGGGTGCATGTATATTTAGGATAGTTAGCTCTTCTTGTTGAATTGAACCCTTTACCATTATGTAATCGCCCTCCTTGTCATTTTTGATCTTTGTTGATTTGAAGTCTGTTTTGTCAGAAACTAAGACTGTAACCCCTGCTTTTTCTGTTTCCATTTGCTCAATAAATATTCCTCCATCTCTTTATTTTGAGCCTATGTGTGTCTTTGCATGTGAGATGGTATCTTGAATACAGCACACCAATGGGTCTTGTCTTTTTATCCAGCTTGCCATTCTGTGTCTTTTAATCAGAGCATTTAGCTCATTTTCATTTAAGGTTAATATCGTTTTGTGTGAATTTGATCCTGTCATCATGATGCTTACTGGTTATTTTGAAGGCTTGTTAATGTAGTTGCTTCATAGTGTTACTGGTTGGTGAACTTCAGTGTGTTTTTGTAGTGGCTGATAATGGTTTTTCTTTTCCATATTTGGTGCTTCCTTCAGGAGCTCTTGCAAGGCGGGTCTGGTGGTGACGAATTTCCTCAGTATTTGCTTGACTGAAAAGGATCTTATTTCTCCTTTGCTTATGAAGCTTAGTTTGGCTGGATATGAAATTCTGGGTTCAAAATTATTAAGAATGTTGAATATTGGGCCCTAGTCTCTTCTGGCTTGTAGGATTTTCACTGACGTGTCTGCTGTTTGATGGGTTCCCCTTTGTAGGTGACCTGGCCTTACCTGATCTTCTCTGTGGCTGCCTTTAACATTTTTTCCTTCATTTTGACCTTGGAGAACCTGATGATTATGTGTCTTGGGGTTGACCTTTTCATGGAGTATCTTACTTGGGTTCTCTGGATTCCCTGAATTTAAATGTTGGTCTGTCTTGCTAAGATGGGAAAGTTTTCCTAGATGACATCCTAAAGTATGTTTTCCAACTTGGTTTCAGTCTCCTCGTCTCTTTCAGGTACCCCAATCCATTGTAGGTTCAGTCTTTTTACATAATCCCATAGTTCTCAGAGGTTTTGTTCATTCCTTTTCATTCTTTTTTCTCTAACCTTGCTGCCTGCCTTGTTTCAGCAAGATAGTCTTCAGTCTCTGAAATTCTTTCTTCCATTTGGTCTATTCAGCTATTGATACTTGTGGTTGCATTGTGAAGTTCTTGTGTTTTGTTTTTCAGCTCCATCAGGTTGGTTATGTTCTTCTCTAAACTGGTTATTCTGGGTAACAGCTCCTGTAATGCTTTATCATGGTTCTTAGCTTCTGTGCATTGGGTTAGAACATACCCCTTTAGCTCAGTGAAGTTTTTTTAGCCACCTTCTGATGTTTATTTTTGTCAGTTTATCCATCTCAGTCTCAGCTTATTTCTGTGCCCTTGCTTGAGAGGTACTGCAATCATTTAGAGGAGAAGACGTACTCTAGCTTTTTGAGTTTTCAGTGTTTTCGTGTTCTTTCTCATCTTTATGGATTTATCTTCCTTCAATCTTTGAGGCTGCTGACCATTGGATGGGGTTTTTGTAGGGTCTTTTTTGTTGATGTTGTTGTGGTTGCTTTCTGTTCGTTTTTCTTTAAACAGGCCCCTCTTCCACAGGGCTGCTGTGGTTTACTGGGATACCACTCCAGACCCAATTTACTTGAGTTCCTCCATACCTGGAGGTATCAGTGGAGGCTGCAGAACAGCAAAGATTGCTGATTGCTCCTCCCTCTGGGAGCTCTGTCTCAGAGGGGCACCAAGCTGATGCCAGCTGGAATACCCTTGTATGAAGTGTCTAGCTACCCCCTATGGGAGGTCTCACCCAGTCAGGAGGCACAGGATCAGGGACCTGCTTAAAGAAGCAGTCTGGCTGCCCATTGGCTGAGCAGGTTTGGCTGTGTTGGAGGGAATCCCCCTTGTCTGGACTGCCAGCAATCAGGAAAAACTAGATCTCTGAACTGTGAGACCATGTCTGCCCCTCCCCCTGGGGGCTCCTTCCCAGGGATATCAAAGTTCCATCTGTAAACCCCTAGCTGGAGTTGTTGTAATTTCTGAAGGGAGGCCCTGCCTGGTGAGGAGGGATGAATCCAGGTCCCACTTAAAGAAACAGCCTGGCCACAATCTGCCACAGCCACTGTGCTGCACTGTTGGGAATTCCTCTCAGTCCAAACCACCCAGTCTCCCCAACACCAGCAAGGGGGAAAAGGGCTGACTGGAGGTGCAGTCATGGCAGCCACCCCTCCTCCCAGGAACACGGTCATCTTAGACTGTGTCTAGCATGCTGCCGCTGGCTGCAACCCGAGCAGATTGCACAGCTCTCTGTTTGGGACCCAAGATCCTGGTGGCATAGGCTTACAAGGTGATCTCCTGATCCATAGGATTTAAGGATCCATGGAAAAAGTGTGGTTTCCCAGGTGGAGTAGCACAGTCACTCACCACCTCCCTTGGCTTGGTGTGGGAGCTCCCTTTATCCCCTGCGGCTCTCAGGTCATTGCTCCACTCTGCTTTTCCTCTCTTTGT
Organism: Macaca thibetana thibetana; assembly: GCF_024542745.1. Taxonomy (NCBI): domain Eukaryota; kingdom Metazoa; phylum Chordata; class Mammalia; order Primates; family Cercopithecidae; genus Macaca; species Macaca thibetana. The sequence continues at coordinate 88,150,997 of NC_065580.1, read as the reverse complement.
GTGGGTCAACCACCTAGTCAGTCCCACTGAGAGAACCTGGATACCTCAGTTGATGGAGCAGGATTCGCTCACCATTTTCATTCTTCTCAGTGGAAGCTGTAGACAGAAGCTACTTCTAATTGGCCATCTTGGCCCTTCCCCCAACCTTGTAAATATTTTAAGTTTATCCCTAAATGCTTGGTAATTTCTGGTGCTACTGCAAATGCTTTGTTTTAAATTTAAATTTCCAATTATTCATTGCTAGCATATAGAAATACAGTAGATTATAAAATGTTGACTCTACATTTTACAAACTTGTTAAACTCACTAATTATAATAGAGGTTTTTTGGGGGGTATATTCCACAGATTTTTCTACATAGACTAACATATATTCTGGAAATAAAAAGAAGAATAATTTGTTTTCCCAATTCATACATATTTGTTTTTTTTTCTTACATTATTGTACTGGATAGGACCTCCACAATAGTGTAGAATGGAAGTGGGCTTGTTCCTGAACTTAGGAGGAAAGCACTCCATCTATAACCATTTAGTATGATGTTAGCAGTAGGTTTTTCATAGATGTCCTTTCTTAGTGTCAGAGAGTCCCCTTCTATTCCTAGTTTGTAGATAATTTTTATCACAATTGGTTGTTGAACTTTGTGGAGGGGCTTTTCTATATATGTTATTTAAATGGTTTTTTATATGGCATTTTCTTTTGTAGGCTCTGGAATTGATGAACTATATTGATTAATTTATGAATGTAAGACCTTGTGTTTCAGAGTAAAGCCAGTGTGAAAGTGATAATTTTTTAATGTATAGTTAGATTCAGTTGGCTAAACTTTTAAGGAATTTTGTCTCTTGTGAGAAATAGTGGTCTTTTTTTATTGGATGACTTTATCTAGTTTTGGCATTAGGGTAATGAGGTTCTCATAGAATGAATAGGGACATGTCCCTTCTTATTTTCTGGAAGAGTTGCAGTATATATAACATTATTAAGTGTTTGCTGGAATTTATAAGTGAAGCCAAATGAGTTAGGACTTTTCTTCATGAGAAGTTTTGAAACCATGAATTTATTTTCCTTAGTAAATACAGGACTATTCAGATTATTTTTTTCTTTTTCAGTGATCTTTGGTAGATCATATATTTTAAGGGATTTAAATATTTCATCAAGTGTCCAAAATTATTGACATAAAGTTCATCACTTTCCCTTATTTTAACATCTGTAGATTATGTAGTAATATTTCCTCTCTTTCCTGATTATGGTTATTTGTGTTTCTCTGTCTCCTCCTTTCTCTGTCTTTTGATATTTCTGGACAGAGTTTATCAGCTTGTTTGAACTGTTCAAGGAACCAACCTTTGGTTTTATTGCTTTTTTATTAATTTACTATTTATTATCTTGATCTTTATTATTTTCATAATCCTGCCCATTTGGAGTTTAATTTGTTCATCTTTTTAGTTTCTGAAAATAGAAGGAAGATTAGATCATTTTTGAAATCTTCTTTTGTCTATAAGTGCTATAAATTTTCCTCTAAACACTGCTTTAGTTGAATGTCATAAATTTTGATATGTTGTGCTTTCATTTTTATTAAATTCAAAATGTTTTACAATTTCCTTTGATTTCTTTGACCTTTGGATTACTTGGAAATTACAAAACAGATGGGAATTTAAAATGTTTTTCTGTTGTGTATTTCTAATTTAATTCAGTTTTGGTCAGAGAATATATTTGGTTCTTTTCATTTTATTGGGACTTGTTTTATAGCCCAGAATCTGGTGTATCATAGTAAATGTTCTATATGGACTTTAATAGAACATGTATTTTGATAATGTTGATAGAGTCTTTTAGAAATGTCATTTAAGCAAACTTGTTGGTGCTATTCAGGTCTTTTATATCCATACTTATCTTTTTTTTGGTCCAATTTTTCTATCATCGAGACAGGGGTTTAGAAATTTTCAACTATGAGTATGGATTTGTCTTTCACTCCTCTTAGTTGTATCAGGTTTTGCTTTATTTACTTTGAAGCAAAATGTTACTTTAGTAATATTGTTTACTTTGAAATCTACTTAATCTGATACTAATTTAAATACTCCAACTTTGTTTTGATTAGTGATAATATGGCATTTTTTTAAATCATCTTTTTATGTTTTATCTATTAGTCTCTTTATATTTAAGGTGGGGTTGTTGTATCCAGCATTTAGTTGGGTCTTGCTTTTAAAATTTTAATCCAAACTGATCATCTTTGCCTTTGTAATTGTAGAGTTTAGACAATTTATATTTAATGGATTATCAATATGTGTGGGTTTAAATAAGTCTTGCTATTTTTTCTGTTCCATTTGTTCTCTGTTCTTTTCTCTTTTCCTATCTTTTGAATTAAATAATTTATTTCATTTTATCTACATTATTGGCTTATAAATTACACTTTTTTTTTTTTTGAGATGGAGTTTTGCTCCTGATGCCCAGGTTGGAGTGCAATGGTATGGTCTTGGCTCACTGCAAACGCCACTTCCTGGATTCAAGCAATTCTCCTGCCTCAGCCTCCCAAGCAGCTAGGATCACAGGCATGCATCATCATGCCTGGTTAATTTTTGTATTTTTTTAGTAGAGACGGTTTTGCCATGTTGTTCAGGTGGGTCTTGAACTCCTGACTTCGGGTGATTCACCCACCTTGGACTCCCAAAGTGCTGGGATTACAGGTGTGAGCCACCACGCCCAGTCATCTTATCAAGTATACTATTTTTAATGGTTGTGCTAGGGTATAGAATTGTATCTTTAATTTAGCACAGTCTATTTTCAAGCATTGTACCATTTCATATATAGTATAAGGATTTTACAACAAATACTTTCATTTCCCCTTTGCTAGCCTTTGTGCACCAGTGTATTTTGTTTCTGCATGTGTTCTAAATCACACAATATGGTGTTTTGAGTTTTGATTTAACCAACTTATTATCTTTTAAAGGATTTTCAAAAATTTCAAAAGCTTTCATGTTTACATATGATTTCCAGTGTTCTTCATTCTTAATTATACATCAAAATTTTCCTCTGGAATTACTTTCCTTCTTTCCACAAGGCTACTCTAAATATTTCTTGCAGTGCATGTCTGCTGGCAATGAATTACATCTGTTTGTGTTTATCGAGTCATTATTCACCTTCCTTTTTTTTTGGTAGAGATTTTTGCTAGGTATAGAATTCTAGGTTAGGTTTATTTTTATCCTTTCCATTGTCTTCTGGCTTTCAATGTTTCTGACCAGAAGTTTTGTGTAATTCTTATCTTTGTTCCTTAATATATAATGTATCATTTTTCTTTGATTATTTTAAAGGGTTTTTAAAAATTGACTTTTAGTAATTTAATTATGTGATTTGCTATACTCTTCAGCTTTTAACTCTTGAGATTATTAGATTTGTGACTTTTTATCTTTTATCAAAATATTTTTATCAAATCTTTTAATTTGCTTCATCTTTCCTCATCTCCTCTCACTTTCCACTTCTCTGCATAGGGATGTTAAATGAGAACGTGTGACAGTACCTTTGGCCTTTTTAAGAAGGCTGGTATTGTGAGAAGGAAAATTCAATTCAAAAACTATACTTTGCCTTTTTATGACATTAATAGTAAAGTAGATTAAGTAATATTAATTATAGACTCCTAGAAAGTAGGTAGTATACATTTCCTTTCTCAACCCAGGACATAACTAGAAAATTGCTTTTATAAGTGATCTCTTTGGCTTTTCTATTTTTCCAATTAATTGGTTATGAGCACACCACTTAAATCTTATCTTTCTGAGCACCACAAAAAGGCTCATGACTGTAATACTTTTCATAAGCATATGTTTAAAAATGGTTTGTATTTGTACATTTTCTGGAATACTGATGTTTTTAAAATATTTTATGCAAATATAATTTGGTTTTTTTTTTATGGATAAGCTGTCATATACTATAGTCTTGTTTTCTTGTGGAGTAAGAGCAGACTGGACAGACCGAGACTCTGGATACTTTTTTGGAATAGTTTAAAAATATTATACAAATATATTGAAACCGTAGAATATTTTTCCAGAACTTTATTTTAAGGAAATTTATAATTTTACTGCTTGGCTCTGTGTCCATCAGATTGTTACTTGGTTAAATGACTTTTGATTTTTTTAAAAAAGAAACACTAAGGCTAATAACCTTGTGTTTCACCCAAGTAGAAATATAAAGATGAGATGTTTTATGTGCTCCAAAATAAACTAGTTATTTTATTGTGTGGCTGATAGTACCCTGTTATGTAGATAGAGGACTACTTGTTATATTTAAACTGGTAACTGGGTATTTCTGGAGTGTACGAAATGAAAACAAATCTTTTAATAGCACTGATATGTACAGTAATTTAAAATTTCTTGGTAACTTCCTCAACATCTTATGAGATAAACAGGAGGAAATTACTATTGTGTCAATGTGGTAGCCAGGGCATTAACAATTTAGGTGAATTTCCAGGTCTGTACAAGGAGTCAGGATTAGAATAGGTTTCAGGATTTGAAGGCAAATGCATTCTTCAAATCCGGGCTTCTGATGAGTCACTGGTGAAGAAGAAACTCCATTTAAGAGATCCTCACTCTCTGCTCTTTCTGTGGGTAGCGCTGTTTTGGTTTATTTGAAACCAAGCTTACTCATAAATCCTTAAGTTGGAAAGGATATATGGTCAGTTTATTATTCTTAAAAGATATGCAAAGGCATTGGTCTAGTAATGGAAATAAAGTATATTAGAAGCATCTCTTGTGCAGTCAAAACTATTGCTCATATTAATTGCTTTCCTACACATTTAAAAGTAGGTTTCAAGTAGATGGAATTATTCAGAAAGTTGAATATATATTATTTGGCTATGTAAATATGCATATGTCCACATATATTCACATATATTTGAGAGGGAGAGGGAAAGAATCTGTTTATATGGCCATAACTAAGGTAGTTCGAGGTAGTAGAAATAGTTGTTTTTAGTGTCAGGAATTTGGAAGAAAAATGAGGGCAACAGTGAAAGTGAACTTGAAATGTCTTTCCTAATGATTGACTTGTTATAAAAGATTATTTCTCATTCACAGAAAAAAATGTTATTTTATTAATTTTATTTTTTATTTTTTTCTTTTTTCCAGTAGTTATTCTTTATTTTACTTGTACTCTTTGTGTAACCCTGGCCAAGACACACCCTAAATTCTCTCCAACTCTTTTTCTTTTTTTCTTTTACTTTAAATTCTGGGATACATGTACAGAACATGCAGGTGTGTTACATAGGTACACGTGTACCATGGTGTTTTGCTGCACCTATTGATGCATCCTCTAAGTTCCCTCCCCTCACCCTCCACCCTCCACATTCCCTGGTGGTGTGTTGTTCCCCTCTCTGTGTCCACGTCTTCTTATTGTTCAACTCCCACTATGAGTGAGAACATGCAGTGCTTGGTTTTCCGTTCCTGTGTTAGTTTGCTGAGGATGATGGCTTCCAGCTTCATCCATGTCCCTGCAAAAGGACATGATCACATTCCTGTTTATGGCTGCATAGTATTTCATGGTGTATATGTATCACATTTTCTTTATCCAGTCTATTATTGATGGGCATTTGGGTTGGTTCCATGTCTTTGCTATGCAAATAGTGCTGCAATAAACATACGTGTGTGTATGTCTTTATAGTATAATGATTTATATTCCTTTGGGTATATACCCAGTAATGGGATTGCTGGGTCAGATGATATTTCTGGTTCTAGATCCTTGAGGAATTGCCATAATGTCTTTCACAATGGTTGAACTAATTTACCTTCCCACCAACAGTGTAAAAGCGTTCCTATTTCTCCACAATCTTGCCAGCATCTGTTGTTTCTTGACTTTTTAATTATCACCATGTGACTGGCATGAGATGGTATCTCATTGTGGTTTTTGATTTGCATTTCTCTAATGATTGGTGGTGTTGAGCATTTTTTCGTGTTTGTTGGCCACATAAATGTCGTCTTTTGAGAAGTGTCTTCACATCCTTTGCCCACCTTTTGATGGGGTTGTTTGCTTTTTTCTTGTAAATTTGTTTAAGTTCCTTGTAAATTCTGGATTTTTGTCTAATGAGTAGATGGCAAACATTTTCTCCTATTTTGTAGGTTTCCTGTTCACTCTGATGATAGTTTCTTTTGCTGTGCAGAAGCTCTTTCGTTTAATTAGATCCCATTTATCAATTTCAGCTTTCTTTACAATTGCTTTTACTATTTTAGTCATGAAGTCTTTCCCCATGCCTATGTCCTGAATAGTATTGACTAAGTTTTCTTCTAGGGTTTTTATGGTTTGGGGTTTTATACTTAAGTCTTTAAACCATCTTGAGTTAATTTTTGCATAAGGTCTAAGGAAATGGTCCAGTTTCTGTTTTCTGCATGTGGCTAGCCAGTTTTCCCAGCACCATTTATTGAGTAGAAGAGCCTTTCCCCATTGCTTGTTTTTGTCAGATTTGTCGGAGATCAGATAGTTGTAAACGTGTTATTTCTGGAGTCTGTTCAGTTTCATTGGTCTATAGGCCTGTTTTGGTACCAGTACAATGCTGCTTTGGTTACTGTAGCCTTGTCGTATAGTTTGAAGTCAGGTAGTGTGATGCCTCTAGCTTTATTCTTTTTGCTTAGGATTGTCTTGGCTCTACAGGGTCTTCTTTGATCCCATATGAAATTCATTTATTTTATATTTCCATAAGTTATTGGGGCACAGGTTGTATTTGGTTACATGAGAAAGTTCTTTAGTGGTGATTTTTCAGAAAACATATGCTTTAAAATTTCTTTCAGACGTGGGGATTATGATTTTCTCCTATGTAGTTTATTTTTCTCATATAATAGAAAGTCTAGAGTAGGTGTTTGCTGGCATTGATTTAGCTCCCTGATGCTTCCATCAAAGATCCAGGATCTTTTTATCTTTTAGTCCAACTGTCCTTGTTTTGTTGTCTTTTGTCCTTAGGATTGCTGCCTATGGTCACAAGATAGCTTCTGAAACTTCAGTTAATTACAGGATGCCTAATTAAGCAGGAAGCTGGAGGGAAGGGGCTGCACCTCTTGTGCCTATCTCCTTTTGTCAGGAAAGCAAAATGGCAGAAGCCTATCAGGAGACTTCCCTGTACTTCTCATAGCCAGGACTGGACCACGTGACTATACCTAGCTGCAAGGGAGACTGGAAAATAAAGGAACAAAAGTATGATTGGCTCAGTCTAATCATAATCTATCACCTGTGCCAGGGCACATTGCTACCCCAAGGAATGAAGTATGAGGGTAAATATTGGCAACAACTAGCAGCATCAGTCTCAGGGTCATAGATATATCCTTCTCTACTATGATCTAAGTAGTGCTCTTCTATATAATAGTCTAATCCATGCATTCACTAAAAGAGAATTACTTTATACTCTAAAATTCTTTACAAATGTCAAAAGATGCTCTGTGAAGTATCTTAGTATTTTTATTTATTGATTCTGTGTCTTTTATGTTTGTGGGGGAAAATTCAACTGATTTGTCAAATATTTGATTACAGATACAGAATACAGAAGAATTATAAACCACCCCTCAAAATGTGTAAAGAGAAATTATCATAAAACTTCCATGAAAGCAAAAGACATTACCAAATTTAAGGTGTATAGTGTGTTGCACAGGAAATAATGTTGCTCTCACTTTCTTGATTCTATAGCATTTGATAGTGAACAGATACCAAAGTTTGATTCATATGTCCAGGTTTCATCATTCAATCAAGATGTTGAAGTTCATATTTAAAAACAATCAATATATAGTAAACATTTTGTTTCTGGAATCGTGCTAGCATACTTGCATGTATACGTACATATGCAAGTTAAAGTCTTCATTCTCACAACTATGAATTTCTCAGTAACACAGGGTAGGAAGTATAAAAAGTCTAAAGCACTAAGTTTGGGGTTTTATTTTGTTTCCAAGACTTGCAACTTGAGTCTTGATATGAAGTATGAGCCTCTAAATGTGGGGTACTGGTCTTTTTTTTAACAAAATAAAATGAATAAACATAAAATCAAAACCTGCTGTTTTTCTAACTTAGGAATATAGAGACACAGCAAATATTAGGTGACAATATTTTCCTACCTTTGAGCCAATTGTTTTGGCATCCTGAAGACATAATTTAAGTTACATAGCCAAAAGAAATAATGCTGTTACATGTAGAATATATTTTCACATACAATTTACATTCAGTGTTCATTCTAAAGACATATGATTCAAAAATGATTGAAGGAAAATAAAGTATCTAGGTTCACAGACATTTATTTTGAAACCATGATCATCAGGCCTCCATGATAAAGCATGTGCCTAAAAGGTGTTCTGAGTTTCACTTTGGACATTTGGAAACAGAGTCTCAGGGACCAGTAACTTACCCAAATTCTTGCAGGGTTCATAGCCATGATGACAGCTCTGGCAACCCTAAGGGTTTAAGGGATAAGATTTCTAAATCCAATTCATACAACTAACAGTGGCACTCAACCATGACTCATGTTAGAATTACCTGGCAAGCTTTTTAAAAAATACTAATGCCTGGCCTCTACCCTATACCAGTGAATCCAAAATTTTGGTATTGGGGTCCAGGCATTGATTTTTTTTTTTTCTTTTTAAATGAAAACACTCAAAAAGCCAAAAATTTCCTCAGGCGATTTTATTATGCGGTGTAGGTTGGGAAACACTGATTATGCCACAGACCTGAGAATATGATGAATTGGGTTGGTGAATCAGGGTGATCCATAGCCAGTGGGTTCTCAAACATTCAGTTCATGTGGTATTTCATGACCTGAAAGCAAATGCAGACAAGTTCTTTGTGTCTTATTTGAAATGCTGTTGTCAGACAGCATCATCTTTTCCAGCTATTATTCTCTTTTTATTTTCAAGTGACTCATGCGGAAGAGTGTATTTGCTTCATGTTGCAACTTAGTCCTTCACATGGTTGTCCCAATGCCCCATTTACCTTTGTGGCCATTGGCACAGCCTGGAAGTTTAGAACAATGCAAGTCATCTTGAAATCTAAAACATGATTTCTGGTAATGCCTTAGGAAGTACTTTCAGGTTAATTTTTATTTCCAAAGCACCTCGGACTCCTTCCTGAAATAGATTAAAAACTGCTCATTGGCAAAGAGTGAGGGGAACGAGGTGAGGGGGATTGGGCTAACACTGGCTCCGTGTGATTAGTCCTGATTTAAATGCTGGAAATGACAACGGAGTTTGTTTATGGCTTTTCTCACCCTGAAGATATCTTTATAGGAATATTTATTTGAACACTAACTGGGGAAAGATTTATAGGGGCTCAAACAATTCTTTTTCAAGGAGCTGAAGGCCTAATTTTTATCATACACACCAATATTTTTTTTTCCTTTTAGGAAATGTGTGGGCGTATGTGCTTTTAAAAATTGCGTATCATACTCTTTTTTTCTTGCCTCAAGCAATGTTGCTTTGATAAAATGACTTATTTGAATCTTAAACTGATTATTTACCAGCTACAGAACTTAGAAAAAATTGCTTAACTCCTCTGAGACTGGGCACGTTCATCTCTGAAGCAAGGACAGGGTTCTCTTTGCTTATCGTGGTTGCAGAAATTAAAGAGATAATTTTCATAAAGCACCTAGTACAAAGTCTGGGGTAGTTAGTTCTCCAGTAAACATAATTTATCCTCTCTTCCTTCCTCTTCCCTCAAACAGAATATATTCTCAAGAAGAACCTGACATAAATCATTTATACATAAATGAGACTTTGTCATTTTTTAATTTCCTTGAGTATTCTGTAAGAGTAGACTTTAATAATAATAACACAGTTATAATTTTTGCCATGTGCTTTACTATGAGAGTTGTTGGTTGGATGGCCTGTCTTTGGGAGAATTCAGTATCAGTGAGTGGGAAAGGTTATTTTTGTGGGTGGTTGGTCAGGGAACAGAGAAGTCACTCCATACAAGCAGCTTTCTATTCTGCATGCAAGGTAGATGCACTGGAAGTCTCACTGAGTGATGTGTTTGTGCGAACAGCAGTTAATGACCGTGTAGGATAACCCATCATCAGAGCTCGATCCCAGCTGACTCAGAGTAGGATTAATCATGAAAGTCTGGATTTAGATGTGTAGTCTGAAGATACATGTGTCCTGGGAAAGAAATTAGGTTGGACTTTCATAAAAATTGTTATAAAGAAGCAACAATAATTAGAGTAGAAAAAATGGCCTTCAGTCATTTAGTGCCCTGGTAGACATGAACCAACACAGCCCACTTCAGGTTGGCAGATATGAGAGAATCTGTGGAAGGGAGGCTTGAACCATCTTGAAAATATTTCCCAAAGCCTCTACTGCTGGGATCCTGGTCAGAGCTGCCCCACGTCTGTTTATCTGGAGACATGGAAACCTTTATTCAAGGACCTGTGGAGAGAAGGCAGACAAGACTGTAGAATCTGCACTCTCATCCTCTTGAGGGCACACCTTATTTACAAAAGGAGATTTAGATTACTTGATACCATAAATCTTGGCATAGAGAAACTCAAAGCAAATATTTATTCTACAAGGATGGGTTAGCAGTGTTGAGGTAGTGAAATTTACCTTGTACAACTTTTAAAAAGTTTATTGAGTTGTTAATGGAATAGCATTACCTGTGATTAACAAATGTTGAGAAACTGTTGGCAGGTTCCTGGTAAATATTTAACAACACTTATGCATCAGACAACAGAAATGGAATAAAATTCCAAAAAAGCTATATATTTTTTTCATTTGGCTTGAAGTCAGTATGGAGAAGTTATTTAAAATAAGATTTTTGTCCCATGGAATTGGCCCCTTTGTTATCGTATATCCTTCAGGTTTATGGGACAGCACTAGAGGAAAGTGATAGCCTCAGAGGACCTTCAGGTAAGCTGGCTCCATTTTGGTGACATACATATAGAGGCATAAATACCTGGTTTTTACTGAGAATACCCTGGATAATTATTAAATTGGATTTGGACTAAGGAAGAAAAGGTCTTCTTGCTTTTCACTTTCTCTCTCCACATGTATGTTTGTATGTTTGTGTATGTATGTATTTATAAAAATATTTGAAACTTTGAACTCCTGAAATCATAGACTCGGGTTCCTTGAACATGAATTGTTTTCTGTTGAAACTTCTTTTCATGCCAATTCTATCTGATTAGTTTCAGCTCTTTGATAACTAGGAGTCTATGATAGTTGATGTCATAGGGGTCTAGAATATTGGCATATGACTTCAAACAGATCAAAACTAATTTCCAGACAAGTTCCAAGTATGTTCGGTAACTGCTATAAAGAGCACTAAACATTCATGATTCATTAGCTGTGTCTACACCACATAGAATGAGTGGAGACTTGGTACTTTTCTAGTCACTTATTATCCACATAGGCTGACAGATCCCATTAATCAGACTATTTGGTTAATTGACAGATCTCCATTTTGCTTTTTGTTTATATATAGTTCTAGTGTATAGATGCCAAACGTGCTATTCTATCATTGTGCACAATTCTTAAGATGACTTTTGGCCAGTCTAAACACTGCCTAGGAGTTGTTTATCATGCTTGATTTAATACTCCTCCCGAAGCATGTATACTATTAATTTCTGCTTGAGAATTTCCAACAAAGCAAACATTTACACAAAGAGGGTGATTCCCTTCTGGCTGTAGGGATGGATCAAGACAGTGGTACCAAAATAGATATGACTGTGTCCACGTTCCTGAGACCTTAATCACATTTAATCACTGTACAAGTTGTGCTAGGAGGAAGGAAAATGTGGTGTCTCTCTGTGGTTGCACTATATATCTTGTCAACTCTTCAGCGAAGCTCTGTGCATGGCTGCAATAAAGGGGCTACCGTGTGTGTGTGTGTGTGTGTGTGTGTGTGTGTGTATTTTTCCAACTTCATTTACCAGTTTTTAGTAGAAAGCCATATTTTGTGTATTTAAAAACATTGAGAATCGGGCAAGGCAAAAAAAAAAAGACAGGATAAAGGAAAGTTTCCTACAGGAATTACCAAGAATTTATCCCACAGAGGAAGTCCTCAATTGCTTCTTGCTCATGGAAATATTTTCACCTGCTTTGCCAAGGCCTGGATACTGATATCTGGAAGGTATTAAGCAATCCAGAAAGTTTATTCATCAACTTTGATTCATCTTAATAAGAGAGCTTAGAAATCAAAGCCATTTCCCTCCTTCCCGCAAAAAGTTCAGGATTCGTAATGCTAAATGGCTTGCTCCCTACTTAGAGCAAATACTTTAGTCAAATTTGATATATTGACTCATAACCCACACATTAGAGCCAAACATGTCCTGTTATGAAAAATTAAGACTCTCTTGACACACAACTTGGCTCTGAATTTGAACCCAATAAACAACTTTTGTTTAAATGCTCCATTTGAAAAGTAAATTAAAATGCCTAAGAATTAAGTAAAGGTATCACTGGATCCAGGACAAAAAGTCCTGCACATGTTGGGCTTCCTCTCTGAAATCAATGCCCTTCCTTAGGGCTTCTGAACCAATGGGTATGAATTTGAGGCTGGGGTAATGGCTGTGGTTGTTGCAAAAAAAGAAGAGAAAGGAATTGAGTCTGTCTTACAGAGGCAGATGCTGGTTTAGTATGAAGAGCATCATTGATGCTTTGAATTGAACCTGAACTCTAACACCTCAGAGACTGCCACAGTTCTAACTATTAGAACCAAAAGATAATTGCCCAGATGGATACACTGTGCATGATCTGCAATTATAGCATTTTAACTACTTTAAATCAGCAGTGCTAAAAATATATATATATATATATATATATATATATTTTTTTTTTTTAAAACTAAACTATTTGAGATCCGAGGAAAGAGCAGACTAACAGCTAACTCCTTCTAACAAAGGCAGGCTTCAAAGAAGTTACCAATCAAACAATATGTTGCCCAGTTTCCTGCAAGAAAAAAAGTCTCTCAAATTTAAAAGCGGAGTTTTTTGTCCACTGAAATCAAGAGAATCCTTTAGGTTATGGGAACATGATATTAATTATTTGGGGAACTTTAGATGTTGGCTATTTTTAGACTTACTTTTTCTGTATCTTTCACAAAGTTTTCTAAATGGAGATGCTTTCATTTCTTGTCAATGTCAAAGCCACACTGCAGCTGTCTGCTCTGTCCTCAGAGGTGCTTGCCCCCTGCTCATTTCCCCTGCAAGGTCAAGTTGACCTTTGAGTGCTGAAACCAAGGGAAAGCAGGCCCTAGTTAGAAGCAGCTAGACTGTTAGTGGTAAAGTTACCATATGGCAGCAGGCCCCGCTTAGCAGGGAGGAGAAATAGGAAATTATGGATTGTAGGAATGAGTTTGAAGCCCACGGAATCTGGGAATCAATTGTATATTCATTGAGTAACTGAATGTTGTTTTTAGCACAAGTACCTACTATGTGCCACACACAATTCCATACTGTCTCTGACTGCCTTTGGTCTCATAGACTGTTATGCCTTGTGTCCTTCCTTCACCGCTACTAGCAGCAGCATGGTCTAATGGAAAGTAAGAGGGGGTTCAAATAAGAGCCCCAAATTCATATTTGATCACTGACCTTCACTTGTATGACCTTTGGCTGCTGAAATTCCCTGAACCTGAGATTCCTGATTTATAACAAAGGAGTAAAAACACTGCCTATATTTAAAATCATTGATATGCTTAGTTAATTTTAGCTAATGATTTTTTTTCTGGAGTTTTTAGACATGAGAAAAATATTTAAGGGACATGGCAGCAGCAAAGAAGAAATAAACAGATGTAAGCTTGGAAAATAGTATTTGTGAGGGGAAACCAGAGACCAAATGTGGCACAGGCAGTTTATGAACCAAGGTGGGTGGGATGGGTTGCCTGGGAAAGGATTTTAGAGGCATGCTGCTAAATGACCCAGTCATATCCAGAACTGGTGTCCAGTTCTCTCTGCCCTGACCCCAACTTTATGTGGTTTGATTGATAATAAAGCAGTCATTTTGATCCTATTTACCAGAACCACCTGTAGCAAAACAGCCCATCCTTTGTGTATGAGGTAGAGTAGGCCTGTACTCTTGGTGAGAGGACAGGTGGTTTGAGCAGAATCATTGTTCTGCTCTGAGCTGGGAGCTTTCTATCTAAGGTCTGTGGTACCTGAATTAAAGTTGGGAAGTATGCAGCAAGGTACTCTTGAGCATGGCTTTTGCTTTCTGCCAAGGTTGTGTGAGTGTTCATAAAACTGAGAAACAGGGCTAGATGGGCAGACTCTTGGAAAGAGATCAATAAATGCCTTTTTTCTTTTGCTAAATGCTTCCTTTTGCAATTTTTATCTCTTTTCATGTGCTATAATGCATCTTGATTTATTTTGAAAAAGTGAACATAGTCTACTTAGCTGGCCAGAGGTACAACTGAGAATAAACAGCAGCAATGTGTCAAGTCAGAGCAGTTGGCTAAAGCCAAGCAAGCATGAAGGTACCTGAGATGCACAGAGGTGGGTGAGGTGCAGAGTCTAAGGTCAGATAATCAGTAAGTGCTTGCTTTATTAATGGGGTTGAATTATGATCACACCAAAGAATCTGTGCTCTGCTGCTTTATGTAGCCTTTTGGGGTGGGCATTTAGATGCAGCTTGCCGCCAGATAGACATCTACAGGTACAATTTACCCCTGATCAAGAAACACTAAAAGTGTTTCATGTTAGCAGGCCAAGGGGGAGTGGAGATGATGGGATAGGAGGTAGACTGAATGAAGAGGAAGAGTGCATGAAGTATGTAATCCTCATAGAGGAAATTGAAAGTTGATTGTATCCAGATGGTTCTGGACTGTTGGTTTATTCAGACAGTGATAGCAGCCAACTGCAAGAGTGATGTCCTTTATTGTGTGAGCCAGATTGAGCACTAGTTGACAAGTGGAAGTGTTGAGCTTAGATGGAAGCATATTCATCTGAAGGAATAGTGGGGAAGGTGGAGTACACAGTAAACATGCAGTTAGATAGGTAGATCACTGGATGGAGAATGAGGACATTCTCTTACTGCTTCTCTTTTTCATGAAATGGGAAACGAGGCTATCAGCTGACGGTGAGAAGGTGGAAGGGTTGTTGCAGGTATGACTGGGGAGTGAGTGGCAGAAGGATCAAGGTTACTGGAGGTGAGGTGATGATCATGAGACATAAAGGCTGAAATAGGGGAAGGATTTTCTACAGGGATATGAAAATCACAAGAACTGTGAAAACACTGGTGATGAAGGGACAGAGGGAGCCACAAGCTAAATTCTTCAAGAAATGCCCCATGGATGGATGTCATTAGGTGACCACAGCAGGGAGGGGTATTGGGTACTATGATGTCAGAGATTACTTTCAAATTGCTAGAAGTTTCTATTGATATGAGAAGAACAATGATTTGGAAGGAGCATTAAGCACAAGAAAGACAACTACTGCAACTGCTGGCCTTATGGCATGGAGGTTTGAGAGAGAAAACAGCAAGCCCATGAGGTGACTATACGAGAAGCAGTGTCCTCAAAGGAATTCGGGTTTCAGATACAGCAAGATGGTCAAGAGAGCATTTACATCAAACGTTTACCTGTGGATTTTGCTGATGACAGATTGGGAGTACCAGAGAACAAAGAGGAGTAAGAAAGATCAGAGTTGGCCGGGAAAGTAGGTCAAGTCAGGAGACAGACAAAGCCATATGGAAATGACCATGTGGGTGCTGAGGATTGATCTTGGAGTCTTAGGAGATAAAAAGATCTTACGAGCATTTTTTTTTGTAGGAAGGGAATGTAGGGGCTATGAAATTTAGCCTTATCATCATCATCATTATTAGACTGGATTATTGCTTTGGATACAGCCTATATGAGATTTGTTCTATTAGTGTAGGTTCTGTCTCTCAGACCGTATTTATTCATATTGATCCACTAGACTTGAAAAAAATCTCAGAGGCATTTAGTTTATTCCTATGTGTTTTTTGGTCAGTTCTATTAAGGTATAATTTATATATAAAATTCACCCTTTCTAGTATATTTTTTTCATGTGTTTTGACAAATGTGTACCCCACCAAATCAAGATCTAGAACAGTTCCAAAAGTCCCCACAAATCACTCTTACCTACTTTCAGTGCCTGGCCACCACTGATCTGCCTTTTGTTCCTATAATTTTGCCTTTTCTGGAATGACAATTAAATGGAATCATACAGTATGAGGCCTTCTGAGTCTGGATTCTGTCACCACAATACAGTTGAAATTCATTTTTCTTATCTGTATTAAAAATTTGTTTTTCTTGCTGAATTATATCTGTATTCCATTGTATGGATAAACGCAGTGAATTTATGAATTCATCAGCTGAAGGACATTTGGGCTTTTACTAGTTTTTAGTGTTTGTGAGTAAAGGCCACTGTAAACATTCAGTTTTTGTGGGAACAGAAGTTTTCATTTTTCTTGGGTAAGAGTCATGAAGCAAGTTTGTTAGATTTGTGTGGTTAAGTGCATACTTCATTCCTAGGAAACTGCCAAACAACTTTTCAAAGTGGCTGTGTCATTTCGCATTACCACCCGCGATGCCTGAGAACTTCAGTTGTTCCACATCCTTGCCATGTTGTCTGTTTTTTCCTTTTCTTTTTATTTTTTTTTTACAATTTTTAATCAGTGAGTGGGGTAGTGTTATCAGATTATGGTTTTAGTTGACATTTTCCTGATGACTAAACACTGAACATTCTTTCATGTGCTTATTTGCCATTTGTGTATCTTCTTTGGTGAAATGTCTGTTCAGTTTTTTGGCCTACTTTTAAAATTACCTTCTTACCTTTTTGAGAGTTCTTTACATCTTCTAGATACAGATTCTTTATCTGACATGCCTTTAAA
Organism: Macaca thibetana thibetana; assembly: GCF_024542745.1. Lineage (NCBI taxonomy): Eukaryota > Metazoa > Chordata > Mammalia > Primates > Cercopithecidae > Macaca > Macaca thibetana. Next base: position 88,134,223 of record NC_065580.1, on the reverse strand, counting down.
AACATCCTCCAGATCTTATTTTGCATAAGCAGAAACTTTATACGCTTGCATGGATTTATTTTTGGGCTCTCTGTTCTGTTCCGTTGGCTGTGTGGCTGTGTTTGTGTATGCAGTCAGGTCCACGATTAGTGGGCCTGTAACTACTGGAGGGTATGGGCGGGTGTGACCCCTCTGTACTGGGTGGATATTGAACAGTCTCTGGGACTGGGTGGAAAGGAGCTGACGGTGGGTAATGGGTTACAGCTTCTAGGTGTGGAGCTGCGTCAAGCGGTTGGCCTGCTACCCTAGGGCACAGGCCTGCCTTGTCAAAGCAGCTTTCCATGGCCTTGGGCTCCACCAGGGTGTCACAAACGCCCCATCTAGATCCTGAAGCTCCTAAAACTTTTATCGGCAGATGGTTGAGAAATTAGTACTTCTGGGACGAGAATTGGGCTGATGGCTGTTCTGCCATCTTTTTGATTTCATTCTCTGACATGTCTTTCAGAAATATCTTATTTAGGTGAGTTGGTTGTATTTATTTTTTTAACAGTGTATTTGGAAGAGTAGAAGTTTCATATTTTGATAATTCTAATTTCTAAATTTTTAAAAAATGGAACATGCTTTTGGTTTTGTATTTAACAAATCACTGCCTAACCTAAGATCACAAATGTTTTCTCCTAGGTATTTTATAAAGATTTACATTTAAGTCTATGATCCATTTTATGTTAATTTTGGTTTATAATACAAGATAATGGTCAAGGATTTTTTTATTTTTGCATATTGATATCCAATTTTTCCAGTGCCATCTGTTGAAAAAGCTATTCCTGCATGCTCATGTTTCCTTTGCACCTTTGGCAAAAAAACTAATTGACCATATTTGTTTTGGTAAAATACTGTTTTGTTCCATTGATTTATGTTTGTATTCTATGTTATACTTCCTTGATTACTGTTTTATAGAAAGTCTTGAAATCAGGCAGTATGAGCTTTACTTTTTTCTTTTTCAACTGTTTTGGGGCTATTCCAATTCCTTTGTCTTTAATTTTATTTAATAAGCAGGCATGCAAATTAAAGAAAAAATAAAATTACTTTTTAAATTATTTAACTTTAATAAAAGGGAAGAAGTTCCCTTTTATTTCTAGTTGACAGAGTTTTTTAGTATTACGGATGTTGAGTTATATGATTTCTCTGCATTTATCAAGATAAGTCATGTGATTTTCTTTTTAAGACTGTTCATACAGTAAATTATGTTGATTTTCCCCCCAATATTGAACAGCTTTGTATTCCTAGTTTAAGCCCACTTAGTTGTGATGTGTTATCTTTTGTATACAGTGCTTGTTTCAATTTTCTAAGATTTTATTGAGAATGTTTGCCTCTACATTTATAAAGAATATTGGTCTGTAGCTTTCTATTCACTGTAATTCTTTCATATAGGTTTGGTATCATGGTAATGCTTGTCTCACAAAATGAGTCGGAAAGTGTTCACTCCTCTTCTCATTTTTTAAGATTTTATAGATAATTCATATTTCTTCCTTAAGTTTGCTATAAATACATCTTGTCCTGGAATTTTCCTTGTTGGAAAGTTTATTTCAATTTCTTTGAGATAGACAGTTGTTTACATTATTTCTTCTTGAGTAAGCTTTGTTAATTAGTGCTTTTCAAGAAATCTGTTCATCCCTTCTGAGTTGTTGAAATATTGGTGTTTATAATTGTATCTCCTCTCCCTCTCTTTTTTTCTGTAATTCTGCTTAGAGGTTTATCAGTTTTTCCCAGCTTTTGGCTCAATTGATTTTTTTCTCCATTTTTTTTCTTTAAAAATATTTATTGGTTTTTCTCTTCTCATCTTTCTTATATCCTTCCTTTTACTTGTTTTGGGTTTAATTTGCTCTTTTTGTTTTGTTTTGTTTTTGTTATGGGATAAGTTTAGATAATTGATTTAAGTCCTTTCTTTTCCTTTTTTCCCATTTTAATTCGTTTTGAAAATTAGTGTCACATAGTTGTACATATTTTGAGGGTCCTTTCTTCTCTTCAATATATTTAAGGCTATACCTTTTCCTTTACTCACCGCTTTTGCTGCTTTCCACAAATCTTTTTACATTGTATTTTTACTTTATTTCAAAGAAAAATATTTTTTAATTTCCTTTTTGGCTCTTTAATTCATGAGTTACATATAATTCTGCTGCTTAATTTCCAAATAAGTGAGAATTTCTAATATGTTTTTGTTATCAATTTCTAGATTAATTTTTTTTTAGTATCATAGAACATAGTTTGTATGACTTTACATACAAAGATTTGAGATTGATACAAAGGTTGAGATTTGCTTCGTGGTCCAGAATGATACCTGTCTTGTTGAATGTTCCTTGTGCAAAAGAATGGGTGCTGTTGGGTGGTTTTGGTAAATACCAGTGAGCTCACAGAAGTTGGTTGCTAGTTTTGCTAAGGTTCTGTAGACTTACTGGTTCTCTTTCTATTTGTTTTATTACAGAAAAAGGAAGAGAAAAGTATTTAAGTTTCCAACTGTAATGTTGGATTTGTCCATTTCTGCTTCTAGGTCTCCTCTTTCATTTTGTCATATCTTTGTCATTAGGCACCCCTGCATTTGCATTGTTATGTCTTCTTTGTGCATTGTCCCATTTGACATTATATAATATCACTTTTTCCCTAAAAATATTCCTTCTTCTGAAATCCTCATTGTGTGACATTAATGTAGTCACTGCAGCTTTTTTTGGATTAATGTTTTTGCATAGTATATCTTTTCTCATATACTTGTTTTTACCATTTTTGTCATTAGAATTAAAATGAGCTTATTGTCATCAGAATACATTTGCATCTTGTTTTTTCTTTCTTTTTTAAATCTTTATTTTATAATTAGTTTGTATTAACCATTACAATATAATTGTAATATAATTACCATTATGGTTGGATTAAAACATACAGTCTTGTTGTTTTCTACTCTACTCTTTTTATTACATATTTTGAATTAAGTATTTTTCATTTCTATTTTATTTCCACTATTGACTTATTATTTGTTTCATTATATTATTTCCACTATTGGCTTTCTGAAAATGTTTTTCATCTCATTGGCTACCATTTGCTATATATATATATATCTCTAATTAATTTCAGTCTACCTTCATATAGTCTACCTCTTCATGAATAGTGTAAGAACTTTACAACAGTATATTTCCAATTCCACCCTCCCAGACTTTGCGCTCATGTTGCTATAGATTTTACTTTTATACGTCCTCTACATATACAATAAACGTGTGTTACTGTTGCTTTCAAAAGTCAATTTTCTTTTAGAGTAATTAAAATTGAAAAAAAGTCTTTTGTTCCTTTTCATTTTAACCAGTTTCACCAGTTTCAAAGATCTTTAATCCTTTGTATAAATCCAAGTTTCTGACTTGTATTATTTTATTCCTGCCTGAAGAACTTTCCTGTAACAGTTTATAGTTCATGCCTGTTGGTAATGAATTTTCTTTTTTGTATGAAAATCTTTAATATGCCTTCTGTTTTGAAGGTTATTTTCATTGAGTATAGAATTATCAGTTGCAAGGATTTCTTCCTCCTGGGCTCAAGTGATCCTCCCACCTCAGCCCCCCAAGTAGCTGGGACTACAGGCACATGCTACCAGGCCTGGCTAATTTTTTTTTTTTTTAATTTTTGTAGAGACAGTGTTTTGCCATGTTGCCCAGGCTGGTCTTGAACACCTGGACTCAAGTGATCTACCCGCCTCAGCCTCCCAAAGTGCTTGGGACTACAGGCATCAGCCACCACACTCAGCCTTAGATTTTTCCTCCCTCTTCTATCATGTCTTCTTACTCTAATACTTTCTAATGAGAAATCTATTGTAAATTTTACCTTTCTGTAAACTTACCTTTAAGTAATGTGCCTTTTTTCTATGGCTGTTTTTAAGATTTTCTTTTTCTTTTTACTTTTCTCCACCTTATATATGACGTGTGTGTGTGTGTGTGTGTGTGTGTGTGTGTGTGTTTTACTTGTCGTTAACCTCTGAGCTTCTGGGACTTATGATTTGATGTTTTATTAATATTTTTGGAAAATTATTGACCACTATTTCTTCAAATATTTATTTTGTCTTACTCTCTCTCATCTCCTGGGATTCCAACTGGTGTATGCTATACCATTTGATATTGTACATAGCCCATTGTCTTAGTCCATTTAATACCACAGACTGGCTAATTTATAAAGAACAGAAATTTCTCACAGTTCCAGAGGGTGGAAGTCCAAAGTAAAGAGACTGGCATGTGGCGTCTTAGGGCTACATCCTCCTGAAGGAGGGAATGCTGTGTCCTTGTGTGGTGGGAGGTGGAAGGGCAACAAAGGAACAAACTCCCTCCATTAAACGCTTTTATAAGTGGGGGGTGATCTCATTCATGAGGGAGAAGCTTTTGTGGCCTAATCACCTCAAAGGCTCCACCTCTTAATACTATCACATTGGAAACAGCTTAATTTGGGAGGGAATTCATTCAGATCATAGCACCCTTGTACACTCTCTCCTGTTTCAGCCACTATCCTTCTCTCTGTGTTTCAGTTTGGGTAATTGCTATTGACCTATTTTCAAGTTTACTGATTTTTTTTTTTTTCCTTCAGCACTGTATCTACCTAAGTGACCATTCAGGGCATTCTTCATTTCTGTTTCTTTGTATTTGTTTCTAGCCTTTCCATTAAACTCTTTTCATGAAAGAAAATTCAACATCTCTTATGAAATTCAACATCTGTTCATGCATGTTGGCCATTTTTTTGGCTAGAGTTTTTAACATGTCATACTAATTTTAAATTTGCTATGTTATGGCTCATTATTCAGGCCATCTCTGGCTTTGTTCATTGTTTTTTCTCTTATAAGTAGGTTGTTTTGTCCTTGTTTGTGTGTGCCTCATAATTTTTCACTGAATGCCAGATATGTGTAGAATAGTAGAGCAAGAAACTAGTATTTATGCCTGGAATGGGCACACTCATCTTCTGCTAGGCTGTCGTTGTGGAGGGTTAGGTCATTCTACGAAAAAGTCGAGCCAGATTTGGGTTGTGTTGTTACTATGGGTTTATTCACTGTATCTCTGACTTCAAATTCCTCCATCATTACCTTGTGTTCAGGGTGGGGTCTGCCACTGGGTTTTTATTAATATTGCTGGACCAGCCTCATCATTAGACCTTCTCTGTGCACCCATATTTTGGAGATAGTTTGTCCCTATTCTTGTCACTGCCACAGTGATAGGCTGCTATTTCCTATCATTTAGCTTCTGCCACTCTAGTGGGGAGAGGGACTCTGTTTCATTATTAAATAATCATGGAGAAGAATGAGATGGCACAGATTTCCCTTATGTCTGAAATTTCCGGAAGTTCTATATTCTCATAGTGGCCTACTCTTAGACTTTAAGAATGTATTAAATTTTAATGGAACTTGTCTTACCTACTTGTATGGCAGCCAGCCCTGGCTTCCTTCTACTCTCATTAGTAAGTCCATGCACATATTCTCTTTCTTCTTGAAGACACCTCTCTTAGGTATCTAATTAGCCTAAAACTTCACTTCTCTAGGTTCAAGGAAAATTCAGATTTGTAGTATAGCCAGTCTTTTCTGATTGATAGGGTAGGAGTGACATTGTTTCCTCATTTGTACATCCCAGCAGAAGCCAAAGTCAGTATAACCTTTTAAGTAAAGTATTTATAACATTTCACTTTTATTCATACTAGAATGGATGCTGAAACATTTTGATCTTATTTATTCTGATAAAAAAAAAATAGAGCTGGGCTTATAGAGCTCTGAGCTCAGCTTGCACAATTCCAAAAAGGATCCAACTGTATTTTCTACAGACGATGATTCTACATGAAAGAACCACATCCTTGGGTACTGATTGTCCTTCATAGTCATTTATTGCCATACTATGAGCATAATGAGTCACAGGCACACTTCTAAATATATCAACAGCTCTGCAAAGTGTTTCAGGGACACATCCATCAATTATGGTCATGGGAAAGGTCACAATAGTACAGGCTTTCATCATAATTTAGCTCTTCCTCCCCAGTTTGCCTTGGGTGTGTTGAAATACTGTGATTGTTCAGTTAGAAGCATTGTTCATTTTTGAGGATTAACTGGAAATGAGTAAAATATCTGAGAGAGGCCATCCCATTTGAAGGCTTATTGCCTCATTCAAAAGCTTTTTTGTGTAGTAAAAGTATCTCAAAAACTCTTCTGTGAGATTCACCAACCTTGTTCCTTCTAAGCCATTGATTATAATCCATAATTTCAATGGAAGAAAAGATCCACTGTGAACTTGGATGCTAGCCCTTTTCACTGAATTCCCCTCTTACACTCCTGTTAATAACAAAAGCAGTGTAGTTCTCAGTGCTGTGACTCTTCTGTCCAGCACAGTGAGTATTTCTGAAAGTGTAACTCTATCAGCATCAAACAGTCCATAGAGTCCTCTGACATTTTAATGTGGCTATAAAATAGGGTACAATCTTACAGAAAGCTACTCTGGAAATCAGCCTGGGATAAGAGAAAATTGTTCTGAATCCTGTTCCCTTGAATAATGTTCTTCTTTTTTTTTTTAAATACCAAAAGCAATGATCCTGGCAATATTCCATAGCCTGTATAAATAAAATTAGATATCAGGAACCAGAAAATCAGAAAACATTTCAAAATTAAATATTAAAAGATTTAATGCCAACACTTTTAACTGGAATTTTTAAGCCAGAATATTTTAGTTTCGCTTTGGTGAACAGTAATTTAAAGCAGTTCATGCTTTCCTTTGCTAACTTTTAAAAGTTGTGTAGATTTTTCAAACCTCAAGATTATTCACCTAAATAATTATAGGAACCTGTTACTATGCTCTGCCCACATTATGGCATATCAGTGTTTCCTTGGAAATTAGAGGTCATACTTTCCCCATACTATATAGATTCAGAATGAATTCCAAAAAGAAATCATACCTGTTTTTTGTCTGCTTAAAATTTGAAACTCATGTGCTTTCCTATCCGATTAATATGGAGGGTTTATTTTAGCAGTACTTCATCACTTCTGATTATTCGTTCTCCACATATTTATATTAACAATGAATGGTGAAATAGTTAAACTACTAAGTTAATGATCACCCAAAGCCCTGTGAAGGTCTGGAACCACATCATAAAAGTCTTTTGACAAAAAAGTAGAACATATTTATTTTGGAAGGGAAACGACATTAGTGGATATTTGGATATATTTTTGTTTATACTAGAACTAAATTAATCAAGCCAGAAAAGATTGTCTAGCAACATCTGACATTAAAAGATTCCATAACAAAAAATAAACCACATGAAGGATAAGATAGAAGACAGCCCAAATCTCATCCAGATAGGAGTCATAGTCTGTAAATGGAGCTGCCTTTAACCCTAAAGAGAAAAAGTAGAAAAGAAATTAAATACAGAGGAAGAACTAAGTTAACATAAATTAATATATATTGAGTGCCTACTAGACTTCAGATCCTGCACCAGGACATGGCATACATCTCATTTAATCTTAAAATACTGATGATCTCCATTTATAGAGAAGCAAGGCAATGTAGTTAAGTACCACTTACCCTGTAAAGCCTGACATCTATTTAGATTCTTGCTAGATTTTTACCACTTACAGAAACCTAGGCAAATTAGTTATCTTCAAATTGCAGCCAGAAAGTAGTATGTTTTGAAAAAACACGACTTTATAGGTTTGAAATAGTTTCTCAGAAAGTTAACTAGAATATTCAACTTTTCAAACTTTCTGACTAACTGAATTCTTGTTGCTGAAACACACACATACGTGGTGTGCCCGCATCAAGGCAGACTTCTCTGGAGACAGCACTGATAGGCAAAGCTGGCCAGGGCTACTGCCACTTTAGAGGGGAGGATGGTTCTGATGGTAAGAACCAAGAAGTGATTGTTAGTGCTAGATTTGGAGACTCTTCCAAAACTGTAAGTCTTTTAAATAACAGAATTGAAGTTTTTTACTTGTTCTGAAAAAGCTGGAGAGAGAGCGAGCGAGTAAGTGAGAGAGCATGCAATATCAAGTTATAGCAGAGGAAAGAAGATAGCAGCTAAAAATACTTCTTAAGACGTAACACTCTACCAGAGCAGGGGGTCAAAGATATGTTATCAATGGATTCATACATATGCTTGCTTTGGTAGTAGATGGAAACCCTAAAGTGGTGACGTGTGATCAACCATCTTGTGATTTGCATGGTTTAGACATTTATGTGGCTTTCTTATTTGGCTACTATTTTAGTATGGGTACGTATGTTTGTGTATATGTGTGTGTGTGTGTGTGTGTGTTTTTCTCTTTTCTTTTCTTTTTTTCCTCTTCCTTTATGCCATGGTCCAAGCCAGTCAGCACCCTGCCTATTTCTACCTCAGTGTTCTCAAGAGGCTACAAGGCTCAGACCCAATTAAAAAGGAGCAGAGAAGCCTGTAAAGTAAAACCTTCCAGAGGCCTGACTCTTCCCCGCTATTCCATCTTCTTTCCTAAAATCACTGTTTTCTTTAGAGTGAGCAGAACTAGGCTTTTCTTTAGACTCTTTTTCCAATCTACACAGAGCTGTCAAGGTCACATTAAATTAATAAAACAGTTCATATTTTTTTTAAAGTCACACTATCTAGGCTAGGAAGAAAAATCAGAATGAGATACAAGTGGGATCTAGAAAACCTTAATGAGTTTAATTCTACTTTTCAAACTTGGCAGGGAAAAATGTTGGTTTTCTTGGCAGATGAGGTGAGCATTCTCTCTGTTCATCGCCGTATTGAACACTTTAAGAAAGAGCAGGCAAATAAGTTGGCTCCCCTGATAATCACTTGGCCTTACTTCTAACAGTATTGTGAAAACATCTGTTCTCTTTCCTGAATCTTTTCAGCACCAGTCTTTCTTCCTTCATCCCTCTGCATTTTCTCTCCTGAAAAACAGAGCAGAAGACACATCCTCCCTAGGTAGGACAATCTATCCTGGGGCAGTGGACTCAAAGACACAGTAATCCTTCTTCCTGTTTCACTAGGAGTTACGCATACGCTCCCCTAGCAAGTTTCCCAGTGTGTTGTTAGGGATTGACCTTAAGAATATCATTTGGGAATTTTCAAGGTTATGAGGTCTAAGAGAAATATCATAGTTATGATATTCTCTAGCATCTCTCAAAAAAGTACATGAATCTAAAACACACATCCTCATGAATAATAAAAAGTATTTTTACATTTATATGGATTATAAGTAAAAATAGTTTTCGGTAATGAGAAATCCAAAAGCATTTTGCCTTAGAAGAACAACACTGGAAGAGATTTAATCCTGTCGTTTAAGAATCCTGGGTTTTGAAGATTACTCAGGAAGGCATCATCACAGCTCATTATAGCTGACTTGAGTAGAAACTTGAATATTTTGAAGTAAATGTTTTATATGTGGAAAATGTTTTGGAAGACTTACATTTAGATAGTTTCTGGCTACAGTGGTTGATTTCTATTGAGCCTTTTGAGGAAGACTTATTTACAGCCAAACTAGCTGTATATCAGTGTTTGGGCCAGGCAGTGAACAGGAAACCAGGCGAAGTTTGATCGTGTCCTTGGCTACTGCTTTGTGCACCCTTTTGCTTCCCTCAGCAGCACATTCTCTCTCCCCCTCAATACTCAAAGAACTTCATCTTGAAGTGCCACAGAAAAGCTTATTGGTAACATGATCCTACAGGTTCTAACTGTGAGTCCCAAGGATCTCCTCCAAGTCAGGAATGGGACCTCCTTCATTCAGGCCTACTTCTTCAAATGGTCGTATTACCAACTAAAGATTTCTCTGGAAATATGTGTGTGTGTGTGTGTGTGTGTGTGTGTGTGTGTGTGTGTGTGTGTGTACATTTGAGGCCTGGTAAATGTGGGGAAATGGAATGGTGCCTGTGTTTTTCAGAACCAAATGTTTCCTAAGTGACTATTGCTTATTTTCTTTCCGCATTCTTCACACACAAACACCCCTGTTGAGTATATTTGTTAAGCAGAGTACCACAGGAATGTTGGTTTTCTGTTTAGTTGCTCCAAATTGACTAGGGGCTAATTCCACCTGGAATCCTAAGTTTTCAAACAATCCTGAGCAGCTAGGCCAATGGCTTGGTGAGGGGGACATGCATAACAGGGAAAATCCATTCTCCATGTATGCCGACCTTCCTTAATCCCTGCAGCAAGGACTCAGTATTGTGGGATAGGAGAGTCCTCTTTTTAGAAAATTTCAATAATTACATTGCAATCCTTAGTCATTGACTATCTTTTGCTTTGGAAGTAGACACTGTTCTCTAGATGCTGGAGGCCCATTTAGTGATGCTTATAAAGACTACTGTCTTTGTTCCTTATCGTAAAAGGAATGCAAGTTCAACTCAAACTTAAACAATATCAATGAATGCAAACAAACTTATAATCTTACCACCCCAAATAATTTTAATACTTTTTGGTGAATATCCTTTCAATCCTTTTTTAAAAATTACTATGCTAGGTAGGAGAAGAGGAGACAGCCGGGAGGGGAGTGGCAGGCATATGTGTCATAGTGCTTTGAAGCTTTCTCCTTTCATCTTTTAGCTCATTGTGGACATTTTCTCATGACAATAAATACTCCTCTGTTACAGTGATTCTCAACCAGAGACAATTTTCACTGTTAGAGAACATTAGGTAACATCTGAAACCTTTTTTTTTTTTTTTTTTTCCCTCTGCTGGCATCTACTAGACAGAAGCTGGGGATATACTGCTAAACATCCTACAACGCACAGGACGGTCCCCCATAACAAAGAATTACATAGTCTAAATGTCAATAATGCTATACTTTGCCATGGCAGATGAACAGAAAGCAAAATGGTATGACCTGAGTTCACATATATGCATTTGTCAGGCCAAAATCTAAACCATCAGATTCAAAGGAAATGATATCTGTAAGGGTTTAGCATACAACCTGGAATATAATAAGGGCTCAATACATTTTAGCTATTTTTTAGGCTTAGAACCATCGAGTCCTCCAACTTTGCAGAATTCCCTGTTACGTCCTGCAGCAAGTCCAGTGTGGACATCTCTTCACTATGTCCTTGGCAATTGATTATCATTTTGGTCATGAAAACTCTGTTTGGTCAGAGCCTGAATTGCTATGCGCAGGGTCATGTCACCAATCCAATATGTGCAGCTGAACTCAAACAACATTGACAACAAAACAACCAACTTTTTAGAAAAGGCAGTCTCCTGTAATAGCACATTATATATACATATATTTCTCCCCACCAAATGACCAGGTGAATATAGATAAGGCTGTCCTTCTTCAAATCAGTCATATTTTTGTTACTCTTCAAATCCTTTTTCTTTCTGTTCATCAGAAGCCAGGGATAGGTTTGTTGTATTGATACTGACAGAAAATTCATTTTGGTATTCAACTTTTTACATGCAGTGTTCATATTTTTGAAAGTGTCTCTTGATCTGTGCTCAGATGTCTGTAAAGCACCTTTTTAGTTGCCTGGAGGGAAATACACATGCTTCCAATTTTCATTAACCTCGTATCTCTCCTCACATCTCTCCAGGGAATGTCTCATGCCTTTTTCATCTCTAAATCCACTGCCTACCCTGGTGCCTGATTGTAGGTGCTTAACCCACATTTATTGAATCAAACTGAATATGATACATTTCCCAGCATGTGAAATATCAAGCATTATAAAAGATTAAATAAAAATGAAGAGCAATAGTTGTTACTTTACTTTTCCTTAGCTTATCGAGTCAATCTTTCCTCCCTTCTTCCCTCCCTTTTTCTCTCTGAGTTCCATGTATTTCTGGGGCTAGGCAGGCAGTGGGATATAGTTTAAAAAAAAAAATTTGAATATCCAATCCTTTGTCTTAAATTTAACCAGTTCTGTTTACATATGATCTTTTCCGAGATCCTTTTGAAAATATTGTAAAGTGGGAGGTACAATATTTTAGTGTTGTATGCTGTTTTTCCTTAACAGACCAGAAAGTACTGACCACACACAGACAGATTTTCTCTGTGTTCTGCTGTAAAGTAGATCACTATTGCTGTTTTCAGAAAATTAAGCCAGTCTAATTCCAAAGAGTTCAAATTATCATCAGAAATATTGCATCGCCTAATCTCGCACAATAAACAACAAGGTTCACTTTGTTGTTCACTTACTTTGCAGAGATTCTTGGGAGGGTGGTAGTGTTTGCTTGAAGCAGCTCTTCTAGAGATGCTAGTAGTATCCATAAGTCACCGGGAAATTAGTTGCCAGTCGCATTTCTGAGAAAGTTAAGTCAGGGTCTTGAACCCCACCAAATTCTCTACCCATTGCATAAATGCAAAGCACTTAGAACCCTGTTTGGCATAGCATCAGCACTGTACAATTGTTAGCTTTTTATGGAATAATAGCAGGCATGCTGGTCTTGTGTCTGCTCTTATGAAGGAGATGCTTTCACATTTTCCCATCAAGCACCAGGTTTACCATAGACTTCTGTAGAAATATTTTATTAGGTTCCTTTCTATTCTTAGTTTTCCAGGAATTTCTTTAAATATCATGAATAGGTACTAAATTTCATCTAATACTTTTTCTGTACCTGTTGAAATGATTATATAATTTCTCTCCCATAATCTGTTAATGTGTTGAGTCATTGATTTTATTATACTAACTTTACATTCTTGAGATAAAACCAAATTAGTTAACATGTTTTGCCTTTTGTATTTATCACTAGATTTGGTTTGCTAGAATTCCGTTTTGGTGCATCTATATTCGAGAATGAATTTGACTGTAATTTTCCTTTCACTTAGAAATCTCAGGTTTTAGGATCAGGTTTTTATTACTAGATTCAGAAAATAAGTTGTGAAGTATTCCTTGTTTTTCTATTTTCTAGATTAATGTTTCTAGGGTTAATATTACATGGACCTTAAAATGATTGGTAGACCTTGCGTGTCATGTCATTTAGTCTTTGTGTTTTTTTGTAGAATTATTATAAACTGATTAATTTTATTAACTTTTGTGTTTCAGTATCTTTTTGTATTTCTCCTTGAATTGATTTTGTTAAATTATTAAAGAATTTATTCATTTTAGCTAAGTTTTCAAATTTAGTGATATAAAGTTTTTCAGACTACCCTTTTATTCTTTGCCATTATGTTCCTCGTTTCATTTCTAATGTTTCTGAATTTCCCCTGGTTGTCTTGTTCAATCTTACTGGAGTCTGCTTTTTTTTTTTTTTTTTTTTTGGTTTCTCAGTCTCATTAACTTTATTTTTATTTATTTATTTTTAGTTTTGTTGTTGTTGTTGTTGTTAGATAGAGTCTCGCTCTGTCGCCCAGGCTGGAGTGCAGTGGCATGATCTTGGCTCACTGCAACCTCTGCCTCCCAGGTTCAAGTAATTCTCCTGCCTAGGCCTCCCGAGTAGCTGGGACTACAGGCGCCCGCCATCACGCCCATCTAATTTTTCATATTTCTGGTAGAGGTGGGGTTTCACCACGTTGGTCAGGGTGGTCTTCGACTCCTGATCTCAAGTGATTCACCCATTTCAGAGACTACAGGCGTGAGCCACCGTGCCTGGCCGTCTTTTTTTATTTTGGTATATTTTTGGGGAAGAGGTGGTGGTTGGTTACATGGATAAGTTCTTTAGTGGTGATTTCTGAGATTTTGGTCCACTCGTCACCCAAGCAGTGTACACTGTACACAATGTGTAGCCTTTTATCCCTCACCCTCCTCCCACCCTTTCCCCACCGAGTCCCCAAAGTTCATCGTATCATTCTTACGTCTTTGAATCCTCATAGCTTAGCTCCTAATTATGAGTGAGAACATATGGTGTTTGGTTTTCCATTTCTGAATTTCCTTAAGCTAGAATAATAGTCTCCAATTCCATCCAGGTTGCTGCAAATATCATTATTTCATGACTCTTTATGGCTGAGTAGTATTCCATGGTGTATATATACCACATTTTATCCACTCATTACTGATGGGCATTTGGGCTGGTTCCATATTTTTGCAATTGCAAATTGTGCTGCTATAAACATGTGTGCAAGTCTCTTTTTTGTATAATGACTTTTCCTCTGAGAAGATACCTGGTAGTGGGATTCCTGCATTAAATGTTAGATCTACTTTTAGTTCTTCAAGGAATCTTACATCACAGTTTTTCATAGTAATTGTACAAGTTTACATTTCCACCTACAGTGTAAAAATGTTCCCCTTTCACCACATCCCCCCCAGCATCTACTGTTTTTTGACTTTTAAATTATGGCCATTCTTACAGGAGTGAGGTAGTATCTCCTAGTGGTTTTGATTTGCATTTCCCTAGTACTTGGTGATGTTGAGCATTTTTCTATATGCTTATTGGCCATTTGTATATCTTCCTTTGAGAATTGTCTGTTTATGTTCTTAGCCTACTTTTTGATGGGATTGCTTGTTTTTTTCTTGTTAATTTGTTTGAATTCTTTGTAGATTCTGGCTATTAGTCCTTTGTTGTATGTACAGTTTGTGAATATTTTCTCCCACTCCGTGGGTTGTCTGTTTACTCTGCCTATTATTTCTTTTGCCATATAGAAGCTTTTTAGTTGAATTAAGTCCCATCTATTTATCTTTGTTTTTGCTGCATTTGCTTTTGGCTTCTTGGTCATGAAGTGTTTGCCTAAGCCAATGTATAGAATGATTTTTTGTTCTAGAATCTTTATGGTTTCAGGTCTTAGATTTAAGTCTTTGATCCATCTTGAGTTGATTTTGGTGTAAGGTGAGAGATGAGGATCCAGTTTTATTCTACTACATGTGGCTTTCCAATTATCCCAGCATCATGTGTTGAAAAGGGTGTCCTTTCCCCACTTTGTTTTTCTTTGCTTTGTCAAAGATCTGTCAGTCCCCCACTCCCAAGGTGCTGGAATTACAGGCGTGAGCCACCATGCCTGACTACATTTCTTATTTAATATTTTTAGTTGCCAGATAGAAGTTTAAGATTTTAAGCCAACTGAGGGGGAGTTGAGGCTAAGTGCTTAATTTTAAATGCCTTAAATAGCCAGTTTTGAACATCTTTAAAGGCCAAATCCTTATAAGGATTTGGCATTATTTCTGTATTCTCTATTCTGTTCCATTGGTCTATGTGCCTGTTTTTATACCAGTACCATGCTGTTTTGGTGACCATAGCCTTATAGTATAGTTTGAAGTCAGGTAATGTGATGCCTCCAGATTTGTTCTTTTTGCTTAGTCTTACTTTGACTATGTGGGTTCTTCTTTGGTTCCCTGTGAATTTTAGGATTTTTTTTTCTACTTCTATGAAGAATGATGGTGTCATTTTGATGGGAATTGTGTTGAATTTGTAGATTACTTTTGGCAGTAAGGTCATTTTTCACAATATTGATTCTTCCCATCCATGAGCATGGGATGTGTTTCTATTTGTTTTTGTCATCTATGATTTCTTTCAGCTGTGTTTTGTAGTTTTCCTTGCAGACCTCTTTCACCTCCTTGGTTAGATATATTCCTAAATATTTTATATGTTTTGTAGCTATTGTTAAAAGGGATTGAGTTCTCGATTTGATTCTCAGCCTGGTCACTGTTTGTGTATAGCAGAGCTACTAATTTCTGTACATTAATTTTGTATCCTGAAACTTTGCTGAATTTACCAGTTATAGGAGCTTTTTGAATGAGATTTTAGGGTTTTCTAAGTATACGATCATATGATCAGCAAAGTGACAGTTTGACTTCTTCTTTACCAATTTGGGTGCCCTTTATTTATTTCTCTTGTCTGGGTGCTCTGGCTAGGACTTCTAGTACAGTGTTGAATAGAAGTGGTGACAGCAGGCATCCTTATCTTGTTCCGGTTCTCAGGGGGAATACTTTCAACTTTTCCATGTTCAGTATAATGTTGGCTGTGAGTTTGTCATAGATGGCTTTTATTACCTTAAGGTATGTCTTTTCTATGCCGATTTTGCTGAGTGTCTGAATTGTAAAGGAATGCTTGCTTTTGTCAAATGCTTTTTCTGCATCTATTGAGATGATCATGTGATTTAAAAAATTTTTCCATTAGTCTTTAAAAACCAGCCTTTGTGCATTTGATTATCTCTATTACATCTGTGCTATATGTTTAATTTTTATTCATTTTTGTTCTTTCAATTTCTCTTCATTTCTTTAGGTTTCGTTTATTTTGTTAAGTTGGTTGTTTAAATTTGTCTCCACATTTTTTCCTTTTTAAAAATTGGTCAGTCTTTTTTTTTTTTTTTTTTTTTTTTTTGCGACCAAGTCTTGCTCTATTGCCAGGCTGGAGTGCAGTGGCACAATCTCGGCTTACTGCAACCTCCGCCTCCCAAGTTCAAGTGATTCTCCTGCCTCAGCCTCCAGAAGAGCTGAGACTGCAGGCACATGCCACCATGCCCAGCTAATTCTTTGTGTATTTTTAGTAGAGACGGGGTTTTACCACATTGGCCAGGATGGTCTCGATCTTTTGACCTTGTGATCTGCCTACCTCAGCCTCCCCAAGGTGCTGGGATTATAGGCGTGAGCCACCGCGCCCAGCCACATTTCTTATTTAATATTTTTAGTTGCCAGATAGAAGTTTAAGATTTTAAGCCAACTGAGGGGGTTGAGGCTAAGTATTTAATTTTAAATGCCTTAAATAGCCATTTTTGAATATCTTTAAAGGCCAAAACTTGATGAGCAAATGAGGCAAGCACTTGTCTCTGCATTTCATAGGGCATGGCTAATGACTGCAGTGTCCTCTCTTTATACCCTGCATATTGTAATGAATGATGTCATTAGAAAATTATCCCTTTCTTCAAGCAGAGGTATTAATCCTTGGATGTTACTCAACCCACAGACTAATTAAATCCTTATTTTCTCTCTTCTCTTTCCAAAATTGTATCAATCATTGAGATATAGTATGTACATATTGTAAAAGGCTTATTGGTAGGAACACCACATGACTGAGTAGTTTCTTCTATCCACTTGTCTATACATAGCAAAAGCAGCATTTTATACATGGATTATAAATCATATTTTACTGTAAAAAGCAGAAGGACAGCACAAATCTGATCCTGATTTGTAACATTTCCTATTAATCGCTTACACAAGATATGTATTTCAGTACTTTTCCAGTCCATTTCAGAGTTTCTTCTGGAGAAAAACATTTCCATGTTTAAGGTGCTATCATTATCTGTGAATTAGGGACTAAAATTAACTGCATTGAAAGCCAATGCTGTCATATTTGTGATTCTAAAACAACTAAAGTATGAGATTTTCCTCCTTTAAAATCTTTCTTCCAAATAAATTATTTTAATGACTATGGGCATGTTTCCTATGTCAGATGTGCTTGGCCCATGTAAGTGTTTAATAAACTTCTGTGAATGAAATGAATATGACATTTTTTATTTGAGAATTTTTGGTATGTATTGTGTCTGATGCCACAATTTTAAAGGCATAACTTGAAATTCTGTAGTTTCAGGAAAAATATATTGTAATTCCAACAGCTACTCGTGCCACCTGTAGTACCTGGGTGGTGGGGCTGAGGTTGTGGGGCCCTGCCTGTTAAGGTGTTTGAAAGCAGTATTGAGGCTATATATAAGACTTGGACATAGTCCTGCTACAAATTATTTCCCTCCAAACCAAAAGAGTATGTAACTTTAAACATGTTCAAATTGATTTGTGTGCCTGATATTTTTAAAAATGAATATTTCAAACTCTTAAAACTGTCCATTGTGTTTCATTTTTGAGGAATGAACCTTTAACACTAGCAAAGATGTTTCCTTAAACATGTTAAATCTCATTCTATATAACAGTATCAGATGGAAAGGGACTTATATTTTATTCATTTAGCAATGTGTCTGGCATTTTCTGAGGTGTGAGGGGAGGTTGTAGGAAAGATAGAGGGTGTTGACTAGTGGTGATTTCAAGTCCTAGAAATGAAAATGTTACTAGCTTTGGAGACAAAACCATCTTGGATTACAGACAGTCACCAGAATTGACACTATGTACACAAATGTAGACAGGCACCCACCATCAACCCACTGAAGATCTAAAATCTGTGAGGTAATATTCTGTCTGAATGCAGGTGCCAGGTCCTGGTATATTATATTTTCAGTTTAATAATGTGAATTGGAGGTGAAGGTAGTTTGACTATGATTTGAATAAAAAGAATAAACAAATGATTTCCTGGAAAGAAGAGATTGTATTGGATTGTAATGAACAGAAAATTATTTCAGATGGATTAAGCAGTACTTTGGGGAATATACTGTAGGCACCTTTGAGAAGGTGAGCTTCTTCCTCCACTTAATCTTCAAGTTCTTCAGCTGTATGTAACATGATAGGCAATCTATTACTCTGTTCAGTCTTTGGTTTTTCATAGCAACATCTTCACCTGTTTTTCTTAGTGATTTTCCTCTTGTTTTTGTTTCTAGTATCTGCTGTATGAGAACATTTTATATGCTTACTCTCAAATTTTATTTTTGGTTTAATAATTCTGCTTTTTCCAATAAACACCTTTTATGGTTTGAATAGTTTCCCTTTCCAAAACTCATGCTGAAATTTAATCTCCAATGTAGTGGTGATTACCTCACCTCCAATTGAGAGATAAGACCTTTGGGAGGTAATTGGATCATGAGGTGTTGGCCCTCCTGAATGGATTAGTGGATTAATAGTTAGTGGATTTTAATGGGTTGTCATGGGAATGGAACTGGTGGCTTCATCAGAGAAAAAGAGACCTGAGATAGCACACTCGGCCCCCTCACCAGGTGATAACCTGTGTGGCCTTGGGATTCCTCAGAAAATGCACACCAGCAAGAAGGTTCTCACAGGATATGGCCCCTTGACCTGGATTTTTCAGCTAAGAAATAACTAAGAAATAAATTCATTTTCTGTATAAATTACCCAGTTTTTCATATTTTAAGGAACAGAAAATGAAGTAATACAACGTATTTTTTTTTCTTTTAATGATTTTACCCCTAAGATGCTATATTGCTCCTCCCTTTAAGCTCATGTTACCCAAGGCACGATAGTTGCTTAGACAGTAACATGTGTGAGGGTGACCCTCTTGTTGAGTTTAGTTGGTTTAGAGATGTTGGTAGTGATTTTTCCCTAGAAGTACTTTTTAAGAAGACCCTTGGGATGGGGTAAAGGACAGAGTGGGAGGATGGGAGCAGGACATGCTCAGGAATGGACAGATTTGTTTATTCATGTTGTTAACCCTTCACCTTCCAGCCAGGCCAGAATTGTGCTCCAAGTATATTCAGCCACCTCCAGTGGGCACTGGATGGGCCCTGGCTTTCCTGTCTCGTGGTGGTGATATGTAAGGCAATGATGTGCTCAGAGGGATGCAGGAGAGAGAAAAGGACACACAAAAATCCCTCTCTGACCCGTCCACTGTGCCTTTGAATCTGGAGGGTTGCCTGAGTCATAGTGGAAGAAGCTGGAAAGATAGGAGACAGGCGAGCAAGAAAGCAGTAGCTGTGGGTGACTCAGGAGTGTGGCCAGGTCTTGTGTGTGGCAAAGAACAAGGAAGTGGATATTTGTGCAACATATATCACCACTTCCTGGTCCTTCCTATCAGTAAATCAGTTCTTGAAAACACTCCCTACCCATTCTTATATTCATGACTCTTACCTGAACAACATAATTCACCCTGCCAGGGATCAAAAAACAATTCCAGAAACCTTTTCTTGGACCCTTGCCTTAATTGTGCCATGGTCCACAAGAGGTTGTGTAATTTATTCGTGGGCCTTTTGTGTTTTATCATTTATGTCCCTGTCTGATGAGTAACCCATTTTATTTTTTAGGCAGCTGATGTGGCAGTTGCATCAACAGGCAGCTATAAAAACTAAGCATCTGTAAATCCTTTTGATAAATATTTGTGAAGTTTCAGAATCCTCATGTCTGATCAGTGTAAATCAGCAAGCAAGACAGTCTCCTAGGAAAGCCATTTGGAGACACAGTAGTGCATTCTGACCATGGGAACTTCCTCATGGGGGTCAGGGATGAGAAACTCATGAGGTCTTGAGCAAAGATAAATTAGCCTTCACAGAAGCAGATGCTTAAGACTACTGATACTAAATTGTACTGAGGTCAAACATTGAAAACCTCGCTTCTGAGCAAGGAGGAGTTGGAGGATCAAAAGTCTGGTTGAAGGGGCAAAATAAGAGTCTATAAGAGATGTCCCTGCAGTTTGCCCTTCTATTCTCATTGAACAGAGGCGAAATTCTATGTGATGTGGAAGAAAATTTTAAATGGAGATTATGTAAATTTGAAGCTATAAATAAGCAAAATAAATAGACTTTAATATACATATACCCTTTGTGATATTTTCCTGAATTTTGAACATTGACAAAAATATCCCCCCCCACTACCGCCGCCCAATATCTTTTTCACTCGAGCAATCCCTAGTATTACGTGCCTTGTTCATTGAAAAGATATTAGAAAGTAAAATCCTAACTGGATCAACAACCTAATGGTCTAGACTCAGCAGTATACCATTAGAACATAACTTAATTTTTCTCCTACTCTGTTAGATATTCCTTCCTTTTTCCCCGTGATATTTTATGGTCATTTTCAGTTTCATTTTTTTCAGGTATTAAAAGCTCAGTCTGGTCTAAACTAAACTTCTGATATCCAATTTAAAGCTTTTCCTTTTCTTTTGGGCATGACCTAGAAGGTTGGGCAAGAGGTGTGGTGAGTCCCTCCTCTCTTTCTTGTTCTGTATCCTTCTGACATGAAAGATGGCATGATGGTGATGTGCCTCTGGATCTTCCAGGGCTAGATGGGACAGAGGATTAACAGCTAGAAGGCAAAAAGAGTCTCATGTACTTAGCTGGCACTGTTTGTAGAGCTTACTTGGATGTCATAGGCTCTCTGTCATGGCAGGCTCTTTCTTTAATAGGGCACTATCATGGGTTTCCTGCTCAACTCCTTGCTGCAGAAGTTGCACTTTCTGGTGAACCCATTTCCTTCTCTTTTTGCCTGTTGTAGTTGTACTTGCCACCCCACGGTTTTACTTGCACTAGGATCACTCAGATGTGATAACAGCTTGTCTGAGTGAACTTCTTTCAAGGTTACTCAACCCCAGTGGTCTTCTATAGTCTTCCAACTCTGGGAATCCAGGCCACTTTTGAGGAGTTTATCACTTTATCTAATTGTTATATCTTGGAACAGGTCCAACTTCTGTAGCTCAGGAAGTATGATGGTAGCCGGGTTGAGGGGGTGGTGTGTGTGTGAGGGACTTCAGTGACAGATACTTCAGCAGTCTCTGCTCATCCAGGCATGACCTGTAAAAGGCAACATTTATGCTAGTGGAATGAGGCATAGGCCAGCTGAAGACATTTACATTGTCGTAGTTCAGTATCAAACCCAAATAGCCAAATGAAAATTACTAAACATTTGAAGATTACTTTTGGAGACAAACTGATGTATTTTAAGACTAAAATGAATCTGAGATGATGTCCACTAACCACCATTCGGAATCCACACAGGGATTCCTGACTGGATCAAGGAGAGTGTTTTGGTTACAAAGGAGAGTTGAGAATGTTTTTATCTGAATGTGCCTGTAGGTGTCACCAAAGTAAATGACTCCTTTACCCTTGGTTTGATAACGGGGGCAAAAAAGCAAAGTAAAAAAATGATATTTTGTAAAGTCTACGGGGGCAAAAAAGTAAAGTAAAAAATGATATTTTGTAAGGTCTGTGTTATATTGACAACACAGAATAGCAGCAGCAACGTCATTCACAGTAAGTCTGCAAATTCTCCTTCCTTTTTGCAGTTACGATTTATCTTAGACAATGAAAGTATACTTGGCAAGGGGACAGTCTTCAGGATATAGCAAGCAAGGAAAACTCCTTTCTCATCCCCAGCAGACACACCTCCTTCTGGACAGGAGAAGTTTCTTCTTTATCTGATTCCAATCACTCATTAGAGACACTGTCTTCAAGGAATATGGATGCCTCATGAAAGAAAAAAATTACATGAGCATTGGTAGTTAAAGAAGAAAAAAGGTGAATGCAACATTTAAAAAAAATGATTGGGAAACATTCAATTCCAAAAGTATTTAAATTTTTTTCTCTGTGCTGATTTTTTTTTTTTTTTAAAAAACAAACTGTAAATTTTGATTCCTTAGAAATAATAGTATTTTTTCTCTCCTTTTAAGGAAGGAAAATCCATTGCACAATGATCAACTAGAAACTCTTATCTCTGAGCTTTCACAGCCAGGGAGGGTATATGATGTTACCCAGAAAGTACTTGGACTTGGCACTTGTATTTCAGTACTGTGAAGGATGTTTCCGGCTGGGCTCACATTCTGTACGTCATTCTTCTCACCAAGAGACTAAAACAGCGTTTCATCACAGAATGGCCAAGACTGAGACCCGCTAAAAGAAGAACGCTCAACAAAAAGGAATTTACACAGCTCGAGCGCCATGTTAACAGAGTGTGAACAGCCTTTCTTATGTTAGCAAGAATTTTGTAGGCCTAATGAGAAAAAGAATCCTCCTAGAAACTTCTGGTATTTAAAGTGAAATCTAAGCAAGTGAAAGACACAGAATAAGGTCTCTGGAAATGTTATTTGTCAATGAAACATGGCTCAGGACAAGAAAGACATAAAATACTAAGAATTATCAGCAGAACCTAGAAGAAAAAATATTCAGACAAGGATAGACTGCTTGTAGTTATTCTAGAATAAGTACTACATATTTTGTGAGGAAGAATTGAAAGTTGACTATAAGACTTCGTTGTATATACTTTGTGATAAATAAGCTTATGCGAATACTAAGCGTAATCTTAGGTATTTCAAAGTAATATATTCAGATTCTAATTTTAAGTAAGGATTTAAGCATTTTCTACTGACTTTTTCCCTTATAAAGCCCTATGCCTTTCTGGTATTATTACCTATAGTTACACAGCACAGTCATAATTCTGGTGTTCAGACTGAAAAAAAAAACCAAAGTAAACAGCATCTTTTACAAAGTTCTGTCATAATGAGACTTATTTATGTTTGGAACTTTTTTTTTTCTCTTTGGTAATGCTACTCAAAAAATTATTCCAGTCGGTATATATAGTAAAAAGTTTTAAACGTGCTTTAAAAATATTTCTCAAAGTTAAACATAGAATTACCACATGGCCCAGCAATTTAATTCCTAGGTGGCATATACCTAAGAAAAATTTAAAAAACATATGTCCACACAAAAACTTGTGCGCAAATGTTTAAAGCAACATCATTCATAGTAAGCAAAAGATGGAAAAAACCCAAGTGTCTGTCAACAAATGAATAGATAAATAAAAGGTAGTATATCCATATAATGAAATATTGTATGTCAATAAAAAGGAATGTGGTGCTGATACCTGCCACAACATGGATGGACCTTGAAAACATTAAGTGAAATAAAAAGCTGATCAAAAAAGACTACATATTATATGATTCCATTGAGATGAATTTTCCAGACTAGGCAAGTCAATAGAGGCAGAGTAGATGGCTGACAGGGATGGGGAGGTCTGGGGAGTGGGAGAGGAGATTAGGAGGTGACTGCTAATAGATATGTGAGTTACTTTTGGGGGTAATGGAAACATTCTGGAATTAGATAATGGTGATGATTGCACAGCATTGTGAATATACTTAAAAACCACTGAATTGTATCCTTCAAAGGGGAAAATTTTATGATATGTGAATTATATATCAATTTAAAAAGATGGATTGTTTGCTGGACACCATGAATTCAGTTTGAATTTCCTTCATTAATGCTTCCATGAAGAGAAAGTTACTCATTTGATCAATTAAAGAGTGAAAGGGTAGTCAGACGATTGTACCTCTGTTTTACTTGTAGGGATAGAGAAAAATGTCTAGGAGACATGTATTATACTAGGGTAGACAGATGGATGTAGTCTATTAGTCACTCTGAAGACCTTTTTTCCGCTGTGCAGCCTATCAGTGAATACAAATAAGTCATTGCCTAAGGTCAGTGAATCACATTAAATTCAGGGGGTGAGGAATCCTAAAATAAACAGTGGATTTATATTTAAAATAACACATTTGGCCAGGCACAGTGGCCCACACCTGTAATCCCAGCATTTTGCAAAGCTGAGGTGGGCAGATCACTTGAGCCCAGGAGTTCGAGACTAACGTGGGCAACATGGCAACACCCTGTCTCTACAAAGAAATACAAATATTTGCTGGGCGTGGTGGCACACACTTGTGGTCTCAGCTACTTGGAAGGTTGAGATGTGAGGATTACCTGAGCCCGGGAGGTTGAGGCTGCAGTGAGCAGTGATCACACGACCACATTCCAGCCTGGGTGGACAGAATGAGACTGTGTCTCAAAAAATAAAAATAAAAGTAAAAATAACACATTTGCAGAGTTTTGTGTGTGTATGCATAGACATTATACAGGAAACCAATTTAAAATTTTTGTATGTTTCTGCTTTTATTCCTTCTGAGTGAAATCTAGTGATACCCAAAAACATTTTTAAAACTACATGTGTAATTAAGTTCAATAGTTCCCTGTTCCAAACAATATGAATAAATTACATTCAGTTCAAGACAATCTTTTCATTACATGGTTTATTCCAGTGGCTTTGAGTATAAAGTGTATTTATTAAAACTCAATGGAGTTTTGTAACTAGCAAAGCCCCAAATATGCTCCTAACTATAACACGTGTTACTCAGTCTGCAGGTGGATGTTCTGAAGGCTTTTTTGTAGACCTTGGACTGTTTGTATTTTACCATGTGCTGCTGTTCCTCTGGCTCAAGATGGATTCCTGTGATCAATAATCAGAAAATTAGTGACAGTACTTGTGATGACATTTATTTTTAGCTCTTTGAAATGTTTATTTTTACTTCTTAATGTTTTTAAGTGCACTTAAAAGGTGTCTAAACATTGTTCCCTCCAGAAGGCAAAAAATAACTATTTTTACATAGTTACATCAAAACTCGTTTAAAAGTACAAGTGGAGCCCATGCATTTCTAGGCAGCCTAACACTTAAAAAGAAAAGACGAAAGAGTAACAACAAAACAAATCTAAAGCCTCTTCTCCAAAGAGATCAAGAACTGCAGGTATAAAATTAGGTCTTCTGGAAATAAAGCCCTCATCACTGCATTTGGAGGCTTTGTCCCCACTTCAGCCTAAATTCATTCTCCTTTATTGCCTTCCCTAATATGAAGCCTGCCAGTAGACAAGGTCCATCCATTTTTGTTTGAAAGACCTCACCATGAAATAAAAGATAAACAACAGCAGAGGGGACTCATAATTTATATCCTAGAAAATCAACCTAGTCCACTATTATTCTTTATAAGAAGACAGCCAAAGATAATAAAAAACATAAATAAAACCAGCAGCACAAAATAATTAAAACAACAATCACTTTAGAAGCAACAGATAATTCAGAAAAAAGGAGAATGTTAGAAGAACCTGGTTATCATGAAATTAGCTTGAAAATTTGAGAGGAATTGCATGAAAATTTGAGAGGATATTGCATCCAAAAATAAGACCAGGAAAGTACAAAAGAACAACGGAGAACAAAATAAGATATTTTGTCTTGAAGATGCAATTGCAAAAATTCGGTAGACAGTTATGAAGATGAAACTAAGAAAGTCTCTCAGAACAAGAGAAAAAAGACAAAAGAGAAAAATTTTAAAAAGATAAACATAGAGGTTCAATCCCAGAAGCATGACATTGACCTAATATTCTGGGAAACAAAGAAAAGAGGGAATTGGAGTGGGAAGAAGTTAGCAATGGAAATATGCAAGAAAAATTTTCAATACTAAAGCACCAGAATTCTTTAGGGCCATTGGGTTCCCAGGATGCTGAAAAAATTTATATCTGAAATTTCAGAACATAAGGATTTTTTTTTTAAACTTTATAGTTAGGATGTAGGGAACACAACCATATTTATGATTCATAATGTTTAAATGAACCAGATTGACATCAGACGTCTCATCAACAATAAGGGATCTGAGAGACAATGAAACAACGCATTTGAAGCTCTGAGAAAAATTCTAGGCTTAGTGATTTGGCAAGAAAGTGTGATGGTAAAATATAGCTATTTTCCGACTTTCAGAAACTTTCTTTTATGTACTTCTCTAAGAAGGTTACTTGAAGATTTGTTCCAGTAAAACAAAGGTAAAAACCAAGAAAAAGACACGGTGGAAAAATGAAGAAAAATAATCCAATTCTATTGAAAACAAATGCCAGCACACACATCAATTATATAAGAGATCTGGAATGCTAATCCCAAATTACAGTAAGGCACAATCAAGATGGAGACCAACAAGGCTATATCAGAGTTACTGTCTAAGATTGCAGGGAAAGGAGAGAAAGAACTAACACCAAGGACAAGAAATGAGACGGCAAAGTTACAGGAAATAAAGTTCATTCTGATTGTATGTGATTTTTCTAAGAGTACTGAAGACTGGATATTAGAACTGAACACTTTTGATAGGAAGAGACAGTGTTAACTAGAAATTACTATCTGAAAGCATGTGACAGCAAAAATACAAAATTAAGAGTGGCTGAAAAACAGTTTGTTCTGTTCTAAAAAGAAGTCCAATAGTCAGAATTTTAATAAAGAATTTCTATTAATTCATCAAAGTCCCAGGTTCCATCCAGCTATTTTCCTCTACTGCCCAAGGGTATGATCCTTGTCATTATTGTCTGCATTCTACCCAGCAAGAAAAGTGGAGGCAAAGCACACAGCGCTTCCTCTGTGGAGATTTGCTCACCCCATTTCTATGTACATCTCATTGACTAACGGTCACATGACTGTACCTAAATGAAATTGGGTGTCACTGTGTGCCTGTGGAGGTTTGGGGAGGGGACTGTCTATTTGTGAAGATAATGAAACTGGTAATTGGGGACAGAAATGGCCTTTTCCACAGACCTCAAGCAAATGTTCTTTTGGTGGTAGTTTTTAAAATAGGTCTTAATGGCATATTTTATTCCCTATTGAATTTCCATTAAAACTTACTCTATTTGTGAAGACACAGGATGCAAAGATTTTTAGAAAACAAATAGATTAGCTAAATCAAAGCATTAGAGTTTTTGCAGGGATCTGTGAATTGATAAGGATCTCAAATATTGTTATTAAATAAAATAATATTTACATATTTATTACTATTCATATGGGCACACTTCTGATTAATAAATACGATTTCACATAACTGAATTTATTTTAGCTTATTATTGCATTTTTCATCAATGTCTACTTGTATAAATAGAATTGTTGGGTATCATGGCTGTGGGGGGCAGATTGTCATTTGGGGGCGATCTATGAAAATTTCTGGTTTTAGAAAAAATGATCTCATACTAAAAAACTTCGGGAACTATTGTTATCAGATATTTTGGTAAAGATTTGTGTGTCATTTATTCTTGGCTTTGTGTCATAAGCTCTACCTTATCTTTTTGCCTGAATTCTTTCCCTTCTTCTAATTTTTATTATCATGTTGCAATATTTTATTGTTTGTAGGGAAACTTATATTGTTTTCGAAACAGGGTGGGTATAAGTATAAAATCCGATAATAGCTTCACCTTCTCTGCAGCCAGGTACTGGCTACTGGGGTCGATAACATTTTAATATCTAGGAATTGCAAAAGAACTCTCATCTAGGTGTATAAGGATTTCCAAGTTGCTGGGGCAGTGGCCTTTGGATGTATAACTGTCCTTTGAACCCATATTTAATTTTGCCCTTTTCTTGTTTGAAATGGCTTGAAATGTGCATCAATTTTCAACTGGCTTCTAGTTTCCTGGAAATCCTGGTTTCCTGTTAAACCCTTCAGTCTCTTCTCACACTCAGTGTGCCCCAGACTTGCAGTGCCTTCAGCTCTTCACCACCTTACTCATCATCTCTTCTGAATGCTTGGTTTCCCTCCATCACTTTTTCACTTTTGCTCCCTGGATATTTAACATTTGTGTTATACGTGGTCAGTTCTTTAAATCATTAGTGGTACTATTTGCTTGTTTCCCTTTTTTCTCCTACGATGGGGAGGAGATACTAAGTATTTTCCCCTGGAGATCTTTAGTTTTCTTTTACATTTATTTGTAGCCTTCTCTGGGGCTATTAAATGTAGACTTCCTCTCAGTTATCTTGAGTTTCTATGGATTAGCTTGTCAAAATAGCCAAACATAACTGACAAATGTGCAATCTTCATCTTGGCTTGGGTCAATCACCTGCTCTTTTATGAGCTGTACTGAGATCTTTGAAGTACTAGTTTCTCTGTCCACTGACGGCTGCTTGAAAAGATGCAGGCTACCTGAGGTTGATGGCGGCATGGGCAGGTATCATTGCAAATAGCAGAGTATCTTGCCAAGGACTACTCATTGACCTTGTTTGGCTCTGAGAACAATGAGGTAAGGCTATTGAAATAAGTTTGAGATTGTGAAACACTAGATTACCATCAAAAACTTTAAAAATAGGATAATCTTTTTCAGCAGAGTATGTAAGAAATTTTCATAAAAAGAAATGATTACCACTCTGTACAGACTGTGGATTTTCTTTTGGCTTAAGGAATTTGACATTTGCTGTGATGTACCAGAATCAGTGTTGATGGACCTAAGCTGAATGTAACCTGAACTGTGAATAGAGCCAGAATTGTGTAGAACTTCCAGTCATCTCCATAGAAATACAGAATGCATAGAAAATACAAGAGTAAGAAGATGAATCATGTGGAAAGAGAGTAAACATCT
Source organism: Macaca thibetana thibetana (assembly GCF_024542745.1). Lineage (NCBI taxonomy): Eukaryota > Metazoa > Chordata > Mammalia > Primates > Cercopithecidae > Macaca > Macaca thibetana. The sequence goes on along the minus strand of NC_065580.1, from coordinate 88,105,638 downwards.
GGTATTAAATGTTTATAACTCCCTTTATACAGAATATGCAGATCGCTTTAGGTTAAGCAATTACTCAAGTGCTAATCAATAGTTTGGAAGTCCAAAGAAAGCCAGCTGGAGTTCTGATCAGGAAGTCCATATTCTGTAGGAGGCTAATAGAAGTGTTTCTGCTTTTTGTGTTTCAGTTAGCAACCCATATGGAAATGAGCAGATTGAGCAGAAATTTGCTTGTATTGGTGAAGATCATGGCTTATAAACTAGGATAATTTCACTGCTTAGTAAAAGTTTAAGTTTTCAGGAAAAATGATTTCTTTAAAAACATGTTAGAGACATTCTGCATATTTATATGCCTGTGGAATAAGAAACCAGTGAGGCCTTACCATACCCTTAAAAATGATCCCTAAATGGTCCTATGGCCAGCCATTGATTTACGAACTTTTCAGGTCATCTGGAGCTAACTATCAGGGTACTAGGCCCTGCTTCTGGAAGGTTGTCATAATTGGCTTCAGTTATTTTTTCATGTTGGTGGGGTGGCTGATCACTTAAAAGGACAATGCTGGCATTTCAGTGAAACTACAGTACAGGTTGTTTTTTGCCTGCTTGTTAATGAATGTTTATATAATTGTAAGTGTGGGAGAATTTTGTATGAGACTTGCTTTCGTTACAACTTGGCAGCTCAGTTTTACTGAATGGTTAGCTTCCAAATCAACCTAAGAAAACATAAGAACAAAGAATGTATTATTGGCTATGCCTATCATTTAAATGTTTACTATTTTAAATAACTAAAAACATGCCATTTTCTTTCAATTTTATTATATCTTTGATTATTAAAGGTGAACATTATTTCTGTTAGCCATGTGTATTTTTATTTTTCTGAATGTTCAGTTCATGCTCTTTGTTGAATTATCTTGTATATATTTTATGCACCTTGTTTTTACTATTTAGATTTCTGAGGTTTTACAATGGGCAGAAGTGAAAAATTTTAGGTCTTTAAATCTAGTAACCTGTTCCTTTGTTTCTGAGTTTATGCTTTTCTTTTTCTTCTGTGAGTGACAAGTTTGCTTATTTAATTTTATTTTTTATGTTATAATATTTGGTGTTTTTTTACATTTTTCTATTATTGTTTTGGAATTGTTCAGAACTGTTTCTCAAACAAATCTCCTTCTCATTCATTTGGAAGCCCTCATTTATTACTTTCTTGATTCTTACGTATTTGACAGTACCATGCTCTTCACCTCGTTAGAACTTCATAACATGTTAATATTTCGTAGCGCTAAACTCCCTTCTCCCATTACTCTTCCTTTTCAAATGCTCTTCACTCTTCATCATTTATTCTTTCATATTAAATCTAGAAATATTTCCAAAGAAGCCCCTTGACATTTTGATGTAATTGCTTCATAATTATACATTTGAAAAGATCTAACATTTAATAATAGTCGATTTCCTCATCCATGAACAGGGAAAATTTCACCATTTGTTCATGTTGTTTAAATAAATAACTCAGAAAGGACATTCATGGTTCTTGCTCATTTGTTTACAAAGACCATTTCTATATATTTTTCGTTCTTGTCTACTATTTTTGTTCTGTCTTATTTTTTAACCAGCTATTGCTGACATGCCAAAGAGTGATTGCTTTTTTGATTTTATCTGGTATCTATCTCATTTACTGAAATTTCTTAGGAAGTCTAATAACTTTTCAGTTGATTATCTTGAATTTTCTGGGTAGACTAGCAAAATTCTTTTTGCTTTATATTTTGACAATAGTTGAAAATCCTAAAAAAATTCAAAATACTGGGATTATGAGCATCCTTTGTCTATTCCAGATTTTAATGTGTGGGCTGCCTAATGGTTCCTCTATCAAGCAAGAAAATGGTCATTTTAGGTAGATTAATGTTTTTGCATATAAATAACATGCTTTTTCATCCTGATGCTAACAAAAATTTACATCAGAAATGGGGCTGACTTTTATGAAAATGATTTTTAGCAGCTGTTGAGGTAATCAAATGTTCTGTGTGTTTGTTCTGGGTCTCTTGATACATTACATAGAGTCCCAATTATTAAACCCCATTGATCCAAGGAGATGTTATCAAAGTTAAGACTCAGTGAACCCGGCATACATAACTTTATTAAATCTCTCATATAGAGATCATAATATATATGTAACAAAAAGAAATTTTACTGACATGTTTCTTTTTCTTAAACAGCTCCTCAATCATATCAGATATCTAGAAAACAAAGTTGACTTCTTTTTTTAATATTAAGGCTGAACTTTCCCCACCCTTTATTTATTTATTTGTTGCCTTAGGCTCGGAAATGGGTATTTAGCTTGGGAAGATTTTTCTCTTTTCAATTATATGTGGAAATTTTACTGTTTCACAAATGACTTGCCAATGTTTTTCTTTCACATAGCTTATTCCTTCTCATACCGGTTTCAGGAAATTATCTGTGGCCAACAGTGTTTTGTTGTTTTTGTTAGCATGTGACTCACGTCCTCTGTCTTCCTTCCTTCATTTAGTTTTTAAAAAGCTTAAAGGAAAAGATCAAGGGATTGAGTCTATGTAGCAATGACAACAATTGAAAAAAATAAATGTGTAAATGCTAAGATTAAAAGAATCATTATTTAACTAATAATCTTGAATTTTGTACAAACGAATTATATGTAACCAAGGTATTTTGTGAGCTATCAGGGACTTAGATTGTTATCTTTTAAAATTGAAGTTTGCAGGCTGAGGTTGTTAATACCATCTTTTTAGGGAAAGTCCACGTTAATCATATTTTTTTTCTTGGGGCTCAGCTTTTGTGTCCCTTGGCTGTAGCATTCTGTACAAATTCATTATAAGTGAAGGAGATGAAGAGAGTCAATCAAGGTTTTAGAACATCCCTTCACTAGATAGCATAATGAGAAAGCCTGAAGACTAGCTAGTATAATGAGAGAACCTACATGGTCACAGATACATCATCGTTGCAGAGTACAAAATACCTTTCTTAAACAGACACTTGTATCATTTAGTCATGGACCAAGCATCTAGAAGATATTTCATGGGTAGACTATATATACGAGCAACTAGTATTTGAAAATAGTTTTGATTAAATCCATTAAAACTCTGGGACATGAAATAGGAGAATCTGAACTGTTACTAAAACTGAGAAGTCAATCATATTATGAGAAAAAGAAATTCAACATTGTTACTTATTTTTTTAACCTGATTACAGTCTATAGTTTAAAAACAGTAACAACTTCTGGGATGCTATATCAACCAATGAAAAAAGGGAAGACAAATGTGGTTTTGAATCCCCTCTGCCATTTATCTATGTGATTGGACAAGTTAACCTCATTCATTTTCAGTTTTTGTACTGGTAAAGTACAGATAATGATAAACATCTATCTCATGGAATTGTTTTAAGTTTTTCATGAATCTTTGTGTATAAATATGCATGTGCGTATGTTTACATATGCATATATATGTATGTGTGTGCATGTGTATATATATATTCTCCAGTCCGTTGCTATTCAAAGAAGTTCCAAACTAGCAGCATGGGCATTACCTATGAACTTGTTAGAAATAAAAATCTCAGCTCCACCTAGACCTAATGATAATCAGCATTTTAACATGGACTCTCCAGAAGCTTCCTTTTCACATTAAGTATAAGAAGCGCTGCCCAGCCTAGCACAGGGCCTAGCATGGGGTGGTGTCCAGTTAGTGTAGTTTTCTTCCTTTCAAATTAAATGAGTCTTAACCATGAACTTGACTGCCTTTGACATAAAAAGAAACAAAAGCAACCCGACAGTAACAACTATAACCACGAAATACAAGATTGATATATTCTCTCATTTCAGCTTATTTTTGGTAGTCCTTCCAAACAGAATATATCTATATCCATATAGATATATATGCGATTTCCTTCTCTTTAACATTATTTATGCTGACCTCTTGGAACAGAAGGTTAAAATTGAATTTTGAGTAAGACACCAAGACAAAATAGAGGTGAATTTCACAAGACAGATCCTAAATGTAGAATTCACCAGTTCCATAATTCTTGGACCCTTCACCAGCTGGAGGCTATAAGACTGAGGCAGAGTATGGATTGGAAGAGAGTGGATTTCAGGGGAGAAGATACCTTTGGAGAAAGCTATGTTGTGAGCTATACACCTTGGAGGCAGCGTGCCTGCTCTCTATCATCAAACCTAATGATGAGGCTTCCAAGGACACTTGGGCAATTTCATGTTACTCCTGCATTGAGGCTTTTGGTAGCGTGGCTCCCAACAGGGCTATGTAAAGGGTGAAAGATGCTAGCTGCTGCTGGTAATGAAGCCAGTAGAAGAGCAATGTTGGGATTTGCCCGTACTTCTCAAAACTTTTGGGGCGAGGGATGTTTGTTTGCCATGGAACCGTGCTGTGCTGAAAAACTGATTCTTCAACAACAACAACAACAAAAATCCACAAAAGCGATCCTCTTCCCATCCTCAATTTTTAGCATTTATCAACTTCTGGCAGTGTATATAGGAAAGTTATAACCTACCTGAAGCTGTTAATTTGACATCATTAAATGTGGAGTTGGGCAGAAAAAATCACAATCAGCTCTATTGAGCTCGTAAGAGCTGGCTCCAGCACGCAGAGAGCTAAAGACTTAAAGTGACTGTAAGACTGTTTATTATCCAAGAGTCAGTCTTTCAGCTGGTGCTAGAGGAAACTGCTCCCGTTGAATAAAGTTTAGAGGACAATCGGGATAAAAATGTCATATTTCAATTAAGTCACATATCATGCTGGGTCAGTATAGTAGTTATACACATATAATACTTTCAAGTTTCAGCTGCCAGCTAGAGATTTAATCTGTAGGTCAAACTTCATTCCACACTGGGTATTCTCTGATACTGTGTTAACAATTTAGATGTGTTTTGTAGCATCTTGTATAGTAAATCCTTAACACTTATTATGCTCTTGTGAACTCTTGACTTTTTCCTGATGCCTGTATAAATGTTCTCCTAAGACTAAAGACTATTTCTTGTACTACTTTTTTTTTTGTTTTTGAGACAGGGTCTGGCTTTGTTGTCTAGACTGGAGTACATTGGTGCTATCTCAGCTCACTGAAACCTTCCCCACCCCTACCCCCCACCCTGCCAGCTCAAGGAATCCTCCCAGCTCAGCCTCCCAAGTAGCTAGGACCACGGGTGTGCACCACCACACCTGACTATTTTTTTGTGTTTTTAATAGAGACCGGGGTCTCACCATGTTGCACAGGCTGGTCTTGAACTCCTGAGCTCAAGTGATCCACCCGCCTTGATCTTCCAAAGTGCTGGGATTACAGGCATGAGCCACCATGCCTGGCCTATTTCTTGTATTTGATGTAACTTTTCTTTCTCCACTAAAACCTTCCAACCTTCATTTCCTAGTAAAGAATATGGCTGACAGCTGCTTGTTAAAAGAATGGAATTAAATTTTTATTTTCAGTGACTTTTTTTTTTGTTTTGTTACTAAAGCAGAAATAAATTTAAAAAGCACATCAAAAGAGGAGAAAGACATTTCTTGTTTAAGCCTGGCAAATTTGGCCCCTTAATATGGAGCATATTACAGGGAAAAAGGATATTTGCAAACCTTTTTATGTTGTATTCTTGAAAATGTCATGTTTGCAATCTAAATGGCTACTGAAGATATAATGTTAGAATTTCTTGAGTATGTTAGATCAAGTTGCCTTCCTGATAGTAGCAAGGTCAGTGCTGTGTGCCTAGCCTTCCATACATAGTAGGTGCTTAACAATATTGGATAAAGTTCTCTTACTTCTTCCATAATGAGAGACTGAGACTATAATAAAATAAAAGTAAATGTACATATTTAACAACAATCACCAGAATTCTTCTTAGAAAGAATTGGAAATGTTACTTCAAGAGCCCTTCCAGTAGGAAGTTCGATCCTCAGATCTTTGATATTGGCTGGCACCAGGGTTCCGGGGAAAAGGCAGACAGTGCCTATAGCTATGGGAGACAGGGAAAGAACCTGTTACTTCTTCAGAGAGGGAGAAGGGCAATGACAGAACGTATAAAATGAAGCATGGAGAGAAAAACCAACAAGAGGATGAGAGCTAGGATTACATAAAGTGAAAGGCCAGTGGCAAGCCTGGTGGGGATGTAACCAAATGAAATTTTAAGATAGATGATATCTATTATTTCATTTGAAGCTGATTTTTGTGGCTGGAACATGAACTCTTTTCTGCTGTGTTCCAGGAATCATTTAACAAAGTCTACCATACCCTCAAATTCTTTTTTTTGTTTTGTTTTTATTGAGATGGATTCTCTCTCTGCCCGGGCTGGAGTGCAGTGGCGCCATCTCTACTCACTGCGATTCTCCTGCCTCAGCCTCCTAAGTAGCTGGGATTACAGGTGCCTGCCACCATGCACGGCTAATTTTTTGTATTTTCAATAGAGATGGGGTTTCATCATGTGGGCCGGGCTGGTCTCCAACTCCTGACCTCAGGTGATCCACTTGCCTCGGCCTCCCAAAGTGTTGGGATTACAGGTGTGAGCCCCCGCCCCCAACCAATATGCCCTTGAATTCTTATTGTGTTTGCTTATTTATTTGTTCTGTAGAAATCAGAGAAGATTTATTTCAAGTTGAGGTTGGAACAGAAGAGAGAGAGCAAGTGTGAAAGCAGAATTCTAGATCAAGAAGCCACAGAGATAAAGATCTTCACCCTCTTTCCCCATGCCTTATGAGCGGGTAGAGAACATGGGGTGGTTTTTATTTTTTATACTTACAAAACCCATGGACTTGTTTGGAAGTGAAATGATAAGTGAAATTGAGTGTTGTGTAACAGATATTTCGGTTACAATCTCTTTATTGCCTACGTTTATATTTTGGTTTGACAGTTCTTCCTTTTGAAGAAGATCTCTAACAGACTTACTATAAATCCCATGCATACATCAGTGCAGCCTTTTTCTTAAATATTCTTGAGGTCAAAGTATTAGGAATTAGGAAACAGTTTTCTTGGGAAAAAGTTAGCCCAAAGAACATCTTGATTCATCAACTTGAATGGGAAAATTTTTGAGCAGCAATTTAATGGCGGTGAATAATTATAATCAGCTGTCCATATTGGCAAGTATGGCAAAATGCCTGACATCTGGATCTGCATGGCACAACATCAAAATCTTCACACACCCAAAATTAGGAATGGATGAGTCAGAGTAATCCAGCATTATTGTGCATATACAATAAAATTATCCTAACATAAAAACTATTCACTATGAAGAAAAAAGAACAAGACTTTTTTGTAAGCTACTCAGTATTTTAAAGCTAAAAATGAACTTTCTAGATTAAATATTTCTATCTATCTTGTCAGTCTTGTTTTTGTTTAAATAGCCACATCATATGTCAGAAGACTGACAATGCTAAATGGTGGCATGACTAGCTGGATCATATGGTAAGACTATGTTTAGTTTTATAAGAAATCGCCAAACTCTCATGCAAAGTGGGTATATCATTTTGCATTCCCACCACCAATGAAAAGTTATTGTTGTTCCACATCCTTGCCACCATTTGGCATTGTCAGTCTTCTGGATTTTGGTCATGCTGATTAGTGTAGTAGTATCTCATGATTTTAATTTGTATTTCCTCGATGACACATGCTGTGGAACATCTTTTCATATGCTTACTGACCATCTAAATGTCTTCTTTGGTGAGGTGTCTCTTAAAGTCTTTGGTCCATCTTTTAATTGGGTTGTTTGTTTTCTTTTTTTTTTGAGACGGAGTCTCGCTCTGTCGCCCAGGCTGGAGTGCAGTGGCGCGATCTCGGCTCACTGCAAGCTCTACCTCCCGGGTTCACGCCATTCTCCCGCCTCAGCCTCCGAGTAGCTGGGACTACAGGCGCCCGCCACCACGCCCGGCTAGTTTTTTGTATTTTTAGTAGAGACGGGGTTTCACCATGTTAGCCAGGATGGTCTCGATCTCCTGACCTCGTGATCCACCCGCCTCGGCCTCCCAAAGTGCTGGGATTACAGGCTTGAGCCACCGCGCCCGGCCGGGTTGTTTGTTTTCTTATGGTTTTAAGAGTTCTTATATATTTTGGATAACAGTCTTTTATTAAATATATTTTTGCAAACATTTTCTCCTAGTCTGTGGTGTATCTTTTTATTTCCTTTACAGTATCTTTCACAA